>NC_138975.1:131958928-133205714 GCF_055761805.1 Camellia sinensis
TACTGAAGTCGGAGACCGTCACCCAGGGACACCCAGGGCTGCCATGTAATCTGCGGATGATGAATGTATAAACCAATCAGAAAGCGAGAATATACAGAGCAAATCAAAGATGAGAATGAAGAGAACTGAAAGTTCTGAAGTACCTCTGAGTGTCGCACAGTGTCGAAGTACTGTCGCAGGCGAAGGAGGGTCTCTCGAGGTCTTGGCCGGTGCGGGCCCTCGAATATCAATGAATATGGGGTCACGGGAATCCCTACCACCTCCAGCTCTGGGGCTAATGATGGGAAGTATACATAGGCCCATAGCTGAGAAAAGCAGTGCAGAATGTAAGTACGAAATGCTGAGAGCAAAATACAGACTGTAAAAGTGCGCCGTGTGTGCAATGTACAAGTAATGAAGAGCAGAAATGTAAATCGAGGGGACAGAAAGTACCTCCCAAGCTCTCCAGTAGCCGCCAAGCAAATCGCCCCGCCCGCGGGAGGTCGCGCTCATATAAAAATAAAGGGTAGCCAGGCCGGCGCCGCCCCAATCATATCTATGGACCTGTGATAGGTCGACTAGAGCGCTCAGCAAGTATAATCCAACGGTGTTCCCTCTGTCGGCAAACAGGGTAGTCCCGAAGAGGAACATCAGGAAACCACGGGCGTACTGCTCCGTCTCCTCGGGAGTCTCAGGCACCATCTCCGCCCGCCGGAAATGGGAGGAGAACCAAGTGTATCGGACTCTCCCAGAGACCCTGTCAACAGGTGGACGAGCCCCCAATAAATACATCCATGCGGCCTCCCACTCGCCCATATCCTCGTCGTAGGGAATGGACCAACCTCCGACGTCTAAGCCGGTCAATACAGCAAAGTCAAAAGGGGTCATGGTCATGTCCCCGGTAGCAGAGAAATGAAAGGAATTGGTGGTGTCCCACCATCTCTCTACCAAGGCTGCCATCAATGTCCTCCTGGCAGGACAACGTGACAACCCGACGCAGAAGGGTCCGAATCCTGCCAAGTCCACCAAGTCTCGGACACCCTCCGGGAGCTCGGCATACCAATCCCGCGCCATGGTGGAGCCATACCCCCGCACACTACGAGAGCAAGCCTGCATTCAGAATGAATACATGTGTCAATAATGAGATGAAATGGGTCGTGTGCCAATGAGATGAAATGGGCTGTGTGCCAATGAGATGAAATGGGCTGTGTGCCAATGAGGTGAAATGGGCTGTGTGCCAATGGAATGAAGTGGGCTGTATGCCAATGAAGTGAAGTAAACTACATACAAATCTATCTACCTGGGCTGCGTGTTCAGAAAATTTGAACTTTGGGCTGCGTGTTCAAAATTCAGTTAAATTGTGGGCTGCGTGTTCACTATCTACCTGGGCTGCATGTTCAGAAAATTTGAAGTTTGGGCTGCGTGTTCAAAATTCAGTTAATTGTGGGCTGCGTGTTCACTATCTACCTGGGCTGCGTGTTCAGAAAATTTGAAATTTGGGCTGCGTGTTCAAAATTCAGTTAACTTGTGGGCTGCGTGTTCACTATCTACCTGGGCTGCGTGTTCAGAAAATTTGAAGTTTGGGCTGCGTGTTCAAAATTCAGTTAATTGTGGGCTGCGTGTTCACTATCTACCTGGGCTGCGTGTTCAGAAAATTTGAACTTTGGGCTGCGTGTTCAAAATTCAGTTAAATTGTGGGCTGCGTGTTCACTATCTACCTGGGCTGCGTGTTCAGAAAATTTGAACTTTGGGCTGCGTGTTCAAAATTCAGTTAAATTGTGGGCTGCGTGGTCACTATCTATCTGGGCTGCGTGTTCAGAAAATTTGAACTTTGGGCTGCGTGTTCAAAATTCAGTTAAATTGTGGGCTGCGTGTTCACTATCTATCTGGGCTGCGTGTTCAGAAAATTTGAAGTTTGGGCTGCGTGTTCAAAATTCAGTTAAATTGTGGGCTGCGTGTTCACTATCTACCTGGGCTGCGTGTTCAGAAAATTTGAACTTTGGGCTGCGTGTTCAAAATTCAGTTAAATTGTGGGCTGCGTGTTCACTATCTATCTGGGCTGCGTGTTCAGAAAATTTGAACTTTGGGCTGCGTGTTCAAATTCAGTTAAATTATGGGCTGCGTGTTCACTATCTATCTGGGCTGCGTGTTCAGAAAATTTGAAATTTGGGCTGCGTGTTCAAAATTCAGTTAACTTGTGGGCTGCGTGTTCACTATCTACCTGGGCTGCGTGTTCAGAAAATTTGAAATTTGGGCTACGTGTTCAACTTTCAGTTAAATTGTGGGCTGCGTGTTCACTATCTACCTGGGCTGCGTGTTCAGAAAATTTGAAATTTGGGCTGCGTGTTCAACTTTCAGTTAAAGTGTAGGCTGCGTGTTCAACTTTCAATTTAAAGTGTGGGCTGTGTGTTCACTTTCGAATTCGGGCTGTGTGTTCGACAAATCAGTGTTTGAGCCGTGTGTTCTAATGTGGGCTGCGTGTTCGCAATTAATTGATGAGCTGAGTGTTCAGAAATTCAAGTGTTGAAACTACATGTTCAAGATATAAGCAAAGTACTATGTCATAAGCTAAACTGCATGTTCAAGCATGGCAAGGGTGCGAAATGTAAAATACAGAAGATAAGGTAAATACCTCTCAGGCCTCGTGAGAGAGATGCTGCTCCGGCTCTCTGAGAAGCAGATCCCCGGGTGCTCGCTCGTCAAAACTGGTGAAGTGACGAAAGACAGCGCGCGGAAGGACGTGTGCTGGCGGACGGTACCTCCCGGGAATGAAAGGTCGGGTCCTCGGAGCTAGAGTCATGGGATCGAAATCATCTCCGGCACCTGGAAAACCTCCGCCGTGTGGAGAATTGCCCGCCATTTTCAAGAATCTGCAAAAGAGAGCAAAAAATGAGCAAAATGAGCAAAAATTGGAAAAAGTCAACAAAAGTCAACTCTCGGGAAATAAAAAGTCAACAAAAGTCAACTCCCGAGAAAATATTCCAAATATTAAGATAAACTTACCTCAAGTGGTGAAAATGCAAAAAGAAGCTCCGAAGCCGGAATTTAATCGCTCCAAAGTGCTTAAAACTGAGTGTTTTTGCGAAAACAATTTGCGCGGGGCGTTGGAAAACGCGCGTGAAACTCAGATCTGGAGAGGAAAGCGTTGAAAGAGGCAAGAAATGAAGTGAGGCTCGGCTGCCTTTTATAAGCCTCAAACCTTGGTTGAAGAGGCATGCAAAAAGGAGGGAAAAAGACCGAAATGCCCCCGGAAAAAGGCCATGGCCGGCCGGCCTCTTTTTCTAGCTGGCCAGCCATCTGCTTTTTGCAGAAATGGCCGGCCAGCCATTAGCTTTTGTGGAAACCGGTTGGCCACCTCCCCTTGGGAAGATAAACGGCCGGCCATCATCCCCACATGCTCACCTAGCTCTCTGCAAATTTTGAGGAAGATCGGAGTTCCCGGGACCTGAAAAAGTTCAAGAAAAGTACACTTCCGGTCGCGAAATTGCTCCGTCGGGACTTCGGTTTCAAGTTCTGACATGTGTCTCATCATCATCCATCGAAATCAAAGTGTATCCTTTTTGAATGAGTTGTAACCTTTCAAAGAAGCAGATCGGAGGCCGCGATTGAGTTACCTTCGCCGAAACACGCTTTTCCGTACTCGTTGTTTCATGACAAATGAACACCCTGATTCATGCTCGTTTTGTACTATCATGCACATAACTTGCATTCTCATGAGCATACTCACATTGTCATGTACATTTCTTGATATTGGCATACCTCTGTGTCTGAGCATGCGTTGTCACGCATGTTCCATTCTTGCATTGCGATGCATTCACTCACCGGCACTGCGTGTTTCGAACTTTCGAAATCACATTAAATACATGTTGTTAGCATATTGTGCTTGTTGCAATTTCTCTCTTTTGCAGGCACGATATTGTATGTACGGTTCAATTGAGGCTGGTGCGACCAGACGAATCGCGCAGGTATCGTATGTTCTCCGTGTGAGACGTGGCGGGGATTGAATAATCCTCCGCATTCTTAACTGCATGAAATGTAGTTTTTGCCTTGCATTCTTGCTTAAAACTGTTGCATCTATTTGCGAATACTTGCTTCATTACAGCTTGCTGCATTCGCATGATCATGTGTGATAACCGGCTTCGCGTAGCGTATAAGTCCAACTTTCAAAACCGGCTTCGCGCAGCGTATAAGTCCAATCTTCAAAATCTTCTTGCATCATCATTTGCATTTTGCCCCCTACCTGCGGGCATGCCTGCGGGCACATCTTTGTCTATCTTGTATGTTTGTCTAAGTCTTCGGCCTTGTCAAAAATGGGTCGTCTCTGGGCTTTGACATTCACTCCCGTCACTTGTGACTTCCGAGTTCTGTCAAAGAGGGGCAACTGTAGACACCCCATTTTTGACCGACCTTAAGACTCAGACGTCACTGATGGAGCGCTCGGTGATGTTGCATAATGTGCTCATTCAGAAGTTTCAGAGTCGCGGCCGTGAGCCCTACCTCCGGACTTCCGAACCCTTTTCTCTGCCTTGTCTCGGTTTGCGAGCCAGACTCGGTTTTCTCCGTTTCTTTTCCTGAGGGAAGGGAGAGGTCCCGTAGACCATCTCTCAATGTCCGTAGGCTACATTTGGTGGCCGTAGGCCATTTTGCCCATTTCGGAGTCCGGTTTCCGTTTTTCGGAGCCGTCAGGCCGTGTGCCTCGGTTCGGGACCGCTTAACCATCTCCTTTTGCTCCGGTTTTTGGCATACTTCCTATTTTCTCCCTTTTGAGGGACACTGGGGGCTGAGAAACCCACTTCGAGGTCGAATACCACTTTCGGTGCTTAACAGCCCATTTTCGGGACCCCGAACTGCGTGTTTTGGCCCCGGAACGTTCGTTTTGCAACGGTTTTTGCTCATTTTTGGCAGGTACCTCTGTTTTATCACGAGGAAGATCACTGAAGGGTGGGAGGCCAGCAATTGTTGCAGCAGCCAGTTATCTCTCCTCCGGGGCTCTCCGGCGCCCGTTTTTCCAACTTCCGGGCTAATGTTGAACACCCTAGGGGTAGTGTTGCCAACTTTCAACCACATATCTGTGATCTACACACATGAGAGGCCACTAAAAGTTGGTGGCCGGCCATTAAGGTCACTTGACCCTTTTGACCCCTTTCTTCCGGGCTAATGTTGAACCCCTTGGACATTTTTTCTCGAACTTTGAACCACATATCTGTGATCTACACATCTGGGAGGCCCCTAAAAGTTCATGGCCGGCCAGTAATTCAACTTGACCCTTTTGACCCCCTCTTTCCGAGCCAATGTTGAACCCCTTGGACCCACTTTCTTGGAATTTTAACTACATGGTTGTGTTGTACACACATAGGGGTACCTCTCCATTAGCTGGCCGCCCAGAAAATCTCATT
This sequence comes from Camellia sinensis, assembly GCF_055761805.1. Classification (NCBI taxonomy): domain Eukaryota; kingdom Viridiplantae; phylum Streptophyta; class Magnoliopsida; order Ericales; family Theaceae; genus Camellia; species Camellia sinensis. Next base: position 131,964,304 of record NC_138975.1, read on the forward strand.
GACCCTTTTGACCCCTAGCCGGCCGGCTAGGGGGTGTGGCCGGCCGGCCACCTCCAGCAAAAGTGTTAGGCCGGCCGTGTTCCTTGCACTGTGCACTTTACAGCTGTGGGGCAATATCCCCCAGATATTTTCTGTATCCGGGGGATATTTTGTGGGGGAGTTTTGCTCTCCTTCTCCCCCACCTTTACACCCCCTTTTTGATCCTTATAACCAGCTGGTGGCCTCCTTGGTTAGAGTTAGAAAATTCACTCTTCAAGCTTCCATAGCCAACTCCATCTTCTTCCTTCTCAATTCTTCAAAAAACCCTAAGTCACTAACCATCATTCCTTCTACACCACCAAGCTCTACCACCATCATCTCATTTCCAGCAACAAGGAAGGATTCTTGAAGGCTAAAGAAGCTGCAAATCCATCCAAGAAGCAACAAAAGTTTGAATCTTCAAGGGTAAGTAATACTTTTACCCTTTTGAACCTTTTTCTTGATCTATTTCTAAGCCCCACTTCTTTTTGGTTTCAAGCTCCGGCCCTAACTGAAAAGGGCCATCTTTTGAGCTCATATTCACTTTTCATTAAGGGCTCAACCCTGTTTGAGCCCTCCATAATACACTTGCTTCATTGATCCTCTTGTATGTCATAGTTTTGCATGCTATTTTTGACCCATGAGCAATTTGTTTTCAAGCATGTTGTAAACTGATATAAGGCTTATTTTGAGCCCCTCTTCAACATTGGAGAAGGGCTCAACATTGTTTGGTGTCTCCATGTGTCACTTGTAGTTATATCCCTTATTTGGCCCCATTTTTGCATAAATTGGTAGCCCTCTTTGCTTCTGTTTTTGGACCTTGGTCCGAACTGAAAGTGGTCTTGTTTTGGTCTATACTTCATGTTTCATTCACACTTTTTTTCTGTTTGGTGATTATTTTGTATACTTCATGTTTTAGCACCTTTTGAGCCTCATTTTGCATCATATTTTTAGCATGTTTGTATACTGATTTTGAGGCTGCCATATACTGTAAATGTTCATATTTTTGGTCCATCTTCAGTGTTGTAGAAGGAAATTTTCAGTTTGGGTTTTGCTTATACCACTTGCTTCATTACCCCTCTTTTGGCCCCTATTCTTGCATGCTATTTTTCCTTTACCTATGCTTGCTGTTTGGCCATGTTCATAACTGTGAAAGTGCATCTCTTGGGACTGTCTAGCTTCTGTCTTTGCATTTCATGTCCATATTGTGCATGTTTGGCATGGCTATAGGCCATTTCGGGTGCCTAATGTTGCATTTCGGGACATTTCCTTGCATTTCATGTCATTTCGCTTCATTTCGGAACTGTTTTCCCCCATATTTTGTTGCTGAAATTCCATTAGCATGCTTGCATATCATTTTTTCCATGTTTCATTGTATTTTATCATTGTCTCGGTTTGCGTGCCCGTGTGCACGCATTTCGAGGCACTCCTTTTTTATCCGACGGCATCCGATGTGAGTGTGGCTGAGGCTCACTCATGTTGGTATAAGCCCATTTGTCATTTCCATGTTGTTTCATTGTATTTTATCATTGCCTCGGTTTGCGTGCCCGTGTGCACGCATTTCGAGGCACTCCTTTTTTATCCGACGGCATCCGATGTGAGTGTGGCTGAGGCTCACTCATGTTGGTATAAGCCCATTTGTCATTTCCATGTCATTTCATTGCATTTTATCACCGCCTCGGTTTGCGTGCCCGTGTGCACGCATTTCGAGGCACTCCTTTTTTATCCGACGGCATCCGATGTGAGTGTGGCTGAGGCTCACTCATGTTGGTATAAGCCCATTTGTCATTTCCATGTCATTTCATCACATTTTATCATCGCCTCAGTTTGCGTGCCCGTGTGCACGCATTTCGAGGCACTCCTTTTTTATCCGACGGCATCCGATGTGAGTGTGGCTGAGGCTCACTCATGTTGGTATAAGCCCATTGGTCATTTCCATGTCATTTCGTCACATTTTATCATCGCCTCGGTTTGCGTGCCCGTGTGCACGCACTTCGAGGCGTCTCATTTCATTGCATATCATCGCCTCGGTTTGCGTGCCCGTGTGCACGCATTTCGAGACACATATCATCACCTCGGTTTGCGTGCCCGCGTGCATGCATTTCGAGACACGTATCATTTTCTCGGTTTGCGTGCCTGCTTGCACGCATTTCGAGGCATCTCATTTCATAGCATTCTGTATGTTAGGATTATATCTTAGCTGCATATTGCATTGTGTCCGGAATAGGAGTTAGCCCGGGCACGGGAAACGAGGTACATTTCGTACTCCGAGTGACGGAATGTGTCTCAATTCCCCAGTCACCGACACTCCGGATTATCCATGATGGAGTTAGGTTTTAGCTGTAGTTTCATGTGCATTCATCCTATATTGAGTTGTGCATTTCGATTCCTCGGCCATCATGCCTCGGCATGCGTGATTGGTGGCACGAGGATCGAGGCATGCATATATCTGTGCAGATACATTGCTATGCCCCTTTCCTGCTCTCTGTTGCAGCAAAATCAGGAATCAGCAACTTTTTGGGACTTGGCACGCATTTCAAGAACAGGTGTAAACAGAGGCTAATTGGGGCATTCCGGTGGATTTCCGCGCAAGACAACCCGGACATGCATCATCCATCAGAAGCAAGGCAGTCCCTGGCTTGCACGCCAGTTTTATTTGCTTTCTTAGTTAATTCTTTAATTAATTAGGACTTTGTAATATTTTCGGACTGTAATATTCTTTTATTCGGGACTGTAATATTTGGACTGTATATTTATTCGGACCCTCCGAGTGAGGGCACAACTGTAATAAGTGTGGGTGAGTGTGATGTATGTCTTCCAACCCCACGTCTTTCTCCCTTTTATTTATCCGCTTTTGATGGTTAGATTAGGGCATATTTAAATTAGCATACAGTACGACAACATGTTTGCATTCATTCATCTGTATTGCATGCACCGGGCTCGGCGCATCATACTAACTGCATCGTACTTTCAATTCCAAATTGAATACATGGTAGTTGTAGCATTTCATATACCATCTTAGAATAGCCGAGCCTGCTATAGTTGCATTTTGCATGTGTTGCATTAGGCATTTCTGTATACTTAGGATTCATGCATGATTTCTAATGAGTTTCTATTTTGGCTTGGAGTACCCGGTAAGCTTTATGCTTTAGCATCCTTGCATGCGTGTGAGTGTTGCCATGAATAGCATGCTTACCATGAGGCTATGTGCTTATATGATATAACTGCCTGAATGCCTGTGGGTGAAGGTTGGGTTATCTGAATTGGAGTAAATCATCAAATGTTTCAAGCCTACCTGTGGGTAGTAAAACCTCTTTCAAAAACACGAAATGTTTTGTCCCAATTCAAGCGGTCCAGTCTATACTTGTATGCTGTGCGCATCACATAGTAACCTAGGCTAATAAACCGGAATAAGAACTCACAATGTTTTCAAAGATTGATATCATGGTTAGTAGAGGCCGGTCTATGACCGGGCGAGCGGGGGTGCTCACGAAGTGACCTTCCCCAATCGTACCCAAGTTCCCGAGCCGAGGCAACTTTGGTGATGACGGACACGTGGCCTTTTGGCACCGAGTCAGGGTTTCCTAAATTTCCCAAAATAAAATATTTAGGTGGCGACTCTGTATCTGGCAAAGCAGTCCATGTTTGGCACTTCTTTCAAAAATCTGTTTTCTCAAAACGATTTGCCGGATTTGGACTCTTTGGTTCAGACTTAGAACCGTGACTGGCGAAGAGTCGAGTCCGAGCTGTAGCGAGGTCCCCCGCGGGCTTGTTACACATGCATGGGCCAAAGCTAAAGCAAGCCAACATGAAGGGCAAAAGGCATGATGCATTCAAGGCCAATAAAGAGGGTTACACTACACCTACCAAGACCAAACATGGCATGACTTAACCAATAAAAATAAGAGTTTTGGCATGTCAAAATAAGCCCAAAAACCCACTGAGATGGCATCCCAAAAGCTTAAGCAATAAGACATGCATAATAGCTCACGTTCAAGGCTTAAAACACAAACCTCCCAATGCATGGAAAAGGTGACAAATGTGAGTGCATGACCACACTATATGGATTGAAATAACATATGAAATAATGCCAAATCATGAAAATGATCTAAGTAATGCATGCTAGTGACTTAGACACTCAAAGCTAACAAGCTAGAATGCACTATGGCTATACAAAGCAATGCACGCATGACTAAAACAACATCAAATAAAGCTCAAGCATGGTAAAACATGAGGGAAATCTTCTCAGAGTTAAGCCAAAATCATGTAAGAATGATGATCCAAACACAAGATGCATGTTAAGGCAATAGAGAGGATTGCACTACAAGTGCATGGTGTATGCAAGAGGCTATCAAACCAACCTTAGACATAGGTATATGATGCTGAAATAAGGTCTAATACATGCTCAGATGGAGCCAAAACAAGCTTAACAAACATGTTACTTTTATGAGCCATCAATACAAGCATATGAGACATAAGGAGAGGGGATGACCCTCTCCTATTGGGGACCTCAAAACACCATTTCCACCACTAAAAATCCTCTAGATTTCAGTGGTGAGAAGGCCAAAACAAGGTGGTCCCAATAGCTTAAAAGGAAGGCACAAGAACAAGACCAAACAAGGCCTAAGAGGGAGTAGACAACCCCCAACACAAAAGTGACCTTAAACAAACATTACAAGTATGAAAAATTAGAACTTTTTACAGTAGAAATTTAAGCTTAAATCAGCATGCAAAAGGGTCCAAAAGCTTAAGCCAAAACAAGAGTTTAAAGGCTAGTTGACTCACCCTTGAAGAACACCTTCAAGAACACAACTCCAGCACTCTTTTCTGACCAAAACCAGTCCAAAAACACTAACACCAGCTCCTAAGTACCTCAGCAACAAAAGGATGGTGTTCTAGTAGGTGCTTTAGTGCAAAAGTATGAAGAAATTACACTTTTGAGCTCAAACTCACACAAATATAGAGAGAGAGGGAGGAATATAGAGAGATATATAACTTGTATCTCAATTTTTAGAACCTCTGGAAAAGGGAGAGGTGTCTCCCTTCTTATAGAAATTCAATTCTCAAGCTTGTTGAACAAGGTTGAGTCTTGATTCAATCCCTCCATATACGTGTATGGAGGATGAGATCTGTGCTTACCAGCTATCACAGCTGGCACAAAAATATCTGCAAAAGCAGGTGGAAAGGTCTCGGCCAAGGAATATGGCCGATCGACCAAAAAGAGTACCGATCAACCAAAAAGAGTGTCGATCGGCCACCACTTATGGCCGATGGCAAGAAAACAAGGCCGATGGCACAAGGCCTTAGCTGATGGGTTGTAGGGATGGCCAACAAGCCACCCTCTTCCCTCAGAAGCAAAAACCACAAGTCCTTGGTCCACAACCAAGCACAAAACAAACAAGTTGAGAGATCCTAAGGCAAGGCGCACAGTTGAGACCTTTGGGAACTCAAAACGAACACGAGCATGGATGATCATTGAGTGTTCAAACGATGACGTCCAAGTCTTGAGGACGGTCAAAAATGGGGTGTCTACAGCAACGGGAAAGCTCCTTGCGACCGCGACCGAGAAATGAGCCCGACGCGACGCCGCAATAGTTGAGTTTTGCGATTTTTGTGGGGAATAAACCAATGACGGAGGCGGACTCCATTGTTAACAACCTAGGTGTAGTAGTTGAGTTTGCTCGATAGATTTTTCCACCAGAAGTCCAGTAGTCGATGGTTGGTCGATAGGATTTCAAAGTATTTCGAGAGGGCATCCATGGGGTGGTGAAAGGACTGTATACCGCTTATGAAGTCGGCATGCGCCTGCGCGCCGCCCGATGAGAAATAGAGAAGAAAGACGGATGAATTTGAAGTTTGGAGGCCCGCACGGAGAAGGCTGAGCGTGAGCTTAGGGAGCTCAAGAAGGCTTAGACCATCGAGCCACGTGGGGTAGGTCAATCTAACCTGGTTGTGGAGGAGAGAGTGACCCAACGGCTGTTAAGTCATGTGATTGCCGATCGAGATACGGCAAGCATGTTTGTCGTAGAAAATGCGAGGACCATGGGTTATGAAAAAGGCTTCCATGATGGCCGGAAAGTCGGGATAGACAAGACTAGGGAAAAGCTCGCCGAGGAAGTTTGCCGATGTGAAAATCATGGATTTAAGCATAGTTAGATCAAGGCATTTCAAGCCGCGGAGGCTCTCCGAGCAGCGGGCGTGGATTCGGCGTTGCCGCTATACCAACGTGATCACTTCCCCTTTTCCGCCTTCGAAGTCAAGAAGAGTGACGACGAGGGAGACGCCGGATAAAAATAGACATTGTAATGCTCAAACACAGATTGCGTGCAAAATTATGTAATTATTGGCTAATTGAATAAAATGTTTTATTTTAAATGTTTGGGTTTCATTTTGAATTTTTACATGCTTAATTAGGCATCTCATTTTGAATGTTTGCATGTTTTGATTTGTTTATGCGGTTGCACCGGCCCAAGTTAACTAAGCATTTCATTTTGAATGTTTATATGCTTCAATGTGTAAACGGTTTTTGCCGGCTCAACTTTAACGGAGCATTCCACTTTGAATATTTGTATGCTTTAACTTTCGTCGTGAAGGGCGTTCCGAATTCAGAGTCTTATTCAGCCCATAAGTGTCATGCACGAAGGGTGCTCCGAATCCGGAGACTTAATCGGCCTAAAGGCGTCATGTGCCGATGGGGTCCCGAATCCGGAGACTTTATTTAGCCAATCGTGATATCCACAAAGGGCGCTCTGATTTCGGAGGCTTAATCGGCCCAAAGGCGTCATGCGCCGACGGGGCTCCGAATCCGGAGACTATTTGGCCAATCATGATATCCACGAAGGGCGTTCCGAATCTGGAAGCTTAATCGGCCCAAAGGCGTCATGCACTGATGGGGCTCCGAATCCGGAGACTATTTGGCCAATCGTAATGTCCATGAAGGGCGCTTCGAATTCGGAGGCTTAATCGGCCCAAAGGCGTAATGCGGCGATGGGGCTCCGAATCCGGAGACTATTTGGCCAATCGTGATATCCACGAAGGGCGCTCCGAATCCGGAGGCTTAATTGGCCCAAAGGCGTCATGCGCCGATGGGGCTCCGAATCCGGAGACTATTTGGCGAATCGTGATATCCACGAAGGGCGCTCCGAATCTGGAGGCTTAATTGACCCAAAGGCATCATGCGCCGATGGGGCTCCGAATCCGGAGGCTTAATTGGCCCAAAGGCGTCATGCGCCGATGGGGCTCCGAATACGGAGACTTTATTTAGCCAATCGTCATATCCATGAAGGGTGCTCCGAATCCGGAGGCTTAATCGACCCAAAGGCGTCATGCGCCGATGGGGCTCCGAATCCGGAGACTTTATTTGGTCAATCGTGATATCCACGAAGGGCGCTCCAATTTCGGAGGCTTTTATCGGAACACTTTTGAACTGGATTTCGCAGTGAGTAAACATGAATCTTTGATTACAAAAGTGGAATGTGTACATGGTGAACTATTCAAAACTAGTATCATTCCCCACAGGTCGGATTCAATGATAGAATTTACCCAAGTGCGTTGAATTCCAAGGTCGTAGCAGACTCCTTCCAGACATGTCTTTGAGCCAATATGCCCCTACTCCTGCGATCGAATAGACCTAATAGGGGCCGTCCCAGTTAGGATCCAATTTTCCATCAACCGGTTTCCTAGCAGCTGGAAGTACTTTCTTCAGGACCAACTCTCTTGGTGTGTAGCGGCGCAGCTAAATACGTTGATTGTACGACTTAATAAGTTGTTGCTGGTATCCTACCATGGACGCAAGGGCACAGTCTCTTCATTCTTCGATCATAATCAAATCCAAAGCCAGCATCATGTCGTTTCGGTCCATATCAAAAACTTGCGATTTCAGGGTTGGGTGGCCGATCTCCAGGGGTATGATTGCCTGGGTTCCAAAGCATAAAGCAAACGGCGTTTCCTCAGTGGATCGCCTCGGCGTAGTTCGATGAGCCCACAATACACTCGACAATTCTTCGACCCATTTTCCTTTAGCTTTCTCGAGCCTCTTCTTGATACCGCCCAAGATGGATTTGTTTGAGGCTTCAGCTTGACCATTGCTTTGTGGGTAAGCCGGCGTCGAAAAGTAAGGCCAGATACCATACTTGCTGCACAGCTCTCGGTAGATGCCACAATCAAACTGGATGCTGTTGTCTGAGATAAGTGCTCTTGGAATGCCGAATCATGTTATGATATTTCTCCAAACAAAGCGCTTAACATCAGCATCTCGAATGTGCGTTAATGCCTCTGCTTCGACCCATTTTGTGAAGTAATCTGTCGCGACGATCAAGTATCGCTTGTTCCCTAGGGACCTCGGCAATGGTCTAACTATATCAAGTCCCTATTGGGCAAACGGCCAGGGACTGGTGATAGAGCTTAACTCTTCAGCAGGCAGATGGGTTAACGGGGAGAACTTCTGGCACTGTTCACATTTTTTCACATAACATTCGGCATCAGTTCTCATTGTCGGCCAATAATACCCCTGTGTTATAGCTCGATGGGCCAAAGAGCACCCGCCAGAATGGGCACCACAACTGCCTTCATGTATTTTAGTTAGAAGCTCTTCAACTTTTTTCTGATGTACGCATTCCAGGTATGGACCAAAAGGGGATTTTTTATAAAGCTTTCCTTGTGGATTCAAGTAGTATCACAGGGCTTTGTTTCGCAGCTTGTGCGTTTCTTTCTTGTCCGTTGGGAGTTGTTCGGAATATAGGAATGCAGCAATGGGGTCCATCCAACTTAGTCCTGACTCTATGACATTGACCTGGACTTCTTCCAAAGGGCCAATGCTCGGCTCCGGGATGAAACCTACTTCGATGGTCCATTTAATCTCTAAGTTAATGGCGGAGGCTAGGCAAGCTAGGTCGTCTACATGTGTATTCTAATCACGTGTTATTTGATTCAATTCATGATGGTCAAATTTTGCCAACAAGGAGCTAGCCAATTTCATGTAAGCCGCCATACGGTCATTTTTGGCTGCGTATTCCCCCTTTAGCTGATTGATCACCAGTTTTGAATCGCAAAATACAAGCAAACGCCGAGCACCCAGAAGATGTGCATTCCGCAAACCGGTAAGAGGGGATTCATATTTGGCCTCGTTATTTGATGCTTCGAAGCCAAGTTTGACGGCTTGCTCAATTATTGCGCCGTCGGGAGCCATGATTACTACTCCGGCTCCGCTGCCTCGTTGATTGGATGATCCATCATAGTACAACTGCCAAATGTCCCCAACATAAATTCTCCAGTTCGGCTTAAGTCGAATTTCATCAGACTTGAAGTCGGCAAGACCCTTAGTGAATTCGGCCACAAAGTTGGCAAGCACCTGTCCCTTGATGGAGGTTCTAGGCAGAAACTGAATATCGTACTAGCCGAGTTCAGGAGCCCACTTTGAAACGCACCCTGATGCTTCTGCACTACGGAGTATCAACCGGAGGGGGTGGTCTGTTATCACCCCGATGGTATGCCCCTGAAAGTAATGCATCAGCTTTCTCGCTGCCATGACGAGGGCCAGAATGAGTTTTTCCAACGGAAGGTAGCGTGTTTCGGTGTCAACATTGCCTTGCTCACATAATACACTGGCCGCTGCTGCTCCAGCTCTTCCTTTATCAGTACGACGTTGACGGCCCGGTCAGAAACTGCCAGATACAAAATGAGCGGGTCACCTGCCGAAGGTGTTGTCAAGAGTGGAACTGATCGGAGGTAGGTATTGAGGTCGTTGAAAGCGGCTTCGCACTTGGCGGACCATTCAAAAGCCTTGCCTTGCCGTAGTGTATGAAAAAATTAATGGCAGCAGTTCGTGGAACGACTGATGAACCTGTTGAGTGTGGCGGTCATCCCCATTAACTTCTAAACCTCCTTGACCGATCGAGGGGAGCCGAGTTCCAGGATTGCTGTGATTTGCCTTGGGTTGGCTTCGATCCCTCGGTGGTTGACAATGTAACCCAAGAATTTGCCAAAGCCGATCCCAAACGCACATTTGGAAGCGTTCAACTTCATTCTATATTTGCAGATCGGCTGTATGATTCTGCTCTTCCTTAGACTTGACCACCATATCATCAATGTACACTTCCATAGTGTGGCCGAGTTGCTCCTTGAGCATGGCGGTGACTAGTCTCTAGTAAGTTACCCCTGCATTCTTCAGTCCAAAAGGCATAACCTTATAGCCATAGGTTCCTCTTGGGGTGAGGAATGCAGTTTTGTCTTGGTCCTCCAGATGCATGGCAATTTGATGGTAGCCTCTGTAGGCATCGAAGAAGCGCATACGCTGATGACGTGCCGTAACATCTACAAGTTGGTCTATCCTGAGGAGAGGAAAACAATTTTTGGGGCAGGCTTTGTTTAGGTTCGTGAAATCAACGCACACTCCCCAAGTCCCACTTTTCTTCTTCACAACCACAGTATTCGAGAGCCATGTAGAGTAGGTCATTTCCCTGAATGCCCCGGCATCAAGCAACCGGTCAACCTCTTTAACAACGACGGCAGTGTGCTCTGCAGCTGACCACCGGCTTTTCTGAATAATCGGCTTGCATTTAGGGTCAACATTCAAACGGTGCTGCAAAACAGATGGATCTACACCCGGCAACTCATATGGCGTCCACGCAAATACATCAAGGTTGCCGAGCATGAAGGAAATTAGCTGTTGTGTGTCGGCTTGATTCAGGGAGGCGCCGACCATGAAAAACCTGTCTGGGTCTCCGTCGATTTCAACTCGATCTAGGGCTTCCGTGGCTTTTTCACTTAGGAGCCGCCCAACATTGTCGAGGCTCTCTCGGTCCGGCACCTCAATAGAATTCACTCGCAACTCTTTTGGGGTCTTTCTAGCAATGCTTGTGCCAATTTTTGGGAGCCACATATTTGCTCAATACTGCGTTCTATCGGGAAGCGTAGCAGTTGATGATAGGTGCTTGGCACGGCCTGCATAGTATGCAACCAAGTTCGCCCCATGATGACATTATACGGCGACGGCAACTTGACGACCAAGAATTCCACTTCCATTGTTCGGGAGCCCGCTCGAACGGGTAGTGTGATTTTTTCCAATGGGTATTCTAGATTGGCGTTGAAGTCGAATAGTGGATAAGGTATTGGAGAAAGATCTGATTCGGAGAAGCCGAGTTTGGTGAATGTCTTGTAATACATAACTTTCGATGTGCTCCCTGGATCAATGAGTACGTGCTCAACGGTGAATCGGTTTACGCGTAACTCGATTACCAAGGGATCGATGTGGGGAAGTGTCACTCCGGCCAAATCTGAATCATCAAAAGCAATGCTCGCAACTTCATGGGGCCGCTTAGCTGTAGTGAGTTGATTTTGAGGGTCGGGATTCGACTGAATCGTATGCACCACAGATGACATTGGCAGGCTGTATATCATGTGGATCACGCCGAGTGGAGGTGAATCTTGTCGTAAGGATATTGCTTTGGTTGAGTTGCCTTTGCGGACATACTGTTGCAGCCGACCATCTTGTACCAATTCCTCCAGGTGATCCTTCAATGCGTAACAACTCTCAGTATCATGGACATGATCCTTGTGATACTCGCACCACCTATCCCGTCTTCTTGTTTTGGGTGGTCCCACCATTTTGGACGACCATTTGAAGAACAGAAGATGTTGGACTTTGGACATAATTGCGTTGATCGGCTCTGACAACTCTGTGTATTTCTTGTCTGAGCGCCTTGTGCGTCTGCCATCGATTTGCAGTTGTTAATTTGCTCGGTGGGGGCACTAGTCGCTTGATCGGCTAGAATCCCGTCTCTTGTCTCGTTTAGCCCGATGCCGTGGTTCAGGGCTCTGAGGTGGTACGAAATTTAACGATTGAGCAATTTCAGAAGGAGCCGTCTTGTTGGCCGTGTTTCCGGCTTTAACCCACAAGGTGTCATCTTCCACTTTGCAGTATTCCTCAACCTTCATCATCAACGACCAGACCGTTTTGGGGGGTCTTCTAGTCAAAGAGCTGCGGAGAGCACTGTCAGGATGCAAACCCATTTTAAAGGCGCTGACGGCCATGGAGTCATTGCAAGTGTCATCAACAAGATTGAAGCACTCCTAATAGCGCGCTGCATATGTCTTAATGTTTCTCCTGGCTGGATCTACATTGCCCAGAGAGAGTCAGCTTGTTTCGGCTGAACCTCATTGGTGATGAATCTTGCCCTAAAGGATTTTTGTAATTGATGGAAACTCTTAATCGACGCCGGCTCCAACTTATAATACCACCTGAGTGCCAACGGTCCCAAATTGCTCGAAAATATTCTGCACATGAGAGCTTCGTCATCTGCATGCAACGTCATGGCTTGCTTATAGTGACGGATATGATCTGTGGGATCTGATTTCCCATCGTACAAGGTGAACGACGGGGCTTTGAACTTCTTGGGTAGTACTGCCTTTGCGATCCGTTGCATAAAGGGATCGTGCTGGCCCTCTTCGTCTGAACCATTTCGTCTTCGCTTATGCCTTGTACGTGGCCTCTCTTCAGAGGAACTGGTAGTTTTGGGTTGTCCCTTCTTTCTGGGCTTCAGGGATAATGAGTCGGAGTCGCTGTCAGTGTCTTGTTGTCGGGCTCGAGGTCGTCGACCACCTGTCCTCAGAGGTCATTCCGAATCGTAGCGTACAGCTTGTTTGGACTTCACCATTTCCAAGGAAAAATCTTGACGGAGATGTTCGTTCTCAGCGATCATGTTCTCCAACCTCTGTTCGCTTTGCTTTGCTTGTTCCATGATCGCTTGCATTGTCTCATGCGCAGAAGTTGAGGGTGAGGCGAAGTTTAAGGCGCGTCTTGCGGCGATGGTCTCCGGTCCAAGCATGTTTGGTGGTGTGAGGTCGTCTCTCTGTGTGGCCTCATCAGTGACTATCGGACGGTCTTCCGTTACGCCCGCCATGGATGTATTTAATTATTCCCACAGACGGCGCCAATTGTGGAGATGTGGTTTGGAAATACTCTTTTGATCCACTAGGACGCTCGAGATCCTCAGCTGAAGACCTGGACGACCTGAAAAGAAACAAACACTCCGGTTAGGGGTGCCAGAATTAACACTCCGATGGACAAGTCAGCCTCTACTCTCTGGATTACTTATGTTTTAAGTTTAGCGTACTAATTCTCACATACCTCTTTCTGGCTGATGTTCTTCTATTTATATCTTTTTTTTCTTGGGCCTCAGGGTTGGGACCACCTTCGATTCGTCGTATAACTGTTTACATGGCTTCTTTAACTGCAAACCGCTTTTCACTTGACCCCTTACTGAACTGGCTATTTGGCCGAATAGGGCCGAATGTGATGTATATATTTCGACTCTCCTGGTCCAGTTATTCGACCTATTTACGTCTCCCAAAATTCGGCCCCCACAATTTTTAGATGGATTTTCATTTGTTTTTATTGAACTTTATTCATATTTTAGTAATTTATTTATACTTTTTACATATATTAAGGTTAGATGCATTTAAAAAGTAAAAAAATTTAAATAACATATAAAAAATAAATTAAAAATAAATGAAAACCCAAATAAAAATGTACACAAATTTTTATTTGAATTTTTGTTTGTTTTTAGTTATTTTTTAAAATATTTTAGTTAATTTGTTTTACTTTTTAGATGTATCTTGATTAAATATATCTAAAAAGTATGAAAAAAAATTAAAATATCAAAAAAAAATTATTAAAAATAAACGAGAATTCATCTAAAAATAATTTTTGAAAATTCAACTAAACAAGCACTTACTTTTTTCCGTCTTTGTAAGTCATTTTTGTTGATTGAACTATAAACAAAAATTATATCAAACGGTCTGACACAATTATCAAATTAAAATAAATTATAAACGATTCGTATAAGGGTATCTACAACGTTTAACCATTTTTTCATCAAATTTGAGTAAAAGTTTCATTTGATATTGTGCGTTCCAACAGAGTTTCATCAAACCATCAGTTGATCGGGTGGACTACCAGGGGATGTTTGGCCAGTCGATTGGCCAGCGTAATTTTCACATAGATTTTTACAAGGAGATGGCCGTTTGGGGAGACAACCAGCCGATCATCTGGTGTCTACAGTTCCAACGGTTGTGAACAGTAAATTGATATTCTCAATTTGATGGAAAAATTTAAGATATTCCAAATTTGATACTGATTTGATGTAAGGATTGAAGCAATTAAAGTTTACACATTTCATCATATTTAATTTGATAATATATATATATATATAGGATTGGAGACGGCCTAACCGGCTCAAATAATTCAAAGGGATGGCGACAAGGTGGCACATGCTTTAGCTCGCTTGGCTGGGTCAATCTCTGTCCCTTCAGGCCCCGTTTGTTTGGAGAGTTAGAGAGGAGATTGAGATTGGTAGTGAGGTGGGACCCACTAACATTGTATTTGTTTTGAGAGATGAGAAAGGGATTGATAATGAATTTCAGATTATGAATCCCCTTGGGGAGGGGATTCAGATGGGCCTCAAAGACGTGGTATTAGAAAAATAGTCTGCTGGACTAGAAATTTTTTATTTTATTTTTTACATGTTGGGCATTTTTTTTTAACATTAATGTTTAATTTTTTGTATTTTTTGTTAAGTAAAAATCATTATTTTATTTGTTTACTTTTTTTTTAGAATTTTTTTTATAAATTTTTTTACATGTTGTGCATTTTTTTAAAAACATTAATGTTTAATGTTTTTGTACTTTTTTATTATTTTATCTTTATTTTATATAAAAATAATTTAATAATCCCTACACTAACAACTATCATCAAAACAAACACAATTTTACTTAATCTCCTCACTATCAATCCCCTCACTATTAATCCCTTCACTATGAATTCCTTCCATTCTACCTTTGAAAACAAATAAGGCCTCAGTGTAAATTGAAGAAGTCCATTTGGAAGTTTATTCTTTTATCGCTTCTGATATAGGCTTAGTTTAGGGTACACTAGGTATATTTTTTATTTTTTTTATTTATATTATTTTTTTAAATTTTTTTTTCACATCTTCTCGTAAAAAATTAAAAAGTATACTTATTTAAATCATCCCAAATAACCCCTTAATTGCCTTATTTTGGGCTTTACCCTTCTAAAAAAAATAATCTCATTGTGTCATTGATAAAAATAAAAAAATATTTATACATAAAATTTATATTAAAACTCTATCAAAATGATGTAACAATATTATTATTATAAATAAATTCATTTTTATAAGTATTTTGTTTTAAAATAAAAAGTTCTTTATAAATTTTCTATTTATATATTATTTCTGAATAAAATTTCAAATTTCAATAATATTTTGATGGGTCATTGTTGGCTGCATATTTTGTATAAACCAATTACAATTCAACGCGTGGCAGGATAAGGGCAATACAGGAAGACTATTCAAGTTTTCAATCATGATCGAACACGTGGCAGTCAGTATTGGTTTTATGAGATCTGCGTAGCATTGGATCAACAAAGAGATATAAAGTGATGTGGCTTCAACGGTTACACACATTCAAATTCAAAATTAGGAAGGAAGCCTAACTGCAAGTGATGGCATAGTGGAGCTAACTATAAGGCAACATGATCAGCAATCATGGAAGAGCGATTCGATGGTTGGAAGTGCAATTCGATGGTCATCCTTGAGAAGTATAAATAGCAGAGAAGGCCCCAGAAAAGGGCCCTAGACTCAGATCCAAAAAACCAGTTTTATTCTACTTCATTTCCTTTCCAGTTTTTACATTTCTGTACTTTAATTCCTGCACTGCACTTTGTTCATAGGAGTAGTTTCAACTAGATTGTTACTGTAAACCTCTACTGTCATGACCCGAACCCGCCCCAATGGGTTAAGGACATAACCGGCCAATAATCAAGGGATTACCTACGGCCTCAAACCAAACCAGACATAACTCATCAGAGTAAAGGGGCCAAACGGAAGCAAAATTTAAAACTTTGTCCATAGAGCTGTGCTTATATGGCACATCATAACAAACCATGCATATACATGTTAATAACTCACATCAAAATATGTACTAATACCAATAACTCTGTACATACAGGATCATTCAGTCTATGTCAGCCAATCAAAACTATATATATACAACATAAACCAAAGTCCTCGCCAACATGACAAAATAAAATAAGAAAACAAAAGGGCGAAGACGAGTCTCATGCGTGAGACGCAATGGCTGACTCTTCAAAACCTTGGTTGTTCCACACAGACTTCACTGAGGCTAGGTTTAGACCTCTCTTGGCTCACCTACAAACACATGAATGAGCGTGAGCGAAAGCCCCTGTAGACGTCCCCGAACGCCCCGGGAGGGTTAAGTCCCGTTCTGTTCATTTGGGGTCACTACAGCTCGGACTCTTGAATGTCACGGTTCCTAATCTGAACCAAAGAGTCCAAATCCGGCAAATCGTTTTGAGAAACTGATTTTTGAAAAAGTAGTGCCAAACATGGACTGCTTTGCCAGATACAGAGTCGCCACCTAAATATTTTATTTTGGAAAATTTAGGAAACCCTGACTCGGTGCCAAAAGGCCACGTGTCCGTCATCACCAAAGTTGCCTCGGCTCGGGAACTTGGGTACGATTGGGGAAGGTCACTTCGTGAGCACCCCCGCTCGCCCGGTCATAGACCGGCCTCTACTAACCATGATATCAATTTTTGAAAACTTTGTATGTCCTTAAACCGGTTATTAGCCTAGGTTACTATGTGATGCTCACAACATATAAGTATAGACCGGGTCGCCCAAATTGGAACAACACATTTCATGCTTGTTTTTGAAAATGGTTTGCTACCCGCAGGTAGGCTTGAAACATTTGATGATTTATTCCAATTCAGATAACCCAACCTTCACCCACAGGCATTCAGGCAGTTATATCACATAAGCACATAGCCTCATGGTAAGCATGCTATTCATGGCAACACTCACACGCATGCAAGGATGCTAAAGCATAAAGCTTACCGAGTACTCCAAGCCAAAATAGAAACCTCATTAGAAATCATGCATGAATCCTAATTATACAGAAATGCCTAATGCAACACATGCAAAATGCAACTATAGCAGGCTCGGCTATTTTAAGATGGTATATGAAATGCTACAGCTAATCATGTACTCAATTTGGAATTGAAATACAAATGCAGTTAGTATGATGCGCCGAGCCCGGTGCATGCAATACAGATGAATGAATGCAAACATGCTGTCATACTGTATGCTAATTTAAATATGCCCTAATCTAACCATCATAAGCGGATAAATAAAAGGGAGAAAGACGTGGGGTTGGAAGACATACATCACACTCACCCACACTTATTACAGTTGTGCCCTCGCGCAGGGGGTCCGAATAAATAATACAGTCCAAATATTACAGTCCCGAATAAAAGAATATTACAATCCAAAATATTACAGAATCCTAATTAATTAACAAATTAACTAAGAAAACAAGTAAAACTGGCGTGCAAGCCGGGGACTGCCTTGCTTCTGATGGATGATGCATGTCCGGATTGTCTTGCGCGGAAATCCACCGGAATGCCCCAATTAGCCTCTGTTTACACCTGTTCTTGAAATGCGTGCCAAGCCCCAAAAGTTGTTGATTCTTCGTTTTGCTGCAACAGAGAGCAGGAAAGGGGCATAGCAATGTATTTGCACAGATATATGCATGTCTCGATCCTCGTGCCACCAATCACGCATACCGAGGCATGATGGCCGAGGAGTCGAAATGCACAACTCAATATAGGATGAATGCACATGCAACTACAGCTAAAACCTAACTCCATCATGGATAATCCGGAGTGTCGGTGACTGGGGAATTGAGACACATTCCGTCACTCGGAGTACGAAATGTACCTCGTTTCCCGTACCCGGACTAACTCCTATTCTGGATACGATGCAATATGCATGATATGCATGAAATGCAACTAAGATATAATCCTAACATACACAGAATGCTATGGAAATGAGATGCCTCGAAATGCGTGCTCACGGGCACGCAAACCGAGAAAATGACAGAATGTAATGAAAATGAGATGCCTCGAAGTGCGTGCACACGGGCACGCAAACCGAGGCGATGACAGAATGCAATCTAAGATACAACCTAGTATGCACTATGCTATGAAAATGAGGTGCCTCGAAGTGCGTGCACACGGGCACGCAAACTGAGGCAATGATAAAATGCGATGAAATGACATGGAAACATGATATGGGCTTATACTAACATGAGTGAGCCTCAGCCACACTTACATAGGATGCCGGCGGATGAAAATGGAGTGCCTCGAAATGCGTGCACACGGGCACGCAAACCGAGGCGGTGACAAAATGTGATGAAATGACATGAAAACATGATATGGACTTATACCAACATGAGTGAGCCTCAGCCACACTCACATAGGATGCCGGCGGATGGAAATGGAGTGCCTCGAAATGCGTGCACACGGGCACGCAAACCGAGGAGGTGACAAAATGTGATGAAATGACATGAAAACATGATACAAGCATTCTAATGGAATTTCAGCAGTAAAATATGGGGGAAAACAGCCCCGAAATGAGACGAAATGACATGAAATGCAAGGAATTGTCCCGAAATGTGAATTTAGGCGCCCGAAATGGCCTAGGGCTATGCCAAACATGCACAATATGGACATGCAATGCAAAGACAGAAGCTAGACAGTCCCAAAAAAGGCATTTTCACAGTTATAAACATGGCCAAACAGCAAGCATAGGTATGGCAAAAATAGCATGCAAGAATAGGGGCCAAAAGAGGGGTAATGAAGCAAGTAATATAAGCAAAGCCCAAACTGAAAAATTTCCTTCTACAACACTGAAGAGGGACCAAAAATATGAATATTCACAGTATATGGCAGCCTCAAAATCAGTATACAAACATGATAGAAATGTGATGCAAAATAAGGCTCAAAAATGGCTATAACATGAAGTATACAAAATAATCACCAAACAGAAAAAAAATGTTAATGAAACATGAAGTATAGGCCAAAATAAGGCCACTTTCAGTTCGTACCAGGGTCCAAAAACAGAAGCAAGGGGGGCTGCCAATTTATGCAAAAATGGAGCCAAATAAAGGATATAACTACAAGTGACACATGGAGGCACCAAACAATGTTGAGCCCTTCTCCAATGTTGAATAGGGGCTCAAAATAAGCCTAATATCAGTTTACAACATGCTCAAAAACAGATTGCTCATGGACCAAAAATAGCATGCAAAATTGTGACGTATAAGAGGATCTATGAAGCAAGTGTGTCATGGAGGGCTCAAACAGGGTTGAGCCCTTAATGAAAAGTGAAGATGAGCTCAAAATAGGGCTATTTTCAGTTAGGGTCGGAGCTTGAAACAAAAATCAAGTGGGGCTTACAAATAGATCAAGAAAAAGGGTCAAAAGAGTAGAAGTATCACTTACCCTTGAAGACTCAAACTTTTGTTGCTTCTTGGATGAATTTGCAGCTGTTTTGGCCTTTGAGAAACCTTCCTTGTTGCTGGAAATGAGGTGGTGGTGGTAGAGCTTGGTGGTGTAGAAGAAATGATGGTTAGGGACTTAGGATTTTTCAAGGAATTGAGAAGGATAGAAATGGAGTTATGTATGGAAGCTTGAAGAAGAGTTTTTCTAACTCCAAAATACTACAAGGCTTGCTTGCTATATAGGCCAAAGAAGGGGTGTAAAGGTGGGGGAAAAGGAGAGTAATATTCTCCCACGAAATATCCCCCAGATAAAGATCTTTTCTGGGGGATAAAGCCTCACAGCTGTAAAGGGAACAGTGCAAGGAATACGGCCGGCCTGGTACTTTTGTTGCAGGTGGCCGGCCGGCCACACCCCCTAGCCGGCCGGCTAGGGGTCAAAAGGTTCAATGAGATTTTCTGGCCGGCCACCAACTGATGGTGTTCTCCTATGTGTGTACAACACAACCATGTGGTTAAAATTCCAAGAAAGTGGGTCCAAGGGGTTCAACATTAGCCTGGAAGAAGGGGGTCAAAAGGGTCAAGTTGAATTAATGGTCGGCCATGAACTTTTAGGGTCCTCTCATGTGTGTACATCACAAATATGTGGTTCAAAGTTCAAGAAAAAGGGTCCAAGGTGTTCAACATTAGCCCGGAAGAAGGGGGTCAAAAGGGTCAAGTTGAATTAATGGCCGGCCATGAACTTTTAGGGTCCTCTCATGTGTGTACATCACAAATATGTGGTTCAAAGTTCAAGAAAAAGGGCCCAAGGTGTTCAACATTAGCCCGGAAGTGCGAAAAACGGGCGCCGGAGGGCGTCGGAGGATGTATAACTGGTTGCTGCAACAATTGCTGGCCTCCCACCCTTCAGTGACCTCCCCGGTGATAAAACAGAGGTACCTGCCAAAAACGAATGAAAACCGTTGCAAAACGAATGCTCGGGGACCAAAACGCGCAGTTCGGGGTCCCGAAAATGGGCTGTTAAACACCGAAAGTGGTGTTCGGCCATGAAGTGGGTTTCTCAGACCCTAGTGTCCCTTAAAAGGGAGTAAATAAGATGTATGCCAAAAATCAGAGCAATAGGAGATGGTTAAGCGGTCCCGAACCGAGGCACACGGCCTGACGGCTCCGAAAACCGGGAACCGGACTCCGAAATGGGCAAAATGGCCTATGGCCACAAAATGTAGCCTACGGCCACTGAGAGATGGTCTACAGGACCTCTCCCTCCCCTCAGGAAAAGAAACAAAGAAAACCGAGTCTGGTTCGCAAACCGAGACAAAGCACAGAAGAGGGTTCGGAAGTCCGGAGGCAGGGCTCACGGCCGCGACTCTAAAACTTCTGAACGAGCACATTATGCAACATCACCAAGCGCAGTGACGTCTGAGTCTTAAGGTCGGTCAAAAATGGGGTGTCTACAGTTGCCCCTCTTTGACAGAACTCGAAAGTCATAAGTGACGGGAGTGAATGTCAAAGCCCAGAGGCGACCCATTTTTGACAAGGCCGAAGACTTAGACAAACATACAAGCTAAACAGAGATGTGCCCGCAGGCATGCCCGCAGGCAGGGGACAAAATGCAAATGATATGCAAGAAGTCGAAGGTAACCCAATGATCGTGCAAATGCAGCATGCTGTAATGAAGCAAGTATTCGCAAATAGATGCAACAGTTTTAAGCAAGAATGCAAATCAACAACTACATTTCATGCAGTTAAGAATGCGGAGGATTATTCAATCCCCGCCACATCTCACACGGAGAAGATACGATACCTGCGCGATTCGTCTGGTCGCACCAGCCTCAATTGAACCGTACATACAATATCGTGCCTGCAAAAGAGAGAGACTCAACGAGCACAATATGCTAACAACATGTATTTAATGTGATTCCGAAAGTTCGACACACGCAGTGCCGGTGAGTGAATGCATCGTAATGCAAGAATGGAACATGCGTGACAAAGCATGCTCAAACATGGAGGTATGCCAATATCAAGAAATGTACATGACAAGGCAAGTATGCTCATAGAATGCAAGTTATGTGCAGGATAGTATAAGACTAGCATAAATCAGGGTGCTCATTTGTCATGAAACAACGAGTACGGAAACGCGTGTTTCGGCGAAGGTAACTCGATCACGGCCTCCAATCCGCTTCCCTGAAAGGTTACAACTCATTCAAAAAGGATACACTTGGATTTCGATGAATGATGATGATACACATGTCAGAACTTGAAGCCGAAGTCCCGACGGAGCATTTCGCGACCGGAAGTGTACTTTTCTTGAACTTTTTCAGGTCCCGGGAACTCCGATCTTCCTCAAAATTTGCAGAGAGCTAGGTGGGCATGTGGGAGACATGGCCGGCCGTTCATCTTCCCAAGGGGAGGTGGCCAACCGGTTTCCAATAAAGCTAATAGCTGGCCGGCCATTTCTGCAAAAAGAAGATAGCTGGCCGGCTAGAAAAGGGGGCCGGCCGGCCATATGTCCAAATTCAGGGGCATTTTGGTCTTTCACCTCCTTTTTGATGCTCTTTCAATCTAAGGCCTTGAGGCCTATATAAGGCAGCCGAGACCTCCCTTTTTTCTTGCCTTCTACAACACTTTTCTCTCCAGATCTGAGTTTCACGCGCATTTTCCAACGCCCCGTGCAAATTGTTTTCGCAAAAACACTCAGTTTTAAGCACTTTGAAGCGATTAAATTCCGGCTTCGGAGCTTCTTTTTGCATTTTCGCCACTTGAGGTAAGTTTGTCTCAATATTTGGAAGATCTTCCCGGGAGTTGACTTTTGTTGACTTTTTATTTCCCGAGAGTTGACTTTTGTTGACATTTTCCAATTTTGGCTCATTTTGCTCATTTTTGCTCCCTTTTGCAGATCCTCTGAAAATGGCGGGCAATTCTCCCCACGGCGGAGGTTTTCCAGGTGCCGGAGATGATTTCGATCCCATGACTCTACCGCCGAGGACCCGACCTTTTATTCCCGGGAGGTACCGTCCGCCAGCACATGTTCTCCCTCGCGCTGTCTTCCGTCATTTCACTAGCGCTGACGAGCGAGCACCCGTGGATCTACTTCTCCGAGAGCCGGAGCATCACCTCTCTCACGAGGCCCGAGAGGTATTTACTTCATTTTCTGTATTTTTCCTAGATTTCGCACCTTTGCCATGCTTGAACACGCAGTTTAGCTTATGACATAGTACTTTGCTTGCATCTTGAACATGTAATTTCAACACTCGAACTTCTGAACACTCGGCTCATTAATTAATTGCGAACACACAGCCCACATTAGAACGCACGGCTCAAACACTGATCTGTCGAACACACAGTCCGAATTCGAAAGTGAACACACAGCCCACATTTTAAATTTTCTGAACACACAGCCCAGATAGATAGTGAACACGCAGCCCACAATTTAACTGAAAGTTGAACACGCAGCCCAAACTTCAAATTTTCTGAACACGCAGCCCAGATAGATAGTGAACACGCAGCCCACAATTTAACTGAAAGTTGAACACGCAGTCCAAACTTCAAATTTTCTGAACACGCAGCCCAGATAGATAGTGAACACGCAGCCCACAATTTAACTGAAAGTTGAACACGCAGCCCAAATTTCAATTTTTCTGAACACGCAGCCCAGATAGATAGTGAACACGCAGCCCACAATTTAACTGAAAGTTGAACACGCAGCCCAAACTTCAAATTTTCTGAACACGCAGCCCAGATAGATAGTGAACACGCAGCTCACAATTTAACTGAAAGTTGAACACGCAGCCCAAACTTCAAATTTTCTGAACACGCAGCCCAGATAGATAGTGAACACGCAGCCCACAATTTAACTGAAAGTTGAACACGCAGCCCAAACTTCAAATTTTCTGAACACGCAGCCCAGATAGATAGTGAACACGCAGCCCACAGTTTAACTGAAAGTTGAACACGCAGCCCAAAGTTCAATTTTTCTGAACACGCAGCCCAGATAGATAGTGAACACGCAGCCCACAATTTAACTGAAAGTTGAACACGCAGCCCAAACTTCAAATTTTCTGAACACGCAGCCCAGATAGATAGTGAACACGCAGCCCACAATTTAACTGAAAGTTGAACACGCAGCCCAAACTTCGAATTTTCTGAACACGCAGCCCAGATAGATAGTGAACACGCAGCCCACAATTTAACTGAAAGTTGAACACGCAGCCCAAACTTCGAATTTTCTGAACACGCAGCCCAGATAGATAGTGAACACGCAGCCCACAATTTAACTGAAAGTTGAACACGCAGCCCAAACTTCAAATTTTCTGAACACGCAGCCCAGATAGATAGTGAACACGCAGCCCACAATTTAACTGAAAGTTGAACACGCAGCCCAAACTTCAAATTTTCTGAACACGCAGCCCAGATAGATAGTGAACACGCAGCCCACAATTTAACTGAAAGTTGAACACGCAGCCCAAATTTCAAATTTTCTGAACACGCAGCCCAGATAGATAGTGAACACGCAGCTCACAATTTAACTGAAAGTTGAACACGCAGCCCAAATTTCAATTTTTCTGAACACGCAGCCCAGATAGATAGTGAACACGCAGCCCACAATTTAACTGAAAATTGAACACGCAGCCCAAACTTCAAATTTTCTGAACACGCAGCCCAGATAGATTTTGCATGTAGCTTATTTCACTTCATCGGCACACAACCCATTTCATCTCATTGGCACACAGCCCAGTTATTTCATTATTGACACATGTATTCATTCTGAATGCAGGTTGGTTCCCGCAGTGTGCGGGGGTATGGTTCTACCATCGCGCGGGATTGGTATGCCGAGCTCCCGGAGGCCGTCCGAGATTTGGTAGATTTGGCAGGATTCGGGCCCTTCTGGGTCGGGTTGTCACGTTGTCCTGCCAGGAGGACACTGATGGCGGCCCTGGTAGAGAGATGGTGGGACACCACCAATTCCTTTCATTTCTCTGCTACCGGGGACATGACCATGACCCCTTTTGACTTTGCTGTATTGACTGGCTTAGACGTCGGAGGTTGGTCCATCCCCTACGATGAGGATATGGGCGAGTGGGAGGCCGCCTGGATGTATCTGTTGGGGGCTCGCCCGCCTGTTGATAGGGTTTCAGGGAGAGTCCGATACACTTGGTTCTCTTCCCATTTCCGGCGGGCGGAGATGGTGCCTGAGAGTCTCGAGGAGACGGAGCAGTACGCCCCTGGTTTCCTTATGTTCCTCTTCGGGACTACCCTGTTCGCCGACAGAGGGAACACAGTCGGGCTATACCTTCTGAGCGCTCTGGTCGACCTATCACAGGTCAGTAGATATGATTGGGGTGGCGCCGGCCTGGCTACCCTTTACTTTTATATGAGCGCGACCTCCCGCGGGCGGGGCGATTTACTTGGCGGCTACTGGAGAGCCTGGGAGGTACTTTCTGTCCCCTTGATTTACATTTCTGCTCTTCATTACTTGTACATTGCACACACACGGCGCACTTTTACAGTCTGTATTTTGCTCTCAGCATTTCGTACTTACATTCTGCATTGTTTTTCTCAGCTATGGGTCTATGTATACTTCCCATCATTAGCCCCAGAGCTGGAGGTGGCGGGGATTCTCATGACCCCATATTCATTGGTGTTCGAGGGCCCACACCGGCCGAGGCCTCGAGAGACCCTCCTTAACCTGCGACAGTACTTTGACACTGTGCGACATTCAGAGGTACCTCAGAACTTTCAGTTCCTTTCATTCTCATCTCTAATTTGCTCTGTATATTCTCGAGTTCTGATTGGTTTATGCATTTATCATCCGCAGATCACATGGCAGCCCTGGGTGTCCCTGGGTGATGGTCTCTGACTTCAGTATACCGGAGCGTCGGGCATCTCCCAGTATAGGGTCCTGCTCGAAGGGCCGGTTGGCAGGGTATGGTTCCTGGGGGAGCGCTTTCTGCGCCAGGTATGGGGGTATCTTTCTCAGGATATTCCCGCAGTCCCCCCAGCCAGTATGCGGACTGCTGACAGGCTCTCCTACTCGGAGGTAGTCGGCGCCATGCTGGGCAGTGATGCTTTACTATATATTGAGGAGGGGGACTTCGCCACCTACCGTCACATATATTTGATGCCTCCATTGACGGGAGCTCATATCCCGATGATGAGGCCTGCCGGTATGTCATCCTCGGGCCAGGCTCGGGCTCGGGCTGCAGACGCCCCTTCTACTAGCAGGGCTGGCACATCTAGAGGTGGGAGTAGACCGGTTCCTCTGGCTCCGTCGATTCATCCTCATCCTAGATGGCCAGATATGCCGACTGAGTTGATGGCGTGGCAGTATGGGGCTATCTCTCCGACTCCGATCCCGCTAGAGCCTCCGATGCCCAGTGATCGATACGCCATTGATCCGGACTCACCGCCGGTATGCTCCACTGTTTTTCATTCATCATTCAGATGTTTAGACACTCTTTTGTTCACTGATGATTATGAGCTCATTTTTGCAGCCATCGCGAGGGTACATGGAGGAGGTGGTTGGACTGGTGGCCACACTCGAGGGCATGGTCCTGCGTAGGGAGGCACAGTTGTCTGTCGCGGGCATCCAGGTACCCTTCAGTTTTCTGGCATTTATCATACTTCTGATGACATGCTGATTTCTACCGCATCGATAGACCACTCGTGTAGAGCACATCTGACACACACCCCACTTGTATTCTGTATTTACATGCACCCACTTCATGTAGCCTTTGCTTGTATCTGCATCTGATGTATATATTTGGACTGATGCATTTGAATTGAACTCTTTGTTTTCAGATGCCTTCATGGTCCGGTCAGCCGCAGGCCAGGCCACCTGGGCCTCATTGGGGAGCTGGGCCATCTGGGCCTTTTCAGGGGGCGGGGTCATCTCGGCCTTCCCGAGGAGCCGGGCCATCTAGACCTTTTCGAGGAGCTCGAGGAGGGCCTGTCCGCAGACGCAGGGCTCACGTTGTGGAGGTGGAGCCTGATGAGGAGGAGGAGGATGCTGAGGAGGAGGAGGAGGCTACCGATCGTCAGTCAGAGACATCTGCTGAGGCGGGGGGCTCCGGTTTTGGTTCGGGGAACAGAGGCGAGGCTAAGGGGGATCCTGAGGATGACAGCCCCGACTCAGATGATGATGATGGTGTGGAGATTGTCCCGCAGAAGAGGATGAGGAGTGCTTCTCATTCCGCTCCCGAGGACTTTGATGCTGTTATCTCCTGCTTTATTTTTCTTTTTGCTAGTAGTTTGTAGCACTTTGCACATTGTTAGGCAGTTTTATTTTTTGTAAAACTTGTACCTTTGTTTGTTGTAAAGCATGATGAAATGAAATAGCTTTTGAAAAGGTGTTTGTATTTTAAACTTTCAGCATCGTATCGCATCATTTTTTTGCACAAAAATGAAATTGAATGGTAATGTGCATTGTGTAATCACCAAGCCAGGTAGTGAACCGACGCAACAAACTAAGCAACCCAACTTACTAAGATATAACAGGACCTTAGAAAGTTTACAACTCGATAAGTAAAATGCAACAACGCAAATAAACAAGACTTTAACAAAAATTGCTTAAACAGAGAGTAATGACTCAAAAACACAAAACACGTCCGCTCGACAAACAACTCGATAAGCAAAACAACAACTCGATAAACAAAACTCAACAACAACAAAGTGTACTTCTGACGATCTGGGCATCGGAACGCATCCGAAATGAAGGGAGATGAAGGCCTTTGACTCTCCCGTTGCATGAAAATGCTTGGAACTCTCCCTCGAAGGGTAAAACAGGGTCAAGGAGATACACTGCAGCATTGCCGGCCATCCTTGGGAGCCGGTCGGCCATTTTTGTGGAGAGAGACAGCTGGCCGGCCATTTCTGCAAAAAGTAAATGGCTGGCCAGCCAGAAAAGGTGGCTGGCCGGCCATTCAGTCCTGCAGCCTCTAGATTTTTGACACGTGTCCCCGTGAATAGTGTCTTTCCTTCTATAAAAGCTTCAACTTCGGGAACATTCATTTCATCTTAGTTTTAGACAAAGATGGAGGCGTTTCTCGCAGAAAATGTCGCATCTTGGATCTCTTCTCTAGATGGCTAGGAAAAACTGAATTTTCGGGGTTTCGGCTTGAACGCACTATTCACGTTGAGCCGTACTCCGCTACATTTCCCTTTTCTCCATGCCGCGACAAGGTTCTGGAATCCAGTGACGCATGTTTTTAGCTTTGGCGGCCAAGAGATGTGCCCCACTTTCGAAGATTTTCAGGTTTTGATGGAGTCTGAATGTTCTGAAGTGATCTTGCCCCAGCTCCGTTTTGGCCACGCTCAGGCTTTAGGGCGGATGTGTGGGCTCACGGCGCATGATGCTCGATCTATGATCTGCAGTGGGGAACTGGACATCCTCGGCTTGATCCATCGTTTTTCCGATGCCGGTGACCGCAGAAACCATTATTGGCAGGGTTTCCGGCAACACGCCCTCTGCTTATGTTTGTTGTCTCACTTTCTGCTTTCCTCGGGCTTCGGCGGGGCTAGCATTCGCCTGATTGAAGTTGCCCAAGGTTTGAGAGAAGGAAAGAGCTGTATTGCCATGACCTTGGCCGAGACACTGATGGGCTTAGATTCTGTCTATCGCCGGGAGGCGACTAGGTTTGCTGGGAGTCCACTGCTGCTACAGGTAATGTTTCCCACCCGACCTCACATATATATTTGCTCACATCACTCGACCCTCAGGCTCGGTTTTTCTCACAAAACCCTTGTCTTACTTTTCTCTCATCGTACATCTCTCTGTTCTTTATTCTCTCATTTTCCATCCCTCCCCTAGGTATGGTTAATGGACAAGTTGCAGGTTGTGGACTCTTGCCCGGCCTATTCAGCTCGAGGCTACTTCTTTCGGCAGCGCCTAGTCAATGCTCTTGACGAAAGGTGGTGGTTCGATTGGATGTGCAATTTGTCCGCAGACGGCATTACTTGGCGTTGCCCTTGGCTCAACCTCCCGGCAATGAGCTATAGTATGTCCCGGCTGATTGGGATCCAATTGGTTGGTCTAACCCACTGCGTATTCTATTTTCCGTTCCGGTTCCTGCGTCAGTTTGGTCATGATCAGACCTGCCCACCGGAGGGGATTGAGTACCTAGTTGCTTTCCCGATCCGGGGGGCACAGCTTGCCCGGTATGCCACGGCATGGAGGACTAGAGAGCTCCTGGCCCCTGCTTCAACTTTCAGTTGCACGTTGTCAGATGAGTGCTTGGATTGGCTCAATGAGGAGGCACAGGTTGGGCTTAGCTTGGCACCAGATGCTCCGTCCAGCTCTGGGAGGGGACGCAGAGATACTTGATTCAACTATGCCCCAAATTTATTGCTTATTTAACATTTTCAAGTTTTCTTTATGAATGTACTAAAAACAAAAGCAACCTCGATTGTAATGCAAGAGCAGGAGAACTCTATTTTGAAATCGATGAAATTGAAAGTTGTGGTACTGAAAATTTTCCGCTTTTGGTCCAAAAATGGTCTTAGTCGTAAAAAGATTAATTTGAACAAAGTCAACTTTTATTAAAACTTTTCAAAACTATTTTCGATGTGGATTAAAATTGGACACGCCGAAAATCTGTCACTGAGATGCACAACCCCAGATCCCCGCAACTGGAAAGTTGCCCCTAGTCTGAAGAACAATGCGGCACTCCACGGCAACGGAAAGTTGCCCCTAGTCTGAGTAACTTTGCACCGTCGCGGCAACGGAAAGTTGCCCCTAGTTTGAACAGCACTGTACCGGAGATCACGATAAATGCTGATGGATAAAGATGACTGAGATGATCAAAATGGACAGAGTTGATCGGGGAAAAGTTTATGGCTGAACTTCAAGGTGAAGCTGCCTACGTATCCCAAAGATGGGAATCAAGCCTTACGTAGTTCAGGCTGAGGTTCACTCGAGTATTTTCACTCTCCTTTTGCGCTCTAACTTTTGCCAAGGCCGCCCTTTGCGGGTTTTCAACCTTGCGAGCTTAGTTTTTATATTTTCTAATTTTTTGTGCTCTGACTTTTGCCTAGGTCGCCCTTTCGGGTTTTCGGCCTAGCGAGCCTCTCAAGGATAGTATTTCTTCAACTTGTCCATATTGATCGGTTGTGAGAACTCCAAGCCATCTAGATCCATCAGAACCACAGCCCCACCTGACCAGATAGCTTTGATGATGTAAGGACCAGTCCAATTAGGTTTGAACTTGCCCCTTGGGTCGTGGATGGGAGCTCGGTTGTCTTTGAGCACCAAATCTCCTTCTTTCAGATTCCTGGACTTAACCTTCTTGTTGAAAGCCCGGGCAATTCTGCGTTGATAGCCTTGGATGTGGTACAGTGCTTTCAGTCTTCTTTCATCAAAGAGCATGAGTTCTTCGAATCTGCTTTGCTGCCAATCTGCTTCGGCTATCTGGCATTCAGCCAGTACTCGTAACGACGGAACCTCAATCTCAATGGGTAGAACAGCCTCCATTCCATAGACCAACGAATACGGAGTTGTTCCAATAGAAGTTCTGATTGAAGTCCTGTAGCCCCACAGAGCAAATGGCAGCTTGTCTGGCCAATCTCGATAGGTTCCCACCATCTTCTGTAGTATATGCTTGATATTCTTGTTGGCGGCCTCAACCGCTCCGTTGGTCTGTGGCCGGTATGTAGATGACTTATGGAAAGCCACATTGTATTTCTCCAACAAGTCTATCACTTCTTTCTTGAAGTGGGAACCATTGTCTGAAATTATCTCGTTTGGCACCCCGTAGCGACAGATGATGTTGTTCCTGATGAACTTTGCGACATGCGACGCCTTCAACACCGCGTATGATTGGGCCTCGACCCACTTTGTGAAATAATCTATCGCTACTAGGATAAACTCATGCCCGTTTGACCCCTTCGGGGTAACAGCTCCGATCACATCAATTCCCCAGACTGAAAAAGGCCACGGCGAAGTCATGTTGTACAGTTTTGACGGCGGGATGTTCATGCGGTTTGCATGAATTTGACACTTGTGGCATCGCCGAACAAAACTAATGCAATCCTCCTCCATGGTTGACCAGTAGTAGCCCTGTCTGAGGATCTTTCTGGCCAGCATTACTCCATTCATGTGTGCACCGCACTCTCCCCCATGGATGGCTTCCATCAGGCGTTTCGACTCTTCAGCTTCTACACAGAGCTTATGCATTCCCAGATGACCCCTTTTGTACAGTTTTCCCCCGCAGATGATAAACTGAGCAGCCATTCTTCTGACAGCCCTCTTATCCTTGGCATTTGCCCCTAGTGGATATATCTCCTTTTCCAAGAAGTTCCAGATGTCGTAGTACCAGGGGTTGCCGTCTTGAGCCTCATCTATGGCGAAAATCGACTCGTATGCTGGCACGAACTTCTGATCAATAATGACTGGACGCATCCGGACTCCGGACAGGATGTCTATCATAGAAGATAGAGTTGCCAGTGAATCTGCAAACCTGTTGTTCTCTCTTACGAGGTGGGTGAAATTTAGCTTCTCAAACCGAGGAATTAACAAATCCAAGGTTTGGTGGTAGATTATCATCCTTTCCTCCTTGACCTTCCAATCTCCTTTTGCTTGAGACACAACAAGGTTCGAGTCCCCAATGACGTCCAACCGTCTTGCTCCTAGTTCCAGGGCTGCTTCCAGGCCAGCAATACATGCCTCATACTCTGCTTCATTGTTGGAAACTTTGAACCGGAGCTTGAATGCTAGAGGGATACGGGAATCATCAGGCGCTATCAGCAACACCCCTATCCCATACCCATACTGGTTTGACGCTCCGTCAAAGTACATCGTCCAGGTTTCATCTTCGACGTGCAGAATGGCTTCATCTGGGAATAGATACTCAAACGCTTCATCCCCCTCAACCGGGTGGTCGGCAAGGAACTCCGCTACCGCCCTGCCTTTTACTGACTTGCGCGTTACATATTTCAAATCAAATTCGGAGAGCAACAGCAGCCATCGAGCTAGCCTACCCGTAAGTGCTGGTTTCTCGAAAAGATATTTGATGGGATCCAAACGCGAAACCAACATTACAGAGTGGGCTAACAGGTAGTGCCGCAGCTTCCTGGTTGCCCATACCAAGGCCAAACAAGCCTTCTCCAGCGGTGTATAGCGGGTCTCGTAATCCAGCATCTTTTTGCTCAGATAGTAGATGGCTCTTTCCACTTTGTCTTCTGACTCCTGCGCGAGCATGCAGCCCATGGTAGTCTCAGTTACCGAAAGGTACAGTATCAACGGTCTCCCCGGCTCTAGCGGTGACAACACGGGTGGGTTCTGTAGATACTCTTTGATCTGCTCAAAAGCTGCTTGACATCAGCCGTCCCATTAGAATTTCTTTCCTTTCTTCAGGAGACCAAAAAGTGGTTCACAAGTCAAGGTTAATTTAGAAATAAACCGTCTTATGAATTGCACTTTACCCAGAAAGCCTCGCACCTCCTTTTCAGTCCTTGGTGGTGGCATTTCTAAGATGGCCTTGATTTTGGAAGGGTCGACCTCGATGCCCCTTTGTGTGATCAGAAACCCTAGCATCTTCCCTGCTGTAACACCAAACGTGCATTTCTGGGGATTCAGTCGCAGCCGAAACTCTTTGATCCTTTGAAAGAATTTTTGTAAGGCGGTGTAGTGGCCCTCTCTATCTTTGGACTTGACAATCATGTCGTCCACATACACCTCGACCTCCTTATGGATCATATCATGCAATATTGTAGTTGCTGCCCGTTGATACGTAGCTCCAGCATTTTTCAACCCGAATGGCATCACTCGATAACAATATGTCCCCCACGGGGTAGTGAACGCAGTCTTCTCCCGGTCTTCAGGTGCCATCACTATCTGATTATAGCCTGAGAAACCATCCATAAATGAAAGCAAGGCGTGTCCCGCCGTGAAATCCACCAATTCATCAATGTGTGGCAAGGGAAAGTCGTCCTTCGGACTGGCCCTGTTCAAATCTCTGAAGTCTACACAGACCCTAATTCTGCCGTCCTTCTTTGGCACCGGAACTATGTTGGCCAACCAAGTTGGATATTCAGATACCAGCAGGAACCCTGCGTCAATTTGCTTGGTGACCTCTTCCTTAATCTTGAGGGCCCAGTCCGGGCGAATCCTTCTGAGTTTCTGTTTGACAGGGCGGGCCTCGGGGTCAAGAGGGATCCGGTGCTGTACAATCTCAGGATCGATTCCAGGTATGTCTTCGTAGGACCACGCGAAAACATCTTTGAAATCTTTTAATAAAGCGACTAAGCGCTCGCGCTCCTCCGAAGACAACGTGGACCCGATCTGGACCAACCGCGGGTCCTTCTCAGTACCAACATTCACAGTAGTGATTTCATCCATTAAAGGTTTAACAAATCTTTCCTGCTCTTGATCAATCAATCGTTGCAAAACTGGGGGAATTTCTTCCTCGCTGTTTTCATCAAAATTTTGAAAATCCTGATTTAAGCAATAAATCAAAGGCACAGAAAAATACTCGGAAACCACATCCACATCATTCTCATTAAATACTTCCAAGCCGTCAGATTCCTCTGTTACAACAGACTCAAAAGAAAATGAAAAAGACGACCTAGACAGGACTGTGGTATCCGGGTTATCACCCCCAGGAATACCGGACTCAGACTCAGTCGAGCTGGAATCTGATTCTGACGCACAAGATTCGGTAGAATCAGATTCCGGCTCACTACCTGACCCGGAACTGCTAGATAAAAAGCCTTCTTCATATTGCCAGATGAGAGAAGGTGCGATAGATGCATCCAAGATCGGTGCTGGAAAGCCCGCAGCTATTTCATCTCCAATCACAGAAACCGAAGAGTTATCCCCCAAGCACTCTTGGTCGATCGGAGGATCTGATAGTAGACTCGCCAGTGCTACCCCCATTTCAAGCTCTGTGCTCTCAGGATCCACTGCTTCACATTGCTCAACCTCAGTTGGTGGGTCTGTCTGCGCTTCGGCAACGTCATCCCCAGATAATTGTATGTCGAAGAAGATTTCAAAACCAGGCACGCGCGTCCCCTCCGCGTTTAGCCATGGCTCCGGGAAGCCACAGAATGGAAAATCTTCCCCCTCCCGGACGAAGCGTCCGTTTAGGGTACCCCAGATGGGCCTGTGCATTAAATCAAATGGCTTCCCGGCCTTCTTTGCCCTGGCCCTTCCGGCCATTTCTTTTCCTTTCCTTACCCAATCCTCCTTGGTGGGCAGATAACCCAGTCCAAAGGCGTGGGGGTTGTGTGGCACTTCGGCCAACACTGAGACGCCCTTCCGGCCGCTTCTCCCTAATCCCATCCCAGGGGTATGTTTTAGCTTGTTCATGAGGTATATAGATTGAGCACTAACATACATGCCCTCATTCACAGCCATGACATTCTGCACCACTTGAGCCTCGGCCAAAGTGAACCCCGACAAAAACACATCCTCCGTGCCGTGCTCGATCTCCAAGACAGGTGTGGACACTTCCGGCGGCGGATGGATTGATGAATTCCCAAAAACGATCGCTACCCCTTTCCCGTGAGGGTATTTTAGCATTTGATGTAGAGTGGAAGAGACTGCTTTGACCTGGTGCAACCACGGTCGCCCCAAAAGTAGGTTAAAGGTTGCGGGAACGTCCAAGATATGAAATTCGATACTGTGTTGTCCTGGACCAACCTTGGTTTGAATTTTAACAGTCCCCATCACTTCTCTGCTGGTATTGTCGTATGCTCTGATTACTTGGGTGGTTGGGACGAAGTCCGCGGGTTTTAACCCGATTGCATATGCCGTCCTGGTTGGGCATACATTAATCGCAGACCCGGTATCAACAAGTACCACCGGTATCCACTTATCTCTACATTCCACAGAGATATAGAGAGGTTTGTTATGACTTGTGCCCTCAGGCGGTAGCTCCTTGTCCGAAAAGGTTAATGCCGGGGAACCTCCTCCTGGAAAAACCAGCCCAACCAGCTGTTCAGGCGTGGTGTCTATGGAGAGTTTGGACTTGTCCATAGCAGATAGGACAGCTTCTCTGTGTACTCGTGATGCCATTAGCAGTCCCCAGATGGAGATGTCTGCTTGTATTTTCTTTAACTGTTTCAGCACAGCTTCATCTTCAATTTGCTTCTCCTTCTGTCTCTCCACTTCTCTATCCTTCCCGGATGCCTCGGGTTGGTCCAGGTGTGGGGGCTTGAAGTACCGCCCACTTCTTGTCATATGGTCCACTTCATCAAGATACCAAGTATCATCCGGCTGGCCACTTCCCCAGTCTTCATCGGTGTGGGCAAGACACAAGTCGTCATCTTCCCACCACATTCCGCTGGCAGCCAACAGACACCTGTCTGGCTCCGGTCCACTCGAACTCTCAGTGCTCTCTGTCCATATGCTCGCAGCATTGTCTGTCTTCGTGCACACAGCACTTTCAGTCCCCTCAGGGCCCTTTGCCTTCCTGGCTCTCTCAGTAGCCTCAAACTTTTCTTGTTCCAACTGCATCGGTACAGCTGGTTGTTTAACAATTCCTATATCTACAATGCCCATGTCTTGAGCGGAATTCTTAACACCGGCGCTCTCCGGCGATTCAACTTGACTTTCGGCCGTTCTGGCCACAATTGATATCTCCGCCCCTGCCGGGCTCTGTTCTGGTTGGGCTTCCCCCACTGCATCCGGTTGATCTTCGAGCCATCCAGTGGCCTCCTCTGATCCCTCATAATCATACCAGTTAATTGACGCATCCCCCAGTTCCTGGTCGTCAAGAAATTGCAGGTTGGCAAAGTCCTCCTCGACGGCTGTCAGATTATCTGCCCATAGCCCAGATCCATCCCCCCGGATCATGCATAATTCTCCTGTCTCTGGCAATTCTACACTTAGCCCAACTCGGCTCGTTGATAGGATGTACTTGCTTGGATCATAGGCTCCCCCAGCAAAATTCTGCCCAGTCCCAGATTCAACAATCTCCTTCTCTCCCAAAATCTGCTCTGCCCTGTCTTCGACGGTCACCACCATCGGTTCCGGTTGGGTTTTGGAGATGTCCACCATGCACAAGAAGTCAGTGCCATCAGGGAGGAGCACCTCCGGCTTGGGTAGGTGGGTGGGCGTAATATAGATGCTAGGATCGTAAGATGCGACCCCAGTCTGGATGAAATTAATTCTTTTGGGAGGGGGAGGTTGGTTATGTGGTGGGAGAGGGTTGGTTGTGACATTGGGTTTATCAGGAGGCGCAATCACCTGTTTGTCAATAAGATCTTGAATCTCATGACGCAATCTGTAACAACGGTCGGTGTCATGACCGTGTTGTTGGTGATATGCGCAGTACTTTGACGGGTCGTAAGAGGGGGGGAGTGGATTCGGTAATGGCTTTGGTTCCAGGGGTTTTAAATGATTTTTTCTGATCAATATTCCCAGAACCTTGGTCAGAGGCATATATAGTGGGGTAAAAGTTCTTTGGCCTCGCGGTTGGAATCGGTTGTTTTGTGTGTTACTTCCGGACGCGCCGGAGAATGGTGTGGCAGTCATGGGCCTTGGAGGGGGAGGGGGAGTGGTGGTGACCATACTAACTTCCGAGGCTCTCGTATTTGCAGCGCCACTCGGGCCTGCATTGTTGTTGCGGTTGAAGGTCCTCCTCGGTTGTTCTCTGTCGTGGTCAAACAG
The DNA here is from genome assembly GCF_055761805.1 of Camellia sinensis. Lineage (NCBI taxonomy): Eukaryota > Viridiplantae > Streptophyta > Magnoliopsida > Ericales > Theaceae > Camellia > Camellia sinensis. The sequence continues at coordinate 132,000,299 of NC_138975.1, forward strand.
ACCTTGTTTCATTGCATCTTCGATTTGCACCCCCATATCATGTAAATCTGCGAAAGTAGGGAAGGGGACTACAATCATTCTCTGCATTAACTTCGGGTGGAGATTGCGCACAATCATCCGGATTTGATCTTTGTCAGTGGGCCTTAAAGTCATTGTTGACGCCTTTGCCCTCCATCGGATCACAAAGTCCGAGAAAGATTCCTTGTGCTCTTGCCTTGTCGTTTCAAGATCACGGGTTGTGACCTCGATCTGAGTGTTGTACGAATATTGCGCGACAAAGGCCTCAGCCATTTCGTGCCAATTCTTCTTCACTTCATCTTGTAATCTTGCGTACCAATGGGAGGCCACACCCGACAGGGTTCGGCCGAATAGTGAGAGCTTCTGTGGTCGTGTTAGGCCCATTGGCCGCAAGACATCCGCAAACAATCGGATATGGACCATGGGGTCGCCGGTCCCGTCAAAGCGGTCGATTTGTGGCATTTTGAACCTATCGGGGAGTGTTACGGCCTCCTCGGTATATCCATCTTCGATATCCGGCATAGCCTTGACCCCTTGGGATTTCTTGAAGAGCTTCTCCAATTTGCTCAATTTCAGAGCTGTGTGATCAACCTCGACCTCAAATGGAGAGTCCGGGTGATTGGGTGTATGGACCTTGGACAGTTGTGGTGGAAGCGGGGGCGGAGCTGGCCCCGTTGGAAGATTTGTATCTTCTTGCAGATTTTGGATAGTCGGTACAGTATTCTGGGTGTTCGGAGGAGCGTTCTGAACAACAGGCGCCTGCTCAGGTATTGGGGCTCCTGCCGGAGGAGGAATTTGGTGTGAAGCGGATGCTGTACTCTGTTGTTGCAGTCTGGTAATCAGCTCAGCCTGCTGGGTCATAATCTCAGCTTGTTGCTTAGCGAGTTCATCCCGGCGAACGGCATCCTGTTGCATGGCCCGCATGGTTTCCTGCATTTGGCGCATCATTTCCTCAACTCCTGTTGGTGCCGTCATACTGTTTTGATTTGTCTGAACTATTGGCAGATCTGTCTCAATGGGGATCTCAATCCAACTGTCCACTGATGGGGGATACCACTGTTCCGGTGCTCTCTGTTCAGATACACTGCGCTTTTTCTGCTTCCTTCTTGTAACAGGGGGTAGAGAATGGAACACTGGCTGTCCGTCGATTAGATCCTCAGATCGATGGAGTCGACGACCTTGTGTCCAAAGTGCTTGGGGAATGCCTGCTGAGTTGGAAGCAATCGTGCTAAAAACTGACCTAGCAAAAGATAAATAAAGCGAAAAAGAAATAAATAAACAGATAAACGGGCAGCATAACAACTTAAAATAAAATGCATGACACACAGTCGGGCATAATCAACACACAGTCAATAAGCTGAATACACACTGTCCTCAAACACTGATTATTATCCCTGTATCACTGTCCCCTAAAACAGAATCTGATACCCGCAGATAGCTGATTCTCAAATATTGGCTGATGCCCGCAGGCCTGATACCCATAATACTGAATTGATGCCCGCAGGCCTGATGCTGAAACTCATGTACTAAACTGATGCCCGCAGGCCTGATACTTGAACTCATATACTGATCTGATGCCCGCAGGCTTGATACTGTCAATACTGAACTGATGCCTGCAGGCTTGATGCCCAAACTCATATACTGATACATGCATTCCTGTAGAGACGCACTCTAAAGCACATAACAGATAAGTGAGAGCCAAAACACCCCTATGTTGGGGTAGGGTTTCCCTGTCCTATTTTGTCAGGAGCTAGGGTTTCACTACGCACGCAGTGGTTTCAAACAACCTATAAACGGGTAAGCAACCTGTCCTAATTTGGAATGGTCACTACGGATCCGAATATGCACTAGGTCGAATGGTCAAAGAGGGTGCCCCGGTAAAACCGGGGTTTGTGTTCCCATACTGGCAGAGCCCACAACCGGTCAGCCTTATGGTCATGCCTTGACAAGACAAGCCTCCGGCAAACCGTTCAGGAATAGCAGATGGCAAACACGGTGTCCTAGGCGCACCAATGCAAATGCAATGCAAAGAAACACACAAGTGTAGTCAAAAACAGATATCATGAGTTCGAGTCAAGCTCTCTAAATCCCCAGCGGAGTCGCCAGAAACTGTAGACGTCCCCGAACGCCCCGGGAGGGTTAAGTCCCGTTCTGTTCATTTGGGGTCACTACAGCTCGGACTCTTGAATGTCACAGTTCCTAATCTGAACCAAAGAGTCCAAATCCGGCAAATCGTTTTGAGAAACTGATTTTTGAAAAAGTAGTGCCAAACATGGACTGCTTTGCCCGATACAGAGTCGCCACCTAAATATTTTATTTTGGAAAATTTAGGAAACCCTGACTCGGTGCCAAAAGGCCACGTGTCCGTCATCACCAAAGTTGCCTCGGCTCGGGAACTTGGGTACGATTGGGGAAGGTCACTTCGTGAGCACCCCCGCTCGCCCGGTCATAGACCGGCCTCTACTAACCATGATATCAATTTTTGAAAACTTTGTATGTCCTTAAACCGGTTATTAGCCTAGGTTACTATGTGATGCTCACAACATATAAGTATAGACCGGGTCGCCCAAATTGGAACAACACATTTCATGCTTGTTTTTGAAAATGGTTTGCTACCCGCAGGTAGGCTTGAAACATTTGATGATTTATTCCAATTCAGATAACCCAACCTTCACCCACAGGCATTCAGGCAGTTATATCACATAAGCACATAGCCTCATGGTAAGCATGCTATTCATGGCAACACTCACACGCATGCAAGGATGCTAAAGCATAAAGCTTACCGAGTACTCCAAGCCAAAATAGAAACCTCATTAGAAATCATGCATGAATCCTAATTATACAGAAATGCCTAATGCAACACATGCAAAATGCAACTATAGCAGGCTCGGCTATTTTAAGATGGTATATGAAATGCTACAGCTAATCATGTACTCAATTTGGAATTGAAATACAAATGCAGTTAGTATGATGCGCCGAGCCCGGTGCATGCAATACAGATGAATGAATGCAAACATGCTGTCATACTGTATGCTAATTTAAATATGCCCTAATCTAACCATCATAAGCGGATAAATAAAAGGGAGAAAGACGTGGGGTTGGAAGACATACATCACACTCACCCACACTTATTACAGTTGTGCCCTCGCGCAGGGGGTCCGAATAAATAATACAGTCCAAATATTACAGTCCCGAATAAAAGAATATTACAATCCAAAATATTACAGAATCCTAATTAATTAACAAATTAACTAAGAAAACAAGTAAAACTGGCGTGCAAGCCGGGGACTGCCTTGCTTCTGATGGATGATGCATGTCCGGATTGTCTTGCGCGGAAATCCACCGGAATGCCCCAATTAGCCTCTGTTTACACCTGTTCTTGAAATGCGTGCCAAGCCCCAAAAGTTGTTGATTCTTCGTTTTGCTGCAACAGAGAGCAGGAAAGGGGCATAGCAATGTATTTGCACAGATATATGCATGTCTCGATCCTCGTGCCACCAATCACGCATACCGAGGCATGATGGCCGAGGAGTCGAAATGCACAACTCAATATAGGATGAATGCACATGCAACTACAGCTAAAACCTAACTCCATCATGGATAATCCGGAGTGTCGGTGACTGGGGAATTGAGACACATTCCGTCACTCGGAGTACGAAATGTACCTCATTTCCCGTACCCGGACTAACTCCTATTCTGGATACGATGCAATATGCATGATATGCATGAAATGCAACTAAGATATAATCCTAACATACACAGAATGCTATGGAAATGAGATGCCTCGAAATGCGTGCTCACGGGCACGCAAACCGAGAAAATGACAGAATGTAATGAAAATGAGATGCCTCGAAGTGCGTGCACACGGGCACGCAAACCGAGGCGATGACAGAATGCAATCTAAGATACAACCTAGTATGCACTATGCTATGAAAATGAGGTGCCTCGAAGTGCGTGCACACGGGCACGCAAACTGAGGCAATGATAAAATGCGATGAAATGACATGGAAACATGATATGGGCTTATACTAACATGAGTGAGCCTCAGCCACACTTACATAGGATGCCGGCGGATGAAAATGGAGTGCCTCGAAATGCGTGCACACGGGCACGCAAACCGAGGCGGTGACAAAATGTGATGAAATGACATGAAAACATGATATGGACTTATACCAACATGAGTGAGCCTCAGCCACACTCACATAGGATGCCGGCGGATGGAAATGGAGTGCCTCGAAATGCGTGCACACGGGCACGCAAACCGAGGCGGTGACAAAATGTGATGAAATGACATGAAAACATGATACAAGCATTCTAATGGAATTTCAGCAGTAAAATATGGGGGAAAACAGCCCCGAAATGAGACGAAATGACATGAAATGCAAGGAATTGTCCCGAAATGTGAATTTAGGCGCCCGAAATGGCCTAGGGCTATGCCAAACATGCACAATATGGACATGCAATGCAAAGACAGAAGCTAGACAGTCCCAAAAAAGGCATTTTCACAGTTATAAACATGGCCAAACAGCAAGCATAGGTATGGCAAAAATAGCATGCAAGAATAGGGGCCAAAAGAGGGGTAATGAAGCAAGTAATATAAGCAAAGCCCAAACTGAAAAATTTCCTTCTACAACACTGAAGAGGGACCAAAAATATGAATATTCACAGTATATGGCAGCCTCAAAATCAGTATACAAACATGATAGAAATGTGATGCAAAATAAGGCTCAAAAATGGCTATAACATGAAGTATACAAAATAATCACCAAACAGAAAAAAAATGTTAATGAAACATGAAGTATAGGCCAAAATAAGGCCACTTTCAGTTCGTACCAAGGTCCAAAAACAGAAGCAAGGGGGGCTGCCAATTTATGCAAAAATGGAGCCAAATAAAGGATATAACTACAAGTGACACATGGAGGCACCAAACAATGTTGAGCCCTTCTCCAATGTTGAACAGGGGCTCAAAATAAGCCTAATATCAGTTTACAACATGCTCAAAAACAGATTGCTCATGGACCAAAAATAGCATGCAAAATTGTGACATATAAGAGGATCTATGAAGCAAGTGTGTCATGGAGGGCTCAAACAGGGTTGAGCCCTTAATGAAAAGTGAAGATGAGCTCAAAATAGGGCCATTTTCAGTTAGGGTCGGAGCTTGAAACAAAAAGCAAGTGGGGCTTACAAATAGATCAAGAAAAAGGGTCAAAAGAGTAGAAGTATCACTTACCCTTGAAGACTCAAACTTTTGTTGCTTCTTGGATGAATTTGCAGCTGTTTTGGCCTTTGAGAAACCTTCCTTGTTGCTGGAAATGAGGTGGTGGTGGTAGAGCTTGGTGGTGTAGAAGAAATGATGGTTAGGGACTTAGGATTTTTCAAGGAATTGAGAAGGATAGAAATGGAGTTATGTATGGAAGCTTGAAGAAGAGTTTTTCTAACCCCAAAATACTACAAGGCTTGCTTGCTATATAGGCCAAAGAAGGGGTCTAAAGGTGGGGGAAAAGGAGAGTAATATTCCCCCACGAAATATCCCCCAGATAAAGATCTTTTCTGGGGGATAAAGCCTCACAGCTGTAAAGGGAACAGTGCAAGGAATACGGCCGGCCTGGTACTTTTGTTGCAGGTGGCCGGCCGGCCACACCCCCTAGCCGGCCGGCTAGGGGTCAAAAGGTTCAATGAGATTTTCTGGCCGGCCACCAACTGATGGTGTTCTCCTATGTGTGTACAACACAACCATGTGGTTAAAATTCCAAGAAAGTGGGTCCAAGGGGTTCAACATTAGCCCGGAAGAAGGGGGTCAAAAGGGTCAAGTTGAATTAATGGCCGGCCATGAACTTTTAGGGTCCTCTCATGTGTGTACATCACAAATATGTGGTTCAAAGTTCAAGAAAAAGGGTCCAAGGTGTTCAACATTAGCCCGGAAGAAGGGGGTCAAAAGGGTCAAGTTGAATTAATGGCCGGCCATGAACTTTTAGGGTCCTCTCATGTGTGTACATCACAAATATGTGGTTCAAAGTTCAAGAAAAAGGGCCCAAGGTGTTCAACATTAGCCCGGAAGTGCGAAAAACGGGCGCCGGAGGGCGTCGGAGGATGTATAACTGGTTGCTGCAACAATTGCTGGCCTCCCACCCTTCAGTGACCTCCCCGGTGATAAAACAGAGGTACCTGCCAAAAACGAATGAAAACCGTTGCAAAACGAATGCTCGGGGACCAAAACGCGCAGTTCGGGGTCCCGAAAATGGGCTGTTAAACACCGAAAGTGGTGTTCGGCCACGAAGTGGGTTTCTCAGACCCTAGTGTCCCTTAAAAGGGAGTAAATAAGATGTATGCCAAAAATCAGAGCAATAGGAGATGGTTAAGCGGTCCCGAACCGAGGCACACGGCCTGACGGCTCCGAAAACCGGGAGCCAGACTCCGAAATGGGCAAAATGGCCTATGGCCACAAAATGTAGCCTACGGCCACTGAGAGATGGTCTACAGGACCTCTCCCTCCCCTCAGGAAAAGAAACAAAGAAAACTGAGTCTGGTTCGCAAACCGAGACAAAGCACAGAAGAGGGTTCGGAAGTCCGGAGGCAGGGCTCACGGCCGCGACTCTAAAACTTCTGAACGAGCACATTATGCGACATCACCAAGCGCTCAATCAGTGACGTCTGAGTCTTAAGGTCGGTCAAAAATGGGGTGTCTACAGCCCCGTGAATAATATCAAATAAAGAAAATACATTGGAACAATATACATCAGACGGCCATGGGCCCAATTCATATTTCTATCTAATACATACATATATTCATACGTACGTCAAATAACTGCGGTTCCATACACATCGGACGGCCTCGGGCCCAATCTATTCATGTCAAACTGGCCTTTGGCCCACTTTTCTTTCGTTCATGTCAAACTGGCTTTCGGCCCATTCATACTTGTATGCCAAACTGGCCTTCGGCCCATTCGTACTTTCATGTCAAACTGGCCTTTGGCCCATTCATTCTATCATTCAGATCATACTGGCCTCTGGCCCATTCATTCATTCATGTCAAACTGGTCTTTGGCCTATGCATTCTATCATTCAGATCATACTGGCCTCTGGCCCATTCATTTATTCATGTCAAACTAGCCTTTGGCCAATTCATTTTACCATTCAGATCATACTAGCCTCTGGCCCATTCATTTTATCGTAGCAAACATTTGTCCACCATTCAGATAAACAGACTTATAAAACTTACATAAGAGTAAGCAATTGGACAAATAACATACTTCGGATATCTTTAATAAGATATTACTCACAGTGATCGACTGGATGATTTGCCCTGGAGCTTGACCCTACATATTACATAACACACAAGGGTCACAAACGATTCAATCCGTTCCTTAATTCACATATTCCTCTTTAGGCGTCATTCTCATCCTTTTAACTCATTCACATTGCTGGATGCATGCCTAAGAGTGCTTAGAAGTGAAAGAGAATGGAAAACGAAACACAGAATGCATCTATAAAATTTCAGAAATAGGGGTCCCCCGCTCGAGCGTGGACTTCCCCGCTCGAGTGGACCCATAAGGCCTGCAAAAGTACTGGTTACATCAAATTTATGCTCGAGCGCACACTCGAACGCTCGAGCGCGAACTCGGTCTACATAGCTCCCCGCTCGAGCGTGAACTTCCCTGCTCGAGCGGACGTCATGTCTGTAGAAAATACTGGGAGTTCGTATTTCCTGCTCGAGCGGCGATTCCCCTGCTCGAGCGGACATCAAAATTTCTAGATTTTCCAGCAATGTTCTTGAGCTCAAATTCAACCTTCAAATCAACACATCATGCATTTTATGGCTCAATGTTCACATAAACATGTACTAACATGGTACAAATACCAAATTACAATATTATGAAGCTCAATTCCATGAATTACTTAAATGCATGTCCCAAATTACACCAAACTTGCTTTCATGATAACAATTCCGTGTATTTCAAACTCATTTCCTCATAAATTGTACATGCATGTGGAATATAACTCCAATTTCAACTTAAATGGTGCAAATGGTGATCACAAGCATGAGTTCTAACCAAAATTCTACATGGATCATATTTTTCATACTCAACTATACAAATTCATGGCAATTATACACATGCATGCATTCCATGACTTCAAACTCGACAAAACCAACTCAATTCCATCACAATCAATTTAATTCATGGTCTTGATCATTATTCAACCTTGAATTCACAAAATTACAAGTTAACATCCATGAATTTACTTACCTAAAGGTTCAATTCTTCACAATTTCTAGTTGAATCTCCAAGTTATTCAAGTTCCTTGCTCAAATCTCCAATTGCTTCCCTCTCTCTCTCTCTCTCTCTCTCTCTCTCTCTCTAGCCGACCCTCTCTCTTTTCTTGGAGTTGTAATCAGCCAAATATGAAATAAGGAGAGAAGTTGAGTGCATAGTGCCCTCTTATGTAAGTCCCACTAATCAAAGTTATCAATATTAAATAGTTGGGCACTTAATTAACCGTTCTGGATCTAATTATTTTGATCCAAATCAATTTTCAATTAAATTTCACCATAGGCTCTAAAAATTATGCCAATCACAATGGCGTAGTCAATTTCGGGTTTTGTGGCCGATAAGGCCTTCAATTTAAATTCCAAAGTAGATAATCAAATAGATATTCCTACGGTGAACAGATAGAAATTCAAAACCACATATTTTCACATAAATGAAACACAAAATCATATCAAACACATAATCACATTCATAATAAGGACCAATTAGCATAATATGGGACAGGGTTATCACATCTACGAGGCTGAATTGGATCATTGTAAGTTTTCATTTTAATGAAATGCTTCAATTACTCTTCGTTTGATTGTTATTTGCTTAATTCTCCTAATTCAAGCCACCAATAAAAGTCCTCTTCATTGAGGTTGAAAGAACTAAAACACAATCGTCTAATAATTGGTTGGCAATTAATTTTCTGTAAGGACTGATTGATCCTTGCTGGCACGCTCATAATTACCATAATAACCTTCGAAAGCCAAAAAGCCAACATATATTTTTGGCATGCCCGGTGGGACTAATTGAAATGGCTAGACGTAGAAGACAAGGAGAAAATGAACGCTTGGAAGAAGGCGTAGAAGGAGAGGTAGAAATACCTAATCCAGAGGATAACGTCACAACACATCCTGTGGAAACACCAATTTTATCAGAACCGATGGTCGAACAGACCAACACTTCGGAACAAGTACCATATGTTCATAATACTGGACAAGGCCAAGGAATTGGACGAGGCCAAGGAATTGGACCATCCACTGTTCCATCTACTCAACTAATGAATCCATGGGGTGGCCTAGTAGATGCCATGGGATAGCAGTTAATGAACACAATGGAAACATGGGCAACATCCTTTTTGGATCGAATGAATACCCATCAACCAACAAACACAAGACACATGGAGGAAGTTTCAAATGTCCCTCAGCAAAGATTGGCTAGAGATAAACAACCTATGCAAATTAATGGACATTTTAATGGTCAAACTAGTAGTCAAAACTATGAAAGACCATCACCTCAGTCTTGGTATGAACCTATTTCGAGGCCTATAGCAGGTCAAAATGCCTCAGTACTTAACAGTGAAGCCATGCAAATTGGTGGATCTAGCCCAGCACAAGAAAATGGCATAAGAAAGGTTCCAAATCCCATGTTCGAAGCCATACCTGGCACGAGGGGGTTCACTAATCCTTTATTCGAATTTATACCCGGGGGGTTGGAAGGTTTTCCTGCAACCAGAAGAGACACAACACCTATTCCAACAAATTTCCCAGGTCCTTTCGCAGGACAGGCTCAGAGGGGCCACCCATACCCTCAATAGCAGCCAGCACCACAGGGACAACCAGTCCCAAATATACCACCCTATGGACCAAGAGGACCTCAAGCACAAGTTTGTCCACCAATCCTGTGTTTGTTCCTCCAGTAGTGGTTCAACAGGCACAAAATATGGTCCCTAGGGACCAAATTGCTGATATTGTTAGAGAGATGTGTGGACCAATGGCTCGGGGGGTTCAAACTCCTGTGTACAGGAAACCATATCCAGAATGGATGGATAGGGTACATGAATACCCAAGAGGATTCAAGATACCAGACTTCGCCCTTTTTTATGGGAATGGAAACCAGTCAACAGTGGAGCATATTGCTAGGTTTGCTGCTAAATGTGGTGAATTTACCAATAATGATTACATGAAGTTAAGATTGTTCCCAAATTCTCTTACAGGGGCAGCCTTCGTATGGTATATTAACCTTACGCCTGGCTCCATTCAGACTTGGCAACAAATGAAAGAGGCATTTCCATTTGTGTCCATCGTAGATTTGGCAAGGTTGAGCCAAAGGCCTGATGAAAAGGCTGCTCAATTTATTGCCAGATTAAAAAGAGCACGAAACAAATGTAGGGTCATCCTACCAGAGCCAGAATTCGTAAGATTGGCTCAAAATGGCTTAGAGTTTAGGCTTCGAAAGAAGTTTGACTCAAATGAGTTTAGAGACTTAGTGGAACTAACTTATAAGGTGTCTAGGTATGAAGCATTACTAGAGGAAGAACAAGATCGAAATAATACATCATACAAGACATATTATAGAGATCCTAATTATGAGATTGATGTAGCAGAGATTGTGGGGAAAGAATCTGTGATCTGTGAGGCATTAATTCATAAGGACACAATAATTGACCAGCAGTTTAAAAAAAAAGACCTCCATAGGAAATACTCTTTCGATTTAATAAAGGTAGATGACATATTTGATCATTTGCTTGCGGCCAACTTCCTTCAGTTACCAAAAGGAATCAAAATTCCATCTCCAGATGAACTTAAAGGAAAAGTGTATTGTAAATGGCATAATTCTTGGTCTCACTCGACTAAAAACTATATTGTTTTTTTAGACAGGATCCAAGAACAAATTCGGAAAGGAAGTTTGAAATTCCCAACTAAGGCAGAAAAAGCCATGGGGATCGACAGTAATCCATTCCCAGAAGTTGGAGAAAGTGCAATTAATGTTGTTGTACCAGACTTCCAAAACTTATCTTTGAAGGAATTGGAAGAGGCCAATGTGCAAATGAATGCTGCCAGCCAGACTACTGTCAAGAAAGACACTAGAAGTTCACCAGTTGTCGGACAAGGCTCTACAGGTCAGGAAAATGACTCTGATGAGGAAGCATTGGACGATGATTCTTTAGAGGCAGCAGTTATCCAAAGAATGTGTCCCAGGTGTAGGTTGAGCTATAAGTGGCTGAAAGGGCTTCCAATTGATGGGAAGCAATACTACAGGGATGTGCAAAGACGTCCTAAGCCAACCAGTGCTCATAACAAAAGGCCATATCCAACTGATCTTAGGCAGCAACCACTCATGGCTGGATCAACAGCTACTAGAATGCAATCCAAGGGTAAGAGGCATTTACATAAGTCCAGACCTCCAAACAATTATAGAATGGAAGGCAATCGTCCTGAAAGAAGGACAAAAGTAGGTTCAAGTTATGGGAGCAAAGCCAAAAATTGGCCCTCTAGACCAGCCTCACACAAGATGGAAAGTTGTGATATCCCTGTTCCGCAATGTGTTAATTAGTCCTTAATATGAGCATGATTATGTGTTTAATATGATTTTTGGGCCATTATGTGAATATATGTGGTTTTAAATTTCTATCTGTTTACCGTAGGAATATCTGTTTGATTATCTGCTTTGAGAATTAAATTGAAGGCCCTATCGGCCACCGAAACCAAAATTGATTACACCATTGTGATTGGCATAATTTTTACAGTCTACGGTGAAGTTTAATTAGAAACTGATTCAGATCAAATTAAATTGATTAAATTAATGAATTAGTGCCCAATTGTTATTATTATTATAATGAAATTAGTGGAGTATGTTGTAAAAAGGCACTACATCTCAATTCTTCTCCTTAGTTGCATTTTGGCTGATCTTGTACTCAAAATTAGAGAGAGGGCCAGCTATAGAGAGGGAGAAAGAAGGATTGTGCAATTTTGGTCTTGAGGCTTGGAAATTTGAAGTCTAACTCAAGATTTGATCATAAATTGGGAAGATTAAGACTCCTAGGTGAGTGAATTTGTGCATCTTAGTTTGTAATCCTTGTGAATTCAAGTTGAATGTTGATAAGGAACATAAAATGAATTGATCATGATGAAATCAAGTTGGTTTGTTGATTTGGTAGTCTATATGCACATGCATGTGAGAAAGTACCTTGAAATTGCATGTTTGAACATAAAAATGTATAATCCATGTGCAATTTTAATTGAAACTCATGTTTTGGTCACCTCTTCACCAATTAAGTTGTGAATGATGAGCATCTCCCACATGCATGTACAAATCATGGGGGTGTAAGGCTTGAATGTTTGAATTTGAGCATGTTGGTGTTGAGGTTGAGGTAATTTGAGTCATGCATGTGATTAAATTGTGAAATTGAGCTCCATTGTATTGTAATTGGGTGTTGGTATCATGTTAGTATATGATTATGTAAAGTTTGAGCCAAAAACATGCATTTGGAGCCTTTGAACATCAAATTGAAGCTCAAGAATTTGATTTGGAAATTCCAGAATTTTGATGTCCGCTCGAGCGGGGAAACCACCGCTCGAGCGTGAAATTCGTGCTCCCAGCATATTTTGCAGACATGACTCCCGCTCGAGCGGGGGAAGTTCACGCTCGAGCGGGGAGCCATGTAGAGAGGCTTTCCGCTCGAGCTCCAGAATGCACGCTCGAGCGTAAATTCGTCATAACCAGCACTTTTGCAGGCCTTAAGGGTCCGCTCGAGCGGGGATCCTGTTTTCTGAAATTTTCAAAATGCATTATGTGTTATGTTTTCCGTTCCCTTTCACTTCTAAGCACTCTTAGACATACATTGAGCATTGTAATTGAATTAAAGAGATAAGAATGAAGCCTAAAGAGGAATATGTGAATTAAAGAACGGATTGAATTACTTGTAACCCATATGTGTTATGTGATATATAGGATCAAGCTCCAGGGCAAATCCACAAGCCGATCACTATGAGTAACATCTGAAATATATTGTTGTCCAATTGCTTACTGCTACGTAAGTTTTGCAAAGTTCGTTAATTTGAACGGTGGGCAAAGTCTGATATGAAAGTTTGAAAGGCCAAAAGGCCAGTCTGATACGAAATTTTGAAAGTCCAAAAAGGCCAGTCTGATATGAAAGTTTGAAAGGCCAAAAAGGCCAGTCTGATATGAAAGTTTGAAAGGCCTAAAAGGCCAGTTTGATATGAAATTTGAAAGGCCTAAGAGGCCAGTTTGATATGAAAGTTTGAAAGGCCTAAAAGACCAATTTGATAGGAAAATTTGGAAAGGCCAAAGGCCAGTTTGACATGAATGAATTGGGCCCAAGGCCGTCTGATGTATGATGTTCCAATGCATTTTCTTTATTGGATATTATTCACTGGGCTTTCGCTTACGCTCATTCATGTGTTTGTAGGTGAGCCAAGAGAGGTCCAGACCCAGCCCCAGTGAAGTCTGTACGGAACAACTTGGTTTTGGAGAGTCAACCCATGTGTCTCATGCACGAGACTCGTCTTCGCCTTTTTGTCATTTGTTCCATGTTGTCATGCTGGCGAAGTCTTTGTATATATCTGTATATAGTTTTCATGGGTGACTTAGTTTTGGATGATCCTGTTTGTACAGAACTTTATGGTACTGTATTTTTATTGTGAGTTATTAATGTTCATATGTGTGGTTTATTTTAATGTGCCATGTAAGCACAGCTCTATGGACAAAGTTTTAAATTTTGCTTTCGTTTGGCCCCTTTTACTCTGTTGAGTTATGTTTGGTTTGATTTGAGGCCGCAGGTAATCTCGTGATTACTGGCCGGTTATGGCCTAAACCCATAGGGACGGGTTCCGGTCGTGATAGAGTGGTATCAAAGCACGAGTTAATAACTCACACACTTGTCCAAAAGAGCAATAAGCATCTAGAAAAGATCTAGGATGCATTCATATGATAAGTCTGAAATTGAAAGCATTAAGAATATGCTTAAGTGTTTTGATTTGAACGATTATGTGCTATAAGTTGTGATTTGCTTGCATTGCAAATTATTTGAATATGTATGCTCTTTGTTATATGCATACTTGTGAATCTTTGTATAAAACATAATGCAAGTTTAATCAAATGGTGAGAACAAGAGGTGATGAGATAGAGGAATCCTCTACTGCCAGAATAGACAGAATGAAAAGACTGATTCAGGAAATGGCAGAGACATTGAGGCAACAACAGGAATGGCAACAACAGTGGCAACAGCCACATCCTCCACCTCCACCTCCGGCACCTCCTATGCCAGATAATCAGAATGATGACTGAACCATAGCTCTCACCAAAGAGTTCAAGAAAATGAAACCACCACAGTTCCATGGTGGATTAGATCCTTTGAAAGCAGAAGCTTGGGTCCTCGGTATCGAAAAACTGTTTGAAGTGTTCCCGTGTTCGGAGACACAGAAAGTACTTCTAGCCACCTTTATGCTAGAAGATGAAGCAAGAAGATGGTGAATGTTAATGCGTGAGAGTTACAAAGATGCTGATTGGGCAAAATTTCTGGAAATTTTCTACGACAAATACTTCCCGCAGTGTGTCCGAGATAGAAAAGTGGCAGAATTTATGGAACTGAAGCAAGACAGTATGACTATAGCCCAGTATGAGGCCAAGTTCACTAAATTGGCTAGGTTCGCGCCACACGTGATTGATACGGACTATAAGAAGGCGAGTCACTTTGAAGGTGGGCTTCGAAGTGACATTAGAAAGGGTGAATGTCTTGAAGCTAGAAACCTACATTGGGGTGCTAGACAGGGCCATAATATCAGAGGCTAACATAGCCAGACAGGCTAAGCCAACAACAGAATGGAAGGCAATAAAAGGCAAGGCTTCTTTTCGAAGAAGAAATTTTTGAAAAAGCAGAATACGGGCTCCTCAAATACTTCGAATTCTTCCCAAGACACATCTCCCATGTGCAATGTTTGTAGCAAAAGGCACCATGGAGTTTGTTACCGTGTGTTAGGACCCTGTTTCAAATGTGGGAAACAAGGGCATATGGCCCGAGATTGCAAACAGAACTGTGGAAAATTTGCTGCTAGTTCGACAGCGTCAGTCCCAAAACTAGGAAATGCTACGAGATCTACTCCCGCCGGAGATACAGTGAGACAGGGGAGAGTTTTTGCGCTTGTTCTGGGCGATACACGGAATGCCAACGCAGTTGTCTCAGGTACTATTTCTATATGTAATCAGGATGCTTTTGTGTTAATTGACGCCAGACCCACACACTCTTTTGTGACATATGCATTTGCATCTAGATTGAATAGACCCTTAAAATTACTGCCATATCTGCTATGTGTGTCTGCTCCATCTAGGGAATCTGTATTGTGTGAATCTATATACCGGTTTCGCGATATGCGTGTTGAGGATGCTATCCTATATGTGGATTTGTTGCCCTTGAATTTCAGACATTTTGATGTAATTTTGGGTATGGATTGGTTGACCAAATATTGTGCCACCATTGATTGTATGACAAAACGGGTTGTGTTTAAACTACCAGTACAAAAAGAGATTGTGTTTGTGGGTAATGGGGTAGTGCCTCCACCTTATTTGATATCTGCAATGAAAGCATGTAAACTGATCAGGAAAGGGTACCAGGGTTATTTGTGTTATGTGTTGTCTGAACAATCTGTGAATGTTGAATTGAATGATATCCCTATTGCTAGAGAATTTCCAGATGTATTTCCAAATGAATTACCAGGGAAATTGGTAGATAGGGAGATAGAGTTTACTATTAAAACTGTGCCAGGCACCCAGCCCATTTCTAAAACTCCCTACAAAATGGCTACTGCCGAAATGAAAGAATTGAAAGAACAGTTGCAAGACCTGCTTAACAAGGGGTTTATTCGACCCAACACTTCACCTTGGGGTGCACCAGTATTATTTGTGAAAAAGAAGGATGGGACCCTACACCTGTGCATCGATTATCGGGAATTGAATAAGGTAACAATAAAGAACAAATATCCCCTACCCCGTATTGATGACCTATTTGACCAGTTGCAGGGATCACAGGTGTTCTCTAAGATTGATTTGAGATCCGGGTATCATCAGCTGAAGGTTAAGGCAGAGGATGTTGAGAAAACCACATTCAGAACGAGGTATGGACATTTTGAGTTTCTTGTTATGCCATTTGGAGTGACTAATGCTCCGGCAGCATTTATGGACTTAATAAATCGAATTTTTAAAACCTACCTTAACGAATTTGTTGTGGTTTTTATTGATGATATTTTGATATATTCTAAAGATAGACTTGAACATGAATAGCATTTGAGAACTGTCCTGCAGATACTTAGGGAAAGGAAATTGTTTGCTAAACTAAAGAAATGTGATTTTTGGTTGGATGAAGTTGTTTTCTTAGGGCATGTGATCAACAAGGAAGGGATTTCAGTGAACCCACAGAAAATAGAGGCAATTGTGAATTGGCCTGCACTGACCAACGTAACAGAAGTCTGCAGTTTTATGGGTTTAGCTGGATACTACAGGAGGTTTGTGAAAGATTTTTCGAAAATAGTTGTGCCCCTTACCCAACTGACACGTAAAGGGCAACCTTTTGAGTGGAACAATGAAAGAGAATCAGCCTTTCATGAATTGAAAACAAGATTGACCACTGCACCGATTTTGACACTACCATCAAATACGGAAAATTTTGTAATTTTCAGTGATGCGTCTTATAAAGGTTTGGGTTGTGTGTTAATGCAGAACGGAAAGGTTATTGCTTACACCTCCCGACAGTTGAGGCCACACGAGAAGAATTATCCAACACATGACCTAGAATTGGCCGCAGTTGTTTTTGCTTTGAAAATCTGGCGGCATTATCTGTATGGAGCAAAGTGTAAAGTCTGCACGGATCACAAAAGTTTGAAATACTTCTTCACGCAGAAGGAGTTGAATATACGACAGAGGAGATGGCTGGAATTAATAAAGGATTATGATTTAGAGATTCAGTATCACCCCGGGAAAACTAACATAGTTGCTGATGCCTTGAGCAGAAAACCAATGGGGAGTATGGCTTGTTTGCTTACTGAACAAAGAGAGATTTTGCAAGATTTTGAGAAGTCTGAAATCGAAGTGGTAATGTGTGAACAGGGCGGATTAATAGCTGCTATTACAGCCGAACCGGTGATCTTTGATGAAATTAAACAGAAACAGAAAAATGATGAATTTCTCAAGAAAGTGATTGACGAATTTGAGACAAGTCCGAAAGCAGAGTCTGGCATTGAGAATGAAGTGTTCAGATTTTGGAACAGAATGTGTGTCCCAGATATCCCAGAACTAAAGAGGAGGGTTTAGATGAAGCCCACAGATCTGTATTTGCTATGTATCCGGGTAATAATAAAATGTATCGGGATTTGAAACAAACCTATTGGTGGCCTAAAATGAAGAAGGAGATTGCGGAATATGTGCCCAAGTGTCTTCAATGTCAGCGAGTCAAAGCTGAATATCAGAAACCAGGCGATCTACTTCAACATCTTCCTATTCTTGAATGGAAGGGGAACATGTGATTATGGATTTCGTTGTTGGCCTACCTCGGACTACTCGAGGTATGGATTCTATTTGGGTTGCAGTTGATAGACTAACTAAATTTGCACATTTTCTGCCAGTTAGAACTACGTTTAATGCTTATAGATTAGCTACCATATATGTTGATGAGATTGTCCGTTTACACGGAGTTCCGGTGTCTATTGTGTTGGATAGAGATCCGAAATTTGTATCTAGATTGTGGAAAAGTTTGCAGAAAGCCATGGGAATGGAACTAAGGTTCAGTACTGCATTCCACCCATAGACAGATGGGCAATCAGAATGAACAATACAGACTCCGGAATATATGCTTCGGATGTGTGCCTTGGATTTTCAGGGGAGTTGGGAAGACTATTTGCCACTTGCAGAGTTTGCTTATAATAACAGCTTCCACTCCAGCATCGGTGTGGCACCATATGAGGCTTTGTATGGTAGAAGGTGTATATCACCAAATTGTTGGACAGAGGTCGGGGATAGAGCTTTACTTGGGCCTGAAATTGTGCAAGACACTTCTGAGAGAATCAAGATTATTCGGCAAAGGCTCAAAACAACTCAGGACCGACAAAAGAACTATGCAGATGTTCGGAGAAGACCTCTTGAGTATGAGGTCGGTGACCACGTGTTTATCCGTGTGTCCCCAATGAAAGGCCAAGTCAGGTTTGGAAAGAAGGACAAGTTGTCACCGTGTTACATTGGGCCATTCCAAATTTTGGAAAGGCTTGGTCCGGTTGCCTATAGAGTTGCTTTGCCACCGGGATTCGAACAGATCCACATTGTGTTTCATGTGTCGATGTTGAGGGGTTACCTCCGAGACCCGTTCCATGTGATTGATTATCACCGGGTAGCTTTGGATGAAAATATGGAATACGCCGAATGGCCGGAACGAATTGTTGACCGGCAAGTGAAACAGTTGAGAAGCAAGTCCATCCCAATGGTGAAAGCAGAATGGAAAGAACACTAAGGGACGGATGCTACATGGGAAAAAGAGGAGGAAATGCGACCACGCTACCCGCATTTGTTTCCTGACGAAGGTAAATTAAGTTTGGAGGACCAAACTTCCTAAAGGGGGGAAGACTGTGATATCCCTGTTCCGCAATGTGTTAATTAGTCCTTAATATGAGCATAATTATGTGTTTAATATGATTTTGTGGGCCATTATGTGAATATATGTGGTTTTGAATTTCTATCTATTTACCGTAGGAATATCTGTTTGATTATCTGCTTTGGGAATTAAATTGAAGGCCCTATCGGCCACCGAAACCAAAATTGGTTACACCATTGTGATTGGCATAATTTTTACAGTCTACGGTGAAGTTTAATTAGAAACTGATTCAGATCAAATTAAATTGAATAAATTAATGAATTAGTGCCCAATTGTTATTATTATTATAATGAAATTAGTGGAGTTTGTTGTAAAAAGGCACTACATCTCAATTCTTCTTCGTAGTTGCATTTTGGCTGATCTTGGACTCAAAATTAGAGAGAGGGCCAGCTATAGAGAGGGAGAAAGAAGGATTGTGCAATTTTGGTCTTGAGGCTTGGAAATTTGAAGTCTAACTCAATATTTGATCATAAATTGGAAAGATTAAGGCTCCTAGGTGAGTGAATTTGTGCGTCTTCGTTTGTAATCCTTGTGAATTCAAGTTGAATGTTGATAAGGAACATAAAATGAATTGATCATGATGAAATCAAGTTGGTTTGTTGATTTAGTAGTCTATATGCACATGCATGTGAGAAAGTACCTTGAAATTGCATGTTTGAACATAAAAATGTATAATCCATGTGCAATTTTAATTGAAACTCATGTTTTGGTCACCTCTTCACCAATTAAGTTGTGAATGATGAGCATCTCCCACATGCATGTATAAATCATGGGGGTGTAAGGCTTGAATGTTTGAATTTGAGCATGTTGGTGTTGAGGTTGAGGTAATTTGAGTCATACATGTGATTAAATTGTGAAATTGAGCTCCATTGTATTGTAATTGGGTGTTGGTATCATGTTAGTATATGATTATGTAAAATTTGAGCCAAAAACATGCATTTGGAGCCTTTGAACATCGAATTGAAGCTCAAGAACTTGATCTGGAAATTCCAGAATTTTGATGTCCGCTCGAGCGAGGAAACCGCCGCTCAAGCGTGAAATTCGTGCTCCCAGCATATTTTGCAGACATGACTCCCGCTCGAGCGGGGGAAGTTCATGCTCGAGCGGGGAGCCATGTAGAGAAGCTTTCCGCTCGAGCTCCAGAATGCACGCTCGAGCGTAAATTCGTCATAACCAGCACTTTTGCAGGCCTTAAGGGTGCGTTCGAGAGGGGAAGTCCACGCTCGAGCGGGGACCCTGTTTTCTGAAATTTTCAAAATGCATTATGTGTTCTGTTTTCCGTTCCCTTTCACTTCTAAACACTCTCAGGCATACATTGAGCATTGTAATTGAATTAAAGAGATAAGAATGAAGCCTAAAGAGGAACATGTGAATTAAAGAACGGATTGAATTACTTGTAACCCATATGTGTTATGTGATATGTAGGATCAAGCTCCAAGGCAAATCCACAAGTCGATCACTGTGAGTAACATCTGAAATATATTGTTGTCTAATTGCTTACTTCTACGTAAGTTTTGTAAAATTTGTTAATTTAAACGGTGGACAAAGTCTGATATGAAAGTTTGAAAGGTCAAAAGGCCAGTCTAATATGAAAGTTTGAAAGGCCAAAAAGGCCAGTCTGATATGAAAGTTTGAAAGGCCTAAAAGGCCAGTCTGATATGAAAGTTTGAAAGGCCTAAAAGGCCAGTTTGATATGGAAGTTTGAAAGGCCTAAAAGGCTAGTTTGATATGAAAGTTTGAAAGGCCTAAGAGGCCAGTTTGATATGAAAGTTTGAAAGGCCTAAAAGACCAATTTAATAGGAAAATTTGGAAAGGCCAAAGGCCAGTTTGACATGAATGAATTGGGCCCAAGGCCGTCTGATGTATGATATTCCAATGCATTTTCTTTATTGGATATTATTCACTGGGCTTTCGCTCACGCTCATTCATGTGTTTGTAAGTGAGCCAAGAGAGGTCCAGACCCAGCCCTAGTGAAGTCTGTATAGAACAACCGGGTTTTGGAGAGTCAGCCCATGTGTCTCACGCACGAGACTCGTCTTCGCCTTTTTGTCATTTGTTCCATGTTGTCATGTTGGCGAAGTCTTTGTATATGTCTGTATATAGTTTTCATGGGTGACTTAGTTTTGGATGATCCTGTTTGTATAGAACTTTATGGTACTGTATTTTTGTTGTGAGTTATTAATGTTCATATGTGTGGTTTATTTTAATGTGCCATGTACACTACTCTACGGACAAAGTTTTAAATTTTGCTTTCATTTGGCCCCTTTTACTGTGTTGAGTTATGTTTGGTTTGATTTGAGGCCGCAGGTAATCTCGTGATTACTGGCCGGTTATGGCCTAAACCCATAAGGGCGGGTTCGGGTCGTGACAAAAGTGGCCACCTTCACGGAAGTCCTGGACTAGGCCCAAAACAAGGAAGGCCTGAATTAGGCCCTAAACAAGGAGTCAGGGCTAAGCAATGGCATTCACTGACATCTTCGAAACTGTTCGAAGGAAGAAAGAGACAGCTCAACGACTGAGTTAGTCGGTTCATGGGTACCTGGAGTCCCAGATTGGTTTGTCATGCAGAACAAACCTAGGGAGGTACCTACAAAAAGAAATACTGTTGGAGATCAAGATAGGATGGTTAAACCTCCCCTAGTGGCGCCAAATAATTGGGTGTTACTAAAGCATCCAAAAACAAATGAACCAAACATGGTCCTAGTAATTTCTAGATCACAAAGGAGAAAGATCCAGCATAGGTACACTCAGTACCAGAAAGACCTGAAAGAAAGTGGAGAAAGCTCTTCATGGTCCAGATAGAGGGGAAGATAGAAGGAAAGAAAAATCTGAAGTCACACCATATTCCAAAATCAACTCTGCAAGACAAGATGGTTGCAGCAGAGAACAATTGGCCAAAGTTCACTCTGAACTAAAAGCCAAAGAGAGGTCCAGTTTACCAGGATTGGAGAAGGCTTTGATGGAGAGTGATAGCGAGACAGAATGAGAAGTTGGCCTAGGCCAAAAGAAAGAAATGGTTGAGGAAGAAATGTTCAAAGCCTTCATGGCTGAACATACATTTTTGGTTGAAAAGCCAGCAGAAGCAGACCATTCGAAGGAATTTGTTAGTAATGAAGTGCCAGAATGCAGCATGGAAGATACTTTTGAAGCAATTGAACAAGGTGTCCAAGAGGAGAAACAGGTACAGCCAGCCATCCAATTTGGCTCGTTTCCTCCAATATCAGTGAATATGGTACATATACTACCACATGAATTCCAAGCTGGAGATGAGAACCAAGAGGGTCAAGAAATGGACCCAATTCTAGTCTCTAGTGAAGAATCACAAGTATGGTGTAGGATGAATTCGAAATGGCTACCCCAATAGAAACTGAATACGAGAGTGAAAAAGAGGTGAGTATTAACCTCTCCTATCCTTTTGAGTATCCCACAACATCCATGACACAGCATGTCAAGCCTTTGTATATTAAGGCTTTCTTCGATGGGATACAATTGAACCGAGTCTTAGTGGATAATGGGGTAGCAGTGAACCTGCTTCCGAAATCTTCCTTAAAGAAACTAGGAAAAAGGAACCCCAGGTTAATCCCAACCAGCACAACCACTGCTGGCTTCGCTGGAGACAAACAGATGGCTCAAGGAATTTTGCCCATCAACCTGAGTGTGGGAACCAGGGACTGCATGACGGCATTCTTCGTTATCGACAGTAATGCTAAGTACAATGCTTTACTTGGTAGAAATTGGATTCACACTAACAAGTGTGTGCCTTCCTCTCTGTATCAGAAGATAATGATGGCCTTGGGCAATGGAGAGACTGAGGAAATCGATGCAGATCCTCAACCCTTCATAGCCTATGTAGACTTCGCAGAGGCCAAATTGTATATTGAGGGAGTGACACCACTCAGTATATTGAGAAAACCTGATGGATCAGCCGAAGTGACGGCTGATGAGAAATTGGCACACCTGAAGCACTTAGTCCAGGAGAGTGCTGATAAAGAGTTCGTTGTTAAGGATGACAATGATGCCTGGTTGTAGGCAAAGAAATGAAGCCCAAAAAGCCAAGTCTTTGGCTCTAATTAAGTTCTCAATATTGGATGTAAAATCGATAGTCCAAAAAGTGCAAAAGCAAGAGAAAGAAGCCATGATAATTGGCTGTAAGCAGGAGCAGCAACAGGCCAGGGTTTCGGCCCTTGATAAATACTGTGCATTGGACACTGAAACAAAAGTCCAGGAGATACAGGAAGAAGAAGCCTTATGGACAAACTTTGTTTATGAAGAGGAGGGTAAAGATGTTGAATCAAAGAAGCTGGGAGCAGAACAAAGCAAGGAGATTGCTTCGAAGGCAGAAGGAATCAAAGAAGGAGCTCCAGTAAGTTCTTAGATACAGGACCCCTTAGAAGAAGTAAATTTAGGGAAAGGTTTTATACAACAGCCCACCTATATAAGTGCTTGGTTGAATGCTCTTGACGGGGACCAGTTGTTGGTTGTTCTGAAGAAATATAAAGATTGTTTTGCATGATCTTATAATGAATTACCAAGATTGGATAGGTCATTAGTAGAACATAGGTTCCCTATGAGGCCTAATTTCAAGCCATAAAAGCAAAAACCAAGAAGAATGAGTCCAGAAGTGATTCAGAAAGTTAAGGAGAAAATTCTTAGACTACTCAAAGTAGGCTTTATTAGGACAGCCAGGTATGTTGAATGGCTATCCAATATTGTGCCGGTAGTTAAGAAGAATGGTAAAATGAGGGTATGCATCGATTTCAGAAACTTAAATCTAGCAACTCCAAAAGATGAGTATCCTATGCCTATAGTAGATTTGTTGGTAAACAGTTCAGCAGGGCATCAAATTTTATCAATGATGGATGGGCACTCTGGTTATAACCAAATCTGCATTGCAGAAGAGGATGACCACAAGACATCATTCAGATGTCCTAGGAATATTGGCACCTTCGAATGGGTTAAAATGCCATTTGGCTTGAAGAATGCTGGGGCTACATATCAGAGGGCTATGAACACTATCTTTCATGACCTCATTGGAGGGTATTTAGAGTGTTATATCGATGACATCGTAGTGAAATCCCAATCCATGGAGTAGCATTTGCTTCACTTAGAAGCAGCTTTTGAAAGAATGAGAAAGTTTAAGTTAAAACTCAATCCTCTTAAGTATGTTTTTGGCGTATCATCTGAAAACTTCTTGGGCTATGTATTACACAAGAAAGGAATACAGATTGACCAGAATAAATCCAAAGCCATCATTGAAGCTAGACCTCCATCAAGTAAGAAAGAATTACAAAAGTTCCTTGGACAGCTTAATTTTCTTCGAAGATTCATTTCTAATACTGCAGGGAAAAATAAAGTATTTTCTTCCTTGTTAAGGCTAAAAGATGAAGAGGAATTTGTGTGGGCAACAGAGCATCAAACTGCTTTCGAATGAATCAAAGCCTACTTGGCCAACCCTTCAGTGCTGATGCCACCAAAAGGTGATAAACCCTTGAAGTTGTACATAACTGCAGCAGAAGATTCATTGGGAGTTTTCTTAGCCCAAGAAAATGAAGAAGGCAAGGAGCAAGCTATTTATTACCTTAGTAGGTTTCTAAATTCTTGTGAATGTAAATACTCAACTGTAGAAAAACTGTGCCTTGTATTGTATTTTGCTGCAATGAAATTAAGATACTATCTTTTGCCTACAACTGTCTTGGTAATTGCAACCACAGATTTGGTTAAGTATATGTTATCTAGACCTATATTGAGGGGAAGAATTGGCAAATGGATACTAGCCGTATCAGAATTTCATTTAGAATATGTTCCCCAAAAGGCAGTAAAAGGACAAGTTTTAGCTAATATTTTGGCAGACCATCCATCTCAAACAGAAAGCCAAGAGATAATGGAACTTGGTATGGCTAGTGTTGAACCGTGACAAATGTGGTTCGATGGATCAAAAGCCAATGGTTTAACTGGGATTGGTATAGTAATTAAGTCACCACAAGGGGTAGAAACTACACATGGTTTCAGAGTGGATGAAAGTACTTGTTCTAATAATCAAGCTGAATATGAAGCCCTAATAATGGGATTGGAAATACTTATTGGATTACAAGCTCATGCAGTTGACATAGTTAGAGATTCTCAATTGGTAGTTAACCAAGTGAAAGGGATTTTCAAATGTCAAAGTATAAGCATGTTGCCATACTATGTTGTTGCATTGCATCTGCTTTCTCAATTTCAGATAGCAAATGTAACTCATGTCTCAAGGTTCTTGAATAATAAAGCTAATGATGTGGCTCAGAAAGCTTCGAATTTCAAGAGAAGGGGTAATACTCAAAGGGACATAAGCCAAACAACATATCAGAAATTAATACCACCCTTAAATAAAAGGAATGTGGCCTTACAAGTCAATCATAATGACTTACAAGAACAAGATTGGAGGCATCCAATAATGCAGTATCTGGCTGGCCCATCTTCGAAGGCCAGTAGAAAAATTAAATTGCAATCTATGCAATACATGATGTATGGTAATGCTCTCTACAAAAGGGGGGGAGATGGTTTATTATTGGAATGTTTAGGCCCAAAAGAAGCATTGGCAACTATGGCTGAGGTTCATGAAGGCATCTGTGGTGCTCATCAGCCTGGTGTGAAGATGAGATGGTTACTTCGAAGGCCTTCCTACTATTGGCCAACTATCCTTAAAGACTGCATAGAATATGCAAGAGGTTGCCAGGCATGCCAAAAGCATGGCACAATAAGGCATGTGCCCATAACTGACCTGCATGTAGTTATGAAACCTTGGCTATTTAGAGAATGGGCCACGGATATGATGGGAAAAATACATCCACCATCTTCGAAGCATCATTGTTTCATTTTAATGGCTACTGATTACTTCACTAAGTGGGTCGAAACTAAGCCATACAAGGCTGTAGACCAGACTGAGGTCATTGGATTCATTAAGGATTTAATCCATAGATTTGGTATCCCACAGTCTACAACTGTTGATAATGGGACTGTATTTGATGGGAAAATGGTAAAGTCTTTTGTGGCAGAGTTTGGAATTAGCCTTGTTAATTTCACCCCCTATTATGCACAAGCCAATGGTCAAGTTGAATCATCCAATAAGTCTTTGAAAAAAGGAATACAAAAAGTTGAGGAAGACAATCCCAGGGATTGGCATAACCTATTGTTGGATGTATTGTGGGCTTATAGAACCTCTCCAAGGTCAAGTACAGGAATCACTCCTTATGCCTAAGTATATGGGCATGATGCAGTGCTACCTGTGGAAATTAATGTCAAGTCCTTGAGGGTGAGATGCCAAGACTAGTTAAATCTTGAGCAATACCATCAGAGTATGTGCTTGGAGTTAGAAAGTATAGATGAAGTTAGAATTCTGGCATTAAATAGCATTCTTTTTCAAAAGAAGAAAGCAGCCAAAAACTATAATAAAAAAGTCAAACACATTGGCTTTGATAAAGGTGATTTGGTATGGAAGACAATACTCCCAATAGGGATTAAAAGCCATAAGTTTGGAAAATGGTCACCTAACTGGGAAGGACCATATCAAGTTCATAGAGTCCTGCCTTTTGGAGCATACCATTTAAGAAATTTGAATGGATATGTACATCCTAAAAAGATTAATGGCAGATATTTGAAGCCTTATTTTCCAACCATATGGGAAACACAAGGAATCGAATGAATGTTAAGTAAAAGAACATGAGAATATTCAAATGATAATTAAGAATTTGCTTTTCATAAAGAGTTGAATACATTCTGCCATAAATTTGCCCAAAAGTCAATACAATGTCTCAGTTACAATGGATGTTCTATTCTTAAATGATGAGAACAACTGGATGGCTGTGGTCATCTCCTGCTTTCGGTCGGCCAGTCCTTGATTGGTAATCTCCAATTCGGTGACAATTCGATCTAAGGCCTGGTTAACTGCGAATAACTCCTCTTCAAGTTAAGCTTTCTTCTCCAATAATTGAGTTCGAAATTGGGAGACAGAGGAATGTTGTTCCTTTAACCCTGATACTTCAGTATGAATTCTAGAAACAAAGCTCTGATCTTTCACCAATTTCTCTTCTACAGCCTTGGCAGCATGGCAAATGTTGATGTAAAAATCAGTGGTAGCAGCTGCCTGAGACAAATGACCCGAGACAGTCATACCGGATTGTTCGACAATCTTGCAGCACTGGAGGAAGCCATTTCTTATTATAGGCCTCTGTAAGGCTTCGAAAGGGATCCTCGAAAAGGATGTCAGCAACTCCAGACAGTTGTCTAAGTCTATTGGAGACAAGGAAGTCTTACAGCTGGTGGAAGAGCTCTCAAAAATTTCTAGCAGAGAATCAGCCAAAACTAATGGCTCAGTCTCATCGCTATCCATTGGAGAGGTAGAAGGTACGTCGAAGAGACTAGCTAGTCTAGCTTTAAAGATGTCTACTTCATCTGTGGACATGAAAGGTGCGGAAAGAGCTTTGGTGGAAGGAAGAAAAGACTGCATATGAATAAGAGAAGTAGGTGGAGCATCTTCAGCAGTCTCTATAGTTCTAGCCACTAATAGGTCGAGAGAAGAGGGACTGGAACTAGGCAGAGGTGATAGACTATGAGTTGGAGAGCTACCAATACCCTCTACAGGGGAATCAGCTACCATCAAAGATGAAGTAGCAGTTGGAATTTCTTTTGGAAGAGGAGGAGAAACAGGGCTCGAGGGAGAATCAAATTGAGTAAAATCAAAAGATAGGGAGGAATGGAGTTAAGCCCAAGGGAAAAGGAGCAGGAATACTTGGCTGCAAGAGGGGTACAGAGAATATAGGCCAAGAAAGTGGAAGTATTATTTGAATAGACTTCACATTGTGAGATTGATCAACTTCGACCAAAATTGAGGGAGTCCTTATTTGGAGAATAAGCTCAGTAGTGGTTGCTACAAAGAAGAAATACAAAGTAATGTCAAGTCTTAATGCTAAGAATTTGACAAGAAAATAAAATAATAGAGACATGAAAGAAATTACTTGTTGCAGAAGTGATAGCAATGATAGGAGAGCTACGAAGGGAATAGTGCTCAACAATGTGTTGCCTTCTCGCAGTTTTCCTTTGGATTGCATCAGCAACAACAACTTCATCTCTTAATAGTTGTTGTTGCCACCTCTTCTCAACTCTTTGAAAAACAATTATTTCTCTGGAATGTTCCTCCTCTACTGCTTTGGCAGCCGCCTCATGAGTGGGGTCTTCGACCAAATCAGAAGGAGAGATAGTCATCTTCTTTCTCTTTCTTCTCGGTAATGGTATTTCCTGCTCTTTCTCAATCTCTCTCTCTTCAATCTAGGATTCAGGCTCTTCAGGAGTAAGTTCCTTTTCCACTGCTTTGGCAGCTCATGAGTAGGGTTTTCGACAAAATCAGAAGGAGTGACAGTCATCTTATTCCTCTTTGTTCTCTGTCATGGTATTTCTTGCTCTTTCTCAATCTCTCTCTCTCTTCAGTCTGAGATTCAGATTCTTCAGGAGTGAGTATCAGCTTCCTTTTCTTTTTCTGTTGTTGTTTGTCTTTGAGAGCAGCTAGAGTTTCAGCTCTCTTAGGAGATTCTTCTTGTGGAGACCTTGCACCAAAAGGTATGAGTGCAAAGGAAACAAACAAAAGAATCTAAAAGAAAAGGAACCTGAAAATACTTACCCTTTTTCGAAGTAGCTCTGGTAACTCTAGCTGGAGGGGGTGAGGCTACAGGAACAGTTTGGGCAGTTGTGGAAAGAAAGGGAATGTTCTCGACTGTTGTTGGTTTAGCCTTAGAAGGCACTTCTAGCTCTATCAGCAAATCATGAGGGTGTACTGATAGGCGCACTTCCATATTGGTTGTCCACCAGTTTTGAAATCTTTTCAAAGCCAAGCTAGAGGGAAGGAAGGGGACAAATTTGAACTCACTCAATTCTTTCAACAGTTTAAATGTTGCCACCTCTAGTTTTGATTTGGGTATTCTCAAGTCTTTGGCCGTAAGATGGACATTCGAGAGGCTGCAAAGTGGCATGGGAATCCCCTAAGTAAACCCAAATTGCCTAGCAAACTGAGAAGGGCAGTATATCTCAGATATACACTTATAAGCTTGAGGGTTTAAAGTGCCAATGAACAGCTCCCTCGGTAACAAAATAGAAGCCCACATATCTTTGTGTGGTGGGGTGGAGCACTCTTTATCAGCCAAGAATGTTTGTAGCTAAGCAGGTCCTTCGTTGGCATCAAAGGGATAGAAGAAGGAGGCAGATGGAGAAATAGGAAGTTAATGAAAAAAAGGTGAGGTAATAGGCAAAGGAAACAGGATAAAGAACAATTCTAGCATATTTCTCCCCATAAGTGCTAGGATTCTAAACAAGGAATTTTAAGCATTTGGGATGCAAATCAGTAAAGTAAACAAAGAGCCAGAGTTGGAGCACCCAAAGGGGACCTCCTTGGTTGATGTCAAGAGTTTTCTCACAAAATTGGGAGCATGCTCTATAAACATGGCCTAAGAGATATGGGGCCAAGGCTATGAGTTTCTTCAAAACAAGGGCCTTCGCAAGTGGGGCGAATTCAGGCAAAATCCCCTGAGATGATGTACAAAAGAGAAATTTACACAACCAGTATAAAATAAAGGAAAAGAGTTCTCTATCTCTCGCGGGGCCTTCCTTTTTATTTTCAGCCTTTACAAAATCACTGTAGAAGGAATTTAAGGGTGGAAGGGAAAACTTAACAGAAAGGTCCAGGTAGCTGCGTGTAAAAGGAGTACCAAGGGTGAAAGCCCTAGGAGATGACAGATATCAAGAACGGTGGGGACCATCATGCCACATCGAAACTAAAAAAAATGAAAAGCCATGTTCCAAAAGCAAAAAGCAGCAATAATCAAAAAAGGGTCTTCAGGAATGATAAACATGGAAAGACGAAGGGCGTCGAGAATACAGAGTTCTTGCAGGTCACCTTCTCTTGCAGGCACAACTCCGTCACACCATTCCTCCCACTCAGCTCTCAATGTCAGCCAGCAACGGTGAGGTCGGGTCATTCTCCAATTTCCCCAGTCGAGCCCCCCTTCATAGAGAAGAAAGTGGTCTTCCAAGCGAGGGTATAAAGCTGGAAGTTGAACGGGAGTTTCTCGAAAGATGGGACCTAGGACATATACTTGTTTATCGCTATGGCGAGGAACAAAGAGGCGTCCGTCTATGGAACTTTACCCATCAGCTGTAAGTTTGGCGATCTCTTCCTCAATACATCTCCTCAAAGCCATTGTTGGGCTTATACGATCGCCAGTTGGTACTTTTAGAGAATAAGAATCCATTAGGGGCAAGTAGCAAGGAAGAGAGGGTTAATAGAAGGGAAGGGTTTGTGTGTTAAGCAAACGAGTGATTTCAGAGTACGAAATAAAAGAGTTCTAAAAGCCTTTGTGTCTGGAAAATATATCGTGTAATTCGTAGAGAAGTACTAAAAGTACAGATACGAAGAGTTTCCTTCAATATTGATACTTTTGGAGGGAAAAACACATCTCAGATGTTGCTGTCAGCTTCGAAATAAAATATTTGGCTTCGAAACCAGATTTTGGTGCCAAAAGTCAAATAACAACGGCTTCAAAACTAAGAAGCCAGCTTCGAAGCACATTCCACACCTGAAGATGTAAGAATGCTCAAGTATTTGTTTACTTCAAAGGGATTAAAGACCTGTTTTAGGTTTTTAAATGAGAGTAGTATCCTGCGAAGCAAAACTTGAGATCCCTTAAGGATGGGAATTGTTTCGAAATATCAAAACCAATAGTTGGTTTATATATACAAAAAATATTGCCTTTTTGAACTAAAACAGTGCAGCCCTCGAAAGGGGCTTCCATATTTTTGAAAGTATGGACTGTTATTCGAAGCAAAAATGGTCAATTTAGAACTGATTGATCGTACTAACCATGACCATATGTTGGATATGATTAAAACAGGCTTAAGGGGCAAGATTGTTAAATTCGAAGCACTGATTCTAAATGGAAATTAGCAAAAATTGTCAACTGTATTCCATAAATTGGAAAAGTTCATGTTGGTTTTTCAGTGTTTCATTTAAGACGATTGAATCCAGATTCGAAGGATAAGATTGTTGAGTTCGAAGCCCTAAATTTGCTTGTAAAGACAAACGGAGATAAGATCAAACAATGCCAAACAAAGGAAAAAGTCTTAATTGTATTGAAAACAAAAGCAATTACATCGAAAGGCCCTCTTTGGGTACAAATTCGAGTTCAAAAAAGTAAGAAATAGAATAAATAACAAGATCATGGAATTTGGTCCAGCTATGGTCAATAAATTTCTATTCTTTTTTTATTCTATCCTCTATTTTTTCCAGGCTTGGTTGCTGAAGTTGATGTCCTCTCACTTGATAAAAGAGCTCTTCAGCCTTTATTTCGAACGCTGTTTCTCTTAACCCTTGTTCCAGCTCGTCCATATCCAAGTAATCCCAGTACGTAAAGTCTTTATTCTTGAAGTCATCGTATTCTTCGATGAGGTTCTCGGCTTCGTACTGAGCATGAACTCGAAGGGATGAAAGTTGGTCCAAAGATTGGGTGGTGGTCACAGAAGTCCGGTGCCAATGGAGAAGCAACGGGAGTTGGTCCAAAAACATTTGAAGTTATGCTTGGGCAATGGGGTTCAGGATCTGACCCCAAGTCATAACATCACAAGCCCATCGAAAGTTCTTGTGAGGAACATCGTCTTCAAGAACATTGAAAGGCAAGTGAGAGAAGGCCGCAAGCAGAAGTTAGGCTTGCTTTCGTTGAGTTGGAGTAGGGGGAGGTGGAGGCATGTAAGGAGGGAAAACCTTGTCCGCAGAAAGGGTAAGCCTCAGTCTCTCTGTCCAGCTAGGATTTTGCGGAGGAGGAAGTATAGAGGCTTCCATTTCGAAAGAAGGAGGAAGGGCATTAACATAATCAAGCCATACAGAAGAGAAAAGCCTCGTCTTCTGGGCTAAGAACGATGGGTTATACCTTTGTGCCTCTTCTGGGCGTCGGGTAGCTTGTACTATCTTTGTAGGCATGAAGGATGTGTACCATGCTACAAGCTGATTATCCTCTAAACTGTGTCGGCGGTCGATAGGCACATTAGGATAAACCACCGAACTTCGAGCATCATAAGGGAATTCTAGAGGATCAGTGAACTTGACAAAGTGGTGATTAACTCGCTCCCTTAACTCACATGCCTCAGGTTCCAACCAGCTTCTCCAACCAGAAGCCTCAGAGGAAGAAGAAGCCACAGCCTCATCCCATGCAGAAGATTGTGGATTAAAAGAAGAACTTCCCATGTCCATATTTGCAAATTTCTAAATCAAAGGATTGTGGACAGTGTGTTCGTAGTCCAAGGGTTGATAATTTGCAAAAGCTTCCATGACTTAAATATAGAAAGGTGGGTAAAGGTGGCTAATCAATGCATAAAGGTTCTTTCGAGGGAGAACAGCATCATCAGATGACTCTTCGTATACTCGATCAATAGAAGAGAGAAATGGTTTGGCCATAAAAGATGTATCAGTCTGTTCGAATACTAAGGTAGTGGGATGTTCAAAAGATTAAAAAAGAATTTAATGCAAATGATGGATGACGGTTGCATTTCTGGAAGAATGCAAAGCCCATCCACGTTCTAAGACGTGGATAAAAGACCTTGATCCACTAATATCACCAAGTATTGGGTATATTAGTGTAGGGGTAATGTTGGCTACATATTTTGTAGAAGCCAATTACAATTCAACGCGTGGCAGGATAAGGGCAATACAGGAAGACTATTCAAGTTTTCAATCATGATTGAACACGTGGCAGTCAGTATTGGTTTTACGAGATCTGCGTAGCATTGGATCAACAAAGAGATATAAAGTGATGTGGCTTCAACGGTTACTCACATTCAAATTCAAAATTAGGAGGGAAGCATATCTGCAAGCGATGGTATAGTGGAGCTAACTATAAGGCAACATGATCAGCGATTATGGAGGAACGATTCGACGGTTGAAAGTGCAGTTTCGATGGTCATCCTTGAGAAGTATAAATAGCAGAGAAGGCCCTAGAAAAAGGCCCCAGACTCAGATCCAAAAAACTAATTTTATTCTACTTTATTTCCTTTCCAATTTTTACATTTCCTGTTCTTTACATTTCTGTACTTTAATTCCTGCACTGCACTTTGTTCATAGGAATAGTTTCAAGTAGATTTTTACTGTAAACCTCTACGAGGCTGAATTGGATCATTGTAAGTTTTCATTTTAATGAAATGCTTCAATTGCTCTTCATTTGATTGTTATTTGCTTAATTCTCCTAAATCAAGCTACCAGTAAAAGTCCTCTTCATTGAGATTAAAAGAACTAAAACACAATCGTCTGATAATTGGTTGTCAATTAATTTTCTGTAAAGACTGATTGATCCTTACTGGCACGCTCATAATTACAATAATAACCTTCGAAAGCCAAAAAGCCAACAGTCATTTCTTACCATTTTTTTATTTTTTATTTTTAGGGCACTCCTTAAAGTTGATGGGTCATCATCACTTACCACCTCTAGGCCCCGTTTGTTTGGGATTATAGGGAGGGGATTGGGATTACTAATCCCTTAGTATTACTAATGGGGTGTTTGTTTTGAGAGATGGGGAGAGGACTATTAATCCTTTGGTATTAGTAGTCCCCTTGGAAGGGGGATTGGTAAGGAGGAGATAGAGATGGTATTAGAAAAATAGTGAGGGGATTAGAAATTTTTTATTTTTTTTATTTTTTATATATTGGGAATTTTTTTTAAAATATTAATGTTTAATTTTTTATATTTTTTTATTTGTTTTATTATTTAATATAAAAATAATTTAACAATTCTTCACTATTAATCCCCTCACTATTAATCTCCTTACTATGAACCCCCTCCATTCTATCTCTTAAAACAAACGGGCCCTATAGTCAAAGGAAAGTGAATGGGACCTCCTTTTTGGAGGACTCCACAATTCTTAAAGTGATTCATACCATTCATAATGTATGAGGCTCATTTATGTATGTGTGAGTCTCACATTTTAGTGGTGTAGATCACTTTGGGGGTTAGGAATCCTCAAAAAAAAGGTCTCTATCATTGTTGATAGTCAAATGGGAGAATGGTACACATTTTTTTTAAGGGCTGTTTGTTTTGGGAGATAGAAAGGATGATTATGATTGAGATAGAGGTGAGATCTATTAATATTCTATTTTTTTGAGAGATAGAGAGGGGATTCATAATTCCTTAATTAAGATGGGCAGAGGGGATTAGGATGGAGACTTGAGATTTAGTATTAGAAAATAATTTGTCGAACTATTTTTTTTTTTATTTTTTATTTTTTACATCTTGGGCATGTTTTTTAAACATTAATATTTAATTTTTTTTGTATTTTTTGTTAAGTAAAAATTATTGTTTTATTTATTTTTATTTATTTTTACATGTTGGATTTTTTTTTTTAACATTAATGTTTAATGGTTTTGTATTTTTTTATTTGTTTTATTATTTTATATAAAAATAATTTAACAATCTCTACACTAACAATTATCATAAAAACAAATACAATTTTACTTAATCCCTTCACTATCAATCCCCTCACTAACAATCCTTTCACTACTAATCTTTTCACTACGAATCCCCTCCATTCTACTTCTAAAAATAAACTGGCCCTGAGGGTTGTGCATATCTTGTACGGCAATTTTAGTATGAGAAAATTTGAAAAATTTATAGCGCCTATTATGGATGTTATTTCAATGATCTACACTGTTATTTTGTAGGGCCCTCAATATATATCATTTATGAAAAATTTTAGGTCAATCTAATAATCGTAATATTTTTATTTTATTACATTTGTCTCTAAAAAAATAGATGTATATTTCAAATAAATATTTATCTTTCATTTTTCGTAAGACAAATGTGTTAAAATGAAAATGTTATAATTATTGAATTGAATTAATTTTTTTCATGAATAATGTATATTGAGTGTTCTACAAAATGAACCGTCTGAATTATCAAAATGAAATCCATAATGACTACTATAAATCTATCAAATTTTCTTATATTAAGAACTCATGAGAGAAGTCTATTTTTTTTAAAAAAAAATCATATCATTTTTTATAATTTTTTTTTTTGTTTATATATTATTCTTCTGAATAAAATATCAGTTTTCAAATAATATCCTGACGGGTCATCGCCGATTTCTTTCTGGCCACTTCTTAAAAGTTGATGGGTCATCGCTCCCCCCCCCCCCCCCCTTTTTTTTTTGTTTTTTTGTTAAAAAAAAAAACACGTTTTCTTGAAAAAGTAGGCTTGAGAATTGTTTCAGATTTCCTTAATGGGCTGGTTTGATTATGATGTTTCAAAAAGTAGGCTCGATTTTTTTGGGAAATTCTATTACTATAAACACGTTTTTTTTTTTTTGAAAGGGATGCATTATATATCTTTTAGTTATGTTTTTTATTTTATTTTAATTATCATCAATTTTTTTAATTATAATAATATTTTAATTATAACTCATAAACTTTTTAATTATGTTTCATATAGTATTTAATGATAACATTTTTAATTATAATTTAAAAATATATATTATTATATTATTTTTTTTAATTATAATATGTATATGATAAAGCCGTGTACATAGTGCGTTTTCGCAACTTGCAAAAAAAATTGGGTTTTGCAGCTCTTTTCAAAAAAGCTAAAATGGCTTTTCACCACTAAAACCATCTGGGGGGATATACTCTTCATGGATCAAAATGAGTTACATATAGGTGAAATTGTAAATTTACTAAATTGTGTGGGGGTATTTTGATTATTTGATTGTGATGTGACAACATAAACAAATATTAACAAAAAAAACTAAAAGTAACTTTTTACTAACTTCCTAAATCACTTTCTAAAAAAAATAAGAAACTTGATAAAATTATAATTTTTCATGTAGTTTTTTTTCACCTTGTCGAATGGCTTCTTGTTGAAAAAGCCAACGTAATTTATTTATTTATTTATTATTTTCAAACTACAAACGTAATTTTTTACCAATGTTGTCAAAAGACCACCCATAATCTTTTCCTTGTGCATAAAAAAGTAGGCTTGATGGGACTTGATACGTGTTCCATTCACATTTTTTGAATTTTTTTGAAAAAGATTACTAGATAATTCTTAAGTTTCATTTGGGATGTGAATTGAATTTTTAATTTTTTGGTTATTTTAGGTTTGAGTTAAAAAAATTTATTTGGGATATATTTTTTTATTTTTTTTACTTTTGTGAGAGAAAAAATAAAATAATTATGATTTAGATGTGTCATTTTAAAAAAGATCAATATTTTGAGATAACAAAAAATAAAATAAGAGACTAATATTTTTAGGATGAAAAAAAGTATAAATTTGGGAGGTTGGCTAGGCATTATGCTTTTATCATAGTTATCACATTCCAACCTCAACTACCTATCCAACAACATGAGCCCTTACACACTTGCCATTCTCTCCCTTCTCTTTGGAGCCATTTGGTGGTCATTCCTCCACCATCTCCGTCGTCGAAAAAATAGTCAAAAAATTTTACCACCCGGTCCATGGGCTCTACCAATCATTGGGAACCTCCACATGATAGGCACGCTCCCCCACCGTGCCCTCGAAGCCCTATCCAAAAAATACGGCCCAATCATGTTAGTCCAACTCGGCAACATCCCAACCATCGTAGTCTCATCCCCACGCGCTGCCGAGCTCTTCTTAAAGACCCACGACATAGTCTTCGCTAGTCGCCCGAATATCCAAACGGCCAAGTACCTGACCTATGGAAACAAAGGCATGGCTTTTACAACGTACGGGTCGTATTGGCGTAATGTTAGGAAATTGTGTGCTTTAAAATTATTGAGTGTGGGGAAAATTGATGGGTATGGAGTGATGAGAAGGGAGGAGATGGAAGCGTTAGTGCGGCGGTTGAAGGTGGCGGCCGTAACGCGTGAGGTAGTAGATTTGAGTGAGAAGGTGGAAGGAGTGATAGAGGACATGACTTGTAAGATGGTGTTTGGGAGGAGTAGTGATGAGAGGTTTGATTTGAAGGCTGTTGTTCAGAAGTCTCTGGTAATATTGGGAGCTTTCAATATTGCAGACTTTGTCCCTATCTTGGCTCCATTTGACCTTCAGGTATGTTCACTTTTCTATGCTATGATAAGTCGAAGATAATGTTGGCTTGTCAAAAGTTAGGATTAAGATGGTTTGAGAATAAGTTATTTTAATAATTTTTTAATTTTTTGTGAAAAATGTGTAGAAAAGTAGAGAAAGTGGTGTGATAATTTATAGTAATTTTTTAACTTTTTAGTTAAAATAGTTATTCCCTAAATGAGGCCTAAAATTATAAGAACGAAAATTATAGTGCTCGTTTGGCATGAAAAAGCTTAAGGATTTTTGGCTAAAATAGCCACAAAAAGATAAAATACATTAAAAAGTCAATAAAAAAAAATGTCACATCAAAACTATAATCATTTCATTTTTTCTTTTACAAAATTCAGAAAAATCAAAAAGTCTATTCCAAACGAGGGTTTTTAGTCCTAGGCTAAAATAGTCAAAAAGCTAAGGCCTATTTTGAAAAGTGGGTTAAAAGTCACTTCCCAGCTTTTAACCTACTTTCCTCTCTCACAAAAAATCCAAAAAGGTTAAAAAGCAGCTTTTAACCATCTTTTCAAAACACCTCTAAAAAGCCAACCCATATCCCAAATGAACCCATAGTATTGTGGTATTAGGTTGAAAATTTAAGATAAATTATATTTATTTGTGTATTAACGCGAATAATTTTTTTTTTACTTTTTGGTTAAAATATGAGGTGAAAAAAATTAATACATTTTGAATAATTTTTTTAATTTTTTACAAAAAAAAAAACGTATAAAAAGTATAAAAAAAGAAAAAAATAAAAATTTTGACTATTTTAAATAGTTCTTTAAATTTTTTGACTTTTTAATTTTGTTAGTAATTGTTTTGTTAATGTAGAAGGTTTCCAAACCAACCGTTAAGTGCCCGTTTGGCAGCTTTATCTTTTTAGTGATTTTTTGGGTTTTAAATTTTATTATAAAGTGGCCAAAAAAAAAAAAAAATTAGTGCGTTTGAAATAATTTTTTTAATTGAATAGAAAGTTGTAAGGAAAAAAAGTTATTGATTAATACATATGATATGATATGATATGATATGAGATAATTTTTTTTTCCTGTAACTTTTATTTTGATTTTTGTTTTTAGCCAAAAAAACCTACAAATCAACCTTGCCATAATTTTATGAAATTAACTACACTTGCTTTACCTAAAATGCGAAATTATTATTTTTATTATCTATTAAAAAAATTAAATTTATCTAATAATCGTAACTTTTTATTTTATCTCTTTTATCTCTAAAAAAATAGACAATAAATATGTTTTTAAAAATAAACTTCATTATTTTAGAAATAGGCATGATAAAATTAAAAAAATTATAATATTGGATTAATCTAATTTTTTTGGTGGATGATAAATACAGAGCGCTTTGAATCTCGACCTATGGTGGGCCCTAAGCCCATCCCTTTCTCTAGATTTGGATTGAAGGATTTCATTCGTACATGTTACGGGATTCATTTTTGATAATTTAAGTCATTCTTTTAGTAATATATATCATTACAAATAATAATAAAATTGATTTAATAATTAATTTATTACATTTATAAAAAAAATAATTGACAACAATACTAAGATCTTGTTTGTGAATTTAGAAATTGATTATTTTATTTTTTTTATATAAAAGAGTAATGTGAATAAAAAGCGAACATGCCACACATGTGAACTCTATTTTTGTGTAAGGAAAAGATGTCATAAACGTACGGGCCACTAGACCCACTATTCAAGCTGTACCTTTGGACGTATATCTATTGAGGCTTACTTTGCTGGAAGGAAAATTTTTTGGATGTGGATTGATTTTTTTAGTTTTTTTGATAATTTTAATTTGAAATTAAAATAATTTTGTTTGGGATAGATTTTTTTTAATTTTTTTGATTTTTATGAAATAAAAAATATAATGATTATAATTTGGATGTAGTAGTTTTTAATATAAGATTAAAAAATTTATTTTGTCTTTTTTATCTAAAATAATCCCAATCTATGTCAAACCCACATGCGAAATGAGTGGTTAGTTACTTTTAGAGTGTTTATATTTCTTTATCAATTATTAGTTAATATGTTCTTTAATATTTCACAATAATTTCATATTTTTCATCAATCATAATATTATGGAGCACTATGTGACCATACTCCTCTAACATCCACAAGTGTCCTACAGCACAAAGAAAAAATAGAAATATTTAAAAATACAATACGTTTGTTAGATTTTTTTTAGTGAATTTAAAAATTAAAAAAAAAACTTTTTTGGGTTTCTATTTGACTAGACGGATTGAGGAATTTTGTTTTTTTTTGTTTTTTTTTTTTAAACATTTTAGATATGTTTAAATAAGATATATCAAAAAAGTAAAATGTTTTGATATAATTTTTAAAAAAAAAAAAATTTAAAGACACATTTTGTTTAAAGAAAAATATGACCTTTTTATTTGTATGATAAACAAAGGCTCCCTAAATTCCAACTTTTAAAAAGATGAATGTCATATATCACGGAAATATTTCATCAAAACTTCTCACCTCTTATGCAATCTTTCCAAATGTCATAATCTCGTAAATTTGCTTTAAAGTGTTTTTAAATTTTTTAATTTTATCATATAATCAACACGGACAAGGAAAAATAAATAAATAAATAAAATAATTTTAATAAGCTTCTTAATCAGATGTGATGTCTAATGATTTTTCCCTTCTTTTATTTCTAATTTTTTTTTTCTCTTGACCCAAAATAAATGAATAAATAAAAGGTAAAGTACATCGACTCTACTCAAATTTGAAAAAAAAAATAATAAATTTTACAATTTTGATATAATTACTGACTTCTATTTTATTAAGTTTAAATGGACCAAACCTAATGCAGATATTGCGAAAACACAAAAACAAATAATGTAAAATATACATTTTCATGTCAAAAAATTGACATCTTTTTTTTTTTAATCAATATACCTAACAAATTATTGTTGAAAATAAGACTAAGTATTATATAAATCAAAATTACAAGAGACTCAATGTAATTAATTATATTAAGATTGTGAGATTTATTGTATGTTTTTTCCAAATATTAAAAGAGGTCTGCCTAATTAACCCATAAATAAATAAACAAAAGTAAACTCTAAAAAACACACACACACACACACACAAATGTTAACATTGAATAATACGTCAACCATATGGCTTCTAATTATTGCATTTGAATTCAGGGTTTGACTCGACGCATCAAAGAAGCCAGCAAAGCCATTGACACAATCTTGGAGATCATCATCACCGAGCACGAACAAGACCCTGCTAGATTTCACCAAACCCATGACAAAAAAGACTTCATTGATGTAATGTTGTCATTAATGAACAACAAATCCTCAAAAACAACCCACGACGAGCCCTCCTACTCCATCGATCGCAACAACATCAAAGCGATCGCAGTCGACATGATTGTCGGAGCAATCGACACCTCAAGCACTGCAATCGAGTGGGTCATGTCAGAGATCCTGACCCACCCAAGGGTGGCTCAAAAGCTCCAACAAGAACTCATGAGTGTCGTTGGAGGAGAGAGAATGGTAGCAGAAACAGATTTGGTAAAGTTGGAGTACTTAGAAATGGTTATTAAAGAGACTTTGAGGATTCACCCAGTCGCTCCATTATTGCTCCCACATGAATCAATGGAGGATATTGTCATCGATGGCTATTTCATACCTAAGAATTCACGGATTTTGGTGAATTCTTGGGCTATGGGCCGAGACCCATGTATCTGGTCTGACAATGTTGGGGAGTTTTTACCCGAGAGGTTCATTAATGGACACGTGGACATCCGGGGAAGGGATTTTCAACTTATACCGTTCGGGTCAGGTCGGAGGGGGTGCCCTGGGATGCATTTGGGGCTAACTAACATTCGGTTGGTAGTGGCTCAGTTGATGCATTGCTTTGATTGGGAATTGCCTAATGGGATGAAACCAAATGAATTGAATATGAGTGAGAAATTTGGCTTGTCATTACCAAGAGCCAAACACTTGCTTGCAATTCCAACTTATCGTTTATAGAAATGTGCTCTCATGTGAACTTTAAATTTGTGCGCAAGTATTTATTTATTACTTTGATATGCAATTTTAATGGTTCTTGCGTTTTATTTCTTTTATATTTGTTTAGAGCATATGTAAGTGCCATGCTTCTCTTTACTTTAGAGAGAAGCAACTGTACGGTTGAGTTTACTATATGAAATTTATCAAGTATGTTATTTCGATAATTCAAATTGTTCATTTATTTTTATTCTCTTATTTTTTTCTCTATAATTAGATATTTGTCTCTACTTATATTCACATCTTCTTAAGTAGGAGGTGGCACCTCCTTAAGTAAGATGTGTGCATATTTGGTTGTACTAATTACACCACTAATCTAAATAATATAGATTAACACTAATTAAATTAGATAACAAAAAATAAAAATAAATCTATCATATAATTTTTATCATAACAAAAAAAATGTAAAGCTGTAGATTTTAAATCTTTCTCATTATTTCAGTATCCAAACTACAGAGAGAAAATCCATAGATTTCTATTGCTTAGATATTTGAAATCTATTGACTACAAATCCATTCTCAAACAAATCTAAATTAAAGTGGTGAAGGATGATTTTAGTGAAGAGGCATAAATGTTTTCCTTTAAAATAAATAAATTTAAAAAGAATTACTATTTGCAGACTGGAATCAAAACTAAATAAATATGAATTAACATTATATTTAGGGTGTGTTTGGTAACGTTTACGTTTTCAGTTTATATTTACAAAAATTTTATAAAGTAGTTTTTGTTTATTTTTTGTTTATTTTTAGAAAAACATAAACTACAAATGCGTTTGGTAATTGACAAAATGTTTAAAAAATTTTAAAAATATAAAAAATAGTGAAAAATGACAAGTGGTGGCAAGTGGCGTCAAGTGGCAACAAAAGACGGTGGTGGAAAGTGGTGATGATGGGTGGTGGGTAGCTGGTGGTTGGTGACGATGGCAGGTGGGTGGGTGACGGTGGTGGGTGGTGGGTGGTAGCGAGTGGGTGGTGGTGGTGGTGGTGGCGGTGACGGGTGGTGGGTGGTGGTGGCAGGTGGGTGGCAGATGACGGGTGGTGGTGGGTGGTGGCGGGTGGGTGGTGATGGTGGTTGGGTGGGTAACGGTGGCGGGTAGTGGTGGTAGCGAGTGGGTAGTGGTGGCGCGGCAGCGGCGGGTGGTGGGTGGTGGGTGGTGGTGGCAAGTGGGTGGCGGATGGTGGGTGGTGGTGGATGGTGGCGGGTAGGTGGCGGGTGGTGGTAGTAGTGGCAAGGGGTGGTGGTGGATGGTGGCGGGTAGGTGGCGGGTGGTGGTAGTAGTGGGTGGATGGGTGAGTGACGGTGGCTGGTGATAGGTGGTACCGAGTGGGTGGTGGTGAGTAGTGGTGGTAGGTAAGTGGCGAGTGGGTGGTGGGTAGCGGGTGGTAGTGGTGGCGGGTGGGTGGGTAACAGGTGGCTGGTGGTGGTGGGTGGCTGGTGGTGGCTGGTGAGTGGTGATGGCAAGTAGGTGGCAGGTGGTGGATGGTAGTGGTGGGTGGTGAATGGCAGGTGGGTGGTGGGTGGTAGTGGTGGTGGTGGTAGTAGTGGCAAGGGGTGGGTGGTGGTGGCGAGTAGGTGGCAGGTGAGTGGTGGTGGCAGGTGGGTGATGAGCGATGGTGGCAGGTGGTGGTGGGAGGTGGGTGGTGGTGGCGGAAGACGGTGGTGGAAAATGGTGGCGGGTGGTGGCTAATGTTGGGTGATAAAAAAAAAAAAACTGAAAACTCAAAATGGAAATACATTTTTTGTGTTTTCATTTTTTGGCCAAATTTATAAACTGAGACCACTGATTTATAAATCAAAAATTTTACCAAACAAGTTTTTATTTGAATTTTTTAAATTTTTATAAATATAAACAGAAAACTGAAAACGTAAGTGTTACCAAACGGCAAAATTTGCCTCAAGGGCAAATTACATAGGCTAAAAAATGTATTTTTCCCCCACTTTGTCAAGGCAAGTTCAACTTCACAGAAACTATGCAATTCAAGTGAGATGTAAACCTGTTGCATTGCGTACAATCATAAACCCAGTGGTTCAGGTCTCTTCCTTTCTTACAGGCATCGCATATGACCTCTTTTGAGCCATCTTGGACTTGAAGAAGACGAGTAAGGGTGAGAGTGTGTCTACAAGGTCAGTATTTTAGGCTAAGAGGTAGCAAAGCACAATTAACATCCATAATTAATGAGCAATCAAAACAACTATAGAAGGCACCTTTGCATAATTAACATGCATAATTAACATCCATTGTCAATGTTTGAGTAGAAATGGAAACTATACGTCTCTGGAAAAGAATATTCGAGTGATGATGGGTCAAGGAAAGATAGACAATCGAAAGGTTCAAGTTCGTCCTTGTGGGGTTTCTCGCCACAAGATTTGTGGAGGATTAGATCACATTGGGTACATTTGTAGTAAGTTCGTCATGGATGATCCGAGATGAGTTTCTGACACTTTCTACAAGTAATATTGTTGCCATTGGATGGCAATGGATAACCTATGGGTATCCATGGAGTCCTAATCCAAATACATGAATTTTTCTCTCTTTTTCTTATCTATTGGGTAGGGTAAGTAATATTCTTTAAATATCCACAAGGGATGGGTTGGGGATGGGTACCCACTAATTTCCCCATATATATATATATATATATATTTTTTTTTAAGATTTACAACTAAAACTAAATATACATTCAATCTTTTTTCTTTTATTTATTTATTTATTTTTTCAGGTTCACAACCAATTTTTTTTTTTTTTAAGATCCACAATCAAAGCTAAATATACCTCAAATCTTTATTTTATTTTATTTTTAAGGTTCACAACCATTTTATTTTTTAATTTTTAAGATTCACAACTAAAGCTAAATATACATTTAATCTTTTTTCTTTTTTTAATTTTTTTTTAAGGTTCACAACCATTTTTTTTTTTTTTTTTTTTTTTACAACCAAAGCTATACATTCAATCTTATTTTATTTTATTTGGCTCAACAATAAAATCAAATACACATTAATTAACATTGTTACATTATTCTTGTCAAATTTTATGCATATCTAGAATTTTTTTAATTTATTTAAAAAAATTAAGGACACTGTTTAGTGTAGGTTTCGGTTTGCTTTTCTATGTTATTTTATTTTGTTATGTATTGTAATTTTCAGAATGGTTTGCTTGTTCTGAAATTTCAATTAACGAGTATGAATCTATTTGTTTTATGTTATCACACAATTTATACAACATATATATATATATATATATATATGAATGTATTTGAAAATAAGAAAATTGTAGAGAATCAAAACAAGCATGAGTCGTGATTGGTTAGAA
Source organism: Camellia sinensis (assembly GCF_055761805.1). Lineage (NCBI taxonomy): Eukaryota > Viridiplantae > Streptophyta > Magnoliopsida > Ericales > Theaceae > Camellia > Camellia sinensis. The sequence continues at coordinate 132,044,445 of NC_138975.1, forward strand.
ATGATGGGTACAAAGATTTATTTGCTAGAAAAACAAAAAGGGGATACAAAGTCTTACTAAATAATTTTTTTTTTTAAATTAAAAGAATTTTTCTTAGTTATGAACAGATTTAACTGATATCAGCTTGTTTCCCAATGTTATGCTTCATTTATTTAGATAGAAAATATTTTTTAATGAAAAATATTTTTTATAAAAAAATTTCAAAATATATTTTTTTATATTTGATGGTGGTGGTGATGGAACGATGGTGAAAGTAGAGATTGTTACATAGTGGTGGGGTGATGGTGGCAGTAATGATGGTAGTGGCTATGGTGATGGTAGTGTGACAGTGAAAGTGAGAATAGTGGTGATGGTGTTGTGAAATTAGTAAAAATTTAATTGAAAAAATATTTTTTATTTTTTAAAACAAACAACAAAATTCGTGGGGGCTAAAGGAAGAAGATGGAGGATGGATTGGGTGTGGTAATGCATAGATATCTTAAAATGAGTAGTTCGGATTTGTTAAAGGTATAATTAGATTTTGGATAAATTAAAATGAATGGTTCAAATTTGCTAAGAGAAAGATGGTTTAATGTTTAAAATGTCCGTGGCTAAGAGATCAACAAACAATTTCTTGTTTATGCCCTGATGCAATTTAATATGAGTTTTATAATACTTTTTTCAAACAAACTTTTTGATTGTCTCAAAATTATATATTTGATTATTATAAAACAAATTTTTTAATTAATTAATTAATGTGTATTTGATTTTGTTGTTGAACCAAATAAAATAAAATAAGATTGAATGTATATTTAGTTTTTGTTGTGAACCTTAAAAAAATAAAAAATAAATAAAAAAATAAGTTGTTAACATTAAATATATTAAAAAAGAAAAAAAAAAGATTAAAGGTATATTTAGTTAAAAATTTTATATAAAAAAAAAAAAAAATTATCAACATTAATTATATTAAAAAAAAATTAAAGATATATTTAATTTTGTTATGGATTGTCATCCTCATCCTTGATCTCTTCACTTAAACGATGCAAGTGTATCGATTGCTTGTCTTTTTGCTACTCGCATTTTTTATTCATGACTGAAAATTTAGATTCTTCCTCTCGTTCAAAGGTTCTAAAATTGCTATTTATCCAGTGATTGAAGTCAACGCGGTGGCTTTATTGGCAAATAGAAAGACGAGACACGGCATGACTGACACGATTATTAATGTGGGCAGTAGTTTCCACTGTGAGTGAGCTTGCGGATGTCGCCAATGTCATAATCTGAGGACTCATTGAACTTTTCCCAAAACATCTTGAGATCATCCCATGTTGAAGGCATGTACCAACTGGTGGCACCATAAATAACCCCTTGTTGTCTCTCTAGACGTTTCCTCCATTCTACTCCGGGCCGCCGGGCCGGCCCTGAGTTTCTGAAGGCTGACAAACTAATTTTTTGAAATTTTTTTAGGTATTTATTAAAAATAAAAGTAAAAATTATTTTGTTTGGTTTAGAGTTTTCAAAAATAATTGTCTAAGTTTATAATTTGTATTTTTTTTTATATTTTTGTATTTGGTAACATTTTTTCAAAAAAATATAAATATTATAGTTTTTAAGCGTATCTAAATTAGATATATCTACAAAATAAATAAATAAAAATTGTATAAAATATTTTTAAAAAAAATACTAAAAAACACATAATTGGGCCATAAAGAGAAAAAAAAATAGGCCACATAAAATTAAGCTAACGACTAATACATATACATATATTTTATATTTTGTTTTTTTTAATTGGACTAACAACTAAAACTTATAAATATTTTTCAATTAGGCCTTTTTATCAATTGAGCCAAATAGATTTATTGAGGCCTCCTTTAAAATGGCCTAAATTAATTAAAAAGAATTGGGCCATCTTAAAATTTTAATATAATACAAGACTAAATTTGGGGGCCCTTTTTGAGGCCTAATTTTTGGAGCCCTAGGCACAGGCCTTACCAGCCTTAACCCAAGGCCGGCCCTGATTCTACTTTATCACTTGATATGTACTCAACGATAATAAAATACGCTCCTGTAAATAGGAACGGATGCAAAATTCAACATAGAAGGGATGAACATATTTACTAATATATATATTAAAAAAAGAAAAAGAAAAAAAAAGAGAGAAGTATGAGCTACAATATCAATTTTATATATATAAAAATAATAATGATATGAAAGCATATATAAATTTGTTTTCTTTAGCAACTATAAAACAGTTTATTTATTAAAATGATATATTTAAAATTGTATTTAACACTCTTTTATATCATTAAAAACATATGTGATAGAATTGACATAAAAATTTCAAATAATGTTTCTCAATAAATTTAATCCAGTAATTGGACAACTTATCTTTTGATCGACAGAAAAGTAATCTTTATTGACGTAGTCAGAGTACAATACAGCAAACAAAACATCAATAAAGTGCGTGAGTTGTAGACACCCCATTTTTTACCGCCCTTAAGACTTGGGCGCCACTGATTGATCACTCAATGATGAATGTGTACGCTTGTCGAAGGCCTGACTTCCTTAGCAGAAAACCTCAGTTTTGAACCTTTAAACCTTGTGCCTTGTTTTGGACCAAAATAGTGGTTTTTCAGGCCTGTGCCTCCAGTGACCTGCCGACCACTAGCGTGGCTTACCGCCCACTAATGTGGCCTGCCGGCCACTAGTACAAAAAAACCAGATATTTTCTACTAGCTGTCCCCCCATATGCATGCACCATTCCAACTGTATGTATATAGATATTTTCGAGATAGGCACATGGTTTCTATATATAGATGACCTCCCTTTTTGGTTTCATGGTTGGGAAAAATTGAGGAGTGAGAAAATATTTTTGGAAGAGCAAAATTCTCTCTTTCTACAATTCTCTCTCTCTTTTGCAACTTACATGACTTTTGCTCAAACACTCTAAACCAAACCTAGAGAGTTCCTTGCTGAGGTGATTTTGGCTTGAATTTTAGCTCTTGAGGAACTTGAAAGTGTGAATTTGGTGGTTTGTAACTCAAGGGTTCATTCCTCTTCAAGAGGTATACCTTCTAGTGCTTTTTGTACCACATTTACACAACTTGTTTCCTATCATTTTTTGCTGTTTTTGAGCTATTTATTACCTGTGTTTTTGGGCTGAAACTTGTGGTTTAAGGCCATTAAAGGTAGAGGGGTTGATAACCCTTCTTTGAACCTTGCTTCTAAGGCCTTTGCCCTTGTGTTTCCCACATTTTCATCTACCTTTTTTGAGCTTTTTACCACTGATTTTCAGAAACAAAAATCATGTTTTGAAGTCCCAAAAGTGGAGGGGTTGTCTCCTTTTCTTGTGCTTGTGTGCTAGTTTTAATACCTTAATATTTTAGCTAGTTGTTTTAGTTGTTTTTTGTCTTAATTCCAGCACTTTTTTGGACTATTTTGGGACTGTTTTTATGAGTTAGCTTTATTCATGCTTTGTATAGTATGCTTATAGTGTAACGGTCCTCATAGGCTTGGTGGTTTAGGCCTTAACTACCAACCTATTTGAGTTGATAGTGTTTATTTCTTACTTTTCATACTTGTATTCATCTCTAATCACCTTTGCAACCTCCCTTGTTTCTTGGCTTTTTCTTTGCTTTGAAAGTTGTTTCAAACTAGTCGCTTGTTCAAAGCTTGAGATAGAGGTATTGTGCTTAATGGTTTAATCCATTTGGGAGTTCATTATCAACGGCATGGTGTCTCTCTCATGCCTAAAACAACTCTTTGTTTGATGCTCCTTTCTATTAGGGGACTTAAAGCCCATTTTTGGACTTAATGAATTAAGGAATAGATGGTAATTGGAATGAAGTAATAAAATTAGGACTAAAAGTGATGCAAGATAATAAAGTAATTTGGGGTTCAATCGGACGTTAATTGAACCCATTGAGTCTTGAGTCATTTCATACTTGTTAGTGATATAAACGGTTTAAGAATCAATGTCAACCCTTTCCCTTGATCAATCCATGATAGAGATGAGGTTTTGTTGATTTTTTGTTATACATTTATTGAAATTGTGAACCCCTTCCCTTGAGTCGTTTCATGCAATGAAATTGTATCGATTGATGGCTTGCGAACCAAACCTACCCCTTCTTTGACCTATTTGCTGATAAGGAGAGGCAAGGTGGACAAACATCCCTTGAGAATACTTTAGTTTGTGCTCTGTTTGTTCTCTAGTGCTGCAGGAAAGAACCAATATCAGTGGCCAGCAGACCACTTTTTCTAGACGGCAACCCACTATTAGTGGCCTGCCAGCCACTACTTCTGGGTTACCGACCACTTTTTCAAGGCAGCCAATGCCTTTTTTCTAGGAGAGCAAAGCAGAAGCTGAGGTGAAAAATAGTGCAATTTTTCAACTGTGCAACAGAGATATTCTGGCAACAAAATAGTGGCCTTTTTTGGGTGGAAATCCGCACACATGCATAAGCATTAATCATTTCTCGAGGCTGATCAGTTAGAGTAGTTAGTTACTTAGCTTAGTTATTTCTTTGGTTGTATTCGTATTGTTAATTTGTAATTAAGTGATTAGTTAGTTCTAATTTGTAATAATTAGCTAGAATAGTTAATTAATTGTTTAGCTAGCATAGTTAGTTTGTTTAATTCGCTTTGTAATAGTTAATTAATTAAGTAATTAGCTTAGCTAGTCCATTCATTCGGACCCTTTTGTGCGAGGGCCAAGCTTGTAATAATGTGTATGTCTTCCAACCCCACGTCTTTCTCCCTTTTATTTACTTGCTTACGATGGGTAGAATAGAACATTATGTTTCTTTTAGCATACTCCATGTTTGTATCCACTTGTCTTCCATGCTGCATGCATCAAGATTTGGTTCATCATTCTAACAATGCATTGTCGTTTAAATACTTCTTTGAAAAAGGTGCTTAAACCGCATGCTATCAAATTGACTCACATGACATAATAAGTAGCTAAGCCTATCAGTTACATATCGTATGTGTTGCATTAGTCATGTTGCATTAGTTAGGAGCATGCACATTTTCTAACTCTTTGTTTCTTTTGGCTCACCTCAGAGTACTAGGTGAGTATTTTTGTACTTTAGCATATTGCATGAGTGTGATTGCTACCATGTTTAGTATGCTTGCCATGAGACTAATTGCTTAATTGATGAATTGCTTAAATGCCTGTGGATGAAGGCTGATTGCTTGAATTGGAACAATTTGAGTAATGTACATATGCGATCACTTTTTTGAGTGGTACATATTCAAATACTTTTTGAAACAAACATGAATCAAAGTGTTCCAGTTTTTTCAAATTAATCTATACTTGTATACAACATATAGTAAAGTAGCCTAATAATCAAAAGAAGAGCATATAATGTAAACAAGATTCACATCATGATCAATAGAGGGCGATCTTTGATCCGGTGAATGGGGTGCTCAATTCATGACCTTCCCCTCTCATACCTAAGTTCCCGAGCCGAGACAATCTTAGTGATGATGGACATGTGGCCTTTGGCATGGGTCATGGGTTTCCTAAATTTCTCAAAAATATTTAGATGGCGCTCTGTATCTGGCAAAGCAGTCCATTTTTGGCATTTTGATTCAAAATCGATTTTCCAAAAGATTTTTCAGATTTGGACTCTTTTGTGTTTATCTATATCACATTACACTTGTGAGATTAGATTCAGAACCGTAGGAGTTCGAACTATAGGGCTAGTCGTATCCAAAAGGAGCACGAAAAGTCGAGCTACAATTTTTGGCGACTCTGCTTGGGAAATTAGAGAACTTGACTTGAAATTCATGATGTGAAATTTTATGTACACTTATATGTTCTTTGCATTGCTTTTGTATTGGTGCGCTTAAGTCACTGTGTTTGCCATTTGCTATTCCTAGACGGTTTGCCGGAGGCTTGCCCAAAAGCTTGCCAAAAGGCTTACCAGTCGTAGGCTCTGCTATGATGGGAGCACAACCCTTGGATCTGAACTACCGTCGTACCGTTTGATCCTACTTTCGCTTCTCGGTGTTAGGTGTGAGAGGTATATTAGGTAGTCTTGCTGAGGTACCCCTTTTGACCATTTGGCCTAACTACATATAGTAAAGCCATAGTAACTATTCCAAACTAGGACAAGATGCTCACCCAAAATACAGGATTGCATGAAACTGCTTGTATGAAATAGTGAAACCCTAGTTCCTGACGAAACTAGGACAGGGTAACCCTACCCCATCAGAAGGGTGTTTTTGCCCTCCCTTAACTGGTATATGCTTTACAATGAAACTATACAGGAATGTGCATAGCAGTTGCAAATTTGGTATTTGATTTGGGGGGGCAGAATTCAGTGTAGAGTGCAGTCCTATAGCTTTGATCATGTCTGTGTTGATAACATCTTAGCTGAGGTGCTGTGCGGTTTCTGATTACTGCTCTTTTGCTTTATTTCTTTTGCCAGGTAGTTTAAAACCATAGCTTCAAAGAGTTCGGATATCCCCCAAGTACTCTGGACCTGAGTCAGAAGACTTTGTAAAATCGAGGATCTTGTTCGGGGACAACCCGTGTTTACCTCATTCCCACCGGTTATAAGACGAAGGAGAATTAGGCAGAATTCACTAGTTCAATTTTTTCAGTAGTCACCCTTCAATTCACCTGTGTCCAGCCAGGTTCGCGAACGGTCATCTACGTCTAGCTCATCACAAGATCACTCATCTATTCCGATGGCACAGTATCCCCCCGTCAATGTGAAAGAACTGATACATCATCTGCAACAGACAGTTGAAACCCTACAACAAGATGCGGCCCGTCAGGCCGAAGTTATAACCAGGCTACAACAACAGCAACTACAGTTGGTTGCGGCCTCTGCATCTTATGCGCCTACCACGGGTATCCTAGCACCCAGAGCCACTGCTCATACTACCAATGTTCAAGAAAACCAAGGCAATCCAGCAGAGCCAATCCCAGCATAAGCCTCCAAACCCCTGGTTATCAGACTGAGGCTCCATTCAAGTTCGAGGTTGACCCAACTATACTCAAGGTCAATAAACTAGAAAAGTTATTCAAGAGAGCACAAGGGGTTAACTCTATCCCGGATATAGAGAACGAGTATATCGATTCTGCAATTACCTTGCTAGATCGGTTTAAAATGCTGCACATCGATCGATTCAACGGCTCTGGGGATCCGATGGCCCACTTGCGTTTGTTTTCGGATATATTGCGGCCGATGGGCTTGACTAGACTGCAGAAGTTGTCTCTCTTCGGTCGCACCATGTCGGGAATAGCGGCCATTTGGTATGCTAAGTTAGAAGATTCTGTCAAACAGAATTAAGAAGAGATGGCTGAGGCCTTCATTGCTCAGTATTCCTACAATACACAGATTGAGGTTACGACTCATGATCTCAAGGAAACATGCCAAGAGCCTAAGGAGGGTTTCTCTGAATTTGTGACAAGATGGAGAGCTAAAGCCTTGGTGATGACCACAAGGCCTTCCAAGAAGGATCAGATTAGGATGGTTGTCCGGAATCCACATGACAAGTTACTGCAAAAGATAATTGTCCTACCTCTGTTCACATTTACAGAATTTTATGAAATGGGAGTGAAAATTGAGGACGCCATGAAGTAGGGGTTTATTACAGATGAGAAGGAGCTGGCAAAAAGGTTGTTTGCTCGCAGTTCTAATGCTGCCAGTGGTAACACAGCTGCGAGGCCGTCAGATGTAAGTGTTGTCACCACAACCAAGACTGCCGACCCCTTTGCCAACACAAGTTCACAAACATCATCCAATCCTACCCGATCCCAGAGGACTTTCAACCAATTGTACATGACTCTCTCTCAAGCTATGAAGGTGCTAGTCAAGAAAGGGCACCTCAAACCTTTAGAAACCCACCCATCGTCCGATCCTCTTCTACCTAAACACAACCCCGCAAAATATTGTGCGTTTCACCAACAACATGGTCATGATACCGACCAGTGCTTTCCATTGTGTCATGAGATTCAAGATCTCATTGACAACAAGGGGATCGCTCCACCTCAGAAACCAAACGTAACCACAAATCCACTCCCAACCCATAATCAAGTCCCTCCACCTCGAAATCTTAACCCGATCCATACACTGGCCACCCCTCACGACCCCAGTGTATATATTACTTCCTCTCACCTACCAAAACTGATGTTGTTCATCTTGGAAGGCGCAGATCTGTGCATGATGGACACGTCCAATGCTCAACCCAAGCTTGTGGTGAAGAGACTTACAATGAAAGGGGAGTCGACCTTGGATGAAGATACTAGTCTGTTGCTAGAGTGCCCTGAGGACTTGTCTGATAGGGTGTATGATCCAAGTTGCTACATTGCATCGACTGGTCAAATCAAACCTAAATTAGTGCTGCCAACCTCGGTAGACATCAATGTGGTCAGGGAAGACGGCCCGAGTCAAGTGTTGGACGATTTGGCAGATCTTGAAGAGGATATAGACAACCTGCAGTTCTTTGATGAATAGGATCATAGAGACGTATAGATTGCGTCGTTCGACCTAAATAGATTAACTGACAACACTAGATGGCTGAGTGATGAGCAAGACAAGGAAGAAGCAACTGAAATGAAACAAGAGGGAAAAGAAGCAGAGATAACTGCAGTAGCCGAGAGGGCTGAAGAGAAAGGAAAGCTACCGGAGAGCGCTGGTATGGAAGTGGGCACTGTAAACACCGTAGATACTAAACAAGAAGCTGCACTGAGGCAGTTTGAACGAGAAAGAATTGAAGACAGTCGGGAAACTGTAAATTCACAACACCCTGCAGGGGACACCTGTGATGTAAAGGTGATACAAGCAGAGCCAAACAACTGTTTGTCGGCTGTTGAGGGTGAATGGTGGGACGATAATGATCTGTATCTGGCCCATACTGACGAAGACTAGGGCAATTGCATTTCGGATAATACATGGTATGCTGAAGAAATAGATCATCTGACAAGAAGTGAGCAGTATTTTAAGCCGTCGCACTTGGATCAAGTAGAGGCATTTGGAAAGGACAAAGAAGCCGAGAAACAGAAGGAGAAACAACTAAAAGAAGAGGCAGTATTGAAACAGCTCAAGAAAATTCAAGCTGACATCTCCATCTAGGGTCTTCTCATGGCCTCACGAGTACACCGGCAGGCAGTGCTATCGGCAATGGACAAGGCTAAATTATCCATTGACACCACGCCCGAGCAGCTTGTGGGTTTAGTTTTTCCCAGTGGTGCTAGGCCAACGTTTACTTTCTCTGACAAAGGGGTTCCGTCGGAAGGCTTGGCTCACAACAAACTGTTCTACATATCTGTGGAATGCAGGGAGAAATGGGTGCTTGTGGTGTTGGTAGATACCGGTTCGGCCATTAATGTATGTCCTTCCTGTACCACCTATGCAATTGCCCTCAAACCAGTGGACTTTGTTCCCACGGCCCAAGTAATACGGGCATATGATAACACGAGTAGAGAGGTCATGTGTACAGTGCTAATGAGAGTCTAGGTGGGCCCAGCTGAGCAAGAGGTCGAGTTTCATGTCTTGGATGTGTCAGCTACCTTCAATTTGCTGTTAGGGAGGCCCTGGTTACACCATGTGAAGGCTGTCTCCTTCACTCTCCATTAGATGTTGAAGTACCCTCATAGGGGGAAGAGTGGCAATTATTTTTGGGAATTCATCCATCTATCCACTGCCAGAGGTGACTACGTGTAGACACCCCATTTTTGACCGTCCTCAAGACTTGGACGTCACCGTTTGAACACTCGGTGATTATCCATGTTTGTGTTCGTTTGGAGTTCCCGGAGGCCTCGGCTCGCGCGCCTTGCCTCAGGATCTCCGAACTCAACTGTTTAGTGTTTGGTCTCACACCAAACACTTGTGTTTTGCCTTGGAAGGGCAGGGAATGCCTTGTGAGGCATCCTCATACACCACCGGCAGTGGCTAGAGGCCACTGGCTGGTTTTTGCTGCCACCGGCAATGTATATTGCCGGCCGGCACTATTTGTTGCCGGTCAGCACTATTTAGTGCCGGTCGGCACTCTTTTTTGCCAAGATGGCCTTTTTGGCCGGCCGACTACTGTGCATCTGCTTTTGCAGATATTTTAAGACAGTTGTCTTGCTTTTGGCTCCCCTCCATACACGTGTATGGAGGGATCTCTCTCTTGGAAGCTTATCTTGTAAGCTTTACAAGACAATAAGCTTCTATAAAGAGAAGGCTTGTCTCTTGGCTTGAAAGGTTAGACACTTGAGATATTTTGGAGAGCTTAGACAGCCATTGTTAGGGTTTGAGTTCTAGGGTTAGGGTTTGATACACATTATCTCTCTCTTTTTCCCTCTTGTGTGTGTTAAAGTGTGTTTGTGTCTTACTATTGCACACAAACACATAATGTTTCACCTTCCTATAGCTACTGAGGTTCTAAAGGACTGGTTTTAGTGTTTTGGTATTGGATTCAAGCCAAAGAGGGCCATTGGAGCACCATTGTTGAAGAGGTCTTCAAGGGTGAGAATCTTACCCCTTTTTACCCCAATCTTGCATTGTATTTTTACCTATCTTAAATTCGTTTTTGAGCTTGGTGTATAATAAAAAAAAGTTATGTTTTTAGACCCTCTTGATTGTTTATTAAGGGTGTTTTGTGGTTTGAGGGTGTTTGACCCCTCTTAGGCCTTGAAAGGCCTCATTTTGTGCTATTTTGTGCTAGTTTCGAGACTTTGGTGTTTGGGCCTCTTCACCACTGAAATCTTGAGGGATTTCAGTGGTGAAGATGGTGCCTTGAAGTCTCTAAAAGGAGAGGGCCATCCCCTCTCCTTATTGTCCTTAAAATGGACCATTTTTGGCCTCTTGAGGGAGCACCATGTTAGAGTGTGTATTGACCATGTCTTGGATGCTTTTGTTCTTAATATGTCATATTATGCCTCTGTTTTTTGTTGGTTTTGGTACACCATGCATGCTTAGCATACCTACCTTGTAATGCCATGATTTGCCTCAATACATGCATAGCATTTAGACTACCATGCTTTTGTGTCTTGGCCAAGCTTTGTGAAGCTTATGTGCATGTTTTGATGTGCTAAGGGACTGTTTTAAGTCATTTGAGTCGTTCATGCTTTGCTTTGTATAGCTACCTCGTAATCCCTCTTGTATGCCTTGAGCTTTGGCCCTTCTAGCATGTCATCCTTGCTTTGTTTCGGTGGTTTGGAACCACTTGACACGTTATTTCAGACCTCATGAGGTACTTATATGCTCGCATTTGATGTCCCTTTAATGCCTTGTATGGTTGTCATCTCATGCCCCATATTCATGCCTACATGTATGCCATCATGATTAGGCCCCTAGGATGTCATGTCATTGTGCTTTTAGCCTTGTTTTAACATGCTAAAAATCTATTTTTGGTTGTTTAATGCATGCCATGATTGTTGTGATAAATGTGCTTCAAAGCTTCATGACTTGCCTCAAGTATTTGGACCATGCTTGCATGCATTTGCTTATCTTGTTTAACATGATTGGGCATCATTTTATAGCATGATTTTAGAGCTCATGTTGCATGCTAATTGTCCATGAAATCTCTTTTCGAGTGTGCTTGAATGTTGCTTGCTTAATGCTTGAGGTTTGGACCATAACATGTGTATGTGTGCATGTGTGTTTAGCCTCCATTTTTGGGCATTTTGGCCACTGTTTTAGGCCTATTTAGGGCTACCTAATTCATGTTTAAGTCTATCCTCTATTTGGTTTGCATGCTTACCTTGCATGTTTGCTTGTATGCTTTGCATAAGTACATTGCATTGTTCATGTTGCATGAAAGATAACATGCTTAGGTTGCATTGCATCAACATGCATTCCTTGTCCCTTGATTTGGGTGATAGGGATTGGGACTTTGTTTGTATGGTTTGCATTTCATTTGACATAAAAGTTGCACACTTGGTCACTTGGGCCATCATGCATGGAAATACGTGATTGGTGGTCCAAGAACCGAGAAATATGTCCCTTTGAGTCATTACAATGATAAGAGACATGATTGGTGCATATATGCCTTGAATTGTGCTGCCATGCTTTGCCTTGCCCTCTGTTGCTGTCAATTGCAGATTCTGCAGGGACACTTTGCCGATCGGCAGTGTCAAATGCCGACCGGCAATCCCTTCTCTGCCGACAGCTTCATTTTGTGCCGATGGCCACATCTCATTGCCGGTGGCAATTTCATTCAGCCGGTGGTGTTCCCCGATGTCCAAGGAAGTAGTTTCGAGATTTTGGCAACCTCCAGAGGAGTGAAGGAAGGAAAACAGAGGCAGCCTATGCATGGCGGTATATTTCCGAGCAAGATCCGGGCATGCGCTGTATTCGGCCCTCCTCCCGAGGCGGTTTATCTGTTTTCCTAGCTTAATTAGTTTATTAATTAATTAGGCAATTTGTAATATTTAATTAGCTTGCGTAGTTAGTTATTTGTATTATTTATTTGGTCCCTCCGAGCGAGGGCAAATCTGTAATAAGTGTGTGTGAGTGGTGTGTATGTCTTCCAATCCCCACTTCTTTCTTCCCTTTTACTTACCTGCTTTGATGGTTAGTATTAGGGCACGTTTAATTTAGCATACCTTATGCTATGCATGCGTGCATTCATGCATTTGTATTGCATACATTAGGCTCGGTACATCATGCTAACTGCATTTGTACTTCAATTCCAAATTGAATATGTGCATCGATTAATCGTATTTCACATGCCATGTTTAGGGTTAGCCGAGCCTACCTAGATTGCATTTTTGCATGTGATGCATTAGCCATTTTTAACATGAACTAGGACATGCATGTTTGCTAACTAGTTTATTGTTTTGGCACGGAGTACTACGTAAGTATTTTAATGCTTTAGCATATTGCATGCGTGTGAATGCTACCATAACAGTATGTTTACCATGTGGCTAGATGCTTATGTGTTAAACTGTTTGAATGCCCGTGGGTGGAGGTTGGATTGTTTGAGTTGGAAAAACTCGTTGAAATCCGTGTTTTAGCCTACTTGCGAGTAGCAAATTTCAAAGCGCTTTTCAAAGCCGAACGGATATACAATGCTTATTTCCAAATTAGGCAATTTAGTATATACTTGTTTGCTGCGCGCATAACATAGTAATTCTAGGCTAATAAATGGAATAAGAACACGTAATGTTTTCAAAATCGGATATCACGGTTAGTAGAGACCGGTCTTCGGACCGGGCGAAAGGGGGTGCTCATAGCTGACCGGTCTTCCCCGATCGTACCCAAGCTCCCGAGCCGAGACAACTCCGGTAATGACGAACATGTGGCCTTCGGCACCGAGTCAGGGTTTCCTAAATTTCCCCATTAAAAAAATATTTAGGTGGCGACTCTGTATCTGGCAAAGCAGTCCATGTTTGGCACTTCTTTTCAAAAATCTGTTTCTCAAAACGATTTGCCGGATTTGGACTCTTTGGTTCAGATTAAGAACCGTGACAATTTGAGAGTCTGAGCTGTAGTGACCCCACAAATGAACAGAACGGGACTCACCCTCCCGGGGCGTTCGGGGACGTCTACACTACGCCAATACTAGAGATCAACCATGGCAAGGAGGATGTATTCCTCTTGGGATTCACTTTGGCTAAAGCCTAGGTAGTGCAGACCATTCTGGCCGCAGATGAAGGCATGTACATCAGTGCCTAGTCCATCTATTTCATGAACAAACTGCAGTACGTTCCAGGAATGGGGCTAAGAAGGTGTGGTCAGAAAGGTGTTGCAGCACTAACAGATGTGCTACACAACCCACATGCCTTTGGACTGGGCTATGTGCCCACCAAAGAGGACTGGATCAGAAAGAGGGAAGAAATGAGAGGTAGAGCCAAGGCCAAGGCAGCCGAAAAACATTATGAACTCATCCATAGGCCAATCCAAGGGACACTGGATGGCCGTTTTGTTCGGAAAGGAGAGGATTTCCCTTTTTGTGGCTTTCCCAAGCCTTAGGTAAATTCCTCGAAGTAGCGTGTCCCCAGGTTTAAGATTTTTTTTTACCATCAGCTGTAGGACAACAATGATGAAGAAAGGGCTAAACTAAGCATCAAAACTAAACAGGGCACGGAAGGTGACTCAGATGGCAGCAAACCTAGAGTAAGGACATCACTAGCTTCTCTCCTGACAGATCATGTGGCCGATCTAGAGAACTTAGGGGATAACTTTACTGTCTCCATGATTGGGAAAGAACCGGGTGTGAACCCCACCAGTGGCATTTTAGATGCATCAGGGGCACCACATCTTACCTGGCAGCTAGAGGAAGGCTATCTGTCCAGTTCTAAATTGAGTGATAAACTAGAATCTGATTCCACTGAGTCTGTAGGGTCGGGATTAGATTCAAGTTCATCTGGGTCTGAGTCTAGTATTTCTAGGAGTGGTAACCACGATACCAAAGTCCTGTCTAGGTCTTCATTCAGCTTTTCTTTTGAGTCTGTAACCGAAGATCTAGGCCTTTTGAATGAAAACTCTACAGATTCTGTGTACTTTTTCGTGCCGTTGGTTTATTGTATTGACCAAGATTTTCAAAATTTTAATGAAAACAAAGGGGAAGAAATTCCTCTGGCTTTAAAAAACTTGATTAATCAAGTGGAGGAGAGGTTTGCTAAACCTTGTGGTGATGAAATCATTGCTGTGGGGAAGGTAGTTTGGAAATACTCTTTGGATCCAATGGGACGCTCAAGATCCTCAGCTGGTAGCTTGAAAAAGAATGAATACTCCGGTCGGGGGTGCCGGAATTAGCACTCCGACGGCTAAGTCAGTGTATGCTCTCTAGATTGCATGTGTCTTAAGTTAAGCGTACTAATTCTCACATATCTCTTCTTGTTCGTCGTTCTTCTATTTATATACGCTCTTGGTCTCCTAGGCAGGGCCCGCTCTTGATCTGTCATGTACTTATGCACTTGACCCCCTCCATTAATCAGCCTCGTGCTCAACTTATTCGGCATCTGAAACGTCAGGGGCAGGGCCGAGTGCATACTATACACCGATTGGGAAAATATACACTGCCTATCTGCGTCTACTTTTATTCGACTACCACAATTGCCCCCCGAACATCCCACTAACTCTGTTTAGTTGGCGTGTTGGGTTTCAATCTTGAAAAGTCAAAAATTCGGCCGTTAACCTCATTCCAAAGCGTGTTAGAACGCACACGTTTTCTAGTCATCATTACAAGTTCCCGCCTCTTCATACACTTTCTCCATTTAATGTGGTTTAAAACTTTGTCTCTTCGAATGTATACTTTGAATACTCAAGATTTTTTGGTTTGTCTTCTAGTACAACTCCTCCACCTCGCGACCTCTACAACTCTTTTCTGTCTCTCGTTATCCCTTCCACTCCCTATAAGTTCTCTTCTCTTTCACTCCCAATACCATTTTCTTGTTTACTATTAGTTTTGCATAATCCTTAGGCTGGCTACGATGGTAAAAAATTTGAAAGCACTCTTTTCTGCGGATCGGATTTCTGGCTTTCGACGCCATTGTTCTATCCCTGATGACGTTTATCTGTCACTCGTGGAAGACAGCACCATCGATATGCAGAGGACCGACGAGAGCACAATCATCTTTCCTCTCCTATCGATTGTTGAAGGCGGCGTCCGTTTTCCCCTTCATTCGTTTTTGAGAGTCGTCTTTCGACATTGGGGCCTAATCCCTTCCCAGCCTAACATGAATTTTTTTTCACATCATAATGGGGATCATAGATTTAAACCGTCGTCTTAGGATTAACCTAGGCATTCCTGCGATTCGGCATTGCTATGTCTTAGCCAAGTCCATTGGCCATCTAGGACGCTATTTTCTTAAGGCCAAGGACACCGATCATCATTTAGTGACCATGCTTGCCAGCTCTGGCAAACGTGTTGACGACGTGATGGTCGTTGTTCAAGGCAATTGGGAATTCAACGAGGGTGAAGATCGCCTAGATCCCGTGCCAAGGAAAAAAAGGCGATCTAGGTGGCCGTATAGCTCCTTCTAGTTGCTTATATTTTCGCATGTGTATTCGGCTCTTCTTTCATATTCTTACCATTTTGTTTGCGCAGGCAACGAGTTGAAGAAAGTGTTGGTTTCGACTGACGACGCTGTACTTGCAGATATTAAAATCGCTTTACAATTCATTGGCCATCCAAATCTTCAGAAGCAAGGAAGGGCGACTCATATTCTCTTGCGCTACGCGCCGTCCTACGCAACATTTTCGGTAGTAGACCATATTCCAGTTCCAAGAGGCGAAGACCATCTTACAGCCCTCATCTTCCCCTGCTTTAAAAGTCTGAAGGAGATCGGTTTAGAAGCCTCCAATTCAGAACACGCAGAAGAACAAGTAGCCGGTCAGATTGCTGAGGACCTAGACCAACTAGGAACCGAGGTAGACGAAGCCTTCAAATCGGCGTTTGAGGAGGCTGGACTGAATTTGTCCAACCCTCCATCCACGTCCAGCCGAGGAGACGTCTTTGAAGACATTTTTACAAACTTAGTAGATCTTTTCGGCACTTATCCAGAGGATATGGCTGGGGAGTCACTTTCACAACTTGCGCGGAAGAAGAACACCAAGAGGATGGCCGCTAGGCGGAGGGCCGAGGCTGTCCGATCGGAAACTCTACCCACCGCAGTCGCTGAGACTACACCGACCATGGTCGCTGAGTCTACTCCTCCGGTTATTGTCGAAGAGACGGCTCACCCTAAAATGGCCGAGATGGAGTAGGTGGGGCAGGCCAACGAAGGTGAACAAAGGGGTGAAAAGCGCCCCACCGATTGAGAGGCCGAGTACGAAGAGAACCAAAGCGATAAACGGCCCCGAGTTAAGGAGTCAGATTTGGTCCTTCCATTCGTGATTCAACCAAGGGTCAGAAATATGCCATTTTCCTCAGTCTCCTTGGCTTTGAGGGACCCAGCTGTGGCCTTGAGCATGGCCTCCTCGATATCCCTGCCGGTCGACAGAGCCATATTTCGAGCGGAGCCAAATCTGATGCTAATTGCTTTGGCCGCTCAATCGGCCCTATCGGTACGTTACTTGTCTTATCTGTAATCTTTCGTCTTCACACATGCACGTTTGTAAATATTTTTCTAATTATTTGTTTGTCGTTTCTTTATTTTGTAGGCGATGGACAGGATAGCCGAGATCGGTTGCCGTCAACACGATGCCATAGAACAGATCAACCTATTGAAAGCCGAAATTGAAAATGAACAGAACAAGGTTATGGCGGTCTCTCAAAGGACAGATTATGAGGCAGCGCAAGCGGCGATGAAATGAGCCAGAGCCGACTCGGAGGCCGAGCGAGCTAGAAATTTCAATCAGTTAAGGCTTGCCGCCGAGGAAAAGGTAAAGGCCAGCGATGAGGCGTTTAAGTTAGCCCAGGAGGCAATCGCCAAGCTGGAAGCCGACTTGGAGGAATTGAAGAAAGAAAGGGAAAAGGCCAACTCCAAGACTTCCAAAGCGTTCCAAGCTGGGCAAGAGGCCGCCTTGGAAAGCTACGCAGAAGAAGTGCCGAAGTTTGAGAATCGGGGCTTCAAACACGGCTGGGTCAAAGCCCTCACTGTTGCGAATGTGACATTGTCACAGCCGATTCCATATGAGCAGGTGGACGTTGACCCGCTGGTGTCTGACCCTGAGGAATGATCAAGGCATATTTTTGTTTTTGGTAGGCATCTTAGATGCACAGTTTTTTGTTAGTAGATTTTCATCTTTTTTGGATGTCAACCAGTTTTCATGTGTAAAATGTCCGTTGTTAGCGCCCAATTTATAAATGAAAATTTTCTATGCTCCCAAGTTATTGTTTATACTGTTTGTTATATGAGTACATAATTAAAAGAATCAGCAGTTAGAACAAAATGTCAAGACTACATGAGATGGCAAACTTATTTGCCGATTATATTAATGAATTTGATTGATGAGTCTGAATAAAATGAATTCATGAGGTGCTGATAGATCGGTTCACAGGGCGGCTGGGGCACAAAAGCCGATTAGATTGATGAATCTGCCCTTACCCCAGCTGGTTCATGAACTGGAAAGTCGAATACCCATGAATATTGTACTAATAAATCGATTCATGGAGCGGTTGGGGCACTTAAGCCAACTAGATTGATGAATCTGCCCTTGCCTCAGCTGGTTCATGAACTAGAACGCCGAATAACAGAGGTTCATGGGGGGGGGGCTGGGGTAAATACGCCGATTAGATTGACGAATATGCCCTTGCCCAACTGGTTCATGAACTGGAAAGCCGAATAAAATGAACTCATGAATATTGTACTGATAAATCGATTCATGGAGCGGTTGGGGCACTTAAGCCAACTATATTGATGAATCTACCCTTGCCCCAGCTAGTTCATGAACTAAAACGCCGAATAACAGAGGTTCATGGGGCAACTGGGGTAAATACGCTGATTAGATTGACGAATTTGCCCTTGCCTAGCTGGTTCATGAACTGGAAAGTCGAATAAAATGAATTCATGAATATTGTACTGATAAATCGATTCATGGAGCGGCTGGGGTACTTAAGCCGACTATATTGATGAATCTGTCCTTACCCCAGCTGGTTCATGAACTGGAAAGCCGAATAACATGAACTCATGAATATTGTACTGATAAATCAATTCATGGAGAGGTTAGGGTACTTAAGCCGACTATATTGATGAATCTGCCCTTGCCCCAGCTGGTTCATGAACTAAAACGCCGAATAACAGAGGTTTATGGAATGGTTGGGGCACATGACTCAATCGGCGCCGAGCTATTGAGGTTTTAGTATTAATGAGATCACCTCGGAGGTGCTGCTCCCGTAGGGAATAAATGGGGCGTGTACCTCGTACATGAAGGTCCTATTTATATGCTTAGAGTCAGTAATTCAGTCCAGTTCGTTGAGGAAGGCTAAACAAGTGCGAATGTCAAATAGACTTTTCTTCAACAATAAAGGAGAGGCGAGAACATTAGTTGAGCTGGAAGGAGATATGAATCCAAGTGGCGAACCTATGCGCACGGGAAATAGGACTTCAAGGGACCGGGAAAGACGCCAATCTCCTCGTCGTCGAAGTAGGACGCCTAGGAGGGACAAGCAACCACGGGGCAGATCTCCTCAACCCCGCTCTAGAAGGGAATCCGATGCGACACCACGCCCATTGAGTTTTGCGATCTTCGTGGAGAATAGACCAATGATAGGGGCGGATTCAATCTTTTGTGATCCAAATGTGGCAGTCGAGTTCGCTCGACAGATTTTTCCACCCGAAGTCCAGCAGTCGATGTTAGGTCGGCAGGATTTTGAAGTGTTTCGTGAAGGCGTTCATGGGGCAGTGAAGGGGCTGTACACTGCTTATGAAATTAGCATGCGTCTTCGCGTCGCTTGGCGGGATATAGAACAGAGAGATGAACGCATTCGAAACTTAGAAGCTCGCACGAAGAAGGCCGAGCGCGAACTAAGGAAAGTCAAGTCTGCCGAGGCTCAATCGACCAGCCATCCTAACCCGGCTGTGGAAGAGAGGACCCAGAGGCTAATAAGTCATGCCATTGCCGATCGGGACACGACTAGCATGTTTGCGATTGAGACTGCGAAGTCCAGGGCCTATGAAAAAGGCTTTCATGAAGGCTGAAAGGTCAGAATAGAGAAGACCAAGGAGAAACTTACCGAGGAAGTTTGCCGATGTGAAAATTGTGGATTTAAGCACGGTTGGATCAAGGCACTTCAGGAAGCTGAGGCTCTTTAGGCAGCAGGTGTGAATTTGGCGTTGCCACTGTACCAGCTAGATGATTTCCCCTTTTCCGCTTTCGAAGTTGAGAAGAGTGATGATGAGGGAGCCGCCGAATAAAAGCAGACCTTGTAATGATTATATGTAGATTGAGTGCGAATTATGTATTTATTTTCTAAATTAATAAGACGCTATGTTTCAAATGTTAGCATATTTCAACTTGTATTAATACACTTTGTGCGAATCAATTGATTTAAGCACTCACTTCGTTTTGAATGCTTGTATGTGTCAACTTATGTTTATACGGCTTGTGCCAGTTGATCAATTTCATGAAACATTTTTGAATGCTTGAAATCAATTTAATGAAACATTTCTGAATGCTTGAATATTTCAATTGTCACCGCGTGTTGTAACAGCTTGCGAGGCGCTCCAAATTTGGAGTTTTTATTCGGCCCAAACGAGACCACGGACGGGGCTCCGTATTCGGAGGCTTGTCTTGGCCAATCGGGATATCCACGAAGGCCGCCCCAAATCTGGAGTCTTATTTGGCCCAAACGTGACCTGCACGAATAGGGCTTCGAATTCAGAGGCTTTTTGTTTTGGCCAATCGCGACATGCACGAAGGGCGCTCCAAATCCGAAGTCTTATTCGGCCCAAACGTGACCTGCCCGGATAGGGCTTCGAATTCAGAGGCTTTTTGTCTTTGCCAATCGCGACATGCACGAAGGGCCCTCCGAATCCGGAGTCTTATTCGGCCCAAACGTGACCTACTCGGATGGGGCTCCGAATTCGGAGGCTCTTTGTCTTGGCCAATCGCAACATGCACGAAGGGCGCTCCGAATCCGGAGTCTTATTCAGCCCAAACGTGACCTGCACGGATGGGGCTCTGAATTCAGAGGCTTTTTTTTTTGGCCAATCGCGACATGCACGAAGGGCGCTCCGAATCCGAAGTCTTATTTGGCCCAAACATGACCTGCACGGATGGGGCTCTGAATTCTGAGGCTTTTTGTCTTGGCTAATCGTGACGTGCACGAAGGGCCCTCCGAATCCAGAGTCTTATTCGGCCTAAACGTGACTTGCATGAAGTGCACTCAAAATCTGGAGTCTTATTCGGCCCAAACGTGACCTGCATGGATAGGGCTCCGAATTCGGAGGCTTTTTGTCTTGGCCAATCGCGACATGCACGAAGGGCGCTCCAAATCCGGAGTCTTATTCGGCCCAAACGTGGCCTGCACGGATGGGGCTCCAAATTCGGAGGCTTTTTGCCTTGGCCAATCGCGACATGCACGAAGGGCGCTCTGAATCCGGAGTCTTATTCGGCCCAAACGTGACCTGCACGGATGGGGCTCCGAATTCGGAGGCTTTAATCAGAGGACTTGAACTGAGTTACACAATGAGAGAGAACAAAACTTTGCATTGCAAAAGTGAAATCTGTACATGGCGGATCATTCAAAATAAATATCATGCCCCACAGGTTGGGTCTAATGATAGAATTTACACAAATGCGAGGAGTTCCAAGGGCGTGGTAGACTCCTACCAAACATGTCCTTGAGCCGATAAGCCCCCGTTCCCGCGACTGAGTCGATCTGGTAAGGGCCGTCCCAGTTAGGATCTAACTTTCCGTCAACCGACTTCCTGGCAGCTGGAAGCACTTTCTTTAGGACCAATTCGCCTAGTACATATCGGCGTAACTGAACGCGTTGGTTATATGACTTAGCAAGCTGTTGCTGGTACCGTGCCATGGGGCAAGGGCATGGTCTCTTTGTTCTTCAATTAGAGTCAAATCCAAAGCCAGCATCATATCGTTTCGGCCCATATCAAAAACTTTTGATTTCAAGGTTAGGAGGCCGATCTCCAAGGGAATAATTGCCTGTGTTCCGAAGCACAAAGCAAACAGCGTTTCCTTGGTAGACCGTCTCAGTATTATGCGATGAGCCCATAATACACTCGGCAGTTCTTCAACCTATCGGCCTTTCGCCTTCTACAGCCTCTTTTTGATGCCGTTTAAAATGATTTTATTAAAGGCTTCAGCTTGGCCATTACTCTGTGGAAAAGCCGGGGTGGAGAAGTAAGGCCGAATACCATACTTGCTGCAAAGTGTCCGATAGACTCCGCAATCAAACTAGGTGCCGTTGTCTGATATAAGTGCTCTGGGAATGCCGAATAACGTTATGATATTTCTCCATAGAAAACACTTTACGTCGGTATCTCGGATGTGCATTAGTGCCTCCGCTTCTACCCATTTTGTGAAATAATCAGTCGCGATAATCAGAAATAGCATGTTACCCGGGGCACGAGGCAGCGGTCTGACGATGTCAAGTCCCCATTGAGCGAACGGCCAAGGGCTGGTTATGGAACTTAACTCTTCAGCAGACAGGTGAATCAGAGGAGAGAACTTCTGGCACTGTTTGCACTTTTTCATGTAACATTTGGCATCAGCTCTCATTGTCGGCCAGTAATATCCTTGTGTCACAGCTCGATGAGCCAAAGAGCGCCCACCAGAATGTGCACCACAATTGCCTTCATATATTTCAGTCAGAAGCTCTTCGACTTTGTCCGGATGCAAGAATTCCAGGTATGGACCAGAAAGGGATTTTTTATAAAGCTTTCCTTGCGGATCCAAGTAGTATCGCAGGGCTTTGTTTCGAAGCTTGTGCGCTTCTTTCTTGTCCACTGGGAGCTATTCGGAAGACAGGAATGCAGCATTGGGGTCCATCTAACTCGATCCTGACTCTATGACATTGACCTGGACTTCCTCCGAAGGGCCAATGCTCAGCTCCGGGATGAAACCTACTTCGATGGTCCGTTTAATCTCTGAGTTAATGGCAGAGGCTAGGCAAGCCAGGGCATCTGCATGTGTGTTCTGATCACGTATTATTTGATTCAATTCATGATGGTCAAATTTTGCCAGCAAGGAGTTAGCCGTTTTCATGTAAGCCGCCATACGGTCATTTTTGGTCGCGTACTCCCCCTTTAGCTAATTGATCACCAATTTTGAATCGCAAAATACAAGCAAATGCCGAGCACCCAGAAGATGTGCATTTCGCAAACCGGTTAGAAGGGCTTTGTATTCGGCCTCGTTATTTGATGCTTCGAAGTCGAGTTTGACAGCCTGCTCAATTATTGCGCCGTCGAGAGCCATGATTACTACTCCGGCTCCACTGCCCATTGATTGGATGACCCATCACAACACAGCTGCCAAATTTTCCCCACATAAATTCTCCAATTCGGCTTGGGTTGAGTTTGGTCAGTCTTGAAGTCGGCAACACCCCCCGTGAATTTGGCTACGAAATCAGCAACCACTTGCCCCTTGATTGAGGTTCTAGGCAGAAATTAAATATCATACTGGCTGAGTTCGAGGGCCCATTTCAAAACGCCCCTTGATGCTTCTGCAGTACGTAGTACTAATCAGAGGGGGTAATCTGTTAGTACCCCGATACTATGCCCCTGGAAGTAATGCATCAGTTTTCTTGCCGTCATGACTAGGGCTAGGATGAGTTTTTCCAGTGGATGGTAACGGGTTTCGGCGTCGACCATTGCCTTGCTCATATAATACACTGGTCGCTGCTCTCCAAGCTCTTCTTTCAACAATGCGGCGCTGACAGCCCGGTCGGAGATGACCAGATATAAAATAAGCGGGTCGCCTGTTGATGGTGTTGTCAAAAGTGGAACAGATCGGAGACAAGCCTTCAGACCGTTAAAAGTGGCTTCGCACTCAGAGGTCCATTCAAAAGCTTTACCCTGCCGTAGTGTCTGAAATCGGCAACGGTCCGTGGAACGACTGATGAACCTTTTGAGTGCGGTGGCCATCCCCATCAACTTCTGAACCTCCTTGACCGATCGAGGGGAGCCGAGTTCCAGGATTGCGGTGATTTGCCTCGGATTGGCTTCAATTCCTCGGTGGTTGACAATGTAACCCAAGAATTTGCCAGAGCCGATCCTAAATGTACATTTGGAAGCGTTCAGCTTCATTCTGTATTTGCAGAATGCCGAATGTATCTTCCAAATCGCCTAGATGAGTTTGCTTTTCTTTAGACTTGACCACCATATCGTCAATGTAAACTTCCATAGTGTGGCCGAGTTGCTCCTTGAACATGGTAGTGACTAGTCTTTGGTAAGTTACCCCTGCATTCTTTAGCCCAAAAGGCATAACCTTATAGCAATAGGTTCCTCTTGGGGTGAGGAATGCAGTTTTGTCTTGGTCCTCCGGATGCATGGCAATTTGATGGTAGCCTCTGTAGGCATCAAGAAAGCTCATACGCTGGTGACGTGCCATAGCATCTACAAGTTGGTCAATTATGGGTAGGGGAAAACAATCCTTTGGGCAAGCTTTGTTTAGGTCGGTGAAATCAACGCAGACACGCCAAGTCCCATGTTTCTTCTTCACAACCACAGTATTCAAGAGCCATGTAGGGTAGGTCACTTCCCTGATAGCTCCGGCGTCAAGTAACCGGTCAACCTTTTCAACAACGGCAGCAGTGTGCTCTGCGGCTGACTGCCGGCTTTTCTGTATAATCAGCTTACATTTGGGGTTGACGTTCAAACGATGCTGAGAGACAGATGGATCTGCCCCTAGCATCTCATACGGCGACCAGGAAAATACGTCAAGGTTGCCGAGTAAGAAGGTAATTAGCTACTGTCTGTCAACTTCATTCAGGGAGGCACTGATCATGAAGAACCTGTCAGGGTTCCTGGCAATTTCAACTCGATCCAGGGTTTCTGTGGCCTTTTCGCTTGGAAGCCGTCTAACATCTTCAAGGCTCTCTCGATCCGGCACCTCAATAGAATTCACTTCCAGCTCTCTTGGTGTCTTCGCAGCAAGGAGATAACATGCTTGTGTCGATTTCTGTGAACCTGGGATTTGTTCAACGCCTCGTTCAGTAGGGAAATGGAGCAATTGATGATTGGTGCTTAACACAGCCTGGATGGTGTGCAGCCAAGTTCGGCCCATGATGAGGTTATACGGCGAGGGCATCTTGACGACCAAGAATTCCATATCCACTGTTCGCGAGCCTGCTCGAACTGGTAGCGTGATTTTGCCCAACGGGTACTCTGGATTGGCGTTGAAGCCAAATAATGGATAAGGAGCTGGAGAAAGATCCGATTTGGTGAAGCCGAGTTTGGTGAATGTCTTGTAATACATAACTTCCGATATACTCCCAGGATCAATGAGTACGCGCTCAACGGTGAATTAGTTTACGCGTAACTCGATTACCAAAGGATCGATGTGAGGAAGTGTCAATCCGGCCAAATCTGAATCATCGAAGGCAATGCTCGCAGCTTCATGGGGTCGTTTAGCCAGGGTGAGTTGATTTTGGGGGTCGGGACGCGACTGAATCGTATGCACCGCGGATGCCGCTGGTAGGTTGTATATCATGTGGATCACGTTAAGTGGAGGTGAATCCTGCCTTAAGGCTATTGCTTTGGCTGAGTTGCCTTTTCGAACGTACTGTTGTAGCCGACCATCTAGCACCAATTCCTCCAAGTGATCCTTCAATGCATAACAACTCTCAGTATCATGGCCGTGGTCTTTGTGATACTCGCACCGCCTATCTTATCGTCTCGTACCGGGAGGTCCCATCATTTTGGGTGGCCATTTGAAGAATGGAAGATGTTGGACTTTAGATATAACCACGCTGATCGACGCTGACAACTCCGTATACTTCTTGTCCGCGCGCCTTGTGCCCTTGCTATCTACTTGAAGTTGTTCGCTAGCTCAGTGGGAACATTGGTCGTTTGATCAGCGTGAATCCTGTCTCTTTTCTCGTTTAGCCCGATGTCATGGTTCGGGACTCCGAGGTGACACAGAGTTTACCGGCTAAACAATTTCAAGATGGGCCGTCTTGTCTGCCTTGTTCCCGGCTTCAACCCGCAAGGCGTCGTCTTCCACTTTGCAGTATTCCTCAACTTTCTTCATCAACGACCAGACTGTTTTGGGGGGCCTTTTAGTCAAGGAACTGCGGAGAGCACTGTCAGGATGCAAACCCATTTTAAAGGCGATGATGGCCATGGAGTCGTTGCAAGCGTCATCAACAAAATTAAAGCACTCTCAATAGCGCGCCGAATACGCCCTTAGTGTTTCTCCTGGCTAGATCTACATTGCCCAGAGAGAGTCGGCTTGTTTCGGCTGGACCTCGTTGATGTTGAATCTTGCCCTGAAGGATTTTTGTAATTGATGGAAACTCTTAATCGACACTGGCTCCAACTTATAATACCATCTGACTGCCAACGGTCCCAAACTGATCGAAAAATATGCTGCACATAAGAGCTTTGTCGTCTGCATACAACGTCATGGCTTGCTTATAGTGACAGATATGATCCGTAGGATCCAATTTCCCGTCGTACAAGGTGAACGATCCGTCGCACAAAGAGATCGTGCTGGTCCTCTTTGTCTGAACTATTTCGTCTTCGCTTATGCCTTATACGTGGACTCTCTTCAGAGGAACTGGTAGTTTCGGGTCGTCCCTTCTTCTTGGGCTTCGAGGATAATTAGTCAGAGTCGCTGTCAGTGTCTTGTTGTCGGGCTTGAGGTCGTCAACCACCTACCCTCAGAGGTCGTTCCGGATCTTGGCATATAGCTTGTTTGGACTTCGCCACTTCCAAGGCCAAATCCTGACGAAGACATTCGTTCTTAGCGATCATGTTCTCCAACCTTTATTCGTTTTACTTTGCTTGTTCCATGATCGCTTGCATTGTCTCCTGCGCTGAAGTCGAGGGTGAGTCGAAGTTCAAGGTGCATCTTGCGGCGATAGTCTCTGGTCCCAACATGTTTGTTAGGGTGAGATAATCTCTCGGTATAGTTTCGTCAGCAATTATCCGAGGATCTTCCGTTGCACCCGCCATGGATGTAGTTGAGTATTCCCACAGACGACGCCAATTGTGGGGAAGGTAGTTTAGAAATACTCTTTGGATCCAATGGGACGCTCGAGATCCTCAGCTGATAGCCTGAAAAGGAATGAACACTCCAGCCGGGGGTGCCAGAATTAGCACTCCTACAGCTACGTCAGTGTATGCTCTCTAGATTGCATATGTCTTAAGTTAAGCGTACTAATTCTCACATATCTCTTCTTGTTCGTCGTTCTTCTATTTATATATGCTCCGGGTCTTCTAGGCAGGGCCCGCTCTTGATCTGTCATGTACTTATGCACTCGGCCCCCCCATTAATCAGTCCCCTACTCAACTTATTCGGCATCTGAAACGTCAAGGGCGGGGCTGAGTGCATACTATACACCGATTGGGAAAATATACACTGCCTATTTGCGTCTGCTTTTATTCGGCTACCACAATTGCCATTAATGTGGGTACTGAAAAGGATCCACGCTTGGTCCAGATTGGGTCCATGTTGTCTTCGAAGGAGCGCGAGCGTTTAATCGCTTTGTTAAAAGATTTCAAAGATATTTTTGCGTGGTCCTACGAAGACATGCCTGGAATCGATCTTTGAGATTGTACAGCATCAGATCCCTCTTGACCCTAAGGCTAGACCAGTCAAGCAGAAGTTGCATAGAATTCATCCGCATTGGGCGCTGAAAATAAAGGAAGAGGTCACCAAGCAGATCGAGGCAGGTTTCTTGTTAGTATTTGAGTATTCAACTTGGTTGGCCAACATCGTCCCAATGCCGAAGAAGGATGGTAGAATCCGCGTGTGTGTAGACTTCCGGGACTTGAACAGAGCCAGTCCGAAGGATGACTTTCCTTTACCACATATTGATGAGTTAGTAGATTTCATCGCGGGCCATGCATTGTTATTGTTTATAGATGGGTTTTTAGGGTATAACCAGATTCTGATGGCACAGAAGACCGCATTCACTACGCCGTGGGGTACCTACTGCTGCCGGGTTATACCGTTTGGTTTGAAAAATGCTAAAGC
This sequence comes from Camellia sinensis, assembly GCF_055761805.1. Classification (NCBI taxonomy): domain Eukaryota; kingdom Viridiplantae; phylum Streptophyta; class Magnoliopsida; order Ericales; family Theaceae; genus Camellia; species Camellia sinensis. The sequence goes on from NC_138975.1 coordinate 132,071,915, forward strand.
TACCTATCAGAGAGCTGCGACCACCATTTTGCATGACATGATCCACAAAGAGGTTGAGGTGTACGTGGACGACATGATTATCAAGTCTAAAGAATGAGAGGGCCACTACACCGCGTTGAAGAAATTTTTTCAATGGATCAGGGAATACATATTGAGGTTAAACCCGCAGAAGTGCACCTTCGGGGTAACGGCGGGAAAAATGCTGGGCTTTCTGATCACACAGAGGGGAATCGAAGCAGATCCTTCCAAAATCAAGGTCATCTTAGAAATGCCACCACTAAGGACTGAAAAAGAGGTGCGTGGCTTTCTAGGTAAAGTGCAATTCATAAGACGATTTATTTCCAAATTAACCTTGATTTGTGAACCACTATTTGGTCTCCTGAAAAAAGGAAAGAAATTCTAATGGGATGATTGATATCAGTTTGCCTTTGAATAGGTTAAGCAGTACCTCCAGAATCCACCTGTGTTGTCTCCACCAGAATCGCGAAAACCTCTGATTTTATACTTATCAGTAATAGACATGACCATGGGATACATGCTCGCTCTGGAAACTGAAGATAGGGTGGAGAAAGCCATCTACTACTTGAGCAAGAAAATGTTAGACTATGAGACCCGGTACATTCTTTTGGAGAAAGCTTTCCTAGCCTTGGTATGGGCTACCAAGAAGTTGATGCACTACTTGTTAGCTCACTCTGTAATCCTAGTTTCGAGATTAGATGCCATCAAATATCTCTTTGAGAAACCAGCGCTTACGGGTAGGCTAGCTTGTTGGTTGTTTCTTCTCTTCAAATTTGATCTCAAATATGTCACTTGCAAGTCGGTTAAGGGAAGAGCTGTAGCAGAGTTCCTGGCAGACCACCTGGTAGAGGGAGATGAGGCAGTGGAATGCTTGTTCCCAGATGAAGACATTCTGCAGGTTGAAGAGAAAACTTGGACGATGTACTTTGACGGAGCGTCCAATCAGTATGGCTATGGGATAGGTGTGTTACTGATAGCACCTGACGATTCCTATATACCCTTAGCCTTCAAATTCTGGTTCAAGGTGTCTAACAATGAAGTAGAATATGAAGCGTGTATTGCTAATTTAGAAGGTGCCTTAGAACTAGGGGCAATAAGGTTGGATGCCATTGGGGATTCAAACTTGGTTGTTTGTTAAGCAAACGGAGACTAGAAAGTCAAAGAAGAGAAGATGAAGGTTTACTATCAGGCCTTGGATATTCTGATTTCATTGTTTGAAAAGTTGACGTTTACACATCTACTAAGAGAGAACAATAGGTTCGCTGATGCTTTAGGAACTCTATCTTCTATGGTAGACATCCCATTTGGAGTTCGGGTGCGTCCGATTATCATCGAATATAAATACACGTCGACTCATGAAATTATTGCCGCGATAGATGAAGTGCAAGACAAAACCCTGGTATTACGATAGTTGGAACTTTCTAGAAAATAAGACGTATTCACTAGGGGCAAATGCCAAGGACAAACGGGGGATACGACGTATGGCCATCCAATTTATCATCTACGGGGGTAAGATGTATAAAAAAGGTCATTTGGGAATGTATAAACTGTGTATGGAAGAAGAGGAATCGAAGCGCCTTATGGAGGCTATCTACGGCGGAGAATGCGGAGCGCATATGAATGGTGTGATGTTAGCCCGGAAGATTCTCAGGCTAGGTTATTATTGGTCCACCATAGAGGAGGATTATATTAGTTTTGTGCGGCGATGCCACAAATGTCAAATTCATGCTAATCGCATGAATATTCCACCGTCAAAGCTCTACAACATGACTTTGTCATGGCCTTTCTCAGTCTGGAGAATCGATGTTATCGGTGCTGTCTCGCCAAAAGGATTGAATGGACATGAATATATCTTGGTGGCAATTGATTATTTTACGAAGTGGGTGGAAGCTCAATCCTATGTAGTGTTGAAAGCATCATATATGGCCAAATTTATCCAAAACAATATCATTTGCCGGTACGGGGTCCCGAACGAGATTATATCAAATAACGGCTCCCACTTCAAGAAAGAAGTGATAGACTTGTTGGAGAAATACAACGTGACTTTTCATAAGTCGTCCACATACAGGCCACAAACTAATGGAGCTGTTGAAGCCGCCAATAAGAATATTAAGAACATCTTGCAGAAGATGGTTGAGGCCTATAGGTACTAGCTGGATAAATTGTCATTCGCACTCTAGGGCTATAGAACTTCGATTCGGACATTTACAGGGGCAACCCCTTATTCTCTCATCTATGGGATGGAAGTCGTTTTGCCAATAGAAATTGAAGTGCCATTGCTGCGAGTTATGGTTGGGTGTCAGATAGTAGAGATAGACTGGCAACAGAGTAGATTTGAGGAGTTAATGTTGTTTGATGAGAGGAGGCTAAAGGCATTGTATCATGTTCAGGGTTACCAACGCAAAATTGCCAGGGCGTTTAACAAGAAAGTTAAGTCCCGTAATCTCAAGAAGGGAGATATGGTACTGAAAGACAACCGAGCTCCCATCCATGACCCTAGGGACAAGTTCAGACCCAATTAGATTGGTCCTTACATTATCAAAGCTATCTGGTCAGGAGGAGCAGTTATTCTCATGGAGCTAGATGGCCTGACATTTTCACAGCCGATCAATATAGACAAGTTGAAGAAATACTACACCTGAGAGGCTCGCTAGGCCGAAAACTCGAATGGGCGACCTAAGCAAAAGTTAGAGCATGAAAAATTAAAAATAAAGAAAAACTGAGCTCGCAAGGTTAAAAACCCTAAAGGGTAACTTTGGCAAAAGTTAGAGCTTAAAAAGAATGAGTTAATACTCGAGTGAACCTGAACCGAACTACGTAAGGCCTGATTCCCATCTTTGGGGTACGTAGACAACTTCATCCCACAGTTCGGATGTAACCATCTCTAACTCAACTGTCCTGTTCGTTTTTTTTCTGATCAAGTCATCTCTATTCATCATCTGTTAGATCGGCTGTGATTTTCATCTCGGGAAGAAAAGTTGGTTACAATGCGAAGCAGTACTGGTATTCAAGCAGGGGCAGTTATGATCTTTTAATTCGGGGTTGTACATCTTGAGTTGGTTCTGCGCGTGTCAGGTAGTGATCATTTTCGAAAATGGTTTTGGAAGGTTTTAATAAAAGTTGATTTTGTTCAAAATTTTACCTTTTACAACCTAGACCATTTTGGGACCAAGAGGAAAATTTTTAGTGCTCACAACCTTAATTCCATTGATTTCAACATGAAGTACATCTTTTAACTCTCTGATACAAATCAAAGTATAAAACTTGAAAATAAAGGTCAAAGCAATAAACTAGGGGCATAGGTGAGTCAGGTACTCCTGCGTCCTTTTCTCGTGCTTGCAGAAGCTTTTGTAGCCAAAGTGGGTCAGGCATGTGCCTTATCCTCAAGCCAAGCCAAGCACTCGCCAGAAAGGACATGATTGAAACTAGGGGCTGGGGCCAAAAGCTCTCTTGTCCTCCAGGTAGCAAGGTACCTAGCCAGGTGCAAAGCACGAATCGGGAATGAAGCCGAGTATTCTACCCCCTCCTCTGGGCAGGTCTGATCATGTCCAAATTGGCGTCTGAATCGGAAGGGAAAGTAGAATGCGCAGTGCATGAGGCCAATCAACTGTATGCCAAGCTGCCAAGTCATGCTGTAATTCATCATAGTCAGATTAAGCCAGGGGCAACGCCAAGCTATATTAGCTGCAGATCTGTTGCACATCTAGTTGCACCACCATCCCTCATTGGGAAAGTCCACTAGTCACTGGCGGAAGAAATAAGCTCGAGCTGAATACTCAAGACAAGGGTCTACCACCTTCAGCTTATCCATGAGCCATACCTGGGAAGGGATAAAAAAAAATAAGAGAGATTAAAGAATAAAGAGATGTGCGTGGAGAGAAAACTAAAGAATGGGCTTTTGTAGACACCCCATTTTTGACCGACCCTAAGACTCAGACGTCATCGATTGAGCACTTAGTGATAGTGCATGTTGTGCTCGTTTCGAGTTTCCGGAGTTTTGGCCGAGTGCATTGCCTCCGGGCCTCTGAACTCTTTGTAATTCAGCTCGGTTTGCGGATCAAGCCTTGTTTTCCTTGCCTGAGGGAAGGAGAGGTCTTGTAAACCCCTTCTTGTGGTTGTAGACCACTTTTCGTGGTCGTAGGCCACTTTTCTCGTTTGGAGACTACTTTCCGATTTTCAGAGCCTTTGGTCGCGCGCCTTGTCTCGGGATCGCTTAACGTTCTCCGTTTGGCGTGGTTTTTGAACCACACCTTGTTTCCTTGGCCTAGAGGGCCACTGTGGTTTGGGAGACCACTTTTGTGGTCACAAACCACTTTTGGTGCTTGTCAGCTAGTTTTCGAGGCTCCTGGCTGCGTGCTTTGCCTCCCGAACTTTCGTCTTGCATCCGTTTTGGTTTGTTTTTGGTACAAACCTTGTTTTCCTTGTTTGGAAGATGGTACGAGGGTGGGAGACCAGTTTCTCTCCCCGCAAACCATTGTCCTTCCTGCCAGCCAGTTTTTTGGTCTGACAACTAGTCTCCCTGATCTTTGGACCATCAAAAGTGGTCGGCCACAACACCATTTGCTTGTTTTCACGCTGCTGACCATCTCCCACCATGGCCGACCAGTTGTCTTCTTGGGAGACCACTTAAAGTGGTCGGCCGACCACTTAAAGTAGCTGGCCAACTACTTTTTGTCACCTTTTTAGAGATATTTTTGGCCAGCTGGCACAGCTAGAGAGCACAAGAACCATCCTCCATACACGTGTATGGAGGGATGGCCTTGAGCCTTAGCTTCTTGAAGAAGCTTGTGCTTTTTCTCTCTATAAGAGGGAGGCTCCCCCTCCCTCCTCCAGGTTCAGTTTTTTGGGTTAGAGAGTGATAAATACACCTTTATCTCTATATCTCTCTTTGCTTCATGTTTGTGCCTTAAAGTGTCATTTTGTCTTACTTTTGTACACAAACACACACTTAAATGCCTTCCTTTTGTTGCTGAGGCTTCTTGAGGCTTGTTTTGGTTGTTTTGGATTGGTTTTGATCAGAAAAACCTGCTAGAGTTGTGGTTTTGAAGGTGGTCTTCAAGGGTGAGCCTTTAACTCCTTAAACCCCCATTCTTCCTTAAGCTTTTAGCCTTACTTGCATATTGTTTTAAGCTTAACTCTAAACTATAAAAAGTTTTGATTTTGTATGCTTAAGATCTTTGTTTAAGGTCACTTTTGTGTTGGGGGTTGTTTACCGCCTCTTAGGCCTTGTTTGGCCTTGCTTTTTTTAGCCTTTGGGATCACCTCGTTTTGGCCTTCTCACCACTGAAACTCAAAGGAATTTCAGTGGTAGGAAGGGTGTTTTGAGGTCCCAAAAAGGAGAGGGTCATCCCCTCTCCTTGTGTCTTCAATACTTGTCTTGAATGCCTCATGTGTGAGCATGTTTGTTAAGTTTATGTTGGCTATATCTTAGCTTGTATTTGGGCTTATCTTGCTGAGGCATACCACTGTTTTTATTTGGTTTGGTCACTCCATGCATGGTCTATACACTTGTAGTGTAAATCTCACAGACTAGCTTTGTATGCTTCATGAAGTAGCATGTCGTTCAAGCTTGCCTTGAGTCCATTTCTGCATGTTTTTGGTGATTTTTTGCCATTTCATACCTCTGTTAGGGTTTGGTTTGGTCACCCCTTTCATGATCCATGCACTTGTAGTGCATTTCCATGAATTAGCCTAACATGCATCATGCTTTAACATGTCAGTCTAGCATGCTTTTGGCTTAACTTCAAGAAGCTTTTGTCCATGTTTTAGCATGCTCTAGCTCTGATTTTGGTTGTTTTGGCCATGCATGACTTGCTTTGTATAGTCATGGTTCAATCTAGCTTGTTAGCTTTGTGCACCAAGTCCACTAGCATGCATTACTTGGACTATTTGAATGATTTGACATCATTTATTATGTGATTTCAGTCCATGTTTCATGGTCATACACTCATGTCTTTCACTTATTCAATGCGTTGGAGGGTTTCCCCTTTTATGCCTTAACATGGGTCATTGCGTATGCCTTCATGCCTAAGCTTGCGAGCTATCATTTCAATGTGTTTTTAGGGTTATTTTGCCATAATATAACTCTGATTTTTGTTGGTTAAGTCATCTCATGCTTGGGCTTAATAGGTGTAGTGTAATTCTCCCTTTTGGCCTTGTATGCATCATGCCTTATGCCCTTCATCCTAGCTTGTTTTAGCTTTGGTCCATACATGTTTTAGACTTATCTTGGCATGTTCTAGGACTGTCTTGGGTTGTCTTTGCCATATGCTTCATGCTTTGTATAGCTGTAGTGCAATTAGCCTCGCTAGCTTTGTGCTTTGATGAATCATGCATGCTATCTTTGTGCTATTTAGATGATTTGACATCATTTAATACTTCATTTCAGAGCTTATAGCATGACTATGTTCCCACTTCATTCATGCTTTGAATGCCTTTGAGTATTGTGCATTGTTGCCTTGTTTATGGCTTAGTGTGTATGCATGCATGCCTAGGTCCTTGAGCCTCTATCTTAGCATATTTTGGTCTTTGTTTAGACCTATTTGAACTCTGTCCATGATTGGTTCATGCATTTGTGCCATGTATTGCATGCCCCTTTTGTAATCCTCTTTATTAGCTTCATGCTTTAAGGACCTTTGCATGCTAAGCTTCATGCTTTAAGGACCTTTGCATGCTATGCTTGATTTGTTTGAATGATTTGGCATCATTTCATACCTTATTTCAGTGCATTTACTGTTATCACACTTCCGCATCTGTCACTCCTTGAGCCTTCTCGAGGGTTGTGCTCTTAGGCCTACTTGATTGGCCAATGCATTGTGCATGCATGCCTTGCCTTTTGTGCCTTTATTTTGGTGTCATGGCCTCTGTTTTGGCATGGCTGAGGTCTACCCCATTTGGTTTAAGCCCATTGAGCATTGTGTATGCCATGTTACATCACATCGTGCATATTATGTTATTGTTTGCATTGCGCATGCCATGCTCTTAATTCGCATTGTGTATACCATGGTAGTCATTGCATTGAGTATGCCATATTGTCCATTGCATTTGTGTATGCTATGTTCATTTTCATTGTGCATGCTAGTTTTTGTTCTTATTGTTGCATGCTTATGTTATCTTGCATCGAATATGCATGCATTAGAATTGTGCATTGTGCATGCCATTAGCCTTGTTAGGTTGTTCATGTTGCATTCCATGTTTGCATGCTTAAGTCATATTGCATATTTGCATGCTTGTGTTGTATTGCATTTTTGCATACTTCATGTTACATAACATTGTGCATGCCATGGTTGTGTTGCATTGTGTTTGGAATAGGTGTTAGTCCAAACATGGGAAACAAGGGACGTTTCATACTTGAAGTGATGAAACGTGCCTCAATTCTCGGTCGCCGATGCTCTTGATCATACATGATGGAGTTCTAGGCATTTTATGTGTTTATGTGTGCATTCATTTCATATTGAATTGTGCAACTTCGCCTCTCGGCCATCATGCATTGAGATGCGTGTAGACACCCCATTTTTGACTGTCTTCAAGACTTGGACGTCATCGTTTGAACACTCGATGATCATCCATGCTCGTGTTCGTTTTGAGTTCTCGAAGGTCTCGGCTACACGTCTTGCCTCAAGATCTCTCAACTTGTCTGTTTTGTGCTTGGTTGTGAACCAAACACTTGTGTTTTTGCTTCTAATAGAAGAGGGAGGCTTGTTTGCCATGCCCTCAACCCACCGGCCAAGGCTTGAGGCCACCGGCCCTGTTTTCTTTCCATCGGCCAAGTGCATTGGCCGATCGGCACTGTTTTTGGTCGGCCGGCCATTGTGTTGGTCGATCGGCCATTTTTGCTGGCCGAACCCTGTTCATCTGCTTTATGCAGATATTTTATGCCAGCTGGATTAGCTGGCATGCACATTTGCTCCCCTCCATACACGTGTATGGAGGGATTTGCCTCTTGGTTTAGCTTGCTTTGGAAGCTTTGTTATTGAACTTCTATAAAGAGGGAGCTCCTCATCCCTCCTCAAGGGTTAAAAAAATTTCCTTAGAAAAGATAGATATAGCCTTGTATCTATCTTGCCTTGTTTCTCCATTTTTGTGCTTCAAAAGTGAGCTTTTGTCTTACTTTTGCACTTGAACACCTAGAATTACACCATCCTTGGGTTACTGAGGTATTAGAGGGTTGTTATTAGGGTTCTTGAGCTGTTTTTGATTAGAGAAACTTGGTGGAGCTTTGTTCTTGAAGAGGTTCTACAAGGGTGAGTTCCTTGCTTTAGATACCCCTTTCTTGCTTAAGCTTTTAGCCTATCTTGCTTATTGTTTTAAGCTTAGTTTATAACTGATAAAAGTTCTGATTTTTAGTGCTTAAGACCTTTGTTTCAGGTCATTTTTGTGTTTGGGGTTGTTTCCCCCCTCTTAGGCCTTGCTTGGCCTTGTTCTTGTGCTTTATTTTTAAGCTTTGAGACCACCTTGTTTAGGCCTTCTCACCACTGAAATCCAGAGGGATTTCAGTGGTAGGGATGGTGTTTTAAGGTCTTAAATAGGAGAGGGTCATCCCCTCTTCTTGTTGTCTTGAATGCTTGCATAAATGGCTTGTGTTGGTGGCTTGCATGCTTAGCTTGTTTTAGCTTTATTTCAGTGTGTATTAGGCTTTGTTTTGCCCTAATACATCTCTGTTTCAAGTTGGTTTAGACATACCAAGCATGCTTTGTATACTACTCTTGTAATCCCATGATTTGCCTTAACATGCACCATGTTGTAACATGTCTTTTTAGCATGATTTTGGCTCAACTTCATGAAGTTTCTAGCTTTGTTTTAACATGCTAAAGCTCTGATTTTGGTTGTTTTGGTTGTCCATGACTTGCTTTCTATAGCCACCGTGTAATCTAGCTTGTAGGCTTTGAGTTTTGAATCCTTTGACATGCTCTATTTCGACCATTTCAGTGGTTTGGCACCACTTGTTATGCTATTTCAGTCCATATAGTATGCTCATACGCTTGCACTTGTAACTTCTTTAATGCTTTAAAGAGTCGATACGTTATGCCTCATGAATGTGTCATTATGTATGCCACCATGCTTAGGCATTTGGGATGCCATCTAAGTGGGGTTTGGGGCTCATTTTGACATGCCATAACTCTGTTTTTGGTTGCTTAAGTCATGCCATGTTTGGCTTTGGTAGGTGTAGATTAACACCTCTTTTGTAGTCTTGCATCTCTCATGTTTTGGCCCCTTCGTTTTAGCTTGTTTTGGCTTTGGTCATTGCATGTTTTAGGCTCACTTTGGTATGCCTTAGGACTGTTTTAGGTTATCCGTGCCATATGCTCTCTGTCTTGTGTAGCTTTGGTTCAAGTCCCTTCACTAATCTTAGGCTTTAAGCCTTGTGCATGCTATGATCATGATTTGTCTATGTGATTTGGCATCACTCCTAGCATTATTTCAGAGCATGTAATGTTGTCACATTTGCATGCTTTTCATTCCTTTTAAGTGTTCTTGAAAGTTGCCTTTTATGCCTTAGTCTTTAGGCCAATTAGCATGCATCTTTGCATATGCTTTTGTCCCTTATTTCTTAGCATCTTGGCCATTGATTTGGGCCTATTTGAGAACTGTCCATCTTGGTTTAAGTCCATCCACGCATGTTGTTGCATGCTTGCCTTGCATGTTGTCGCATGCTTGTTGCATATTTAGTACCTTGCATGTTGTTGCATGTTAGTATATTGTATGTTGTTGTATGCTAACCCCATTGCATTTCGTTGCATGCCATGCTAGCTTACATGTTTAGGTTGTATGCCTATTGCATATTAGTTGTATGCCTGCCCCACATGTTGTTGCATGCTTGGGTTCTTTGCATGCTTGCTTGCATGCTTAGGTTGCATTGCATTGAGTGTGCATTCCCTTGCCTCTGAATCAACTATGATAGAGGTTGAGGGTCCTTGTATATTTTTGTGCATTTCATTTGATATTAATTGCACACTTGGCCTCTTTGCGCCATCATGCATTGAAATGAGTGATTGATGGCCCGAGAGCCGAAGACCATACTCCTTTGAGCTTTAAACCTGATAAGGAGGGTGGTTGTGCAAACATTTCCTTGAAAATGCATTGCCATGCTCTGTCTATCCTCTGTTGTAGCAAAAATAGGATTCTGCAGGAATAAATGGTTGATCGGCCATCTTCAGTGCCGGCCGGCTAACTTAACCTGGCCGAGAGCTCCACTTTTGGTCGATGATCATGTTCCCATGGCCGGTGCCTTCATATCTTGGCCGGTGAACTCCCACAGTGATCAGGGAGTGGTTCAGGAGCATCTTTGAGACTTGTGCAGTGTTCAGAGGTGCAGAGTAGTGTAAACAGAGGCAGCATGAGCATGGCGATGGATTTCTGAGCAAAGCCGTCCGAGCATGCATGCATCCCTCTTCCCGAGGCTGCTTTACTGCTTTACTAGCTTAGTTAATTTGTTTAATTAGTTAAGTGGTTTTGTAATAATTAATTAGCTTTGTTAGTTAGTTAATTTGTATTATTCTTTCGGACCCTCTGAGAGAGGGCCAATTATTGTAATAAGCGTGCGTGTGTATGATGCATGTCTTCTAACCCCACGTCTTTCTCCCTTTCACTTAACCGTTTATGATGGTTAGTTTTAGGGCATATTTGATTTAGCATACCTTATGCTGTGCATGTTTGCATCATTCATCTGTATTGCATGCACCGGGCTCGGCGTATCATACTAACTGCATTGTATTTCAATTCCTACTTGAATACATGTATCAAGTTGTCGCATTTCACATGACATTCTTAGATTAGCCGAGCCTATTCTAATTGCATTCCGCATGTGTTGCAATAGCCATTGCTAACATGAACTAGGATCATGCATGATTACTAACTAGTTTCTTGTTTTGGCTCGGAGTATATTGTGAGTGTTTATGCTTTAGCATCTTGCATGTATGTGAATGTTAACATGACAGCATGCTTGCCATGAGGCTAACTGCTTATATGATATAACTGCCTGAATGCCTGTGGGTCAAGGTTGAATTGCTTGAATTGGGATAATTCATTGAAATCCGTGTATTAGCCTACTTACGAGTAGCAAAATTCAAATTATTTTCCAAATAAACGGATATGCGATGTTGTGTTCCAAATTAGGCAATCTAGTCTATACTTGTGTGTTGTACGCATCACATAGTAATTCTAGCTAATTAATCAGAATAAGAATGCATGTGTTTTCAAAAACAAGATATCATGCTTAGTATAGGCCAATCTTTGATCGGGCGAGCGAGGGTGCTCATAGATGACTTTTCCCAATCGTACCCAAGTTCCCGAGCCAAGACAACTTTGGTGATGACGGACACGTGGCCTTAGGCACGAGTCAAGGTTTCCTAAATCCCCCCAAAATAAAATATTTAGGTGGCGACTCTGTATTTGGTAAAGCAGTCCATGTTTGACACTTCTTTCTTAAAAATCAATTTTCTAAAACGATTTGCCTGATTTGGACTCTTTGGTGATTTATCAATCTCACATCGCACATTGTGGGATCAGATTAAGAACCGTGACAAATGAGTCTGAACTGTAGCATGGGGCCCCCCGAGGCACGTCTACAGTTTCTAGCGACTCTGTTGGGGAGTTAGAGAACTTAACTCAAACTCATGATATCTTGTTTTGATTACACTTATGTGTTTTTTTGCATTGCATTTGCATTGGTGCGCCTAGGACACCGTGTTTGCCATCTGCTATTCCTGAACGGTTTGTCGGAGGCTCGCTTTGAGAAGCGTGCCGTAAGGCTGACCGGTTACGGGCTCTGCCACGACGGGAACACAAACCTCGATTTTTACCGGGGAACCCCCTTTGACCATTTGACCTAGTGCATATTGGAATCCATAGTGACTATTCCAAGCTAGGACAGGTTGCCTACCCGATTACAGGTTGTTTGAAACTGCTGCGTGCGTAGTAAAACCCTAGCTCCTAACAAAATAGGACAGGGAAACCATACCCCAACATAGGGGTGTTTTGGCTCTCATTTGCTTGTTATGTGCTTTTACAGTTGTGCCACTACAGGGAATGCATATATCAGTTTGCAAGTCTGGGTATCAGGCCTACGGGCATCAGTAACAGTGTTTTGAGAATCAGTTATATCTGCGGGAATCAGATTCAAATTTGGGGCAGTGATTTTGGGGAACAGTGACCAGTAGTAGAGTATAGTTATTCAGCTATGCCTATGTCAGTTCTGATGAAATTGGGCTGAAATGCTACCTGTTTTCTCTTTTAGTTCAGCGATTTAGTTCAAAATAGCCAGTGTTCTCCTTCGCTGAGGTAAGGCAGACGTTTGATCCGTCAGTCACCGGTCACATCACCTCCGTTCAGTTCAACGGACTTATGATGACACAAAATTCAGAGGAAATTATGGTTATGGTAGCCGCGTTAAACCAAGGAATCATCTTGCAGGGCGAGACCGACGTTGAAGTACCACATCCACCCAGGTCGCCTGCCGCACATTCGATCTGGGAACCCCAGTTGTTTCAAGCTCGTGAGCCAACCACATTTGAGTTAATGGAGATGATTGGCGACCTCCATAGATCTATGGCTGATCTGACCTATGGAATGTCAACTCCGCCACCAACCATATCGTATGCTGGGAACTTCATACCGCAGGAGTCCCCGCTACTGGGGCGAATTGTAATAGAGCTCAGCCAACCTGAAGTTGTCTCAAGCTTTGGCAATGACATGTCAACGACAACGGGGCTTCGCACTGATATAGCAACCCAAACCTTCCACCAAGCTGAGGCGAATGATAAGGACAAGGCGAAGGTGGACACTGATCCCTATGAACAACTTCGGCAAGCTGTTGAGGCCCTGAAAGCCGGGGGGTTGAATAAGCAACAAGTACTCGCAGTTGTGGCTAAGACTGTGGATGGCATTTTCCCTGCTCAGACCGAGAGCAGTTCAAGCCAAAGGGAAAATTGGGATAGGGACCGTCGTGCCAGAACAGTTCCTTCCAATCCTACCCCTGCACCTGGAAAAGATCAGAGAGCCAAGGCAGCACCTGCCGATCCTTTTGCTAGTGCGTCCAGCAAAGGTCCACAGACTTCGAAGTATCTGCCCCGAGGTCGCAGGGTCTTTCATGCCCTCTACATGCCTTTGTCCAAGGCTCTTCGAATCCTCACTGAAAAAGGTCATCTCAAACCTCTTGAGCCTCGGCCTCTCCCGAGTAATCTCCCTCTCTCACATGATGCTACCCAGTACTGTGCGTACCATCAACAGCCTGGTCACACCACCGACAACTGCTTCTGACTTCGCCATGAAGTATAGGATCTATTTGACAACGGAGTCATCCTCCCACTGAGCTCAGCAAAGTCTATCACCACTGGGTTGGTGGACTTCGAGGATAATACAAGCATGTGATCAGGGGTTGGTCCACCTACCGGTGGTGCCCAGTTTACTTCAGATATGGTGTGTGGCACACACTGTTTTGAGCATTTGCGAATGCTGGTTTTTGTAGCTTCCGACTTGGGTGTCGAGTCAGTTCTGTGGTTTTGTTTGAGTCTGCCTCTTTGATTTGAGCCAGTCTTTTTTGATTAAGGGTCTGTCTTGTTTTATCGAGTCAGTCCTGTTGTACAGGAGTGTAGACACCCCATTTTTGACCGCCCTTAAGACTTGGGCGTTACTGATGGTTTACTTGGTGGAGATAGGTGTGCAGGGGAAATGTTCAGTTTCTTTGGCAAGGAGAGAGGCAAATCCTTCAAAACACTTTGTTTAGGGGTTTGGAGTTGAAGAAGAGAGGAAAGGAGAGGAGAAAACTAGTTTGGGAGAAGTTCGGCATGAATCCGGGTAGAAGCGAGTCGAGCAGCCCTCGCTGAATCGGGCTTGTCTATCTGTACGCTTGGAGTTTAGCTATGGGGCCACCACCGTCGGAAAGCTTACTTCCGGGGCTTCATTTTGCACTCAAGAATCTCCTAGAGCCGAGTCCGGGTGGGGGAGATATGATCAGTTGAAGTCGGGCATCATCCCGGTTGGATCGAATCTGCGCGGCTTCACGAAAAAGGGCATAACTCTTTGCACAGAAGGAATTTTAATGCAAGGTTTGCGCCATTGGAAAGATAACTTCCGGGGCTTCAATTTGGACACCAACCGGCACTTTTTTGACCTCACCGGCCACCCATCGGCACTATATTTATCCGACCGGCAATTTATTGTGCCGACCGGCAATTTATTGTGCCGACCGGCAGGTTAAAGTAGCCGACCGGCCTTTTTTGCTAGCCGACGACCTTCCGGAGCATTTTGCAGATTGAGTGGATTCCAGCTGTGCCAGCTGGAGGGCATAGACTGGATCCTCCATACACGTGTATGGAGGATCTTGGCTCTTGGTTTTGAAGCTTCTAAGAGAAGTCTTACTCCCTTGGCTCTATAAAGGGAGCCCTCTTCTTCCTTATACTAGGTTAGAAGAAAACCAGCTGGAGCATTATACATACAACCCTATATCTATACATTCAACCCTCTCTTCCAAGCTCCAAAGTCCATTATCCTTGGCCATTTACACACCAAGCCATAGCACAACACCACCACTTCCATTTCCAGCAGCTGGAGGCTGTTCTTCAAAGCCTAAGGAGCCACAAACTCAAGCCAAGAAGCCATCAAAGTTTGGTCTTCAAGGGTGAGTAGCATTTCCTCTCTTTTGAGCTTTTTCTTGTATCATTTCTTAGCCATATTTGCTTACGGTTTTAGGCTCCGACCTTAACTGAAACTAGGTCTATTTTGAGCTATTCTACATGTTTGTTGAAGGGCTCAACCCTCTTTGAGAACCCTATCTCACACTTTCTTCATTACCCCTTTGTATGCCATTATTTTGCATGATTCTTTTAGCCTATGTGTGATCTGTTTTCGAGCCTGAGGTAAACTGTGAATAGGCTTATTTTGAGCCCTTCTTCAACATTGAAGAAGGGCCCATCCTTGTTTGGGACCTCCATGTACCACTTGCCATTGTAGCCCTCTTTGGCCCCCCTTTTTTTGCATAATTTATTAGCCTGTTTTTCTTCTGTTTTTGTGGCTTGGTCCGAACTTAAAGTGGCCATATTTTGACCCCCTTGTCATGTTTCATTAAGGGTCTTTGGCTATTTGATGAATATTTTGTGTACTTCATGTTATAGCCCTCTTGTGGCCTTAATCTTGCATAAATTGTTTGCCATGCTTGTATCTGTTTTCGAGCCTTGTCATCTACTGAAAAACATCATATTTTTGGTCCCTCTTCAGTGTTGTAGAAGGGTATTTTTCTGTTTGGGTTTTGCATCTACCACTTGCTTCATTACCTCCCTTGCGGAGCCGTTTTTGTATGCCATTTTAGCCCTATCTTTGCTTGCTGTTTGGCCATGTCATAAACTGTAAAAATGCTTGTCTCAGGGCTTCCTTGCTTCTGTCTTCATGCTCCATGTCCATATTGTGCATGCTTTGTATAGCTGTAGGCCATTGTGTATGCCTAATTTTGCATTTCGGGTCGCATGTCATGCATCGGGTGCCATTTTGCCATGATTCGGGGCTGTTTCGGGTCATGTTTAGCTTCTGAAATTTGCATGCTAGCATATCATCTTGCCATGTCTTGTTAGAGTGGCATTCCGTGCCGTAGGTTCGGTCCTCGGTTTGCGTGCACGCGTGCACGTACTTCGAGAGTCCCATTTTCATCCGCTGGCATCCTATGTGAGTGTGGCTAAGGCTCACTCATGTTGGTATAAGCCCATATCACATTTTCATGTCATTTACATTGCGTATGCCATTGCCTCGGTTTGCGTGCCCGTGTGCACGCATTTCGAGGCACTTCGTTTTCATCCATCGGCCTCTTATGTGAGTGTGGCTGAGGCTCTCTCATGTTAGTATAAGTCCATGTTGCATCCTATATGCCGTTTTAGCCATTGCATTGCATATGCCATTGCCTCGATTTGCGTGCCCGTGTGCACGCATTTCGAGGCACTTCATTTTCATCTTATGGCCACTGATGTGGGTGCGGCTGAGGTCCACTCACATTGGTGTAAGTCCATCTCGCATTGTGTATGCCATGTTTCAATGCGTTGTGCATGTTATGTTGTTAGCATTGCGTGTGCCATGTAGTTATATTGCATGTTTGTATGTTTGCTTGCATGCTTAGGTCGCATGTGCATTGTTGTGCATTGCCTCGCCTCTTGACCAATCATGATTGAGGTTGGGTCACTTGTATGTTTAGTGTGCATTGCATTTGACATTGAAACGCATACTTGACTCTTTGGCCATCATGCATCGAAATGCGTGATTGGTGGCCCGAGGGTCGAGGGCCATGCTCCCTTGAGTCCATTACATGATAGGGAGTGTGTCCATGCATATATTTGCCTAAAAACCCCATGCCATATACTGTCTACTCTCTGTTGCTGTCAAAACTGTCTTCTGCAGGAAGCTTCTGCCGACCGGCAGAATTTAGTGCCGACCGGCAATCTTTGAAATGCCGATGGCCCGATCAACAGCCGATGGAAGTTGTGAAATGCCGGTGGGAATTTCCCCTAGCCGGTGGTGCTCTGCAGCATGCAAGGAACCTGTCCTGGAGTTTTGGCAATTTTCAGAGAGACAGGGCAGTATAAACAGAGGTGGCAGTGTTATGGTACGGGCTTTCCGGGCGAGACGGATCCGAGCATGCATCACTCACGTATCCCGAGGCGGGGGCCGTGGCCACCTTCCCTTTGCATTTAATTTATTGATTAAATAGGAATTCTGTAATAATTAATTAAGTAGTTAGTTATTTATTCGGACTGTAATATTTATTTGGTCCCTCCGAGTGAGGGTAAATATGTAATAAGTGTGTGTGCGTGTGATGTATGTCTTCCAACCCCACTTCTTTCTTCCCTTTTATTTACCTGCTTATGATGGTAGATTAGGGCACATTTATTTTAGCATACCTTATGCTATGCATGCGTGCATTCATGCATTTGTTGACATGCATTAGGCTCGGTACATCACGCTAACTGCATTTGTACTTCAATTCCAAATTGAATACGTGCATCAACTGATCGCATTTCATATGCCATGCTTAGGTTAGCCGAGCCTATCTAATTGCATCCTGTATGTGCTGCATTAGTCAATTTGACATGAACTAGGACACGCATGTTTTGCTAACTAGTTTACTGTTTTGGCACGGAGTACGATGTAAGTATTTATGCTTTAGCATCCCGCATGTGCGTGAATGTTAACATGACAGTATGCTTGCCATGCGGCTAAATGCTTATGTGTTAAACTGTTTGAATGCCTGTGGGTGAAGGTTGGATTGTTTGAGTTGGAAAAACTCATTGAAATCCGTGTTTTAGCCTACTCGCGAGTAGCAAATTCCAAAGCATTTTCAAAACAAACGGATATGCAATGTTTCTTTCCAAATTAGGCAATCTAGTCTATACTTGTTTGCTGCGCGCATAACATAGTAATTCTAGGCTAATAAATGGAATAAGAACACATAACGTTTTCAAAATCGGATATCACGGTTAGTAGAGGCCGGTCTTCGGACCGGGCGAAAGGGGGTGCTCATAGCTGACCTTCCCCGATCGTACCCAAGCTCCCGAGCCGAGACAACTCCGGTGATGACGGACATGTGGCCTTCGGCACCGAGTCAGGGTTTCCTAAATTCTCCCATTTTAAAATATTTAGGTGGCGACTCTGTATCTGGCAAAGCAGTCCATGTTTGGCACTACTTTTTCAAAAATCTGTTTCTCAAAACGATTTGCCAGATTTGGACTCTTTGGTTCAGATTAAGAACCGTGACACAAATCGAGTCCGAACTGTAGCGTGAGGCCCACGCGGGCGCGTCTACAGTTTCTGGCGACTCTGCTGGGGAGTTTTTAGAGAGCTTGACTCGAACTCGTGATATCCTGTTTTGATTACACTTATGTGTTTCTTTGCATGTGCATCGGTGCGCCTAGGAACACAGTGTTTGCCATCTGCCATTCCTGAACGGTTTGCCGGAGGCTTGTCTTGTCAAGACATGACCATAAGGCTGACCGGCTATGGGCTCTGACAGCATGGGAACACAAACCCCGGTTTTTACCGGGGCACCCTTTTTGACCACTCGACCTAGTACATTTTCGGATCCATACTGACCATTCCAAATTAGGACAGGCTGCTTACCCGATGTTAGGTTGTTTGAGAACTGCTGTGTGCATAGTGAAACCCTAGCTCCTGACAAAATAGGACAGGGAAACCCTACCCCAACATAGGGGTGTTTTGGCTCTTTTTACTTGCTATGTGCTTTTAGAGTGTATCTCTATAGGAATGCATATATCAGTTTGCAAGTTTGGGCATCAGGCCTGTGGGCATCAGTATTTGGGGAATCAGTTTTACCTGAGGGTATCAATTTTGGGACAGATATTTGGGAAATAGTGATCAGTATTGAGCACAGTCATTCCACTATGATTATATCCGAGCTGAGATGCTGTCTGTTTTCTCTTTTGCAAGGTAGTCCTGGAACCATAGCTTCAGAAGGCTCCGATATCCCCCGGGTACATTGGACTAGTGCTGATAGACTTTGTTAGGTCAGAAATTCAATTCAAGGGCAACCAGTGTTCTTTTGCCGAGGCAAGGTAAAGAAGGGCCAAACAGGGCTCATCGGTTCATCTGATCCGACAGTCACCAGCCACATCACCTTTGTTCGGACTCAGCAGACCATGATGGCACAGGGTTCAGAAGAATTTGTGGTCGTGATAGCAGCGTTAAATCAGGGAACTGCCATGCAGGCTGAGACCAGTATTGAAACGCAGCGCCCACCTGGGGTATCTGCCTCACATCCAGCTTTGGAACCCCAGCCAAACTTTGACCCACTTCCGCCGGTTGAAGATTTGCCGTGTCTGAATTCTCGGGAAAGGTTGACTCAAGCTCAGGTGCTCAGACCCCTGGTGCAGCCTACTGAGAGGCTTCGACCCTTTCATGTTAATGAGCTCAACCCGACTACAGTGAAGATTGCGAACCTTGAGAAGCAATTCAAAAAGGCCCAGGGCCTTAACTCCATTCCCGACATTGAGGATGGGCACACCGAGGCTGCCGTTCGGCTCCCAGACAGATTCAAAATGCCATGTATTGACCGTTTCGACGGGTCTGGAGATCCAATGGTACATATCCGACTTTTCTTGGATGTCCTAAAGCCGATGGGACTGACTAAGCCACAGAAACTCTCTCTATATGGAAGAACCCTGTCGGGTGTAGCAGCTACTTGGTACACTAAGTTGGAGGACAAAGTGAAGCAAGACTGGGAAGAATTGGCTGAGGCCTTTGTTGATCAGTATTCCTACAATACCCAAGTTGAAATGACCATGCAAGAGCTTGAAACAACCCGCCAGAACCCAACAGAGCCTTTTGTGGAATTTGTAGCAAGGTGGAGGGAAAAGGCAGCACAGATGACAGATCGTCCTTCTGAGAGGGATCAAGTGCAAATGATGGTGCGAAACCTCGAGCATGATATGTTGCAAAAGTTGATAGTCGCTCCATTATTCACTTTCAAAAGTTTGCAGGAACTGGGGGCTCAGGTCGAGAATGCGTTCAACAGCGGGATCATTCCCAGAACAAGTGAACCGACAAGGAGGGCGATTGCAGGGAGTACCAATGTTGGTAGTAGCGTCATTCCCAAACCCACCGAGATCAATGCAGTCGCCATAGCCAACCCTTTTGCCAAACCAAGCCTACAAACAGCCGGTCCAGCCCGAGCTCAGGGCAGAACTTTCACTCCCCTCTATATGAGCCTGACTAGCGCACTAAAAGCCTTGATGGAAAGAGGGCATCTCAAACCCCTCGATCCTCAACCTCTGCCTAACCCACTTCCAGCCAGACATAATCCCTCCAAGTACTGTATGTACCATCAGCAGCGCGGTCATGGCACCGACCGTTGCTACCGCCTTCGTCATGAGGTCCAAAATCTCATCGACGACCGGACGATAGCTCCACCTTCAGCCCCCGATGACCAAGTACCTCATCCACATCTCAATCTGATCCACACACTGGCCGTCCCTTACGACCCCAGCGTATACATCACCCCGGCCCATCTACCCAAGCCTGAGGTGTTTATCCCGGAAAGCATGAACTTATGCATGATGGGTGCATCTGAACCCCAATTATCTCAAACCCATGAACCCACTACTTCTGAGCTGATGAAGATGATCGAAGATCTTCAGAGAACTGTGGCAGATCTAGCCTTTGGGGTTTTGGCCCCATCATCAACCACATCACGTACCAGGGAGTTCATGTCTAAAGGCTCCCCAACTTTGGGACGGGTTGCATTGGAAGAAGGCCAATCTCTTGACAAAGTGGAAGCGACGGGTAAGAGCAAGGTAGGAGCAGGAAATGGTCACCATGAACACCTTCGCTGGGATATTGAGGCTTTGAAAGCTGAGGGACTGAACAAAGAGCAAGTCCTCGCAGTTGTCACAAAAACTGTGGATGACACTTTCGCCACTCAGAATGAGAGCAGTCTGAATCAAGGGGCAAGCCGGGAGAAGCGCCTTTGTACCAGGAATGTTCCCTTCAGCCCTAATCCCTTGCTCGGAAGAGATCAGCAAACCCAGTCAGCGCCTACCAATCCCTTTGCTGGTGCATCCAGCAAAGCTCCACAAACCTCAAAATACCCACCTCGAGGCCAGAGGGTATTCGCACCACTGTACATGTCTTTATCGGCGGCCTTGAGGGTCCTGATTAGAGAGGGGGATCTAAAACCCCTGGAGCCGCGACCACTGCCAGATAGACTTCCTTCCACCCATGATCCGACCAAGTACTGTGCCTTTCATCAGCAAGTCGGCCATGTCACTGATGGTTGTTTCCGTCTTCGCCACGAAATACAAGATCTGATTGACAATAAGGTCATCGTCGCACCAACTCAACAAAGTCTATCGTCATTGGATCAGTGAACCTGGGGGATAATGCGGTGCGATCGGGGGATGAACCACCTGCGGGCGGCGCTCAGTTTACTTCAGATGTGGCGTTTGGTATGCACAATTCTGAGCAATGTGCGAACACTAGTTTTTTGTACTTTCTGACTTGGGTATTGGGTCAGTTTTGTTGTTTTGTATATGGTCAGTCTTTTTGTACTAAGTCGGTCAGGTCTGTCTTGTTGTATCGAGTCAGTCTTGTTTTGTTAAAGTCAGGTGATTCCGGGGGTGTTACCTCGGGCATCACTATTTTGTTTTGTGTTTGTCTTTTCGCTTTCTTTTGAGCCTGTTTCTGCCATGGAGCCAGTTACACCAACAGTTATGAATGAAACAACAGTGGTTTTTCATGATTTTGTGCTTACTTCTGCCTTGTGTTAGTTGTACCAAAAAGTCGAATGGGACGACAGTGCATTTCACCTGCTTCTCTGTGCTTTTAAGTCATTGCGTTAACCTAAGTTTTTCGAAGCTGTTTTTGAACATTGTGATGAAAACGAAGAGGAAGGAATTCCTCAGGTTTTTGCAACAATTTGATCATTTGAGAGAAAGAGAGGCATGCTAAGCCTTTAATGATCGAGATCATGCTTGTTAATATGAGTACTGAGAAGGATCCTGGCTTGATCCAGATTGGTCCCACACTGTCTTCAGCGCGAGCGACTAGTCGCTTTCTTAAAAGATTTCAAAAAAACGTTTTGCGCGATCCTGCGAAGACCTGTGTGGAATCGCTCTTGAGATTGTGCAGCCTAGGATCGCTCTCAGCCTCGAGACTCGACCCCTCATTTTCAAACCTTGAACTTGGATTCAGAAGGTTCAACGATCAACCACAATGTGAAGCCTGTGTGGCCTGATTTGAAGCAGCCCATGAATTAGGGGCAGGGAAGTCAGACCAAGAAGATCAGATGTCATCAAAAGAAACTTGCAAAGCTAGATCAGAAGTATCCCTGGAACTAGGGGCAAAAATGCCAGATGTGCTCGAAGAGCCGAAGATTGGTCGTCCTGCAAATCAATGAAGACCGGCAAGAACGCCAAATCCCAGAGGGAGGAAAGAGAAAGTATTGTTAAAGAAAAATTGAGTTCCGATCTACAACACTAGGGGCAAATCCAGCCCCTATGGGATGGACTCCTGCATTGTCAGCGAACAACAGTCACTCTCCTGGATTCAGACGGATTCGAGATCTCAGAACCATTTGACATGGACAAAGCTACACTTTTACCCTTGAGAGGCTCGCTGGGTCGAAAACCCGGAAGGGCGACCCAGGCAAAAGTTAGAGCAAGGAAAAAAGGAAAAGAACAAAAAAGAAAAGAAAAAAAGGGAAGAAAAGAAAAGAAAAAAAAGAAAAGAAAAAAAGAAAGAAAAGAAAAGATAAAAAATGAAAAGAATTGAAAAGAAAAGAAGAACAAAGCTCGCAAGGCCGAAAACCCGCAACAGGCGCCTTGGAAAAAGTTAGAGCCTAAAAAGGAGAGGTTAATACCCGAGTGTACCTTACCCCGAACTACGTCAGGCTTGATTCCCATCTTTGGGATACGTAGGCAACTTCATTCCGAAATCCAGCCGTAAAACACTTCAAATTCAACTGTGTCCATGTAATGGTTTTGATCATATTTGCCTTCTCTGTATCCGAGAGTTCGGTTGTCATCGTTACTCTAAGGACTGATTGCAATGCGCTACGATGCCATCCAAACAAGGGGCAACTTTCCGTTGCCATACAGTGTGCCGCGGTGCCATTCAAACAAGGGGCAACTTTCTGTTGCCGTGCAGCTCTTTTCAAGCAAGGGGCAATTTTCCTTCGGATCTGAAGTTGCGCGTCTTAAGAGTAGGTTCCGTGCTTGTTGAGCATTGGCCGTTTGCAAAAATAATTTTTGAGAATCTTTATTGAGGTTGACTGATCTCTCGAAAATTATTCCGTCTTTTCCAAAACTGGACCATTTCTTGGACCCAAAAAGGAAAATTTTCAGTGCTCATAACCTAACTTGCATGATTTTCAAATCAAAAATTGAACAAGTATGTTAATCTAACTCTCATATTGGTCAAAATTGTTTTAGTAGAAAACCAAAACAAAAAATGGTCAAAATGGTGAACTAGGGGCACGGTTGAGTCAGGCTTCCTGTCTTTCCCCCATTGTCAATGCATCTGCCAAAAAGGCACTCTACCTGCCAGAAAAGGGCACCACTGAAGCTGACCGCAAAAGGGCAGAAGGCTCTCACATCCTCCACGCAATGAGGTATCAAGCCAAGTGTGAAGCACGAACGGGAACGGATCAAGATATTCCACTCCTTTGTTTGGACAGATGTAATCACGTCCAAACTCCCCAGTAAGAGCATCGTCAACCAATGTCGATTGTAGATCTGCTGCACATCCAGCCGCATCGCAACCCCTCTGTGGGAGAAAGTTCACTATTGTGAGCAGAAGAAGAGAATCTAGCAGAATGCTTGGGGCAAGAACCCGCAACTTTCTAGTTTATCCATCAACCACCCAGGGGAGGGATTGAAAAATGAGAGATTGAAGAATAGAGAGATGTGCAATGAGAGAAAAAGTGAGAAAAGGGATTTTTCAGAAAAACAGAGCCTGAGGGCCGAGCGATGCGAGAATCACAAATGAGAAAGGGTGGGAAACAATACCCGGGGAAACAGGCTCCATGTGCACATTTGAGTCTTGTATTTTATTTTGTCTGTCTCGATTCTCATTTTGAGTCGCTTCGAGTGTTACTCGATGTGTTTAGGTTGTTTACCTTTGTTTTTCACTTGTCGAGTCGTTTTGGCTGTGGCCAGTCGTCGGCTCAATACCCGGTTAAGAACTCATTTCTCAATTTCCAAAAAAAAAAATCATCTTGTGCTCAGAGTGCTGTGCCATTCTCCACATTTGTGCAAAACAGTACTTGTTCTTTCATAAAACTGCAGGGTCCACCCCCGATAAGTGTGAACAGTAGATCAAGGACCTATCTGAAGCTATGTAGGTTCCGGACTGCAAAGCAAAAGAAAAAAAGGAAAATTTGGAGCATCTTAGGGTGTTCCAGCTTTGGCAAGATCCGAGACTGCATTTCAGGTGCACCTTCCCAGACCTCGCCATTTCCCTGGAGTATGAGTGTATCTCGACCCCAAGTGTAAGCCTGCTTCAAGTCAGAATGGCAATTAAAGCAGCAGCAGATGTTATCTCTCGCCAATATGAACAGGGTGTACCCTTTTTGAGCTGAGTGTGTTGCAAAGTCCTCTAAGAGGTAAATCAGAGGCACTTACATGTTTGATGCCCTTCCATTGCATAGAATGTGCACTTTCATATACACTTCTGTTACATATGTGCCGCGCATCGTTACGATTTATGCATAGAATATGCTTGCTTTAGATTCTGCATAGAATTTGCTTTCAATATTGCATAGAATATGCTCCTGTTTCTTGCATAGAAAATGCACTCTTCCATACTTGCATAGAAAATGCACCTCATTTGCATAGAACATGCATTCATTCGCGTTATCTTGCGCACCTTACTTGCACTTGTTAGTGCATTGTATTTTCTTCGCGCTATCTTGCGCATCGCACTGTTTTGTGCATTACATTTCCTTCGCGCTATTTTGCGCATCGCACTATTTTGTGCATTGCATTTGTTCGCGCTATCTTGCGCACCTTACTTGCACTTGTTAGTGCATTGTATTTTCTTCGCGCTATTTTGCGCATCGCACTGTTTTGTGCATTACATTTCCTTCGCGCTGTTTTGCGCATCGCACTATTTTGTGCATTGCATTTGTTCGCGCTATCTTGCGCACCTTACTTGCACTTGTTAGTGCATTGTATTTTCTTCGCGCTATTTTGCGCATCGCACTATTTTGTGCATCACATTTCCTTCGCGCTATTTTGCGCATCGCACGATTTTGTGCATTGCATTTGTTCGCGCTATCTTGCGCACCTCAATTGCACTTGTTAGTGCATTGCATTTGTTCGCGCTATTTTGTGCATTGCACTGTTTTGTGCAGTTTACATTTCGCGTTATTTTACGCGCCTCAATCGCACTTTCTTGTGCATTTCAAATCACTCGCGCTTTCTTGCGCATCGCACTGTTTTGTGCATCACATTGTTACATTCGCGCTATTTTGCGCACCTCAATCGCACTATTTTGTGCAGTTTATCACTCGCGCTCTCTTGCGCATCGCACTATCTTGTGCATTTCATTACATGCTCTCTCTCATCTTGCATAGAAAATGCTTGTAGCATTTGTCAGTTCATTGCGTCGCACTGTTTTGTGCATCTTACTTGCATTTTGCATGCATTCTATCGCGTTATCTTGCGCACCTCACCTGTACTTGTTAGTACATTGCATTGTTTTGAATATAAACTGGCTTCGCGTAGCGTATAAGTCCAATTATCAAAGTCTTCCTGCATATCATTTGCATCCTGCCCCTGAACTACGCTGGTTTGATTCCTTGCAAAGGGATACGTAGGCAGCCTGCGGGCACAACCATTCATTCATTCGTATTTTGTTTGTTTGTCCAAGTCTTCGGCCTGGTCAAAAATAGGTCGTCTCTGGGCTTTGACATTCACTCCCGTCATTGTTATGACTTTCGAGTTTTGTCAAAGAGGGGCAACTGTAGACACCCCATTTTTGACCGCCCTTAAGACTTGGGCGTTACTGATGGTTTACTTGGTGGAGACAGGTGTGCAGGGGAAATGTTCAGTTTCTTTGGCAAAGAGAGAGGCAAATCCTTCAAAACACTTTGTTTAGGGGTTTGGAGTTGAAGAAGAGAGGAAAGGAGAGGAGAAAACTAGTTTGGGAGAAGTTCGGCATGAATCCGGGTAGAAGCGAGTCGAGCAGCCCTCGCTGAATCGGGCTTGTCTATCTGTACGCTTGGAGTTTAGCTATGGAGCCACCACCGTCGGAAAGCTTACTTCCGGGGCTTCATTTTGCACTCAAGAATCTCCTAGAGCCGAGTCCGGGTGGGGGAGATATGATCAGTTGAAGTCGGGCATCATCCCGGTTGGATCGAATCTGCGCGGCTTCACGAAAAAGGGCATAAATTTTTACACAGAAGGAATTTTAATGCAAGGTTTGCGCCATTGGAAAGATAACTTCCGGGGCTTCAATTTGGACACCAACCGGCACTTTTTTGACCTCACCGGCCACCCATCGGCACTATATTTATCCGACCGGCAATTTATTGTGCCGACCGGCAATTTATTGTGCCGACCGGCAGGTTAAAGTAGCCGACCGGCCTTTTTTGCTAGCCGACGACCTTCCGGAGCATTCTGCAGATTGAGTGGATTCCAGCTGTGCCAGCTGGAGGGCACAGACTGGATCCTCCACACACGTGTATGGAGGATCTTGGCTCTTGGTTTTGAAGCTTCTAAGAGAAGTCTTACTCCCTTGGCTCTATAAAGGGAGCCCTCTTCTTCCTTATACTAGGTTAGAAGAAAACCAGCTGGAGCATTATACATACAACCCTATATCTATACATTCAACCCTCTCTTCCAAGCTCCAAAGTCCATTATCCTTGGCCATTTACACACCAAGCCATAGCACAACACCACCACTTCCATTTCCAGCAGCTGGAGGCTGTTCTTCAAAGCCTAAGGAGCCACAAACTCAAGCCAAGAAGCCATCAAAGTTTGGTCTTCAAGGGTGAGTAGCATTTCCTCTCTTTTGAGCTTTTTCTTGTATCATTTCTTAGCCATATTTGCTTACGGTTTTAGGCTCCGACCTTAACTGAAACTAGGTCTATTTTGAGCTATTCTACATGTTTGTTGAAGGGCTCAACCCTCTTTGAGAACCCTATCTCACACTTTCTTCATTACCCCTTTGTATGCCATTATTTTGCATGATTCTTTTAGCCTATGTGTGATCTGTTTTCGAGCCTGAGGTAAACTGTGAATAGGCTTATTTTGAGCCCTTCTTCAACATTGAAGAAGGGCCCATCCTTGTTTGGGACCTCCATGTACCACTTGCCATTGTAGCCCTCTTTGGCCCCCCTTTTTTTGCATAATTTATTAGCCTGTTTTTCTTCTGTTTTTGTGGCTTGGTCCGAACTTAAAGTGGCCATATTTTGACCCCCTTGTCATGTTTCATTAAGGGTATTTGGATATTTGATGAATATTTTGTGTACTTCATGTTATAGCCCTCTTGTGGCCTTAATCTTGCATAAATTGTTTGCCATGCTTGTATCTGTTTTCGAGCCTTGTCATCTACTGAAAAACATCATATTTTTGGTCCCTCTTCAGTGTTGTAGAAGGGTATTTTTCTGTTTGGGTTTTGCATCTACCACTTGCTTCATTACCTCCCTTGCGGAGCCGTTTTTGTATGCCATTTTAGCCCTATCTTTGCTTGCTGTTTGGCCATGTCATAAACTGTAAAAATGCTTGTCTCAGGGCTTCCTTGCTTCTGTCTTCATGCTCCATGTCCATATTGTGCATGCTTTGTATAGCTGTAGGCCATTGTGTATGCCTAATTTTGCATTTCGGGTCGCATGTCATGCATCGGGTGCCATTTTGCCATGATTCGGGGCTGTTTCGGGTCATGTTTAGCTTCTGAAATTTGCATGCTAGCATATCATCTTGCCATGTCTTGTTAGAGTGGCATTCCGTGCCGTAGGTTCGGTCCTCGGTTTGCGTGCACGCGTGCACGTACTTCGAGAGTCCCATTTTCATCCGCTGGCATCCTATGTGAGTGTGGCTAAGGCTCACTCATGTTGGTATAAGCCCATATCACATTTTCATGTCATTTACATTGCGTATGCCATTGCCTCGGTTTGCGTGCCCGTGTGCACGCATTTCGAGGCACTTCGTTTTCATCCATCGGCCTCTTATGTGAGTGTGGCTGAGGCTCTCTCATGTTAGTATAAGTCCATGTTGCATCCTATATGCCGTTTTAGCCATTGCATTGCATATGCCATTGCCTCGATTTGCGTGCCCGTGTGCACGCATTTCGAGGCACTTCATTTTCATCTTATGGCCACTGATGTGGGTGCGGCTGAGGTCCACTCACATTGGTGTAAGTCCATCTCGCATTGTGTATGCCATGTTTCAATGCGTTGTGCATGTTATGTTGTTAGCATTGCGTGTGCCATGTAGTTATATTGCATGTTTGTATGTTTGCTTGCATGCTTAGGTCGCATGTGCATTGTTGTGCATTGCCTCGCCTCTTGACCAATCATGATTGAGGTTGGGTCACTTGTATGTTTAGTGTGCATTGCATTTGACATTGAAACGCATACTTGACTCTTTGGCCATCATGCATCGAAATGCGTGATTGGTGGCCCGAGGGTCGAGGGCCATGCTCCCTTGAGTCCATTACATGATAGGGAGTGTGTCCATGCATATATTTGCCTAAAAACCCCATGCCATATACTGTCTACTCTCTGTTGCTGTCAAAACTGTCTTCTGCAGGAAGCTTCTGCCGACCGGCAGAATTTAGTGCCGACCGGCAATCTTTGAAATGCCGATGGCCCGATCAACAGCCGATGGAAGTTGTGAAATGCCGGTGGGAATTTCCCCTAGCCGGTGGTGCTCTGCAGCATGCAAGGAACCTGTCCTGGAGTTTTGGCAATTTTCAGAGAGACAGGGCAGTATAAACAGAGGTGGCAGTGTTATGGTACGGGCTTTCCGGGCGAGACGGATCCGAGCATGCATCACTCACGTATCCCGAGGCGGGGGCCGTGGCCACCTTCCCTTTGCATTTAATTTATTGATTAAATAGGAATTCTGTAATAATTAATTAAGTAGTTAGTTATTTATTCGGACTGTAATATTTATTTGGTCCCTCCGAGTGAGGGTAAATATGTAATAAGTGTGTGTGCGTGTGATGTATGTCTTCCAACCCCACTTCTTTCTTCCCTTTTATTTACCTGCTTATGATGGTAGATTAGGGCACATTTATTTTAGCATACCTTATGCTATGCATGCGTGCATTCATGCATTTGTTGACATGCATTAGGCTCGGTACATCACGCTAACTGCATTTGTACTTCAATTCCAAATTGAATACGTGCATCAACTGATCGCATTTCATATGCCATGCTTAGGTTAGCCGAGCCTATCTAATTGCATCCTGTATGTGCTGCATTAGTCAATTTGACATGAACTAGGACACGCATGTTTTGCTAACTAGTTTACTGTTTTGGCACGGAGTACGATGTAAGTATTTATGCTTTAGCATCCCGCATGTGCGTGAATGTTAACATGACAGTATGCTTGCCATGCGGCTAAATGCTTATGTGTTAAACTGTTTGAATGCCTGTGGGTGAAGGTTGGATTGTTTGAGTTGGAAAAACTCATTGAAATCCGTGTTTTAGCCTACTCGCGAGTAGCAAATTCCAAAGCATTTTCAAAACAAACGGATATGCAATGTTTCTTTCCAAATTAGGCAATCTAGTCTATACTTGTTTGCTGCGCGCATAACATAGTAATTCTAGGCTAATAAATGGAATAAGAACACATAACGTTTTCAAAATCGGATATCACGGTTAGTAGAGGCCGGTCTTCGGACCGGGCGAAAGGGGGTGCTCATAGCTGACCTTCCCCGATCGTACCCAAGCTCCCGAGCCGAGACAACTCCGGTGATGACGGACATGTGGCCTTCGGCACCGAGTCAGGGTTTCCTAAATTCTCCCATTTTAAAATATTTAGGTGGCGACTCTGTATCTGGCAAAGCAGTCCATGTTTGGCACTACTTTTTCAAAAATCTGTTTCTCAAAACGATTTGCCAGATTTGGACTCTTTGGTTCAGATTAAGAACCGTGACACAAATCGAGTCCGAACTGTAGCGTGAGGCCCACGCGGGCGCGTCTACAAGGAGTCAAGTGATTCCGGGAGTGTTATCTCGGATATCACTGTTTTGTTTTGTATTTCTCTTTTTGCTTTCTTTTGAGTCTGTTTCTGCCTTGGAGCCAGTTGTGCCGACAAATCTAAATAAAACAGTAGTGTTTTTTTTTTTCATGTTTTGTTCTTATTGCTACTCTGAGCCTGTTATGCCAACAAGTTTGAATGAAACGGCAGTGCTTTTTACCTACTTCTTATGTGCCTCGAAATTATTGCATTGACCTAAGTTTTTCAAAAACATTTTTTAACGAAAACGAAGAGGGAGGAATTCCTCGGGTTCTGCAAAATTTGATCAAACTGAGAGAAAGAGAGGCATGCTAAGCCCTTAATGAATGAGATCATGTTTGTTAACATGAGTACTGAGAAGGATCCTAACTTGATTCAGACTGGTTCTACATTGTCTTCAGTGCAAGCGATTTGTCGCTTTCTTAAAAGATTTCAAAAAAAAAAAAATGTTTTGCGCGGTCCTGCCAAGACCTGTGTGGAATCGCTCTTAAGATTGTGCAGCTTAGGATTGCTCTCAGCCTCGACTCGACCCCTTTGCTTTCAAACCTAGAACTTGAATTCAGAATGTTCAATGGTCAACCACAATGTGAGGCATGTGTGGCCAGATTTGAAGTAGCCGACGGACTAGGGGCAAGAAAGTCAGATCAAGAAGGTCAGATGTCGTCAAAAGAAGCTTGCGAAGCTAGATCATAAGCACCCCCTTGAATTAGGGGCAAAAGAACTACAAATGTGCTCGAAGAGTGAAAAGTTGGGACATTTCTCAAGCTAACGAAAATCAGCAAGAATGCCAAATCCCAGAAGGAATGAAAGAAGAAACTATTGCTGAAGGACAACTGAGTTCCTATCCATAACACTAGGGGCAAATTCAACCCCCCATTGGATGAACTTCTACATCATCAGCGAATATCAACCATTCTTTCGAATACAGATGGCCTCAAGATCTTAAAACCATTTGACATGGACCAGCTACACTTTTACCCTTAAGAGGCTCGCTGGGCCAAAAACCCGGAAGGGCGACCCAGGCAAAAGTTAGGGCAAATAAAAAAAAAGAAAAAGAAAAGTACAAAAAATGCAAAGATTGAAAGAACAAAAAGAAGAAATGAAAAGAATTGAAAAGAAAAGAAGAGCAAAGCTCGCAACGTTGAAAACCCAGAAAGGGCGGCCTTGGCAAAAGTTAGAGCGCAAAATGAGAGGTTAATACCCGAGTGTACCTTAACCGGAACTACGTAAGGCTTGATTCCCGTGTTTGGGATACGTAGGCAACTTCATTTTGAAGTCCAGCCACAAACACTTCCAAATCGATTGTGTCCATGTAATTGGTTTTGATAATCTTTGTCTTCGCTGTATCCGGAAACTCGGTTGTGACCGTCACTTTGAGGACTGATTACGGTGTGCTGCAGTGCTATTCAAACAAGGGGCAACTTGCCATTGCCGTGCAGTGCCATTCACACAAGGGGCAATTTTCCGTGGATATGGATCTGAGGTTGTGCATCTTAAGAGTAGGTTTTGTACTCGTTGAGCGGTGGTCGTTTGCAAATACAGTTTTTGAGATTTTTTTTAATGAAGTTGGCTAACTTTCTCGAAAATTTGTTCCATCTTTTCCAAAACTAGACCATTTCTTGGACGCAAAAAGAAAAATTTTTCAGTGCTCATAGCCTGGCTTGCATGATTTCAAATCAGAAAATTGAACAAGCATGTTAATCAAACTCTTATGTTGATCAAAATTGTTTTAGTAGACAGCCAAAACAAAACAAAAAAATGGTCAAAATGATGAATTAGGGGCACAGTTGAGTCAGGTGTTCTGTCTTTTCCCCACTATCACCATATTCGCCAAGAAAGGCACAATTGAAGCTAACAACAAAATGCCGAAAGCTCTCACATCCTCTAAGCAACGAGGTATCAAGCCAAGTGCGAAGCACGAGCTGGAATGGGGCAAGATATTCCACTCCCTCACCTAGACAGATCTGATCACGTCCAAATTCCCCAGCAGAGCATCGTCAACCGATGTCCGCAGCAAATTTGCTACACACCCAGTCGTAGCGCAACCCCTCTGTGGGAGGAACCCACTAGCTGTGCGCAGAAGAATGAGAATCTAGCAGAATGCTAGGGGCACGGGCCCACAACCTCCTAATTATCCATCAATCACCCAGGTGAGGGATAAAAAAGAGAGAGATTGAAGAATAGAGAGATGTGCGCTGAGAGAAAAAGTGAGAAAAGGGCTTTTTCAGGAAAAAAAAAAAAAAGAGCCCGAGGGCCGAGTGATGTGAGACTCACAAATGAGAAAGGGTGGGAAACTATACCCGGAGAAACTGGCTCCTCGCGACTGAGTAGTCTCTCGCCTTTGTAATACGTCTGAGTGTTGTGTTTGCTGTGTCGTTTGTCTCGATTTTTGTTTTGAGTCGTTTTGAGTGTTACTCGATGTGTTTAGGTTGTTTACCTTTCGTTTTTCTTTGTTGAGTCGTTTTGACTACGGTCAGTTGTAGGCTCAATACCCGGTTGAGGACCCCTTTCTCAGTTCAACTTCAAAAATAAATCGTTTTGTGCTCAGAGTGTTGTGTCATTCTCCACGTTTGTGCAAAACAAGATTCTCTCATTCATAAACCGTTGGGTTCAAACCAGGTCATGTGAGAACAGCCGAACAAGGACCTATCTGAAGCTATATGAGGTTTCCAGACTGCAAAGCAAAAGAAAAGAGGGAAAATATGGAGCATCTTAGTGTGTTTCAACCCCAGCAAATTCCGAGACTATGTCCCAGGTACATCTTGTCATGCCTCGCCTTTCTCTGGAGTATGAGTGTATCTCGACCCCAAGTGTAAGCCTGCTTCAAGTCAGAATGGCAGTCCAAGCAACACCTATGGTTTTCACGTGCAGATGTTATCTCTTGCCAATATAAACAGCGTGTACCCTTTTGAGCTGAGTGTGTTGCAAAGCCCTCCAAGAGATAAATCCGAGGCACCAAAGTACATGTTTGAGCCCCTCTACTGCATAGAATATGCACTTTCATCTACACTTATGTTGCACGCATGTTGCGTATCATTATGATTCATACATAGAATATGCTTTCAATATTGCATATGATATATCTGTCTATTACGTAAAATGTGCTTGCTTTCAATTTTGCATAGAATATGTTTTTCTTGTCTCATGCGTAAAAAAAAAAAAATGTATTTGCTTATCGAGTTGTTGCTCATTTGTCTATCGAGTTGTTGCTCATTTGCTTATCGAGTTATTACTCATTTGTCTATCGAGTTGTTGCTCATTTGTTTATCGAGTTGTTGCTCATTTGTATATCGAGTTGTTGCTCATTGGTTTATCGAGTTGTTGTCCATTTGTTTATCAAGTTGTCGCGATTTTGTTTATTGAGTTGTTGCTCTTTACTTATCGAGTTGTAAACTTGTCAAAGTCTTTGCTTTGCTTATCGAGTTGTATTTACACTTGGTTAGCTTATCTAGTTCTTTGTTTTGATTATCGAGTTGTTTTGTCGTTACTCGGTTCACTACTTGATTATTACGGTGCAAATGTTTTTTTCAAACAGGAGTTCAAATCTCATTTACATTGTTATGTAATGCGATGCATAAAATGTGCAAATGTAACACTTTTTGAACAAAACAGCTGTTTCATTTCATCATGTCTTTTGCAAAAAATACATAGTTTTGAGAAAGTAAAAGCTACCTGAGGCAGTACAATGTGCTCAAACTACCAGTAAAAAGAAAAATAAAGCAAAACAAAAGAGGAGAAAAGCAACAAAATGTCTGAACAGAGCAAAGAAAAGAAAAGCAACAAGTGTCTAGATCAACACCAACGGTCTCAAGTGCGGGAGTCAATCCTGGTCCTCTTCCTGGACGAAGGCCCAGGATCACCACCGCCAACTCCGCCGTTAGAATCTGAGTCTGTGCCATCCTCAGCCTCGCCCTGAGATTACTTTACCTCCTCATCTGACTCATCGTCGTCTGGAGTGGGCTCTCATGAACTACTCTCAGCACGGGCGCGTCTGTGCCTACCTCGGCTGTGGATAGTCATCCTCTGCCTGGCTCTCCCTCCTCCTCGAGCAGGAACAGATGGTCCAGCTGGAGCACCTCCCGCTGCCGGAATCTGGAATGGGGCCTGGAAAGGACAAATAGCAAATGCATCAGTCATGCTATGCAAAACAGTATATAAATGCTATGAGCAGTGTATCAGTAAAAAAATCTAGTGTATGGGTCCAGTGTATGAATGCCGTGAGCAACGTTGTGAACAGTATATGGCTTACAGTGTATTAGTGCCGTGAGTGCTGTGAATCAAGTGCCGTGTTGATAGTGTGATGCATCAGATTATGTATGAAGCTATAGGCAGAGTTGAAAGAACTTACCGGGATATTGTAGATGGTCAACAAGCCGAGGCACCGCTGCAGCATCCCCACCACTAAGGCTGTCAACTCCAGGGACTGGCGAGTGTACTCGATGGAAGCCTGCAAAAGGGTTGAAGTCATTAGTATTCTGCGGAATATCAAATGAATTGAAATGACTGTACAGAATGCAAAGTCTAGTAGTACATACCGGGGTCGAGCCATAGACTCCGCAAGCTCATAATCAGCCAGAGGAGGAGCGAAGGGAATCTGATAAGTCTCCCCACTCTGTCCTCGGCATGTGATCGTCGTGGGCAGCTCTGGCTATCCAGCTTCCTGCCCTCTCCGGGACCCACTCCTGCCTCGGGCCGGAGGTGCCCTCGATACCCCCGCTCCCGCTACTGGCGCCACTGGCCTTTCTCGCTTTGCTCGACGAGCACCAGTCAAAGGCCGCATGATATAAGCCTGGATGTACTCGGCATAGTCACCCTCGTCTCTAAAGCCCTCAGAGTCCCAACCGATGGTGTAATCCATCATCTCCTCAAAGGTATACCTCTCGGTATGCCTCATATGGGTGGGAGGCGACCTCGGGACTACCTGCTCCGGTAAGTCGAGGGTTTGCCGCAAGAAACACTCACCCAAGTACCAAGCATAGAAGACTGGGCCCTCTAGCAGAACTCTGAAATGGGCAGTCTCTCAAGCACCGGCGTACCGCTCCCGAACCGCGTCAGGCAATGGGGCCCAAGGCTACCAGGTGATCTGCAAACAAAACACAGTTTGTTATTTACTGATATTGAGAGTATAAAATAAAGCGAAGCTTAGGATAAACTGAAATGTTTGACATACCTCGGCTGCGGTGATAGTGTCAAAATAGGACAGAAGAACATGAAGGACTCCCATGGCCTCCGCTCGCATCTCACATCAAAGCGATGAGAAAACGAAACGCCGAGAGGCATCTCCTCATCCAGCACTGGAGCAAGCCTAGGAAAGTAGGCATACGCCCATAACTACAGAATGCAACAGAGCAGATATGAGTATGCTTATCAGATAAAGCAGTATACAGATAAAGTAGAGTGCGGTACGTGCAGTGTATTGTGCAGTGTGTGCGGTGTACAACCAATGTAAAGCAGATTGCATGCGCGCAGTGTGTGTGATGTACAGATAATGAAAAACAAAACTGAAAAGACAGAAAAGGGAACATGTACTTCCTAGGCTCGCCAGTAGCCTCCAAGCAACTGCCCGCTGAGACGGGAGGATGAGCTCATATATCCGTAAATAGTAGCCAAGCCCGCGCCACCCCAATCGTAACGGCGGATCCATGTCACGTCCACTAATGCGCTCAGCACGTAGAGGGCGATAGTGTTCGCCCGGTCGGCGAAGAGTATGGTCCCCTGCAGGAACATAATGAAGCCACGGGCGTACTGCCCCTCCTCCTCCCGAGTAGTAGGCGCCTGGATCTGGAAGTGATCCTTGAACCACGAGTACCTCACGAATCCTTCCCGAGTAAGAGGTGGCTGAGTGCCGAGCAAATATAGCTAAGCGTCGTTCCACTCGTCCATGTCTGTATCAAAGGGGATTAGATCACCCCCCACTTCGATGTCTGTGAGCATGGAGAAGTCAAAGGGAGTCATCGTCATCTCCCCGGTGGCAGAAAGGTGGAAGGAGTCTGTGGTGTCCCACCACCTCTCCACCAGAGCATCAAGAAGGGGCCTACTCATAATGAGGCGCGAGAGTCCCATGCAGAAGGTCCCAAAGCCAGCCCGATCGATGATATGACGGACTGTATCGGGTAGCTCCATGTACCAACCTCAAGCGGCAGTGTTCCCATACCCCCAGAAGGCATGGGAATCTCCCTGTGTTCAAAACAAACAGTTGTGGAGCAGTGTTAGAAATACAGTCTTAAATACACTCAGAATTGATGGAAATGCAGTGTGTGTATGTGCATGTGTTCAGATTTAAACAGATATTGGGTGTGGGTGTTCTCACAGTGAACTATAGCATATGATGTATCAGTATGTTTGAATTGTTCAGTTGAGAATGCAGTGTATGTACATAAGTTCAGATTTAAACAGATGTCGGGTGTAGGTGTGCTCACAGTGAACTACAGCATATGATGTATCAGTATGTTTGAATTGTTCAGTTGAGAATGCAGTGTGTGCACATAAGTTCAGATTTAAACAGATGTTGGGTGTGGGTGTGCTCACAGTGAACTACAACATATGATGTATCAGTATGTTTGAATTGTTTAGTTGAGAATGCAGTGTGTGTGCATAAGTTCAGATTTAAACAGATATCGGGTGTGGGTGTGCTTACAATGAACTACTGCATATGATATATCAGTATGTTTGAATTGTTCAGTTGAGAATGCAGTATGTGTGCATAAGTTCAGATTTAAACAGATATCGGGTGTGGGTGTGCTCACAGTGAACTACGGTATGTGATGTATCAGTGTGTCTGAGTTAAGCAGTTAAAGAACAGAATCCACTATCGCAGTTATGTGTTCTACATTACAGAAAATGAAACAGAGGAAGAATATACCTCAGCGGCGTCGTAGGACAAGCGCGACTCAGGCTCGCGCAGTAGAAGCTCCAATGGCACACCCCGCGCATAGCTCCTAAGGCGGATGCCATTGGGAGGAAGCACATGAATCGCCGGCCTGTAGGTCGCTGGGTTGAATGGTCGGATGCGAAGAGGTAGAAGCTCGACCTCGGGGTTCACGTCCATCTCCGGGGGAGTCCCACCGCCTGGAACGTCGACTTCCATCTCAAGAAAGGTGCGAAAATGGCCGAAAGCGCGAAAAATGGGTGAGAATGCAAAAGGTCAACCCAAAAGTCAACCCCGAGAGGGTGAAAAATGGAAGAAAAGGTCGGGGTATGGAAAAGATACGCAGATCGAGGTATGACTCGGGGAAAACAAACCCCAAATGGTGGAAACCAAGAAAAGGGCACCGAAACCAAGATTTGTTCGGTTCAAAGTGTGCGAAACGGGGAGAGTTTCGCGAATCGAACGATGGAAAAGTGTCGAAAACAAGGGAAAAACAAGGATCGAAGGTTGGAAAATCACCTAGGGAGAGGGGAGAGGGATTTTCGAACTAAGAGGAAATGAAAATATAGGGTTTGAGGCCCTATATTTAAAGACCCGAGGCAAAATGTCAAAACTGCCACGACACAGCCATTTTTGGCCGGTCGGCTAAATATTTGGCGGGTGGCCTCATTTTATGGCCGGTGGCCTCCCCTTGTGGCCGGTACACCTCCTACACCCTTGTTTCGGGTCAAATATGATGTTTGGGACCTTCATTCCTCAAGAAAGTGCAAGAAAATACACTGTTGAAGCTCAAACCGGCCTCCGTGTCAACCTCAAATCGTACCTTCCGTGTGCGATGCTCGGTACGCGTATGGTGTATCCTTTTTCGTATCCTTTTTGTATCTTTCGAGATTCGAAAATGTCTTTAAATGCGTTGTATTACAATGTTTTTGTCTTGCGTTGTAGCGCACAGCACGTTTGCATTGCTATGCACGTCTCTATAAACACTGTAATGCGCACCTGTTTGCATTGTTATGCACGTACTATATGCATTGTCGCGCACACTATGCTCGCATTGTCATGCACATCCCCTAGGTCGCATTGTCTTGCACCCCCTCCATCTGCGTTGTTTCGCGTGTCTCATTCGCACCATCATACACCTTATCATATTACATGCATTGTCATGCATTCCAATTCACGCATTGTCATGCATTTCAGTTCAAGCATTGTCATGCATTTCAATTAGTGCATTGCCATGCATTTCAATTCGCGCATTGTCATGCATTTCAGTTCATGCATTGCCATGCATATCTTACATGCATTGTCATGCATTTCAGTTCATGCATTGCCATGCATATCTTACATGCATTGTCATGCATTTCAGTTCACGCATTGTCATGCATTTCAGTTCAAGCATTGTCATGCATTTCAATTAGTGCATTGCCATGCATTTCAATTCATGCATTGTCATGCATTTCAGTTCATGCATTGCCATGCATATCCTACATGCATTGTCATGCATATCTTACAAGCATTGTCATGCATTTCAATTCATGCGTTGTCATGCATTTCAGTACATGCATTGTCATGCATTTCAATTCGTGCATTGACATGCATTTCAGTTCATGCATTGTCATGCATTCCAGTTCATGCATTGTCGTGCATTTCGGTTCGAGCATAGCCATGCATTTCAGTCCAAGCATTGTCATGTCCATTACATGCATTGTCATGCATTTCCCCATGTGTTTTATCGCACATTTTTTCACACATTGCTTGCGTTGTCGCGTGTGCTTTATTTACATGTGTTTATGCTTATTTCCACGTTGTTACACATTGTACACGTTGTCGCGTGTGCTTTACTTACATGTGTACATTTCATTCCTTGCTATGCACATTGCTCGCGTTGTCGCGTGTGCTTTACTTACATGTGTTTATGCTTGTTTCCACGTTGTTACACATTGCACACATTGTCGCGTGTGCTTTACTTACATATGTACATTTCATTCCTTGCTATACACATTGCTCGCGTTGCCGCGTGTGCTTTACTTACATGTGTTTATGCTTATTTCCACGTTGTTACACATTGTACACCTTGTCGCGTGTGTTTTACTTACATGTGTACATTTCATTCCTTGCTATACACATTGCTCGCGTTGTCGCTTGTGCTTTACTTACATATGTTTATGCTTATTTCCACGTTGTTACACATTGTACACGTTGTCGCGTGTGCTTTACTTACATATGTACATTTCATTCCTTGCTATACACATTGCTCGCGTTGCCGCGTGTGCTTTACTTACATGTGTTTATGCTTATTTCCACGTTGTT
Organism: Camellia sinensis; assembly: GCF_055761805.1. Lineage (NCBI taxonomy): Eukaryota > Viridiplantae > Streptophyta > Magnoliopsida > Ericales > Theaceae > Camellia > Camellia sinensis. The sequence continues at coordinate 132,110,783 of NC_138975.1, forward strand.
ACACATTGTACACCTTGTCGCGTGTGTTTTACTTACATGTGTACATTTCATTCCTTGCTATACACATTGCTCGCGTTGTCGCTTGTGCTTTACTTACATATGTTTATGCTTATTTCCACATTGTTACACATTGTACACGTTGTCGCGTGTGCTTTACTTACATGTGTACATTTCATTCCTTGCTATACACATTGCTTACGTTGTCGCGTGTGCTTTACTTACATGTGTTTATGCTTATTTCCACGTTGTTACACATTGTACACGTTGTCGCGTGTGCTTCACTTACATATGTACATTGTTTCTCTTGCTTTACACATTGTATGCGTTATCACGTGTGTTTTACTTACATGTGTTTGTGTCTTCCTCGCATTGTTATGCTTGTTTCAAATTCCATTGTTATGCATCCTACTCGGCTTACGTTGTCACGCATGCCCTCCTTGCATTGACATACTCCCTTCCGCATTGTCATGCGTCACACTTAGGTTGCGTTATCATGCGCCCTTTCACCTGCATTGTCGCGCATTTTTCACTTGCATTGCTATGCATGTTTCTAACAGTATGGTACCTGTTAAGTTTTCTTTCTTTTTCAGGCACGATATTGTATGTACGGTTCATTTGAAGATGTTGAAACCAGACATTATTATATGTACGCTTCATTCAAAGGTAGTCCCGGTTCAGTTCAACTATTAACCTCCTTTCTCCACTCGCGTGCCACGTTTGGATGTATCCCTTCTCCACTCACGTGACGCGTTTGGACGTAATCCTTTCTCCACTCACGTGCCGCGTTTAGACGTAATCCTTTTTCCACTTACGTGCCACGTTTGGACGTATCCCTTCTTCACTCACGTGCCGTGTTTGGACGTAACCCCCTTCTCCACTTGCGTGCCGCGTTTGGACGTAACCCTTTTTCCACTCGCGTGCCGCGTTTGGACGTATCCTTTCTCCACTCACATGCCGCGTTTGGAAATAACCCTTTCTCCACTCGCGTGCCGCATTTGGACGTACCCTCTCTCCACTCGCGTGCCCCGTTTGGACGTAACCCTTTCTCCACTCGCGTGCCGCGTTTGGACGTAACCCCCTTCTCCACTCGCGTGCCGCATTTAGACGTATCCCTTCTTCACTGGCATGCCGCCTTTGGACGTACCCTTTCTTCACTCGCGTGCCGCGTTTGGACGAAACCCCCTTCTCCACTCGCGTGCCGCGTTTGGACATAACCCCCTTCTCCACTCGCGTGCCGCGTTTAGACGTAACCCCCTTCTCCATTCGCGTGCCGTGTTTGGACGTAACCCCCTTCTCCACTCGCGTGCCGCGTTTGGACGTATCCCTTCTCCACTCGTGTGCTGCGTTTGGACGTAATCCTTTCTCCACTCACGTACCGCGTTTGGACGTATCCCTTCTCCACTCGCATGTCACGTTTGGACATAACCCTTTCTCCACTCGTGTGTCGCGTTTGGACGTAACCCCCTTCTCCACTCGCGTGCCACGTTTGGACGTAACCCTTTCTCCACTCGCGTGCCGCGTTTGGACGTACCCTCTCTCCACTCGTGTGCCGCGTTTGGACGTACCCGCACTGTTATGTGCATCGCACTTTCTTGCACAGTCCTTTCCTCTCATGTGTGTGCCACGCTGAGAGATGCTCCCTTTCCTCTCATACGTGTGCCACACTGAGAGATGCTCCCTTTCCTCTCATGTGTGTGCCACGCCGAGAGATGCTTCCTTTCCTCTCTTGCGTGTGCTACGCTGAGAGATGTTGTGTTTGGGAGTCCGGGTGTCCTCGGTAGTCACTTTTAGTCTTCTCTGCGTGAAACGCAGCGAGAATTGCATAATTTTCTTACATCCTTTCTGTTGGAATGAGTAGGACCGTAATCTCTTATTCGCTTGCTTAAATTGTTGTATTTATTTTGCATAAATGCTTCATTACAGCTCTCTTTGCATGATCATAAGTTATGCTCGGCATGTTGCATGTCATTTGCATCTTGCCCCTGCCTAAACGCGCATATCTTTGTTATCTTGAATGCTTGTCTGAGTCTTCGGCCTTGTCAAAAATGGGTCATCTCTGGGCTTTGACATTCACTCCCGTCACTTTGTGACTTTCGAGTTCTGTCAAAGAGGGGCAACTGTAGACACCCCATTTTGGACCGTCCTCAAGACTTGGACGTCATCATTTGAACACTCGATGATCTTCCATGCTCGTGTTCGTTTTGAGTTCTCGGAGGTCTCGGCTACGCGCCTTGCCTCAAGATCTCTCAACTTGTCTGTTTTGTGCTTGGTTGTGAAGCAAACACTTGTGTTTTTACTTCTAATGGAAGAGGGAGGCTTGTTTGCTATGCCCTCAACCCACCAGCCAAGGCTTGAGGCCACTGGCCCTGTTTTCTTTCCATCGGCCAAGTGCATTGGCCGATCAGCACTGTTTTTGGTCGGCCGACCATTGTGTTGGTCGATCGGCCATTTTTGATGGCCGAACCCTGTATATCTGCTTTATGCAAATATTTTATGCCAGTTGGATTAGCTGGCATGCACATTTGCTCCCTTGGTTTAGCTCGCTTTGGAAGCTTTGTTATTGAACTTCTATAAAGAGGGAGCTCCTCCTCCCTTCTCAAGGGTTTAGAAATTTGCCTTAGAAAAGATAAATATAGCCTTGTATCTATCTTGCCTTGTTTCTTCATTTTTGTGCTTCAAAAGTGAGTTTTTGTCTTACTTTTGCACTTGAACACCTAGCATTACACCATCCTTGGGTTACTGAGGTATTAGAGGGTTGTTATTAGGGTTCTTGAGCTGTTTTTGATCAGAGAAACTTGCTGGAGCTTTCTTCTTGAAGAGGTTCCACAAGGGTGAGTTCCTTGCTTTAGATACCCCTTTCTTGCTTAAGCTTTTAGCCTATCTTGCTTATTGTTTTAAGCTTAGTTTATAACTTATAAAAGTTCTGATTTTTAGTTCTTAAGACCTTTGTTTAAGGTCATTTTTGTGTTTGGGGTTGTTTCCCCCCTCTTAGGCCTTGCTTGGCCTTGTTCTTGTGCTTTATTTTTAAGCTTTGAGACCACCTTGTTTAGGCCTTCTCACCACTGAAATCCAAAGGGATTTCAGTGGTGGGGATGGCGTTTTAAGGTCTTAAATAGGAGAGGGTCATCCCCTCTCCTTGTTGTCTTGAATGCTTGCATAAATGGCTTGTGTTGGTGGCTTGCATGCTTAGCTTGTTTTAGCTTTATTTCAGTGTGTATTAGGCTTTGTTTTGCCCTAATACATCTCTGTTTCAAGTTGGTGCATTTAAGTCACTGTGTTTTCCATCTGCTATTTCTGGACGGTTTGCTGGAGGCTTGCCCGAAAAGCTTGCCAAAGGTTGACCGATCACGGGCTCTGCTATGATGGGAACACAACCCTTGGATCTAGACTACGGCTGTACCATTTGATCCTCCTTTCACTTCTCGGCGTTAGGTGCGAGAAATATATTAGGTAGTCTTGTTGAGGTACCCTTTTGACCATTCGGCCTAGTTGCACATTGAAAAGCCATATAGACTATTCCAAACTAGGAAAAGATGCTTACCTGAATACAGGATTGCGTGAAATCTCTTTGTTTGAATAGTGAACCCTAGTTCCTGACAAAACTAGGATAGGGTAACCTTACCCCCTCATAGGGGTGTTTTGTCTCTCATTTAACTGGTATGTGCTTTATAGTGAAACTGTACAGGAATGCATGTATCAGTTGTAAGTTTGGTATTTGTTTTGGGGGGCAGAATTCAGTGTTGAGTGCAGTCCTACAACTTTGATTACATTTGTGTTGGTAACATCATTAGCTGAGGTGCTGTGTGGTTTCTAATTACTGTTTTTTTTTTTTTTTTTGCTTTATTTCTTTTGCTATGTAGTATAACACCATAGCTTCAGAAAGTTTGGATATCCCCCAAGTGCTCTAGACCTGAGTCAGAAGACTTTACAAAGCCGGAGATCTTGTTAGGGGACAGCCCGTGTTTACTTCACTCCCATCGATCACAAGACGGAGGCAGAGTTCACCAGTCTAGTTTTTACAACAGTCACCCCTCAATTCACTTGCATCTAGTCAGGTTCAGGGACAGTCTTCTACTTCTAGCCCAGCACGAGATCACTCACCTATTCTGATGACACAGTATCCCCCGGTCAGTATGGAGGAATTGACCCATCATCTTCAGCAAATAGTTGAAACCCTGCGGCAAGATGCTACTCGTCAAGCCGAGGTCACAGCCTGTCAGGCTGAGGTAATAAACAGGCTACAACAACAACCACAGTCGACAGTGGCTTCTGCATCCCATGCACCTCCTATGGGTATCCCAGCACCCAAAGCCACTGCATATACTACTAATGTCCAAGAAAATCAGAGTAGCCCGGCAGCGCTGATCCCACCACAAGCCTCCAAAGCACTTGTGTATCAAACCAAGGCTCCATTCAAATTTGAGGTTGACCCAACTGTACTTAAGGTCAACAAGCTGGATAAGCTATTCAAGAGAGCAAAAGGTGTTAACTCCATCCACGACATAGAAGACGGGTATACCGACTCTGCAGTGACATTGCCAAATCGATTCAAAATGCCGCACATCGATTGATTCAACGGCTCTGGAGATCCTATGGTTCATGTACAGTTGTTTTCAGACATCTTGCAGCCGATGGGCCTGACCAGATTGCAGAAGCTTTCTCTCTTTGGCCGGACCATGTCAAGAATAGCGGCCATATGGTATGCGAAGCTGGAGGACTCTGTTAAGCAGAACTGGGAGAAAATGGCCGAGGCCTTTATTGCTCAGTACTCGTATAACATGCAGATCGAGGTCACAACTCGTGATCTTGAGGTAACGCGCCAAGAACCGAAGGAGGGCTTTTTAGAATTTGTGATGAAATTGAGGGCTAAGGCTTCAATGATCACCACAAGGCCTTCTGAGAAAGATCAAATAAGGATAGTAGTCTGCAATCTGCACAGGAAGTTATTGCAGATGATGATCGTCCTACCTCTGTTCACATTCACCGAGCTCCATGAGATGAGGGTTCAGATTGAAGATGCCATGAAACAAGGGTTGTTTATTGATGAGAAAGAGCAGGCAAAGCGGCCTTTTGTGCATAGTTCCAATGTTACCACTAGTGGTAGCACAGCTACGAGGCCGTTGGATGTGAGCGTTGTCACCACCACAACCAAGACCGCCAATCCCTTTGCCAATACAGCTCCACAAACTTCAGCCAACCCTGCCCGATCTCAAAGGACCTTCACCCAACTCTACATGACCCTATCTCAAGCCATGAAGGTGTTGGTTAAAAAAGGGCACCTCAAACCATTAGAGCCTCGCCCATTACCTGATCCTCTTCTCCCTAAACACAACCCAGCAAAGTACTGTGCATTTCACCAGCAGCATGGTCATGATACCGACCAATGCTTCTGATTGTGTCATGAGATTCAAGACCTCATTGACAACAAGGTGATTATACCACCCCATAAACCAAATGTAATTACAAACCCTCTCCCGGCTCACAATCAAGTTCCTCCACCACAAAATCCAAACCTAATCCATACACTGGCCATCACCGACGACCCCAGCGTATATATTACCCCTTCCCACCTACCAAGACCGACGGTGTTCATTCTTGAAAGCATAGATTTGTGCATGATGGACACGTCTGCACTTCAACCTAAGCTTGTGGTGGTAACTATTGCAGTAAAAGAGAGGTTGGCCTTAAAGGAAAGTATTAGTCCGTTGCCAGAGAGCTATGAGGACTTGCCTAAGGGGGTGTACGATCCAAGCTACTACATTGTGCCAATTAATCAAGTCAAGCCAAAATTGGTCTTGCCAACTATAGTAGAGGTTAATGTGGTTAGAGTGGATGGCCTGAGCCAAGGGTTGGATGATTTGGTAGAACTAGAGGAGGATTTAAACAACCTGCAGTTCTTTGACGAACAAGATGAAGGGGATGTGCTGATTGGCTAGTTCGATTTGAATGGATCTACCAACAACTCTAGGTGGCTTAGTGATGAGCCGCATAAGGAGGATGAAATTGAATTGAAAGCAGAGGAAGAGAAAGCAGGAATTACTATAGTGGCCGGAAGGGCCGATGAAAAGGGAAAACTGTCGGAGAACACTGGCATGGAAAATTCAGCTCAGGAACTAGGCGCTGCGAGCACTATGGACACAGAACAGGAAGCTGTGCTGAAGTAGTTTGAACAAGAGAGGGTTGAAGACAACCAAAAGGCAATATTGGCCCAACATCCTGTGGGAGATACATGTGATGTGAAAGTGATCCAAACAGAGCCGGAAAATTGTTTGTCGACTACCAAAGGTGTATAGTGGGAGGACGACGATCTACATCTAGCTCACACCGATGAAGATTGGGGTGAGTGCCTTCCAAACAACACGTGGTACGCGGAAGAGATAGATCACATAACAAGAAGTGGGCGATATTTTAAGCCGCCACACTTAGATCAAGCTGAGGCATCTAGGAAAGATAAAGAGGTTGAAAAATAGAAAGAGAAGTAGCTGGACGAGGAGACAGTGTTGAAGCAGCTTAAGAAAATCCAAGATGACATCTCAATTTGGGGTCTTCTCATGGCCTCCCGGGCACATTGACAGATAATGTTGTCAGCAATGGACAAAGCTAAATTGTCCATTGACACTACCCCTGAATGGCTTGTGGGATTGGTCTTCCCAGGTGGCTCCGGGCCAACCCTAACCTTTTTTGACAAAGAACTGTCATCGAAAGGCTCAACTCACAACAAATCCTTGTACATATCTGTTGAGTGTATGAAAAAATGGGTACCGGTGGTATTGATAAACACCGGTTCGGCTATCAATGTCTGTCCTTCTTGCATAGCTTATGCGATCGACCTTAAACTAGCAGACTTTGTGCCCATGGCCCAAGTAATTCGGGCATATGATAATACGAGCAGGAAGGTTATGGGCACGATGCAAATCAGAGTCTAGGTGGGCCCAGCTCAGCAAGATGTCGAGTTCCATGTCCTGGATGTACCGGCCACCTTCAACTTACTGTTAGGGAGGCCCTGGTTGCACCTTGTGAAAGCTGTCTCCTCTACCCTCCACCAAATGCTGAAGTACCCTCACGGGAAAGGAGTGGCGATTGTTTTCGGGAATTCATCCATTCATCCATCGCCAGAGGTAACTACACTAGTGTTGGAGATCACTCATGGCAAGGAGGATGTATTCCTCTCAAGGTTTACTCTGGCTGAGGCCCGAGTAGTGCAGACCATTTTGGCCGCAGATGAGGGCATGTATGTCAGCACCCAGTCTGTGTATTTCATGAATAAACTGCAACATGTGCCAGGAATGGGACTTGGAAGAAGTGGCCGGAAGGGTGTCACTACATTGACAGACATACTGCACAATCCACATACCTTTGGTCTGGGCTATGTACCCACCAAAGAGGACTGGATCAGGAAGAAGGAAGAGATGACAAGTAAAGCCAGAGCCAAGCAAGCTGGGAAACACTATGAGCTTATTCACAAGCCAATCCGAGGAACAATGAATGGTCGCTTTGTTCGAGACGGAGAACATTTTCCCTTTTGCGGCTTTCCCAAGCCCTAGATGAATTCTATAAAGCAGTGTGTCCTTGGGTTCGAAATCTTCTTCGACCTGCAGCTGTAAGATAGTGATGCCGAGCATGGACCAGGGGCAGCACTGGCATGTCTTCTTACAGATCCCGCGGTTGACTTAAAGAACTTGAGGGATAACCTTACCATCTCCATGATCAGGGAACAACCGGGTGTAAACCCATCCACCAGCATTTTGGATGCAACAAAGGCACTATCTCTTGTCTTGCAGCTAGAGGAGGGCTATCTATCTAGTTCTGAGTCGGGTGATGAGATAGAATCTAATTCCACTGAGTCTGTGGAGTCAGGATCAGATTCTGGTTTTTCTGAGTCTGAGTCCGGTATTCCCGAGGGTGATAACCTGGATGCCAAGGTTTTGTCCGGGTCCTCTTTTTCTTTTGCTTTTGAGTCAGTTGTAACAGAAGATCTAGATCTTATGAATGAGAACGCTGCAGATTTTGAGTATTTCTCTGTGTTGCTTATTTGTTGTATTGACTATCATTTTCAAAATTTTAATGAAAACGATGAGGAAAGAATTCCTCTGGTTTTGAAAAACTTGATTAATCGAGAGGATGAGAGGTTTGCTAAACCCTGTGCTAATGAAATCATTTCTATTAATGTGGGTACTGAGAAAGATCCACGTCTGGTCCAGATCGGGTCCACGTTGTCTTTGGAGGAGCGCGAGCGCTTTGTCGCTTTATTAAAAGATTTCAAAGATGTTTTCGCGTGGTCCTACGAAGACATGCCTGGAATCAATCCTGAGATTGTATAGCATCAGATTCCTCTTGACCCCGAGGCCTGGCTCGTCAAGCAGAAGCTGCGTAGAATCCGTCTGAATTGGACGCTGAAAATCAAAGAAGAGGTCACCAAGCAGATTGAGGTAGGTTTTTCATTAGTATCTGAATATCTGACTTGGTTGGACAACATCGTCCCAGTGCCGAAAAAGGATGGTCGAATCTGGGTGTGTGTGGACTTCTAAGATTTGAACAGAGCCAGTCTGAAAGATGACTTTCCTCTACCGCACATCGATGAGTTAGTGGATTTCACTACGGGCCATGCATTGCTATCCTTTATGGACATGTTTTCCAGGTATAACCAGATTCTGATGGCGCCCGAGGATAGAGAGAATAAAATATTAAGGTGGTGTTAAAATGATTTTAATCAATATATATATTGACATGTATATATAGATGAATATATATATGTACATAAATTGAGAGGTGCAAGCCACGTGGGCTGCCCCCTTCCTTTCCCTTTTCTTTATTTTTTTTTTCTCTTCTTTTTCCTTCTTTTCGTTCTTTTGAGCAAATTGTTTTAGTCTGTCTCTCTGTCTCCCTCACTCTTCTCTCTCTCTCTCTCTCTCTCTCTCTCTCTCTCTCTCTCTCTCTTAAATTTTCACCATTGATGCTCAAGCTTTGAGCTTAGAGTGGGAGTCTTTAGAGTGAGATTTTGCCAAAGTGTTGTACATGAAAGTCGGAAAGCTCGTCGTGATCTTCGCAATGGTAGTCTCGGATTCATGATCGGGCAAGATTTACCTTTCAGATATGCTCTTCTTCATTATTTGAGGTAGGGACTTTCTTCATATTTTTACATTAAAGTTATGTTAGGGTTATATTTGAGAAAATATATCATTATAAGAGGTATTGCATATAGATATATTTTCAGATTTTTGTTTGGTAATTTTTGAAAGAAAAATTATGTTGAAATGTTAAGAACGTTGGTATTTTGAGATTGATATTGGGAAAATCATTTTGTGTTGTTAATTTTGTAAAAGAAATCCGAAAATAGAATTTAATAGTTGTATGGATTATATCTACATCATATTATGGTTAGATAATTTATTTTGAGAAATTAATGTTGAAATATTTATCTCATCCTTGAGTTTTGGAATTTATTTTTGAGAAAAATAAATTGATATTGAGGAATATTGTATAAATTGTTAAGTAGAGATTTTTCCTACACTTCTTTATGCACTTTTGCTTGATTATATGGAGTTTAGAGTTTTATATAATTTAATTAGAATTTTTGAAAAATTTGTGTTTTATTTGCTTAAAAGAGAAATTTTGAGAAAAATAAAAAGTTGATGCCCAAATTGCAAAAGTGTAAACTTGGAATATGTTTGTAAGGTTATGAAAGAGTTATGTTTTAAATTTGAACAAAAACGGAATTCGATTCGTTTGGTTTTGAAATTTTTACCGATTTGTGGCCAAAAGAGCATTTTTAAACAAAACAAATGAATTACGTTTAACTTTTGGGGCTTTTGATCAAAAAAGGATGTCATAGTTGAATAATGCTTGGAGAATGAGTTTGGAAAGAAAATGATGTTTTCTTGGACATTAACGGTATTATTTTACTTAATGTATTTGTTGGAATAAGGTCGACACGGTTAGAAATGGATTTTGAGAGGTTACCGGACATGATTGTGATATGAAAACTAGTGTAGTTGTTCATATTTGATAAAATGTGGAATATGATTTGTTTCTAAATGTTGGGAATCATGGGAGATTCCAAGTTATAGTTATATGTTGGATTGTATGTCCATGTTGTTATCTTTTAATTAATATGTTAGAGATAACTAGTTTGCCTATCGGTGAAAATTTACCATGTTGCATTTAAATGAGGGATTTCTTGGAAGGATGAGAAATAATGGAACTTTGGAAGTTTGATATATAATATGTTATAAATTTGTCTTGAAATGACTAAATTGGGAATGTTGATTAACATGTGGAGACTATATGAATATGGATATGGTTGTATTATCTCTTGGAATTGTATTAGAAATTATATCGAAATGAGAACTGAGAATTTTGATCAAAATGGTAATATTTAATAAGTAGAGATTTGCTACACTCTAATATGATTTTTAACTTAGTTATTTGCTATTGTGTATAGATGATGAGATTTGGTTGTGGTTTGGACAAATCTAAGATTTGGGTGTGAAATGAAAATAGGGGTTTTTGATGTATAAGAGATAAATGAGTGTGGGGTTTGAATATAAGATCTTAGTGTACCAAAACAGTTGATTTTGGGTGTTTGGGTCAATAATGAAAAAAATGGGGATTTTTGCCCTAATTTGATAAAATTATTATTTTGTATAAATAATTGGAATTAACATTGAATATGTTAAATTTAATGGTTATTGATATAGATGGTGACATTGGATATGTATTATCTCACCTACGGAAGTTTTGAATAAACTATTTATTCCGATATTGAACATCTCTTATAAATAAATGTATTGGGCTATCGGTGGAGGATAGCTATGATTGTTGTAGAAATTGTATGAGGATTAGGCGATATAATGCTAATCTATTGTTGGTTGTCATTGAATATGACCATGTTACAAATACGTTGCATATGTATGTTTATTGGGAGGAGAAAGGGGATGTACTCCATATATGACCATGTTATAAATACATTGTATATGTATGTTTATTTGGGAGGAGAAAGGGATGTACTCCATATGTGATTATGTTTATAATACATTGCATATGTATATTTATTTGGGAGGAGAAAGGGGATGGACTCTATTTAAAGCAAGTTGGCCGGAGTGTCCTGGATGAAAGACCCGAAAATCTATATATAAATGGGTGCTGGTTCCTTCGGACGAAATATCCATAAAATGGCAAAGTTTGAAGTGTTTATGTGTGCTGTGCATAATTGGAAAACCATTGAGTTTTAGTCTCATTTTGGTTGTTGAAAGATAATGAATTTAACTCGTGAATTGAGTAGCATATATGAACTCGATATGAGTTGAAGGAAAATGGAATAAGATTGATCTTAGTGGCATATGAATATGTAGGCCTTGGATATAAGAGATTATTTAATAAAATCATATGATTTTGACATGATATGATTTCACGTATATGTATAAGTATCTTTGTCCCTACATATCTTTTAATGTTTTAATATGAGATTGTTCAGTGGGCTTTGCTCACCCCCTGCCTGTACATGTGTACAGGGAATGCTTTTCGGATTTGAGGATCAAACAATGGGTTTTACCATTTCATAAGTGTAATGTAGTGATGGATTGTACTACTTTATTTATTGTTTGGCTGAGTGCTAGGCAATAGCATGGATGGACTTTCAGGAAGCAAGAGCTTCTTAATTATGTTTTGTTATGTGTATGTTGGTATTTGTAAAGCCAAGGGCTTAAGATGTAATGAGCGTGACTCAATTTGTGTAACCAAGCAATGACTTGGAAAGATGTAAGCCTACATGGCATTTAACTGGTTGTTAAACAGTAGACTCTGATGTATGAAAGTATGTTATTTCTCATATTTATTCCGCATATGAGTTATATTTATTGTATTATTTTGGGGGTGTGACAAACGAGGAATACAGAGAATAGCCATCCAATTTATCATCTATGGAGCTAAACTATATAAAAAAGGTCATCTGGGAATGCACAAGTTGTGTGTCGAAGAAGAGGAATCAAAGCGCTTGATGGAGGCTATTCATGGAGAAGAGTGCGGAGCGCACATGAACGGAGTGATGCTAACCTGAAAGATTCTTAGACAAGGTTACTACTGATCCACCATGGAAAAGGATTGTATTGGTTTTGTTCGGCGATGCCACAAATGCCAAATTCATGCCAATCACGTGAATATCCCGCTGTCAAAACTGTACAACATGACTTCGACATGGCCCTTCTCAGTCTAGGGAATCGACGTTATCGGTGCAATCACACCAAAAAGGTTGAATAGACATGAATAAATCTTGGTGGCAATTGATTACTTTACAAAGTGAGTGGAAGCTCAGTCCTATGCAGTGTTGAAAGCATCGCATGTGGCCAAGTTCATCAGAAACAATATCATTTGTCGATACGGAGTCCCAAATGAGATCATATCAAATAATGGCTCCCACTTCAAGAAAGAGGTGATAGACTTGTTGGAGAAATACAATGTGGCTTTCCATAAGTCATCTACATATAGGCCATAAACTAATGGAGCTGTTGAAGCCACCAACAAGAACATCGAGAATATCTTACAGATGATGGTTGAGACCTATAGGGACTGGCCAAATAAATTGCCATTTGCAGTCTGGGGCTATAGAACTTCAATCTGGACGTCTACAAGGGCAACTCCTTATTCTCTCATCTACGGGATGGAAGCTGTTTTGCCAATTGAAATAGAAGTCCCTTTATTGCGAGTCATGGCTGAGTGTCAGATAGTAGAGGCGAACTGGCAACAAAGCAAATTTGAAGAGTTGATGCTTTTTTATGAGAGAAGACTGAAAGCATTGTATCATATTCAGGGCTACCAACGCAGAATTGCCAGGGCTTTTAACAAGAAAGTTAAATCCGGGAATCTCAAAGAGGGAGACATGGTGCTGAAAAACAATCGAGCTCCCATTCATGACCCTAGGGGTAAGTTTAGACCCAATTGGACAGGCCCTAACATCATCAAAACTATCTGGTCGGGTGGAGCTGTTATTCTCATGGACTTAGATGGCCTGGAATTTTCATAACCGATAAACATGGACAAGTTGAAGAAATACTATCCCTGAGAGTCTCGCTAGGCCGAAAACTCGAAAGGGCAACCTAAGCAAAAGTTAGAGCATGAAAAATTAGAAATAAAGAAAAATTGAGCTCACAAGGTTGAAATCCTAAAGGGTGACTTTGGCAAAAGTTAGAGCGTAAAAGAAGAGAGTTAATACTCGAGTGAACCTGAACTGAACTACGTAAGGCCTGATTCCCATCTTCGGGATACGTAGGCAACTTCATCCTGAAGTTTGGCCGTAATCACCTATAACTCAACTGTCTTGTCCATATGTCTGATTAGGTCATCTCTGTTTGTTCTTTGCCTGAGAGTTCAGTTGTGATCTTTTATCTGAGAAAAGAGCTGGTTACAATGCAAAGTAGCGGTGTTCAACCAGGGGTGTTAATCATGTTGCTTAATTTTGATGATGTCTAAAATTAGGTTGATCACTATTCATATTTTGACAAATTGTTTGATTGGTTGGCTGATCAATTGATTGGTTGTATTATCTTGACAAATGTGATATTGATGGGTTGTCTTCCTTTGACAAAATTGATATACCCACATGGAGTGATAAGTTATGTTTAGTTTAAAATTTCTACAAAAATTAATATATATATATATATATATTTATAGATTTATTATAAAAAAGATTTTACTATGTATGCAAATATTTGATTATAATATTTTATATAACGCATATAATAGAATATATCACGGAAGCAATTAAACTATATTTGAATATATCATGTTACATAGATGCATGTTGGCATATGGAATATCATGTTACATATATGTATGTTAGCATATGGAAAAGTCATACAAGTCATCGTAGTTTTTTTTTTTTTTTTTTTGCTTTTTTGACTAAAGCCTAAAAGGGTTCAGATTTGCAAGATTGCAAATTTTCCTTCCACGTGATTCTCTTCCAAATTGATTCAACTGACGTCTTGAGGAGCGTCTGTCTCTTCCAACGGGTATATTTTTGGGTATAAATAGAAGTGATGTGTGTGGAGAAAAATCATGAACTTAAAGAGAAAAAATTTATGTGTGCTCCAAAATTTTGAGTATATTGTATTATGCTCTTTCACTTTCAGATCTAAGTGTAGCCTTTGTTCTTACACTTTCATATCTACTCTTTGTGAGAGAATTATTGTAAAAGAGAGTTTAAGTACCACTTATTTTTATTCATTATTTTTGTGAGAGATTTTTTGTAAGGGTAAGGCATTTATTGTTGAGTGAGACTCAATAGATAAGAGTAAGTCCTGTGCAAAATCCACAAGTTTAGTAAAGACTTGGTGGTGTATTAATTCAGTTTGATAGTAAAGAAATTCTCAAGGAGGTTCCTTGGGGAGTAGACGTAGGCCTGGCATGCCGAACCACTATAAATCTTAGTGTTTGATTTTCTCTCCTTATCTCTCTTACTTTGATATTGATAATTATTATTGTATTTTTTATTTGTTAAAATTCTGAATATTGTGTTTATAAATTTTAAAATTGTAAAATTTTTTAATAACCCAATTCACCCCCCCTCTTGGGTTGCCTACCTGGGAAAACAATTGGTATCAGAGCCTAGACTTTAATTTTTGTGACTTAACCGTCTTAGAGTAGATCATGGCAACCCTTAGTTATTCCTTACCTAAGGGACAAGCATCCAATAGGCCACCACTGTTTAGCGGCATAAATTTTAGCTATTGAAAAACTAGGATAACCATACATTTTCAATCTAATGATTATGAAAGTTGGAAAATTATATACAATGGTCCAAAAATTCCTACGAAAACCGTAGATGGCCTTAAGGTACCAAAACCTGAAGATGAGTGGAATGAATCAGATACTAGAATGACCCAAATTAATGTCAGAGCCACAAACATGCTGTATTGCGCCCTAGATGCCAATGAATTCAATAGAATTTTCATATGTAAAACCGCAAAAGAAATTTGAGAAAAGCTTATAGTGACTTATGAGGGAACCGAACAAGTTAAAGAATCTAGAGTCAGTTTGCTAGTCCATAATTATGAACTCTTTAAAATGAAGCCTGAGAAACTATTCCTCAAATGTTTACTCGCTTTACTGATATTATTAATGGTTTAACTTCTCTTGAAAAAATATATACTAATGCTGAAATTGTAAGAAAAGTGCCTAAGTCATTGCCAAAAAGTTGGGAGACAAAAGTCATTGCCATTACCGAAGCCAAGGATTTATCAAAGCTAATTCTAGATAAGTTAATGGGATCTCTCTTAACTCATAAGCTTATAATGCAAGAAGGAAAAAAAGAGGAGGACAACAACAAGAAGAAATGAATAGCCTTCAAATCCACATTGAAACATCAAAAGGATAAGGAAGATGATTCTGATGATGATGAGGAAATGGCATTCATCACTAGAAAATTCAAAAGGTTTGTGAAAAAGAAACAAGGTGTGCGAAAAATTCAAAAAAAGATTTCAACAATAGAGATTTTCAAAGGGCAGAAAATCATAAAAAATCTAAAGTTACTTGCTACGAATGCAACAAACCTGGACACTACAAATCAGAATGTCCGGAACTTAAGAAACAATTCAAGAAAGACAAGAAGAAAGCCATGATTGCAGCATCGGGAGAAGATATCGATGAAAGCGACTCAGAAACTGAAGTTTGCAAAAATGAGATTGCTAACCTATGCTTAATGGCACTTGGAAACGAAGATGAGGTATGTTTCAAGACAAAATCCAGTGACGATAGATGGTATCTCGACAGTGCATGCTTGAGGCACATGATTGGAAATAAAGCTATGTTCGCCACACTCCAACCAAAGAATGGCGGATATGTGACTTTCGGCGACAATAGCAAAGGTAAAATCATAGGTGTAGGTAGTATCGGTAAAAACCCTTCTCCTATTATTGAAAATGCTTTACTTGTTGAAGGTTTAAAACATAACTTGCTTAGCATTAGTTAATTATGTGATAAAGGGTATAGAGTTATTTTTGAGAAAACTCATTGCACTATTGAGAACACCCTAGAAAACAAAACTTTATTTGTAGGTTACAAACATGAGAATGTATATGTGTTTGATTTGCATAATTTGTTTTCTTATTTTAATATTTAATGTTTATCCGCTATAAATGATAATGGTTGGCTTTGGCATAAAAGATTAGGACATGCTCATTTTGATTTAATTTTCAAACTTTCAAAAAATGAGTTAGTCATTGGTTTACCAAAATTTATTTTTGAAAAAGACAAACTTTGTGATGCATGTCAATTTGGAAAACAAACTAGAATTTCTTTTAAATCCAAAAATATCGTTTCAACTACTAAACCGCTTCAACTCTTGCATGTAGATTTATTCGGACCATCTAGAACATTAAGTTTATGAGGAAAATTGTATGCTCTTGTTTGTGTTGATGATTATACTAGATATACATGGGTATTATTTCTAGCGCACAAAAATTAAGCTTTTTATAATTTCTCAAGACTTTGTAAAAGAATTCAAAATGAAAAAAATCTTAATATTTGTAGTATTAGAAGTGATCATGGTAGAGAATTTGAAAATGATGATTTTATTATGTTTTGTAATGAGTTTGGAATTGATCATAATTTTTTTGTCCCTAGAACTCCTCAACAAAATAGTGTAGTTGAAAGAAAAAATAGAACTCTTGAAGAAATAGCCCGTACTAGGCTTTGTGAAAATAATTGCCTAAATATTTTTGGGCGGAAACCGTTAACATTGCATGCTATGTTCTAAACCTAGCTATGATTAGAGCTATTCTTAAGAAAACACCTTATGAAATTTGGAAAGGTAAAAAACCTAATATTAGTCACTTGCGTGCATTTGGTTGTAAATGCTTTATATTGAATAACAATAAAGATAACTTAGAAAATTTTGATGCTAAATCGGATGAAGCTATATTTCTTGGTTATTCAATTTCCAGTAAAGTTTATGGAATATTTAATAAAAGAACTCTATAGCTTCTTGGTTATTCAATTTCCAGTAAAGTTTATGGAGTATTTAATAAAAGAACTCTACTTGTTGAAGAATCTGTGCATGTTGCTATTGATGAATCTAACGACATTATTTCCAAGAATTTTGTAAGTAATGATATTGTAAAAAATAAACCAAGCATGGGGAGCATTTACATAAAAGAAAATGAAGAAAATCCATTACGCGAACATGAAGAAGAAATGACAATGGAGAAACTTCAAGAAATATATGCTCTTCCAGAAAACAACTCAAATCTACCAAAAGAATGGAAGTATGCTCATGGCCACCCCAAAGACCTCATCATAGGTGATGCGGCGGAAGGTATAAAAACTCGCTCCTCTATTAAAAATGTTTGTGGTAACTTAGCATTTGTTTCACAAATTGAACCAAAATCGTTTTTAGAAGCTGAAAATGATGAAAACTGGATTTTAGCAATGCAAGAAGAATTAAATCAATTTGAAATGAATGAAGTTTGGTTTTTAACTCCTCGACCTAAGGATCATTCCGTTATTGGAACAAAATGGGTTTTTCGAAATAAAATTGATGAATCCGGAGTTGTTACTAGAAATAAAGCTAGTAGCTCAAGGTTATAATCAAGAAGAGGGCATTGATTTTGACGAAACTTTTGCACCAGTTACTAGACTTGAAGCTATTAGAATGTTACTTGCTTTTGCATGTTTTAAAGATTTTAAATTATATGAAATGGATGTTAAAAGTGCTTTTTTAAATGGATACATTTCGGAGGAAGTTTATGCTGAACAACCTCTCGGTTTTGAAAATCATAAATACCCAGATCATGTTTTCAAACTTTCAAAAGCCTTATACGACTTAAAACAAGCGCCTAGAGCTTGGTATGACAAATTGAGTAATTTTCTACTTGACAAAGGTTTTTCTAGAGGAAAAATTGATACAACACTTTTTATAAAAATCAAAAAGAAAGATATGCTAATTGTTCAAATTTACGTTGATGATATCATTTTTGGCGCTACTAATGAAAATTTGTGCAAAGAGTGTGCTAAAGATATACAGGGTGAATTTGAAATAAGTATGATGGGGAAATTAAATTACTTCCTTGGTCTACAAATTAAACAAACTAATGATGGAATCCATTTAAATCAAACGAAATATATCAAGGATCTACTCAAAAGGTTTGAAATGGAATCATCAAAGCCTGCAGTAACTCCAATGAGCACATCAATAAAAATTGACAAAGATGAGCAAGGTAAACTTGTAGATGAAAAGAAATATCGAGGTATAATTAGTTCCCTACTCTATCTTACTGTAAGTAGACCCGATATAATGTTTAGTGTTTGTATGTGTGCATGCTTTCAATCCGCACCGAAAGAGTCACACATCATCGCAGTCAAATGTATTTTCAGATATCTTGTTGGCACTACAAATTTGGGATTATGGTATCCTAAGGGAACCACCTTTGAACTTTTTGGTTACTCAGATGCCGACTTTGCGAGATGTAGACTTGACCGAAAAAGCACTAGTGGCACTTGTCATTTTCTTGGACACTCTCTCACTTCTTGGTTTTGCAAACAACAAAACTCAGTGGCTCTGTCAACTGATGAAGCAGAATACATTGCTGTCGCTGGGTGTTGTAAAACAATTGCTTTGGATGAAACAACTTCAAGATTTTGGACTTCACTATGATCATATTCCTATAAAATGTGACAACACAAGTGCCATTAACCTTTTAAAAAATCCTATTCAGCACTCACGCACTAAACACATTGAAATAAAGCCTCATTTTCTAAGAGATCATGTACTCAAAGGTGACGTTGAACTCGAATTTGTGCCCACAAATCGTCAATTAGCTGACATATTTACCAAGCCTCTAAATGAAAAACAATTTTGTTATATTAGAACTGAACTTAGTATGATGAATACTCCAATATAATGTTTATATTAAAAATAATTTTTTATAAATAAATAATAAATAATTAAATAAAATAATTATAATAATATTTATTGGGCTTAAACATAAGTTAAATTATCGAAAGAAGATGAATGGGTTGCAGTCATTATTCATCAATCAAGACAATTCAACAATAGTCAAAAGCAGCCATCAGCTTTAGTCAATCACCGAAAGCAGCAGACAACACCCATGTGCCTCATTATGCTCCTTTCCAGTCACAAGCTTCACAGTCATTTTATTGCTTATAAATTAGTTTTTCTAGTCAATTGTAAATCAGAGTTAGAGTTGAGAGCAAATCCATATTTCTCTCCTACACCTTTCTCTGATATTAAAAAATTGTAATTTTATTTTCAAGTCATGTATTTTGAAGCAACTCTTTGCAGTTACTTCCAGTAAACAATTGCAAGTTATTTAAGTTAATTGTTTTATTTAACTTGATTTAAATTATTAAAGTTTGTGTTCATTCTTCCTCTTCCTCTGCTTCCGTTCCTTTTGGTATCAAAGCCAAGTTATCGTAATAATGAGTTATTGTTGTGTTATTCTGATTATTGAATCGTTGTTCTATTTTGTTGTCTGGTAATTCAAATTTCTTATCCCTTATTTCCTTATCTCTGTTTTCAACTTTGTTAGTAGCCACCCGCCTTTCGTCCCACGTCTAAGGTGAGTCCTTTGGTTAAGCAGTGCTAGACATAGGGGTCTCCCAGAGAGGGTATGTGTGAAAACCTGGTACGTGAAAACTTGATAAGTCATAATAGAATTTAAGAAATTGAATTCAAATAACAAAATTTAACAATGGATCGATTATTTAGAAGTAACTCATCAGCTAGCTCTAGATCATCTTCTACGATCTTAGCTTCTATTCCAAATACAGATTTACTAATTAATGAGGAAGAAATTGAATTACAAAATAATGAACAAATAGATTTAAGTTGGAACATTCCGAAAATACCTATTAAGGAAATCTACAAAACAACATTTTTATAGTCATCCTTTAAAGTTAATCTTTATGATAAAACTCTTGAACAAGTCTATGCTTTAACTAAATTTAGAGAAACTTGCCAATTACTATCTGCTAACACTATTAGACGTCATTTAGCCACTAGTCACAATTTTATTCACTTAAGATTAATCCAAGTAGGAGTAAAACCATTAACTCAACAAGGTAAAAACTCATTTGCTCTTTTATGTTTAAGAGACGCTAGATTTATTGACTTTCATGATAGCATTATAGGAATGATGGAATTAGGCCTTCATAAAGGACCTGTTCATTTTAATTGCTTTCCTGATTTTACTCTTAGTTTACGTGATCCCCATATATTAAAAGCTTTAACTTTAAATATTCAAATATCTGGTTCAGCTGCTAATATGATTGAAAAAGTTCACAATCTTGCTTTAATTTATCGAGTGCATTATAAAGTTATTAAAACCAATTTAAATGTTCAAGCTTTAAATAAAAGTCCAAAAGATAAAACTCTACTCATCCAAGGTAGTACCACTGATGTTAATATTTCTGTCCCTAATATGATAAGTTGGAAAGATATAACCTTACCTGATGAATGGGTTACTAATAATGAAAATTATAACCTTAACCCACAAACACACCAAGATGAACTCCAAGAAATTCAACAATTTACTGATGGATCAGTTCATAACAAATTTAACCGATTACATAGTCAATCCTCTAGACATAGTACTTCTAGTATCCCAACTACTAAAAATGAAGAAAATGAAATATTTAATACACTTTTATTTAGGAAAAATCGTCATATTAATCTTAGTCAATCTTCTAATACTCATAATAAGTTAAAAGGAATCGATAATTCCTCTACTTCTCAGATTAGTAAACCAATTTACTCCACTCACACACATCTTCAAGAAGAAGATAATGCATCTCAAGATTCACCTACTCAAACCGATTTTGAAGTAGTTCTGCCTGTTAACCCACAACTGTTAACTCTTAGTAAACATTTTACCCCAAATCTGAATAAACTTCATGCTGAATACAAATCTAAAGCAAATAAGTCAAAATGACATAATTATTATAAACAATATGACGATAAACAACAATCTAAGATTACCAAAAAAGAGCATAAACGTATGACTGAAATCAATTTTGATGCCTCGTTTGGGAACAGGTTAATTTAGTAACTTTTTGGCTATTTGGTTAAAATATGAGCTAAAAAAACTAGTATGTTTGGAATGACTTTTTGGCTTTTTACGAAAAGATGTGCAAAAAGTAGAGAGAAAAGAGAATCTTTGAATTTTTGGTATGGGTTGTTGGTTTTTTGATTTTTTTAGTGACTTATTGACTTTTTGGCTAAACGGGTCACTTCCCAAACGAGGCTAAATTAATTTCTTTGTTTATTTAGAAAATTACTATCAAAAAATTAATGTCGTTACAAAAAATAAATGGAAGACTTCTGCTACTACTTCTGCTCCTACTTCTGCTCCTTTAGAAAACATTTTTATTGATCATAAAGGCACTACTGTTCCAGCCTCTCCCTTCAAACTTCTCGGAGATGAGTCATCTGAAGTCAAAAAAGTAATTGAACAAAATAATTATACCAATCAATGTTTAAAAACTATTGGTAAACAATTAGACAAAATTGAAACCACTTTCAATGATTACTCAAATAACCACACATCTACTAGTAAACCCTCAGATAAACCTCTAATTAATCTTCCCAGCTCTAGGAAAATATTAACTACTCAGGATAACACTACTGTTGAATCTATTGAAAAAATATTCAATAAATTAACAACCTCCTCTTCGAATAAAGAAATCAAAGTCTTATCGCAAAAACCACCTAATGAATTTACTCACAGTGAGTCTAATACATCCAATGATGAGATTGATCAATTAGCTCAACAATTCCAAGATACTAATCTTAATAGAATCACACATACTAAATCTAAAGTTAATCCAACTACTCTCACAAAAAACTGGTATAATAGACCTACTCCTCCAGATTTACAATTTGAAGAAACAAATGTTAATAATCAATTTTCTGTTTCTGCTAAAAAGTTATATGAATGGTGTTAGAAATGGGGCGCCCATGTGGTATGACCCTTTGAACCTTATCCATATAAGTTTGAATTTGAATTCAAAACTTATTTGGATAACCATTCAGGATATCTATATCTATCATATCAATAGATATGGATAGATGGATAGATAGATATTGGTTATATATCAGATTATATGGTTAATCTAATATATTAAATCAGATACGTATATCAGATATACGATATATGGGTTTTTACCCATAACCTTTTTTTCTAGACTCTCTCTGACTCTCTCCCAAAAAACAACGATCAAGCCATTTTGCACTGTGATTTGTGTGGGTGATACTCATTTTGTAGTATCACTCCACTGCTGGGTTCGTTGACTGATCAGATTTTGAAAGCATGTGATTTACCCACGAGGTTGTGTCATTAAGGTATGATCCGAATTATTTTTATCTGCTGCGTTAATTTATAATGCTTTATGATTTACATTGGTATCAGAGCGGAATATGAGTATTTTCGTGCTTATTTGTATGCGATAAAATATGTGTATAATTTTATACAAATATACATACACATTATATGCATGAAAATTAGATTGAGAATGTGATACATCTCATTTTTATGTCCATTAAATGTCATTTTTGAGACTATAAATGTATTTATTGTGAAAAATGGAGTCCAGCAGTATAAAAATTGAACCAGAAAACACCCTGGAAGGCGGCGCGTGGGACTCACGCGCCACCTAACGCCGTGAGCCGCATCCACGCGCTCCCTCGCGCCAGACGCCCTGCCGATGCACCTGCACGTGCTCTCATGCGCGCGTCAGCGGAGCTGTCCACGCGGGCTGAGCCGCGCCGAGCCGCGGGCTGAGCCGTTCACCTAGCCGCGCTCTGAGCCGCGCGCCGAGCCGCCTTCTGAGCCGTGCTCGCTGAGCCGCGCCGTTTTCCTCCGCCAGCTCGGCTGGCTTGGCTGCTAATGCATTAGGTGCTGTTTGTTTTTTTTTAAAAATTTTGAATTACATTAAATTGTCATAATTAATTCGTTATAACTTTGTTTTAAGCGTGGTTTGTACCGTTAGACTCAGAATTAATTTTTTTATCTTCTGTAAAATTTTAAAAATTTTACGAAAATAAAAAATATTTTTCCTGAAATAATAATTCATTATTTCTGGTTTAAAATGCATCTGGTGTTGCATAAATAATTTTCTGGGATTGAAATTTTTATTGTAGACTTCTGAAAAGTTCTACTATTTACTGGTATTATTGTTTCAGTTTATCAGTTTCTGAATTTTTTATTTCTAATTTTATGTGTGTTTTTTAGTTATTTAAAATTCCATAATATTTCAGAAAAAATTTCAGAAAATTTCAGAATGATATACTTTCTGTTATGGCATAATCTGAATATTAAATACAGTATATTGTTATTTTTTTGCCTAAAATTTTTAATATGTTGTAATTAGAATAGCATGATTAATTATTTTTTATTTTTATTCCGTTATTAAATGTAACATAGCATGAGTTGATTGTGAATCTACATTATGATGCTATTGTATGGAATTAGAATATTTTATCATGCTTTTAGACATGCCATAGTTAGTTGGAGGTTGTTCGGTTGAGAGATATCTTTGTAGATTAACTCCCGAAAACCAATATTTTGCACATAAATTAAATTAAATTTTCGATAATTGTCACTTGTGGCGCAAGAGATGATTACGAGCATAGCGGATTTTTGATCTTGCGACTTGTGTAATATTGTCACTATTTAATTTAGATTTTTGTGGCAAAATTATATTATGTTTATCAAATTAATCCCAATGCAAATTTCTCTCTAAATTGACTTAGCTTATGGAAGTTAATTGGTTGACTTAGACTTAGTAAAGATGTTCAAATGTGAACAATTTAATCCCATTCTTTAGATGAGCAAAAGTCTTGGAGACTTTAGGTCAAGCCTTAATTGAGCCAAAGTAAGGAAACATGACTTAAAGTCGTCGTGGTTTTGTTGCCTTGTTTGGTATAATAAAAACTAATGTGTGCGCTATGGTTAGCGGCACGCTACGTAGTTTTGGTTGGCGAGTTTTGGAGTTATGAAATTAGTAAGCCCTCAATAGATCTGTATATGATCTTGACTATTGAGCTGTGCGGATTGACTTTGTAATTTGACTTGCAAATAATGTTACATCATTGGATGAAGTAACATTCAAGAGTCACGTCATCCAAGAAATGCGAGCTTAAATAAATTAGTCATTAAGTGTAAGACGAGTAGCCAGTATGAACAGTGTTTTGCTCTCTACCCAATTATTGGGAGTGGATGGAGCGAAATTTCATGCACTATAATAGTGTGCGTTGAAGTATCACTTGAAGATTAAAAGATTAGCGCTTAGTAGCAGCAAAATCTATTAACACTAAGTGAAAACATTAGCGCCAAGTGGCTGCAAAATCTCTGTTTCCACACTTGAGTGTGAGACATGATGAGGTGCTTCTTTGTGTGATTCCTTTACTAGGCTAACGTTTTGAATAACATTTACCACTAAGCGCAAACGTTGCAGCATAGTAATGAAAAGGTCAAGGCCGACAAGGTTGTTATGACTCTAAGAATTTGACACATCGCTTGTGAGAGCATTGTGTTGAATTAGACTCTTTAGCCTAATTCACGCTTAAGTCACTTTGGAGCTGTCATAGTTGATAGCTTATTCTCTCCTTCTTGTGGATAGTAGAATTAATTGCAAGTAACTATGAAGCGAGAAATAGATATGGCAAGAGGAGTATCGTCATCTTTCAACTAGATACAGTAAAGTGTATGGAGAATAAAATTGACTTGAAGGTGCAGGGGATTAGCACTTACTAATTAAATTTACGACTTAGGCGCACTTGATATCTCCATGACGTCCTTTTATGATCTAGTGAATATGAATTAGTCGTGAGTCATTACCTAGTTGGGCCTAAACCTTTTAAACTTGTCTTCAAGAACTCACACATTAAGATGATTGGAATTAGTTTATGATATTGGTCATGAACCAGTGGCTTATTATACTTAATCACATTAATGAGATGATGACACGATGGTTTGAGTAGGCCTTCTCGGGCCCACTCGCTTGTGACATCCTGCTCTCATGTGAATGTGTAACTTTGTTCGCAATGGGTGCGCACAAGTAAGTAGGAAAGCCGTAGAAGGTCATTTGTATTGGCGTATTTAGTCCACTATGATATTTGTGACTAGATATGTGTGAGGGTATGATAGCTAAGCCTCAATCTCGACACATTTATAGATTACGATACGCATCTGAGTCAAGACTATTTGATCTCCCATAAGTCAAAAGTTTTGAGATGATTTTTGACATTGCACATATGAGGTCGAGATCAATTAGATAAGAGCTTTTGTGCTTTTAGTTTTTGACCAAGGTGGCGAGTATCTATTTGAGTTATTTTTTAGAAAACTCTGTGAAGAGAAATGGATGCTTAGAAAATTGATTATTCCTAGTACTCAACAACACAATGGTGTAGTAGAGATAAGGAATTAAATATTGTTAATGTTAGGTGGATGATGGCGCAAAATGTTTCCTAATTAGGAATTGCACTTTAGTTTGTTGCCTATATCTCTAACTAAATGCCCTTCATATCAGTTTTTACACTCCATTTTGAGTAATGGGTTAGCAGAGAGCCATCTATGGGCGATCTGTAACCGTTAAGCAGCTTATTTTTATTCTACTTCTCATAAGATTGCGAAGTTAAGACCTAAGGTTCTATAGCGCATTATTGTATGTTGTCTTGTAAACACAAAGGGTCGTGTGGCGCATTATTGTATGAGGTCATGCAAACCCTCCGGGTCATGTGCATATAGGTAAGCAGCTTTGTGGTAGTGTAACTAAGCCACATAAAGTTCTCTTAGTAAAGGTGACATGAATAGAGTTTTGGAACTCTATAGGATAGAGAATTCTAAGCATAGCGCTTTATGTAGCCTAGTTGAGAATGGAAAGAAATTTCCAATATCCTAGGGACAGTGGGAGCTATGTGCCTACTAATGGATGACTCCATTAGAGAAGAATACTCTACATTTTTAGATGCGTGGTAGCGAATGTGAAAATTTTCCACATCATCACTGGGTGATTGAGAGGGAAACATTCATGATTGCTCTGCAAGATGATAAAGAGCCTAGGATAAGGCCTAAGGCTCTAGTCCCCTTTTTTTAGAAAGTGGATCAATGTTGCGCAATTTAAGACAAAGTCTTTGAGGATTAACCATTTTTATAATTTGGTTGACTTTCCATTGTGACGCAAAACTGTTATAAAGTTATGCGTAATTTGGATAGTCATTGTTGAGGCATAAGGCTCGCTAGATACCAAAAAGTCGCACCATTGAGGAAAGTGTAGACTATGAGAAGACTTCCTCTTGGGGAGTGAGGTTATTTTGACTTAGGCTATGATTGACATAAGTTCGGAACATTGATTTGTGGACATTGTGACCCAACTTCTCGTTGGAGAATTGGATAAGTAGATCTGTAGGGATATACCTTCTGCTTTTATGGTGAAAAGTTAGGAACGCAAAAAGGTTGCTAGTTCCAATAAATCTTTTACAGCCTAAAACAGTTATCCAAATAGTGGTTCTTAGATTTCGTCAAGCCATGATAGGCCAACGATGATCAATGAAGACCACTGAGACATGATCAATGGTCCAAAAGAAGTTTTTCCTTACTTAGTCATTATGAGCCAGGAATTTATAGGGTTGTCGCCACCTAGGATGGGCAATCCTCTATTTTAGATATGATGGACATGGGTGATGTAATTTATATGCTCGGATGTACGATCCTTAGGGATTGTTTTGGGAGAATTCCTATTTTGTCTTCGATGACTTACATAAGGAATGTTCTAGAATGATTCTAGATGCAAAATTACAAACCCATTGACTTACCTATCAGTAAAAGCCAGAGCCTTAGCTATTGAGTGAATCCTCGGATTGTCTTTGGAAGAAACAGATGACCTATATTCCTTGATTTTTTTCTTTGTTGTGGGAGCCTAAAGTACGTTATATGGGCGTATTCGGCATGATAAGTGTTATCTTTGGTAAATGGTCAACTGAGTTGTTTAGACATTGACCTTACTCATTAGACTGTGGATAAAATGCTTTACTAGTAGCATATTAATTTGCTCCTTGTAAGATTCAATGCGCTAGTTGGGCGCATTAAGAATGAACGCAAATTGGTCACAAAAAATATCTTTAGAGAGGTTACTGCGCAAGAGGTAGTGATCTTAAATCACTTCATGTGAGGCGCACATGGTAGATTCCGTTGTATATACTTGCCGCAAGAGGTGCTGATAAGGCTTATGTTTGGAATCTAGAATTGTGATCTTGAATCACTTCATGTGAGGCGCACATGGTGGATTCCGTTGTATATACTTATCGCAAGAGGTGCTGATAAGGCTTATGTTTGGAATCTATAATTGCGCAAGCTGTGGTCAATTTTTTTTTTTTTTTAAATCGATCACTTATTTTGAGATGATGGGATGTTGACACTATTATGGTTTGTGTCATAATGATTAGCAGATGATGATGTCAGCAAGCAAGATTGGCTCACTCACACGAGCAATCGCCCTTAGCGCTTGGGAGCGAGCAAGGATAAGACTAGTGGTTTATTTTTATTTGGAGCCAAGAGAGGCTTAAATAATCCACTATATATGTCGCCTTGGTTACAACCAAGATGAGGTCGTGTTAAGGATCAAACATGGATATTAGTATCCACTTTCCATGTTGTGCCTGTTATGATTAGCCAGATGCGAGATCTTGTTTGGCGCGTGGAAGGCGAGCAAATAGAGAATTTGAGTTAGGCGCTAGAAAGCGACTAGACTAATATCTGTACGGTGTATCGAGTATGACATCACTCTTTTGGAAGAGTTACTCCACCGTAGCATGTATTCATACTATATGTGCTTGGCGACCGAGTAATGAGGTGAGAGAATGGATCCTTGTTTTCTCACCGTGTGAGTCTTACGTGTCATTATTGATATGACTTTCATTTATGTACCCTTTTGTGACTTTTGACTATGTCATAAGGTAAGGGGTTGATGTTCTGCTACTTTGGTATGTTGCCTACAGTCATGTATGATTCGGCCTTAAGGGACATCACTAGGAAAGTGGTCAATCCTAAACTAAATGGCATGAGGGCAAAGGGAAGATCATCTAGTATTACACCATTGTTGTATATTCACTACCGGCAACTCACATCGCTCTTTATGAGAGGCAAATTGAGTGTGAATATATTGCAAGGATTGAGAGGGTCAAACATGCTCTTTTTGAGGGATTAGAGATGTTTTTTGGACCGGTGTAATTAGATGGGTCTGGGGTATATGAGACACTATTTCTGTTCTTTTTGGGTTGATGTCTCTATGCTGGCTCATTTTGAGTTTCTAGTATAGAGCTCCCACATGCAGGTGTTCTCAGTAGTCGCACGGTGCAGTGGCTAGTATGAGATTGTTTATTTTTTGGAGAGATTGAGATAGAGATGTGGCAGTGTCATGCCAACTCATGTCCGAGTGGGAGATGTTAGAAATTGGGCGCCCATGTGGCATGACCCTTTGAACCTTTTGAACCTGAACCTTTTGAACCTTATCCATGTAAGTTTGAATTTGAATTCAAAACTTATTTGGGTAACCATTCAGGATATCTATATCTATCATATCAATAGATATGGATAGATGGATAGATAGATATTGGTTATATATCAGATTATATGGTTAATCTAATATATTAAATCAGATACGTATATCAGATATACGATATATGGGTTTTTACCCATAACCTTTTTTTTTAGACTCTCTCTGACTCTCTCCCAAAAAACAACGATCAAGCCATTTTGCACTGTGATTTGTGTGGGTGATACTCATTTTGTAGTATCACTCCACTGCTGGGTTCGTTGACTGATCAGATTTTGGAAGCACATGATTTACCCACGAGGTTGTGTCATTAAGGTATGATCCGAATTATTTTTATCCGCTGCGTTAATTTATAATGCTTTATGATTTACAAATGGAATATAGATGGTCTTAGTGAACATCAAATCCTTACTAAATTAAATCATTTATCTATGGTTGCAAACAGTTCTCTTACTAATTATCCTGATTATATTCAACCTAAATTAGTAATCCTAATCACAAATGGATTTACTAGAATGCTCAAATCTTGGCGGGATAAATATCTCACTTCTGATCAAAGAGAATCCATTCAATTCAAATGAATGATAATGGTTTTCCCATT
The DNA here is from genome assembly GCF_055761805.1 of Camellia sinensis. Taxonomy (NCBI): domain Eukaryota; kingdom Viridiplantae; phylum Streptophyta; class Magnoliopsida; order Ericales; family Theaceae; genus Camellia; species Camellia sinensis. Next base: position 132,139,944 of record NC_138975.1, read on the forward strand.
TTTGATGAAGAAATAGGTACTAGTATACCTGATGGAATTAATACATTAATCTATACCATAGTCAAACATTTCATTGAACTCTAACTAATATATATTCTCGAATCCATGATCAACTTAGTAACCTAACCTGCCCTACTCTTAGTGATTTTCGATGGTATAAAGATGTATTTACCTCTCGAGTCATGCTTAGAGATGATTGCACAAAGTCATTTTGGAAAGAAAAATTTATTAATGGATTACCTAGTCTTTTTGCTCATAAGATTAGAGATGTCCTTAGTCAACCTACTGATGTTATTGAATACGATAATTTAACTTATGGTGATATCATCAGTACTATTCAAAAAGAAGGATTAAGAATGTGTATTGATTTAAAATTAAGTCAAAAAACTGCCAATGATAAACACAAAGCTAAATATGAATTAGGAAATTTTTGTGAACAATACGGATTACCTCCTGTTGCTCCTTCCCGTAGGAAAAGTAGTAAAAAGAAAGTTTTTTACAAATATTCAAATAAATATAAAAAGAAATATTCCCCTTCCAAATCCAATGATACATTTTATACTAAACCTAAAAAGAAATATTATAAGAAATCTAATCCAAAGTCAAAATCTACTAAAGAAATTACCTGTTACAATTGTGGGAGAAAAGGTCATTATTCAAATAAATGTAAGATTAAAGAAAAACTTAATCAATTACAAATTACTGAAAAAAATCAAAAACAAATATTTGATATATTTAAATTAGATAATAACTCTAGTCAAACCTCTGATGATAATACTCCTACTGATCATAGTTCTAGTTATCATACTCTCAGTGATGATACTGATAATAATATAGAATTAGGATGTAATGATACTTGTTGCAAAAAAGTAAATGTGCTTACTAAAACACAGCAAGAAGAAAATGCTTTAATAGAACTAATTAGTAAATTAGAAAATCCTGAACTTAAACAACAATATACTGACAAATTAAAATCCTTACTCATTAATCAAGACAAAAAACCTAAACATGATAAACCTATCATTAGTCTTAATAAAACCTTAGAACGATTTTAAAAAGAAAAACATAAAGAAGTTACTTTACAAGATTTACAAAATGAAATTAATCAAATAAAATTAACTATTAAAGAATTAAGAGAAAAAGATAAATCTTTAGAAGAAGAAATTTCAATATTAAAAATTAACTAAGGTCTTAATGATTTTAAAAATAATCAAAAATCAGCTTCTAATTCTGAATCTGGATCTGGTTCTGAAACAGATCCTGACAAAGTCATTTTTGATGATAGACCTATTAATAGTAATAATGATAACAACCGTCTTAATCTGATAACCTGTATTAACATCCAAAAATGGCATTCAAAAGTTAAATTAATCATTAATGATTTTGAAATAGAAGTCATAGCTTTAATTGATACTGGTGCTGATTTAAATTTTATTCAAGAAGGTTTAATACCTACTAAACATTGCCGTAAAACTACTGAACAATTGAGCTCTACTAATGGTAGTCAAATGCATATTCAATAGAAATTACCTAAAGTCCATATTTGTCAAGATAATGTTTGTCTTAAAACATCTTTCGTATTAGTTAAAAATTTAACTGATAAGGTCATTTTAGGTACTCCCTTTATATTTTTGTTATATCCATTTGCCACTACTAATCATGGAATAACAACTCAAGCATTTGGTCAAAAAGTCACATTCAAATTTTTATCTCCTCCTGAAGTCCGAGAATTAAATCAACTAAAAGAATATTCTATATCTCAATCTATTAATCGTTTAACCAAACATCTCAAATTCCTTAAAGAAGAAGTCAAATATAAAAGGATTGAAACTCAATTAACTAATCCTACCCTTCAATCAAAAATTGACAAATTTAAGAAAAAATTAGAAACTACTGTTTGTTCATCATTGCCCAGTGCTTTCTGGCATAGGAAAAAACATGTAGTCAAATTACCTTATATTAAAAATTTTAATGAAAGACAAATCCCGACTAAATCTAGACCCATTCAAATGAATAATGAATTAGTTGAAATGTGTAAAAAAGAAATTAATGAATTATTAAAAAATGGTATTATCAGTCACAGTAAATCACCGTGGTCATGCCCTGCTCTTTATGTTAATAAAAATGCTGAATTAGAAAGAGGTGTTCCTCGCTTAATCATTAATTATAAACCATTAAACAAAGTTTTAGAATGAATCAGGTATCCAATCCCTAATAAAAAAGATCTAATTAAAAAACTTAGTCAAATTGTAATTTTTAGTAAATTCGATCTTAAAAGTGGATTTTGGCAAATCCAAATTTATCCTAAAGATAGATATAAAACTACATTCACTACACCCTTTGGTCACTATGAATTGAATGTCATGCCTTTTGGATTAAAAAATGCCCCTAGTGAATTCCAGAACATTATGAATGACATATTCAACCCTTTTAGCCATTTTTCCATAGTTTACATTGATGACATTCTTATTTTTTCCAAATCAATAGAAGAACATTGGAAACATCTCCATGCCTTCTTCCAAGTTATTAAACATAATGGTCTAGTTATTTTTGCTCCTAAGATTAAGTTATTCCAAACTAAAGTCAGATTTTTAGAATATGATATCTATAAAGGTACGATTCTTCCGATTAGTCGGTCAATAGAATTTGCTTCCAAATTTCCTGATCAAATTCTTAATAAAACTCAATTACAAAGGTTTTTAGGATCATTGAATTACATTGCTGAATTCTACAAAGACCTTAGGAAAACTTATCAACCACTTTTTGATCAGTTGAAAGATAATCCTCCTCCTTGGTCTCCTCGTCATACTTCTATTGTTCAACAAGTCAAAAAGTATGTCAAGACTTTGCCCTGTCTTGGTATTCCTACTGAAAATTCTTTCAAAATTATTCAAACTGATGCCTCTAATAGTGTTTATGGTGCTATTCTCCTACAGAAGGTCACTCATCAGTCATCTGAACAAATTGTTCGTTTTCATTCGAGTGTTTGGAATAAAACACAGAAAAATTATAGTACTATTAAAAAAGAAATTTTATCTCTTGTTTTATGCATTAGTAAATTTCAAGATGATATTTTAAATCAAAATTTTTTATTATGTGTTGATTGTAAAAGTGCTAAATATATTTTATACCTGGTAGTCAAAAGTGCTAACTTTAAGTATCTTTGATTTTGATATTGAATATCTACCTGGTAGTCAAAATTCTATTCATGATTTCCATCAGTCACATGCTCCACCGAAAGACATGAATAGTAAAAAGTCATATTTACTGTTCACTATTCATCAATCAAGACAATTCAACAACAGTCAAAAGCAGCCATCAGCTTTAGTCAATCACCGAAAGCAGTAGACAACACCCATGTGCCTCATCATGCTCCTTTCCAGTCACAAGCTTCACAGTCATTTTATTGCTTATAAATTAGTTTTTCTAGTCAATTGTAAATCAAAGTTAGAATTGAGAGCAAATCCATATTTCTCTCCTACACCTTTCTCTGATATTAAAAAATTGTAATTTTATTTTCAAGTCATGTATTTTGAAGCAACTCTTTGCAGTTACTTCCAGTAAACAATTGTAAGTTATTTAAGAAGTTTGAAGGGAGAAGCAGGAACTATAGTACCTTTGTGTTCAATAAGGATATTTTCTAAAGGAGGGTGACTAGCGGAAACAGAAGTACTAGCAGAAGTTTTCCATTTAGTTTTTGTAACAACATTGACTTTTTTATAGTAATTTTCTAAATAATCAAAGAAATTAATTTCAGTATTTATTTCAGTCATAAATTTATACCATTTTTTGGTAATCTTAGATTGTTGTTTGTCATCATAGTTATGGTAATAATCATGATGTTTTGACTTATTTGCTTTAGATTTGTATTCAGCATGAAGTTTATTCAGATCTGGAGTAAATGGTTTACGACGGGTTAGTAGTTGAGGATTAACAGGAGGAACTACTTCAAAATCAGTTTGAGTAGGTAAATCCTGGGATGTATTATCTTCTTCTTGAAGATGTGTATGAGTGGAGTAAACTGGTTTACTAATTTGAGAAGTGGAGGAATTATCCCTTTTAACTTATTATGAGTTTTAGAAGATTGACTAAGATTAATATGACAATTTTTCCTAAATAAAGGTGTATTAAATATTTTATCTTCTCATTTTCAGTAGTTGGGATACTAGAAGTACTATGTTTAGAGGATTGACTATGTAATCGGTTAAATTTGATATGAACTGATCCATCAGTAAATTGTTGAATTTCTTTGAGTTCATCTTGGTGTGTTTGTGGGTTAAGGCTATAATTTTCATTATTAGTAACCCATTCATCAAGTAAGCTATTATCTTTCCAACTTATTTTATGTATATATAAAATAATTATAATAATATTTATTATTATTTAAAAAAATTAATTAAATAAATAAAAATAAATTATATACATATATTTATATTCTCTCTCTCTCACACACACACCCGCTCTCTCCCTCACTTTATGTTTTCTCTTTCTCTCGCTCTCTCGCTCTCCCTTTCTTCCTCTCATCCTCAGACGCTACCATCTTCATCCTCAGCATCGTCCACAACCAGCTCCACTATCCATAACATCATCCATCACCTTCATCACTACCATCATCCACTCAAATTCCTCACCGACTTACCAAAATCCATCACGGCTCTACTTCCATCACCGATCTTCAACATCATTTCTGATTCATCAAGATCAATTACCGATCCGACAAGATCAATTACTGATCCACCAAGATCCATCATCGATCTACAAAAATTTGTCGCTGATCTACACAATCTTCTCCATTCCTTTCAATCATCAAGGTCATCACCGTTCAATATGTTAAAATTTTTTTTGCACTGTGTTATATTTTTTTTATTGTTGTATGTGCTTCAAACTCTCTTGGATTTAATAATGATTGCTTCTACCTTATCTGAAGAAATTATTTTTATTTTTATTTTCTCTTTTTATGCTAGTGCACTTGGTGTACTTGTTTATGACCAGATCTTAATGGCCCTTGGTATTACAGATTAGTAATTTGTTTCTTCCAATTTATATAATATTTAGTGCATCAATTTAGGGAGAGACTCATATATTTTGAGATTAACAATTATTATATAAAAAATAAAAATAAAAAGGAGGCATTTGTATATTCTATGCATAATTTTAGGGGGAGTATATATACTCTTTTTTTTCTACTCCTTACCTGCACCAACAATTTTTTTTTTTTTTTTTTTTTTTGGCAGAGGCAGAATTTATAATAATAATAAAAAGGATAAATGCTGCAATTTTATGTCAGAAGAAGAAAATATTACGCGATTACATGTTAGTTTTCAGAAGGCTTCACAGATTTTTTTTATTTCACTTCTCTCAACAATTTTTCATGAGCCTCTTTTACATGTTTCTCTCTATTTTCAACTTCTGTAAGTCTTGGCATTATAACCATCGCATAATATTGCAACGCATTCTCCAACTGCGCATTTTTCCTTTCCAGCTCTCTCTTCTCTTTACGAATATTAGCCAATTGTTGTTTTACCAAGCACACCTCATCTCTCCAGTGCTGATTTTCTTGTATTCTTGCTTTTAATCGTCGAACCATATTGGAAACTGCAGTCATTGCCTGTGTACTTAGCGCCATAGTGTTATTAATAGTATCGATATTATTCCAATTACCAATAACACTAGGACCCTCATTTACAGGAATAACATGTGCCTGCACCGCTGGTAACCTCTCATTTGCCTGCATTACAAGCACCTCATGCATGCCCGAACCGTTAATGGCTAAGGTAAGGAATGACATGATTGCACAAGATGGTAAAACAAAGTTTTCTCTTCAACACTTGATAATTTCGTATCTTTGCCTATCATCCTTGTCACTTTTTATATACTCTATCGATCCCATACTCGATACATATCTACTTAAATCTTTCGTTTGCCAACATTTTGTGTGCCAGAGATGCTCCAAAATCCCCACAATGATCTCAACAAGACCTACAACCATTATTATATTTTTGGCATCTCAGATTATTTTACCAAATATGTTTGTTTCCTATCTCCATATTTTATTTTGATGATGTCAAAGGGAGAGAACAAATATGATTTTGAATTTCTATGCATACATGTGCTTTAAATATCTTATGTTGCAAAATTATCAAATAACTTGTTGATTTTTATTTTGTGTCAAATCTATACAAAATCCATACAAATATTGCCATCATCAAAAATGGAGAGATTGTTAATCATGTTGTTTAATTTTGATGATGTCTAAAATATTAATTAAAAATTTGTAAATAATATACATATTTTATATTATTTGACACAAAATATTATATATATAATTGTTAAATATTATTTAAATAAAAATATTTTTGAAAACTCTACTATCCACTTTTTGAAAAATTAGGTTGATCACTATTCATATTTTGACAAATTGTTTGATTGGTTGGCTGATCACTATTCACTTTTTGACAAAATTAAAATTGATTAATTGTATTATTTTCACAAAATCGATTGATTGGTTGTATTATCTTGACAAATGTGATATTGATGGGTTGTCTTCCTTTGACTAATTTGATATACCCACATGGAGTGATAAGTTATGTTTAGTTTAAAATTTCTACAAAAATTAAAAAATATATATATATATATATTCAGATCTATTATAAAAAAGATTTTACTATGTATGCAAATATATGATTATAATATTTTATATAATGCATATAATAGAATACATCACGGAAGTAATTAAACTACATTTGAATATATCATGTTACATATATGCATGTTGGCATATGGAATATCATGTTACATATATGTATGTTAGCATATGGAAAAGTCATACAAGTCATCACAGCTTCTTGTTTTTTTGTTTTTTTGACTAAAGCCTAAAAGGGTTCAGATTTGCAAGATTGCAAATTTTCCTTCCACGTGATTCTCTTCCAAATTGATTCAGCTGACGTCTTGAGGAGCGTCTGTCTTTTCCAACGAGTATATTTTTTGGTATAAATAGAAGTGATGTGTATGAAGAAAAATCCAGAACTTGAAGAGAAAAAAATTTCGTGTGCTCCAAAATTTTGAGTATATTGTATTATGCTCTTTCACTTTCAGATCTAAGTGTAGCCTTTGTTCTTACACTTTCATATCTACTCTTTGTGAGAGAATTATTGTAAAAGAGAGTTTAAGTACCACTTATTTTTTATTCATTATTTTTGTGAGAGATTTTTTGTAAGGGTAAGGCATTTATTGTTGAGTGAAGCTCAATAGATAAGAGTAAGTCCTGTGCAAAATCCACAAGCTTAGTGAAGACTTGGTGGTGTATTAATTCAATTTGATAGTAAAGAAATTCTCAAGGAGGTTCCTTGGTGTAGACACCCCATTTTTGACCGTCCTCAAGACTTGGACGTCACCGTTTGAACACTAGGTGATCATCCATGTTCGTGTTCGTCTTGAGTTCTCGGAGGTTTCGGTCGCGCGCCTTGTCTCAAGACCTCTCGACTTGTTTGTTTTGTGCTTGGTTGTACACCAAACACTTGTGTTTTGCTTCTGAGGGCAGGGAATGGCTTTTTGGCCATCCCCACACCTCACCGGCCTTGGTTTGAGGCCACCGGCTTTGTTTTATTGCCAATTTGTTTGGTCGGTCGGTAGTTTTTTTGGTCGGCCGGCCATTTTTGTTGGTCAATCTGTCATATTTTCCAGCCGACCCCTGTTCATCTGCTTTATGCAAATATTTAGTGCCAGCTTGCATAGCTGGCACGCACAATTCACCCCCTCCATACACGTGTATGGAGGGATTTGCCTCTTAGGTTAGCTTCTCTTAGAAGCTTTGGAATTGAACCTCTATAAGAGGAGAGCCCCTCCTCCCTCCTCAAAGGTTCCAAAGGTCTGAAATTAGGGTTAGAAATAGTTGTATCTATCTATCTCTATATCTCTCTCTCTTTACATATTTGTGTGTGTATAAGGTTGTTTTGTTCATACTTTTGCACACAAACACCTAGCATTACACCATCCTCTTGGAGCTGAGGTCCTTGGAGGTTGATTTTGGTGTTCTTGGGTTGCTTTGAACTCAAAAAACCTGCTAGAGTGGTGTTTTTGAAGAAAGTCTACAAGGGCTCACCCTTTCATTCCCCATTTTTGCACAAGCTTTTAACCTATCTTGCATCTGTTTTTAAGCTTAGTGTATAACTGAGAAAAGTTCTATTTTTACTTTTTTTTTTTAACTTTGTTTAAGGTCATTTTGAGGTTTGGGGTTGTCTCCCCCCCTCTAAGGCCTTGTTAGGCCTTGTTTTAGGCCATACCTTTTGGCCATTGTTCTTGGCTTTGCATGACCTCTCTACCACTGAAAATCTAGAGGATTTTCAATGGTGGAGAGGTGGTTTTGAGGTCCTAAATGGGAGAGGGTTGTCCCCTCTCCATGTTGTCTTTGATGCTAGCATAAGTGGCTTGTGTTGTAGCATGTGTGCATAGCTTTATTTGGCTCTATTTCAGAGGGTATTCGGTGTTATTTTGCCATGATATACCTCTATCCAAAGTTGGTTTAGACATGCCATGCATGCTTTGTATACTTGTCTTGTGATTCCATAAAATTGCCCTAATATGCTGTGTGCTTTGAGCTTTGTTTCTAGCATGATTTTGGCGTGACTCCATGAAGCTTTTATGCATGTTTTGGCATGCTTTAGGTCTGATTTTGGTTGTTTAGGTCATCCACGACTTGCTTTGTATAGCTACCATGTAATCTTGCTTGTTAGCTTCGAGTGTTGAATCTTCTAGCATGCTCTATTTGGATCATTTCAGTGGTTTGGCATCACTTCTAATGTTATTTCAATCCATATGGTATGTTTGTATGCTTGCATTTATAACTCCTTTAATGCTTTAAAGAGTTAGCGTTGTATGCCTCATGGATGTGTCATTGCGTATGCCAACATGCTTGGTTATTTAGGATGACATCTAAGTGGGTTTTTGGGCTCATTTTAGCATGTCATATCTCTGATTTTGGTTGCTTAAATCATGCCATGTTTGGTTGTCTTAGGTGTAGTGTAGCATCTCTTTGGTGGCCTTGTATGCCTCATGCCTTGCCCCTTTTGTTTTAGCTTGTTTTAGCTTTGGCCATTGCATGTTTTAAGCTTACTTTGGCATGATTTGGAACTGTTTTGGTCCACTTTGGTCATTTGCTTCATGTGTCACATGATCATGGTTTGAGCCCTTGGGCTAGTTTCAAGCTTTTTTCTACATGACTTGTTTGCATTATTAGGTTGATTTGGCATCATCCTTTGCATGTTTACAGAGCATTAAAATGCTTGCCATATGTCCATGTTTGTCCCTTTTAAGTGTCCTTAAAAGTTTCCCTTTCATGCTTAAGTGTTGGACCATTTAGCATGCTTGTTTGTATGTACTTTTGTCCTTCATTTCATAGCATTTTGGCCGCTGATTTGGACCTATTTAAGAGCTGTCCATATTGGTCTAAGACCATTCTCGCATGTTGTCGCATGTATGTCTTGCATGTTGTCGCATGCTTGCTCCATTTTGCCTTTTGTTGCATGCCATGTATGGTTGCATTGTTTAGGTCATAAGTTTATTGACATGTTGTAGCATGTTAGTTCAAATGTACCTTGTTGTATACTTGGCCCATGGCATGTTGTTGCATGCTTAAGTTGTGTTGCATTTGGCATGCATTCTTCCTTTTGTTTTGGTTGTTTAACATGTTGTCCATGTTGCATCTTGCATGCTTGCATGCTTAAGTTGCATTTTGAATGCTTGTTAGCTTGCATCTTGTCATATGCTTGATATGTTGTCACATATTATTGCATGCTTGTCTAGGTTGCATTGCATTTGGCATGCTTATCGCCTTAACATGATCATGTTGCATTAGTCTTGCTTGCATGCATGCATCTCTTGCCTCTTGAATCAAACATGATAGAGGTTGGAGGCCTCTTATTTGTCTTGTGTGCATTTCATTTGACATTAAAATTGCACACTTGGCCTCTTTGGCCATCATGCATCGAAACGCGTGATTGATGGCCCGAGGATCGAGGACCACACTCCTTTGAGTTCATAACATGATAAGGAGGGTGTTCATGCATATATTGCATTGTAAATGCTTTGTCATGCTCTGTCTGTCCTCTGCTGCTGTCAAACAGGATTCTGCAGGAAGACATAGCCGGTCGGCCATCTTTAGTGCCGGCCGGCTATCCATATTTGGCCGAGAACTTCATTTGTGGTCGATGACCACTTTTCCATGGCCGGTGGCCATTTTTCTTGGCCGGTGACATCCCACAGTGTTCAGGGAGTGTTCAAGAACCAACCTTGGGACTTGTGCAATTTTCAGAGGCATAAAACAGTGCAAATAGAGGCAGCATGAGTATGGCGTTGGATTTCCAAGCGAAGCCGAGCATGCATGCATGCACCCCTCTCCTCGAGGCTACTTTACCGCTTTATTAGCTTAGTTAATTTGCTTAACTAGTTAAGTGGTATGTAAATAATTAATTAGCTTGTTAGTTAGTTAATTTGCATTATTCTTTTGGACCCTCCGAGAGAGGGCAATGTTGTAATAAGTGTGCGTGTGTGTGATGCATGTCTTCCAACCCTACGTCTTTCTCCCTTTTACTTACCTGCTTTGATAGTTAGTTCTAGGTCATGTTTTGATTAGCATACTTATGCTCGCATGTTTGCATCCATTCGTCTGTCTTGCATGCACCGGGCTCGGCGCATCATGCTAACTGCATTGTATTTCAATTCCAATTTGAATACATGTATCAAGTTGCATTTAAGACGACATCTTAGAATAGTCGAGCCTATTTCTAGTTGCATTTTGCATGTGTTGCATTAGCTATCTTAACATGAACTAGGATCAGGCATTTGATTACTAACTAGTTTCTGTTTTGGCTTGGAGTACTAGGTAAGCATTTACGCTTTAGCATCCTTGCATGTGTGTGAGTGTTGCCATGACAGCATTCTTACCATGAGGCTATCTGTTTAGTTGATTAACTGCTTGAATGCCTGTGGGTGAAGGTTGGGTTGCTTGAAATTGGAATAATTCGTCGAAACCCGTGTTTTAGCCTACTTACGAGTAGCAGATTTCAATCCATTTTCAAAACAAACGGATATGCGATGCATTGTTCTAAATTAGGCAATCTAGTCTATACTTGTATGCTATGCGCATCACATAGTAATTCTAGGCTAATAAACCAGAATAAGAGCACATGTGTTTTCAAAAACAAGATATCATGTTTAGTAGTGGCCGATCTTTGATCGGGTGAGCGGGGGTGCTCATAGCTGACCTTCCCCAATCGTACCCAAGTTCCCGAGCCGAGGCAACTTTGGTGATGACGGACACGTGGCCTTAGGCACGAGTCAGGGTTTCCTAAATTCTCCCAAAATAAAATATTTAGGTGGCGACTCTATATCTAGCAAAGCAGTCAATGTTTGGCACTTCTTTCTAAAAATCTGTTTTCCAAAATGATTTGCCAGACTTAGACTCTTTGGTGATTTATCAATCTTGCATTGCACTTTGCGAGATCAGATTAAGAACCGTGACATTTGAGTCCGAACTGTAGTGAGCCCCAAATGAACAAAACGGGATTTCCCTCCCGGGACGTTCGAGGACGTCCACACTTGGGGAGTGGATGTAGGCCTGGCGTGCCGAACCACTATAAATCTCAGTGCTTGATTTTCTCTCCCTATCTCTCTTACTTTGATATTGATAATTATTATTCTATTTTTTATTTGTTAAAATTCTAAATATTGTGTTTATAAATTTTAATATTGTAAAATTTTTTAATAACCCAATTCACCCCCCTCTTAGGTTGCCTACCTTGGATAACAAGGGTATTTTTGATCTTTTGATTCGGGGTTGTGCATCTTGAGAATTGATTTCGTGCGTGTCAAGTGGTGATCCTTTTCGAAAATAGTTTTGGAAAGTTTTGATAAAAGTTGATTTTGTTCAAATTTTACCTTTTACAACTTAGACCATTTTTTGGACTAAAAGGAAAATTTCAGTGCTCACAACTTTAATTTCATTGATTTCAACATAAAGTTCTCTAACTCTCTGATACAAATCAAAGTTGCTTTTATTACATCGACAAAAAAAAACTTGAAAAGAAATGTCAAAGCAATAAACTAGGGGCATAGGTGAGTTAGGTGCTCCTGCGTCCTCCGCTCGTGCATGTGGAAGTTTCTGAAGCCAAAGTGGGCCCGGTTTTTGCTGTATCCTCGAGCCAAGCCAAGCATTCGCCAGAAAGGGCATAACTGAAACTAGGGGCAGGGGCCAGAAGCTCTCTCGTCCTCCAAGCAGTGAGGTACCTAGCCAAGTGTGAACCACGGATGGGGAATGAAACCGGGTACTCTACCCCCTCCTTTGGGCGGGTTTGATCATGCCCAAATTAACGTCTGAACCGGAAAGGAAAATAAAACACGTAGTGTGTGAGGCCGATCAACTGTATTCCAAGCTGCCAAGCCATGCTGTAACTCATCTTGGTTAGATCAAGGCAGGGGCAATGCCAAGCTATGTCAGCAGCAGACCTGTTGCATATCCAGTTGCACCACCATCCCTCGTTGGGAAAATCTACTAGTCGGTAGCGGAAGAAATAACCTCGAGCTGAGTATTCAGGGCAAGAGTCCACTACCTTCAGCTTATCTATAAGCCACACTTGGGAAGGGATGAAAGAAAAGAGAGATTAAAGAATAGAGAGATGCATGTTGAGAGAAAAGTGAGAAAAGGGCTTTGAGAGAAAAATAGAGCATGAATGTCGAGTGATGTGAGAAACACATATGAGAAAAGGTAGGAAACAATACCTGAAGAAGTAGTGGACTCCCCGTGAATCTAGTAGTCTCTCGCCGATAAAAGGCATCTAAGCCCATCAAAGTCTCGACTAGCGCCAAACTAATACAGCTCTTGCCTTCTTTCAAGCCTTGGGCCACTTCGATCAAACGAATGCTAGATCCACCAAAACTAGGAGCAAGAAGGAAATGTGCAAGCATACATAAGCAGAGGGCATGTTGCTAAAAACCCCACCAGAAAAGGTCACCTCTGTCACCAATGTCAGAGAATCGATGAATCAAGCTGGGTATGTCTAGCTCTCCATTGTGGACTAAAGATTGAGCCTTGTGCAAAGTGAGCCCACACATCCATCCCAAAGCTTGGGCGTGGCCAAAACGGGGCTGAGGCATGATTTCCTCATCACGCCGAGATTCCATTAGCGCCTGAAATTCTTCAATTGTTGGGCATATTTCTTGTCCCTCGAAGCGAAAGACGTGTGTAATTGGGTCCCAGCATCGGGCCACGGCATGAAGGAACGAAAAATAAAGTGGAGTTCGACTCAACAAAAAAAGTGCATTTATGCTAAAATCCCAAAAAATTACCTTTTCCGTGCTGTCTAAAGCAGCTATCTAATCTAAGAACTTTTCAACAAAAAATGGCCCCATTTGTGGAAGAAATTGCAGCTGAAATGAGGTTCTGAAGATAAATCACGAAGTTGAACCTTTTGTAGAAGATAAGGCTGTGAGTGGAAGCCGGTTATCAACAATCTAGAGGTTGCGGCCACCTCCTTGGCTGACAGTCTCCATCTCTGGCCGGTAGCTCTACTTTTTGGCCTACTGACCACCTGTGTGCTAGGCAGTGCTGGAAGCATGTGTTTTGTTTTGATCTTTACATATTTTAAGGTCTTGTTTTGAGTCTTTTTGGTTTTAGCAAGTTTGTTTATTTGTATTTGAGTTATTTTTTCTTTGTTTATCAAGTTATGTTGGTCGGCTCATTACCCGATTAAGAACATTGTTTCAATCAAGTGCTCTATTGGCCAGTTCAATTCCATGTCCATTTCATGCAAATATAATGCTCATGATGCAAAAATGACAACACTTTTCATAAAAAACTGTGAGGTTTTATTCCAATCATGGTTTTTACAAAAGAGGAATACAAGTTTCAAAGCAAAATAAAACTTATTTGAAGCTATACATGTGCTAATGCTACCAAAAAAAAAGAAACTAAGCAAAAAATTACCAAAAATATCAGCGCCAGTAGCCTCAGGCCCGAGAGGCCCTCTTTGTCCTCTTCCTTGGAGGGGAGGACTCGGCGGCACTATCTCCATCGGTGCCGCTGTTAGAATCAGTCTCTAAACCAGAGTCGGTATCATCTCTGCTCTTTGCCTCAGAACCCTCTTCGGTGATAGCTCCACTCTTGGATCCTGAGCAAGTATCATCGTCTCCACTCTCAAATGACTCAGAATGCCGACTCACTGCCTCCTCGGAGTCACTAGTCTCAGCATCGCCATCACTCAAAATGGGCTCTGAAGGACTACTCTGGCCTCGGGTGCCCCTATCTCTGCCTCGATCACGGCTCGCATCTCGGCCACGAGCTGGGACATGTCTCTCTCTCCTCCCTACTGCTGGAGAAAGTGTTGTCGGTGCTGTTGCTGCTACTACTGCTGCTGGTGCCATCGATGTAGATGGGACCTGGAAAAAGAATTGTCAACATGTCAGTTACAGTGTGTGTATCAGATGCAAGTATAGTATGCAGAATGAGTGTCATACAGAAATCAGATACAGTGTGTGAGTGCAATGTCTAATACAATGTGTCAATGCTCTGTATCAGTGCAGTTTGGAAAAGATTATAGTTGAAATGCTGATGTATCAGCAGAAAGATGATAACATGAAGCGCAAACTGAAGAAAATAACCTAGATGCCGTGAAAACCAAACAGCGTCTCCCTCCTCTGCACCATGCCTATCAGAGAAGCCACCAGCTCGAGGAGGCTCCCTGTGTACTCTATAGATGCCTGCAAATGCATTTAGATGATAAATGTCTGCAATAAACATATTTGAAATGAAATGTGAGGTGCAAATTGTAAAGTGTGGTCCATACTTGGGATGAGCCTCGAACTCCGACAAGCTCGCGTCCAGCCTCTGCCAGCTCAATCGGGATCTGATAAGCAGTCCCCGTAGGCCTCCAGCATGTGAGCAAAGTGGGAAGCTCTAGCTAGTAGATAGTCTGCTCCACGGGGGAAACCCCTCTAGCATGGGTCCTAGTCGCCCAAACCGCCTCGCCTGCCACAGGAACCCCTGCCCTCTCGCCTCCGTAAGCGCCCGTCAAAGATGGCATAAGGTGGGTCTGAATAAAGGTTGTATAATTGCCCTCACCTCTGAAGAAATTGGCATCTAAGCCCACCATAAACTGAATGATTGCGTCAACAGATAGGTTGTCTGCTGACCTCATAGACTCTGGAGGTGGCATCAGAACGACCGGATCCAGCAAGCCTATAGTCTGGCGAACGAATCTCTCGCTTAAGAACCAAGCTCGGTAGACTGGGCCCTCCAGCAAAATCTAGAAGCGTGATGTGCCCCAGGCTCCCGCATACTAGTCCCGTACTCCGGCTGGCATCATGGCCCAAGGCTGCCATACGATCTGCAAACAGAGAAAGTGCAGATTGTTAGTTGCTGTCAGTTACTAAAATGTGAATCAAAACAGTTGTAAAGAAAAAATGACTGTGTTTCGGGTTACCTCGTGGGCGGATGTCAAGGTAATAACGGAAGAAGGCAAAGGACTCGTAGCTCTAGCGTTAACACTGGCCATCATATCACCTCGAGTAGGGAACCATCAGGGGGAGCTCCTCCATAGGCTCTAAAGCCAGGGCTGGAAAATATGTATAAACCCATAGCTGTAAGAAAAGTGCAATGATATATGATCAAGAGCATGAACAGATATAGAAAGTGCAAAACAGAAAGCACACAGTATGAACAGATGCAGAAAGTGCAAAGCAGGAAGCACACAGCATGAACAGATATAGAAAGTGCAAAGTAGGAAGCACAAAGCATAGACAGATATAGAAAGTGCAAAGCAAAAAGCAGTGTTGAACAGATATAAAGCAAAACATGTGAAGTAGAAACTGTGAAGTACAAAGAGAGAACTGAAATGCATACCTCATAGGCTAGCCAGTAGCCTCTGATCCATTCTCCTCTCAAGCAGGAAGTAGAGCTCATATAGCCATTTGGGTAGCGAAGCCAGCTCCGCCCCAGTCGTAATAGCGTACCCCGGGAAGGGTCACTAGGGCACTCAACAAATATAAGCCTACGGTGTTCCACCTGTTCAAAATAAGGTGGTACCGAGGACAAACATCAGGAAGCCCCGGGCATACTGCTCCATCTCCTCCAGCGTCTCGGGCTCGCTCCCTCAAAATTGCTCAGCAAACCAGTTGTATCTCACCATGGTTGGTCAGTACAAAGGTGGGCGCGCTCCCAATAGGTCGATCCAGGCAGCCTCTCACTCCTCCATATCCGTGTCAAAAAGGATCAGATCGCCCTCTACTCCTAAGACTGTGATCATGGCAAAGTCGTAGAGAGTCATTGTCATCTCCCCGGCTGTAGAGAAGTGGAAGGAGTTGGTGGTGTCCCACCACCTCTCCACTAGCGCTCCTAGGAGGGGATGGCTCGCAATGATGCGCATCAACCAAGAGCAAAAAAGGCCGAAGCCAGTCTCGTCGACGATGTTACGAACCCCAGCAGGAAGTTCGTCGTATCAATCCCACACTGTCATCACTCCGTAACCCCTGTAGGCACGGGAGTCTCCCTATGGCAAAGAACAGATGAATCAGATGAAAGACAGTGATGAAAGAACAGTCAGACAAAAGGCAGTGCAAGAAATGTAGTTAAAAGAAAGGCAAGAATGCATGAAAATATAGTTCATACCTCAGCAGTGCTGGATGAAAGGTGGAAAGCCAACTCCCTCAGCAAGAGGTCCTCTGGTACACCGCGAGCAAAGTCGTTGAAACGCCTAATGCCTCTAGGTGGTAAGATGTGCGGAGATGATATCTCGCCGGATCAAAAGGTTGTACCGTTAGTGGTAACAGCTCTGGCTCAAACTCGGGCTCAAACTCTGCCTCAAGGTCAGCCTCAATGCCTTGAGTCGCCTCGGCAACTACTGGCTCCTCTACCCCTGCAACGGGTAGGAATGCAGGTGGAACCTCTGGAGGAGCTCTGTTATGTGGAATCTCATCTGCCATCTGGAAAATAGGTGAAAAGTAGGTGAAAAGTGAAGAAAAATTGAGGAAAGAGGGTAAACTTGGAAAAAATCAACCCTAGGAGAGAGAAAATGGCAGAAAAAGTCAAAGGCTGGAAAAGTTAACGGAACCCGAGAGAAACTCAAGGGAAACAAGCCTAAAGTGGTGGAAATTCGAGAAAAATTGACGAAATCAAAATCTAATCGGTTCAAAATGAAGAGAACTAAGAGGGTATTGCGAAAAAAGTATGTGGGGCGTTGAAAAATGGGTATAAAACACGGATCTGGAGGGAGAAAGTGTCTAGAGAGAGAGGGAGTGCTATTTCGGTCTTATGGGTGTAAGAAAATGATGCCTTGAGGCTTGTACTTGAAGACCCGAAGCAAAATGACAAGATTGCCACAAATTTTCCATCGGTGGCCGACAGGCCACATTGGTGGCCAACAAAATGTTTTGATGGCCGGCAGCCTCTCTTGGTGGCTGGCAGGTGAATAGTGGTTCTCAGGTAGGTCCTGGTGCTGTTCTGTGCTTCTACTTTCTGAGTAATGTATGGAAGTTTCTATTTGGAAAGCTTGCAACTACATTCCGGTGTGTGGCCGTGTCCCACTTGCTACTATGAACGAGGTGTATCCTTTTGAACATGTTGTAACTCCTCCGAGAGGTAAATCAGAAGTTGCTACCGAATATCGTTTTATTCGTTTTGTTAAAATTACGTCTTTGCTCTCTTTCGTTGCATAGAATATGTATTTCACATATATGTATGTTGCATGCATGTCTTGCATCAATTATGATTCGTGCGTAGAACACGCTGCCAATTTTGCATAGAGTATGCTCTTATTTCATGCATAGAATTTGCGTTTGTTTCTTGCATAGAACATGCCTTCAATTATCATTATGTGTCAGTTGACCATTTTGCATAGAACATGCGTTCTCACTGTCTTGATTTATCAACATGTCCACTTTGTGCATCTATCGCACACGTTCATCTTTGTGCATCTATCGCACACGTTCACTTTGTGCATCTATCGCATTTACTCATTTTGTGCATCTATAACACACCTCTCTGTTTTATCTCGGGACGCGTGAAGCGTGAGCCTGAGCAATTTTTCTTGTATCTCAAGATACGTGATACGCGGCCCTGGGCGTGTTTCATCTCGGGACACGTGAAATGCGAGCCTAAGCAGTTTCTCTTGTATCTCAAGATACGTGATACGCGGCCCTGGGCGTGTTTTATCTCGGGACACGTGAAATGCGAGCCTGAGCAATTTCTCTTGTATCTCAGGATGAGTGACGCGCGGCCCTGGGCGTGTTTTATCTCGGGACACGTGAAGCGCGGGCCCGAGAAATTTTCTTATTTCTCAGGATGCATGATGCACGGCCCTAGGCATGTTTTATCTCGGGAAGCGTGAAGCACTAGCCCAAGCAATTTTTTGGTTTCTCAGTACATGTAATGCATTGTCTTGGGCGTGTTTCATCTCAGGACACGTGAATCGTGAATCCGAGCAGTTTCACTTTTATCTCAGGATGCTTGAAGCGCGGTCCTGGGCATATTTTATCTCAAGACGCGTGAAGCATAAGCCCAAGTGGCTTTTCTCTGTTTCTCAAGACGCGTAAAGCGTAACCTTGAGCATTTTTTTATCTTGGGACGTGGGAAACGCGACCCCGAGGGATTTTTGTTCTTAGTTTCTCAGGACGTGTGGAACACAATCCTGAGCAGTGTTTTCTTTCCTCGTCTCGTGTTTTGGCATGGTTCAAGTGTGTTTTAGATCTTTTTACATGGAACCTGTGCTGGTTTTAAGCTTGAAGCTGCTTATTCATATGTTGTTATCTTGTTATATTGCTTTTTGCATCTATTATTGCTTATTGCATCATCTTGTATGATCATGAGTTTTCAAAATAGCCAGCTTCACAGAGCATGTGAGTCCAGCTTTCAAAGTTGCATTGTACATATCATTTGCATCTTGCCCCAGAACTACACTGGTTTGATTCCTTGCAAAGGGATACGTAGGCAGCCTACGGGCGCAACCATTTATTTCTATCTTGATTGTTTGTCCAAGTCTTACGGCCTTATCAAAATGGGTCATTTTCAAGCTTTGACATTCACTCACGTCATTTCATGACTTTGAGTTCTGTCAAAGAAGGGCAACTGTAGACACCCCATTTTTGACAGCCCTTACGACTTGGACGCCATTGCTTGCACACCTAATGATGAGTGCATATGCTTGTCAAGTGCTCGAAGTCCTCAGCGGAATGCCACAACTTTGAGCCTTTTAAACCTTACACCCATGTTGCCTCATTTTTTGACCAAACCTTGGTTTTTCAAGCTTGCAACCCTTGGCCACCAGTGATGGCCGGTCGGCCACCAATGTCTTTTGCAAATATTTTGTGATAGTTGTGTCAGCTGTTTGCACAGATGCTTGCATCTACTCCTACGTGTATGGCTGGATGTTTATGAGGGAGATTCATGTTTTCTATATATAGAGGGTCTCCCTCTCATGTTTTAGGGTTAGAAAAATTTTAGAGCAAAATTTTTCTACTCTCTCTACAATTCTCTCTCTCTTTTGCAAATTTCTTAACCTTTACTTACATATCCTTCACCTTTGCCTATACACTCTTAACCAAACCTCTCCATCTTTGAGTTGAGGTATCTTTGAGCCTTGTTTGAGCTCTTGAGGGTGTGTTTGCCTTGGTTCATTGCTTGAAATTGGTTTTTCTCTTCAAGAGGTATAAAACTATGCCTCTTTACTTGTTGTATTCACTCTTTTTCTTGCTATTTTCCAACTATTTTTGGGCTGTAAAAACTCTGTATTTTTGGGCTGAAACTTGGGTTTTAAGGCCAATAAAGGTTGAGGGGTGGTTTACCCTTCTTTACACCTTGCTCTCAAGGCATTTGCCCTTGTGTTTCCCACCTTTACACTATCTTTTTTTGAGCTTTTAAATATTGATTTTCAAAGTTATTTCAATGGTTAAAATCATATTTTGAAGTCAAAAATTAGAGGGGTTAGCCTCCCCTCCTTGTGTTTTGCTTACTAGTCTAGCATGATCCTTGTTTTAGCTTATTAATCTAGCTATTGTTGTCTTAATTCTAGCATGTTTTAGGACTTATTTAGGCCTGTTTTAGGACTATTTCTAAGTGTTTGTTGCATTTGAGCTTTGCTTTGCATACTTGTAGTGTAATTGTCCTCATGAGTTTGGTGTTTTAGGCCTTAGACACCATCTTATTTGAGTTGATAGTGTTTATTTATGGCTTTCCATACTTGTGATCACTCTTAATCATCTCTGCAACCTCCCTCCTTTCTTGGATTTTGTTTTTCTTTGAAAGTGGTTTCAAACTACTTGTTTGTTTAAAGCATGAGATTGAGATGTCATGCTTAATGGTTTAATCCCTTTGGGGGTTCATTACCAACGGTATGATGTCTGTTTCATGCCTAAAGCAACACTTTGGTTTGAACCCTTTTTCCATTAGAGGACTTTAAACTCACCTTTGGACTCAATTAACTAAACAATGGATGGTAATCTAAAATGAAGAAATAAAATTGAGGCTAAAAAAGGTGCAAGATAATAACTTGTTTGGGTACAATCGGACGTTAATTGAACCCTTGAGTCTTGGGTCGTTTCATACTCATTAGTGATAAAAATGGTTCAAGATTCATTGTCAACTACTTCCCTTGATTTTTCATGATAGGGAGGTGGTTTTGAGAGTCTTGTTTTATTGCATTTATTAAACTTGCGCACTTTGGTTCATAGGCCATCATGTAATGAAATTGCATGGATTGATGATTTGGGAATCAAGTTTTACTACTCCTTTGAGTTGTTCAAATGATAAGGAAGAGTAAATTGTGCAAACAAACCCTTGAGAATACACTGCTTCTACTCTATTTGCTCTCTGTTACAGCAGGCAAATTCAGCCATCAGTGGCCGGCAGGCCATCATCAGTGGACGACAGGCCCTCTACCGACCACCAGTGCAAAATCCAACAGTGTACTCCCCCAGCAGAACAGAGTTGGTCTGGAGGTGGAAATCAATGCAAGTGATCTACTGTGCAACAAAGGCATTCAGCAGCAGAAATAGTGGCCTTTTTCGGGTGGAAATCGCATTCATGCATGAGCCCTCTATTGATCCTCAGGATCCGTGTTGTGTATATTAGTATTGTGCTTAAATAGTGACTTTGTAATTAATTAGTTAGAATAGCTAATTCGTCTCGTGTTATAATTATTTTTAATTAGCTAGATTAGTTAATTAATTCAGTTTGTAATAATTAGTTAAGTAGTTTAGCTAATTTATTCATTTTGTTTTGTAATAGTTAATTAATTAGCTTTAATTAGTTAGCTAGTTAGTTTATTTGGACTCTCCTTCGTGAGAGCGCAATGTTGTAATAACGTGCATGTGTTCCAACCCTACGTCTTTCTCCCTTTTATTTACTAGCTTATGATGGTTAGTTTAGGGCATCATGTTTTGTTTAGCATACTTCATGTTTGCATCCACTTGCCTTGCATGCATTGAGCTCGGTTCATCATTCTAACTTGCATTGTTAGTTAATACTTCTTTGAATACATTCTTAGACCGCATGCTATCAAATTGATTCACATGCCACATCAGTAGCTGAGCCTAGTAATTGCATCTCGCATGCCTTGCATTAGTCATGTTATATAGTTAGGATCATGCATTTTTCTAACTCTTTTGTTCATTTTGGCTTAGAGTACTAAGTGAGCCTTTACTCGCTTTAGCATATTGCATTTGCATGTTGATGTTGCCATGTCTAGCATGCTTTTCATGAGGCTAATTGCTTAATTGATAAAATGTTTGAATGCTTGTGGATGAAGGCTAGTTGCTTGAATTGGAATAATTTGAGTAATGTTTATATGCGATCACTTTTTCAAATGGTACATATTCGAAACAATTTTACAAACAAACATGAGCCAAACGTTCCAATTCTTGCCAGTTCGTCTATACTTGTGTATGCGCGCATCACATAGTAATGCTAGCCTAATAAATCGAAATAAGAGCATATAATGTACATAAGATTCATATCATGATTAGTAGAGGTCAATCTTTGATTGGACGAGCGGGGGTGCTCAATTCATGACCTTCCCCTCTAGTACCTAAGTTCCCGAGCTGAGACAATCTTAGTGATGACGGACACGTGGCCTTTGGCATGAGTCATGGGTTTCCTAAATTTTTTCAAAAAATATTTAGGTGGTGACTCTGTATCTAGCAAAGTAGTCCATTTTTGGCATTTTTTTATTGAAAATTGATTTTTCAAAAGATTTGCCGGATTTGGACTCTTTGTGTTTATCTATTTCACATTGCACTTGTAAGATCAGATTCAGAACTGCGGGGGTCCGATACTATAGGGCTTATTCGTCTTCCGAAAGGGGGTGCGAAAAAGTTGAGCCACAATAGGTCCCAGGAGGTTTAGGCTTGGAAAACTGCTATTTTGGTCCAAAAATAAGGCAAGAGGTTCACAGGGTTTTGAGGCTGAAAGTTGAGGCATTTTGCTAAGGACTTCGACCATTTGACAAGCATATACAAATTCATCATTGGGTGCATAATCGGTGGTGCCCAAGTTGTAAGGGCGGTCAAAAGTAGGGTGTCTACAGCGTATCAGTGTATTAGTGGGAATATGATAGTGTGGTGCACAACAGTGTGACATAGCAGTGAAATCTATATGGAAAATAGAAAGCATACATGAATACCGTGGAGATCAAGCAACGTCTCTCTCCTCTGCACCATGCCAATCAGAGAAGCAACCAATTAGAGCAGGCTCTCTGTGTACCCAGTCGGTGCCTGCAAGTGCATTTGAATGATCAATATTGGGAAGATTAATATCTGGAAAGTGAGAGTTCAGTTACAAGCTGTAAAGTGTAGTCCATACCTAAAGTGCGCCATGGGCTCTGACATACCCATGCCTTGCCTCGGGTGGCTCTATCGGGATCAGATAGGCTGACTCGGTCTGCCGCCATCATGTAAGCGCGGTGGGAATCATTGGCCAACCAGCAACCCGCACAATGGGAGGGCCCCCCATAATATCGGCTTCAGTCTCCTAAGTAGCCTCACCCGCCAAGGGAACACCTGCTGCTTCGCCTGCACGAATGTCCATCAGAGGGGGCATGAGATGAGTCTAGATGAAAGTCGCGTAATCGCCCTCTGCTCTAAAGTAGTCAGCATCCATCCCCATCATAAACTGAATAATAGCTCTAGCCAGGAGGCTATTTTTTGTCCTCATGGATGCTAAAGGTGGCATAGGAACGAATGGGACGAGTGAGGCTAGAGTTTGGCATATGAAGTGCTCGTCCAAGAACCAGGCTATACAAATTGGGCCTTCTAGCAAAATTCAAAAATGAGACGTGGCCCAAGCCCCGGCGTACTGGTCCCTCACCCCAGCTGGCATCGTCGCCCAAGGCTACCACATGATCTGCAAACAAAAAATGTACAGATTGTTAGTTGCCGTTAGTTGTCGAAATATGAATCAGAACAGTAGCAAATAAAAAATGACTGTGAGTCTCAGATTACCTCATCGGCAACCACCGTATCGAAGTACCGGCGGTAGAAGGCGAAAGTCACATCGTCACGGCTCCAACACCGGCACCGACCGTCATACCATCGCGAGTAAAGCACGATGAGGGAGATCTCGTCTACTGGCTCTGGAGCCAGAGCCAGAAAATAGGCATAAACCCATAATTGCAAGAAAATGGCAGCAATGTTATCCACAATGTGTCAACAGATATAAAATAAAAAGTGCAAAGCAAAAAGCACAATGTGTGAACAGATATAAAATCGAAAATGTAAAGTAGAAAGCACAATGTGTCAACAGATAATAAAATAGAAAGTGCAAAGCAGAAGCATAAGTTGTAAATAGATATTGAACAAAAAGTGTAAAAGTAGAAAGGTGTGGTGCGTACCTCCCAGGCTCTCTAGTAGCCTCCGACGCACTCTCCCCTCATGAAGAAAGTGGAACTCATATAGCCATAGAGTGTGGCGAGGCCAGCTCCCCCCCAGTTGTAGAACCGAACTCGGGGCAAGGTCACGAGGGCGCTCAGTGAGTATAAACCTACAGTGTTCCACCTGTTCACAAACAATGTGGTATTGAGTAGGAACATCAAGAAGCCCCGAACATATTGCTCTACCTCCTCCGGTGTCTCGGGCTCGCTCTCACGGAAGTGCTCAAGGAACCAGTTGTATCTCACCATCGCTGGCCTGTATAAAAGTGGGCGCACTCCCAATAGGTAGATCCAAACAGCCTCTCACTCTTCCATGTCCATGTCGAAGGGGATCAGATCACCCCCACTCCTAGACCGATGATCATGGAGAAATCGTAGGGAGTCATCATCATCTCCCCAGCAAAAGAAATGTGGAAAGAGCTGGTGGTGTCCCACCACCTCTCCACCAACGCTCCAAGAAGTGCCCGACTCGCCATTATAGTGAGAGTTCGGTGCAGAATAAGCCGAAGTCGACCTTGTCAGTAAGGTCGCGGGCCTCTGGCGAAAGCTCATAATACCAATCTCTCGCGTTCATTGCCCCATACCCCCTATAAGAATGGGAGTCCCCCTGTGGCAAAGAAAGAGTGAATCGGATGAAAGACAGTGATAAAAGAGCAATCAGACAAAAGGCACTATAAGAAATACAGTCAAATGAAAGGCAAGAATGCATGCAAAGTAAAGTTAGTACCTCAGTAGCGTTGTGAGAAAGGTGGGAGTCCGGCTCTCTCGGTAGAAGATCCTCCGGCACGCCACCGATGAGATCATCAAAGCGCCTGATGCCTCCCGGAGGTATCATGTGTGTACGGGGGTGATAGGAGATCGGATCAAAGGGGCGTATCCTCAATGGTAATGGTTCAAGCTCGAGTCCTGGAGCGAACTCTGCCTCAAAGTCAACCACAATGTCCTCCGCCGCCTTGCCAGCCTCGGCGACTGCCGGCTCCTCAACCTTGGCAACAGGTGATAGTGGAGATAGAACCTCAAGAGGAGCACCATCATGTGGAACATCATCCGCCATTTGGAAAGTGGGTGAAAAAATGGGTGAAAAATGAAAAAAAATGGGGAAATAGAGAAAAAGTTGAAAAAAGTCAACCCTAGGAGAGAGAAAATGGGAGAAAAAGTCAAAACTCGGGAAAATTCACAAAACCCGAGGAAAACTCGAGGGAAACAAGCCCGAAGTGATGAAAATGCAAAAAAAATCAACAAAAACAAAATCTGATCGGTTCAAAGTGTAGAGGATCAAAGAGGGTTTATGAAAAAAGTTTGCGTGGGGTGTTGGAAAACGCATATAAAGTACAAATCTAGAGAGAGGAAGTACCTAGAGAGAGAGAGGGAGTGTTTTCAAACTAGGGTTTGTGAGGAAATGAAGTGTGGTGGTGTGTATATAAAGACCCATGCCGAAAAGACTAATCTGCCCTCATTTTTTCATTAGTGGCCGGCAGGCTTCATTGGTGGCCGACAGTCCTCATTTGTGGCCTGGTGTTATTTTGTGCCTCTGTTGCTCGAACAGTGTAGAGGAGGTTCTCTTTTGGGTTCAGATTGATTCTTAAGGAGCTCGAAACTGTGTTCCAGCACGTGAATGTGCCACACTTGCCAATATGAACAGGGTGTATCCTTTTTTAGCATGTTGCAAAGTCTTCGAGAGGTAACTCGGAGGTTGTTGCCAAACATCGCTTTTGTTCGTTCTATCAAATTACATATATGTTCTCTTCTGTTGCATAGAACATGCGTTTTCACATATACTTATGTTGCACACGTGCCCTGCATCGTTCATGATTTATGTATAGAATATGCTTTCAATTTTGCATAGAATATGCTCTTGTTGCTTGCATAGAACATAATTTCAATTCACATCATACGTCAGTTGTCTATCTTGCATGGAACATACGTTGTCATTGTATTGATTTGTAATCTTGTTCACTTTGTGCATGTATCGCACTTGTTCCCCTCGTGCATCTATCGCACACTTTCATTATATTGTGCATTTGTTGTACAATCTCATACTTTTTGCCTTTATCTCAAGAAGCGTGAAACGCGATCCTGAGCGGTTTTTCTCTTATCTCAAGATGCGTGAAACGTGACCCTGAGCGGTTTTTTATCTCAAGACGCGTGAAATGTGACCCCAAGCGGTTTCTCTCCTCTTCTCACGATTTTAACGTGATTAGAGTATCTTAGGACGCGTGAAATGCGACCTTGAGCGATTTTTATCTCGGGACACGTGAAACGCGACCCTGAGCGGTTTTTTTCCTCTTCTCACGATTTCAGTGTGATTAAAGTATCTCAGGATGCGTGAAACGCGACACTGAGCGGTTTTTTTATCTTGCGACGCATGAAACACAACCCCGAGCAGTTTTTTTTCATCTTCTCACGATTTCAGCGTGATTAAAGTATCTTAGGACGCATAAAATGTGACCCTGAGCGGTTTTTTTTTATCTTGGGACACGTGAAACGCGACCCTGAGCGGTTTCTCTTCCCTTCTCGCTATTTCAATGTGATTAGAGTATGTCGGGACACATGAAACGCGACCCTGAGTGGTTTCTCTTCCCTTCTCGCTATTTCAATGTGATTAGAGTATCTCGGGACGCATGAAACGCGACCCTGAACGGTGTTTTTCTCTCCTCTTTTCATGGTTTCGGCATGGTTAGAGTGTGTGTTTTGCTTTTCCACGTGAAACTTATTTTGGTTTAAGCTTAAGACTCATTCATATGTTGTTAATTTGTTATTGCGTATCACAATTGATTGCAACTGTTATTGATTGCATCTATTATTGCTTAGTGCATCATCTTGCATGATCATGAATTTTCAAAATAGCCGGCTTTGCGAAGCGTGTGAGTCCAGCTTTCAAAGTATATTTTTTATACATATCATTTGCATCCTACCCCAAGAACTACACTGGTTTGATTCCCTGCAAAGAGATACATTTGCAGCTTGCGAGCTCAACCAATTTTCTGTATGTCTTGATTGTTTGCCCAAGTCTTACGGCCTTGTCAAAATGGGTCGTTTTCGGGCTTTGACATTCACTCACGTCATGTCATGACTTCGAGTTCTGTTAAAGAGGGGTAACTTTAGACACCCCATTTTTGACCGCCCTTAAGACTTGGGCACCACTGGTTGATCACTCAATGATAAATCTGTACGCTCGTCGAATGCTTGACTTCCTCAGTAGGAAACCTTAGTTTTGAACCTTCAAACCTTGTGCCTTGTTTTGGACCAAAACAGTGGTTTTTCAAGCCTGTGCCTCCAGTGCCTTGAGGAGTGAGAAAATATTTTTGGAAGAGCAAAATTCTCTCTCTCTCTTGCAACTTACATAGCCTTTGCTCAAACTCTCTAAACCAAACCTAGAGAGTTTCTTGCTGAGGTGATTTGGGATTGAATTTTAGCTCTTAAGGCACTTGAGAGTTTGAATTTGGTGGTTTGTAACTCAAGGGTTCATTCCTCTTCAAGAGGTATACCTTCTAGTGCTTTTTGTACCATCTTTCACAACTTGCTTCCCATCATTTCTTGCTGTTTGTTACCTGTGTTTTTGGGCTGAAACTTGTGGTTTAAGGCCATTAAAGGTAGAGGGGTTGATAACCCTTCTTTAAACTTTGCTTCTAAGGCCTTTGCCCTTGTGTTGCCCACCTTTTTTATCAATTTGTTTTTGAGCTTTTTACCACTGATTTTGTCACGCCCCAGAATTTAGACAATTAAATATTAAATTAAGACTAAACCCCAATCAATATATTATCATCCAAATCCTAGGGGTGAAACAAAATCTAAACTTTCATGTCTCCAAAGGGTTTAAGTAAATTTCCATCCTCAAAAGATTATAAGGGATTTAAAAAAAAAACTAACCAAATCATCCACCATAATTTTATAACTAACCAAATACCTCAAACATTAAAGTATCAATAACTAGTCAAAACAACTTAAATAATGTAAAGTTACAAACCATGCCAAATTATCAAAATACTAAGGTCATAAAAAAAATAATAAATATATAAACTAATATCAACCCTAAGCTCAAGAAAATAAAAGAAGTCCAAACGACATGTCCAACAACTATAGTTATTTCTCGTACCACTGTAGCCCCAACTAATCCTGCAAAGGAAGCTCAGCTACGTTCAAATAGAACACACCCGAGTTGCCAAGAGACAAAACGAGTCGGTATACAGGTATACTGGTATGAGTACAAGATTTAACATCCATGTATCCACCAGACACAAACAAAAATACATTTAATTCTTGTTACGGGACAAGACAAGTAGTTCCATCCGCACCGAGATGAATGGGTAGTTTCCCGAGATATGGTGGCATTTAGTTTTTTTCCCATACACAACGAAATATAAATTGAGTATAAAATAAACAAAATAAAAATAAAAATATGGTGGGTCAGCCTTGCATAAAAAGTTAGTAAGACCCACCATTCTACAAAAAATAAATTTAGTATAATTTAATCATAAGTAACTTACTGAAGAAGTATAAAAATGCACTGTTTCATGCTTAAATAATTCGAATTGACCAAAACTCAAAAAACAAAAGTTGTACAGAATCAAATTTTCTAAAAGAATACGCTAACGAATTTAGTAGAAATTGAACAGGTTGAGAGAAAAACTTGATAGAAGAACCTAGACAGAATTCAAACGAAAAATCTGAAGTTGAAAATGAAAAGAAACTACCCTAAGATGATTTTTTCGAAAAAGTTCAAAACATAAAAAGTGTTCAGAATAATTTTTTACTTCATTTTACACGAAATCAATAAAAATGAGCTCGTTTTGTGGGTTGAAACAGCCTCTAAAATCGCCATTGCTAAAATGAATAAAAACTACTATAACCAAGATCATCCAATTACAAGTTCTAATCGATCTTTTTAGTACAAAGTTAAAATATAAAACTTGTCTAGAATTACGTATACATGCCTCTGCTCAAATTTCATAATTTATCGAGGTCGTTTACTATTTTCAACATGTACAAATCAAAAAAATTAACACTATACTAATAAACCCATAATTAAATTCTTTGTACCTTAACTCCACCACTTCGGCTCTTCACTTCCGGCCTGCACATATATCCCATGTGCCTCCCATATGCCTAACATCGCTCCGAAGCCAAACTTGCAAGGGAATATCGTCTTGAGTTTGACCCACACTCCCTGGATGGTTAGCATATACGTACGCATGTAAATCAAAGCACTCGTCTACTTATGAGAACAAGGCAACAATATATATATACACAATCTCTCTTCTACTCATGAGAACAAACATAACAATACCAAGCCTAAGGCATTTAAATAAATCTCATAATCCTCACTTTTTTTTTATACACTCTTTCTCACCAACACTCAAATAAAACAACAATCCATGGAGTCATGGTGGAGTATAAGGAATTTATCTATGGGTTCTAAGTTTATTTTAATTTCATAGAACCATGAGTAATTACAACCATAAAATAAATCCATATAAAAACCCTAAACATGACATACACAACTAATCAAATAATTGAAATCAATCTATCATTTACATGCAAATACAAAATCAAACCAACATCAAATAAATAAAAATAAATAAATAAAAACAACGAATTAAACATAAATCAAGGGAAATGGGTTTTGCACTCACAATATTTTTTTCGAAGGTCAAAGACTTACTTGAAGAATTAATAAAACCCCAAAATAAAACCCTAACCTTTTCTTTCAACGCCTCTCTCTCTCCCGCCGTCTCTCTTACACACACACAGCCGCAAGACCCTCTCTTTTTCTTGATTACTCTCTCTCTCTCTCTCTCTCTCTCTCTCTCTCTCTCTCTCTCTCTCTCTCTCGGCTTGCACAACCGCCGCACACAACACCTCTCTTTTTGGTTTTGTTTTGTTTTTTTTTGTTTTTGCTTTTCTTTTATCTTAGTGACAGCCTCCTTATAACATAATTGACATTATATAATATTATACTATACAAATTCAACACAAATTCAACATATATAAATATACTTTACAAAATCAATACATATAACACTTTTTTTTATGTATATATAAATATATAATATAAGATTAATATATATAACACCTTTTATATATATATAAAAATATAAATATATATAAATATTCAAATTAATTATATATAATTAAATGCCATATTAAACTAATTAAATATCACATTAAATTAACTAAACAACACATTAAATTCTCATGTAATCACGCAATTAATAAAATCAAAAATAAAATAAAGTAATAATAAATAAATAATGACCTATGAAAAATTATGGTCGCTACGGATTTTCAAAGGTTTTTTTCATAGGTAAAAATCATGTTTTGAAGTCCCAAAAGTGAAGGGGTTGTCTCCCCTCCTTGTGCTTGTGTGCTAGTTTTAATACCTTAATATTTTGGCTAGTTGTTTTAGTTATTTTTTGTCTTAATTCCAGCACTTTTTTGGATTGTTTTAGGACTATTTTTATGAGTTAGCTTCATTCATGCTTTGTATAGTATGCTTGTAGTGTAACGGTCTTCATAGGCTTGGTGGTTTAGGCCTTAGACACCAACCTATTTGAGTTGATAGTGTTTATTTCTTGCTTTCTATACTTGTATTTATCTCTAATCACCTCTGCAACCTCCCTCATTTCTTAGCTTTTTTTTGCTTTGAAAGTTGTTTCAAACTAGTTGTTTGTTTAAAGCTTGAGATAGAGGTATTGTGCTTAATGGTTTAATCCCTTTGGGGGTTCATTACCAACGACATGGTGTCTCTCTCATACCTAAAACAACTCTTTGTTTGGTGCTCCTTTCCATTAGAGGACTTAAAGCTCATTTTTGGACTTAATGAATGAAGGAATGGATGGTAATTGGAATGAAGTAATAAAATTGGGACAAAAAGTGATGCAAGATAATAAAGTAATTTGGGGTTTAATCGGACGTTAATTGAACTCATTGAGTCTTGAGTCGTTTCATACTTGTTAATGATGTAAACGGTTCAAGAATCAATGTCAACCCCTTCCCTTGATCAACCATGATAGGGAGGAGGTTTTGTTGGTCTTTTATTATGCATTTATTGAAATTGTGTCCCTTGGTTCATAAGTCGTCACGCAATGAAATTGCGTTGATTGATGGCTTGTGAACCAAACCTACCACTCCTTTGACCTGTTTGCTGATAAGGAGAGGCAGGGTAGACAAACATCCCTTGAGAATACTCTGGTTTGTGCTCTGTTTGTCCTCTATTGCTGTAGGAAAAAACCAACATCAATGGCCGGCAGGCCACTTTTTCTGGATGACAACCCACTATTAGTGGCTTGCCGGCTACTACTTCTGGGTTACCGGCCACTTTTTCAAGGCAGGCAATGTCCTTTTTCCAAGAAAGCAGAGCAGTGTAGAAGCTGAGGAGAAAAACAATGTAATTTTTTAACTGTGCAACAGAGATATTCTGGCAGCAAAACAGTGGGCTTTTTCGGGTGGAAATCTATGCGCATGCATAAGCATTCCTCACTTCCCAAGGCTGATTAGTTAGAGTAGTTAGTTACTTAGCTTAGTTATTTCTTTGGTTGTATCCATATTGTTAATTTGTAATTAATTAATTAAGTAGTTCCAATTTGTAATAATTAGGCCCCGTTTGGGGACTTACCTTTTTAGCCAAAAAGTCAAAAAGTTACCTTTTTAGCCAAAAAGCCAACAACTCATACCAAAAAGTCAAAGATTCTCTTTTCTCTCTACTTTTTGCACATCTTTTCGTAATTAGCCAAAAAGTCATCCCGAACATATAAGTTTTTTTTACCTACTTTTTTAGCCAAATAGCCAAAAAGTTACTAAATTAGCCTATTCCCAAACGAGGCCTTAGCTAGAATAGTTAATTAATTGTTTGGCTAGCATAGTTACTTTGTTTAATTTAGTTTGTAATCGTTAATTAATTAAGTAATTAGCTTAGCTAGTCCATTCATTCAGGCCCTTTTGTGCGTGGGCCAAGCTTGTAATAATGTGTATGTCTTCCAACCCCGCGTCTTTCTCCTTTTTATTTATTTGCTTACGATGGATAGAATAGAACATAATCTTTCTTTTAGCATACTCCATGTTTGCATCCACTTGTCTTGCGTGCTGCATGCATCGAGGCTCGGTTCATCATTCTAACAATGCATTGTCATTTAAATACTTCTTTGAAAAATGTACTTAAACTGCATGCTATCAAATTGACTCACATGACATAATTAGTAGCCGAGCCTATCAGTTACATATCGCATGTGTTGCATTAGTCATGTTACATTAGTTAGGAGCATGCACGTTTTCTAACTCTTTGTTTCTTTTGGCTCGCCTCGGAGTGTTAGGTGAACATTTTTGTGCTTTAGCATATTGCATAAGTGTGATTGCTGCCATGTCTAGTATGCTTGCCATGAGGCTAATTGCTTAATTGATGAATTGCTTGAATGCCTACGAATGAAGGCTAATTGCTTGAATTGGAACAATTTGAGTAATGTATATATGCGATCACTTTTTTGAGTGGTACATATTCAAACACTTTTCAAAACAAACATGAATCAAAGTGTTTCAATTTTTTCAAATTAGTCTATACTTGTGTGCAACACATAGTAAAGTAGCCTAATAATCAGAACAAGAGCATATAATATAAATAAGATTCACATCATGATTAATAGAGGCCGATCTTTAATCAGGCGAATGGGGTGCTCAATTTATGACCTTCCTCTCTCGTACGTAAGTTCATGAGCCGAGACAATCTTAGTGATGACGGACACGTGGCCTTTGGCATGAGTCATAGGTTTCCTAAATTTCTCAAAAATATTTAGGTGGCGACTCTATATCTGGCAAAGCAGTCAATTTTTGGTATTTTGATTTAAAATTAATTTTCTAAAAGATTTTTCAGATTTGGACTCTTTGGTGTTTATCTATTTCACGTTGCACTTGTGAGATCAGATTCAGAACCGCAGGAGTCTGAACTGTAGGGCTAGTTGTATCTGAAAAGAGCACGAAAAGTCGAGCTACAGAGTGCAAGGAGTATCAAAGCACAACTAAATGATCCCAACTAGGTTAGCACCGAAGAGCTCACCCAATCATTTGCTAGCACATCACAAGTCGGTGAGAAACCAACAAACAAGAACAACCAAAAAACAAAGGAGCTTAACAATATTTGAAACAATTGATTGACAACAAACAACTAGAACTACACTCCAAGTGCTATTAAGCTCACACTATATCAAACATCACCCAGCAAAGTGCTTCAGCAGCAATAGCAAACATAAGCAGATAACATAAGTGCTGAACCCAAACACAAGACCTACAAATCAAGCAGCACCCCTTCCTCCTAGACACAATCATACCTGCAAACAAAGCTAACTACCAACACTATGGCTAGGACCAAATCTAATATGCTCCAGGTTATGCATGAGATCATAAATAGAGTATTAGTAATACTACAAACCTAGACTTAACTACCCAAAAATTATCCAGAATTATCATCTTATGGTTCGGATTCATTTTACATGGACCCTACATTACATAAATTCAATCTCAACCACACATTTCCATTTGGGGTAAATTTGGGATCCATACATCTGGGTCCATACACTTATTCATAGAGTATGGCTGCTCTTTAGATGATGATCTTACCCGCAAGGTAACTCACAATTTTATCAAATCACATAACTCCACCATATCAGGCTGACGTTCATTAAAAACACAATCATTTTTTTGTTTCCAAATGAGCCAAAGAACAGCAAAACGAATAACTCCAGATTTTTCTTGCCAACCTTTTGACTCTTAACTCCAGTCACCATTGAAACAAACTCTCCACTGACCTTGGTTGTACCCACTGAATTCCCATCAATTGACCATATATGTGACCAAACTTTCCAAATTAGAGGACAAGAGAGGAGAACACGATTACATGACTCTTCCTCATCTTTACAAAACACACAAAGAAAGCTCACATTATCCCCATGAATACCAAAGAAAGACACCAGTTCTAATTTTTCCCTTTCCAATCTAACCACCCAAAGAATTGGGCTTTAGGATTTGCAATCGATCATAGTTTTAATAAATTAATTTCTTTTATTTATTTTAACCAAAATGGTTTCATATTTTTTATACATTTCATAAATATATAGAGATAATCATTTAAATTTGGAGCCACGTGAATTTTTTTTAAAAAAAATAAAAAAAAAAAAGAGAGCAAACTTGTATAATTTAGAGATAATTATCAATAGCCATTCTTACCTGTAGAAGTTGAAAGCTGAAACAAACGATCTCAATGGGAAGTACGAGAGAGGGGGGAGTCGAGGACAACTGAGAGGCCCAAAAAAAGTTGGATCAAAGCGGTTTGGCAGACTACTTCAAACGATAACGTGTTGAGGCGTTCTGCGGATTAGCTCATGAAAGTTTGTGGTAACTGTTGAAGCGTTGTGATGTAGCTGTGAACATTGTCTAGCTTGAGAAGAACACAACACAAGTCTTATGTTAATAACTTTGCCAAAGTGCTCTTCCTTGTATGTGGAGGACCCTTCAATGCTATGATCATTTAGGGTTGTATTGACCCCATCTCTCTCTCTCTCTCTGGAGTTTGATGACTCTTATGATCCACCAACAATCTATTCACACTCTTCACTTTAATGTATTCATTTTATTTTATTTTTAATTAGGTATCTACCCAATTTACATACATCCTAACTAATTTTCAGATTAGAGCAAATGTCCTATATGAATTTACTCCAAAATAATTTATTGCAGTTAGTGAATATTGAACATGAGACCTTGTGAAAGTACACCCCAAGTCCCAAGTTATGCCACTAAGCCAACCCATTGAGTTACTTTAATGTGTTCATATTGATGTTCTTCATATCCATTTTGAAATTGGAGATATTTATTTATTTATTTATTTATTTATTTATTTATTTATTTATTATTATTATTATTATTATTATTATTATTATTATTATGTTTATGTTTAGAGGGATTTGGATCCCTTTCATTCATAGGTCCCGTTTGTTTTCAGAGGTAGAATGGAGGGGATTCACAGTGAGAGGATTGTTAGTGAGAGGATTAAGTAAAATTGTGTTTGTTTTTATGATAGTTGTTAATATAGGGATTGTTAAATTAATTTTATATAAAATAATAAAACAAATAAAAAAATACAAAAACATTAAACATTAATGTTTTTAAAAAAATGCGCAACATGTAAAAAATTAAAAAAAAATTAAAAAATTTCCATAAAAAATAAAATAAATAAAATAATGATTTTTACTTAACAAAAAATACAAAAAATTAAACATTAATGTTCAAAAAAAAAATACCCAACATGTAAAAAATAAAATAAATAAATAAATAAAAATAAAAAATTTCTAGTCCGGCGGATTATTTTTCTAATACCAAGTCTTGGAAGCTCATCTGAATCCCCTTGGAGAAGTCCATCCAAATTCGAAGCTCACTATCAATCCCCTCCCCATCTCTCAAAACAAACACAATGTTAGTGGGCCACACCTCACTACCAATCTCAATCCCCCCTCTAACTCTCCAAACAAACGGGGCCAAAGGTTGTAGTAGGCGGGATGTAGGAGTGTAAAAATAGCCTGTGCCCCGTGGGCAACCCGAAGCCCGCCCGTGACCCCGTGGTGAAGGCATTGGCCTTCCCCAGCGAAGAGTCAAGTTCAACTCGTGGGGGCGCGAAATGCTAGGTAATTTCTAGTAGTTCTCTACAGAGACCTCGTGCTATATTCCGATCAAAACTTGACCCTGCCGGGGGTTGTCGATGAACTCCACTAATGCCTCAGTGGTAGGTCTCTTCTTATGGGTTGAATTAAATCAAGCCAACAACCGATTATTTTGGGACCTGAGCCTACAGATGCCGTGATAACACCTTAAAGCACCCTCTTCTTCTTGATAAAAAAAGAAAAAGAAAAAAGACTTGTTGAAAAAACATTGGTTACTTCTTTGCAGGCAAGTGAATTGAATCCAAAAAATTCATGCAGCTTAGGTGACATGTAAACTCACAATCTGAACAGTAGTACATCATGTGCTTTGGGTTTCTTCTCTCCTCGCAAACGTCGCAGTAATGCTCGCCAGAACCATTGTCTTCATAAAAAAACACAAGGCGGAGAGGGTGCCAATGAATTTTGTTCTTAAAGCTAAAGGGTAACAGGGCACAGCCAACATCAAATAAGTCTTGCAGTGACGGCAAGAGTAAAATGCCATGTACTTTCTAGTTTCATCGCAAGCAGTACACATGAATTCAGTTCGTACACAACGAAGTACTCGAAGAGCAGAGCCATTCTCAAATCCTCTCCCTCTCTCACAACTTTGCAACAGTTAGAGAGAGGGAGAGAGAGAGAGAGAAAGAAAGAGAGAGAAAGAAATTGGGTGTATTGATGTACGATAATAAGGATTTGCTTCAGATGTGAGTTTGATTAGTTTTGATCTCTACCTGTGACTCTCTGATCAAAATGCTTGTTAATTGACCAACATTTCTGATTAAGGTTCTGAAATGTTGGAGGGAAGAGAGAGAGAGAGAGAGAGAGAGAGAGGTGGTTTAATGTTTCTATGTTTTGAGTTTTTGGGTAAGCCATTTTCCATGTTCAAAGATCACCATGGATATCGGGTCGGGTCAGATAAAACACAGGCATGGTTCGGGCAAAAGGAATTGGCCTGATACGTTAAGCCTCCGTTTGGGAAGTGGGTTGGCTTTTTGGCTTTTTGACTTTTTGGCTTTTTTGACTATATGAGCCTGGGCTCAAAAGCTTGGTTTGGGAAGGGCTTTGACTTTTTGGTTTTTTTGATTTTTTTGTGAGAGAAAAGTGTAATGATTATGGGGTTGGATGGGATGTTTTGTCTGTTGTGGCTCATGAGCCTATTCTGTCTTTTATGGCTCATTGAGCTAAAAAAGCCCAATGAGCCCTTGCCAAACCAACCCTAAGTTGGGTTTGGTTTTAGATTTTTTTTTTAATTTAAATTAATGGTAAAATTTATCAATATTAATAATTATAATTATAATTTTTTACAATTATCATTTACAAGTAATTTTTTCAGTACATTTTTGGTGATCAAAAAACATGAGTGGAGTCTATAGAGTATTTTTGTCCATGAACCCTGAGTCATCAAGTTTTGACAAGGTTGAGTATGATATTTTCGAAATCTAAAGCAGACTTTAAATGAGAGGTATTTTATATATATTTTATAAAAGAAAATGTAATTAAAAGATTATGCATTTTCAACCATTTCAAATTAAATAATCAATGAAATGAAACATATAAATAAATAAATTCTTAAAAAAAACCCAACCATCATGTCATTGTAGCGATCCTGATTTCTTCGTAAATCTTTATTTATTTATTATTAACTTATTTTATTTTTGATTTTATTAATTGTGTGATCACATAAGAATTTAATGTGATATTTAATGTGATAATTAATTAATTTAATGTGTTATTTAATTATATATAATTAATTTGAAATATTTATATATTTATATTTGTTATATAAAAAAAAAGAAGTGTTATATATATAAATATACATATATTTAATCTTATATTTATATTTATATATATTGTAATTATATTATATTATATAATATAATATTATATAAAGTGAATTAGGTTAGAATATGGATTAGAAAATCAAAAAAAAACAAAAAAAGAAAGTGAGGAGCAGCTGTACGGCGCCTAGAGAGAGAGAGAGAGAGAGAGAGAGAGAGAGAGAAATCAAAGAACAAAAAAAAGAGAGTGCGGTGTGTGTCGCGTAAAACATAGAGACGACGGAAGAAGAAAAAAAACAGGAAGACAAAAATTATGATTTTATTTCGGTGGTTCTATTAATTTTTTAAGTTATTTTTTGATCTTTAAGAAAATTGTGAATACAAAATTTATTTTTTTATTTATGTTTAATTCGTTATTTTTATTTATTTATTTTTATTTAATGTTAGTTTGATTTTGTATTTATATAAAGATGATAGATTGATTTTAATAATTTTGATTAACTGTGTACGTAAGGTTTAGGATTTTTTTATGATGGATTGATTTTAATTATTTTGATTAGTTGTGTATGCATACTTAGGGTTTTTATATAGATTTATTTTATGCTTGTAATCACATTCATGATTATATGAATTTAAAATTAATTAAGAACCCATAAATAAATTTCTTATACTCCACCATGACTCTATAGATTGTTGCTTTATTTGAGTATTGATAGAAAGAGTGTATAAAAAAAAAGTGAGAATTATGAAATTTATTTGAATGCCTTAAGCTTGACATTGTTATGTTTGTTCTCATGAGTGAGATGCTTTGTATATGTATATTGTTGTCTCTTCTCATGAGTAGACAAGTGCTTTGATTTATGCGCGTACGTATATGCTAACTATCCGGGGAGTTTGGCTCAAACTCGGGACGATATTTCCGTGCAAGTTTGGCTTCAGAGCGGTGTTAGGTATACGGGAGGCACATGAGATATATGTGTAGGCCAAAAGTGGAGGCCGAAGTGGTAGAGTTAAGATACAAAGAATTTAATTATGAGTTTATTAGTATAGTGTGAATTGTATTGATTTGTACATCTTGAAAAATAGTAAACGATTTCGATAAATTATGAAATTTGATTAAAAACATGTATACGTGATTCTAAATAACTTTTATATTTTAACTTTTTATTAAAAAGATCGATCAGAACTTATAATCGAATAATCTTGGTTATTGTAGTTTTGATTTATTTTAGCAATGCAAATTTTAGAGACTGTTTTAACTCACGAAACGAGCTTATTTTTATTGGTTTCACGTAAACTGAAGTGAAACGTTATTCTGCACACTTTTCATGTTTTGAACGTTTCCGAAAAAAATCATTTTATGGCAGTTTTTGTTCGTTTTTAGCTTCAGATTTTTCGATTGAATTCCGTCTAGGTTCTTCTATCAAGTTTTTCTCTTAACCTATTCAGTTTCTGTTAAATTCTTTCACTTTGTCTTTTAGGAAATTTGATTCTGTACAACTTTTATTCTTTGAGTTTTAGTCAATTCGAATTATTTAAGTATGAAACAGTGCATTTTTATACTTCTTTAGCAAGTTACTTATGATTAAATTATACTAACTTTATTTTTTTGCAGGATGGTAGGTCTTGCTAATTTTTTTGCAGGCCTGACTCACCATATTTTTATTTCTATTTTATTTATTTCATACTCAATTTATATTTCGTTGTGTACGGGTAAGAAACTAAATACCACTATATCTCGAGAAATTACTCATTCGTCTCGGTGCGGATGGAACTACTTGTCTTGTCCCGTAATAATAATTAAATGTATTTTTATTTGTGTCTGGCAGACACATGGATGTTAAATCTTGTACTCATACCAGTATACCTGTATACTGACCCGTTCTGTCTTTTGGCAACTCAGGTACGTTCTATTCGAGCACAGTCGAGCTTCCTTTGCAGGATTAGTTGGGGCTACGGTGGCGACATGGAATAATTATAGTTGTTGGACATGTCTCTTGGATTTCTTTTGTTTTCTTGAGCTTAGGGTTGATATTAGTTTATGTATTTATTATTATTTTTTTATGACTTTAGTATTGGGATAATTTGGCATGATTTGTAACCGTACATTATTTAAGTTGTTTTGACTAGTTGTTACTACCTTAATGTTGAGGTATTGGTTAGCTATAAAATTATGGTGGATGATTTGGTTGGCGTTTAGTTTTTTTTTTTTTTTGTTTTTTTTTTCACTCTTAAGATTTGGATGATAGAATATTAATTGGGATTTACTCCTAATTTAATATTTAATTATCCGAATTTTAGATCGTGACAGTCATCACAAAAAAAAATTGTATAACCATTAAATAAATATTTAATTAAGCAAAAGCATGACAAACTCTTATTTATAATAGACCATCTTGAAGCTCTATTTTTATATTACAAATATGAGACTTTCTGTCATAACGGTTTTATTTAACAATATCATTTTTTTAAGTTTAAAATTTAAAAAATAATTAAAAATATTAAAAAGTCAACAACATATATAAAAAAGTCAAAAATTTCATTTTCTCTATACTTTTTATATATATTTTTGTAAAAAATTAAAAAGTCACCTCAAACATACTATTTTTTTACATCATAATTTAGCAAAAAAATTAAAAAAAAAAATTCCCAAACGAGCAGTAGATAAAAAAATAATACAAAAAGTACACAAAAAACCCCCAACAACAGGCAAATGTTTGGTTTGTTTTTAAAATATAGATATGGGCTCCAAAGTTTGGGACTTTAAAATTTTCATTTTTGTTTAGTGGGCTTTTAAAATTGAGATTGGGTCGTTTGATAAGGAACTTTTTAAAAATATTTTTGGGAGCCCAAACTTTTTTGTGGACTTTGCCCCAAAATTGGGTCTGTCTGGCTTCTGGCTTCTGGCCTGCCAATGTTGGCCTATGCCTGGATAAGGATTAGGGCAAAATTTTGGTGGAAAGTTTTTTATATTTAAAATTAATATAAATAATGTTATTATTTTATATTATAATTTATTATGTTAAATTCAGTTTTCTAGTTCTTATGACTAAAATTTGAGAGTTATTTAAAGTCTTGCTACGAAATGAAAATAAAAAATAACAAGTTATTTAATAAAGGAAAAATTACCATTGAAGAAAAGTTTTTAAAAATTATTACACATTAGTTTAAAAAATTTATGATTTTAATTATTAATATTTTTATTGTTTATCAATCTTTTATTAATATTTTTTATGACCCTAATGATGTGTAAATATATTTTTTTATAGATTCAAAATCAAGACTATACTGTATGAAAAATAAATAATAATAAATAAATAAAAAAGAAGATGAAACCTAAACTTGTAAAGTTTATTAAATTAATGGAGACATTTTTTTAAATGGGCCTTCTTAAAATAATAGATTGGATGTGTTTCAAAATATGTAGTGTTTTTTTTTTCCCTTTTTTTTTTTTTTAAATACGGGTATTGTAAATAATAAAAAAAAAAAGTGAGGGCTTTTGAGAAATATATACCGAATCACTGACGGAGGTTTTTTTTTTTCCCCAAATTTGTATAGTGGTTTTTTTTTTTTGAATAATTTAATAAAGTGGACCTTCTGAAGAAGAATAAAAAAAAGTTGTATTATGAATTTTTCTTATGTTTAAAAAGTTTGGG
The DNA here is from genome assembly GCF_055761805.1 of Camellia sinensis. Lineage (NCBI taxonomy): Eukaryota > Viridiplantae > Streptophyta > Magnoliopsida > Ericales > Theaceae > Camellia > Camellia sinensis. The sequence goes on from NC_138975.1 coordinate 132,180,965, forward strand.
GCATTTTCTAAAATGAGTCTTAAAATCATAATTTTGATGGCTTTACACTTAAGTTGCTTATATTGGCTCCATGCTATCCCTAAAGTGTAATTCATTTTTACTACTGCAATATTTGTGACATTGTTGACATTGCAAATATTTTTTTGCATCCCCTCTTTGTTCGCACCATGAATTTTCTGGTAGTATAATGTATTTTTTTTTTTTTAATAGATAAGAACAACCATATATGATTAGTAATTGCAATTGACTATATTTTCTATTATATCTTATTTATTATTTTATGTGTCACAATTGTATTGAAAAGATACACAAATTATGAAACTTATTAAATCAATGCAGTTGTGACATATGAAATTATAAATAAAATATAAAAATATATATATATATATATATATATATGATTTGTAAATAAAAAATGTGCTGCCTATTTTTAAAATTATACTTGGAATTTATTTATTTATTTTTTTTTTTTTTTAAAAACATGATTTGGCTATTAATATCGACTCAATTTAATTTTTTTCATAAATGATGTTTACCGAATACACTAAAAAATAAACAATCTAAATCATCTAGGTGGACTCGAAGTAGGCCCGCAATGGCCCAAGATGGACCTTCCAGTCCAAACAATGAATGGGAGGAAAATAGCTTCCTTCTTCAAACTATGTTGAATTTACCAAAAATATATATATGGTTAATTATATTTTTCACCTATGTAGTTTGATTTAAATTTTAATTTAGCCAATATAATTTTAATTTGAATAATTTGGTCCTTACACTTTAACTCCAGTTTTAACTTCATCATTCTGTCCAAACTGAAGGTCAAAATTAACAATTTTGGAACACTGGTCATTTTAAGTCTAGTTTTAATTTGGTTATTCCGTCAAAATTAAAGGTTAAAATTAACAATTTTTGGACATCTATCAATTTTCTAAGATGCATACATAGAGACAAAATTAACAAAAAAAATTAAACAGGAATTACCAAATTGAAATTATGCTTTAAGTGTAGGGACCAAATTGTTCAAATTAAAATTATAGGGGTTAAAGTGAAATTTGGATCAAACTAGAAGGATGAAAAGTGTATTTAACCCAAAATTATAATAAAAATGGTTTCTTTTCCTATAGGTGTGTTCAATTATTGTAAGAAAATATAGATCCCATCAAAACTGTTTTCTTAAAAAAAATATTTTTCATTCAAATCATTTCCAAGAAAGAATACAGAGAAATTGTTTGGGTGCATTCACTTTTTTTATTATTGTATAAATTGAACAATTAATAGAAAAATAAATCATTTATACTCTATTTTCTTTTCTCTCCTGTAATTCATTAAAAAAAAAAAAAAACTTTTCTATAGAATATTATTGACAACAAGAATACATGTGCAATGCAAATGTTACATTTATAAAAATGTGCACAATTCTCCCATTTGACTATAAATATAAAAGTATTATATTTAATTATTAGTTTTAAATTTCAAAATTTTAAATAGAAACCATACATATTACGGGTTGAAAATTAGTTGAAAAGTAAACTTATTAAGTGCTTATTTTGGAATTGATCTTCTTAAAAAAAAAAAAAAAATTGATTTTTTTAAGTAAAAAATTTAACGTGTTTGAGAATTAGGTGTTTGACTTCATTTAATAATTTTTGACTTTAAAAAAAATTAATTTTTTTATTGACTTTTTAATTTTTTTCAACTGAAAATTAAAATTTCTAACACTACTAAACTCTCAATCTTCAAAATGTTTTGATTTGTGGGGTATACACAATTGATATTGCCAGTTTCCATATAGTTCTCTCGTCTTTTTGGTACGACTAAGCTAAAAATTGACATTTCTTCACCAAAAAAAACAAAAACAAAAACAAAAAGGCTAAAAATGAATAATAAAAAAAAAAGTGAAAATTATTCCTTTCTCAACTTTTAGGCTTTGTTTGGTTACAATTCTAAGAATTTATTTTTAGATGGATTTTCATTTGTTTTTATTGAACTTTATTCATATTTTAGAAATTTATTTTTACTTTTTACATATATTAAGGTTAGATGCATCTAAAAGGTAAAAAATTTTAAATAACGTATCAAAAAAAAACTAAAAATAAATGAAAACCCAAATAAAAATGTACACAAATTTTTATTTGAATTTTTGTTTATTCTTAGTGAATTTTTAAAATATTTTGGTTAATTTGTTTTACTTTTTAGATGTATCTTGATTAAATATATCTAAAAAATATGAAAAAAATAATTAAAATATCAAAAACAATTTATTAAAAATAAACGAGAATTCATCTAAAAATAATTTTGAAAATTAAACTAAACAAGCACTTATTTTTTTTCCATCTTTGTAAGTTATTTTTGTTGATTGAACTATAAACAAAAATTATATCGTGACACAATTATCAAATTAAAATAAATTATAAATGATTCATATAAGGGCATGTACAACGTTTAATCCTTTTTTCATCAAATTTGAGTAAAAGTTTCATTTGATATCGCGTGTTCCAATAGAGTTTTATCAAACCATCACTTGACCGGGTGGACTCTCGGGGGGATGTTTGACTAATCGATCGGCCAGAATAATTTTTGCATAGATTTTTACAAGGAGGTGGTCGTTCGGGGGGACAACCAGCCCGTCATCTGGTGTCTGCAGTTCCAACGGTTATGAATAGTAAATTGATAAAAGTCATAATAATTCTCAATTTGATGAAAAATTTAAAATATTTTAAATTTGATACTGATTTGATGTAAGGATTGGAGTAAGACCATCTCCAACGGTGAACCAAACCCAGCATCAAATTCAAATTTTGATGAAAAATCTACTTTTTCAAGCTCCAACCGTTGCACCAAAGTCATATCAAAAATGAGAATTCAGCAAACAAAACATCAAACTGAGACCAAGACACAGATTTTACCAAATCACTGTTACTGACCGTTGAAAGTGGTACACCGGTCAACCAACCGGTTGCCCGGCCGGTTGACCAACCGGTCAACCAGTAAACGATTCAAACAGTTCAGGAAAAAAAGTTCAAACTGTTAAAAAAAAAAAAAAAAAAAAAAAAATTTGCCTAACCGGCCGGTCGACCACCCCGGTCGTCCCGAAAAAAGTTCAGAAAGTTCAAAAAAAAGTTCAGACAATTCGCGAAAAAAAAAAAAAAAAAAAAAAATTTGGCTTAACCGGTCAACCGGCCGGTCAACCACCCGGTTGTCCCGGAATAGATTTAGTGAAAGGTGAACCGTTGGAGCGAGTGGTATCAAAGTTAGTGAAATGGATCATTTTTTATTCAGATTTGTTGAAAAATTTGAGTCACCGTTGGAGATGCTCTAATTAAAGTTTATACTTTTCATCAAATTTAATTTGATAATATATATATATATATTGGATTGGAGACGGCCTAACCAGCTCTAATAATTCAAAGCGATGGCGACAAGGTGGCGCAGGCTTTAGCTCGCTTGGCTGGGTCAGTCTTTGTCCCTTCTGTGTAAATTGAAGAAGTCCGTTTAGAAGTTATTCCTATATCACTTCTGACATAGGCTTAGTTTAGGTACACTATATAAGTATATTTTTTATTTTTTATAGTTAAATTATTATTATTATTATTATTATTTTTGTAAATCTTTTCATAAAAAATTTAAAAGTATACTAATTTAAATCATTCCAAACAAGCTCTTAATTGCCTTATTTTGGACTTTACCCTTCTAAAAAAAATAATCTCATTGTGTCATTGATAAAAATAATAAATTATTTATATATAAAATTTATTAAAAAAAATCTATCAAAATGATGTAACAATATTATTCTTATAAATAAACTCATTTTTATAAGTATTTTGTTTTAAAATAAAAAATTTATATTAAATCATATCATTCTTTAAAAATTTTCTATTTATATATTTTTTTTAAATAAAATTTCAAATTTCAATAACAACAATGCTAGAGGGCCACAATTTTTATGGTCATAATGGCTTAAAACTGTCAAAATGACGTCGTTTTGGCATGTTTTGCACCCAAAACGACGTCGTTTTGAAAATTTTAAACTATTGTGATCACAAAAATTATGACCTCAAACATTTTTCTTTCAATAATATCTTGATGGGTCATTTCTTACCTTTTTTATTTTTTTTAAGCCACTCCTTAAAGTTGATGGGTCATCATCATCGCTTACAACCTCTATAGTCAAAGGAGAGTGAGTGAGAGCTCTCATTTTAGAGGTGGCCACAATTAGGGGTGTGCGCGGTGCGGGTCGGTGCGGTTTGAGAGAAAAATAGAAACCGTATGGCGGGTGGCGGATTGATAAAAGTGTCACTAGAATTTGCCATTTTTCTTATCGAAAACCGGCGGTTCGGTTGGCAAATAATGGAAGATTTGCCTTGGCGGTTCGGGCGGATTGGCGGTTTATAAAAAATATAATTCAAATTACAAAACTTAAATCAAAGAGTAAAAAAAAGACGAGAGATATCGTAATGTTAAGCATCTTGTGAAGCTTTCTTCTGATGCAGCAAGTGTAGCAACAACATGATAATATCAACGACTATACCATCAGTTCATTACAAGCATCTGTGGAAGCTACAATGATCAAATACAATACATAAAATTTCCCTCGAGTAGTAATGTAATATTATATTCTAAGGTATAGAACAACAAGCAAACTTAAGTAAAAAAGAATTTTTAGAATCCTATAAAACATGATTTAATAGCGGAGCGGGTCGGTGCGGTTTGGAAGAAAAATAGAAACCGGCGGATTGATAAAAGTGTCACTAGAATTTGCCGTTTTTCTTACCAAAAACCGACGGTTCGATTGACAAATAATAACGAATTTGCCTTGGCGGTGCGGTTCGGTGCGGTTTTGGCGGTTTCAGCGGTTTCGGCGGTATTATGCACACCCCTAGCCACAATTTCTAAAGGATTCATATCATTCCTGATATGTGAAGCCAATTTATACATGTATGGTTTCATATTATGAGTGGTGTGAATTATTTTGGAAATTGGGATTTTTCAAAAAAAAAGTCTTCATCATTGTTGATAGTCAAATGAGAGAATTGTACACATTTATTTTAAAGCCCATTTATTTTAGGAGATAGAAAGTAGGATTGGGATTAAAATAGAGGAGAGGTCAATTAATGTTGTATTTTTTTTGTGAGATAGTGATGAGATTCATAATCCCACAATTAAGATGGGCCTTCCAGAGGGAATTTAGTATTAGAAAATAGTCTGTCGGGCTATTTTTTTTATTTTTTATTTTTTACATGTTGGATATGTTTTTTAAACATTAGTGTTTAATTTTTTGTATATTTTGTTAAGTAAAAATCATAGTTTTATTTGTTTTATTTATTTTTTTTTATTGTATTTTTTTATTTTTTACATGTTGGGCTTTTTTTTTTTAACATTAATGTTTAATGTTTTAATATTTTTTTATTTGTTTTATTATTTTATATTTATTTTATATAAAAATAATTTAACAATCTTTACACTAACAACTATTATCAAAACAAACACAATTTTACTTAATCCTTTTACCATCATTCCCCTCACTATCAATCATCTCACTACAAATCCCCTCTATTCTATCTCTGAAAATAAACGGGCCATGAGGGTTGTGCATATCTTATACTGAAATTTTAGTATGAGAAAATTTGAAAAACTTATAGCGCCTATTATGGATGTTATTTCAATGATCTACACTGTTATTTTGTAGGGCCCTCAATATATATCATTTATGAAAAAATTTAGGTCAATCTAATAATCGTAACAATTTTATTTTATCATATTTGTCTCTAAAAAAATAGATGTATATTTCAAATAAATATTTATCTTTCATTTTTCCTGAGACAAATGTGTTAAAATGAAAATATTATAATTATTTGATTGAACTAATTTTTTTCATGAATAATATACATTGAATGTTCTAGAAAATGAACGGTCAGAATTATCAAAATGAAATCCATAATGGATACTATAAATCCATCAAATTCTCTCATATTAAGATCTCAATACGAGAAAAGTCTAAAAAAAAAATTAAATTGTATCATTTTTTATAATTTTTTTTTGTTTATATATTATTCTTCTGAATAAAATATCAGTTTTCAAATAATATCCTAGAGTCTGGATCCTCTCCAACCCTTCTCTCCGCCCTCTCTCCGGTCAACGGCCAAGATTTGGCCAAGTCACTCCTAACAAGATTTACGGCTCATATTAGTTTTAAAAAAAAAAAAAAATTGAATTTCAAAGAAGCTTACTTGCTCTCTCTCTCTCTCTCTTCTCTTCTCTTCTGTCTCTGTCCAACGGTGGACAACAACAACCGGTCTACTCTCGCTGCAAATCATCAAATCCTAGGTTGTTCCAAATTTACCACCAATGTTTCAAATCCTGGTGTCCTTCCAAATGTTGGGCTGTTCCAAATCTCTACAAATTTACTACCAAACATTGATGATGTATTGAAAAAATTTCTTCCAACAGTGAGGTATTGAAAAAATTTGCACCAATGTAAATCATTAAGAAATTGGTAGAACACACCCAAGTGTTCTTCCAAATTTACCACCAATGTTTCAGAGATTTGGAAGAACACCCAACAAATCATCAAGCCACAAATGTTAAAATCTTCAAAATCTAATGATTGAGGCTAAAAAATAAACAATAAACAAAAATTAAAATTCAAGCCAAAATTTGAAACAAACCCACTTTCTCCCTCTAAAATTCAAGCCACATAAATCATCCATATTCAACACTCTAGTTTTGGTTGCCTCAATAAAAAATAAACAAAAATTAAAATTCAAGCCAAAATTTGAAACAAACCCACTTTCTCCCTCTAAAACTCAAGCCACATAAAACATCCAAATTCAACACTCTAGTTCTGGTTGCTTCAATTTCTTTCTTTTCTTTGATTTTTTCATTTTTTTTTATATTATTTTTGGAAGGTTATTGATTTGTACATGGGTTTCGCCCTAAAAAAATAGATCTGAAAATTTTAGATCTGGAAGAAGAATGAGGGAGGGTCGTGTTGGATTGGCCGAAGCTGGTAGGGGTGGAGGTGGGGGAGAGGAGTCCGGCGGGGTGCTGCGGTCGCAGTGGTGCGTGAGGGTCGCTGAAGGGTTTGGAAAAACAGCAATGATTCATCCCACTAAAAACATCACCACTAATAGCACTAATGCATTAAAAAAGAAAAAAAAAAAATACAACTCCAAGACCAAAACATCACATCATTAATGGCGGGACCCACTGCCACCTAATTAGTGGGAGCACTAATTAATGCTTCCAAGCATTTTTCTTGGAAAAATTGAAGACCCAAATGGGTTTGACGATGAGTTTGTTGTCCTCTCTATGCTTTGGTTTGTTGTTCTGCTATTCAACATTCAGAAGCTCTGCTATTGAAATAATAGACGAATTGCAGGGGATGTATGGTAGAATGTTGTGAAATGGTGAATTTGCCATTCATGTGTGAATCTGCCATGAATGTGAGAAGGAAAGAAAGAGAGAGTCAAAGCAACAAAGGTTCTTTGAATTATTTTTTTTTAAACTAATCTGAGCCATAGATTTTGTTAGGAGGTGACGTGGTCAAATCCTGACATTTGACCGAAGGAATGGCTGGAGAGTATCCGGACTCAATATCCTGATGGGTCATTGTTGATTTCTTTCTGGCCACTTCTTCTTAAAAGTTGATGGGTCATTGCTCACCCTTTTTTTTTGGTTAAAAAAAACAAAAAAACACGTTTTTTAGAAAAAAGTAGGCTTGATTTTTTTTCAAATGGGAGAATTGTTTCACATTTTTTTAATGGGGTGGTTTGATTATGATGTTTGAAAAAGTAGGCTTGATTTTTTTGGAAAATTCTATTACTATAAACACGTTTTTTTTTTTTTGAAAGGGATGTATTATATATCTTTTAGTTATTTTTTTTTTAATTTTAATTATCATCAATTTTTTTAAAATTATAATAATATTTTAATTATAACTCATAAATTATTTAATTGTGTTTCATATAGTGTTTAATTTTAATATTTTTAATTATAAGTTAAAAATATATTATTATAATATTTTTTTAATTATAATATGTATATGATAAAGCCATGTACATAGTGTTTTCGCGACTTGCAAAAAAATTGCATCTTGCAGCCCTTTCCAAAAAAACTAAAATGGCTCTTTACCATTAAAACCGTTTGGGAGATATACCCTTCATGGATCAAAATAATGAGCCACATATAGGTAAAATTGTAAATTTATTAAATTGAGTGGGATATTTTGGTCATTTAATTGTGATGTGACAGTATAAACAAATATTAACCAAAAAATTCAAAATAACTTTTTATCAACTTCCTAAATCACTTTTTAAACAGCCAAAAACTTTGTAAAATTATAATTTTTCATGTAACTCTTTTTCACCTTGCCAAATCACTTCTTGTGAAAAACGCCAACGTAGTTTTTTTTTTTGTTTTTCCAAGTTGCAAACGCAACTTTCTACCAATATTACCAAAAGAGCCCCCATAATCTTTTCCTGGTACATAAAAAAAAGTAAGCTTGATGGGACTTGATATGTGCTCCATTCTCAGTTTTTGATATTTTATGGATCAATAATGTTAGAGGGTTACAATTTTTGTGGTCATAATGACTCAAAACTGTCAAAACGACGTTATTTTGACATATTTTGCACCCAAAACGACGTCGTTTTGACAGTTTTGAGCCATTGTGGCCACAAAAACTGTGGCCCTCAAACATTTTCCTTTATGAATAAAGATTACTAGATAATTGTTAGGACCCGTTGGTTTTGAGTTATGTAAATAGAAGAGGATTAAGATAATAGAGATATTATTTAGTGTTGTGTTTGTTTATAGAGTTGAGAAGGGGATTAGGATGGTGAAAGTGATATAGATGGAGGTTAGAGAGGGAATTGAGATGGTGGTTGGGGAGATGATATTAAAAAAATAGTGAGGGGATTAGAAATTTTTTTATTTTTTATATATTGAGATTTTTTGTATAAATATTAATGTTTAATTTTTTATATTTTTTTATTTGTTTTATTATTTTATATAAAAATAATTTAACAATTCCTACATTAACAACTATCATCAAAACAAACACAATTTTACTTAATCTCCTCACTATCAATCCCCTCACTAACAATTCCCTCACTATGAATCTCCTCACTATGAATCTCCTCCATTCTACTTCTGAAAACAAACAAGGCCTAAGTTTCATTTGTGATGTGAATTGAATTTTTAATTTTTTAGTTTTTAGTTATTTTAGGTTTGAGTTAAAAAAATTTATTTGGGATATATTTTTTTTATTCTTTTAACTTTTGTGATAGAAAAAATAAAATAATTATGATTTAGATGTAAAAATTTTAAAAAGATTAATATTTTGAGATAATAAAAAATAAAATAAGAGATTAATATTTTTAAGATGAAAAAAGGTATAAATTTGGGAGGTTGGCTAGGCATTATGCTTTTATCATAGTTATCACATTCCAACCTCAACTACGTACCCAACAACATGAGCCCTTGCACACTTGCCATTCTTTTCTTTCTCTTTGGAGCCATTTGGTGGTCATTCCTCCACCACCTCCGTCGTCAAAAAAATAGTCGGAAAATTTTACCACCCGGTCTATGGGCTCTACCAATCATCGGGAACTCCACATGATAGGCACGCTCCCTCATTGTGCCCTCGAAGCCCTATCCAAAAAATACGGCCCAATCATGTTAGTCCAACTCAGCAACATCCCAACCATCGTAGTCTCATCCCCATGTGCTACCGAGCACTTCCTAAAGACCCACGACATGACCTTCGCTAGCCGGCCGAATATCCAAACGGCCAAGTACTTGTCCTATGGGAACAAAGGCATGGCTTTTACAACGTACAGGTCATATTGGCGTAATGTTAGAAAATTGTATACTTTAAAATTATTGAGTGTGGGGAAAACTGATGGGTATAGAGCGATGAGAAGGAAGGAGATGGAAGCGTTAGTGTGGCAGTTAAAGGTGGCGACGGCAGCGACAGCGGCAGCGCGTGAGGTAGTGGATTTGAGTGAGAAGGTAGAAGGGGTGATGGAGGACATGACTTGTAAGATGGTGTTTGGGAGGAGTAGTGATGAGAGGTTTGATTTGAAGGCTATTGTTCAGAAGTCTCTGGTATTAGTGGAAGCTTTCAATGTTGCAGACTTTGTCCCTACCTTGACTCCATTCGACCTCCATGTATGTTCACTTTCCTATGCTATGATAAGTCTAAGATGATGTTGGCTTGTCAAAAGTTAGGATTCAGATGGTTTAGGGATAAGTTTTTTTTCTCCTTTCCGAAGTACCAAAAAAAAAGGATAAGTTATTTTAGTGATTTTTTGATTTTTTATAAAAAAAAATGTGTAGAAAAGTAGAAAAAGTGATATGATAATTTATAGTGACTTTTTAGCTAAAATAGTTACTCCCCAAATGAGGCCTAAGATTATAAGAATGAAAATTATAGTGCTCGTATGGCCTGAAGAAGCTTAAGGCTTTTTGGCTAAAATAACCACAAAAAGATAAAATAAGCTACAAAATCAACAAAACAAAATATCACATCAAAATTATAATAATTAGGGTTGGGCATAGGGTTATTCGACCCACCCAAGCCGCCATACCCGATCCGACTTGCACACGTATGGGCGGTTTCACAAATACATTAGGGTCGGGTGCGGTTTGAATTCTTGCTAATTTTCAGGTTGTGGGCGGGTTGCAGGTTTGAACCACACCCGCCCAACCCGTCCGCAATAACCTTTTTTTTTTTTAAATGCTGGTTTCCCTAGTAATTTTGTGGCCAACACTTTTCTTTATGCTTAGGTAAATTTCATTTTCAATTTTTTTTTCTTCTTTCTCTTCCTTATCTTTAATTTATTCATTTGTTATTTCGTTCCAGTCTGCGTAGATGTATTCCTAATTTACATATATTATATATGTGTATTTGATTTCTATGAATTGAAGATTGCATGTAATTAAAGTTGGTGTTTGTCTTCAATGGGCAATGAAACAGTACAATTGATAAGGAGCTGGTGGTGGTGTTGATTTTATTTATTTATTTATTTTTGAATAATAAGTTTTGATCTTACCGTGTTAGGAATTGATTTTGTTGTGTTTTTTATTTTATAAGTTTTAATTCATTAATTAATATGTTGGAGCATTTTAGTAAAATTTGAAGAAAATGACCCAAAATAAATATTTACAAAATGGCCAAAAAAAAAATCAAAAATTAATTTTTAAAAGAAAAAATTCAAACCGCACTGTGGGCGGTTGCGGTTTGACTTTTTCCCAAACTGCGTAAATGCGGGAGTGTCAACACCGAACCGCGAACCGCACAAATCCTATTCGCGAGCACCCTTAATAATCATTTCATTTTTTCTCCCACAAAAGTGAAAAAAGTTGAAAAGTCTATCTCAAACGAGACTTTTTAGTCTTAGGTTAAAATAGTCAAAAAATTAAAAAGCTAAAAAGTCAACTTACATCCCAAATGAACCCATAGTATTGTGGTATTAGGTTGAAAATTTAAGATAAATTATATTTATTTGTGTATTAACGTGAATAAGTTTAATTTTTTTTGTTAAAATATGAGATGAAAAAAATTAGTATATTTTGAATATTTTTTTAATTTTTTACAAAAAAAACGTATAAAAGTTTTTAATTTTTTTTTTTTACTTTTTAAAATAGTTCTTTGATTTTTTGACTTTTTGATTTTGTTAATAATTGTTTTGCTAATGTAAGAAATTTCCAAACCAACCCTTGAGTGCCCGTTTGGCAGCTTTATCTTTTAAGTGAATTTTTTGAGTTTTTTATTTTTTTATGAAGTGACAAAAATTAGAAAATTAGTGCATTTGAAATAATTTTTGTAATTGAATAGGAAGTTATAAGGAAAAAAGTCACTGATATTACATATGATATGATATAATTTTTTTTCCTGTAACTTTTATTTTGATTTTTTTTTAGCCAGAAAACCTACAAATCAACATAGCCATAATTTTATGAAATTAACTAAACTCGCTTTACATAAAATATGAAATTATTAATTTTATTATTTATTGAAAAAATTAAATTTATCTAATAATCGTAACTTTTTATTTTATCTCGTTTATCTTTTAAAAAATAAACAATAAATATGTTTTTAAAAATAAATTTCATTATTTTAGAAATAGGCATGATAAGATTAAAAAATTATAATATTCGATTAAGTTAATTTTATTTATGGATAATAAATACGGAGGGCTTCGAATCTGGACATGTGGTGGGCCCTAAGCCCATCCCTTTCTCTAGATTTGGATTGAAGGATTTTGTTCGTACCCGTTATTGGATTCATATTTGATAATTTAAATCGTTCATTTGGTAATATATATCATTAAAAATAATAATAAATTGATTTAATAATTAATTTATTACATTTATAAAAAAAATAATTGACAACAACACTAAGACCTTGTTTGTGAATTTAGAAATTAATTATTTTAATTTTTTATATAAAAATATATATAAAAAAAAATAAGAAGAGTAATGTGAATAAAAAGCGAACATGCCACACATGATTTTGTGTAAGGAAAAGATGTCATAAACTTATGGGCCGCTAGACCCACTATTCAAGTTGTAACTTTGGCCATATTGGGGCTGAGTAAGGAATTCGTGAAATTTGTAATCTGATTCAGTCCAGTTCAATCTGATAGGTTTGGATTGATTTTTTGAATCTGTGATTCGATTTCAGATTGAACAATTAAAAATCCGTAGTCCACGGATTGATTCCGGATTGAACCCACGATTCCGGATTTGAACCGATCCGAACCGTATATAAATAGTCTATATTTTTATTATACATCCTCCCCATAGTATCTTCTTTTATTCCATATAAAACCTAAACTCAAACCTAAACCCGCATAATATCTTCTTTTATAACTTTTGTTTGTTAGTTTTTAGTTTTAATTTGTAATGGTTTAAATACTTATGGTAAAACCAATTTTCTTATGATTGTTTAAATTCAAGAACAATATGTCGCTATTATAGAAAGACATGTTGCTATTGTGGAACTAATATAGCGCTATGTTTATGTTTTTATGAAATTAAAGTGTTATATATACATTTTTTTGTTATTTAATTACGTGAATCCGTGGTCCTAAACCGATCCAATCCGTGTTTAAATGGATTGGCTCGGATTGGTTCCATGATTTAAACGGATTGGATTGGTTCTAATTTTTCAAGAACCGTAAATAACGGATTGGTACTGATTTTACCCCCAATCCGGTCCAATCCAGACCATGCTCACCCCGACGTATAGCCTTACTTTTCTGAAAGGAAAAATTCTTCGAATGTGGATTAATTTTTGATTTTTTTGACTATTTTAATTTAGAGTTAAAATAATTTTATTTGGGATAGATTTTTTGATTTTTTTAATTTTTATGAAACAAAAAATATAATGATTATAATTTAGATGTGATAACTTTTAACATGAGATTAAAAAACTTATTTTATTTTATTTTTAACCTAAAATAGCCCCAACCTATGCCAAACTCACATGCAAAACAAGTGGTTAGTTACTTCTAGAGTGTTCATACTTCTTTATCAATTATTATTTAACATGTTCTTTCATATTTCACAATAATTTCATATTTTTCATCAATCATAATATCATGGAACACTACGTGACCGTGCTCCAGTTGTACCCACAAGTGTCCTATAGCACAAGTAAAAAATAAAAAAATTTAAAAATACAATCCATTTGTTAGATTTTTTTTTAGTGAAATTTTTTTAAAAAAACCTTTTTTGGGTTCTATTTGACTAGACGAATTGAGGAATTTTGATTATTAATTTTTTTTTTAACATTTTAGATTTGTTTAAACATTTTATTTGTATGATAAGCAAAGGCTCCCTAAATTCCAACTCCACTTTTAAAAAGATGAATGTCATATTTCACGGAAATATTTCATCAAAACTTCTCACCTCTTATGCAATCTTTCCAAATGTCATAATCTCATAATATTTTTTTAAAGTGTTTTTAAAATTTTTAATATTTTCATATAATCAGCACGGATAAGAAAAAAAAAACCACATAATTTTAACAAACTTCTTAATCAGATGTGATGTGTAATGAATTTTCCCTTCTTTTATTTCCATTTTTTTTTCTCTTGACCCAAAATAAATGAATAAATAAAAGGTAAAATACATTGACTACTATTGAAATTTGGGAAAAAATATAATAAATTACAATTTGATATAATTATTGACCTCTATTTTAGTAAGTTTAAATGGACTAAACCTAATGTAGATATTGTGAAAATACAAAAATAAACAATGTAAAGTATACAGTTTCATGTAAAAAAATTGACGACAACATTTTTTTTATCAATATACCTAACAAATTATTGTTGAAGATGAGACTAAGTATTATATAAATTAAAATTACAAGAGACTCAATGTAATTAATTATGTTAAAATTGTGAGATTTATTGTATATTTTTCCCCCAAATATTAAGAGAGGTCCGTCTAATTAACCCATAAATAAATAAACAAAAGTAAACTCTAAACACACACACACACACACACAAAAAAAATGTCAAAATTGAATAATATGTCAACCATATGGCTTCTAATTATCGCATTTGAATTCAGGGTTTGACTCGAAGCTTCAAGGAAACCAGAAAGGCCATTGACACAATCTTGGAGATCATCATCACCGAGCACAAACAAGACCCTTCTAGGATTCACCAAACCCATGAGAAAAAAGGCTTCATTGATGTAATGTTGTCATTAATGAACAACAAATCCTCAACAACAACCCACGATGAGCTCTTCTACTCCATCGATCGCAACAACATCAAAGCAATCGCAATCGACATGATTGTCGGAGCGATCGACACCTTGACCACTACAATCGAGTGGGTCATGTCAGAGATCCTGACCCACCCAAGGGTGGCCCAAAAGCTCCAACAAGAACTCATGAGTGTCGTTGAAGGAGAGAGAATGGTGGCAGAAACGGATTTGGTAAAGTTGGAGTACTTGCAAATGGTTATTATAGAGACATTGAGGATCCACCTGGTCGCTCCATTATTGATCCCACGTGAATCGATGGAGGATATTGTCATCGATGGCTATTTCATACCTAAGAATTCACGGATTTTGGTGAATTCTTGGGCTATGGGCCGAGACCCGAGTATCTGGTCTGATAATGTTGGGGAGTTTTTACTCGAGAGGTTCATGGATGGGCACATGGACATCCGGGGAAGGGATTTTCAACTTATACCGTTCGGGTCAGGTCGGAGGGGATGCCCCGGGATGCATTTAGGGCTAACTAACATTCGGTTGGTGGTGGCTTAGTTGATGCATTACTATTGGGAATTGCCTAATGGGATGAAACCAAATGAATTGGATATGAGTGAGAAATTTGGCTTGTCATTGCCAAGAGCCAAACACTTGCTTGCAATTCCAACTTATCGCTTATAGAAATGTGCTCTCATGTGAGCTTTAAATATGTGTGCAAGTATTATTTATTTATTTATTGCTTTGATATACAATTTTATTAGTTGTTGTGTCTTATTTCTTTTATATTTGTTTAGATTATATGTGAGGATTACGCTTCTCTTTATTTTAGAGAGAAGCAACTATACGGTTGAATTTACTTTGTAAAATTTATCATGTGTGTTATTTTGATAATTCAAATAATTCATTTGTTCTTATTTTCTCTTGATTTTTTCTGTAATTAGATACTTGTCTATGCTTATATTCACATTTTCTTAAGTAGGAGGTGGCACCTCCTTAAGTGAGATGTGTGCAAATTTGGCTGTACTAATTACACCACTAATCTAAATAATATAGATCAACACTAATTAAATTAGATTGAAAAAACAAATAAATAAATCTATCATATAATTTTTATCATAACAAAAAAAATGTGGAGCTGTAGATTTTAAATCTTTCCTATTATTTCAGTATCCAAACTACAGAGAGAAAATCCATAGATTTCTATTGCTTAGATATTTGAAATCTATTGACTACAAATCCATTCTCAAACAAATCTAAATTAAAGTGGTGAAGGATGATTTTAGTCAAGAGGTATAAATGTTTTCTTTTACAATAAATAAATTTAAAGAGAATTATTATTTGCAGATTGGAATCAAAACTAAATAAATATGAATTAACCTTATATTTAAAATTTGCCTCGGGCAAATTACATAGGCTAAAAAATGTATTTTGCCCCCACTCCGTCAAGGCAAGTTCAACTTCATAGAAACTATACAATTCAAGTGAGATGTATACCTGTTGCATTGCTTACAATCGTAAACCCGGTGGTTCGGGTCTCTTCCTTTCTCACAAGCATCGCATATGACCTCTTTTGAGCCATCTTGGTCTTGAAGAGGACGAGTAAGGGTGAGAACGTGACTATGAGGTCGGTGTTTTAGGCTAAGATGTAGCAAAACACAATTAACATGCATAATTATTGAGCAATCAAAACAACTATAGAAGGCACCTTTGCATAATTAACATCCATTGTCAATGTTTGAGTGGAAATGACAACTATACGTCTCTGGAAAAGAATATTCGAGTGAGGATGGGTCGAGGAAAGGTAGACAATCGAAAGGTTCAAGTTGCTCCTTGTGGGGTTTCTTGGCACAAGATTTGTGGAGGATTAGACCACATTGGGTACATTTGTAGTAAGTTCGACATGGATGACCCGAGATGAGTTTCTGACACTTTGTACAAGTAACATTGTTGCCATTGTTATCCTCATCCTTGATCTCTTCACTTAAACGATGCAAGTGTATAGATTGCTCGTCTTTCTGCTGCTCGCATTTTTTTTATTCATGACTGGAAATTTAGACTCTTCCTCTCCTTCAAGGGTTCTAAAACCGCTATTTATCCACTGATTGAAGTCGACGCGGTGGCTTTATTGGTAGATAGAAAGACGAGACACGGCATAATTGACACGCTTAATAATGTGGGCAATAGTTTCCACCGTGAGTGAGCTTGCGGATGTCGCCAATGTCATAATCAAAGGACTCATTGAACTTTTCCAAAAACATCTTAAGATCATCCCATGTTGAAGGCATGTACCAACTGGTGACACCATCAACAACCCCTTGTTGTCTCTCTAGACGTTTCCTCTATTCTACTCTATCACTTGATATGCACTCAACGATAAATAAGATGGGCTCCTGTAAATAGGGACAGATGCAGAATTCAACATAAAAGGGACGAACATATTTACTAATATATATATATATATATATAATAAAATAAAATAAAAAAACAAAAAAAAGAGAGAAGTATGAGCTACAATATCAGTTTTTACATATATAAAAAATAATAATGATATGAAAGCATATATAAATTTGTTTTCTTTAGCAACTATAAAATAGTTTATTTATTAAAGTGATATATTTTGAATTGTATTTGTTAGTGTAGCATTATGTTAGTGTAGTGCATTATGTTAGTGTATCATTATCTTTGTGTAGTGTAGCATTATGCTAGTGTAGCATTATGTTAGTGTTATGTTAGTGTAGCATTATGTTAGTGTATCATAATGTTAGTGTAGTGTAGCATTATGTTAGTGTAGCATTATATCATTATTTAATTGTTCATAGGCATCCAAGGCATCCTCTATAAATAGAGTGCCTTCTTTGTATAATTGAAATATACAACTTATAGAAACAATTGTGCCTCTCTCTCTCTCTCTATTCGCTCATCTCTATCTTCTCTTACTTTCTCCAATTATTATTTCATGGTATCAGAGCACAGTGTTACATTTCTGGCATTTTGCAATTTTGGTGTTTAGTCCCATCCACAGCGGCACTACATCAAACCACTCGGAATTTCCTCACGATTCCAACGGCACCAAGCCCGGCCTCAGAAAACCTTTCACGCGCCCACACGCGCCGCCAGTGTCCACTGCGCGTCACCATTTCCGCCACCACTCTCACACGCGCCCGCACGCGCCATCCGTTGTTTCTCCCTTCCGACACGCGCCTACACGCACCCACACGACCCGCGGCTGACGTCAGCCCTGCCTCTCCCGTACGCCGCGCCTGCTACTGTGCGCCTCTCGTGCGCCGTTTCACTACTGTGCACCCGCGTGCGCCAAATCCGCTACCGTGCGCCGCGTCTGCGCCTGCCGCTACCGTGCACCGCCGCTTCCTGCTAACGTGTTCCTTCCTACACTCTGCTAACGTGCGCCGCTGACATATTTGCTGACATCATCTCTGTCCAGCATACCTTTCCTGGCTATTTTCGACCTTCCGGACTCACTGGCACACTCTGTTTTACCTAATTTTGCTCCTACAGGTCTATCATATTACTTTAAACCCTATTCAACTAGTATTATGGATCGTCATGATGCCTCCTATCCTATTTCCGTTATTTTGAATGGTTCAAACTATGTTCTGTGGGCCCAAGCCATGTCCTCCTTCCTAAAAGGGAAGAAGCTCTGGCGAATTGTCACCGGGGATGTGACTAAACCGGTGAAAGACAGTGACACTAATGAAACTACTGTTCCTACTGCTACATTTGAAGACCGACTTGAGGAATGGGACAGTAAGAATTACCAAATCATTACCTGGTTTCGTAATACCTCTGTTACATCTATCAGTCTTCAATTTGGTCGCTTTCAGCTTGACTCTGTAACTACTCCTACAAAAGACATCTGGGATTTCTTAAAAGAACGATACCAGACTACTGGTCTTGCCCACCAATATCAACTTCAGAACCAACTTCACCGCATGCGCCAAGAATCCACTCAGTCCATTAATGACTTCCTTTCTCAAATGTACTCTGTTTGGGATCAGCTTGCTCTTTCAGAACCAACTTGGCATACCCCCGAAGATGCTGTTTTATTTACTATCTATCGCAACCAGCAAAGGTTGGTGCATTTTCTTATGGCTCTTACTTCCTCCTTTGAGCCCGTACGTGCCTCTCTGCTTCATCGCCATCCATTGCCCACTCTTGAACAAGAAATTTCTGAGTTGCTATCAGAGGAGACGCGTCTTGGTACTCTTCAAACTCATCATGTGGACTCTGTTCTGGCCATTCCTCCGTACCGGCCATCATTTACCCAACGGACCACTGCTTGCCTCTATTGTCAGAATCGGGGTCTTCCTTCAACCCATATCCTGGTCAATTGCCCCGTCAGATCCTGCCGCTACTGCAACAAACTTGGTCCTGGTCATCTGCAACAGGATTGTTTTCGCAATCCATCCCGATCATCGTCCAATAGCCACTCCTCTCGCGGTGGCTCTGCCCGGGGAAGCTTTCATCGTTTCGGGAATCAGTCTCATCACACTGCTACTACTGCTTCTAGGAATCAGCCTCATCCCACTGCTGCTGCTGCTTCTGGGAATCAGTCTCCCCACACTGATGCTGTCACCTCTGCGGGGTTCTCTGAGTCGTCTGCTCCGTCTACCCCTCGCTTTTCTCCAACGGATGTAGAGGCCATGCTCAAACAACTTCTCTCCCCATCTGGTACACCTCCTCCTACTGCTTTGTCTGTAATCCCAGGTAACTCTTCTTGGTATTTTGACTCTGCCTGTTGTAATCATATGACCTCCAGTTCTACTATCTTTTCTTCCTTCTCTTCTTCTCCTCATATTCCCTCAATACATACTGCTGATGGTTCCCTCATGTCTGTCCGTCATATTGGTACTGTTTCCACCTCTTCTTTATCTATCCCTCAAGTTTATCATATCCCTGCTCTTACCTTAAACCTTATTTCCATTGGTCAATTATGTGAACTTGGTCTAACTGTCACATTTTCTGCTACTGATTGTTTGGTACAGGACCCTCAGACGGGGCAGACTATTGGGATCGGCCGTAAGCATGGACGTCTCTATGAACTCATTCACCTTCATGTTCCTGCCTCTCCTCCGATTGCTGCTCCTACATCTACTTCCTCATTATCTCCCTTTCATCTTTGGCATTGTCGTTTAGGGCATATTTCTGTTAATCGCTTACGGTCTTTGGTTTCTAGTGGACAGTTGGGTCATGTAATTCCCGATAATTTCAATTGTATCCCCTGTCAACTTGCCAAACAACCTGCTTTATCATTTAATAAAAGTACTTCAGTTTCCCTTGCACCTTTTGATCTTATCCATTCCGATATTTGGGGGCCCTCCCCTACTACTACTATGGGGGGATCCCGCTATTTTGTTGTCTTTATTGATGATTTTTCCCGGTTTACTTGGCTTTTTTTCATGAAAACTAGGTCTGAACTTAAACACATTTATTATAGATTTGCCCAAATGGTCCACACCCAATTCTCCAAAACCATCAAAATTTTTCGCTCTGACAATGCTATGGAATATCGGGATTCTGATTTCCTTTCCTTTCTTCAGCATCATGGTGCACTGCCTCATCGTTCTTGTGCTGGCACCTCCCAGCAAAATGGCCGTGCTGAACGGAAACATAGGCATATTCTTGACACTACTCGCGCCCTTCTTCTCTCTTCTTCCTGCCCTGAAAACTTTTGGGGGGAAGCTGCCCTCACTGCTGTTTACACTATCAATTGTGCTCCTTCTCCTGTCATCCATAATCAAACTCCCTTTGAACGTCTACATGGCACTCCCCCTCCTTACGCCAATCTCCGGGTTTTTGGCTCTGCCTGCTTTGTTCTACTTCAATCCCATGAACACACCAAGCTTGAACCTCGTTCTCGTCTTTGTTGCTTTCTTGGGTATGGAATTGAACATAAAGGCTTTCGCTGTTGGGATCCTCTCTCTAAACGTCTTCGTATCTCCCGCCATGTCGTTTTCTGGGAGCACCAAATGTTTTCCTCGCTATCCTCTTTTCACTTACCCGCACTCTCCACTACTGTACTGTTTACTAATCCTTCTGTAGATCTTTTCTCTGCTGATTTTGATACAGGTTCCTCCTCCATCGAGACGCCCTTGCTCACTCCTGATCCTGTCCAGCCTGCTCTCCCTGAAGGTCTACCTCTTATTGCCACACCTCCTTCTCCACCGGTTCTTCCTCCCACCGATCCTCCTACGGGTCGACCACGCTGGGTAACTCAACCTCCTATCCATCTTCGTGATTATATTGTTGGATCTGCTGCCTTCTCTACTTATGAACCTACCTCCTATCGTGAGGCTTGTACTAATCCTCTTTGGCAGCAAGCTATGACCGATGAACTACAGGCCTTGGACAAAGCTCATACTTGGGATCTTGTTGATCTTCCTCCTGGCAAGACTGCCATTGGCTGCAAATGGGTTTACAAAATCAAAACACATTCTGATGGCTCTATTGAACGCTACAAAGCTCGTCTTGTTGCCAAGGGTTTCAACCAGGAATATGGTATTGATTATGAGGAGACATTCTCTCATGTTGCTCGGCTAACCTCTGTTCGCAGTTTACTTGCTGTTGCTGCTGCTCGCCACTAGGGGCTCTTTCAGATGGATGTCAAAAATGCTTTCCTCAATGGTCATCTTATTGAGGAGGTCTACATGCAACCTCCACCTGGGTCCACTTTTCCCCCTCATCAGGTTTGCAAACTACAGCGTGCTCTCTATGGCCTCAAGCAAGCACCTCGTGCTTGGTTTGCTACGTTCAGTTCTACCATTCATGATTTTGGGTTCACCTCTAGCTCCTATGACTCTGCTCTTTTTATCCGGACTACTTCTCATGGTACCACTCTTCTTCTTCTGTATGTGGATGATATGATTATCACTGGTAATGATGAAGCTGGTATTCTCCACCTCAAACAGTTTCTCCACCGCCAGTTTGAGATGAAGGACCTTGGTACTCTTAACTACTTCTTAGGCCTTGAAGTCTCTCATGATTCTATTGGTTCCTATTTGTCCCAGACCAAATATGTATCCGATCTTCTGGCTCGTGCTGGTCTGACTGATTGCAAAACTACCTCTACTCCAGTCGATCCTCAGATTCGTCTCACTCCTCTCGATGGGACTCTTCTCTCTGATGCTACTCTTTATCGCCAACTCGTCGGCAGCCTTGTCTATCTCACAATAACTCGTCCTGACATTGCCTATGCTGTTCACATTGTCAGTCAGTACATGTCGGCTCCTCGCACTCCCCACTATACTGCTCTACTCCGCATCCTTCGCTACCTCAAAGGCACTCTGTTCCATGGTCTTCACTTCTCTGCTTCCTCCTCTCTTGAACTGCGTGCCTTTTCCGATGCTGATTGGGCTGGGGATCCTACGGATCGACGCTCCACCACGGGATTCTGCTTCTTCTTAGGGGACTCTCTTCTTGCTTGGCGTAGCAAAAAACAATCCCTCACTGCCCGCTCTAGCACCGAAGCTGAATACCGAGCTCTTGCTGATACTACTCAGGAACTTCTCTGGCTTCGCTGGCTCCTTGCTGATATGGGTGTTTCTTCTTCTGATCCTACCCCTCTCTATTGTGACAATCAGAGTGCCATTCAGATTGCTCACAATGATGTTTTTCATGATCGCACCAAACATATTGAGATTGATTGTCATTTCATTCGCCAGCATGTTACCTGTGGTACTGTTCGTCTTTTCTCTATCGCTTCCGTCGATCAACCCGCTGATATCTTCACTAAGGCTCATCCTCCTGGCCGCTTCAATGATCTTGTTTCCAAACTCAACTTGGTTGATGCTTTCCCTCCTTGAGTTTGCGGGGGGATGTTAGTGTAGCATTATGTTAGTGTAGTGCATTATGTTAGTGTATCATTATCTTTGTGTAGTGTAGCATTATGTTAGTGTAGCATTATGTTAGTGTTATGTTAGTGTAGCATTATGTTAGTGTTTCATTATGTTAGTATAGTGTAGCATTATGTTAGTGTAGCATTATATCATTATTTAATTGTTCATAGGCATCCAAGGCATCCTCTATAAATAGAGTGCCTTCTTTGTGTAATTGAAATATACAACTTATAGAAACAATTGTGCCTCTCTCTCTCTCTCTCTCTCTCTCTATTCGCTCATCTCTATCTTCTCTTACTTTCTCCAATTATTATTTCAGTATTTAACACTCTTTCATATCATTGAAAACATATGTGATAGAATTGCCATAAAAATTTCAAATAATGTTTCTCGATAAATTTAATCAAGTAACTGGACAACTTATCTTTTGATCGACAGAAAAGTAATCTTTATTGATGTAGTCAGAGTACAATACAGCAGACAAAACGTCAATAAAGAGCATGAGTGCAAGAAGTATCAAAGCACAACTAAACGATCCCAACTAGGTTGGCACTGAAGAGCTCACCCAATCATTTGCTAGCACATCACAAGTTGGTGAGAAACCAACAAATAAGAACAACTAAAAAACAAAGGAGCTTAACAATATTCGAAACAATTGATTGACAACAAACAACTAGAACTACACTCTAACTGCTATTGAGCTCACATTGTATCCAACATCACCCAACAAAGTGCTTCAGTAGCAGTAGCAAACACAAGCAGATAACATGAGTGTTGAACCCAAACACAAGACCTGCAAATCAGGCAGCACCCTTTCCTCCTAGACACAATCATACCTGCAAACAGAGCTAACTACCAACACCATGGCCAACACCAAATCTAATCTGCTCCAGGTTATCCATGAGATCATGAATAGAGTATTAGTAATACTACAAACCCAGACTTAACTACCCAAAAATTACCCAAAATTATCATCTTGTGGTTTGGATTCATTTTACATAGACCCTACATTACATAAATTCAATCTCAACCACACATTTCCATTTGGGGTAAATTCAGGAGCCATACATCTGGGTCCATACACTTATTCATAGAGTATGGCTGCTCTTTAGATGATGATCTTACCCACAAGGCAGCTCTCAATTTTATCAAATCACATAACTCTGGCATATCAAGCTGACGTTCATTAAAAACACAATCATTTCTTTGTTTCCAAATGGGCCAAAGAACAGCGAAGGAAATAACTCTCTAGATTTTTCTTGCCAACCTTTTGACTCTTAACCCTAGTCACCATTGAAACAAACTCTCCACTGACCCTGGTTGTACCCACTGAATTCCCATCAATTGACCATATATGTGACCAAACTTTCTAAATTAGAGGACAAGAGAGGAGAACACGATTACATGACTCCTCTTCATCTTTACAGAACACATAAAGAGAGCTCACATTATCCCCATGAATACCAAAGAAAGACACCAGTTCTAATTTTCCCCTTCCAATCTAACCACCCAAAGAATTGGGCTTTAGGATTTGCAATCGATCATAGTTTTAATAAATTAATTTCTTTTATTTATTTTAACCAAAATAGTTTCATATTTTTATAGATTTCATAAATATATAGAGATGATCATTTAAATTTTGAGCCACATAAATTTAAAAAATAAAAAATAAAAAAGAGAGCAAACTTGTATAATTTAGAGATAATTATCAATATCCATTCTTAATTACCTGTAGAAGTTGAAAGTTGAAGCAAACGATCTCGATGGGAAGTACGAGAGAGGGGGGAGTCGAGGACGACTGAGAGGTCCAAAAAAAGCTGGATCAAAGTTGTTTGGCAGACTACTTAGAACGATAACGTGTTGAGGTGCTCTGCGGATCGGCTCATGAAAGTTGATGGCAGCTGCTAAAGCGTTGTGATGCAGCTGCGAACATTATTTAGCTTGAGAAGAACACAACCCAAGTCTTGTGTTAGTAACTTTGCCAAAGTGCTTTTCCTTGTGTATGGATGACCCTCCATTGCTATGATCATTTGGGGTTGTACTAACCCCATCTCTCTCTCTCTCTCTCTCTGAAGTTTGATGACTCTTATGATCCAACAACAATCTATTCACAATCTTCACTTTAATGTATTCATTTTAATTTTTTTTTTTAATCACGTATCTAGCCAATTTTCATACATCCTAACTAATTTTTGGATCAGAGCAAATGTCATGTATGAATTGACTCCAAAAAAAAATTATTGCAATTAGTGAATATTGAACATGAGACCTTGTGAAAGTACACCCCAAGTCCCAAGTTATGCCACTAAGCCAACCTATTGAGTTACTTTAATGTGTTCATATTGATGTTCTTCGTATCCATTTTGAAATTAAAGATATTTATTTATTTATTGATTATTATTATTATTATTATTTTTAGAGGGATTTGGATCCTTTTCACTCATAGGTTGTAGTAGGTGTGATGTAGGGATGTAAAAATGGTCCATGTCCCGTGGGCAGCCCGAAGCCCGTTCGCGACCCTGTGGTGAAGGCATTGGCCTTCCCCAGTAGAGAGTCAAGTTCAACTCTTGGGGGCGCGAAATGTTAGGTAATTTCTAGTAGTTCTTTACAGAAACCTCGCGCTATTTTCCGATCGAAACTTGACCCTGCTGAGGGTGATCGATGAGCTCCATTGATACCTCGGTGGTGGGCCTCTTCTTATAGGTTGAATTAAATCAGGCCAACAACCGATTATCCCGAGACCTAGGCCTACGGATGCCATGATGACACCTTAGAACATCCTCTTCTTCTTGATAAAAAAAAAAAAAAAAGACTTGTTGAAGCAACATTAATTACTTCTCTGCAGGCAAGTGAATTGATTCCAAAAAATTCATGCAGCTTAGGTGACATGTAAACTCACAATCTGGACAGTAGTACATCATGTGCTTTGGGTTTCTTTTTTCCTCGCAAACGTCGCAATAATACTCGCCAGAACCATCGTCTTCATAAAAAAACACAAGGCAGAGAGGGTGCCAATGAATTTTGTTCTTAAAGCTAAAGGGTAACAGGGCACAGCCGACATCAAATTGAGTCTTGCAGTGACGGCAAGAGTAGAATGAGGGTTTTCCCATATTAAGCCTCTTTTGCATCCTATTTTCCAAATTAGGCCTAATTTGGACGGATTTCTTAAACTAGGCTAAAGCGCTATTACAAATCGCGCTTTCACTGTTTGGAGTCCAAAACTTGATGAATAGTGAAGGTGCTATTGTGAATCGCGATTTTAATTAAGAAAACGTTATTTGAAATAGCGATATTAAGGTAAAAAAATTTTCCTGAATAAAACGCTATTCTAAATAGCGCTTTATTTGTGGATTCGTTTTATGAGGAAAACGCTATTTCAAAGAGCGATTTTACTGTGCATTTCTTTTGTAAAGAAAACGCTATTCGTAATAGCGTTTTCACTGTTAAACGCGAATTGAAAGAACGCTTTCAGTGTTCATTTATTTCTTGGTAAGCAGGTTATTTTTTAATATTTTGTTTTTTTTTCCTGTTGTCATTGTTTTGGTGATAATGTGATTCATAATTTTTTTTGGCTTTACTAAAGCCATTGTCATGTTAAAATTTATTTTTTTTCTTTTGTTTTTGTTTTTGTTTTGGTTTAGAATGTGTAATTCAGATATTTTACATAATATGAGAAAAACCTCTTTTCATATATTAATTTTACATAATATTTATCATATATATAATTTTAAAATCATATTCATTTAGATATTATTAAGCCAATCATGTTCATTTACAAAAGTCATGGTTTCACTATTCACTATTGTAAGCATGGATTGAAACCACACTTTCACTGTTCATTTAAATTAGATTTAATTTTTTTTTGTAAATATTTTTTTTCTGTTGTCATTATTTCGGTGATAATGTAATTCATAAATTTTGTTTGGCTTTACTGAAACCGTTCTCATGTTAAATTTTTTATTTTTTCTTTTGTCTTTGTTTTGGTTTAGAAAATGTAATTCAAAAATTTTTTTGGTCTTTACTAAAGCCGTTTTCATGTAAATTTTTTTTGTTTATTGTTTTGTGTTTGTTTTGGGTTAGAAGGTGATAATGTAATTAATAATTTTTTTTTTGCTTTACTAAAGTTGTTTTCATGTAAATTTTTTTTTTCTTTTGTCTTTGTTTTGGGTTTGAAGGTGTTATTCAGAAAATTATTTTGGCTTTACTAAAGCCGTTTTCATTTAAATATACATATATATTTATTCTTTTATCTTTATTTTGGGTTAGAAGGTGAGAATGTAATTTAAAAAACCAGTTTAGTAAAACCGTTTTGTACCCGTTTTCATTAAAAAAAATTATTTTTTTGTTTCATCTTTGTTTTGGGTTAGAAGGTGATATGCATGCTCTACAGTCCGAAGTACACCCACACACTGTGCAGCTCGACGAGCAACGACGAAGGGTGAGACGCGAAGACCACCGCAGAGTAGGCCAAGAAGACAAAGGCCACCGCGAGAGCTCCTAAAATAAATTTTGTCAACATTTTTGTAATAAAACGTAATACATAATATTCGAAGTCACTAATTTACTAAATACTCATACAGGCATGAAAACAACATAACTGAAGTTACAAATGTAATAGTTTTCAGTTACATAGGTAGTACAGACATAATTCTCCCACAAAAATACATTCTGGACACCATGAACTAAACACACATTACAGGCATCCTGGACACCCTGAACTGAACACAATATATAAACATAACAGTTAGACAGACAAACACCTAATTCATGACCTAATATTGCATATTAATAGCCGCAACATTTGACAGACACAATACATAAACATAAACATAAACATAAACATAAACATAACAATTATACTTATTGTAACACAGACATTACATATTAACGCATGACCTAATATTGCTGAAGTGTAGACATTAACACCTAATTCGCGCTTAAATCGACAGGTGGCTCAGAGTCTGAATAATTCGAAAGCTCAGCGTCAGAGACAAGCTCAGGATCCTCCATGATACCCTTGATAGCCGCAACATTTGGTTCTGTTCTGTTCTTCTGGGCATCCTTCTTAACTATGTATAGCTACATATCGCGGGCTAACCTACAGCTCATTTGAGAAATCTCACGTTGTAGTCTTTCACATAGTCGATCAACATTATCAGGATCTTCCTTTTGGATCTCAACAGAACGTGCTTTTGGCACCTTCAGTCGATTTTCCCGACATAATCTTTTCATTTGCACTCGCTCTATAAATAATGCGGGCCACTTCAGAAGTCTAGCGTTTGCTAAACCATATCCTGTTTGATTATCTGATGGATCCTCCACCAAACCACATGGATCTCGATAGTACTTGGGCATGACAAAATGTCGCTTCCCAAACCTATCATGATAAGCACAAGAGGCATCTAACAAAGTAAATGGTGTTTCATCTTCAGCATCACCACTTCCTCTTCCCCCTCCTCGTCGTGAACTGTCACCCCTTTGCAAGTTCCTACCACCTCTGCGATTCCCACTCCCTCCCATGAACCATGTAGCCATGCTAATTTTTTAAAACAAATAAATGATAATTTAATAGGGTGAAATTAGTTGTAAGGTTGTGTCTTCAC
This sequence comes from Camellia sinensis, assembly GCF_055761805.1. Classification (NCBI taxonomy): domain Eukaryota; kingdom Viridiplantae; phylum Streptophyta; class Magnoliopsida; order Ericales; family Theaceae; genus Camellia; species Camellia sinensis. The sequence goes on from NC_138975.1 coordinate 132,209,157, forward strand.
CTTTAGTCGTTTATATAGTTGGTTATGAATGGCTTTAGAAAGATGCCTCTGCATGACAATCTCACATATATGAACAAGGTATGAGTTGTCACTAGACTGAAAAAACAGAGAAAAGCAAATACTGTGTATGAAGTCACGTGACTTGACAATCCATCTGCATATACGGACAAAATAAAGGCATGCTGACTGTAAGGCAAATCAGTGAATTCACTGTTGCCATGTGACTTTCTGAATTGAGAATCCCACATATATCAATAAGAGATGAGTTGTCACTGTAATAAAAAAATTGAGCAAAAAATCGAGAAAACCAAAGCATGTGCACCAAGTCACATGACTTCACAATCCATCTGCATATACGAACAAAATAAGGACATGTTGACTGTAAGGTAAATCAGTGAATTCACTGTTGCCATGTGAGTTTCTGAATTGAGAATCCCACATATATCAATAAGAGATGAGTTGTCACTGTAATAAAAAAATCGAGCAAAAAATCGAGAAAATCAAAGCCTGTGCACCAAGTCACATGACTTGGCAATCCATCTGCATATACGGACAAAATAAAGGCATGCTGACTGTAAGGTAAATCAGTGAATTCACTGTTGCCATGTGACTTTCTGAATTGAGAATCCCACATATATCAATAAGAGATAAGTTGTCACTATAATAAAAAAAATCGAGCAAAAAATCGAGAAAACCAAAGCCTGTACACGAAGTCACATGACTTCACAATCCATCTACATATACGGACAAAATAAGGGCATGCTCACTGTAAGGTAAATCAATGACTTCACTGTTATCATGTGACCTTCTGAATTGAGAATCCCACATATATCAATAAGAGATGAGTTGTCACTGTAATAAAAAAATCGAGCAACAAATCGAGAAAACCAAAGCCTGTGCACCAGGTCACATGACTTCACAATCCATCTGCATATACTGACAAGTCTCTCCACGATTTGACTACTCAATGTGTGAAAAAATGAAGCTTATGTAGGCAATGTTGTGTTTCACTTAGCTATGCATCATTCGTTGTTGCGACCTACTATTTGTATTTCATTGAAAAGTATGAAGTTTTGAATTTTTGTTGTCATTTGGAATTATTTTAAAATCAACTTTTGAATATTCAATTTGTAATATTATGGGAAACATAATCAATCTCAACTTTTGAAATCATATTTAAAATAATGGTGTATCTTCTGAGTGAAACGTGGGTTACGTAGGACTACTTGGCCACCAATGTTTGTGAATATCATGGTGCATTCAAATCTGTCCAGAAAACTGGTGTTACACAGTAATTTAGGAAGTGTTGTTCTCTTTGGGTATAAATCCAAAAAATAACAAATCAGCGTCATTAGAACTGGTTACAATTCTAGTTTCTATACTAAGAGAATCGTCAATTTCTTTTAAAATGTGTAGAAAACAATCTGTTTGGGTACAAGTAATTGTAAATAGTGATTCATCCCAACCAAATCAAGTTAAACCAATTGGTTTTTAAACTTAGTCCCCCAACTGGACTAACCACCTATGTCTTTAAGGTTGCTTGTCCAACCCCCGAAGTTTAGTTTTCTGTCAACCCCCCATTCCTTACCAGAGTCATCATTTTTACTGGACTTCCAGGAATTTGAAGGTGACTCTTTCTTCTTTCCTGATGGAGGTTGAAATTCTTTACGTAGAGGATCCCAATTTCACGAGCCCCAGTTAAGGGAAGCTATTCACCGACCTACCTGTTATGTTTTATGTGTTATTGAAGGCGGTAGTTCATTTGTCTGAACTTTATTAGTCCCCCAACTGGACCAACCACCAATGTTTTTGAGGTTGTTTGTCCAGCCCCCGAAGTTTAGTTTTCTGTCAACCCCCCATTCCTTACCAGAGTCATCATTTTTACTGGACTTCCAGGAATTGGAAGGTGACTCTTTCTTCTTTCCTGATGGAGGTTGAAATTCTTTACGTACAGGATCCTTATTTCACGAGCCCCAGTTAAGGGAAGCTATTCACCAACCTACCTGTTATGTTTTATGTGTTATTGAAGGCGATAGTTCGTTTGTCTGAACTTTATTAGTCCCCCAACTGGACCAACCACTTGGCTTTGAGGTTGTTTGTCTAGCTCCCGAAGTTTAGTTTTCTGTCAACCCCCCATTCCTTACCAGAGTCATCATTTTTACTGGACTTCTAGGAATTGGAAGGTGACTCTTTCTTCTTTCCTGATGGAGGTTGAAATTCTTTACGTACAGGATCCTCATTTCACGAGCCCCAGTTAAGGGAAGCTATTCACCGACCTACCTGTTATGTTTTATGTGTTTTAAGTATTCACATAATTCAACATACATTAATCCATTCATTAATCCAGAACATTCATTAACTCATTGCAATTCAATAAAGAAAGTCATGAACTAATAAATGTGTAGTTATAAATGTAATTATTTCATAAACTTCAGCTTCATAAAACAAATTGTAACAACCCTCGTCACTGTTTACCGATTAACCACTGATTACTACTAAACTGAGACTGATTATGATTGGTAACTGAATTGATTGAAGTACTGAACTGATTGACTGAAATCTAGGACTGAATTGATTAAGTATACCTGTTTAATTGTATGTCTATCTGTTGACTGTTTGATTATCTGTTCATGCCTTTGTGTTTAAATTGCGAATTGAAGGCCTTATCGGCGGCCGAATCTGAAATTGATTGATGATTTGTGATCCTTAGAATTAATTTGATTTTATGGCATATTCAGTTAAAATGTGATTTGGTGTGATTAAATTAGGTTAAGTTAAGCCAAATTGCATGAGTTGACTTAATTACCATTTTGCCACCATTAAGTGGGCCACTTAGCCAACATACTTGAGCCTTGTTATACATGTAATCAAAACATTTCATCAGTCATTTCCCTTGTTATTGCTGACCAAGAGGGAGAGAGGGAGAGAAGTGAGTGTTCTTGAGAGTTGGCTTAGAGAACTTGAAGAATTGAATGATGATTGTCTAATTAAGCTTCTAGTCTTGTGATTGAAGACTTAGGTAAGGAAATTCAACCTCTCATTGTTGTGTTTAAGTTGATTCTTGCATGGTTCATGTCTAATTGAGGAGCCAAGTCATGTCTTAGTCTAATAATGTTGAATTGGAGCTCATTCCATGCATGCATGTTTGAATTGTTGAGTTGTGAGTTGATTTCATGGTAAAATGTTATATGCATGTTCATATTGTGTTTAAGTCCATGATTTCATCTTGTCCTTGAAGAATTGGCTCAATAGAGCATGAAATTGAAGCTTTGAAATGGTTTAAATTCATGCATGTTATGCCTGACCTATGTTCATGAAAATTGATTTCAAATTGAGTTGAATTGATCTTCCTTTGGGGCTTTGATTTTACAATTGAGCTTTGAATCATGTTACACTTTGAGTTTTGATGTGTTTTCCAGCAAACTAGCCCCTGAGGATCGAAATTTATGTTTTAAAACATGGTTTTGAGCTTGAGGTTCAAATCTGGAATTTTCAGAATTTGGACTCACGCTCGAGCGGGGTGATTGGCGCTCGAGCGTGAAATTCGTGCTCCCAGTACTTTGCACTATTTTGATGTCCGCTCGAGCGGGATAATTGACGCTCGAGTGGGACATTGTGTCTCATGCTCGAGCGGGTGTCAAGCGCCCAATCGAGCGTGATTTCCACCTATCCAGCACTTTTGACTGTTTTGCTGAACGCTCGAGCGGGTAATTCTACACTCGAGCGGAAACCTTTGTCTGCATGTCCGCTCGAGCAAAGTAACCTACGCTCGAGCATGACCCCTGTTTCTGAAAATTTTGAAAATGCTTTTAAAGTGCATCTTTGCATCCTCATCTCATCCTAGGCATTATTAGGCCTAGTTTAAGGCATCTTAATGAGGATATAGATGGAGAACCACACCGAGGCAAATTAAGGATTAAGTTATTATCTTTCCCAACTGTGTAGCTTAGTGTGTGTTCAATCTGTAACTATGTAGGGTTGGCGACTGGGGATGCGCTCTAGCTTTACTATAACCCAGAACTCTGTGAGTAATAACTGTGTAAAGATATGTTCAAAATGATTATCTTCTGAACAAATGAACTGTACTGCTTTCTGAACTGATACTGTTAATTGAATGAATGTATGTCCTATATTCTGAACTGTATTGTGGCATCCTTAGCAACTACTGTTTACCGTTACTGTTACAGAGATCTCTGTCGGTTCCCTTGTTGGGACCACTACTGTTTACTGATTGATGGCCATCATTTATTGTTCGGTCTTTTAAGACCTACTGTTTACTGTACTGTTATACTAATGGATGTACCACATATGACTGAATGACTGATATACTGAATTAATGAACTGTTTTCATTACTGTAAGGACATTCATTCTTAACCCCTTTACGCATTACGTTATTCACTGGGCTTTAGCTCACTGCTCATATATATATGTAGGTGTACAGGCACCAGACCGTGGCTAGAAGCGTCGGGGTAAGCTCCAGTTTTGTCAAGCCAACCACTGTGCCTCACTGCGAGGTTCCGAGCCCGTCAAGTTATGGCTTAGGGGTGTTTTAATTTCCCCGTCTGTCTCTGTATCTGTTTGTATAACTGTATAGACTGTTACTGGACTATTTAATAGGGATTAGGTCCCTGAACTGAATGATTGTATATATGTACATACTGTTCTGTACTGTTCATGTATATGTGTGTGAAAAGTCTTTTTGGCATACAGACTGTCACAGCTCATTGGACATTGTTTATTTACTGTTTTGGCTTCTGCCATGCCCCTGTACTCTGTTTTACTGTATTACTGTTAAGCAGGCCTTCGATAATCTCGGATTACTGGCCGGTTACGGTGCTAAACCCATAGGGGCGGGTTTGGTTCGTGACAGAGTGGTATCAGAGCGATATTTACCACGAGTTATACCGCACACACGTGTCCCAATGAGCTATAGGATGTCCTAGAAAAGCGATTAGGGCATTACATAAGCATGATAAGTGTGTGGCTATGACATGACTGAATGTATGCTAATGTGTTAATCTGTTTAAACAAGTGACTGCCTATGTTGATAACTGTTATAACTGCCTATAGTGAAATGGATAATGCAAGAACTGCAAATGAATCTGAATCCTCATCCTCTGAGGCAAGAATGGCAAGGCTGGAAAGAATGATGGAACTAATAACTGAGAGACTAGATCAACAACAGAATCAACAGCCCTCACCTCTTCCTCCGGTACAGCCGGAGCAGAATGTGAATGTTAATGATGGGGACATAATTGCTCTCACCCATAAGTTCAGCAAAATGAAACCGACATCCTTCCAGGGAGGCCTTGAACCATTAAAAGCTGAAGCATGAATTCTCGAGACAGAAAAATTGTTTGAGGTCTTTCCGTGCTCCGAAGCACATAAAGTGCTATTGGCCACCTTTACTCTGCAAGAAGAAGCTAGAAGGTGGTGGATGCTTATCCGTGATGACAACACTGTAATGACTTGGGCTCAATTCAAAGGAGCCTTCTTTGAAAAGTACTTCTCTCAGTGTGTTAGGGACAAAAAAGTAACTGAATTTGAACAGCTAAGACAGGGCACAATGTCCGTTGCTGAATATGAAATGAAGTTCACCGAGCTTGCTAGATATGTACCACATATGGTTGACACTGACTACAAGAAGGCCAGAAAGTTTGAAGGCGGCCTTAATGTTGCAATACTCGACAGAATAAATGTTCTGAAATTACCGAATTACGTAAATGTTCTTGACCAAGCCTTGATGGTTGAATCGAACATCGAGGCACTGAAAACTGAAACACCAGTGTCTGAATGGCGTGGTAAAAGGCAGGGTTTTAAATTCAAGAAAGGCAAGCATAACCCATTGAACAAGAGACAGAATACGGGGTCAACAACTAGCTCCAGCCAAGGGAGTGATTTCATACCACCCTGTTCTGAGTGTGGCAAGAAGCACAAAGGGGTCTGTTACAAAATATCTGGAGCCTGTTATAGGTGTGGCAAGGTGGGCCACATGGTTAAAGACTGCCCCTTCTGCTCCACAAGCCAATGGTAAAGCTACACCAAGTGTGGCAGCATCAACTGTTGCACTAAAACCGAACCCCAAAGCTACCGGGAAAGAGCCCATGAGGCAGGGCCGAGTGTTCGCCCTAGTACCGGGAGACGTGCAGAATACCGAGACCATTGTGTCATGTATTCTCTCTATTTGTACTCGAAATACTTATGTACTGATTGATTCGGGGTCTACGCATTCATATGTGTCGCATGCTTTTTCGCGAAAACTGAATAGACCATTAGAACCCATGAATTATCTGTTAGCTGTATCATCACCCATTGGGGGATCTATGACCTGTGCATATATGTACCCTACTTGTAAAATTATTGTTGGAGATGCACATTTGTTTATTGACTTACTGCCCCTGAACATTGATCATTTTGATGTAATATTGGGAATGGACTGGTTAATGAAATATCATACTACCATAGACTGTGTAACGAAACAAGTAGTTTTCCATCCACCGGGTTTACCCGAATTTGTGTTTAATGGGGTTGGAGTAGTACCTCCTCCGTATTTGATTTCATCTGTGAAAGCTGTTAAATTGATTAAAAAGGGGTGTAAGGGATATTTGTGTTCTGTATTGACTGTATCTACTGATGATAATGCTAACGTGAACAGTATTCCTATAGTCAAAGAATTCCCAGATGTTTTTCCAAATAATCTGCCAGGGGATTTGATTGACAGGGAGATTGAATTTACCGTTGATGTGATTCCGGGAACGCAGCCAGTATCTAAAGCTCCTTACCGAATGGCTCTAACTGAACTGAAGGAATTGAAAGTGCAACTGCAAGAACTGCTAGATAAGAAGTTCATCAGGCCTAGCACATCGCCATGGGGTGCTCCTGTTTTATTTGTGAAGAAGAAAGGCGGCTCACTGCGACTGTGTATTGACTATCGTGAACTGAACAAGGTAAATGTGAAAAATAAATACCCATTGCCACGTATTGATGACTTATTTGATCAGTTACAGGGTGCTTAAGTGTTCTCTAAGATCGACCTCAGATCAAGATACTATCAGTTGAAAGTTAAACCAGAGGACATTGACAAAACTGCTTTTCGAACGAGGTATGGACATTATGAATTTTTAGTTATGCCTTTCGGAGTTACCAATGCACCTGCTGCATTTATGGACCTCATGAACAGAATCTTTAAACCATACCTTGATGACTTTATTGTAGTATTCATTGACGATATACTGATTTACTCCAAAGGTATAGAAGAACATGAACATCATCTAAGACTTGCCCTACAGACCCTAAGAGAATAAAAACTTTATGCTAAACTGTCTAAATGTGAATTTTGACTTGATCATGTTATGTTTTTGGGGCATGTTGTTAGCAAAGATGGAATTTTCGTTGATCCACAGAAAATTGAAGCTGTAGTAAACTGGCCTAAACCAACAAATGTGACCGAAGTCCGAAGCTTTTTGGGTTTGGCTGGATATTACAGAAGATTTGTCAAAGATTTCTCTAAAATTGCCTTACCGTTGACTCAGTTAACTCAGAAGGGGATATCATTTGACTGGACTGACCAAAGAGAATCAGTATTCCAAGAATTGAGAACTCGACTTGTAACTGCACCGATTCTTACCTTACCTTCAGGTACGGATGGTTTTACTGTATTTAGTGATGCTTCTCATAAGGGTTTGGGATGTGTTTTAATGCAGAATGGGAGAGTAATTGCTTATGCTTCCCGACAACTGAGACCGCACGAAAAGAACTACCCGACCCATGATCTGGAACTTGCTGCAGTAGTATTTGCATTGAAAATCTGGCGTCACTATCTGTATGGGGCGACATGTGAAGTATATACCGACCACAAGAGTTTGAAATATTTCTTCACATAGAAAGAACTGAACATGAGACTGCGGAGATGGCTAGAACTAATTAAAGACTATGACCTACAGATTTTGTACCATCCGAGAAAAGCCAAAACCGTTACCGATGCACTGAGTCGGAAATCGATTGGAAATTTAGCCTGTTTGCTTACCGGGCAGAAGGAATTGCTTTGTGACCTTGAAAATTCTGAAATTGAAATCGTTTTGTGAGAACAAGGTGGAACCTTAGCTGCTATTTCTGCTCAACCAGCATTGATTGAAGAGATTAAAGAGAAACAGCAACTGGATAACTTCTTGAAGAAGATCATCGAAGAAAGGGAAACTAAACCAAGACCAGGTTTCAAATTTGAAAATAATGTACTGAAATTTCTAGAAAGACTGTGTGTACCAAATGATTCTGAATTGAAAAGAAGAGTTCTGCAAGAGGGCCACAATTCAAAATTTTCTATCCATCCAGGGAATACGAAAATGTATCAAGATCTAAAACTGAATTTCTGGTGGCCGAGAATGAAGAAAGAAATTGCTAATTTTGTGGCAAAATATCTTCATTACCAACAAGTTAAAGCCGAACATCAACGACCTGCAGGCTTATTGCAGCCCTTACCGACACCGGAGTGGAAATAAGAGCATATCACTATGGATTTTATTGTGGGATTGCCTCGCTCCAGGAAAGGTATGGACTCAATTTGGGTTATTGTTGATAGACTGACTAAATCTGCTCACTTCTTACCTGTTAAGACAATTTATAATGCGGACAAATTGGCTATACTCTATATTGATGAAATTGTTAGACTGCATGGAGTGCCTGTGTCCATTGTTTCTGACAGGGATTCGAAGTTTACATCAAGATTTTGGCAAAGCTTACAGACTGCATTGGGTACTGCATTGAGACTGAGTAGTGCTTATCATCCTCAGGCCGATGGCCAGTCAGAAAGAACCATCCAAACTCTGGAGGATTTACTGAGAATGTATGTCCTTGATTTTCAGGGAAACTGGGAAAGCCATTTGCCATTGGCTGAATTCGCCTACAACAACAGTTATCATTCAACTATTGGTATGGCGCCTTTCGAGGCATTGTATGGCAAAAAATGTAGATCTCCGATTTGCTGGGCAAAAGTTGGAGATGGGCCTTTGCTTGGGCCCGAGATTGTATACGAAACTACTGAGAAAGTGAAACTAATACAACAGAGACTGAAAACCGCACAGAGTAGACATAAAAGTTATGCTGATGTCAGAAGGCGGGATAGAGAATATGAAGTGGGTGATCACGTGTTTGTTAAAGTGACACCGATGAAAGGCCAGACTCGTTTTGGAGTCAAAGGCAAGTTAGCGCCGAGATACGTCGGACCATATGAGATTATTGAGAAAATCAATCCGGTGGCATATCAAGTTGCGCTTCCTCCTGAAATGGAGCATATGCACAACGTCTTCCACATTTCTATGTTGAGGGACTACCTCCGGGATCCTTTCCATGTGATAGAGCCTACTCGTGTAGTGCTGAGTGATAACTACACTTACGAGGAACGGCCTATTCAGATTGTAAACAGACGGATCAAGAAGTTGAGAAACAAAGAGATCCCGTTAGTGAAAGTTGACTGGCAAGACCATGGTGGCGTATATGCCACTTGGGAGAGGGAAGATGACATGGCTAAAAGATATCCGGAACTGTTTCCACTGAATCCTGTTTTCTTCCAAAATAAAGGTAACTCGAGTTTAGAGGACTAAACTCTTTTTAAGGAGGGGAGACTATAACAACCCTCGTCACTGTTTACCGATTAACCACTGATTACTACTAAACTGAGACTGATTATGATTGGTAACTGAATTGATTAAAGTACTGAACTGATTGACTAAAATCTGGGACTGAATTGATTAAGTATATCTGTTTAATTGTATGTCTATCTGTTGACTGTTTAATTATCTGTTCATGCCTTTGTGTTTAAATTGCGAATTGAAGGCCTTATCGGTGGCCGAATCTGAAATTGATTGATGATTTATGATCCTTAGAATTAATGTGATTTTATGGCATATTCAGTTAAAATGTGATTTGGTGTGATTAAATTAGGTTAAGTTAAGCCAAATTGCATGAGTTGACTTAATTACCATTTTGCCACCATTGAGTAGGCCACTTAGCCAACATACTTGAGCCTTGTCATACATGTAATCAAAACATTTCATCAGCCATTTCCCTTGTTATTGCCGACCAAGAGGGAGAGAGGGAGAGAAGTGAGTGTTCTTGAGAGTTAGCTTAGAGAACTTGAAGAATTGAAGAATGCTTGTCTAATTAAGCTTCTAGTCTTGTGATTGAAGACTTAGGTAAGGAAATTCAACCTCTCATTGTTGTGTTTAAGTTGATTCTTGCATGGTTCATGTCTAATTGAGGAGCCAAGTCATGTCTTAGTCTAATAATGTTAAATTGGAGCTCATTCCATGCATGCATGTTTGAATTGTTGAGTTGTGAGTTGATTTCATGGTAAAATGTTATATGCATGTTCATATTGTGTTTAAGTCCATGATTTCATCTTGTCCTTGAAGAATTGGCTCAATAGAGCATGAAATTGAAGCTTTGAAATGGTTTAAATTCATGCATGTTATGCTTAACCTATGTTCATGAAAATTGATTTCAAATTGAGTTGAATTGATCTTCCTTTGGGGCTTTGATTTTACAATTGAGCTTTGAATCATGTTACACTATGAGTTTTGATGTGTTTTCCAGCAAGCTAGCCCCTGAGGATCGAAATTTATGTTTTAAAACATGGTTTTGAGCTTGAGGTTCAAATCTGGAATTTTCAGAATTTAGACTTATGCTCGAGCGGGGTGATTGGCGCTCGAGCGTGAAATTCGTGCTCCCAGTACTTTGCACTATTTTGATGTCCGCTCGAGCGGGATAATTAACGCTCGAGCGGAACATTGTGTCTCATGCTCGAGCGGGTGTCGAGCGCCCAATCGAGCGTGATTTCCACCTATCCAGCACTTTTGACTGTTTTGCTGAACGCTCGAGTGGGTAATTCTACGCTCGAGCGGAAACCTTTGTCTGCATGTCCGCTCGAGCTGAGTAACCTACGCTCGAGCGTGACCCCTGTTTCTAAAAATTTTGAAAATGCTTTTAAAGTGCATCTTTGCATCCTCATCTCATCCTAGGCATTATTAGGCCTAGTTTAAGGCATCTTAATGAGGATATAGATGGAGAACCACACCGAAGCAAATTAAGGATTAAGTTATTATCTTTCCCAACTGTGTAGCTTAGTGTGTGTTCAATCTGTAACTATGTAGGGTTGGCGACTGGGGACGCGCTCTAGCTTTACTGTAACCCAGAACTCTGTGAGTAATAACTGTGTAAAGATATGTTCAAAATGATTATCTTCTGAACAAATGAACTGTACTGCTTTCTGAACTGATACTGTTAATTGAATGAATGTATGTCCTATATTCTGAACTATATTGTGGCATCCTTCGCAACTACTATTTACCGTTACTGTTACAGAGATCTCTGTCGGTTCCCTTGTTGGAACCACTACTGTTTACTGATTGATGGCCAACATTTACTGTTCGGTCTTTTAAGACCTACTGTTTACTGTACTGTTATGCTAATGGATGTACCACATATGACTGAATGACTGATATACTGAATTAATGAACTGTTTTCATTACTGTAAGGACATTCATTCTTAACCCCTTTACGTATTATGTTATTCACTGGGCTTTAGCTCACTGCTCATATATATATGTAGGTGTACAGGCACTAGACCGTGGTTAGAAGCGTCGGGGTAAGCTCCAGTTTTGTCAAGCCAACCACTGTGCCTCACTGCGAGGTTCCGAGCCCGTCAAGTTATGGCTTAGGGGTGTTTTAATTTTCCCGTCTGTCTCTGTATCTGTTTGTATAACTGTATAGACTGTTACTGGACTATTTAATAGGGATTAGGTCCCTGAACTGAATGATTGTATATATGTACATACTGTTCTATATTGTTCATGCATATGTGTGTGAAAAGTCTTTTTGGCATACAGACTGTCACAGCTCATTGGACATTGTTTATTTACTGTTTTGGCTTCTGCCATGCCCCTGTACTCTGTTTTACTATATTACTGTTAAGCAGGCCTTCAGTAATCTCGGATTACTGGCCGGTTACGGTGCTAAACCCATAGGGGCGGGTTTGGGTCGTGACACAAATACTTTAAATACATTCGTACGTTAGATGAACATATATGAAAGATAACAGTGTTTGATTTCTCATTCCTCATCTGACATGTAGTAGTCAGAGAGATATTTTTCATTGTTTAAGACATTAATTCGCTCAATCACTGTCAAATCTTTATTGCTTGCTTCAGCCATTTCGGTGGCTAGCTGAAGCATGAAATGTCGACATCTCCGCATCAACATTCTGTTGTTCTCCTTTTTAATTTTGCTAACTGTTTTTTCATAGTCACTGACATTTCGTCTAGCCATGCTCAATGAACGACGATGAGGTACCGGTGCCCCAAAGTTACGTAGATCATTAAACAATCCTTCTTGCTCCATTACCCTGAACGCCCATTCTGCTCAGATACCAGCATAATAATCCTTCGGACTCGGGTACTTTTCGCTCTTGTAGTCATAAGTAAATGGAGGTAGCAGCCACACTTTCGGATTTCTTTGCCAGCGTGAACTTCCTGCACCTCTTGAAGACATTGTTCATAATAATAGTAATTATAGATATATTACTATATTTATGACTTGAACAAACATTATACTGGGGGTATCGCTATTTATAGACATCATGGTGGGGGTTAACTAGAGATGATCTAGTGACGATAATGCATGTTAGGGCACTATGGAAAAAGTGATACCCGTGATATTATTTTATGTTATTCATTTCATGCAATCCTGAGTACCCGTGACGAAGTGTACCTGTGATGTAGTCACGGACGTGGTTGTCAGATAAAATCATAATTGTAGGCTAGAGGATCACAATGCAATCTCTTCATATTCAAGTAGTGAGTTGTCAAATAAAACAAAATGCAGTGAGTTGTCACATCGCCACATGATACTATTTTTTCATGCTTACTTTTTTAATACAGTAAGTAGTCACTTGGAATTGACGATTTCAGTACATATTGGTGTTTTAAAAAATTTAAAAATGAAATCATAAAATGAAACAGCGGCTTTAATTTTATTAGTTTTAAAGTAATATTGTTCATAAACAACTATGAAACAGAGTGCAAGTAAATACACAACCGTCCAACTCACTTTGACCTACAAAACTATCGTTGTTTTTTTCACCAAAATTATAAAATGGTCGTATTAATGTGACTTAGATGAATTTTGAAATCTGAGAAAAAAACAAAGCCTGTAAGTTGTGCTGCACAAAGTCACATGCATCACGTAATGTGAGGAAAAAAATCACAACGTATACAAGTATGGCAAAGTTAGAAAGTCACATGCATTACTGCATCACTGCACAAAGTCACATGCATCACTGTATCACTGCACAAAGTCAGATGCATCACTGCATCGCTGCACAAAGTCACATAGCATCTGAGGAAAAAACAAAGCATCCAAATTATAACGTCTGTTCAAGTCGCTGGCGAGCATCACTGAGAAATGGGCAGAAAAATATATTGTAGAAAAATATTGTAAATCTATATAGTAAATTTCAACAGTTTTTTGAAAGAAGGTAAAGTTACATTTTTACAGTAGGCAGGCTGACACCATTAACATGGCACAACAGCCAATGCTACAGGCCTTTGATTCGTTCATGACTTGACAAAAGTGGAGTCCTGGTAGCCAAATGCACTGTATAAGGCCAGTGGCATTCGGGTGATCGAACAGGAAATGCTCATAAATTGGTTGAGACAAAGTATTATAATAAATTAAAATATTTTAGTACTTGAAATTGTAAGTATATTTCAATGCAATATTTTAGTCAAAATTGAGGCAGCGTTCAGTTATAATTAAAATATTTATTTTTGTTTTTATTGAATTTTTTTAATATTTTACGCAATTTTTTTACTTTTTAAACACACCTAACATAAATACACTTAAAAAGGAAAAAAATTGTAAAAAAAATCTTTTAAAAATTCAGTAAATACCAAAAATATAAAAAAAAATACAAGCATTCAGTACATTTTTTGTATTTTTATGTATTTATTAATTTTTTTAAAAAAAATTTCACAAATTTTTTACTTTTTGTTTGAAATAACAATAAATTATGCAATTCATAAAAGTCGAAGTGACAACTTGTATCAAGTTGATGCATAGTTGTTCAGGTCATTAAAGTTGACGTGACAACTCTGATGCATAGTTGTTTACAATAATTTCATACATACAGCTACCATGTGTATATATGGTATAAATATTGCATCATACCCCAACAAAAGTTTTACAGCTATTTTGAGCGATATCATCATGACATATACGGTGGTTGGTCTATATTTAGCAATGGGTCGCTATTGGGTTGCAGATGGAGATGAATTTCAATACCCATTAAATCCAAATTTGCGTTACTCACGTGCCACCGTCAATACCATGAGAGCTGAGTGGGAATTTCGCATACCTCGAGCAAACATTCTCATTAAGTTATGTCGTGAAGTTAATATTAAATTTTCTCGCCGGTTAGCCATGCGTATGCCAATTGACACTCCACAGTTGTTGTAAAGGGCATTGCATCGTATCCGCGACGAAGTTAATCGCATGACCCAATGTCTGCAAAGGTCCTCACTAATGAAGACTGCAAATGAGCGTGCCGAAGATGGGTTAATGGATGATGCACACCAGTACTTCGCCTGGAGCATGGATGTTATGCATGAATCTGATATTGAGATGTCAGATGATAATGATAATGAATGAAATTGTTTGGATGAATGACCAAACCATTTATGTTGTAATGGATTTGTAATGCTTATCCACGACTTATCAATGAAGGGAGATATTTCAATTGTTGTTAGACCTGAACAAACATTTTTTTTATTTTATGTTTTTATGGGTTATTTAAATATTTTGTTCAAACCAAACGCGTTTGTAATTTATATTTTTCTAAAAATAAACAAAAACTAGTTTTCAATTTTTTTGTAAACATAAACCAAAAACGTAAATGTTACAAAATGCTACCTTATTTATTTTTATTTTAGGGTTTAGGATTTATAGGTTAATTTTTAAAATTTATTTGAACTTCAATTTTATAAATTGATGTCTCAATTTGTTCGAAATTTTTTTTTTGTTTATAAATGGTTGTCTTAATTTGTAAATTTGAGGGAAAAACGTAAATTACTATAAATAATGCAGAGACTACAGAGAATGAGAGAGAGGTAGAGATGTGAAAGAGATTTGTGTGATTCAAGTAAAATAAGTAAGAATAAAAAATTGTGAAATTATAATTTTGAATAAATAAGTATGACACATTTACATCATCTATAGAAGTTTGATTTACAAAAACTATAACAATTAAAAAAAAAAAAAAACTATACAGTCCATATCACAACCGCTAATGCCCTAACCTGCCCCCAGTCCCACAACCCCGACCGTGGACCTCCCTCCTCGGTCTCCTGCAGTAGACTCTCTGAATATCTGGCACTCCCTCCCCTGCATATGGCCCTCCACTGACTGCCTGTGGAGCCTGTGAGTGTGACCCCCCCTCTCCTGCATCTGCTGCCCCTGATCCTGTCTCTACCTGAAGATCGAATACTGCTGTGTGCTGTGAAACTCCATCATCTGGTGCAACTGTATCACGATCTGCAGCTGGACCTCAACCTCTGCCTCTGCCTGCACCCTGACCTCGGCCTCGACGTCCCCCACGACCATAACCTCGGCCTCTCCCTCGCGCTCTGGAGGGGGCTCAGTATTGGCCTCATCGTCAACGTGGGAGATGTCAGTGAGAACTGCATCATGTGTACTCATGGGCGCGGTCGAAGTAGTCCCCAGAAAAGCAGGTGATAACTGGGTGGGTGGGGTAATAACATTATGCATGAACCGGGGCGGTGTCCAATCAGGGCCAGCATGCTGGGGAGGATGTACGTGTGGGGAATCTGGAGAAATGTATGGGGTAACATGCGGTGGGGTGACTGAAGTCCAACGACCTGCTGTGGCTGGCGCTGAAGTGGAAGGCGCTGACGTGGACGGGGCTGATGTGTCTGGAGCAGCTGCTGCACTGTGTACACCGTAGTGGCCAAAATGCAGACGATCTAGCCGATAGGCATGCTGGATCCCCTCGTACAATAACTCTCGGATCTCTGCAAGGGCCTGCATCACATGCAGTCCACCACGTCCGAAAAGGGCATCCTCAGCCAAGTGATATAACCTCCCAGCTCGAGCCACCTGAACACAAAATCAGATATATTAGGCTATAGTTGACTGAAAGTAAATCAATTATGATATTAACAATTATCTGACACATACTATGATACTCACCAATGTCTCGAAAGAAGGCCTAACTCCCTGATATCCGGACTCACACAGGTGGCTCGGATTACCGACTAGTAGGTGTGTATGTCGCCAATACCACAACATGTAAGGGTCGGGAGAGGGGAGGACCCCATCGCTCCAGTCAGCCTGTACAATACTGTCGCGACGGGCATCCCACAGCTGTACATATCGTATATGATGCACACTCCAGTCAGTGGCGGCTCGGCCACATCTATCAGTCGCATGCAACCACCACTCGGTGTTGCACCGATCCGGCACGGACTGGACCCAACCAAACTGTCGGAGGACACGATCAGAGAGATGCCACTCAACCACGTTAAAACAAATGAGTGACACTCTCGCCATCCATATCTCCTCACCTAGTCGGCAATAGTCTGGGAGCGTACCGAGGACCCCCGCATAAGGCTGCTAGATAAACTACAATAACGACAGGTCTATTAAAAATCGCTCATGAACATATACACTCCATATGACAATTAAAATTTAGGTATTTAAATTTCATACCTCGCCCTCTATGATCCGGTCAAGCTAGTCTCTATACACGACGATTACGTGGGTCGATACGACCTCGTGGCCCATGTCAACCCTCCACCGGCTACCTCGAGGTCCGGCCGACAATTGCATGTCTCCCTGGCCGATGGGAACCCCACCAGGAGCAACCACTTGCCGCCTAGACGGGGCAATGCGAATCAATCTCTCCCACGCCCAAATCTGCAATAGTTTCAACGCAATTACAATACTGAGATATGACATACTATATGAATTGACATGTAATAAAATTCTTACTAACCTGTAGCTAGACAAGGGGTCCTCCGATCTGATTCACACCCACCTGAGCTGCTCGACATAGCTGTCTATACAAGCATGCCAAAGCCGCGGCGCCCCAGCTGTACTGGCCGATCACGTCAATGTCTCTCAACAGTGGCAAGTACATCAGCTTGAGCAGGTTCTGTGACTTATCAGGGAGAAGTACCCCCCCCAATAATCCACAGAATATATGCTCGGGCATGCTGCTGTACTAACTCATCTGGAGCATGATCTGGAAGATGGCCCTGAAACTGCTCGGACAGCCACCTCACCCTCACTCTACCTGCCTATAAGTCTGCAGGTGTAGGTGCTACTCTCAATAGCTCAGCACATAGGGCTATCCACTAGTCCCTCGTAAATGGTAGGTCAGGTCCAGTAACTGCTTCCCATCAATCCGTAGACCGTATAGGACAGATACGTCCTGCAATGTGACGGTGGCCTCACCAGTTGGGAAATGAAATGTATGAGTCTCTGTGCGCCACCTCTCGACGAGAGCAGTAATGAGTGGGTGGTCCAGTCTGATATGGCCTATACGATAGACACCATAGAATCCCGCGCGTAGTAGACACTGCAACACTCTATGGTCCAATGGACGCTCCCACAGGCCGGAATCTCCCCGCCGGCATGCCACCACGGTGCGTGCCTGGTCCTGCATAACAGAATGAGTAGTTTAAATTATAGCATTATCACGTAATATAAAACAAAATGAAGGGTATTTTCATTGTAAGCGTAAAGTCCAACAAACGTGGTTCCATACCGGGTCCTCCCATATACTGTCAGCCCGATGTGGATGACTAAAAAGTGGGACCTCATTAGGTAAATGTGCCATGAAGCCTGTATAGTTGAAAACAAATACATTTTCAAAAACTGTATTGGTGAGCATATAATTTAACTATAACAATTGAACTCAAATTATTTCGTACATGACGACTTGAAAAACAAATGTGGCCGATTATTTTAAAAGTATAAATTTGTGTGCCATTAACATGGAATCAATTTACTAAAATCTAAATTTATCAATTTATGTGCCATTAAATACGATAAGCAATTCAACAGAACCTATCGTTATCTATGCTATAACTAATATACAAATGTTTTACAAAATCATTTTAGGGTCTCAGTTACATAAGCTTAATAATGTCCAGTAACATGTGAATAGTTTTCGTACATAAATATTTGTAAAAAAATGGAATGAGAATTTTTTTTTCCAATAAGAGCTTGCTAATTATATTTATGGCATATTTGACAAAACTTCATTACTGATTTTGTAATGGTAAAAGTTCCAATAAAGTATAAAATTTGTAAATTACGTTGATATGATTCATAAATTATAAATGTAAAAAATGCTTGCAGCAGACGAAATATTAAAATCTTAAAATGGTAGAAGAACTATGTGATTTTCACTAAAATTTTGTAATAGACATTTTCAATCAAGTAGAGAATAAAAAACATAGGCCTATGTGGTATAGTTAAATGTTTTTGCATTGTTATTTTGTTTAATTTATTTGTTTAGTATGTTAGTTGTAAATTTTGTCAAGGAAATTAAACAATTACAATATATAAAGAATTAAAAAATAGAAATGATCTATTACAAATAAAACATGATCTATTTAAATGTACAACCCCGTTTACAAATAATGAATTACAATATAAAGAATAAAATGATCTATTACAAATAAAGAATTAAAAAATGATCTATTACAATATGTAAGTATTACATAGTCTTCATTGACCAAATTGCGCTAGACATGTTCGCCTATCATGACCTGTCTGCTGGCACTCACTGCAACGAGCGATCAAACGCCTATCTGATATATCCATCTCATTCGGAATACGAGACATAGATTTAGGACCCCGTTTTACTTCTTGCTGAAGAAGTACATTAGGCATTAAGGTCCACTGCAGATCATCCCAATAATCTTGATGCGGTATTGGATTGAATTTAGTTTCTCAAACCCTCATGTATACAGAAAGCCTATATACTAGATCAACGTACTCGAATGGATTGTCACCGCATTCAGACATTACAGCGAGCATATGGGAACATGGATAGTGTCGTATCTCATATTTCCCACAACTGCACGTGGGTTGATTCATCCGCACAATTTGTGTATTGCGACCTCGTCCATGGCAAAAAGATGTTTGCACCTCAAATACGCGGCGTGGCCTATCAGAAAATTGTAATAGAAACCAATGAAGTTCATGTTTTTAGGTGTACTTAACTTCACAACATAATAACAACAATTTAGTTTATATTACAAACTAACCTGTCATACGATATCAACTTGAAAGTATTTGCTCTTGCGATGCCATCCTCAATAGTTTGTTGCATCTCTCTAGGGTATTGGAACTCATTTCGTACATCTATTTCAACTTGGGCTCCCATCTCGTCAAAATATTTTACGAGCCGCCAAAATGTAAATTCAACCATAGCTGAGATAGGTAAGTTCCTTGCACCTTTCAAGACGCTATTGAAGCACTCTGCATCATTACTGGTCAATACCCCCCACCGATATCCACCGTCATACGAAAGGGCCCACTCCACAGGATTCATCTTGTAAACCCAATTGATGGCTTCTTGGTCAATAGCCTGTAGTTGTTGTAAGTAACCATTACACTTTCGTCGTTGATGAGCACTCCCTGCTTTCCATAGAAGTTGTTTCAGCTCCTTATTTTTGAACTTAGTGTTAAAGTTACTACAAACATGTCGAAGGCAGTGCCGATGATATCCAACAAATTAGAGCGAGGGATTAAGCTAATGCCGCCTCACAGCAGCTAAAATACTCTCAGCTCGATCAGATATCAAAGTCACTCCCTGTCGGTCCATGACAATATGTTCCTTGATATTTGAAATGAAGAACGACCAAGACTCCAAACTCTCCCTGTCGACAACAACGAATGCAAGCGGCAATACTTTGCCATTAGCAGTGACAATCGTTGCTACAAGCAACACACCAGTGTATTTCCCGTATAAGAATGTACCATCTATGGTTGTAACAGGCCTACAATGTCTGAATCCATCGATGACAGGTTTGAAAGACCAGAAAACAAAGTGGAAGACGGGCATAATGGTTGTACTTCCGGTATATCTATGCTTCCATCGCACGATGGTGCCAGGATTAGATGTTTGTAATGCATGCATGAATTTAGGCAACATCCTATATGATTCATCCCAATCCTCGAATACCATTCTAATTGCCTTTACCCTTGCATACCACGCCTTCTTGTATGATATATTATAGTTCATGGTCTTTTTGACATCTTTGATAACATTCTTAATGGGCATATCAGGTTCATTCTGCATACGACAATACCTATGAGTCAGATTATTTTGGTGTGAACACTTTAAACAAACAAATATATATATAAATGTAAACATTTATTTTGTATACTCACCGCAACTAGTCCCAAAAGATGAAAAGCAATGTAACTGGAGTTAATATTAGTGTGGTCCCTGTTCATTCGTGGGTATAAACAATGGTGAGGACCCCTGTACTGCTTTATTTCAAAAAGGCCATGTATCCTACTAAGAGATGCACGCAACCACCATCTACAATCGTGCTTGCAAGCACCCACCCAAATGTCTCGTTTAGAGGTTATGACTTTATACTCTCGATTATTTGTTGCATGGTACAATTTCACAGCATGTACGAGTTGCTTCTTATTAACGAAAACCATCCCTTTGTCCAACTCTGGATTTTCAGCATTCCAGATTCGGTTACGAGGAACGACATCACGATTACTAATGTCAAAATCACCACCCGTGTGAATGTTTTCATAGAAAGGGATTTCAGGTCTAGGTGGAATGGGGGCATTCTGAATATCAACGGGAGCGTCGACATCATCTTCATCATCATCATCATCATCATCTGATCCGCCCAATAAATTTTCTACATCACACATTTCATTCTCATCATTGTCTAGGGCGACATCAGGACCGTACATGTCACTGTCAGCGAACTACACAGAATTAACCGTTTCAGCCATATTACCAGTAACTTCAACTGGAGTGGTATGATGGCTGTAGGTGGGCACATCTTTGGTGTTATTGTGAAATTCAGTCTCATATCCACCACGTGAACTTGATTCTCTACCATGGCCATGAAATGTCTGTTGTGTGTAGCCTGCTGCATAACATTCATTTGATTCATACATAGGAGACTGAAACGCTATCGTGTCAATCCCATGTGTCAGCAATGTAGTGAACGGATGAGAATCCATCTGTGTCATATTCGGAAGATTGTGTACAACCTCTTTTTGAATGTACACTTCCAAACAATTTGGTGGTTGGAAACTTCCACCGATACTTAATACGGTGTTCAACGCCTCATCATCATTTATCGGTAATATTTTGTATTTGCTGGTTGCTTGCCACTGGCGATAAGGATATCTATATTTGAAGATCAATCGGACTATTTCCCCGTAACTTGCCACCTTGGACATAAACATCTCCTCCAAATTGCTAAGTGTGGTGCCAAGTTGCACCCCATATATCCCTTTCGGCTCAACATCATATGACACACCTTCATCGGGATCCCGAATTATGTTTCCCCCCCAGTAGAAGATAATTGGAACAGTTGCCATATACTTGCTTCAATGAAACAATAAACATTAAAATATCAACAATATACATATATCGAATTCTACTTCTAAAATAAACATTAAAAGAACAACAATAAATTTTCCAGAAGTCACATTTATATCATAAGTGACATTTTCCTATAAAAATCAACCCTTTCATTTTTTGTCAATTTATATTTTTTAGGGTTGAAGGAACTGTAGAGGTGAAACATTACTTCAATTTATATTTTGTCAGCTGTATATTTGTGTTTCAATTTGATTATTACTGTTTATTTTCTCATTTTTCTCACTTATTTTTATTCGTATAAAACAACAGCTGAGATTTCATCTCTGCGTGGAGTTTTTATTTACTTCCTATTTGAAGACTCTTATCTTTTCTGCGTGAATGTTCTTTGTTGTCATTGCTCTCTTGTCTTAATTTAAAAAAAACATCAGAACAACTATACTTCTTGTCTTCATTCTTTTGAATTAGTGGCGAAAAATAAATTTTGAATCACATAGCAACAATAACTTCATATGATCCCTCCCTCAATATGATCAATTTTTAAAAGGCATTCACTGAAAATAAATAAATAAATAAATAATGACTCTACACAACCGTTAATTTAGGCAATGATTTAATCATACGCATGTAAGCGGGACCATATATTATAACTAGGCTAATAATGACTTCTAATTATATATATATATAAAAATAAAAATTATTAAAACATAATGTTCAGATTTTCCTTTTCAATGGTGGTGGACAGTCACAAAGCGGAAGTGACGATAAGTCACTTCGTTCAATACCCATTTCAAAAACTTTTTCAAATTTTCTTAAGTTTTGTGAGGAAATTTTAATTTCTACTATAATGCTATTATATGTATTACAAATTCAGCTCATTAAATTTTTAATCATATTCTGGGTGCCTGACCCCAAATATAGTGAAATAAACCAAACGAAATTAAACCAAATTTTTTTTATTTAAATAAAATAGAGTCAAAATTAAATATTTTGAGAGAAAATGATATTTTCATTTATTATTTTGAAGTCAATAAAAATATTTTTTTTTGAATAAAATAGAGTCAAAATTAAATATTTGAGAGAACATGATCTTTTATTTGAGAGAACATGATCTTTTCATTTATTATTTTGAAGTCAATATAAATATTTTTTTAATAAAATACATTCAAAATTAATTTTTTTTTTAATAATTTCATTTAGTAGAAATTAGTTTCATAAAATTTAACCTATGAAAAAACGTTAATCTTTCCATACACTTAGTATTCTTAATTGAAATTCATATTATATTTGTCTTTTTTTTGAAAGATGAAATTGACTTTAACCCCCTTTGCTTTACTCTATGTGTGATTTACCTCTAATATTTGAAAATAAGAATATAACCCCCTTCTACAGGAACATTATAGTTATTTCCAAATTATATGGGTAGTTTGCACATGCACATTGAAGTGAAATTTGCCTATTATTAAACATGCACAATGTCTTGAATTGAATAAATACACCTAGAGGGTCAAATAGTATAGTGAAATAAATCAGGTGACAAATACTATTTCTCATATAGTATAATAGGCGACAGATTCAAATACCATTTCTTAAGTATACAACCCCACATTGATATTACCAAATGAAATACTGAATAAAGGTGTACATATATGTAGTACTATTATAAAGAGAAGTCTTCTCTGGGTGTTTATGTCTCATATTTTGAATTTTTCAAAAATACCCCTATATCAGTTATATGGGCAATTATGCACTAAATTCAATTTTTGTTTTGTTTTTTTTTTTTTTTTTTTCAAATCTCTGAACTTTTGATTTTTTCAAATTCATTTCAATTTTTAAATTTTGAATTCAATCATACAATTTACAGTCTTATTTTCTTAAACAAAAATGATCATATATATGTAACCATGTGGACCTCGAATTGAAATTGTCAGTCCACCTTAATTCTCAATTCATGAATTTCATAATATGAATTTCAATTCTCAATTTTCAATTATATGAATTTCATAATATGACATTAACAATTATGAATTATATGAATTTCAATTTTTTTAATTTTATTCGTAATTAAAAAAAATTACTTTTAAAACCCTAATTTCAAACCCTAATTTCCTTTTAATTCCTCTTAACAAGCAAAAAAAAAACAATTTCATAATAGACATTTTAATTCACAAGCATAATTTCAAAATTCCAATTTCAAATTTCAAATTTCAAAATATAGACATTTCATAATTCCAATTCAACAATTCTCAATTACATGAATTTCATAATATGGCATTAACAATTATCAATTATATGAATTTCAATTTTTTGAATTTTATTCTTAATTAAAAAAAATTACTTTTCAAACCTTAATTTCAAACCCTAATTTCCTTTTAATTCCTCTTAACAAGCAAAAAAAAAAAAATAATAATTTCCAATTCAACAAATATAGGTTGGTTTATTCACAATTCAAAATTCAAAATATAGACATTTTGATTCACAAGCATAATTTCAAAATTCCAATTTCTGATTTCAAATTTCAAAATATAGACATTTCATAATTCCAATTCAACAATTCTCAATTACATGAATTTCATAATATGACATTAACAATTATCAATTATATGAATTTCAAATTTTTTAATTTTATTCTTAATTAAAAAAATTTAATCTTAAAACCCTAATTTCAAACTCTAATTTCCTTTTAATTCCTCTTAACAAGCAAAAAAAAAACAATTTCCAATCCAACAAATATAGGTTTCGTTTATTCACAATTCAAAATTCAAAATATAGACATTTTGATTCACAAGCATAATTTCAAATTTTCAATTTCTGATTTCAAATTTCAAAATATAAACATTTCATAATTTCAATTCTCAATTCTCAATTATATGAATTTCATAATATGACATTAACAATTATCAATTATATGAATTTATGATTTATGAATTTCATAATTCCAATTTTCAATTTTCAATTTTCAATTTTCAATTTTCAATTCTCAATTCTCATGAATTATGAATTTTATGATTTATTTAAAGAATTCAAAAAATTTAAAATATTCTAAACCTGATTTATGATTCAAAACCCTTAATTTTTTGAACCCTAAAACGTCATCCTAAAAGGATGTGTGAACAATCTGATATCGAGCAACAATTATCTTTAGAACCCTAATTTCATAACCACACTGATAAAGCATAAAAAATCCAAACCCAAATATTCAATTCACAAGCAACATTCAAAAATTCAAAAGCATAAAAAATTTCACAAATTCAAAAGCACAAATTCAAACCCTGATTTTTTATTTCAAAAAATTTCAAACCCTAATTTCATAACCACACTGATAAAACCCTAACACATTAGAACCTTAACACATTTAATAATTCACATTTAAAATCCTAACATCCACAGTTTCACAAACACATTCACATTTTTCACAAACACAATAAATAAATACATAAAATTCAAATGATACAGACAGAGCTAGATGTCATACCACGGAGAGAGAGAGTGAGAGCAGAGAGCAGAGGGAGAGCGAGAGCGACAGTGAGAGCCGAAGCAGAGCGAGATCGAGAGCGAGTGAGTCTGAGAGCAAAGGGAGATAGAGAGTGAGAGCTAGAGAGTCTGAGAAATGAGAGAGATCGAGCAAGAGACGAAAAACCTAAGTGTCAAAAACGTGATTGCAAATGAGGCCATACCCGTGTTTTATAGGAGCTTTAAAAGCGTTCTTTCAATTAGCGTTTTCATTAATTAACAGTGAAAACGCTATTACGAATAGCGTTTTCTTCACAAAAGAAATGCACAGTAAAATCACTATTTGAAATAGCGTTTTCTTCACAAAACGAACCCACAAATAAAGTGCTATTTAGAATAGCGTTTTATTCAGAAAAAAAAATACCTTAATATCGCTATTTCAATCAGCGTTTTCTTAATTAAAATCGCGATTCACAATAGCACATTCACTATTCATCAAGTTTTGGGCTCCAAACAGTGAAAGCGCGATTTGTAATAGTGTTTTAACCTAATTTGGGAAACCCGTCCAAACTAGGCCTAGTTTGGGAAATAGGATGCAAAAGAGGCTTAATATGGAAAAAGCCCCGAGTAGAATGCCATAGTATTACTTATGTGTAGGTCCTAATAAGTGGACTAATTGTCTAATAGGTCTTATGAGAAAAATTTGTCAGAAAAAAAGTCACTAATTGTAAGTTTTAGCGACAATTTATAAAAAATCATGACAAAAAAAGTTACTAATTGTCAATTTTTAGCGACATATATAAAAAATTATGACAAAAAATTATTTTTAGTGACAATTTTATCAAGACTTATCTTTCAATAGGACTTGATGGGAATTAAGTCTAACTATTATGACCAATTGGTAGTTTACCCATCTAGTTTCACCGCAAGCAGTACACATGCATTCAGTTCGCACACAATGAAAAACTCAAAGATCCGAGCCATTCTCGATCCGATCCCTCTCTCACAACTTTGCAACAGTTAGAGAGAGAGAGAGAGAGAGAAATTGGGTGTATTGATGTATGATAATAAGGATTTGCCTTATATCTGAGTTTTATGGGTTTTGATCTCTACCTGTGACTCTCTGATCAAAATGCTTGTGAATTGACCAACATTTCTGATTGAGGTTCTGAAATATTGAAGGGGAGAGAGAGAGAGAGGGGGTTTGATGTTTCTATGTTTTGAGTTTTTGGGTAAGCCATTTTCCATGTTCAAAGATCACCATGGATATCGGGTCGGGTGGGATAAAACACATGCATGGTTCGGGCAAAAGGAATTGGCCTGATACATTAAGTTGGGTTTGGTTTTAGATTTTTTTTTTTGAAATTTAAATTAATGGTAAAATTTATCAATATTAATAATTATAATCATAATTTTTTACAATTATCATTTACAAGTAATTTTTTCATTACATTTTTGGTGATCAGAAAACATGAGTGGAGTTTATAAAGTATTTTTGTCTATCAATCCTGAGTCATCAAGTTTTGACAAGACTGAGTATGATATTTTCAAAACCTAAAGCAGACAGAAGTATTTTATAAAAAAAATGTAATTAAAAGATTATGCTTTTTCAACCATTTCAAATCAAATAATCAATGAAATGAAACATATAAATAAATAAATTAAAAAAAAAAACCAACCATCATGTCATCACAAAAAAAAAATGTAAAATCATTAAATAAATATTTAATTAAGCAAAAGCATGACAAACTCGTATTTATAATAGAGTATCCTGAAACCCTACTTTTATATTACAAATATGAGACTTTCTATCGTAACGGTCTCATTTGACAATATTATTTTTTAGTTTAAAAGTCAAAATATAACTAAAAAAAATTAAAAAACCAACAACATATATCAAAAAGTCAAAATTTTATTTTTCTTTATATTTTTGCAAAAAATCAAAAAATCATTTCAAAAATACTATTTTTTTTACATTATATTTTAGTCAAAAAATTAAAAAATTATTAAAAAAAACGTGTTCCCAAACGAATAGTAAATAAAAAAATAATACAAAAAATACACAGAAAACCCCAACAACAGGCAAATGTTTGGTTTGTTTTTAAAATATAGATATGGGCTCCAAAGTTTGGGACTTTCAATTTTTCATTTTTATTTGGTGGCCTTTTAAAATTGAGATTGGGTCGTTTGATAAGGAACCTTTTAAACTTTTCAAACATATTTTCATATACAATAATACAGAGGTAACAAAATTTTGAGGCCTTTTTAAAAATATTTTTGGGAGCCCAAACTTTTTTATGAACTTTGCCCCAAAATTGGGTCTGTCTGGCTTCTGGCCTGCCAAGGTTGGCCTATGCCTCGATAAGGATTAGGGCAAAATTTTGGTGGAAGGTTTTTTTTATATTTAAAATAAATATAAATAATGTTATTATTTTATATTATAATTTATTATGTTAAATTCAGTTTTCTAGTTCTTATGACTAAAATTTGAGAGTTATTTAAAGTCTTTCTATGAAATGAAAATAAAAAATAACAAGTTATTTAATAAAGGGAAAATTACCATTCAAGAGAAGTTTTTAAAATTTATTACACATTAGTTTAAAAAAAATATGTGATTTTAATTATTAATATTTATATTATTTATCAATCTTTTATAAATATTTTTTATGACCCCAATGATGTGTAAATATATTTTATTATAGATTCAAAATCAAGACTATACTGTATGAAAAATAAATAATAATAAATACACAAAAAAAAGAAAGAAAGAAAGATGAAACCTAAACTTGTAAAGTTTATTCTAAATTAATGGTGACATTTTTTTAAATGGGCCTTCTTAAAATAATAGATTGGATGTGTTTCAAAATATGTAGAGTTTTTTTTTTTATTTTGTTTTTTTTATACAGGCATTCTAAATAATAATAATAAAAAAAAAGTGAGTGCTTTTGAGAAATATATACCGAATCACTGACGGAGGCTTCTCTTTTTTTTTTTTCCTCCAAATTTGTAGAACATTTAATAGCTCAAGAGTGGTTTTTTTTTTTTTCGCACGTGTTGAATAATTTTATAAAGTGGACCTTCTGAAGAAGAATTTAAAAAGTTGTATTTTGAATTTTTATTATGTTTAAAAAGTTTGGGGCATTTTACCGTTTTCTAAAAAAATAATACTATATGTATCAATTAATATATTAATTAGTATATTAATTGATAATATGACATAATTTAAGAGGTTTTGATATTTGTGATGTGATTAATGAGTGAGATTAATAATAATATCATAACTAGTGTTGATACACTAGTTAATATACTAATTAGTGCATATAGTATCACCGTACTGGCTACATGCTATCCCTAAAGTGTAATTCATTTTTGCTACTGCAATATTTGTGACATTTTTGACTTTGCAAATATTTTTTTTGCATCTCCTCTTTTGCTGGCACCATGAATTTTCTGGTAGTATAATGTATTTATTTATTTTTAAGTAGATAAGAACAACCATATATGATTAGTAATTGCAATTGACTATATTTTCTACTATATCTTATTTATTATTTTAGGTCACAATTGTATTGAAAATATATACAAATTATGAAATTTAGTAAATCAATGTAGTTGTGACATATGAAATTATAAATAAAATATAATATATATATGATTTGTAAATATAAAGTGTGCCATCTATTTTTTAAATTATACATGGAATTTATTTATTTATTTTTTTTTTTTAAAACATCATTTGGCTATTAATGTCGACTTAATTTATTTTTTTTCCCACAAATGATGTGTACAAAATATACTAAAAAATAAACAGTTTAAATCATGAAAGTGGACTCGAAGTAGGCCGACAATGGCCCAAAATGGACCTTCCAGTCCAAACAATGAATGGGAGTAAAATAGCCTGCTTCTTTAAACTATGTTGAATTTACCAAATATATATATATGTGGTTAATTATATTTTTCACCCATGTAGTTTGATCTAAATTTTAAGTTAGTCACTATAGTTTTAATATGAATAATTTGGTTCTTACACTTTAAGTTCAGTTTTAATTTTGCCATTCTGTCTAAACTGAAGGTCAAAATTAACAATTTTGAGACACTTGTTACTTTAAGTCTAGTTTTAATTTGGTTATTCCATCAAAATTGAAGGTTAAAATTAACAATTTTTAGACACTTATCAATTTTCTAAGATGTATACATAGAGACAAAATTAACAAAAATTTAAATAGGAAGGACCAAATTGAAATTATGCTTCAAGTGTAGGGATCAAATTGTTTAAAATAAAATTATAGGGGTTAAAGTGAAATTTGGATCAAACTATAGGGATGAAAAGTGTAATTAACCCAAAATTATAATAAAAATGGTTTCTTTTTCTATAGGTGTGTTCAATTATTGTGAGAAAATATAGATCCTATCAAAACTGTTTTCTTAAAAAAAAAAAAAAAAAAATCATTCAAATCATTTCCAATAAAGAATACAAAGAAAGTTTAAGGGCTTGTTTGGTTTGTATCTTAAGATATAATTTTTGAGAAAAATTTTCAAAATTTTGTTTGATTCAAATTTTTTGAACAAAATTTCCAAAATCACTTTCTTTCTCCTACACATCAATCAATCACTTTTTCTCTCTCCTATCTCATTATCAATCATTTTTCTTTTACACACATCTGCTCAACTACAACAAAATATCAAATCATTTCAAATTTCAAAATTATTTTCAAATTATACAACCAAACACACCCTAAATTATTCAGGTGCATTCACTTTTTTTTTATTATTATTATTATTGTATAAATTGAACAATTAATAGAAAAATAAATCATTTATACTCTATTTTCTTTTCTTTCCTTTAATTCATTGAATTTTTTTTTCTATACAACATTATTGACAGCAAGAATACATGTACAATGCAAATGTTATATTTGAATATAAAACAGTAATGATAGAGAATTTTAAATTTTGAGTTTTAAAGAAAATTCTAGTGATTTGACAGAAAAAAAAAAAGTTAAAATATCACTTAAATGGAGTGGAAGTGGGGATGCTGCTGCGCAGCCCGCGTAGCAGCGTTTGTTGTGCGGTGATTTGGGCCCATTTCGGGGCCTATTTTGATAATCAAAACCGTTCATATTTTAGAATTAAGTTAATTGTATGCATTTTTATAGTCAAAAATATTTTTGAACTCTAAAGCATGAGACGGAGTTCTAGGATAAGCTCTACTCCAATGGGAAGTGGGGACGTTGTTGCGCAGCCCGCGCAGCAGCGTCTGCTGTATCTACAAAAATAAATACAAATGTATTTTAACTTGATTAAAATGAATACAAATGTGTATGGATGAATAGGTAAACGATATTCGATTAACTTAATTTTTTGTAGGCAAGTTCTACTTGACGTATTCTAAAATGTGAACGGTTCGGATTATCAAAATGAACCCCGAAATAGGCCCAAATAACTGCACAGCAGACGCTGCTGCGCGGGCTGCGCATCAGTGTCCCAATTTCCCAATAGAGTAGAGCCTATCCTAGAACTCCGTCTCATGCTTTAGAGTTCAAAAATATTTTTGACTATAAAAATGCGTACAATTTTCCAATTTGACTATAAATACAAAAAATATGATATTTAATTATTAGTTGTAAATTTCATATTTTTAAATAGAAACCGTACATAGTACTGGGTTGAAAACTAGTTGAAAAGTAAACTCAAGTGCTCATTTTGAGACGGAACCATAGTCCAAAGAGGGAGAGAGGGCAGAGCCTCTCTCTCTCTAAGTGATTTTTGGTGAAGCTCCGGCGAAGTTTCAGTGACTTTTCGACAATTTTTTTTCTACTTTCAAAATGTATCTATTTTCGAGTGTAGATCTGGACTTTTTATATCCGAAATAGGAGTTTTGAGTGTTTTCTCCTCCGATTTCGATATAGATTTTTGATATTTCGACACCCACAATGGTTCCCTCTTCTCTACACCCCTCTCTCATACCATTGTGGGAAGGGGTGTTCAAATAACTGAATCATCCGACAAAACCGACCGAATCCGACCAATCCGACATAGCTGCAGACGGTTTCGAATTACATTGGGTCGGCAGCGAGTTAAATTACTCAAACCCGTTCTATATTCAGTCGAGTAACAGTTGTAGAAGTGTATAATCTGCTAAAACCGAACCGGCCGATATATTTGTAAAACGTGTAGACTTTTTATTAGCTCCTTGAATTAATTTTCTTACCAAGACTCTTTGTTTTCTTCCAATGCTAATAAAGTCTGCCTTATCTATTTCCAAGACTAAAGATTTGTCTCATCAATACGCCACTTTTTTGTTGAACAATCCATTTCAATTCCTCTCTCTCTTTCTCTCACACCCTCATTTCTATCCCGCAACTTCAGTCTCTATCTATATGTCACCCTCGTTTCTCTCTCTCTCTCTCTCTCTCTCTCTCTCATCCTCATTTCTCTCATACCTCTTCAGTCTCATTTTCTCTCATCCACGTTTCTCTGTTACAGTCTATCTCTCACCCTTCTTGTCTCTTTCCCAAAAAGCACTTTCTTCTTCTTCTATCTCTCAACAACAATGGTGATCTTCCATGCTCTCATCTCACCTTTGTCTCCCTCTCACTTGAAACCCATTTTCTTCTCTTAATCTCCCTCTCTAGTGGCAATGGTGCTAATCGACGGCGACAATGATGCTCAGATTTGTGAGACAATGGCAATGATGCTCAGATTTACCCCAATGGTGATGAATATAGCTCAGATTTAGGTGATAGTGAGTCTTATCTCTACTATTCCACTCGCTATTCTTTCTTAAATTTATTTGCATATTTAATATATTTGTTTGAATATCTTCTACTTCATATATACATGTTTTAATTTAATTTTTGTTTGAATTACAACCTGAGAAAGAGTGTGAAGTAGATTGATTTCTTTTTGTGTCTCGCCGACCAAACCGACCGCCAATCCGAATGGTGGGCCACAGTCAATTTCGAATATGCTTACGGTCAGCAGTGGATGGCAAATTCCCCAACCCGATACATTCGGTTTGGTTAACGGGCTTAGGGTAAAACCAATCTGAACCGACCCGTGAACACCCCTAATTGCAGGTGTCTTCCCTTCGTCAGCGACAATGGCGGCGGCGTTGGGCAACAGCGATAGGGACGTTGTCGACAGGGACGACGGGCTTTCTTCTAGACCATATCTTTGAAAAGATCGATGGTTTTCTTTAGATCGTAACTACTTTTTTGACGGATTTGCTTTTTGTTGTTGTTGTTGTTTTTTTTTTTTTTTTTTCTTTTCTTTTGTTATGTAGTTGGGATGACCTTTTGGGATTTTTTTTTTGTACTCTAATGCTTTATCAATATATTGTTCCCATGTCCTCAAAAAAAGTGCTCGTTTTGAAATTGATCTTTTCTTAACATTTTCTTTTTTTGATTTTTTTTAAGTAAAAAAAAAATAAGGACTTACATGTAGGTCCTACTAAATAGACTTATTATTTAATAAATATTATGATAATTAATAATATTTTTCACCAAACACTATCAAAAAATGTCACTAACTGTTAATTTTTAGCAACACAAAAAATGTCACTAATTATAAGTTTAGCAACAATTTTAAAAAAATTGTCACAGAAAAACGTAATTAATTGTAAGTTTTAGCGACAATTTATAAAAAATAGTGACAAAAAAATTATTAATTATCATTTTTTAGCGGCATGCAAAAAATCTTAACAAAAAATTATTTTTAGAGACAATTTTACTATGATTTATTTTCAATAGGGCTTGATGAAAATTAAATCAAACTATTAGAATTTATTGATAGTTTTCAATAGGATTTGATGAAAATTAAGTCAAACTATTAGGATTTATTGATAGTTTACCCAAAAAAAAAACCTGTTTGAGAATTAGGTGTTTGACCTTCTTTTAGTAATTTTTGACTTTAAATTTTTTTTTTTATTGACTTATGTGTGGGTGAAAATCTGACCACACTGCCTGCTTAGTGATCGACTGGAGAGCACAGGCAGAATAGATGGCTTTAGCAACCTGTAACAGACAGAAAAGGCTCCGGCGGTGGTTCTTCCACCCGGGGGCACTCCGACGATCAAGTCAGTATATCTCTCAAAGATAATCAAGTGCAAAACTTAATACTCAAAACATAAATTGCATACCTTAGACCCACGGGGGTGCCTCTCTTTTATAATACATTCAATCCAAGTCCTACTAGAAGTATGACTTCTACAAACTCCAATTCAGTGCTTACTTTGGACTCTTTAAGAGATAAAGATAAACTCCCTAAGAGCTTTATCCTTATCTTGGTTAAGTCCCCTCTTTGTCCTAGGACTCTTGTCCCTTATCTGCTTATCTCAGATTCCGATATCTTCGGAGATAACCTCGGCAACTCCGAGATCATCTCGGCTTGACTACCACGACACGTGGCACCTCAGCTGACACGTCGGTGTCACCATGCCACGTGTTGGTATTCAGAAAATATATCCCCACAACTGCCCCCTAGGTTCTATTACCTCGGCATTCTGAGGTGATGGAACCTATATCGACATTTCAACATTTCTTTTCTGAGTAATGGCTCACAAAACTGTTTAGCCGAGATAATCCACTTTCAGCCGATGTGTTCTCTTCGGAGAACAAGGTTTCAAACGTACTCTCCCACGTGCATGAGCTGTCATGCACTTCTAACCGTTTCCTCCAAATGCTTTATTTTTATTGGCCCGTTCCTGCGACGCGCCTTAAGGCTGTCTTTTCATCCGTCTGCGCCGTCTGACGTATACGATGCTCCAGGGGCAATAAATGCCCTATTTTTGCCGCCGTTTCAAGTTTTTCACAAAACTTTTCTTTGCCTCTTTCTTTCTTCACTTTTTCATTCTGATTTCCTACTCTTTCTCTCTCTGAAAGCTCTTTTTTCTTCGAATCTGCCATTGCTTCAATCTCTCTTCTGGAACTGTCCTTAATCCTCCATTCTTGCGAAGCTTTCTTTGCTGTCATAACCGATTTTTGAGCTCGGCGAATATTGCCCCGGCTTCATTTGTTCTGGTAAGATTCTGTTCTTTTCACTCTTAGTTTTCTTTATGTGCTTTGCGTCTGCGTGTTGTCTTTTGTTCAAAGGCTTGGATTTGTTTGTATCTTGAATCGTGGTTTCATCTTGAACACTTGTACTATTTCACCACTTTTCTTGCCACTGTTCTTGATTGATTTTTTTTTTTTCTACTTCTGTATTTCTTTTGTTTCTGAGAACCTACCTCTGTTCTTGAATCTGAAACTTCGTCTTTGTTTTCTGTTTTTCGTATCTGCTCCAGATCTGTGCCTTCGATCTTTATCTTCATAGTTCATAGGTTTGGGATTTGTCTGTAGAACCTTTAATCTTTAGGGAAAACTGAAACAAACTGAAACAACATTTTCCTGGGTTTTAGCCAAGGTTCCAACAACTCTTTAATTGTACCTTCTTTCTGTATTCCACACTTTAAACCTTAGGCCGACGTAATGGGTATGTGGAGACATAGGGTAAATACCCCAACAAAACTTGAATACTTTAGGCAGGAATTCTCTATCCCAGCCGATGTTCACCTTAAGCTAGCTGGGGATAATGATACCATCATGCCCACAGACCACACGATGCCTTTTCCCATAGTAGCCTTTACTGAATGTGGACTTCGGCTTCCACTTGATCCCTTGTTTCGCGAAGTTCTTCATTTCTACAGGCTGAACCCCATGCAACTTACTATCAACTCCTACAGGGTGATTAACGGTATTATAGCTTTAGCTAGGCAGGAGAATCTTAGGATCACCCTGGCCGACCTTCAGTACTGTTATACAATGTGCCCCCTTAACCTGAAAGATAGGGGCTTTGTTTATTACCTTAAACCGAGGTCTACTGAGTTCAAAATTGTAGCCGACCTCCCAGACTCCAACAAGGGGGCTGGGGATGACTTTCTTATTGCTTCGGGAAATTGGAAATTTGGCCCAGATGAAGATGTCCACCTCTACCCTCTTCCTCGAACAATTACAGAGGGCAAGGGTAAGAGCCCAGTGAAAACGCTTAGTTTGTTTTTATTTAAGTCTTTAAAATTTGTCTGTTTCTAATGTCCGTTTGCTTGTTTTGCAGATCTTCATCAACCACCTAAAAACTTCCGTCAATCCTTCTTCCCTGGTCAAGATTTAAAGAAGCTTCTTGGTCTTCCAATCCATAAGCGCAAGGCTCCCCTGTTGCTGAACTTTATTCCGACATATAAATCTACATTGCCCGACGTTCCAAAGACAAAGAAGAAAAGCCTCTCCCCGCCTACTGCCACAACTCAAATCGCTTCAACATCACGAACAGACCAAGAGTCTACATCTGACCCTGTCGATCTTCCATCGACTTCGGCCCCCTACTTAATACCAGTTCCCGAACGAAAACGCCGACGTAGACTAATAAAAACTGCCGAGATGGTTCGTCCAAGGCCTGTCGCTCAAGATCTTCTTGCCGACCTTCCAACCGACGCTGATGCTGTACCTTCCCAATCAATGCCCCCACCAAAGCCGAAGAGAGTTAAAAAGGCTCAGCCCAAGGCCAAGGCTACAGATGCCGAGGCTGAGGATGGTTTGCCTATTTCTAAACTGGCAGAAAGCAAAAAATCAACCTCTACTTCTACCAAGAAGTCTGCTGAGGGCCAACCCTCAGGGTCTACTCAATCGAAAAAGGCGGGGTCATCGTCTGCGACGACCTCGGCTTCAAAGAAGCCCGACGTCCCTTGGGCCCCTCAACTAACTCTGGAGGATAGGCCCATCATGGCTAGTGAAAGTGCTGACGACATTAACGTTGGTGTCGCCCTCAGTACTGCTCTTCTTCTTCCCAAGGATTTAGATCGAAATGCTGACCTTAGTGAGTATGAGAATTACGCTCTCATGCTCCAACACTCCGTTTAAGTAAGTATTTCTGTTTGCACTTGTGATTTTTCCTTCCGTTTCTTACTGAGAATATTGTCTAACACTTCTGTTTTTCTGTAGGCCATTCAACACGCCCATTCATTTCCAATGCAATCTTTTGAAAATCGTCAAAGATTGGTTGATATGAAGAGGAAGGCGTCCTCTCTGAAGAGGGAGATAAAGTCTCTTGAATCAAAAATGAAGAAACTGGAGGATCAGGCCGAGGCTGCAACTAAAGCCCAAACTTTAGCTCTTGAGAAGGCCGAATCCGCTGAGGCCGTTAAAAAAGTTGCTGAGGCTGAGAAAAGAGAGGCCGAGGCTAAGAAGGCCCAAGCGGAGAAAGAACTCCAGCAAGCTCTGGCCACCAAAGAGGCCGAAGTCAAAGAGGCCGATGAAAAGGCCTATGCCCAGGGTATGGCCGACGTCGCAGAGGATTATAAACTTCAAGTCAGGCAGGCATGCAACAGGGGATTTTCCCTTGGTTGGATGTCCTTGATTAAAAAACTTGATCTTCCTGTTGACTCGCCCTTTCGTAATGCCGATGTCATTCCTTTACCATTTCCTCCTCCAAGTCAGATTGAAGACGAATCAGAGACTGAGGCTGATGCTGAGGATGGGGATGAAGAAAAAAATGATGATGAAGCCTTGGTGAGGAAATCCAAGGATGCTGCTGAAGCCAAGTCCCCTCCTCCTGCAAGGCAAGTGATGGATTTAACCTTGGATGAGGAGGGTGATGAGGTGGGGGAGGCACCCAAGGAAATTGCCATCGGGCAACTATCATCCGATCTTCTTCTGGCTGAAAGAAATCTAGACAATACGCTGGCTGAGATTGATGCTGAGATTGAAGCAGAAAAGGTTGCCGAGGAGGTTCCACCAGAATCGTCCGAGGTCCCAGTCCTTCAGCGGCTAACACTGAAGAATCTTGAAAAAAATGTCTTTTGTACTTTTTTCTTCTTTTTCTGCACTTTGCAACTTGTACTCTCTTTTAATTTCTTGGACAATGAAAAACTTCTTCTTATGGCCGACGTAGCCTTTTCTCTATGTAACTGCAACTGTTCCTTCTATGAATGTTTTTAATCTTCTGATGTTCTGTTGATTGCTTCTGCATAGTTCTATACTTAGAAATTTTTGCATGCTTTTTCATTTTGCTTCCTTTGTGCAATCTTCTCGGGGTTACATACCTCGGGTACAACTACAAAACTTTTACTACGGCAAGATACCGACCTGCAAACCTATAAATTTTAACAAGTATAAAGCATATACTACTCAATGTAAACTTTGCAAGCTTCTTCTCAAGTTTCAATAAGTATTTAGACAGTGATCTCGGTCTATCCTATTTGTAAATTGCTACAAATTCCAACAAGTAGTAAACAATATACTTAGCCTTTATTTCAACCTGTAAATTTCTGTATACCTCAGCGGGTGATCATATGTCGGCTTAACATAAACTTGTAAATTGCTACAAATTTCAACAAGTGTTAAGCATCTTCCTTAGGGTTAAGAAACCCACATATTGCTATGAGAACTTAAGCAATAACCTTGGCTTAACTTCAACTTGTAAATTGCTACAAATTTCAACAAGTGAAGACAAGGAATCGGCCTTAATTCCAACTTGTAAATTGCTACAAATTTCAATAAGTGAATTAAGGAATAATCTCGGCTTAACTTCAACCTGTAAATTGCTACAAATTTCAACAAGTGAAGATAAGGAATCAGCTTAATTCCAACTTGTAAATTGCTACAAATTTCAACAAGTGAATTAAGGAATAATCTCGGCTTAACTTCAACTTGTAAATTGCTACAAATTTCAACAAGTGAAGATAAGGAATCAGCTTAATTCCAACTTGTAAATTGCTACAAATTTCAACAAGTGAATTAAGGAATAATCTCGGCTTAACTTCAACTTGTAAATTGCTACAAATTTCAACAAGTGAAGATAAGGAATCAGCTTAATTCCAACTTGTAAATTGCTACAAATTTCAACAAGTGAATTAAGGAATAATCTCTGCCTTTTCTTTGCCCCCAATGTGAACCTGAGTTTGACTTGGGTTCACATTAATTTTGTCTTCAATAAACATCAATACATAACTTTATCAATCATATGTGTTGAAAGAATTCTGAAAAGACTTTATTGATGATATCGGCCAAACAATGATGTATATCTAATGATAGAAAAATTTCAAATTACAAGTATTCCAAGGTCTGGGCAATGCTTTGCCCTCATTGTCCTCAAGCCGATAAGCTCCATTGCCCAATACTGAAGTAATTCTGTAAGGTCCTTCCCAGTTTGGGCCAAGCTTGCCTTCCCTGGGATCCTTCTTGTTCCCGACGACTTTTCTCAGGACTAGGTCGCCGACTTGAAAATCTCTTGGATTGACCTTCTTGTTGTAAGCTCTGGCAAGCTGTTGCTGGTATACTGCAAGCTGAATTGCAGCTTTCTCTCTTCGTTCTTCCAATAAATCCAGATCTCGGGCTAAGAGTACGTCATTGGTGCCATTCTCTACTCCCTGGGTTCTGATCCCTGGGATGCTGATCTCCAATGGGATGACTGCTTCTGTGCCATAAGCCATGGCAAAGGGGGATTCTCCTGTTGATCTTCTCGGCGTAGTCCGATATGCCCAAAGCACGTTGGGCAACTCGTCTACCCATTTTCCTTTTGCTGCCTACAGCCTCTTCTTTATTCCATCCAGAATTATTTTGTTGGATGCCTCTGCTTGCCCATTGCTTTGAGGAAAACTTGGTGTTGAGAAATAATTCTTGATCTTGAATTTTGCACAAAAGTTCTTGATGAGTTTGCTGTCAAACTGTGTTCCGTTGTCGGCTACTATTGCTCTTGGAATCCCAAATCTGGTGATAATGTTTCTCCATATAAAATTCTTGACGTCCACATCTCGGATTTTGGCAAGAGGTTCTGCCTCTATCCATTTTGTAAAGTAGTCTGTTGCTACCAGCAAGTATTTTCTCTGCCCAGTAGCTTGGGGAAGTTGTCCAATCAGATCCATGCCCCATTGGGCAAACGGCCAAGGGCTGGATACTGGGTTCAGGTCAGCAGCTGGCTGATGTATCAAAGGTGCGAACCTTTGGCATTGTTCACACTTCTTCACATAGGCTTCGGCATCCTTTTGCATGTAGGGCCACCAATACCCCTGGGTAATGGCCCTGTGGGCTAATGATCTGCCCCCAGCATGGCTTCCACAAATTCCTTCATGAATTTCGTAAAGAAAATCTTCAACCTGCAAAGGGTGTACGCACCTTAAAAGCGGCCCAGTGAAGGACCTTCTGTAGAGATGGCCTTCTGCTGTTAGACTGAATCTGGCCGACTTCAGTCTGATTTTATGTGCTTCCTTATGGTTTTCTGGCAGCTTCCCCTCTTTTAGGAATGCAATGACTGCATCCATCCAGCTTGGTCCCAAGTCCACGCACATTGCTTCTTGTTCGGTGCTCTGTTTATCTATGCTCGGGGCCGACATGTAGTCGATCATAATTGTCCTTGTTCTTCTAGTTTGAATTGAACTGGCTAGGTTAGCCAACGCGTCGGCGTGGGTGTTGTCATCTCGGCTAACTTGGAGTAATCTGCAGTTCTGAAATAGGGCTGCCAGTCTGATGACTTCCTTTGCATATGCCGACATTCTTTCGTCTCTGGCTGCAAATTCTCCTGTTGACTGGTTAACAATGAGTTGTGAATCACAAAAAACAATTACCTCGTCTGCCTCTGCTGCTGCTGCCAGCTTTAGCCCTGCAATTAATGCTTCATATTCTGCTTCATTGTTGGAGGCTTTGAACCCCAAACGGATGGACTGTTCTACTATTTCTCCATCTGGAGATATCAGCAGTACTCCTGCCCCTGCTCCCTGGCGGTTTGAACTTCCATCGACGAATAATCTGAATGAATCGCCGATGTAGATGCTGCAGGGTCTGAGCTTCTCTTTCTCTTGCTTTTTTGTCTTTGGCTGGGATTCTTTTTGCTTGTTGGGACAATGCTCAT
The DNA here is from genome assembly GCF_055761805.1 of Camellia sinensis. NCBI lineage: Eukaryota > Viridiplantae > Streptophyta > Magnoliopsida > Ericales > Theaceae > Camellia > Camellia sinensis. The sequence goes on from NC_138975.1 coordinate 132,249,152, forward strand.
CTTGGCTCGACGGAGCCCGATGTGCGATGGCTTCAGGTGTGGGTTCTGCGACGAAGTCGGCCAAAACTTGGCCCTTTATTGCTGTTCTCGGCCTAAACTCCAGGTCAAACTGGCCCAGGGTTACTGCCCATTTTGCTATCCTTCCTGTTAAGTCTCCTTGTTGCAACAAGGACTTCAGTGGGTGCTCTGTTAGGACCACAATCTTGTGTGCCTGAAAGTAATGGCTCAATTTCTTTGAAGCCATTACTAAGGCCAGCATTAATTTTTCCAGTGGTAGGTATCTTGTTTCTGCGTCGGCCAAAGTTTTACTTACATAATAAACAGCCTTTTGTTCTCCTTTTTCCTCTCGGATTAGCACTGCACTGACTGTGTGTTCTGAGACTGCTAAGTACAAAAACAGTTCCTCCCCTGGTACTGGGTTGGAAAGAACCGGAGTTGTGGTCAAGTACTTTTTTAGGTCGGTTAAGGCGGCTTCACATTCTTCTGTCCATAGGAAATCCGTGGCTTTTTTCACCAGGTTGAAGAAGGGTCTGCACTTGTCTAAGCTTCTGCTGATGAATCTGTTTAGGGCTGCGGCCCTTCCAGTAAGCACTTGAACTTGCTTTGCCGATGTCGGGCTCTGTAAGTCCAGGATGGCCTTGATTTGGTCTGGGCTGGCCTCAATGCCCTTTCTTGTTACCAGATATCCTAAAAATTTACCTGATCCAACTCCAAAGGCGCACTTTGAGGCGTTGATTCCTTGGTCGATGACCCTTTGATTCCTTGGTCTTCACGACCATGTCGTCGATGTAGACTTCTACTGTTTTGCCAATCAGGTGCTTAAACATATTTGTTACTAACCTCTGATAGGTTGCTCCTGCGTTTTTCAACCCAAAAGGCATTACCTTGTAACAGTACAGGCCTTTAGGGGTGATGAACGCGGTCTTCTCCTCGTCTGGAGGGTACATGGCAATTTGGTGGTACCCTCTGTATGCATCCAAAAAACTCATCCTTTCATGTCCTGAAGTGGCGTCTACCAGTTGGTCGATTTTGGGCAGAGGAAAGCTGTCTTTGGGGCAAGCTTTGTTGAGGCTGGTAAAGTCTACACAAACCCTCCATTTGTCATTCTTCTTTCTTACTACTACTGTGTTAGACAGCCATGTTGGGTACTGAACTTCTCGGATGGCCCTGGCCTCCAGGAGTCTGTCTACCTCTTCTTCTACTGCTTCGACGTGCATCAACGTCGGTCTTCTAGCTCGTTGAATCACAGGTTTTGCCGATCTGTCGACATTCAGTTTGTGGCAAGTGACCTCGGGGTTAATGCCTGGCATTTCATAAGGTGTCCAGGCGAACACCTCTATGTTTGCCCTTAAAAAATCTTCCAGTTCTTTCCCTTCTTCTCTAGCTAAGCCTGAGCCGAGAAGAAAGAAACGCTCTTCGTCGTCCTCTTGGACGAAAATTTTTTTTAGCGCCGCTTCACTCTTTTCGGCTGGTTCCTTCCCGACGTCTTCTAGGACCTCCATGTCCTCATCTTCAACTTCTGCTTTCCTTGGCTCCCGTATACTACAGGTGGATTTCATTGTTGTCATGGAGCAATTTTTTGCTTGCAGTTGATCCCCTTTGACTTCTTCAATCCCATGCTCTGTTGGGAACCGCAGTAGTTGATGCAACGTTGAGGGAACTGCCCCCATTGCATGCAACCATGGCCTGCCCAAGATGATGTTGTATGGTGAGTGCGTGTCAATTACCAGAAATTCCGTTTGGATCTTCTTAGTGCCGGCTTGCACCTCCAAGCTTGTTGCGCCCAGTGGCCATGTCGGCGTTCCATTAAAGCCGACCATCGGGCCGCTGGATTGTTCTAAGTCATCCAGGTGAAGGCCCAGCTCCTTGTAACATCTGACATACATGATGTCACAGGAGCTGCCTTGACCTATTAGGATGCGTTTTACTTGGCACTCCCCAACCTGGAGGGATACTACCAAGGCATCATTATGCGGATGTTGGACCAATTCCAGGTCGGCTTCAGTAAAGGCTATCATCGGCCCTTGGCATTCTTCTGGCCGATGTCTCTTCTCCCCGACTTGGTAGATATGCTGTAAATGTCTTACCCTTTGGGTCTCTCCTCTGACTTCGTTTTCGTTGACCCTTGAGTGGATCACATTAACTACCCTCGGTCCTCCTGCTTGTGGTAGTTGTGCTGGGGGAGGCGGTGCTGCTGGTGCTTGAGGCAATCTTGCCTGTTCTTCCCTTGTCCTGGCCTCATCGACCAGGTCCCTCAGAAGGCCTTGTCTTACCAGGTTCTCCAAGTGTGCTTTCAAGGCTCTGCAACCTTGAGTTGGGTGCCCTTCTTCATTGTGGTAGGCACAACGTCTACCAACGTTCCTTCCCATGAATTCCCCTGGTGCTCTTGGCGGAGCCCTGAAATAAGGTTGATTTCGAATCTGATCTAAGACTTTATGGATTGGGATCCGGAATACCGTCGTTACCGCCTGTTTATTTCTCAACTCTGTTTCTTGTTTGGTCGGCCCATTGTTGCCTCGGCTTCGCTTCGGCGAGCCGTTTCCCTTTTCTTGCTTTATCTCTTTGTTTCCCGATGTATCTTCTTCGGCTCTGGCATACTTCTCGATTCTTGCCATGAGTTCTTCCATGCTTTTTGGCAATGTTTTTGCCAAAGACTTCCGTAGCGGGCAGTCATCTTTCAGGCCGTTCTTGAAAGACACGACCGCTACCTCTTGGTTGCATTCGGGTATTCGGTTGAACACCTCGTAGTACCTCTTCGCATAGGCCCTAAGGCCTTCTTCCTTGGTGATTCTTAGAGCCATCAAAGCATCAACCCTCAGGGGTTGCAGCTTGTTGGTCACGAACTTGGCCACAAACATCTCGGCCAGGCCTTCCCATGTCTTTATGCTTCTCTTTGGTAATTTATGGAACTAATCAGATGCAATTTCCCCAAAGGATGAGGGGAATACTTTGCAGAGCAACAGCTCATTCCCGCTATATAACGCCATTGAATTCAGGTATAGTCCAACATGAAAGTTTGGGTCTGACTTACCATCATAAATTTGAAACCTCGGTATACTGAACCTCTTTGGTGGTTCGAATTTGTCCAGTTCCACCGAGAAGGCTGTCTTCGATTTTATTGGGGAGTTTACCTCGGCTTCAACATTCTGCTGCCTCCTTTTTAGGTAGTCCCCCAGGTCTTCTTTACTCCTCCCTGGAGCTCGGCTGTCTATGGATTTTAGTCTTTTTGGTACGCTGCTTTCGGCCTCATGGTGGGCCCGTTTGGATCTTTCTCCATGGGTTGTGTCAAAGCAGAGTGCTTGCCTTTGAACATGCCGATGTTCTTTGGGCTCTGGATTCTTCATGTGGTGCGTCCTTCGGGACTCCTCTTGCCTCGGCTCTTCTCGTCCGACTTCCCTGGAAGGCCGGTGAGAATGCCTTCCGCTCCTGGTATGCTGAGGGATGTCGGGGATTGTTTTTCTTCCGCCCTTCTGGGCGTTGGTTGCTGGCATCGGCGTATCTTGCAGCGGGTATGGTGGCTGCATAACATTATTCTGCATCATGAAGTTGACGACTGACTGAAGGTCTGCCAACTTGTTCGCCAATTCTTTTACTTCCTCATCCCTCCGTAGGCATCTGTCCCTCCATACCTGGAGGTTATCTTCATTGTAGTACTTTCCTTGGTCTGTCCTTTTTGACGTGTCGCCTTCCTGGATGACGTCTTTCTCTCTGTGACCCTGGTCACAGGCTTCTGTATTGTGGTTATCTCCTTCAATGTCAAGGTCAATTGGTCCGCCACTCCCAGTGGGAGCGTCATCCCCAATATTTTCCTGCTGTCTGTTACTGGCCATCTATTCTTCCTTCGTTCCCACAGACGGCGCCAAATTGTGTGGGTGAAAATCTGACCACACTACCTGCTTAGTGATCGACTGGAGAGCACAGGCAGAATAGATGGCTTTAGCAACCTGTAACAGACAGAAAAGGCTCCGGCGGTGGTTCTTCCACCCGGGGGCACTCCGACGATCAAGTCAGTATATCTCTCAAAGATAATCAAGTGCAAACTTAATACTCAAAACATAAATTGCATACCTTAGACCCACGGGGGTGCCTCTCTTTTATAATACATTCAATCCAAGTCCTACTAGAAGTATGACTTCTACAAACTCCAATTCAGTGCTTACTTTGGACTCTTTAAGAGATAAAGATAAACTCCCTAAGAGCTTTATCCTTATCTTGGTTAAGTCCCTTCTTTGTCCTAGGACTCTTGTCCCTTATCTGCTTATCTCGGATTCCGATATCTTCGGAGATAACCTCGGCAACTCCGAGATCATCTCGGCTTGACTACCACGACACGTGGCACCTCGGCTGACATGTCAGTGTCACCATGCCACGTGTTGGTATTCAGAAAATATATCCCCACAACTTATTAATTTTTTCAGCTAAAAAATCAAATTTCAAACACCACTAACTCTCAATCTTCAAAATGTTTCGATTTGTGGGGTATACTGTACACAACTGATTTTGCCGATTTCTTCAAAATACAAAAACAAAAATACTAAAAATGAATAAGCAAAAAACAAAAGTGAAAAATATTCAGTGTGTTTGGTTTGAGTTTTTTGGATTAAGTTTTTTGAAAATTAAATTTTTTGGTTTTCGTATTCTTTTGTTTTTAGTAAATATTTTTTAAATTTTAATCATTTTTTTTATTTTTTTAGATGCACCTTAATTAGATGTATCTAAAAAGTAAAAAATTTGTGAAAAAATATTTTAAAAAATTAATAAATACACAGAAATATAAAAAATGTACTGAATTCTTGTATTTTTTTATATTTTTGATATTTAGTGAATTTTTAAAAGATTTTTTTTACAATTTTTTTACTTTTTAGATGTATTTATGTTAGGTGTGTCTAAAAAGTAAAAAAAATTGCTTAAAATATTTAAAAAATTCAGTAAAAACAAAAAAACACGAAAAATAAGAAAGTAAAATTTTTTGAAAAGTATTTTCTGAAAAATGAAAACAAGCAAGCTGATTTCTCAACTTTGGGCTTTGTTTGGTTACAATTTTCAAATTTTATTTTTAGGTGGATTTTCATTTGTCTTTGTTGGACTTTATTTATATTTTAGTAATTTTACTTTTACTTTTTAGATACATCAAGTTTAGATACATTTAAAAAGTAAAAAAAAAGTTTAAATAACATATGAAATAAATGAAAACCCAAATAAAAATGTACACAAATTTTTATTTGAATTTTTGTTTGTTATTAGTGATTTTAAAAAAAATATAATTTGTTTTACTTTTTAGATGTATTTTGATTAAGTATATCTAAGAAATACCCAAAAAAAATTAATTAAAATATTAAAAATAAACAAGAATTCATCTAAAAATAATTTTTTAAAAATCAAACCAAATAGACACTTCTTTTTTTTCCTACTTTTTAATAAGACTGAGCAAGGAATTCGTAAAATCCGCAATCCAATCCGGTCTAATCCAATCCGATAGGTTTGGATTGGTTTTTTGAATCCGTGGTTCGATTTCGGATTGAAAAATTAAAAATCCGTAGTCTACAGATCGGTTCCGGATTGAATTTCACGGTTCCGGATTGGAACCGATCCGGACCGTATACAAATAACCTATATTTATATTATACACCTCCCGCATAATATCTTCTTTTATTCCATATAAAACCTAAACCAAAATCTAAACCCGCATAATATCTTTTTTTATTGCTTTTGTTTGTTAGTTTTTAGTTTTAATTTGTAATAATCTAAATACTTATGGTAGAACCAGTTTTCTTATGTTTGTTTAAATTTTAAAACAGTATGTCGCTATTATAGAAAGACATGTTGCTATTGTGGAACTAATATGATGCAATATTTATATTTTTATGAAATTAAAATGTTCTATATTTTTTTTATCATTATTTAATTATGTGAATTTGTATTCCTAAACCGATCCAATCCATGTTTAAATAGATTGGTTCGGATTGGTTTCAATTTTTCAGGAACTGTAGATAACAAATTGGTCATAATTTTACCCTAAACCGGACCATGCTCACCCCTACTTTTTAAGTTATTTCTGTCGATTAAACTATAAGCAAAATTTATATCAAACGGTCTGACACAACTATCAAATTAAAATAAATTATAAATAATTTATATAAGCAGCTCAAATAATTCAAAGGGATGGCAGCAAGGTGGCACATGCTTGAGCTCGCTTGGCTGGGTAGGGTCAATCTCTACCCATTCTTACTGTGTTTAGTTGAGAGAATTGAGAATAGGTTTAGAAAAAAAAAAATATGGGTGAAACTAAATGAAATGTAACTATATTTTATTCACATTTCACATTTTTTTTCCATTTCTCTTTCCAATTATATCAAACGGTCTGACACAACTATCAAATAATTTAAAGGGATGGCAACAAAGTGGCATATGCTTTAGCTCACTTGGCTGGGTCAATCTCTACCCCTTCATGCATACTATGTTTAATTAAGAGATTTGGGAAGAAATTTTTTTTAAAAAAAGAAAAAATATGTGTAAAACTAGATATAATATAACTATATTTTATTCACATTTCACTTTCTTTTTTTATTTTTATTTTTCTAAATATTTTTTCAAATCTCCCAATTAAATACAGTATGAGTGTAAATTGAAGAAGTGCCTTTGGAAGTTTATTCTCTTATTGCTTCTGATATTTAATGGCCCTTATTTTGGGCTTTAAACATCTAGAAAAAATAATCCCATTGTCTCATTGATAAAAATAAAATATTATTTATATATCAAATTTATATAAAAAAAAAACTCTATCAAAATGATGTAATAATACTATTCTTATAAATAAACTCATTTTTATGAGTATTTTATTTTAAAATAAAAAATTTATACTAAATCACATCATTCTTTATAAATTTTTTATTTATATATTATTCTGAGTAAAATTTCAAATTTCAATCTCTGTTTGGTTTTAATTTTAAGAATTTATTTTTCAGAAAATTTTACTTTTTCTTTTTTTCGTATTTTTTTTGTTTTCATTGAATGTTTTTAATATTTTAAGCAATTTTTTTTTTATTTTTAGACACATCTAACATAAATGCACTTAAAAATTATAATATTTGTGAACAAAATCTTTAAAAAATTCATTAAACACAAAAAAAAAAAATGAAAAATCAATATATTTTTCGTATTTTTGTGTATTTATTAATTTTAGAAAATATTTTTTTCACAAATTTTACTATTTAGATACATCTAAGTAAGTTGCATCTAAAAAATATAAAAAATTATTTAAAATTTCAAAAATATTTATTAAAAATAAAAAATAAAAAGATTAATTTCTAAAAAAATTAATTTAAAAATTTATACCAAACCTACGAATAATATCTTGATAGGTCATTGCCCACCTTTTTTGGGGGCACTTGTTAAAGTTGATGGTTCATTGGTTACCACCTCCCGGCCGTTTGTTTTCCGAAGTAAAATGGAAGGAATTAATTGTGAGAGAATTATAAATAAAAAAATTGATAGTGAGAAAATTAAGTAAAATTATATTTGTTTTGATGATAGTTGTTAGTATAGGGATTGTTAAATTATTTTTATATAAAATAAATATAAAATAATAAAACAAATAAAAAAATACAAAAACATTAAATATTAATGTTTTAAAAAAAATGCTCAACATGTATAATATTTAAAAAAAATAAAAATAAAATAAAAAATTTCCAGAAAAAAATAAAACAAATAAAATAATGATTTTTGCTTAACAAAAAATATAAAAAATTAAACATTAATGTTAAAAAAAAAATGCCCGACATGTAAAAAATAAAATAAAAATAAAAAATTCTAGTCCGCCGGACTATTTTTCTAATACCAAGTCTTGGAGGCTCATCCGAATTCCCTTGGGAAGGCCCATCCTAATCCGGAGCTCACTATCAATCTCCTCCCCATCTCTTAAAACAAACACAATATTAGTGGATCTTACCCCACTACCAATTCTAATCCCTCTTCTAACTCCCTAAGCAAACGGGACCTAGTCAAATGTGAGGATCGTACACATTTTTTAAAAAGCATTTGGTACAATGGAGTGTGTGTGAGAATAGAGCAATGTTTTAGAAGATGGTTAAAAATTAATTTTTTAATTTTTATTAGTTTTTTTATTATTTTATGTGAGAGATAATATGATAAAAATGGGTTAAAAGTTCACTTTTGACTTTTAACTCATGTTCCGAAATAGCCTCAGAATGTCTATTTTAATCTTGTATTCACTTTCTCTTATTTGGTATATTAGCATATCACTCGTATTATGTACAAGATAAAATAATATATTATTTATTAAAAATATGATAATTATATTTAATTTTTTTTATATTTTGTCTATCGTAAATAAAATTATATATATAAGTTTAAGGGTTTTGTTTTAAATGTTCCTTCACTATAACATATAGTATAGATAGATTAAAATTGTTGTATTGACAATTAATAATTAAAATTATGCTTTGTTATAAAAAAAAATGACATAGTTCTAATATTTCACTATTTTAGAATAAAATATATATGAATTTTAAAAAATTGTCATATTGGTTTTTGAAAGAGAAATAATTAAAGAAATTTTAAAAACTTAATGAGTAAGAATGAATTATCATAGCATGTAAAACCGCTATAATCACTGTTAAACCAGCAAATCATTGAAATCAAAAATAGTTTAGCTTAATTAGTTAGGTCAAAAGACCAACCAGCTTACACTGAAATTAATTACTTAAAATTTTTAAATTTTATTTTATTAAAATTTAATCTGTCACTAAATATTAAAATCAATCTATTAATTTAAATTTAAAATTGACACAGTATAAATTTAAAATTATAACAATCTATCCCATAATTTATAAGTTTTAAATACAAATTTAAAATTATCATAATTATCTCATAATTTTTGTATTAAGGAGTAGCAGTAAGAGTGACATTGAGATTATCAACATATCTATATATTTTACAAAAAAATACTTTTAAAGAGAGATATTATGAGAGTTTTAAAATCTCATACAAAATTATTTTTAGAATCAAAACCTCTCTGTGGGATTGTAAAATAAAAATTAATTGGAAGCTAGCTAATTGAGATTTTTTTAATTGTTTAAAATTAAGAAAAATAAAAAAATTAGTATGAGATATTGATCATAAGGCTTTTCACTAAAAATCTCATTTTGCTTATATAAATGAGAGTATAAGATTCACTTGATATAAGTGAAATAATTCACTTTTTCCTTCTTTTTTCAATGTGAATTGTAAAATAAAAAATAAATGAAAGTTAACCAATATGAATTTTCTTAATTATTTAAAATTAAGAAAATTCAAAATTTTATATAAATGAGAACATAAGATTCACTTTATGTAAGTGAAACAATTCACTTTTTCCTTCTTTTTTCAACGTGGGATTGTAAAATAAAAGTTAAATGGAAACTAACCAATGCGAATTTTTTTAATTGTTTAAAATTAAAAAAATTTAATAATTTTAGAATGAGGGTTTGGAACTCCTAGAAATCGTTTATCTAAAAATCCTATTTTCCTTATATAATACAAGTAAAATAACTCACTTTTTCCTTCTTTTCCCGATATGAGATTGTGTAAAATAAAAGTTAACAATTGTTTGGGCGAGAATATTATTTTGAATCAAGCAATCTTAGTCGTTTAAGCTTTAATTAGATCAATCTTTAATTTATTTCGAATCAAACAAATCTAAATCAGTCAAATCGAAAACGGTTCACCTTATCGGCCAGGTCAAAGGACCAATCAACTTATACAAAAATTAATTAATTAAAACTTTTAAATTTTATTTTAATTTAAAAAATTAAAAATTTCTTGAACTGAAACATACACAACACTACAATATTAAATGTGATAGTAAGATTTATATAATGAAACAACTCATTTTTCCTCATTTTCCTGATGTGAGGTTGTGAAATAAAAGTTAATAATTGTTTGGACGAGAAATTCATTTCTAATCAAGCAATCTCAGTCGTTTATTTTTTAATAAGGTCAATCTTAGTTTATTTCCAATCAAACAAATCTAGGCAATATATTTTGATAAAACAACTAAAATCGGGGTTAAACCAATGAATCAGTAAAATCGAAAACGATTCAGCTTAATCGGCTAAGTAAAAAAACCAACCAATTTGCAACAAATTTAATTAATTAAAATTTTTTAATTTTATTTTAAAAATTAAACCATCTTAAATTAAACACATGTAAGTTGGGCAATTGCTTGGATTTTAAAAAGACAATGAGTTCAGATAAGACCAACGGTAATAATGGTGGCAAATCCTCCGAGGAAAAAGATCACTTAATCCGGAGCACCAAAAAGATTTAGGGTGCCAACGTTAAGGACGATGACACCATGCTTGATACCCGTTCAGTGGAGTCTCAGGTTGAGTTTGCTATAGCTCCAACAGGGACACCCAGTCCGGCCAAAAAATCAACACAAGTTCCCATACCCAAATCCTTCAAGGATGCTCTCACTGATAGAAGTCCGAATGAGAGACCTTTTGATGAAAATCTGGATGATCTTTCCACAGATGATGGTGATGAGATCGACGAAATGGAGTCATCGGTAACGGAAGTGCTGGGTATTCCCAAGATCTCACTACCTAAGAAATTATTGGCTAAAATTAGAAGGCCATGGAAGGATTGCCTCATTATTAAGCTGTTGGGGAAGAGGGTGGGCTATAGACTCCTGATGGCAAAGATTCGCAAACTTGGGGACCTCGAAGGAGATTTCGAAGCCATTGATCTCGATTCAGGTTTCTTCCTCATAAAATTCCAAATGAAAAAGGATTGTGCGTATGTTTATACAGGGGGTCGGTCCTTGGATTGTTCTGGTCCATTACCTCACAGTTCGTAAATGGCAACCCGATTTCAAACCGGCGGCGGCCGAGGAGGTGAAAACTGCCTTGTGGGTCAGATTTCCCCAATTTCCGATAGAGTACTACAATGAAAAAGTAATTTTTCACATTGCCAAGGCCTTGGGTAAACCTCTAAAAATTGACCTGAACACAACCACTTCGACCAGAGGCAAATATGCGCGTGTGTGTATAGAGATGGACCTCAAGAAGCCTCTGCTTTCATGTTTTGCTATTGGTAAGTATAACTACTCGATTGAATACGAACATTTACATACATTTTGTTTCAATTCTGGCAGGGTAGGCCATCGGAGGGAATGGTGTAGCGAGAAACCGGCATCGGTTGCAAATCCAGTCTCCACCGGAGCAGCTGCAAATCTGAATCCGACTGTTGGAGATCAGGTTGAAGGCTATAATGGCACATCTCAAACAAATTCGGAACCATTTGAACTTGCTGATGCCAACATTAGCAATTATGGGCCATGGATGCTTGTTGATCGAAGGGGGAAGAGAAATATTTACAATGACAATAAGAATGGGCCCATTAATAAAGCCATTACCACGGGCTCAATTAGAACTACCAGCCCATCTTCCCGTAAGGCCCAATGGAGAAATCCATCAACCTCAGCCCAACCCCCAAGTACTTCTCATTACCAGAATCATAAAACTACTTTTAAAACCAGTGGCCATAAAACCAACTTTATTGCTGGGAGCTCACGTGATATTCCCTGTTCAACTACTGAATCCCCATGTCGTCTAATCACATCAAACCCTTTTGAATGCTGACAGTCGTCTGTAAAGAAACCTGAGGAAGCTACCTCTACTCCTTGTCAGGAAGAAAATAGTGGTATCCAAGCGATGAAGATAGACTAATCTATTTTGGAAGCAAGCAAGGTATGTGAGCATCCAAACCATCAGAGTTTAGCTGTTATTCAGAAGGTGATGCCCCCTATAATATCAAATACTGCATCCCTTTCATCTTTTTCAACCCATCCGTACTCTATGGAGCATCCCATTTCCCCTCCTCTTTCCATTCAACCTTTAGTAGATGGAGATCCCAGAAGTGCATCACCACAAGATCACCTGTAACCAGGAATACCTTGCAATAAATCCCGAGATAAAAGCTATTCACCTAATCACATCAGAGTGATGGATAGAGGAAGCCCGAGTCATGATAGAGCTGAACATGGAGAGCTACGGCTCCAAAACACACAGCCTCCGGATCGGCTCAACAAGGGCCATGGTGAACGATCGCATTCGAGTAAGAAAGATTTTGGGGACTCCTGATTTTTGCCCCCTACCTCATTTTCCAAAATCATCATCCATGAAGCTACTTGTATGGAACTGCAGAGGTGCTGGAAACAAGGTGTTCAAACGCAACTTGCGTGAGCTAATCTCAACCCATAAACCAACAATATTGGTTCTCATGGAAACCAAAGTTCAACTTAGTTCAATGGGGCTCTTCTTTAACAAACTGGGGTTCACAGCCTTTACACATGTTGACCCGGTGGGTAGGTGTGGTGGTATCTGGATGTTGTGGGACCTCTTCAAAGCTATTGTTATGGCCTTAGATGCAAACACCCAAGTGATTCATGCTAAGATCAAACGTGATAATTTTCAAGATTGGATCCTTTCGACAGTTTATGCTAGCCCTAACCCAAGATTGAGAGATGCTCTCTGGAATAATTTGGAGTCCATGGCTGGTAATACTTCTGAGCCTTGGCTTGTGGCAGGGGACTTCAATGATTTTGCAAACCAAAATGAAAAACGCAGCTTTTCTACAAACCAAGATCAGGCAAGAACCCAGAAATTCCAAGCTAGGTTGAATAGATGTAAGCTCATGGACTTGGGGTGTTCAAGACCCCGGCTGACTTGGTCCAATGGGAGGCAGGGTATGGCAAATACACTTGAAAGACTTGACCGGGCTGTCTGTACCACGGAATGGAGGTTGCAATTTCAAGAAGGGTCAGTGACGAATCTTTTGAGAACTTATTCTGATCATGCTCCTATGCTTATCTACACTGAAGGTATGCAACATTCTAACCCTTCTCTGCGTCCTTTCAGAATGGAAGCTGCTTGGTTTTTAAACCCTGATTTTAAAAATCTGGTTAAAGATTCTCGGAATGATTCCAACAACTCAATCCTTGAAGCTATCACCTCTGTTACTTCTAAGGCTTTTCTATGGAATAAAAATGTTTTGGGGAATATTTTTCATAATAAACGGTGGCTTCTGGGTAGAATTGAGGGCATTCAAAAGGCTCAATCAAAGAATTTTTCCCATAGCTTGTTTGTTTTAGAAAAAGATTTGATTAAATATTACAATAATATTTTGTACCAAGAGGAAATTTTTTGGTTTCAAAAATCACGTTCTAACTGGATCTCTTTGGGCGAAAGAAATACTTGATTTTTTCATATTTCTACTTTGGCTAGGAGAAGACATTCACGTGTTATCACTTTGAAAGACCTTAGTGGCAATTGGATTTCTGAACCCACTGCTTTGAAAAATCATGTTGGTAATTATTTTGAGGATTTGTTCACTGCCTTACCTGAGGTAACTGGGGCTAGCTGGGAGCATGTTATGCTTTCTAAATTTACTATGGATGATAATGTTGAGTTGGGTAGACCTGTAAGCAACTTGGAAATCTGGAAAGCTATGAAGTCTATCAAAGCTTTTAAGGTCCCCGGTTGGGATGGCATTCAATCTCTTTTCTACCATTTGTATCGGGACATTGTGGGATCTTCTGTTTGCAATTTTGTTAAATCTTGTTTCAACTCAAGAGATATCCCCTCAGATATTAACAAAACTCTAATCACTCTTATCCCGAAAATTGACAATCCGGAATCCATCAAACAGTTTAGGCCCATTAGTTTGTGCAATGTTCTTTATAAATGTAGACACCCCATTTTTGACCGACCTTAAGACTCAGACGTCACCGATTGAACGCTTGGTGATGTTGCATATTGTGCTCGTTCTGAGGTTTCAAAGTTTCGGCTGCGAGCTTTGCCTCCGAACTTCGGGACTCTTGCGTGCTTTGCCTCGGTTCGCGAACTAGGCTCGGTTTTCTTTGTTTCTCTTCCAGAAGGGAGAGAGAGGTCTCGTAGATCATCTCTCAGTGGCCGTAGGTTATGTTTCGTGGTCGTAGGCCATTTTGCCCGTTTGGAGTCCGGTTTTCGATTTTTCGGAGCCGTTGGCCGTGTGCCTCGATTTGGGACCGCTTAACCACCTCCGTTTGCTCCGGTTTTTGGCATGCATCTTATTTACTCCCTTTTGAAGGGCACTGCGGTCCGAAAAACCAACTTCGCGGTCGAACACCACTTCCGGTGCCTAACAGTCAATTTTTGGGGCCTCGGGCTGCATGTTTCGGCCCCCGAACCTCCATTTTGCATCGGTTTGAGTTCATTTTTGGCAGGGACCTCTGTTTCATTGTTAAGAAGGTCGTAGAAGAGTGGGAGGCCATCAATTGTTCTGACGACCATGTTTTATTCCTCCATCGCCCTCTGTCGCCCGTTTTTCCCACTTGAAAGCCAATGTTGACCACCCTAAGGCCACTTTTTCTTACCCCAAACCACATATTTGTGTTGTACACACCTGGGAGGCCACCAATATCATATGGCCGGCCAGTAATTGTGTGTGACCCTTTTGAACCCCTCCTAAAAGTGGCCTTTTCTCTCTCCTGGTTCATTCTCTCCAGTTTTTGACTACATGGTTGTGTTGTGCACACATGAGAGGCCTTCTTTTTGGCATGGCCGGCCATTAACCTTCATTGACCCTTTTGACCCTTGGCCGACCGGCCATGGGAAAGGCCGACCGGCCACCTAAACCCTAGGAAACTGGCCGGCCGTGATTCTCTCTCCAGGTACTTTACAAAAATGCCCTCTATTTCCCCCCAGATTTTGTATCCGGGGGGGCCAACTTTTGAGGGGAAATTTGAATTCCATTCCCCCCCTTTTGCCTATAGATCCAGGCCCTCCAGCTCCCATTAGAGGGGTTAGAAAATCTTGTCTAAGCCTCCTACATTGTATCTCTCTCTCTCTACACTCCAACCCTCAAAACCCCTCAAATCCCACACCCCTTTCTACACCACCACATAGCACCACACCACCACCATCCTTTCCAACACTTGGAGCTGGTTTTCCAGAGCTTAGGAGCACCTTTTCTCAAGCCAAGAGCTGCTGAAGCTTGGTCTACAAGGGTGAGTCTTCATTCTCCCTCTTTTGTGCTTTATTTTGTTCTATATCTAAGACATACTTGCTTACATTTTTGGGCTCCGACCCTAACTGAAAATAGTCATGTTTTGATGTCTTTTTCATGATTGATTGAGGGTCCTTCCATGTTTAAGGTCTTTAGCTACCACTTGCTTCTTTACCTCTCTTGTATGCCTCTTTCTTGCATAGTATTTTAGGCTCATTTGTAAACTGTTTTGAGCTTGGTCATAAACTGAAAAGTGGCTTATTTTGAGCCCTTATTCAACATTGTTTAAGGGCTCTTCACTGTTTGAGGCTTCCTTTTGTCACTTGCCTCTTCATCCCTCTTTTGGCCTTACTTTTGCATGTTTTGTTAGCCCCTTGTGCTTGTGTTTTTGGGCTCTGGTCTGAACTGTAAATAGCCTTATTTTGACCCCCTATTTATGTTTGATCAAGGGAATTTTGCTTTTTGAAGCTCCCTTTTTGCTCTTTGCGTTTAAACCTCTCTTTAGGCCTTATTTTGCATAGTATTTTAAGCTTGCATGTGCACTGTTTTGGGTTTGGTCACTAATTGTAAAATACCATGTTTTGAGCCCCTCTTCAACTTTGTTGAAGGGCTCTTGGCCATTTAGGGCCAGCAGCTGCTACTTGCTTCATTATCTCTCTTTTGGGGCCATTTTTGCATGTTAACTTAGCCCTATTTGTGTTCACTTTTTGACCTTGCTTAAAGCTGTAAATATTCTTGTTTTGGGACTGTCTTGATTCTTTCTTCACACTTCATGTTTGAATAATGCATGCTTTGCATAGCCATAGGTCATTCCATGTACCTAATTTCATGTTTCGGGTCTCATTCCATGTATCGGGTGCCATGTTTTCATGTTCTGGGGCCGTTTTGCATCATATTTTGCTACTGAAATTTGCATGCTAGTATGCCATATTCCATGCCTTGCCATGTCTTGTTAGAGTGGCATTTGGTGCCTTAGGGTCGATCCTCGGTTCGCGTGCACGTGGGCACGCATTTCAAGTTGTCTCATTTTCATCGTATGGCTACTAATGTGAGTGTGGCTGAGGTCCACTCATGTTGGTGTAATTCCATTGTGCATTGAGTATGCCATTTCATTTTATAGCATTGCGTATGCTAGGTTGTATGTTAGAGCATTGCGTATGCCTTGTTACATCGTGCATTGTGTATGCCATCTCATAGCATTGTGCATGCTAGGTTGTATATTAGTTGCATTCATGCATGTCATGCATATTGCATTGTGCTTGGGATAGGAGTTAGCCCGAGCACGGGAAACGAGGGACGTTTCGTACTTCGAGTGACGGAACGTGTCTCAATTCCCAATCACCGACACTCTGGATTATCCATGATGGAGTTTAGGTTTTGTTGTGTTTATATGTGCATTCATTTCATATTGAGTCGTGCAATTCGACTCCTCAGCCATCATGCATCGATATGCGTGATTGGTGGCACAAGGACCGAGGACTACACTCCCTGAAGAGTAGTCAAGCATACATATGTGAAAATACTTTGCCATGCCCCTTTGTTGCTCTCTGTTGCAGCAAATCAGAAATCAGCAGTCTTCCGGAGCTTGGCACACGTTCCAAGAACAATTGCAAACAGAGGCAAATCGGGGCATCGCGAGGGATTCTCCGCATAAGGCAACCCAAGCATGCATCATCCATCATCCGGAGCAGATTTGAGGCAGTCCCTGGCTTGCATGCCAATTTATTGCTTTCCTAATTTAATTTGTCAATTAATTAGGGTTTTGTACATATTTGGACTGTAATTATTTGGGACTGTATATTATTTATTTGGACCCTCCGAGTGAGGGCACAACTGTAATAAGTGTGCGTGTGTGTGATGTATGTCTTCCAACCCCACGTCTTTCTCCCTTTTATTTACCTACTTATGATGGTTAGATTAGGGCATGTGTAGACACCCCATTTTTGACCGACCTTAAGACTCAGACGTCACCGATTGAGCGCTTGGTGATGTTGCATATTGTGCTCGTTCAGAGGTTTCAGAGTCTCGGCTGCGAGCCTTGCCTCTGGACTTCCGGACTTTTTCATGCTTTGCCTCGGTTTGCAAACCAGGCTCTGTTTTCTCTGTTTTCTCTTCCCAAAGGGAGGGAGAGGTCTCGTAGATCATCTCTCACTGGCCGTAGGCTACGTTTCGTGGTCGTAGGCCATTTTGCCCGTTTAGAGTCTGGTTTCTGATTTTTCGGAGCCGTTGGCCGTGTGCCTCGGTTCGAGACCGCTTAACCACCTCCGTTTGCTCCGGTTTTTGGCATGCATCTTATTTGCTCCCTTTTGAGGGACACTGGGGCTCGAAAACCAAATTTGTGGTCGAACACCACTTCCGGTGCCTAACAGTCAGTTTTCGGGGCCTCGGACTGCGTGTTTCGGCCTCCGAACCTTCATTTTGCATCAGTTTGGGTTCATTTTTGGCAGGGACCTCTGTTTCATTGTTAAGAAGGTCGTAGAAGGATGGGAGGCTAGCAATTGTTCTGACAACTAGTTTTATTCCTCCATCGCCCTCTGTTGCCCGTTTTTTCTCCCTCGAAAGCCAATGTTGACCACCCTAAGGCCACTTTTTCTTGCCCCAAACCACATATTTGTGTTGTACACACCTGGGAGGCCACCAATATCACATGGCCGGCCAGTAATTTTGGTTGACCCTTTTGAACCCCTCCTAAAAGTGGCCTTTTCTCTCTCATGGTTCATCATCTCCAGTTTTTGACCACATGGTTGTGTTGTGCACACATGAGAGGCTCTTTTTTTGGTATGGCCGGCCATTAATCCTCATTGAGCCTTTTGACCCTTGGCCGGCCGGCCATGGGGAGAGCCGGCCGGCCACCTGCAACTTCAATAACCGGCCGGCCATGATCCCCTCCACTGGTACATTTCAAATGTGTATTCTGTTTCCCCCCAGATTTTGCATCCGGGGGGTTGCACTTTTGCCTATATAACAGCAGCTCCAGCTCCTATCTGAGGGTTACAAAATTTTTCTCTAAGCCTCCTATATTGTCTCTCCCTCTCCTTCTCTAACCCCCAGCAGATATATCCAAGCGGCCTCCCACTGGCCCATGTCCTCGTCGTAAGGGATAGACCAACCTCCCATGTCAAGGCCAGTCAGCACAGCAAAGTCAAACGGGGTCATAGTCAAGTCCCCCGTGGCAGAAAAATGGAAGGAGTTGGTGGTGTCCCACCATCTCTCCACAAAGGGGGCTATCAGCGTCCTCCTGGCAGGACAACGAGATAACCCAGTACAGAAGGGCCCAAACCCCGCCAAGTCAACCAAAACCCAAACAGCCTCCGGGAGCTCGGTATACCAATCTCTCGCCGCGGTAAAGCCATATCCCCGCACTGTGCGAGAAGTCACCTGCATTCAGAATGAATACATGTTTCAGCATGAAATGAATAAGCTGCGTGCAAATAAATTGAATAGGCTGCGTGCAAAGTAAAATAAGTTAGGCTGCGTGTTCAATTCTCAATCAGTGTAGGCTGCGTGTTCACAATCAATTTGGGTTGTGTGTTCAGAAAATCAATGTTTTGGGCTGCGTGTTCAACTCTCAATCAGTGTGGGCTGTGTGTTCACAATCAATTTAGGCTGTGTGTTCAGAAAATCAATGTTTTGGGCTGCGTATTCAACTCTCAATCTGTATGTGCTGCGTGTTCACCATCAATTTGGGCTATGTGTTCAAAAAATTAGTGTTTTGGGCCGCGTGTTCAACTCTCAATCAGTGTGTGCTGCGTGTTCACAATCAATTTGGGCTGTGTGTTCAGAAAATTAGTGTTTTGGGCCGCGTGTTCAACTCCCAATCAGTGTGTGCTGCGTGTTCACCTTCAATTTGGGCTGTGTGTTCAGAAAATCAGTGTTTTGGGCTGCGTGTTCAACTCTCAATCAGTGTGGGCTGCGTGTTCATAATCAATTTGGGCTGTGTGTTCAGAAAATCAGTGTGTGCTGCGTGTTCACCATCAATTTGGGCTGTGTGTTCAGAAAATCAATGTTTTGGGCTGCGTGTTCAACTCTCAATCAGTGTGTGCTGCGTGTTCACCATCAATTTGGACTGTGTGTTCAGAAAATCAATGTTTTGGGCTGCGTGTTCAACTCTCAATCAGTGTGTGCTGCGTGTTCACCTACAATTTGGGTTGTGTGTTCAGAAAATCAGTATTTTGGGCTGCGTGTTTAACTCTCAATCAGTGTGTGCTACGTGTTCACCTTTAATTCGGACTATGTATTCAGAAAATCAGTGTGTGGGCTGCCTGTTCAACCCTCAACCGATGTGTGCCGTGTGTTCACAATCAATTTATGGGCTGAGTGTTCAGGAATTAGAGTGATTGGACCGTGTGTTCAGAGTGCAAACAGAATGCATGAAAAATTCATAATATGTTACAGAAAAGGTAGAAACGAAGTAAATACCTCTCGTGCCTCATGGGAGAGGTGATACTCTGGCTCCCGCAAAAGGAGATCCCCGGGTGCTCGCTTGTCGAAATCGGTGAAGTAATAGAAAACAGCCCGTGGGAGGATATGAGCCTGAGGGGTGTACCTCTCGGGGATAAAGGGGCGAACCCTCGGATGCAAAGACATGATTTCAAGCTCGCCTCCGGCGCCTGGAGAACCTTCGCCGTGGGGAAAGTGACCCGCCATTTCAAGAAATCTGCAAAAAGGGGCAAAATGAGCAAAAATGAGCCAAAATCGGAAAAAGTCAACAAAAGTCAACTCTCGGGAAATGAAAAAGTCAACAAAAGTCAACTCTCGAGAAAATCTTCCAAATATTGAGACAAACTCACCTCAAGTGGCGAAAATGAGAAAAGAAGCCCCGAAATCAAAATTTAATCGGTTCAAAGTGCTTAAAACTGAAAGATTTCACGAAAACAACTTGCGTGGGACATTGGAAAACGCATATGGAGCACAGATCTGAGGGAGAAAATGGTTTGGGAAGCAAGAGGAGATGTTTTCGGAGCTGCACTTGTGAGCACGAAGTGTTTGGATGAGTGTATTTAAAGAGAAGAGGCTGAAAAGACAAAACTGCCTCGAATCTGGGCTAAGTGGCCGGCCGGCCACTTTTTCTGGCAGGCCGGCCATTCTCTTTTCAAAAACTGGCCGGTGGCCTCCCTCTCCCAATAAAACTGGCCAGTGGTGTTCCCCACATGCCCCCTAAGGTCCCTGCAAATTTTGGGGAAGATTGGAGTCTCCGGGACCTGAAAAAGTACAAGAGAAGTGCACTTTCTGTCGTGAAATCGCTCCGCCGGAACCTCAGCTTCAACTTCCGATGCGTGTCTCATCACTACTCGTCGAAAGTGAGATATATCCTTTTGAACATGTTGTAACCCCTCCGAGAAGTGAACCGGAGGCCGCGATCGAGCCGCCCTCGCCGAAACGCGCATTTCCTTGCTCATTGTTTTGGGACAAACATACATCCTGGTTTACGTTTGTCTGCATTATCATGCACATAACTTGCATTCTCATGCACATACTTGCATTGTTATGCACGTCTCTTTGATATCACCGAGCCTCCGTGCTTAAACTCGCGTTGTCACGCGTGTTCCTTCCCGCATTGCGATGCACTTTTCCATCAACACCGCGATTGTCTGCATTCAATATCACACTGAATATATATTGTTAGATATGTTGTGCTTGTTGAGTTTCTTCATTTTGCAGGCACGATATTGTATGTACGGTTCATTTGAGGCTGGTGCGACCAGACGAATCGCGCAGGTATCGTATCTTCTCCGTGTGAGACGCGACGAGAATTGAATAATTCTCTGCATTCCTAACTGCATGAAATGTAGTTGTTGCTTTGCATTCTTGCTTAAAACTGTTGCATCTATTTGCGAATACTTGCCTCATTACAGCTTGCTGCATTTGCATGATCATGAGCTACCTTCGGCTTCTTGCATTGTCGGTTGCATTTTGCCCCTGCCTGCGGGCATGCCTGCGGGCGCATCTCTGTTTATCTCACCTGTTTGTCTAAGTCTTCGGCCTTGTCAAAAATGGGTCGTCTCCGGGCTTTGACATTCACTCCCGTCACTTATGACTTTCGAGTTCTGTCAAAGAGGGGCAACTGTAGACACCCCATTTTTGACCGACCTTAAGACTCAAACGTCACCGATTGAGCGCTTGGTGATGTTGCATATTGTGCTCGTTCAGAGGTTTCAGAGTCTCGGCTGCGAGCCTTGCCTCCGGACTTCCGGACTCTTTTATGCTTTGCCTCGATTTGCGAACCAGGCTCTGTTTTCTCTGTTTTCTCTTCCCGAAGGGAGGGAGAGGTCTCGTAGATCATCTCTCAGTGGCCGTAGGCTACGTTTCGTGGTCGTAGGCCATTTTGCCCGTTTGGAGTTCGGTTTCTGGTTTTTCGGAGTCGTTGGCCGTGTGCCTCGGTTCGGGACCGCTTAACCACCTCTGTTTGCTCCTGTTTTTGGCATGCATCTTATTTGCTCCCTTTTGAGGGACACTGGGGCTCGAAAACCAACTTCGTGGTCGAACACCACTTCCGGTGCCTAACAGTCAGTTTTCGGGGCCTCGGACTGCGTGTTTCGTCCCCCGAACCTTCATTTTGCATCGGTTTGGGTTCATTTTTGGCAGGGACCTCTGTTTCATTGTTAAGAAGGTCGTAGAAGGATAGGAGGCCAGCAATTGTTCTGACAACCAGTTTTATTCCACCATCGCCCTCTGTTGCCCGTTTTTTCTCCCTCGAAAGCCAATGTTGACCACCCTAAGGCCACTTTTTCTTGCCCCAAACCACATATTTGTGTTGTACACACCTGGGAGGCCACCAATATCACATGGCCGGCCACTAATTCTGGTTGACCCTTTTGAACCCCTCCTAAAAGTGGCCTTTTCTCTCTCTTGGTTCATCCTCTCCAGTTTTTGACCACATGGTTGTGTTGTGTACACATGAGAGGCTCTTTTTTTGGTATGGCCGGCCATTAATCCTCATTGAGCCTTTTGACCCTTGGCCGGTCGGCCATGGGGAGAGCCGTCCGGCCACCTGCAACTTCAATAACCGGCCGGCCATGATCCCCTCCACTGGTACATTTCAAATGTGTATTCTGTTTCCCCCCAGATTTTGCATCCGGGGGGCTGCACTTTTGGGGGGAAACTTGAATTCTTTCCCCCTCATTTTCCCCCCCTTTCTCCCCTTCTTTTGCCTATATAATAGTAGCTCCAGCTCCTATCTGAGGGTTACAAAATTTTGCTCTAAGCCTCCTATATTGTCTCTCCCTCTCCTTCTCTTCCAAGCACCAAAACCTCTCCAAACCCTACACCATTTCCACACCACCACCTAGCACCATACCACCACCATCCATTCCAGCCACTTGGAGCTGTTTTCCAGAGCTAAGGAGCCACCAAACTCAAGCCAAGAGTTGTCAAAGACTTGGTCTTCAAGGGTAAGTCCTCTCCTCCCTCTTTCTTGCCCTATTTTGCTCAATATATTAGCCATACTTGCTTGCATATTTGGGATCCGACCCTAACTGAAAATAGTCATTTTTTGATGTATTTTTCATGTTTGTTTGAGGGCCTCTCCCTGTTTGAGGTCTCTAGCTACCACTTTCTTCTTTACCTCTCTTGTATGCCTCTTTCTTGCATAGTTTTTTTGGCCTATTTGTAAACTGTTTTGAGCTTGATTGTAAACTGTAAAGTGGCTTATTTTGAGCCCTTATTTAACATTGTTGAAGGGCTCTCCACTGTTTGAGGCTTCCATCTGTCACTTGCCTCTTTAACTCTCTTTTGGCCATATTTTTGCATGATTTGTTAGCCCCTTGTGCTTGTGTTTTTGGACTCTGGTTCAAACTGTAAATAGCCTTATTGTACCCCCTCTTCATGTTTTATCAAGGGACTTTTTCTTTTTGAGGCTCCCCTTTTACACTTTGTGTTTAAGCCTTTTTTTAGGCCTTATTTTGCATAATATTTTAGGCTTGCATGTGCACTGTTTTGGGTGTGGTCATTAACTGTAAAATACCATGTCTTTGGCCCCTCTTCAACTTTGTTGAAGGGCCCTCCTCTTTTTGAGGCCAGCAACCATCACTTGCTTCTTTGTCTCCCTTTTGGCCCATTTCTTGCACATTGTTTTAGGCCTATTTGTGTTTAGATCCGTAGCTTGTTATAAACTGTAAAGTACTTCATTTTGAGCCCCTCTTCAACTTTGTTGAAGGGCTCTCGGCCATTTAGGGCCAGCAGCTGCTACTTGCTTCATTACCTCTCTTACAGGGCCTTTTTTTGCATGCTAGCTTAGTCCTATTTGTGTTCATTGTTTGGCCTTGCTTAAAACTGTAAATATGCTTTTTTTGGGACTACCTTGAATCTGTCTTCACACTTCATGTTCAAATAGCTCATGCTTTGTATAGCTATAGGCCAATGCATATGCCTAGTTTTGTATTTCGGGTTCATTCTATGCATCGGGTGCCATGTTTCCATGATTCGGGGCTGTTTTGTGTCATATTTCAGCACTGAAATTTGCATGTTTGCATACCATGTTCCATGCCTTGCCATGCCTTGTTAGAGTGGCATTTGTGCTTTAGGTTCGGTCCTCGATTTGCGTGCATGTGTGCACGCATTTCGAGTGTCTCATTTTCATCTCATGGCTACTAATGTGAGTGTGGATGAGGTCCACTCATGTTGGTGTAAGTCCATCGTGCATTGTGTATGCCATTCCATTTCATAGCATTGTGTATGCTAGGTTGCATGTTAGCGCATCGTGTATGCCATGTTACCTCGTGCATCGTGTATGCCATTCCATAGCATTATGCATCCTAGGTTGTATATTAGTTGCATTCATGCATGTCATGCATATCGTATTGTGTTTGGGATAGGAGTTAGCCCGAGCACGGGAAACGAGGGACGTTTCGTACTTCGAGTGACGGAACGTGTCTCAATTCCCAGTCACTGACACTCCGGATTATCCATGATGGAGTTTAGGTCTTGTTGTGTTTATATGTGCATTCATTTCATATTGAGTCGTGCAATTCGACTCCTCGGCCATCATGCATCGATATGCGTGATTGGTGGCACGAGGATCGAGGACTACACTCCCTGAAGAGTTGTCAAGCATACATATGTGAAAATACTTTGCCATGCCCCTTTGTTGCTCTCTGTCGCAGCAAATCAGAAATCAGCAACCTTCTGGAGCCTGGCACGCATTCCAAGAACAATTGCAAACAGAGGCAAACCGGGGCATCGCGAGGGATTCTCTGCACAAGGCAACCCGAGCATGCATCATTCATCATCCGGAGCAGATTTGAGGCAGTCCTTGGCTTGCATGCCAATTTATTGCGTCCTAGTTTAATTTGTTAATTAATTAGGGTTTTGTAATTATTTGGACTGTAATTATTCATTCGGGACTGTATATTATTTATTCGGACCCTCTGCGCGAGGGCACAACTGTAATAAGTGTGCGTGTGTGTGATGTATGTCTTCCAACCCCAAGTCTTTCTCCCTTTTATTTACCCGCTTATGATGGTTAGATTAGGGCATGTTTCAATTAGCATACAGTATGATAGCATGTTTGCATTCATTCATCTGTTTTGCATGCACCGGGCTCGACGCATCATACTAACTGCATTGTATTTTCAAATCCAAGTTGAATACATGTTAGCTGTAGCATTTCATATGCCATGTTTAGAATAGCCGAGCCCATATTAGTTGCATTTTTGCATGTGTTGCATTAGGCATTTCTGTATAGTTAGGATTATGCATGGATTTCTAACATAGTTTCTGTTTTGGCTTGGAGTACTCGATAAGTTTTTATGCTTTAGCATCCTTGCATACGTGTGAGTGATTGCCATGAATAGCATTCTTACCATGAGGCTATATGCTTATGTGATATAACTGCCTGAATGCTTGTGGGTGAAGGTTGGGTTATTTGAATTGGAACAATTCATCAAATGTGTGTTTTAAAGCCCACTAGATAGTGGCAAAATCATGTTTTCTAAGCCCACCCGAGGGTGGCAAATCCACGTCTTAGCCTACTTGCGGGTAGCACCATCAAACCATTTTCAAAATAAACAAACATGAAATGTTTTGTTCCAATTCAGATGATCCAGTCTATACTTGTATGTTGTGCGCATCACATAGTAAATCTAGGCTAATAACCGGAATAAGAACGCATAAAGTTTTCAAAACTAGATATCATGGTTAGTAGAGGCCGATCTTTGATCAGGCGAGCGGGGGTGCTCACGAAGTGACCTTCCCCAATCGTACCCAAGTTCCCGAGCCGAGGCAACTTTGGTAATGACGGACACGTGGCATTAGGCAAACGAGTCAGGGTTTCCTAAATTTCCCCGAAATAAAATATTTTGGTGACGACTCTACATCTGGCAAAGCAGTCCATGTTTGGCACTTCTTTCAAAATCTGTTTTCTCAAAACGATTTGCCGGATTTGGACTCTTTGGTTCAGGTTTAGAACCGTGACAATTTTAGAGTCCTGAACTGTAGTGAGCCCAATATCGAACGGAACGTGGGGGACTCGTTCCTCTCCGGGGCGTTCGAGGACGTCTACAGCATGTTTCAATTAGCATACAGTATGATAGCATGTTTGCATTCATTCATCTGTTTTGCATGCACCGAGCTCGGCGCATCATACTAACTGCATTGTATTTTCAATTCCAAGTTGAATACATGTTAGCTGTAGCATTTCATATGCCATGTTTAGAATAGCTGAACCTGCTATAGGTGCATTTTTGCATGTGTTGCATTAGGCATTTCCGTATAATTAGGATCATGCATGGATTTCTAATTAGCTTCTGTTTTGGCTTGGAGTACTCGGTAAGTTTTATGCTTTAGCATCCTTGCATGCGTGTGAGTGACTGCCATGAATAGCATGCTTACCATGAGGCTATATGCTTATGTGATATAACTGCCTGAATGCCTGTGGGTGAAGGTTGGGTTATTTGAATTGGAATAATTCATCAAATGTGTGTTTTAAGCCCACTAGATAGTGGCAAAATCATGTTTTCTAAGCCCACTCGAGGGTGGCAAATCCACGTCTTAGCCTACTTGCGAGTAGCACCATCAAACTATTTTCAAACAAACAAACATGAAATGTTTTGTTCCAATTCAGGCGATCCAGTCTATACTTGTATACTGTGCGCATCACATAGTAAATCTAGGCTAATAACCGGAATAAGAACACATAATGTTTTCAAAAATAGATATCATGGTTAGTAGAGGCCGATCTTTGATCGGGCGAGCGGGGGTGCTCACGAAGTGACCTTCCCCAATCGTACCCAAGTTCCCAAGCCGAGGCAACTTTGGTGATGACGGACACGTGGCCTTAGGCAACAATTTAGGGTTTCCTAAATTTCCCCCAAAATAAAATATTTAGGTGGCGACTCTGTATCTGGCAAAGCAGTCCATGTTTGGCACTTCTTTCAAAATCTGTTTTCTCAAAACGATTTGTCGGATTTGGACTCTTTGGTTCAGATTTAGAACCGTGACAATTTGAGAGTCCGAACTGTAGTGAACCCCAAATGAATAGAACGGGACTCATCCCTCCCGGGGCGTTCGGGGACGTCTACAGTTTCTGGCGACTCTGCTGGGGATTTAGAGAACTTGACTCGAACTCATGATATCTGGTTTTGACTACACTTATGTGTTTCTTTGCATTGCATTTGCATTGGTGCGCCTAGGACACCGTGTTGCTATTCCTGAACGGTTTGCCGGAGGCTTGTCTTGTCAAGACATGACCATAAGGCTGACCGGTTGTGGGCTCTGCCAGTATGGGAACACAAACCCCGGTTTTACCGGGGCACCCTTTTGACTATTCGACCTAGTGCATATTCGGAATCCATAGTGACAATTCCAAGCTAGGACAGGTTGCTTACCCGATTTAGGTTGTTTGAAACCGCTGCGTGCGTAGTGAAACCCTAGCTCCTGACAAAATAGGACAGGGAAACCCTACCCCAACATAGGGGTGTTTTGGCTCTCACTTATCTGTTATGTGCTGTAAGAGTGCGTCTCTACAGGGAAAATGCATGTATCAGTTTATGAGTTTAGGCACCAGGCCTGCGGGCATCAGTCAGTGTTTGAGAATCAGTTATCTGCGGGTATCAGAGATTCAGTTTTCGAGGACAGCGATTCAGGGATAATGATCAGTGTTTGAGGACAGTGTGTATTCAGCTTATCGACCGTGTGTTGTTATGCCCAGCCGTGTGTTGTTTATTTATTTTTAGCTGTTATGCTGTTCATTTATCTGATTGTTTATTTCCTTATTGCTTTACTTATCTTTCTGCTAGGATAGGGGTTTTAGCACAATTGCTTCCGACCCAGTAGATATTCCCCAAGCACTTTGGACAAGAGGTCGTCGGCTCAATCGATCTAAGGATGTGATTGACGGACAACCAGTGTTCCATTCTCTACCCCCCGTTGTCAGGAGAAGGCCGAAAAAGCGTAGTGCGTCTGAACAAAGGCTACCAGAGCAGTGGTCTACCCTAGCAGTGAATAGCCGGGTTGAGGTGTCAGTTTCTGCCATAGAGATACACATACCAGTTAGTCAGCAAGATCAGCAGAATACTGCCAGGATGGAAGAAATGATGCGCCAGCTCCAAGAGAACATGAAACAAATGCAGGAGGACGCTGCTTGCCAAGCAGAGTTCTCTAAATAGCAGGCCACAGTCATGGCTCAGCAGGCCGAGCTAATCACTAGACTGCAACAGCAAAATGCAACATCTGCCTCACATCAAGTTCCTCCTCCACCAGGGGTCCCGTTACCCGAGCAGGCACCTACTGTCCAGAATGCCCTGCCAAACACCCAGAACACCTTACCCAATGTCCAGAACATCCAAGAGGACACAGACCTTCCAACGGGGCCAGCTCTGCCCCCGCTTCCGCCTCAACTGTCCAAGACCCATACACCCAACCACCCGGACTCTCCCTTCGAGTTCGAAATAGACCATACAGCTCTGAAACTGAGCAAGCTCGAGAAGCTTTTCAAGAAATCACAAGGAGTAAAGGCTATTCCGGATATCGAGGACGGATATACCGATGTGGCCGTAACGTTGCCAGATAGATTCAAGATGCCGCAGATTGATCGTTTCGACGGATCTGGGGATCCTATGGTCCACCTCTGGTTATTCTCAGATATACTGCGGCCAATGGGCCTAACCCGACCACAAAAGCTTTCGCTGTTCGGCCGAACCCTGTCAGGTGTGGCCGCTATCTGGTACGCGAAGTTGGAAGATGAGGTAAAAAGAAGTTGGGATGAAATGGTTGAGGCCTTTGTCGCACAGTACTCGTACAATACCCAAATCGAGATTACAACTCGTGATCTCGAAACAACGAGGCAGGAGCCCAAAGAGACTTTCTCAGATTTCGTAACTCGGTGGAGGGCGAAGGCATCGATGATGACTTTGAGGCCCACTGATAAGGACCAAATCAGGATGATTGTGCGCAACCTCCAACCAAAATTGATGCAGAAGATGATTGTACTCCCATTCCCCACCTTTTTGGATCTACATGAGATGGGGGTACAAATCGAGGATGCGATGAAGCAAGGTCTGATTGACCAAGACAGGGAGCAACCCCGGAGAACATTTAACCGCAACAATAACGCAGGCCTGAGTGGCGTTGCAACCGCAAGAGCTTCGGAGGTCAGCATGGTCGCCACCGTTCCCCCTCTCCTTCCAAGGCCCACAGCAGCCACACCCTTCTCCGGTGCATCCGGAAGTAATACCCAAACCACTAAATACCAGCCCAGAGGCCAAAGAACCTTCACCCTACTGTACATGCCTTTGTCTAAGGCTCTGGGGGTCTTAATCAGAAAGGGGCATCTAAAACCCCTGGAGTCGAGGCCTTTACCAAATCCACTTCCACCCTCTCACAACCCAGCCAAGTACTGTGCATATCACCAGCAGCACGGTCATGATACTGACCAATGTTTCAGGCTGCGTCACGAGATTCAAGACCTCATTGACAAAAATGTGATTCTACATCTAGAGAAACCTAACGTCACAACCAATCCACTCCCTACACACAACCAAGCTCCACCTCCCAAAAGAGTCAATCTTATCCAGACTGGGGTCGTGTCTTACGATCCTAGCATCTATATTACTCCTACCCATCTACCTAAGACGGAGGTGCTCCTTCTCGACTACACTGACTTCTTGTGCATATTAGACATCTCTACAACCCAACCTGAGCCAGTGGTGGCGACTGTGGAAGACAGCGCAACAGAGGTTGCAGAGGAGGATGGAATGGTTGAGACAGGGTTTGAGCAGTCTGGAAACTTTGCTGGGGAAACCTACGACCCAAGTGAGTACATCCTGTCAGTAGGCCAATCTGAGCTAAGTGTAGGGTTGCCAGAAAAAGTAGAACTATGTGTGATTCAGGGGGACAAATTTGAACAAGGAACGGACAATCTGACGGTTGTAGAAGAGGGCCTTGCCAACCTCCAGTTCTTCAGTGACCAAGAATCAGGGGATGCGACAGTCAACTGGTTTGAATATGAGGAGTCTGCAGAAGTTACCGGATGGTTAGATGATCAACTAGACATTGTAGAATTTCAACCAGAACAAGGCCAAGCAGGGGCGAGAGTACCAGTGATGGCCGGAAGGGCCGAAAGTCAGAGTGCATTGCCGGAGAGCGCCGTTACAAAGAATTTCGCTCAAGACAAAAGCATTGTGAATGTAGGGAAAGTTGAACAACAAACTGCACTGACGCAGGTAGAACAACAGGGTTCTGAGAGAACCGGGAAAGCCAAAATCCATGAGGGGATCGGAAGTGCTGTGGGCACAAGAATAGAGGATGTTGTGAGCATGCAGGCTGAAAGTGCTGTGAGTACAAACATGCCCGAGCCAGACAGGTGCCTTTTGAATGCCAACGGAATGTAGTGGGAAGACGATGACTTATGTCTTGCCCACACAGATGAAGACTGGGGAAGCAATCAACCAGACAACACCTAGTACCTCGATAAGGTTGATCACATGACAAGAAGCGGGCGGTACTTCAAGCCCCCACACCTAGACCAACCCGAGGCATCTGGGAAGGACAAAGAAGCCGAGAGACAGAAAGAGAAGCAGATCGAAGAGGAAGCTGTACTGAAACAGCTGAAGAAGATACAAGCAGATATCTCCATCTGGGGACTGCTTATGGCGTCGCGAGTACACAGACAGGCTGTCTTATCTGCCATGGACAAGGCCAAACTCTCTATAGATACTACACCAGAACAGCTGGTTGGGCTGGTTTTTCCAGGAGGAGGTTCCCCGGCATTAACCTTTTCAGACAAAGAACTACCACCTGAGGGCACAAATCACAACAAACCCCTCTACGTTTCCGTGGAATGTAGAGACAAGTGGATACCAGTGGTACTTGTTGATACCGGGTCCACCATTAATGTCTGCCCAACTAGAACAGCGTATGCAATCGGGTTGAAGCCCGCAGACTTCGTGCCGACTGCTCAGGTGATTAGAGCATATGATAATACTAGCAGAGAAGTGATGGGGATTGTCAAAATTCAGACCCAGGTTGGTCCCGGACAGCATAACATTGAATTCCATGTCTTGGACATTCCCGCAACCTTCAATCTACTCTTGGGGCGGCCGTGGTTACACCAAGTAAAGGCAGTCTCTTCCACTTTACATCAGATGTTAAAGTACCCTCACGGGAAGGGGGTGGCTATTGTCTTCGGGAATTCATCAATCCATCCGCCACCGGAAGTGTCCACACCAGTCTTGGAAATCGAGCATGGCACTGAGGATGTGTTCTTATCAGGGTTCACTTTGGCTGAGGCTCGAGTGGTGCAGAATATTATGGCTGTGAATGAGGGGGTGTACGTCAGTGCTCAATCCGTCTACCTCATGAACAAGTTACAACACATCCCCGGGATGGGATTAGGAAGGAGCGGCCGGAAGGGCGTCGCAGCATTGGCCGAAGTGCCACATAACCCTCATACCTTTGGCTTGGGTTATATGCCCACCAAAGAGGACTGGGTAAGGAAGGGTAAGGAAATGGCCGGAAGAGCCAGAGCAAAACAGGCTGGGAAGCCTTTCGAATTAATGCATAGGCCCATTCGGGGTACCCTGAACGGACGCTTCGTCAGGGAGGGGGAGGACTTTCCATTTTGCGGCTTCCCAGAGCCGTAGCTAAACGCGGAGAAGAAGCGCGTGCCAGGTTTCAAGATCTTCTTCGACCTGCAACTACCCGGGGATGATATTACCGAAGAGCAGACAGACCCATCAGCTAAGATTGGGTAGTGTAAGGCAGTGGATTCCGAAGGCGCTGAAATTGAAATGGGGGTAGCGTTGGCAAGTCTACTCTCAGATCCTCCGATCGACCATAAGTGCTTGGGGGATAACTTCTCGGTTTCCGTGATTGGGGATGAAACAGCTGCGGGCCTACCAGTAACTATTTTGGATGCATCTATCGCACCCTCTCTCAGTTGGCAGTACGAGGAGGGGTTTTTGTCCAGCAACACCGGGTCAGGTAGTGAGCCGGAATCTGATTCCACCGAATCTTGTGAGTCGGAATCAGGTTCCAGCTCGACTGAGTCTGAGTCCGGTAATCCTGGGGATGATAACCCGGATGCCACAGTTATGTCCAGGTCGTCTTTTTCTTTCTCGTTTGAGTCTGTTGTAACCGAGAATTCGGACGATTTGGATGTGCTTAATAAGAATCAAATAACTGTGGTTTCTGAGTACTTTTCTGTGCCCTTAATTTATTGCATAAACTCAGACTTTCAAAATTTTGATGAAAACGACGAGGAAGAAATTCCTCTGGTTTTGCAACGTTTAATTGAGCAGGAGCAGGAGACATTTGTCAAACCCTTAACGGATGAAATCGTTACCGTGAATATTGGTACTGAGGAGGACCCGCGGCTGGTCCAGATCGGGTCCACGTTGTCTTCGGAGGAACGCGAGCGCTTAGTCGCCTTAATAAAAGATTTCAAAGATGTTTTCGCGTGGTCCTACGAAGACATGCTTGGGATCGATCCTGAGATTGTACAGCACTGGATCCCCCTTGACCCCGAGGCCTGACCTATCAAATAGAAACTCAGAAGGATCCGCCTGGACTGGGCTCTCAAGATTAAAGAAGAGGTCACCAAGCAAATCGATGCAGGCTTCCTGCTGGTGTCCAAATACCCGACTTGGTTGGCCAACATCGTTCCAGTGCCGAAGAAGGATGGCAGGATCCGGGTGTGCGTGGATTTCAGGGATTTAAACAGAGCTAGTCCGAAGGACGACTTTCCTTTGCCGCATATTGATGAGTTGGTGGATTTCACAGTAGGGCATGCTTTGCTCTCATTCATGGATGGCTTCTCAGGGTACAATCAGATAGTAATGGCACCTGAAGATCGGGAAAAGACTGCATTCACCACTCCGTGGGGGACATACTGCTACAGAGTAATGCCGTTTGGGTTGAAGAATGTCGGAGCTACTTATCAACGGGCCGCGACCACAATATTGCACGACATGATCCATAAAGAGGTTGAGGTGTACGTGGACGACATGATTGTCAAGTCGAAAGAAAGAGAGGGCCACTACACCGCCTTGCAAAAGTTCTTTCAAAGGATCAGAGAATTTCGGTTGTGGCTAAATCCTCAGAAGTGTACGTTCGGTGTTACAGCGGGAAAAATGCTGGGATTTCTGATTACACAAAGGGGCATCGAGGTCGACCCTTCAAAAATCAAGGCCATCTTAGAAATGCCACCACCAAGGACTGAAAAGGATGTGCGAGGCTTTCTGGGTAAAGTGCAATTCATAAGACGGTTTATCTCGAAATTAACCTTGACCTGTGAACCACTTTTTGGCCTCCTGAAGAAAGGAAAGAAATTCCAATGGGACGGCCGATGCCAAGCTGCTTTTGAACAGATCAAGAAATATTTACAGAACCCACCCGTGTTGTCGCCACCAGAGCCGGGGAAACCGTTGATATTGTACCTTTCAGTGACTGAGACTACAATGGGCTGCATGCTCGCACAAGAATCAAAGGATAAGGTGGAGAGGGCCATCTACTATCTGAGCAAGAAGATGTTGGATTACGAGACCCGCTACACTCCGCTGGAGAAGGCTTGCGGCACTACTTGTTAGCTCACTCCGTAATGTTGGTTTCACGACTGGATCCCATCAAATACCTTTTCGAGAAACCGGTACTTACGGGCAGGCTAGCTCGTTGGCTGCTGTTGCTCTCCGAATTCGATCTGAAATATGTAACACGCAAGTCAGTCAAGGGAAGAGCAGTGGCAGAGTTCTTAGCCGATCATCCAGTCGAAGGAGGTGAAGCAGTTGAGTACTTATTCCCAGATGAAGCCATTTTGCACATTGACGACGAATATTGGACGATGTACTTTGACGGAGCGTCAAATCAATACGAGAATGGGATAGGAGTGTTACTGATAGCACCTGATAATTCTCGTATCCCTCTAGCCTTCAAACTCCGGTTCAAAGTCTCGAACAACGAAGCAGAATATGAGGCATGCATTGCCAGTCTAGAAGCAGCCCTGGAATTAGGGGCAAGACGGTTGGACATCATCGGTGACTCGAACCTTGTTGTGTCTCAAGCAAAAGGAGACTGGAAAGTCAAAAAAGAAAATATGATGATGTATCACCAGACCTTGGACTTGTTAATTCCTAGGTTCGAGAAGCTAAACTTTGCTCATCTTCCAAGAGAGAACAACAGGTTCGCAGATTCTTTAGCAACTCTATCTTCCATGATAGACATCCCGTTTGGAATCCGGATGCGTCCAGTCATCATTGACCAGAAATTTGCACCTGCATACGAGTCGATTGCTGCTATAGATGAGGTTCAGGACGAAAACCCCTGGTATTACGACATTTGGAATTTCTTGGAGAAGGAAACATACCCGCCAGGGGTGAACGCCAAAGACAAAAGGGCAATCAGAAGAATGGTCGTTCAGTTCATCATCTGTGGGGGCAAGCTGTATAAGAGAGGTCATCTGGGAATGCATAAGCTGTATGTTGATGCCGAAGAGTCGAAACATCTAATGGAAGCCATCCATGGAGGGGAATACGGTGCACACATGAACGGAGTAATGTTAGCACGGAAAATCCTCATACAGGGTTACTATTGGTCCACCATGGAGGAGGATTGTGTTAGTTTTGTTCGGCAATGCCACAAATGTCAGATCCATGCAAATCGCATGAATATCCCGCTGTCGAAATTGTACAACATGACTTCGCCATGGCCGTTTTCAGTTTGGGGAATTGACGTGATCGGGGCTATCACTCCGAAGGGGTCGAATGGGCATGAGTTCATCCTGGTCGCGATAGATTATTTCACAAAGTGGGTTAAGGCCCAGTCTTATGCGGTGTTGAAGGCGTCGCACGTTGCGAAGTTTATCAGAAATAACATCATCTGTCGCTATGGGGTCCCGAACGAGGTCATTTCAGATAATGGTTCCCACTTCAAGAAGGAAGTGATTAGCTTGTGGAAAAAATACAACGTGGCTTTTCATAAGTCATCCACATACCGGCCGCAAACCAACGGAGCGGTCGAGGCTGCCAACAAGAATATCAAACACATACTGCAGAAGATGGTGGAAACCTACCGGGATTGGCCAGATAAGCTGCCCTTTGCTCTGTGGGGCTACCGGACGTCAATCAGAACTTCTACCGGAGCGACTCCGTATTCATTGGTTTATGGGATGGAGGCCGTTCTACCTATCGAGATTGAGGTTCCGTCATTGCAAGTATTGGCTGAGTGTCAAATAGCCGAAGCAGATTGGCAGCAGAGCAGGTTTGAGGAACTCATGCTTTTTGATGAGAGGAGACTGAAAGCACTATACCATGTTCAAGGTTATCAGCGCAGAATTGCCCGGGCTTTTAACAAGAAAGTTAAGTCCAGGAATCTAAACGAAGGAGATTTGGTGCTCAAGGACAACCGAGCTCCCATCTACGACCCAAGGGGCAAGTTCAGACCTAATTGGACTAGTCCCTATATCATCAAAGCTACCTGGTCAGGTGGAGCTGTGGTTCTGATGGACCTAGATGGCCTGGAATTTTCCCAACCGATCAACATGGACAAGTTGAAGAAATATTACCCCTGAGAGGCTCGCTAGGCCGAAAACCCGAAAGGGCGACCTAGGCAAAAGTTAGAGCACAAAAAAATTGAAAAATATAAAAACTGAGCTCGCAAGGTTGAAAACCCGCAAAGGGCGACCTCGGCAAAAGTTAGAGCGTAAAAGGAGAGTGAAAATACTCGAGTGAACCTAAGCCTGAACTACGTAAGGCTTGATTCTCATCTTTGGGATACGTAGGCAACTTCATCCTGAAGTTCAGCCATAAACTTTTCCCCGATCAACCCTATCCATTTGATCATCTCAGTCATCTTTGTCTATCAGCATTTGAGGGCTTCCATTGGAATCTCCGGTGCAGTGCTATTCATACTAGGGGCAACTTTCCGTTGCCATGCAGTGCCGCAGTACTCTTCAGACTAGGGGCAACTTTCCAGTTGCAGGGATCCGGGTTTGTGCATCTCAGTGACAGATCTCAGGCGTGTCCAATTCTGATCCATATCGAAAACGGCTTTGAAAAGTTTTAATAAAAGTTGACTTTGTTCAAATTAATCTCTTTACAACTAAGACCATTTTTGGACCAAAGCGAAAAATTTTCTGTACCACAACCTTTAATTTCATTGATTTCAAAACAGAGTTCTCCTACTCTTGCATACAGTCGAAGTTTCTTTTTATTGCATTCATAAAGAAAACTTGAAAGTACTAATAAAGCAATAAATCTGGGGTATAGTCAAGTCAAGTATCCCTGCGCCCCCTCCCAGAGTTGGTCGAAGCCTCTGATGCCAAGCTGGGCCCGACCTGTGCCTCCTCATTAAGCCAGTCCCAACACTCGTCAGACAAAGTGCAACTGAAAGTGGGAGCAGGGGCCAGGAGCTCTCTAGTCCTCCATGCTGTGGCATATCAGGCAAGCTGTGCACCTCGGACCGGGAAAGCAGCCGGGTACTCAATCCCCTCTGGCAGGCAAATCTGATCATGACCGAACTGGCGTAGGAACCGAAACGGAAAGTAGAACACATAGTGGGTCAGACCAATCAATTGGATCCCGATCAGTCGGGACATGCTATAGCTCATTGCCGGGAGATTGAGCCAAGGACAATGCCAAGCAATGTGACCTGCAGACAAATTGCACATCCAATCAAACCACCACCTTTCATCAGGGGCATCGACTAGGCGCTGTCGAAAGAAATAGCCTCGAGCTGAGTAGGCTGGGCAAGAGTCCACAACCTGCAATTTGTCCATCAACCATACCTGGGGAGGGATGAAAAATGAGAGAATAAAGAATAGAGAGATATATGGTGAGAGAAAAGTGAGAAAAGGGTTTTTGTGAGAAAAATCAAGCCTGAGGGTCGAGTGATGTGAGCAAATACATATATAAGATTGGGTGGGAAACATTACCTGCAGCAGCAGTGGACTCCCAGCAAATCTAGTCGTCTCCCGGCAATAGATAGCATCCAAGCCCATCAGTGTCTCGGCCAAGGTCATGGCGATGCAGCTCTTTCCTTCTTTCAAGCCTTGAGCAATTTCAATCAGACGAATGCTAAATCCGCCAAAGCCCGGGGAAAGTAGAAAGTGAGACAGCAGGCACAAGCAAAGGGCGTGTTACCGGAAACCTTGCCAATAATGATTGCTGTGGTCACCAGCGTCAGAAAAGCGATGAATCAAACCGAGGATATCCAGTTCCCCATTACAGATCAGAGACCGAGCGTCATGCGCGGTGAGTCCACACATCCACCCTAAAGCTTGGGCGTGGCCAAAGCGGAACTGGGGCAAGATCTCTTCATGACATTCAGATTCCATCAAAACTTGAAAATCTTCAAAAGTTGGACATACTTCTTGCCCGCCAAAGCTAAAGACATACGTCACCGGGTTCCAAAACCTCGCCGCGGCATGGAGGAAAGGAAGGTGCAGCGGAGTGCGACTCAGTGCGAACAGTGCATTCAAGCCGAAACCCTGGAAGTTCAACTTTTCCGAACCATCTAGAGAAGCGATCCAAGCTGTGAGATTTTCAACGAGAAATGCCTCCATTTTTGTGCAAAACTAAGATGAATTGAATGAACCACGAAGCTAAGGCTTTTAAAGAAGAAGAGACACTATTCGGGGGACAAGTGTCAAAAATTTGACGGTTGCTGAGCTGAGTGGCTGGTCAGCCACCTTTTCTGGCAGGCCGGCCATTTCTTTTTTTTTTTAAAAAAAACCTGGCCGGTGGCCTCCCCTTTGCAATAAATCTGGCCAGCCGACTCCCAAAAGTAGCCGGCCATGCTCCAATGTGTGTCTTTAGCCTTGTTTTACCCTCCAAGAGAAAGTTTCAAGCATTTTCATGCAACGGGTGTGTCGAAGGCCTCTATTTCCCTCTGTTTCGGATGCGTTCCGTTGCCCAGATCGTCCGAAGTACACTTTGTTTTGTTAAGTTTTGTTTATCGAGTTGTTGTTTTGTTTATCGAGTTGTCGTTTTGCTTATCGAGTTGTTTGTCGAGCTGTCGTGTTTCGTGTTTTTGAGTTGTTACTCTTTGTTTAAGCAATTTTTGTTTGAGTCTTGTTTATTGAGTTGTCAACACTATTGTGTTTTGCTTATCGAGTTGTAAACTTGCTAAGGTTTTGTTATATCTTAGAAAGTTAAGTTGTTGCGTTGATTCACTACCTGACTGGGCAAAATGCACGATGCACATTTCCATTCAATCTCATTATGGTGCAAAATGATGCGATATGATGCTAAGAGTTTAAAATACAACACTTTTTTCAAAGGCTGTTTCATTCCATCATGCCTCGCTTGTTACAACATTTTACAGACTAAGGCACAAGTTTTACAAAGAATAAAACTGCCCAATAATGTACAATATGCTACAACTACTAGCAAAAAGATAAATAAAATAGGAAACAGCCGCATCTGTGCTCTCAAGAGCAGGAATAAGAGGCCCTCTTCGCCCTCTTCTGTGGAATAGACTCTCCTCGCCACCATTGCCATCATCATCATCTGAATCGGAGTCGTCATCCTCGGGATCCCCCTCAGCCTCGCCTCCACTCCCGGAACCAAGACCGGAGCCGTCATCTCTGTCAGCAGATGTCTCCGACTGACGATATGCAGCCTCCTCCTCCTCATCCTCACCGGGCTCCTCCTCTACAATGTGTGCTCTGCGTCTACAAGATGACCCCCCCTCCAGCTCCTTGAAAAGGCCCAGATGGCCCAGTTCCTCGAAAAGGCCCGGATGGTCCACCTCCCCGAGAAGGCCCAGGTGGCCCGGCCTGCGGCTGAGCATATACCCGGGGCATCTGAGAATAAAGAGTTCAATTTAAATACACCAGTCCAAATATGTACGTCAGATGTAGATACAAGAAAACTACATGAAGTGGGCACATGTAAACACAGTGTATAAGTGAGGTGTGTGTCAGATGTGCTCTACACAAGTAGCCTATCAATGCAGTAGAAATCAGCATATCATCAGAAGTATGATAAATGCCAGAAAACTAAAGGGTACCTGGAAGCCCATGATGGACAACTGCGCCTCCCTCCGCAGAACCATCCCCTCAAGTGAGGCTACCATCTCGAGCACCTGATCCATGTACTCAACAGGGGGATGTAGATGCAAAGGCAAGGGTATCAGTAAAGGAATGAACGTCCAAGTATCTGAGTAATGAATCAAAGTCATAAAACATACCGGTGGTGAGTCGGGGTCTCTGACATATCGATGGCCGGGCATCGGAGGCTCTATCGGGATCGGAATCGGAGAGGTAGTCCCATATTGCCACCCCATCAACTCGGTCGGCATGTCCGGCCATCCAGGATGAGGATAAGTCGGAGGAATCGGGGGAACCAATCCACCCCCACCTCTAGATGTACCAGCCCTGCTGGTGGAAGGGGCGTCTGCAGCCCGAGCCCGGGCCTGGCTCGAAGATGGCATGCCAGCAGGCCTCATCGTCGGAGTACGAACTCCCGTCAATGGAGGCATCAGGTATATGTGACGGTAAGTAGCGTAATCCCCCTCCTCAAGATGTAGCAAAGCATCAGTACCTAGCATAGCACTAACAACATCCCGGGAAGAGAGCCTATCAGCAATCCGCATATCGACTGGGGGTGCTGAGGGAGGGTCCTGAGAAGTGTATCCCCAGACCTGACGCAAGAAGGGGTCCCCCAAAAACCAGGCCCTACCAACTGGCCCTTCGAACAGGATCCTGTACCGGGAGACATCCCACCCTCCGGCAAACTGGAATCGGAGACCTTCACCTAAAGGCGCCCAGGGCTGCCATGTAATCTACGGATAACAGACGCATAAACCAAGCAGAAATCGAAAATGTACAGGACAAATCAAAGATGAAAACAGAAAGAACTGAGAGTTCTGAAATACCTCCGTCGACCGCACCGTGTCGAAGTACTGCCGCAGATAAAGGAGAGACTCCCGAGGTCTTGGCCGGTGCTGGCCTTCAAATACAGGTGAGTACGGGGTCACGAGAGGTCCCTCTACCACCAACTCCGGGGCTCATGTCGGGAAATACACATAGACCCACAACTGTGGAAAACAAAGCAAAATACGAAGTGCTGAGGGCAAAGTGCACGATACAGAGTATAAAGTGCGCCGTGTGTGCAATGTGCAGGTAATGAGGAGCAAAAATGTAAATCAAGAGGGCAGAAAGTACCTCCCAGGCTCTCCAATAGCCGCCAAGTAAGTCCCCCCGTCCGCGGGAGGTCGCACTCATGTAGCAATAAAGGGTAGCCAAGCCGGCGCCACCCCAGTCATACCATCTAACCTGTGACAGGTCCACCAAAGCACTCAACAGATAAAGCCCAACAGTGTTCCCCCTGTCGGCAAACAAAGTGGTCCCGAAGAGGAACATCAGAAAGCCGCGGGCATACTGTGCTACCTCCTCAGGAGTCCCGGGCTCCATCTCCACCCGCCGGAAATGGGAAGAGAACCAGGTGTATCAGACTCTCCCCGAAGGTCTATCAACAGGCAGGCGAACCCCCAGCAAATATATCCAAGCAGCCTCCCACTGGCCCATGTCCTCGTCGTAAGGGATGGGCCAACCTCCCACGTCAAGGCCAGTCAGTACGGCAAAGTCAAACGGGGTCATAGTCAAGTCCCCCGTGGCAGAAAAATGGAAGGAGTTGGTGGTGTCCCACCATCTCTCCACCAAGGCGGCCATCAACGTCCTCCTGGCAGGACAACGAGATAGCCCAGTACAGAAGGGCCCAAACCCCGCCAAGCCAACCAAATCCCGAACAGCCTCCGGGAGCTTGGCGTACCAATCTCTCACCGCGGTAGAGCAATATCCCCGCACAGTGCGAGAAGTCACCTGTATTCAGAATGAATACATGTTTCAGCATCAAATGAATAAGCTGCGTGCAAATAAAATGAATAGGCTGCGTGCAAAGTAAAGTAAGTGAGCCGCGTGTTCAGAATCGGTGTGTGCTGCGTGTTCACCTTCAATTTGGGCTGTGTGTTCAGAAAATCAGTGTTTTGGGCTGCGTGTTCAACTCTCAATCAGTGTGTGCTGCGTGTTCACCTTCAATTTGGGCTGTGTGTTCAGAAAATCAGTGTTTTGGGCTGCGTGTTCAACTCTCAATCAGTGTGTGCTGCGTGTTCACCTTCAATTTGAACTGTGTGTTCAGAAAATCAGTGTTTGGGCTGCGTGTTCAACTCACAATCAGTATTTTGGCTGCGTGTTCAACTCTCAATCAATGTGTGCTGCGCGTTTACCTTCAATTTGGGCTGTGTGTTCAGAAAATCAGTGTTTTGGGCTGCGTGTTCAACTCTCAATCAGTGTGTGCTGCGTGTTCACCTTCAATTCGGACTATGTATTCAGAAAATCAGTGTGTGGGGCTGCGTGTTCAACGCTCAACCGATGTGTGCCGTGTGTTCACAATCAATTTATGGGCTGAGTGTTCAGGACTTCAAGTGATTGAACCGTGTGTTCAGAGTGCAAACAGAATGCATGAAAAATTCATAATATGTTACAGAAAAGGTAAGAACGAAGTAAATACCTCTCGTGCCTCATGGGAGAGGTGATACTCTAGCTCCCGCAGAAGGAGATCCCCGGGTGCTCGCTCGTCGAAATCGGTGAAGTGATAGAAAATAGCTCGCGGAAGAATATGTGCCGGTGGGTCGTACCTCTCGGGTATGAAAGGTCGAACCCTCGGAGGCAGAGCCATGATATTGGGATCACCTCCGGCTTCCGGAGGACCTCTACCGTGGGGGAAATGACCAGCCATTTCAGAAAATCTGCAAAAAGGGGCGAAAATGAGCAAAAATAAGCCAAAATTGGAAAAAGTCAACAAAAGTCAACTCTCGGAAAATGAAAAGTCAACAAAAGTCAACTCCCGAGAAAATCTTCAAAATATTGAGACAAACTCACCTCAAGTGACAAAAATGAGAAAATAAGCCTCGAAATCAAAATTTAATCGGTTCAAAGTGCTTAAAACTAAAAGATTTCGCGAAAACAACTTGCGTGGGGCGTTGGAAAACGCGTGTAAAGCACAGATCTGAGAGAGAAGATGGTTTGGGAAGGTAGAGGAGATGTTTTCGGAGCTGCACTTGTGAGCACAAAGTGTTTGGATGAGTGTATTTAAAGAAAAGAGGCTGAAAAGACAAAATTGCCCCGAATCTGGGCTAGGTGGCCGACCGGCCACCTTTTCTGGCAGGCCGGCCACCCCTCTCCCCCAAAGCTGGCCACTGGCCTCCCCCTTGCCGTAAAACTGGCCGGTGGTGTTCCCAAGATGCCCACCAAACTCTCTACAAATGTTGGGGAGGATTGGAGTCCCCGGGACCTGAAAAAGTACAAGAGAAGTGCACTTTCTGTTGTGAAATCGCTCCGCCGGAACCTTTGCTTCAACTCCCGATGCGTGTCTCATCATTACTCATCGAAAGTGAGATATATCCTTTTGAACATGTTGTAACCTCTTCGGGAGGTGAATCGGAGGCCGCGATCAAGTCATCCTCGCTGAAACGCGCATTTCCTTGCTCATTGTTTTGGGACAAACATACATCCTGGTTTACGCTTGTTCTGCGTTATCATGCATGTGACTTGCATTCTCATGCACATACTTGCATTGTTATGGACGTCTCTTTGATATCACTGAGCCTCCGTGCTTAAACTCGCGTCGTCACGCGCGTTCCTTCCCGCATTGCGATGTACTTTTCTATCGGCACCGCGATTGTCTGCATTCGATATCACATTAAACTTATGTTGTTAGATCTGTTGTGCTTGTTGAGCTTCTTTCTTTTGCAGGCATGATATTGTATGTACGGTTCATTTGAGGCTGGTGCGACCAGACGAATCGCGCAGGTATCGTATCTTCTCCGTGTGAGACG
Organism: Camellia sinensis; assembly: GCF_055761805.1. Taxonomy (NCBI): domain Eukaryota; kingdom Viridiplantae; phylum Streptophyta; class Magnoliopsida; order Ericales; family Theaceae; genus Camellia; species Camellia sinensis. The sequence continues at coordinate 132,291,464 of NC_138975.1, forward strand.
CGACGAGAATTAAATAAATTCTCTGCATTCCTAACTGCATGAAATGTAGTTGTTGCTTTGCATTCTTGCTTAAAACTGTTGCATCTATTTGCGAATACTTGCCTCATTACAGCTTGCTGCATTTGCATGATCATGAGCTACATTCGGCTTTGTGCATATCATTTTGCACTTTGCCCCTGCCTGCGGGCATGCCTGTGGGCACATCTTTGTTATTTTGTATGTTTGTCTAAGTCTTCGGCCTTGTCAAAAATGGGTCGTCTCTAGGCTTTGACATTCACTCCCGTCACTTATGACTTCCGAGTTCTGTCAAAGAGGGGCAACTGTAGACACCCCATTTTTGACTGACCTTAAGACTCAGACGTCACCGATTGAGCGCTTGGTGATGTTGCATATTGTGCTCGTTCTGAGGTTTCAAAGTTTCGGCTGCGAGCCTTACCTCCGGACTTGGGGCTCTTGCGTGTTTTGCCTCGGTTCGCGAACCAGGCTCGGTTTTCTCTGTTTCTCTTCCAGAAGGGAGAGAGATGTCTCATAGATCATCTCTCAGTGGCCGTAGGCTACGTTTCGTGGTCGTAGGCCATTTTGCCCGTTTGGAGTCCGGTTTCCGGTTTTTCGGAGCCGTTGGCTATGTTTTCGGTTCGGAACCGCTTAACCACCTCCGTTTGCTCTGATTTTTGGCATGCATCTTATTTACTCCCTTTTGAAGGACACTGCGGTCCGAAAAACCAACTTCGTGGACGAACACCACTTCCGGTGCCTAACAGTCAGTTTTCGGGGCCTCGGGCTGCGCGTTTCGGCCCCCGAACCTCCATTTTGCTTCGGTTTGAGTTCATTTTTGGCAGGGACCTCTATTTCATTGTTAGGAAGGTCGTAGAAGGGTGGGAGGCCAGCAATTGTTCTGACGACCATGTTTTATTCCTCCATCGCCCGTTTTTCCCACTTGAAAGCCAATGTTGACCACCTTAAGGCCACTTTTTCTTGCCCCAAACCACATATTTGTGTTGTACACACCTGGGAGGCCACCAATATCATATGGCCGGCCAGTAATTGTGTGTGACCCTTTTGAACCCCTCCTAAAAGTGGCCTTTTCTCTCTCCTGGTTCATTCTCTCTAGTTTTTGACGTGTTGTGCACACATGAGAGGCCCTCTTTTTGGCATGGCCAGCCATTAACCTTCATTGACCCTTTTGACCCTTGGCCGACCGGCCATGGGGAAGGCCGACCGGCCACCTAAACCCTAGGAAACCGGCCGGCCATGATCCTCTCTTCAGGTACTTTACAAAAATGCCCTCTGTTTCCCCCCAGATTTTGTATCCAGGGGGGCCAACTTTTGGGAGGAAATTTGAATTCCATTCCCCCCCCTTTTTCCCCCCTCTTTTGCCTATATATCCAGGCCCTCCAGCTCCCATTAGAGGGGTTAGAAAATCTTATCTAAGCCTCCTACATTGTATCTCTCTCTCTCTACACTCCAACCCTCAAAACCCCTCAAATCCCACACCCCTTTCTACACCACCACATAGCACCACACCACCACCATCCTTTCCAACACTTAGAGCTGATTTTCCAGAGCTTAGGAGCACCTTTTCTCAAGCCAAGAGCTGCTGAAACTTGGTCTACAAGGGTGAGTCTTCATTCTTCCTCTTTTGTGCTTTATTTTGTTCTATATCTAAGCCATACTTGCTTACATTTTTGGGCTCTGACCCTAACTGAAAATAGTCATGTTTTGATGTCTTTTTCATGATTGATTAAGGGTCCTTCCATGTTTAAGGTCTCTAGCTACCACTTGCTTCTTTACCTCTCTTGTATGCCTCTTTCTTGTATAGTATTTTAGGCTCATTTGTAAACTGTTTTGAGCTTGTTCATAAACTGAAAAGTTGCTTATTTTGAGCCCTTCTTCAACATTGTTGAAGGGCTCTTCACTGTTTGAGGCTTCCTTTTGGCCTTACTTTTGCATGTTTTGTTAGCCCCTTGTGCTTGTGTTTTTGGGCTCTGGTCCGAACTGTAAATAGCCTTATTTTGACCCCCTCTTCATGTTTGATCAAGGGACTTTTGCTTTTTGAAGCTCCCTTTTTACTCTTTGTGTTTAAACCTCTCTTTAGGCCTTATTTTGCATAGTATTTTAAGCTTGGATGTGCACTGTTTTGGGTTTGGTCACTAATTGTAAAATACCATGTTTTGAGCCCCTCTTCAACTTTGTTGAAGGGCTCTTGGCCATTTAGGGCCAGCAACTGCTACTTGCTTCATTATCTCTCTTTTGGGGCCATTTTTGCATGTTAACTTAGCCCTATTTGTGTTCACTTTTTGGCCTTGCTTAAAACTGTAAATATTCTTATTTTGGGACTGTCTTGATTATGTCTTCACACTTCATGTTCGAATAATGCATGCTTTGCATAGCCATAGGTCATTCCATGTACCTAATTTCATGTTTCGGGTCTCATTCCATGTATCGGGTGCCATGTTTCCATGTTCTGGGGCCGTTTTGCATCATATTTTGCTACTGAAATTTGCATGCTAGTATGGCATATTCCATGCCTTGCCATGTTTTGTTAGAGTGGCATTTGGTGCCTTAGGGTCGATCCTCGGTTCGCGTGCACGTGGGCACGCATTTCGAGTTGTCTCATTTTCATCGTATGGCTACTAATGTGAGTGTGGCTGAGGTCCACTCATGTTGGTGTAAGTCCATTGTGCATTGAGTATGCCATTTCATTTTATAGCATTGCGTATGCTAGGTTGTATGTTAGAGCATTACGTATGCCTTGTTACATCGTGCATTGTGTATGCCATCTCATAGCATTATGCATGCTAGGTTGTATATTAGTTGCATTCATGCATGTCATGCATATTACATTGTGCTTGGGATAGGAGTTAGCCCGAGCACGGGAAACGAGAGACGTTTCATACTTTGAGTGACGGAACGTGTCTCAATTCCCAGTCACCGACACTCCGGATTATCCATGATGGAGTTTAGGTTTTGTTGTGTTTATATGTGCATTCATTTCATATTGAGTCGTGCAATTCGACTCCTCGGCCATCATGCATCGATATGCGTGATTGGTGGCACGAGGACCGAGGACTACACTCCCTGAAGAGTAGTCAAGCATACATATGTGAAAATACTTTGCCATGCCCCTTCGTTGCTCTCTGTTGCAGCAAATCAGAAATCAGCAGTCTTTCGGAGCTTGGCACACATTCCAAGAACAATTGCAAACATAGGCAAATCGGGGCATCGCGAGGGATTCTCCGCACAAGGCAACCCGAGCATGCATCATCCATCATCCGGAGCAGATTTGAGGCAATCCCTGGCTTGCATGCCAATTTATTGCTTTCCTAATTTAATTTTTCAATTAATTAGGGTTTTGTACATATTTGGACTGTAATTATTTGGGACTGTATATTATTTATTCGGACCCTCCGAGTGAGGGCACAACTGTAATAAGTGTCCGTGTGTGTGATGTATGTCTTCCAACCCCACGTCTTTCTCCCTTTTATTTACCCGCTTATGATGGTTAGATTAGGGCATGTTTCAATTAGCATACAGTATGATAGCATGTTTGCATTCATTCATCTGTTTTGCATGCACCGGGCTCGGCGCATCATACTAACTGCATTGTATTTTCAATTCCAAGTTGAATACATGTTAGCTGTAGCATTTCATATGCCATGTTTAGAATAGCCGAGCCTGCTATAGTTGCATTTTTGCATGTGTTGCATTAGGCATTTCCGTATAATTAGGATCATGCATGGATTTCTAATTAGCTTCTGTTTTGGCTTGGAGTACCCGGTAAGTTTTATGCTTTAGCATCCTTGCATGCGTGTGAGTGACTGCCATGAATAGCATGCTTACCATGAGGCTATATGCTTTTGTGATATAACTGCCTGAATACCTATGGGTGAAGGTTGGGTTATTTGAATTTGAACAATTCATCAAATGTGTTTTAAGCCCACTAGATAGTGGCAAAATCATGTTTTTCTAAGCCCACCCGAGGGTGGCAAATCCACATCTTAGCCTACTTGCGAGTAGCACCATCAAACCATTTTCAAACAAACAAACATGAAATATTTTGTTCCAATTCAGGCGATCCAGTCTATACTTGTATGCTGTGCGCATCACATAGTAAATCTAGGCTAATAACCGGAATAAGAACACATAATGTTTTCAAAAATAGATATCATGGTTAGTAGAGGCCGATCTTTGATCGGGCGAGCGGGGGTGCTCAAGAAGTGACCTTCCCCAATCGTACCCAAGTTCCCGAGCCGATGCAACTTTGGTGATGACGGACACGTGGCCTTAGGCAACGAGTTAGGGTTTCCTAAATTTCTCCCAAAATAAAATATTTAGGTGGCTACTCTGTATCTGGCAAAGCAGTCCATGTTTGGCACTTCTTTCAAAATCTGTTTTCTCGAAACGATTTGCCGGATTTGGACTCTTTGGTTCAGATTTAGAACCGTGACGATTTGAGAGTCCGAACTGTAGTGAACCCCAAATGAACAGAACGGGACTCATCCCTCCTGGTGCGTTCGGGGACGTCTACAATAAAACCCTTACTAAAACCTTGGTGAGTAGACTTTAGACACTTCCTTGAAAATGTGATTAGCCCAAACCAAAGCAGCTTTATCCCGGGTAGGACTACCAATGATAATATCATTATTGCCCAAGAGATCATCCACACTCTCAGATTCAAAAAAGGTAAACAACGAGATATGATTTTCAAAATTGATCTTGAAAAAGCTTACGATAATGTCTCTTGGTCCTTTCTTCATGATACCTTGGTTGACTTTAATCTGAATCCTCATTGGATTGAGCTTATCATGAATTGTGTTACTAAGGTCAATTCCTCTGTGTTATGGAACGGGGAAACAGTTCGGGAGTTTAATCTCAAGAAGGGACTCCGTCAAGGAGATCCTTTATCCCCTTATCTTTTTGTTCTTTGTATGGAAATGTTGTCTAATTTGATCACTTTGAAAGTTAGTAGTGGGGATTGGAAGGGTACTAAGGCTTCTGCTAGGGGACCTGCTATTTCACATTTATTTTTTGCTGATGATCTTCTCCTCTTTGCCAAGGCTGACTCTAGGAATTGTGATACCATCATGGTTGTTTTAAATCAATTTAGCAACTGCTCGGGTTTGAAAATTAACATCGCTAAATCTAAGTTGTTCATTTCTCCAAATGTGCCTACCTCTAAGGCTAAGAGTTTGAGTAGCAATTGTGGTGTTCCCCTCACCCATGATTTGGGTAAATACCTTGGTATACCACTGCTTCATAACAGAGTAAGCAGAGCACACTTTGCTTCCATTTTTGAAAAACTCCAGAACAAGTTGACTGGTTGGAAAGCGAATATGTTATCTATCGCAGGGAGGGCCACCCTCATTAATTCGGTTACCTCTGCCCTCCCGGCGTATATGATGCAATCTATGGACTTACCTGTGAGAGTGTGTTAGGACATAGATAAATTGAACCGGAATTTTTTATGGAGTGATGTGGGCACCTCCAAAAAGATTCATTTAGAGAATTGGGATATGGTGTGCAACAGTAAGAAATCTGGTGGGCTTGGCATTCAGAAGGCCAAGGATAGTAACATTGCTTTACTCTCTAAATTGGGTTGGAAACTCCTAAGTGGGGAGTCCTGTTTATGGGCTAAAGTTCTCCAAAATAAATACCTTTACAGGGACTCCCTGCTCAACTATTCTAGTAAGAGAAAAGCTTCTCTCACTTGGAGGGGCATTCTTAAAATCCATGACATTCTCGTCAAGGGTAGCAAATGGTGTATTGGCAATGGTTCTAATGTATCCTTATGGCATGATTGGTGGTGTGGGGAGTGCAGTTTGGCCTCCTTATTTCCTAATTCTCACCTCATTAGCTCAGATAAAGTGGATACTCTCTTGGATTAAGAGTATAGATAGGATGTGGGTGCTATATCTGTTAAGTTTCCTAGGGAAGCTTGGGATCTTGTTTTGAAGGTTCAGCTTCCTAGGTTTGTAACTTATCCAAATATGCCTCATTGGAAGGACTCGAGATGTGATGCTTTCACTACTGCTTCGGCTTTTGAGTTGGTGACGATCAGGGAGCTAATTCTAGGAATTGGCTCTGGTTATGGAAATTGAAAATCCCTCAAAAACTCAAAGGCTTTGTTTGGCTGGCTCTGCATCAGAAGTTGCTAACCAACAGCCTAAGAGTTACTAGAGGAATGTCAAACTCGGCTTTATGTAATAATTATGGTGATCAGGTTGAAAACTTGAATCATATCTTCAGAAATTGTCCCAAAGCAAGATCTATTTGGATTGGTTTGAATTGTAGTACTTGTTTGTTTAATTGCAAGAATTTGTCTTTTAAAATTTGGGTGGAGTCCACTTTAAAGTCTAAATCTCATCCTTTTATTGAGCCCACTTTTTTTTGTTACTTCATTGTGGCAAATTTGGAAAAATAGGAACCTTAAGATTTTTGAGAATGTTGAATTGCCTTGGCAGCATAGTATCCACATTATACATAGATATGCAACTGATATTAAAGATGCTTTTAATATATCTATTGTGAACAGTTTGGATGATGAGCTAATTAGCTGGTCTCTTCCTCTTCCAGGTAAATTGAAGATGAACACGGATGGAAGCTCAAAGGGAGATCCAGGTGATGGTGGCTTTGGGGGACTAATCCGAGATGAGAAAGGCATTTGGCTTTGTGGATATTTCGGGAAGCTTACAAATTGCACCTGCATTGAGGCGGAGATCTGGGCACTATACTGGTGTTTGACGATAGCTTTCGAGAAAGGCTATAAGGCTCTTAGCATCGAAACAGACTCCTAATATGCTATTGATATGCTAAAGGGGAACATTGAGGTTACTTCCCCATTGAGAAGTCTAGTGGAGGATTCCAAGTTTCTCATCCATCGATGTGGGTTTTCGATTCAACATGTCAAAAGGGAGGGCAACAAGAGTGCTGATGGTCTTGCAAAAATGGGAGCAAATCAAAATGAGATGTTGGTTGTTATAGATGACTCTCCGGAAGAAATTCGAGGTCAACTAGTGGCGGATATGGTTGGTCAGAGTTATCTCAGAACTTGTTCTGGGGGTTCTTAGCTTTTCTTTTTCTTTTTTCTGTTTTGTTGTTGTTTTTCCTTTTCCGTTGTACCAATAAATAAATAAAAACATGTACAATATTACAATATTAAATGGGAGTATAAGGTTTATTTTATATAAGTGAAACAACTCACTTTTTCATTCTTTTTTCGATGTAAGATTGTAATTATTTTAAAGTTAAATATTATAAGAATTTCAAAATCTCATACGAAATTATTTTTAAAATCAAAACCTCTATGTGAGATTGTAAAATAAAAGTTAAATAGAAACTAGTCAATAGGGATTTTCTTAATTGTTTAAAATTAAGAAAATCAAAAAAAAAAAAAACTTGGTATGAGATATTGATTATAAAGTTTTTCACTAAAAATCTCATTTTGTTTATATAAATTAGAGCATAAGATTCACTTTATGTAAGTGAAATAATTCACTTTTTCCTTTTTTTTCCCTATGTGGGATTGTAAAATAAAAGTTAAATGAAATATAGCCAATGGAGATTTTTTAAAATTAAGAAAATTGAATAATTTATATAAATTGGAGCAGCATAAGATTCACTTTTATGTAAGTGAAACAATTCACTTTTCTTTCTTTTTTTCCCGATGTAAGATTGTAAAATAAAAGGTAAATGGAAGTTACGTAATGAGAATTTTCTTAATTGTTTAAAATTAAGAAAATTCAATAATTTTAGGATGGGAGTTTGAAACTTCTAGAGGGTTTTTCCCTCAAAACCTATTTATAAGATTCACTTTATATAAGTAAAACAACTTGCTTTTTCTTTATTTTCCTGATGTGTGATTGTAAAATAAAAATTAACAATTATTTGGGTGAGAAGTTTATTTTTAATTAAGCAATCTCAGTTCTTTTGTTTATTCCGAATCAAATAAATCTAACAAATATATTTTGGTAAAATCGCTAAAATCGCAGTTAAACCAGCAAATCATTCAAACAAAAAATAATTTAGCTTAATCAATTAGGTCAAAAGACCAACCAGCTTACACAAAAATTAATTAATTAAAATTTTTAAATTTTATTTTATTAAAATTTCAATTGTCACTAAATATGAAAATCAATATATTAATTTAAATTTAAAATTGACACAATATAAATTTAAAATTATAATAATCTATCCCATAATTTGTAAGTTTTAAATACAAATTTAAAATTATCATAATTATCTTGTAATTTTTGTATTAAGGAGTAGTAAGAGTGACGTTGAGATTATTAATATATCTATATATTTTACATAAGAATATTTTAAGGAGATATATTATGAGAGTTTCAAAAACCTCATACAAAATTATTTTTTTAAATTAAAACCTCTATGTGAAATTGTAAAATAAAAGTTAAATGGAAGCTAAAAAATGGAGATTTTTTTAATTGTTTAAAATTAAAAAAATCAAAAAAATTAGTATGAGATATTGATTATAAGGTTTCTCACTAAAAATCTCCGTTTGCTTATATAAATTGATGTATAAGATTCACTTTATGTAAGTGAAACGATTCAATTTTTATATTTTTTTCTGGTGTAGGATTGTAAAATAAAAGTTAAATGAAAGCTAGCCAATGAGAATTTTAATTATTTAAAATTAAGAAAATTTAATAATTTGAGAATAAGGGTTTAGATCTCCTAGAAGGCTTTTTCTTAAAAATTCTTTTTTCTTTATATAATATATAGATAGATAGTGAAACAAACTTTGTTTTTTTTTCTTGTCCTGATGTGGGATTATAAAATAAATCATAAACTAATTGGAGTTTTATTTTTATATGGTTAAATGAAAGTTAGTCAATGAAATTTTTTTAATTGTTTAAAATTAATAAAATCAGTATGAGAAATTACAATTAAACAGGCGAATCAGTCAAATCTAAAATGGTTCAGCCTAATTGGTTAGGTCAAATGACTAACCAACTTATACAAAAATTAATTAATTAAAACTTTTAAATATTATTTCAGTTTTAAAATTTAAATTGTCATGAATTGAAATATATACAATACTATACTATTAAGATTTACTTTATATAAGTGAAATAACTCACTTTTTTCTTATTTTTTTGATGTGAGATTATAAAATAAAAGTTAACAATTATTTGGACGAAAAATTTATTTCTAATCAAACAATCTCAGTCTTTCAATATTTAATTAGATCAATATTTAATTTATTACGAATCAAACAAATTTAATCAATATATTTTGATAAAACCATTAAGATCGCAGTTAAAACAACGAATTAATCAAATCAAAAATGATTTAGCCTAATCGATTAGGTCAAAATTAATTAATTAAAACTTTTAAAATTTAAACTATATTAAATTGAAACATGTACAACAGTACAATATATATTGAATTAAAACATACAAAACACTACAATATTAAATAGGGTGGGAGTATAAAATTTACTTTATATGAGTAAAACAACTCATTTTTTTCATTCTTCTCCCGATGTGGAATTATCAAATAATAGCTAACCAATGAAGATTTTCTTAATTGTTTAAAATTAAGAAAATCAAGAAAATTAGTACGAGATATTAAAGTTTTCACAAGGCTTCTCACTAAAAATCTAATTTTCCTTATATAATATATAGATTTTATTTAAATGAAAATAATTATTCCATTAAAATAGTTATTTCAACAAAATATGAGAATATCTATTCCTTCCTTCATCATGAAGAATAGCCAAGAAATTACCATTAAAAAAATGTATTATTTTTTTTATTGACACTTAACAAATATATGACTATTATTTAATTGCTACTTCTGTTCAGTTCTCCTATCACCTTGTTGCCACTGTCACCATCACCATTACCACCATCCTATTACATCATGATCACTGTCACCACCATCTCGATCGCCACCACAACCACCACCACCCTACTACCAATGTCAAAATAGAATCGCTAAGCAGGATGTTTAATTAAAACTTCTCTCGTATTAAAATATTAAGAAAAAAATATGAATCGCCTTATGTGATTTTAAAAATTACATTTTACTCTTTGAGATTTATAATTCATAACAGATCACCTATTTTATTAATAAATTATTAAGTTAATTAACAGTTTTTAATGATGTTAGAAATACGTTTCAATTAATAATTTAAGTAATTTTATTATTACATAGGAGAGTAATTATAAATTTTATTTTTTTAGTTAATACTGTTAAATAAAAAATTCTAACAATAAGCTATTTATAATTTTTTAAACTACAGAAAATCATTCAGTGTATTTGGTTTGAGTTTTTTAGATTAAGGTTTTTGAAAATTAATTTTTTTTATTTTCGTGTTTTTTTTATTTTTAGTGAATATTTTTAAAATTTTAAACATTTTTTTTAGATGCACCTTACTTAGATGTATTTAAAAAGTAAAAAATTTGAAAAAAATATTTTAAAAATTAATAAATACATAAAAATCTACTGAATTCTCGTTTTTTTTTATATATTTTTGGTATTTAGTGAATTTTCAAAAGGTTTTTTACAAATTTTTTATTTTTTAGGTATATTTATGTTAGATATGTCTAAAAATTAAAAAAATTGCTTAAAATGTTAAAAAAATTTAGTAAAAATAAAAAATATGAAAAATAAAAAAGTAGAAGTTTTTAAAAAATTCTAACCAAATAAAGTGGTTTGTATTTTAAAGAGATATATTTATAATTTATCAAAATATTAATATGAGATAATTTGATAAATTTATAGGGGCATTATTATTCTGAATAAAATGTCAGTTTTCAATAATATCCTGATTGGTCATTGCCGACCTGACCTATCTTTATGGGCACTTTTTTGTTTTTTTTTTGGGTAGAAATGATGGGTCATTGATTGCGTACCATCTCTATAGACTACAGTCAAAGGGGAGAATCGTACACATTTTTTCAATGGGGGTGGTTGGTTAAACATTTGATTATGATGAGTGCAAAAAGTAGGCTTGATTTTTCTTGAGAAATTCTATTACAAACCTCTTTTGAAAAAAACATATTACGTCTTCGTATGGTACTATTTTTTTGTTAGAACTTTTTTAATTTGGTTTTTTTAGTTTTGTTTGGTTTGATTTTTTTAATTTTTTTGAGAAAAAAATGTAATAATTATGGTTTGGATTTAATATTTTATTTTATTAGCTTATGCAGTTAATTTTGTTTTTTTATATTTTTTTAGTCAAAAATTAAAAACCAAACGAAACTTACATGTATCTTAGTTATGTTATTTTTTTAACTATGATAATATTTTAATTATAATTTATAAATTTTTTAGTTATATTTTATGTGATATTTGATTATATTATAACTTTTTTTTAATTAAATTATAACTTAAAATATATATCATTATATTATTATTTTTTTAATTATAATGTACATACGTACACGTCTAAAATGTGTACATGATCTTTTCCCCCTAAAAAAAAAGTAGGCTCGATGGGACTTGATATGTGCGCCATTCACATTTTGTGAATTTTGCTAGATAATTCTTAAGAAAAATTGTGAAACAATAGACATGTTTGGTATATATATATTTTTTAAATTTAAAAAATAAAAAATAAAAACGTATTTTCATCTGTTTTTAAAACTTTTAAAATTATTTCTATCTTGGGACTTGATATGTGCCCCTATTTACGTTAGATTGAAAAGTAAGTTCGAAGTTAATTTTTTAATTTTTTTTTTGTTTTTTTAAAAAAATATGTAAAAAAATAAAAAAGTAAGCTTGCTTGTTTTTATTTTTTAAAAAATATTTTTCAGAAAATTCTACTTTCTTATTTTCTGTATTTTTTTATTTTTACTGATTTTTTTTACTTTTTAGACACACCTAACATAAATACACCTAAAAAGTAAAAAAAATCTTTTAAAAATTCACTGAATACCAAAAATATAAAAAAAAAATACAACAATTCAGTACATTTTTTGTATTTCTATGTATTTATTAATTTTTTAAAATATTTTTTCACAAATTTTTTACTTTTTAGATACATCTAACTTAGGTGCATTTAAAAAAATAAAAGAATTTAAAAATTTAAAAAATATTCACTAAAAACAAAACAATACGAAAATTAAAAAACTCAATTTTCAAAAAACTTAATCGAGAAAATTCAAACCAAACACACTGTGATTCAAAAAAATTAAAAAGTTGATTTTTAGCTAAGTTTCCAAAACAGGCCTTTGTGAATTTTTTTGAAAAAGATTATTAGACAGTATAAGAAAATTGTAAAACAGTAGACATGTTTTTTTTTTTTAAATTGAGAAGATAAAAAATTAGAAGCATCTATCGGCTTTTAAAAAATTAATTAATTTAAATTATTTTTACTTCATCAATTATAAGTAAAAATTGTACCAAATAAATGACACAAGTATCTATAATAAAAAATAAAAACTATAAACAACCATATAAACTATACCAATAGCTCTTTTTGGTTTTCAAATTTCCAAAACCAATTTTTAAATTTTCAATCCGTATTTTTGTGTTTTTAGTAAATTTTTAAAATATTTTAATCAATATTTTTTTTACTTTTTTATCCACTTAATGAAGTTGCTATTTTAGTTTTTTTTTTTTTACAAAAATACATGTAAAAACGTAGCAAAATAGTTGACTTTTTTATGGTGACTTTTTATTATGAATCAAAAAAGAAAAGAAAAGTAACGAATGGGAATTTTTCTCACAAAATAATATAAATGAATATAGAGAACAAAATTTGCCAAAATTTACGTAAAGTTAAACCTTATTTCAAATAGAGATCAATGGCTGACCTTGTGGATATGATTGTGATTAATTAATCTGTGTAACTCACATTTTATTATTTGGTTTGTTATCTAAATTAGATTTCGATAGATACTTACTCAACAAAATTGACGATTTTTTTAAGCCTACAATTAATAATAATACAAAAGAAACATATAATTAAGATTATATATTTTCATATTCATTACAAAATAAACGTAGATAAAATAGAATTATTTATTTCACTAATTTAACCGGATAACTTATCTCATACTATCCCATAAATTATTAATTTACTAACTATTAATCACACTAATAAACATAACATTAAATTATTATAAGGATGAATAATTTTGATATTCATATTATCAACATTCACAACGTGCTTCAACTATGTGCTCCTATTATGTATTTTTAAATATAAGATTATATAAAAATCTTAAAATATGATTCATGATTAGACATATATTAGAATGCAAGGACTAGAAAATTTAAAAAACAAAAAATCTCTGCTAAAGGGGATTTGTTGATGAGTTGTGAAGAATTTTTTAAGAAAAATGATTGAGAGTTTTATAAAGAGAGTTTTAAATAAGTGGGATTCACTTGCAATGTGATGTGTGTGCCAGTGTGTTTGTTTGTTTGTTTTGTTTTTCCCTTGTCACATGTATAGAGCTCTTTTTAGAGCTCTCTATCATTGTTGATTTTTTAATAGGAAAAATTACGGTACACGGTCCTCAAAAGGTGTGTACCATATGTACTCTATAATTAAATAAAATAATAACATAATTTTTTATTTTTTGAGTTATAATTAGTAAAAATGTCATAATTAAACACAACATGAGATATAATTAAAGATCTTATAAGTCATAACTAAAATAATATCACAACTAGAGAAGAAAATTGATCATAACTAAACAAAAAAATAATATAACTAAGAGTGTATATGGTAGACTCCTTTTCAGTGGATGCATATTAGAATTTCCATTTTTAAATTTCTAAACAAAAGTTGGTGTATCATGGCCTTGTTTGGGATTGAAAATATTTAAAAAATTCATTAAAAAGGTCAAAAATATGGATTGAAAATTCAAAAATTGTTTTTGAAGAATAAAAAACAAACAAATTTTTATTTTTATTTTTTTATTACTTGAATATGGTACATGCTTTTTTAGTGTGTATATCATAACATTTTCCTTTCCAATAATGCCCCTTATCAATAACTATCAAATTCTGACTTGTTTTGAAAATTAGTTATTTTAGTTGATATTTTGATTTCTTATATAAAAAAAAATATATAGAAAAATATATTACAAAAATTGACCTTTTGATAATTTTTTAAAACTTTTTAACTAAAATAACTCATTGCGGAACTTACCATCAATAACTATTGTTACCGTCAAATTGTCAAATGCTACCCTCAAAGACTACTGTTACGGTCAAATTGTCAAAAAAAGATCTGTTTTTTTTTCTTCCCAAACTATTCATAGCATGACTTTTATTGTTTTTTTTAAGAACATTCAAAGAGATAACTTTGAGATCACAAAGTGTTCACAACCAGCACTAGTTTTATTATAAATTTGTGAGGTTGGCTAGGCATTATGCATTTATCATACTTATCGCATGCCAACCTCAAACTACCTACCCAACATGAGCCCTTACACACTTGCCATTCTCTCCCTCCTCTTTGGAGCCATCTGGTGGTCATTCCTCTGCCACCTCCGCCGTCGAAAATTTTTACCACCCGGTCCGTGGGCTCTACCAATTATCGGAAACCTCCACATGATAGGCACACTCCCCCACCACACCTTCCAAGTCCTATCCAAAAAATATGGCCCAATCATGTTAGTTCAGCTCGGCAACATCCCAACCATCGTAGTCTCGTCCCCACGCGCCGCCGAGCTCTTCCTAAAGACCCATGACACCGTCTTCGCTAGCCGCCCGAATATCCAAGCCGCCAAGTACATGTCCTATGGGAATAAAGGCATGGCTTTCGCAGCGTACGGGTCGTATTGGCGTAATGTTAGGAAATTGTGTACTTTAGAATTATTGAGTGTTGGGAAAATTGATGGGTATAGAGCGATGAGGAGGGAGGAGATGGAGGCATTAGTGCAGCGGTTGAAGGTGGCGGCAGCAGTGCGTGAGGTGGTGGATTTGAGTGAGAAGGTGGAAGGGGTGATGGAAGACATGACTTGTAAGATGGTGTTTGGGAGGAGTAGTGATGAGAGGTTTGATTTGAAGGCTGTTATTCAGAAGTCTCTGCAATTAGTGGGAGCTTTCAATATTGCAGACTTTGTCCCTATCTTGGCTCCATTTGACCTTCAGGTATGTTCACTTTTCTATACTATGATAAGTCTAAGATGATGTTGGTTTGTCAAAAGTTAGGATTAAGGTGGAATGTGGTTATTTTAGTAATTTTTTTATTTTTTTAATGAAAAGATGTATAGAAAAATAGAGAGGGTGGTATGATATGACTTTTTAACTTTTTGACTAAAATGGTTACTTCTCAAACGAGGCCTAAGATTATAAGAACGAAAATTATTGTGGTATTAGGTTGAAAATTTAAAACAAATTATATTTATTTGTGTATTAACATGAATAAGTTTAATTTTTTTTGTTAAAATATGAGGTGAAAAAAATTAATATATTTTGAATAATTTTTTATGAAAAATGTATAAAAGGTAAAAAAAGAAATTTTTTGAGTTTTTGGCAGCTTAAGTGCCCGTTTGGCAGCTTTATCTTTTTAGTGATTTTTTAAATTTTGAATTTTTCTTTTATGAAGTGACAAAAATAAAAAAAATTAGTGCGTTTGAAATAATTTTTTTAATTGAATAGAAAATTGTGAGGAAAAAAGTCATTGATTAATACATAACGATATGATATCATTTTTTTTTCTTGTAACTTTTATTTTCATTTTTTTTTTCAGCCAAAAAACCTACAAATCAACCTAGCCATAATTTTATGAAATTAACTAAACTCGCTTTACATAAAATGCGAAATTATTATTTTTATTATCAATTGAAAAAATTAAATTTAACTAATAATCATAAGTCTCGTTTATCTCTAACCAAATATACAGTAAATATGTTTTTTAAAATAAACTTCATTATTTTAGAAACAGGCATGATAAAATTAAATAATTATAATATTAGATTAATCTAATTTTTTTTTTTTTTTTTTGTGAATGATAAATACGGAGGGTTTCGAATCAGACCTATAGTGGGCTCTGAGCCCATCCCTTTCTTTAGATTTGGATTTCTTTAGATTTGGATTGAAGGATTTTGTTAAGTCCATCTCGTTCTCTATATTTGGATTGAAGGATTTTGTTCGTAC
The DNA here is from genome assembly GCF_055761805.1 of Camellia sinensis. NCBI lineage: Eukaryota > Viridiplantae > Streptophyta > Magnoliopsida > Ericales > Theaceae > Camellia > Camellia sinensis. The sequence continues at coordinate 132,307,544 of NC_138975.1, forward strand.
CCATTATAGGATTCATTTTGATAATTTAAATTGTTTTTTTGGTAATATATATCATTAAAAATAATAATAAATTGGTTTAATAATTCATTTATTACATTTATAAAAAAATAATTGACAACAATACTAAGACCTTGTTTGCGAATTGAGAAATTAATTCTTTTAATTAATTTTTTATATAAAAATATATAAACAAAAATAAGGAGAGTAATGTGAATACAAAGCGAACATGCCACACATGTGAACTCTATTTTTGTGTAAACAAGGAAAAGACGTCATAAACGTATGGCCTACTAGACCCACTATTCAAGTTGTAACTTTGGACGTATATGGAGCCTTACTTTTCTAAAAGGAAAAATTCTTGCATGTGGATTGATTTTTTTGTTTTTTTAATTATTTTAGTTTGGATTAAAATAGTTTCATTTAAGATATATTTTTTTAATTTTTATAAAAAAAAATGTAATGATGATAGTTTAGATGTGGCAATTTTTAGTATAGAACTAAAAAGTCTATTTTATCTTTTTGTGACTAAAACATTCCCAACTCATGCTTAACCCACATGCCAAACGTGTGCTTAGTTACTTCTAGAGTATTCATACTTCTTTATCAATTATTATTTAACATGTTCTTTCATATTTCATAATCACTTAACATAAAATTATAATATCTCATATTTTTCATCAATCATGATATCATGAAACACTACGTGACCATATTCCAATAGTACCCACAAGTGTCCTGCAGCACAAGTAAAATATAAAAAAAATTGAAATATACATACATTTGTTAGATTTTTTTTAATGAATTTTTTAAAAAAAAAACTTTTTTGGGTTCCATTTGCCCAGCCGGATTGAGGAATTTTTTTTTTTTTTTTTTTTTTTTTTTTACATTTTAGATTTGTTTAAACAAGATATATCAAAAAAGTAAAATGTTTTGATATAATTTTAAAAAAAAGATTTTTAAAGACACATTTTATTTAAAGAAAAATATGACTTTTTTTATTTGTATGATAAACAAAGGCTCCCTAAATTCCAACTCCACTTTTAAAAAGGTGAATGTCATATATCACGGAAATACTTCTTCTCGCCTCTTATGCAATCTTTCCAAATGTCATAATGTCATAATTTTTTTTTTAAAGTGTTTTTAAATTTTTTAATTTTATCATATAATCAGTACGGGTAACAAAAAAAATAATCTGTGTGTTTGATTTTAATTTTTTAAATTTAATTTTTTAAAAATTGAATTTTTTGTTTTTTGTATTTTTGTATTTTTTATTTTTAGTAAATATTTTTAAAATTTTAAACATTTTTTTTTACTTGTTTAGATAAACCTTACTTAGATGCATCTAAAAAGTAAAATATTTGTGAAAAAATATTTTAAAAAATTAATAAATACACAAAAATATATTGAATTTTTATATTTTTTTTTATGTTTTTGAAATTTATGAATTTTTTAAAGATTTTTTTCACGAAAATTATACTTTTTAAGCCTATTTATGTTAAGTGTGTTTAAAAATTAAAAAAATTGTTTAAAATATTAAAAAAATTCAGTAAAAAATAATACAAAAAATAAAAAAAGTAAAATTTTCTGAAAAATATTTTCAAAAAAGTAGAAACAAACATGATGAATAATTTTAATAAACTTCTTAATCAGATGTGATGTATAATGAATCTTCCCTTCTTTTATTTCCATTTTTTTTTTCTCTTGACCCAAAATAAATGAATAAATAAAAGGTAAAGTACATTGACTACTATTGAAATTTGAAAAAAAAATATAATAAATTCTACAATTTTGATATAATTACTTACTGACCTCTATTTTAGTAAATTTAAATGGACCAAACTTAATGCAGATATTGCAAAAAAAACAAAAATAAACAATGTAAAGTAAACATTTTCAAGAAAAAAATTGACGACAACATTTTTTTTTTTATCAATATACCTAACAAATTATGTTGAAAATAAGATTAAGTATTATATAAATTAAAATTACAAGAGACTCAATGTAATTAATTATACTAAAATTGTGAGATTTATTGTATGTATTTTCCAAACATTAAGAGACGCCTGTCTAAATTCTAATTAACCCATAAATAAATAAACAAAAGTAAGCTATAAAAAAACACACACAAAAAATGTTAACATTGAATAATATGTCAACCATATGGCTTCTAAATATTGCATTTGAATTCAGGGTTTGACTCGAAGCTTCAAGGAAACCAACAAGGCCATTGACACAATCTTGGAGATCATCATCACCGAGCACGAACAAGACCCTTCTAGGATTCACCAAACCCATGACAAAAAAGACTTCATTGATGTAATGTTGTTATTAATGAACAACAAATCCTCAACAACAACCCACGACGAGCTCTCCTATTCCATCGATCGCAACAACATCAAAGCGATCGCAGTCGACATGATTGTCGGAGCAATCGACACCTCGACCACTGCAATCGAGTGGGTCATGTCAGAGATCTTGACCCACCCGAGGGTGGCCCAAAAGCTCCAACAAGAACTCATGAGTGTCGTTGGAGGAGAGAGAATTGTGGCAGAAATGGATTTGGTAAAGTTGGAGTACTTAGAAATGGTTATTAAAGAGACTTTGAGAATTCACCCAGTCGCTCCATTATTAGTCCCACGTGAATCGATGGAGGATATTGTCATCGATGGCTATTTCATACCTAAAAATTCACGAATTTTGGTGAATTCTTGGGCTATGGGCCGTGACCCAAGTATCTGGTCAGACAATGTTGGGGAGTTTTTACCCGAGAGGTTTATGGATGGGCACGTCGACATCCGGGGAAGGGATTTTCAACTTATACCATTTGGGTCAGGTCGGAGGGGGTGCCCCGGGATGCATTTGGGGCTAACTAACATTCGGTTGGTGGTGGCTCAGTTGATGCATTGCTTTGATTGGGAATTGCCTAATGGGATGAAACCAAATGAATTGGATATGAGTGAAAAATTTGGCTTGTCATTGCCAAGAGCCAAACACTTGCTTGCAATTCCAACTTATCGCTTGTAGAAATGTGCTCTTATGTGAACTTTAAATATGTGTGCAAGTATTATTTATTTATTTATTGCTTTGATATACAATTTTATTAGTTGTTGCGTTTTATTTCTTTTATATTTGTTTAGATTATATGTAAGGGCTACACTCTCTTTATTTTAGAGAGAAGCAACTATACGGTTGAATTTACTTTATAAAATTTATAACGTATATTATTTCGATAATTCAAATTGTTCATTTATTCTTTTTTTCTCTTGATTTTTTCTATAATTAGATACTTGTCTCTACTTATATTCACATTTTCTTAAGTAGGAGGTGGCACCTCCTTAAGTGAGATGTGTGCATATTTGGCAGTACTAATTACACCACTAATCTAAATAATATAGATTAACACTAATTAAATTAGATTAAAAAAACAAACAAATAAATCTATCATATAAATTTTATCATAACAAAAAAAATGCAAAGTTGTAGATTTTAAATCTTTCCCATTATTTCAGTATCCAAACTACAGAGATAAAATCCATAGATTTCTATTGCTTAGATATTTGAAATCTATTGACTACAAATCCATTCTCAAACAAATCTAAATTAAAGGGGTGAAGGATGATTTTAGTCGAGAGGTATAAATGTTTTCTTTTAAAATAAATAAATTTAAAGAGGATCACTATTTGCAGACTAGAATCAAAACTAAATAAATATAAATTAACATTATATTTAAAATTTGCCTCAAGGGCAAATTACATAGGCTAAAAAATGTATTTTGTCCTCACTCTGCCAAGGCAAGTTCAACTTCATAGAAACCACGCAGTTCAACCCAGTGGTTCGGGTCTTTTCCTTTCTCACAGGCATCGCATACAATTGTCAACCCAGTGGTTCGGGTCTTTTCCTTTCTCACAGGCATCGCATATGACCTCTTTTGAGCCATCTTGGGCTTAAAGAGGACGAGTAAGGGTGAGAGCGTGTCTATGAGGTCGGTATTTTAGGCTAAGATGTAGCGAAGCACATTAACAACTATAGAAGGCACCTTTGCATAATTAACATGCATAATTAACATCCACTGTCAATGTTTGAGTGGAAATGGCAACTATACGTCTTTGGAAAAGAATATTCGAGTGAGGATGAGTCCAGGAAAGGTAGACAATCAAAAGGTTTCAAGTTCCTCCTTGTGGGGTTTCTCGGCACAAGATTTGTGGAGGATTAGATCACATTGGGTACATTTGTAGTAAGGTCGACATGAATGACCCGAGATGAGTTTCTGACACTTTCTACAAGTAACATTGTTGTCATTGTCATCCTCATCCTTGATCTCTTCACTTAAAACTATGCAAGTGTATAGATTGCTTGTCTTTCTGCTGCGCGCATTTTTTATTCATGACTGGAAATTTAGATTCTTCCTCTCCCTCAACGGTTCTAAAACCACTATTTATCCGCTGATTGAAGTCGACGCGGTGGCTTTTTTGGCAGATTGAAAGACGAGACACAGCATGACTGACACACTTATTAACGTGGGCAGTGGTTTCTACCGTGAGCTTGCGGATGTCGCCAATGTCATAATCTGAGGACTCATTGAACTTTTCCAAAAACAGCTTAAGATCATCCCATGTTGAAGGCATGTACCAACTGGTGGCACCATCAACAACCCCTTGTTGTCTCTGTAGACGTTTCCTCCATTCTACTTTATCACTTTATATGCACTCAACGATAATAAGATGGGCTCCTGTAAATAGGGATGCATGCAGAATTCAACATAGAAGGGACGAACATAATTACTAATATATTTAAAATATATATATATATATATGAGCTACAATATCAATTTTTACATATATAAAAGATAATAATGATTTTGTTTTCTTTAGCGACTGTAAAATAGTTTATTTATTAAAGTAATATATTTTGAATTGTGTTTAACACTCTTTCATATCATCAAAAACATGTGTGATAGAATTGACATTAAAATTTCAATGTTTCTTAATAAATTTAATCAACTAGACAACTTCTTATCTTTTGATCGGTAAAAAAGTAATCTTTATTGATGTAGTCAAAGTACAATACAACAGAAAAACATCAATAAAGAGATGAGTGCAAGGAGCATCACAACACAACTAAACGATCCTAATTAAGTTGGCACCAAAGAGCTCACCCAATCATTTGCTAGCACATCATAAGTTGGTGAAAAATCAACAAATAAGAACAACCAAAAAACAAAGGAGCTTAACAATATTCAAAACAACTGATTGACAACAAACAACTAGAACTACACTCCAACCACTATTGACTGACAACAAAGAATTGGGCTTTAGGATTTGCCATCGATCATAGTTTTAATAAATTAATTTCTTTTTTTTTTATTTTAACCAAAATGGTTTCATATTTTTATACATTTCATAAATATATAGAGATGATCACTTAAACTTGGAGCCATATAAATCTTTTAAAAAAAATAAAAAAGAGAGCAAACTTTTATAATTTAGAGATAATTATTAATATCCATTCTTGCCTGTAGAAGTTGAAAGCTGAAGCAAACGATCTCGATGGGAAGGACGAGACGGGGGAGTCGAGGACGACTGAGAGACACAAAAAAAGCTGGAACAAAGCGGTTTGGCAGACGACTTCAAACGATAATGTGTTGAGGTGTTATGCGGATTGGCTCATGACGGTTGGTAGCAGCTGCTGAAGCGTGGCGATGCAGCTACGAACATCATCTAGCTTGAGAACAACACAACCCAAGTCTTGTGTTAGTAACTTTGCCAAAGTGCTCTTCCCTGTGTATGGATGCTATGATCATTTGGGGTTAAACTGACCCCATCTCTCTCTCTCAAGTTTGACGACTCTTATGATCCAACAGCAACCAATTCACACTCTTCACTTTTATGTATTCATTTTAATTTTTTTTTCTTTTATTTTTATAATCAACTGTTGAAGTTAATTTCCGTATATCTCAATTAATTTTTGAATCAAAATAAATGTTTTAGACTGATTTTAAAAAGTTTATTGTATTTTGTTGGCGTCATAAATTTGCAATATTATTATTATTTATTATTTATATAATTGCAGGACATGTGACACCCTTCTACTCATTTGGAAGTTATAGGAAGTTATGAAATGTGGAAAGATGATAGAGAACAAAGAGGAGAATATGGAGCATGAAATAGAGATTGAAGAAAGTTATGGAAGTATGAAATGGAAGAGATGGAAGAATAAGGTAGTTATTAGGTAGTTTTTTTCTTACAAATGTTTGTCTACAAATATGTTTGCTTATAAATAGTCATTCATGGCTATATTGTAAAAAGATTCAGAACTCAAATCAAAGACAATTGATTTCTACTTTTCTTGTCATTTATATTTCCTGCACTTAATTTTTTGCACTTCCTTTTTGAAGTATAGGAATAGAGGTAAATTCATGGTTAGTTTGATTGTTTACTCAATCACCCCGATTATTCACTCAATCATCTTTCTCCGTCTCCCTCGTTTTTTTAATTTTTTTTTCTTTACATTTAACAATTTTGAAGTTCTCTTTATTGAGGCAAAAGAACAGTTAACACAGTCGCTTGATAATTAACTTGAATTTAATCTGTAAGGATTTTTCAATCTTTGCTGGCACGCTCGCATTTATGATATTTTCCTTCATAGAAAAAATAAGCCAACAATTTTTGGCATGCACGGTGGGACGTTAAGTGTAAGAAATGAAAAATGAATTAAATTCATTTATTTCAAATAGCTTAGATGAAATCTTTTGGTGTAAACATAAAATTTGGAATTTTCAAGAAGAGATCCATTTTCTTGATGAAATAAACTTTCATCCCTTACAATATTATTTGGTGAAAGAAAAAAGATACCATTTAATTAGAGAAATTCATCAACTTGATATGAAAATTTGCTAATGGAATGATGAGTTGTTAATTCTTACTACCAAGTCTTTAACTTAAGCTTTAATAGCCAGAATTGGTGAATTTTTTCAAATTTTTTCCATGGTTGAAAATAACAAAAGCATATAGTTGATTTCATCAATGGCTCGGGGGGTCAAAACTCATTTTTAAAGAGCCAATTTATGAAAATAACATGGCCAAAAAGCATGTTATTGAGCCAAGTATGGTTAAAAATAATGTTCCATATAAGACTCGGGGGTTTAAAAACCCATTCTTAGAGAGTCAAATCATGGACATAAGATGTTTATGAAAGATTTTCATAAGCCATTAATGGCTAAAATAGAACAGCCAAGCCAAGCCAAGCCAAAAAATGATGAAACTTATATGGAGGATTTTCTTAAGTCATTAATGGCTAAAATGGAACAATCCACTAGACTAAGAAATGATGAAACTCACATAGAGGATTTTCATAATCTAGTAATGCATAAAATAGAAAGACAACCCCATTTGTCAATGAATGGAGAAAGTTATTTGGCCAAAGAACATGTTCTCAAGCCTAGTTCAAGATAGCCCGCTGATAAAAAGCTTGGGCTGTCAAAAATGACAATTTGGATTTGAGACTAAAGGACAACTTCGCAAAAACAATACTAGAGGTTAGTTCAGTATAATGTACACTGCTCCCAACACTCCACATAGGTGAGACCAACATGAGTGATGTTCCGTTCCTCAGAGATGAATACAAATAGTAAAGAATAATAATCTGTAAGGAATATTGAAAAAATAAGTTAAATGATTCCTCCATTATTTCTAGCCAATCTCATCTCAAGGAGATATACAAGTGAGCTAGAATGCAATATTTCTAAGGAATCTAATATGTTCCCTCTCCCAAAGAATAAAGGGGTCCTCGGTTGGGACATATTTTAACTAATTTGCATACCACACCCACGGTCCCACTTCTCAACTGAAATCAATACACCCATTTGCTGCCAAAACTACATCCAAAATTTGCCTTCTCACCACAAAAGTATTTTGCGACTCTGATACAATCCCCCCAAAACTCTCTTCAGCATCATAGCGAACACTTTTATAAGCAGCTTATATATCCACCTAACAAACTGATAGGACTAAAATCTCTTATTTCTTCTACTCCTCTTCTCTTTGGAATGAAAACAACAAAGAGACATTCAAACTCTTCTCAACAAAATCATGCTCAAAAAGGGATCGCATCAACCCATCATTTCCCCCAAACCACCCCCCAACACCAGTGTAAAAGGCTAACATCATCCCGTCTGGGCCAACAGCCTTAACCCCATTAAATGTTTTTAAAGTTGCTCCCACATCCTCCTCAGTCAGGCCCTTTCCAACCAAGCCTCATCCGCAAATGAGATAGAACAAAACTCTATCTCATCTAGTCTTGGACGCCTCACTGGTCTCTAAACATAGAGTTTTGAAAAAATCTACCACACCCTACTGGATCTCCTCTCACCTTGTCAAAACTTTTATCCCTAACATTAATACTAACAGTGATATTATGGCATCGGTAAGTATTAGTCGTCATGTTAAAAACAATGGGTATTTTCAGTCACCATTCTTCAGGCAGAGAGATTTCAACTTCTGCCTCCAAATAATTTCTTCGATCTTAGCTATCCAACCAAACACTCCTCATCCTTCTCTCTATCCTCATCCTCTGCATCTGAAATCAGTCTCGTCTGTTTTAACTTCAAACTCATCAATTCAACGAATCTCCTCCAACACTTCAGCTTTTTGAACCACTAACTTCCCAAATTCAAGCCCTCATTTAAGATTTTTTTTTTTTTTTTTTGATAAATAAAAGTAACTTTAATAGAAAATACCCTCATCTAAGATGGTTCCCATCCTCCTAATGAAAAGGATTTGAAAGAAAAGGGTACCCCACACCAAAATTTCAAAGCCATTGCATACTTGGCAGCCCATAGTTGACAACTATAATCTAAAAAGCAAGGATACATAACAGACAAAGGACATATATGATATGATACAGACACTCTGACATGGTTACATATACATGAATATAATAACAAATTATATACATGAATTTAATAACAAATTCTTTGTTAAAAATACATTTATATTTTATACATGAAAATAGAAAGAAATCATTTTTCAAACTCTATAAGTTGAAAAGGAAATATGAACAAAAGATCATATAACTATTGTAAGAAGCTCTAATCCCAATCAAACTATAAATTTTAGGCTTTTAGGTTCGTAAATTTAAAAGTCTAAAGAAGGAAAGGAGCGATTAATAGATATAACCAATAGGGTTTATTTTATGGATTATTTTTATTTTAATCATTGGTTGTCAAATTATTTTATTCAAAATTGTGATGTTTTAATACATGTCAAACCAATAAGCATGTATCCCATAAGTGTCTAAAGGGTCACCATTTCTATAATATATATATATATATATATAAAATAAAATTAAAAAAAAAAAAGTAATTAGACACATTTGAACAAGCATCTAACACGTTTTGGGAAATGTTAGTTTCAACATCTATAAGAAACACCTTCTTAGAAGTGTTCGTGGTTCTTAGACTATAATGTCTATTTTGTAGGCTATTGCAAAGGAAAGAACACTAGAATTCTTAAAACAAATATCTAAAGAACATGGATTCTCCAGACCTGTCAATATAGCTATTGACATCAAAGAAAAAAACTAGAGTTGCATCAGAGTATTTGCCAAGCAAGAATCATGGAGTATATATACATTGATGGTAACATGATACTGTTGAGAGTCACCACTAACTCTCCTCACTCTCTAGAATCTTCTCTCTAGAATATTCTAGAAGTTTCCACATGAATCTAGAATATTCCGGAAAGATCTAGAAGATTCTGGAAAGATCTAGATTCTAAAATATCCTAGAAAGTTCCAAAACATTAAGAAGTTAGGAGAAAACTGGAGAAAACTAGAAAGTTCCGGAAGGTTCTAGAATATTTTAGAGAAGAATAGAAAAGCTCTAATATGTACTAAAGTAATCTAGATTGTTCTAGGCTGTAGGGTAAGTATGAGTGTATTCTAGAAAGTTCTTCAAGTAGCATAAATATGAGATGAGTGCATGTATTAAGCAATTAGACAATTGAGTGAAACAGAGTGAGTCCAAAGTGAGTGGTTAAGCACTATCTAGTGTGAGGTGTCTCAAAGTCTTGTGTAAGGAAGACACAAGTGTGAAGTGCTTGAATATATGTGTGAGTAAATAAGTGAAATGTATTAGTGTGTGATTATGTACAAGTTTTTTGTGTACAATCAATAAAGGTAGTATTTCTGGGTTCACCAGTGTGTCAAACTCAACAGATACTACCTAATTCTTTAGGTTTGGTTAAAGGAAGAGCGATGAGGGATTTAGAGATACAATCACCATAACAATGGGATAACAAGCCAAGCTAAATGTCAAAATGTGAAAATTCAATTGAACATTTAAAGTGACTTCAAGGTTGAATGAAAGACATGTGCAACCCTAATGCGACCAGATGGCATTTCTATCACCTTGACTTGGGCTGCATGAGCATTTTAGCTGGTTTTTCTCTTCTTTCTTTCCCTTTTCTATCTCCTTGCAATCTTATATGGGTGTGCCATCTAAAGGAAATATGCCTTATTCTTCCTCTATACTTCCTCTTTCTAATATGCTTCATTTTTCTACTACAAAGAGGATCTTCAAGCTCCATTTTCATCATTTCCCATGCTTAAAAGAACAAATTATTGAAGAGATAAAAAGGATATAAATCCTCAAACTTCAAGGTTGTTTTCTTTTGTCTTATTTTATATCATTTAAATGCATCAGAAGGATGGGTCTTTTCCTGCTGGATTGTCAACATTGCCAACTCTCTTTAGGGTGGCCCTTTCATGTGGTCCTGTAGTGATATAGTTGGACATTTTGATATCAAGGAACAAAGAACCGTCTTCCTTTGTTTCCTTTCCATCAAAGGAGACATGGAGGAAGTGTCACGTTCAAACGGGTAAATGGGTAAATGAGGGGTTATAGTCTCAAAACATTCTAGAGTGCTAAGCGGCTTGCACACATTGGCTTGTATACGAGAAGGTGGTTGGCACCACAAGGGCCATGATTCCCTCTTTTTTTCTCTATGAAACAATTTTGGAAGCCCATTTAACCATTTGATAAATTTGAAGAAAAAAGGCACATTTATCACTCTATGTTATACATGCGAAGGGCGTAGAAAGTGTTAATCACTTGTCATTGCATTGTGTAGTTTCTTGGGGGATGTGGAGCATTCTTATTGTTCGGAATTCAGTGAATTGTCCTTCCTCCAATAGGGACTAAGTTTTATTAGCAGGCCCTTTGAGAGGGTGCCGGCACCCTTAGACCGTTGATATGTATAAATGTTCGGATAGTACTTGGGAGACGTGTAGAGCACTCTCATTGTCCGGAATTGTGTGAGTTGTCTTTCCTCATATAGGGACTAAGTTTTATTAGCAGGCACTTTGAGAGGGTGCTGCAGCTGCTCCCTTGTGCCTTATGTAGACCTTTGATATGTATAATTGGGTTGTGGGGTGCACTATGGTTATTCTCCTTCTTGAGCATGTTAGCTGACTCTTCTATATCTTGTGTACATGTGTTTATCACCAATTTTTCTACGACTTTTAAATACACCCCATCCTAAATGTTGACAATTATTATGGTCACAAAGGGGAGGGGATATTCCTAATCATCATAATTCTTGTGAAAGCCAAATGGACTACCTCCCTACCCCTTCTCAATGCGTTCATAAACAAAGCCGCTTCTGGGGGTTCAATGGAATTAGTTTCGAGAGCAGCCGAGAATACATGCGATTGCATAACAATTCAATAATTTTGTGCTGATTTTTGTGGGAGTGGGGCTCCTTCTTTCAGCATTTTGCAACTACCATTCAGACACGCATATAAAATCACATATATTTCTTTAAGAAATCCCAAACAAAAGCAGAAAATCCCAGTACAATCAGAGTTCCAATAACCCATTATTCAACCATCATAAAATCAAATAATAATAAAATAAAAGGCTATTGAATTGAATTGCTTACAGTGGGAAGCTGGGGAGGTGGAGGAGGGTAGAGAGTATGATTAGAAGGAGGGTACTGATCAAGGAGAGAAGGCAAGTACATAACCAGTGTTCCATGAAACCCTCTGTTCCCATCTAACGTTCGAATCTCCGGACCCAGTCCGCACACAACGAAGTACTCGAAGATCCGAGCCATTCTCGATCCTCTCCCTCTCTCACAACTTTGCAACAGTTAGATAGAGAGAGAGAGAGAGAGAGAGAGAGAGAGAGGAATTGGGTGTATTGATGTATAATAAGGATTTGCTTCAGAGCTGAGTTTTATGGGTTTTGATCTCTACCTGTGACTCTCTGATCAAAATGCTTGTGAATAGATCAACATTTCTGATTGGGATTTTTCTATGATACATGAAAGTGGTTTTCATGTATCATATATAAATAAATTTAGACAATTAGTTTTAAAAGTAAAGTAAATCTAACTATTGATTAGTAATAATTAAAATTAGGTTAAAAAATCTAAGTAGTTTTATAAAAAATAAGGTAGTTTTTAATGATTTTGAAATCAAAAACTTACTATTTTTAATAACTATACTTATCATCAATTATTAATAAAATACACTTAACCTGTTATTCAGGTAACAGGTAAAGTTAAAAAATTAAGTTATAATAAATTTTCAAAACCTCTAAAATAAACATAAAATTTATAAAATAGAATTTAAGAAAAAAAATATACAAAATAAATATGAATTTTATACATTTTATTATAATTTATTACATTTTATGAAATATGAGTTATTTATTTATTTATCTACTTAATGGCAATAAATGAAACTTAGTTTCCTTTTCATTTACCACACTTGAAAATAATAAATGTAATTAATGAAGAAATATAATTAATAAAATATAGAAAAATTTAAAATTTATTTGAGAATTCCATGAACAAAATTTTACGTTTATTTTTTAAAATTTTAAATATTTGAAGATTTGAAGATAAGATTGTTATTGATTTAGAACTCCTTAAAAGTAAGAATCTATGTCTCTATAGTCTCTATCTCTTTTTTTACTTTAACTTTCTATGATATTTTGAATTTATAAATTTTAATGTTTTGTTGAAACAACATTTCACCTAGTTAAAAGAAAAATTATGAGATTTAAGTGGTAAGAAAAAATAAATCAAGTTTGATGAAATCGTAAGTGCAGTCTGAAGTTTAATTTAAATGATTGATTAATCAAGTCTACTAAAATAGTAAGTAGAGTCTAATTGAGTAGTAAGTGTTGTTTAAGTGATGAGCCAAGTTCGATAAAATAATAAGTAGAGTCTAACTGAGTAGTAAGTGTTGTGTAAGTGATGAGTCAAGTTCGATAAAATAGTAAGTAGAGGCTCATTGAGTAGTAAGCGTTATTTAAATGAGTGGTAAGTCAAGTGTGATAAAGTAATAAAGTAGAGTCTCATTGAGTAGTAAGTGTGGTTTAAATTAGTGGTAAGTAAGTCTGATAAAATAGTAATGTGACGTCCAATTTTTTTTTTTTTTTTGAAATATCAAGGGAAATTAAATAAACAAAATGACTTAATAAACTAAAAAGTTGACATCTTAATAGGACATTCCAACTCTCGTACATAACCAAAGATTCAAATAATATTAAATAAAAACTTAAGATTATCCAAATACAACATCAAATGAAATTATAAGGTCCTTAATAGCTAATTTATAAGATAATAAAGTTATTCGACTTTAGTCATGATTTCAAGTCAGCCAAGGCTCTACGTTAACGTCAACTCCATTTCAGCTTCAATTATTTCCTCGCCAAAACCTGACATAAAACGCCAGGGCAACAAAAATATATGCCATGAGTTTTGCAACACAGTAAGAAAACATAACCAACCTACTATTCTTTTTAAGAGAAAAGTAATGAAATTATAAACACGAGATAACAATATAATTGTAAACATGAATTACAACCATTAAAATAATTTCAATAATTTTAATAAATTAGGTGACACTCGAAATCTCACCAAAGAGATTGAACTTACCAACCACTAAGTATGGCAACGGTTAATTTGAAACCCTTCCTTGGTCAAATATTTTAGTGTTACCAACCGTAACTACCAGGGATGCCCACGTCCGGAGTTATATACCCAAGTAGTAGCATCCGTGGTCTGCCCCAAGGAAACGGTCTGCTAGGGGTACGTAACCTCCCTGTGTGCCACCGGCACATCTACCCTTATTCCAAAACCAAATACCGAAAATTGTTCAAATAAGTCCCGTGCCATCTTAGAGTTTTGCAACACAATTTACGTGAGAATTCTCAAAACCAGGGCTCACCCTGAACAACCGGTATTAACCGTCAACCCTTAATTTCGTACACTCTTTAAAACCAAGACTCACTCTGAGCAACTGGTATTGACCGTCAATTGTTAACTTCGTATATGCCGTTAATCATTTCAGTTAATTTTGATATTACTCACAAATAATTCCAATTTTTAATCATAATTGATGTTACACCAACTCATTAAAATTCCCAACATAAAATATTACACATGTCACACAATAATAAATAAATGTACAACATTTAAATAAACAATTTATTTAAACCATGGTATGAAATAATAATTTAGATATAGAGAAAATAAACCAAAGTAGCACACGTGCATGTATTTTTAATTTACAAGATTAGACTGCCACAATATTAAATAAACCACAATACACCCATACATGGATTACTAATTTACTATATTTGATGAATTGAACCAACACAATAACTGATTTTTATCCGAATAAATAATTGAAGTCATGATCTTAAACCTGCCTAGAAATTTCAGGTTATACCTTAAGTAATAAAAATTATAAATAAATTATTTATACAGTTCTAAAATTCGTGAAAATGTACAGAATATTCAATAAATATGTTTGGGTCATTTTTCAGAAATAAATTCCCAAAAATAAGTTATAAATAATTCTGTAAAATTCCCAGAAATTTTATGACACAGATTTATCACATTTCCTTAAATTAATTCCATACTTAAATTTTATAAATAAATTCCATGATCTAAAAATTTATTATGAAACTAGACTTCTCAAATTTCATTTTTTGCTTAGAAATTATCAGATTTGGTTTAATATAAAATTTTTAATGATTTTTCAAACACATAACAAAATTTGTCTATAGCTCCAGATTTGGTTAAAAATATGTATAAATTCATAAAAAACTCAATAATTGTTGAAAAATTTTGTGGATGAACTAGACATCATTATCAACAACTTTGTAGAAGAAATCATCTTCAAAGTTTGAGTATAAAATTGTCTAAAAATTAGTACAACTTTTTGGCAGATTTAAAGTGCCAAATAACATCTTCAATAATCTTTTTAATGGCATAAACTACACATGCAAGTCCAAATTTGATGTACCATCATAAATTTTCATACAATTATAAATAAAATTTTATCTACAAGTTTAGACATTTTATCATATATATATAATTTGAAAATTTCAAATATATAAAAAATGAGAGGGCTGAGAGGGTTTTCTTACTATGTTAGGTTGCTAACGATTTATCGTCCGAATTTGATTTATGATCCTTATCGTAAGATATGACCGTCTTGGCTCCATGATCGTCTTGCTGAAATTTCACATTAATCGGACACGATCTCATCGTTGATCTTTCATTGAATTCTCTTAGAACCTTTAGTTGTTGGTCATCATCTTAGACTTATAATTTGAAAGATCTAACCCCAAAAATGGATTCTACACGTCGAAAAACCTAAGGGTGGTCATCCCCAAAGTCATAGGACCACTCGATTAACCTAAAGGTACTAGGATGCACCGCAGCACCAAGGGCCGAGAAACGCTGGATAAAATTCAATTCATCTTCTCCAACAACCGTAGCATGCACGAACAGAAGACCCAGGATTTTAGTTTCAATGCCACTAGTTCAAATGCTTGTATCTTCTTCATCGTAACTCCGTTTTATCTTATTTTTCTGTCATTGGATTCATCTCACGGCCTAGTTTTTGGTTCACTACTCACACGCCTCGTTCCGTCTATTTTTTCATGCTGTCGGATTTCCAAAATTTGACGAAAAAATAAGATTATTTTCCTACCGTCTCGGACATTTTTTTCGAACCATCTTTCTGACCCCATAACTTTCTTAATTCTTAACGGTTTTACTTCATTCTTTCTCCAATCTCTTCAACTTACTTCGTACTTCATCTTACATGGCCTATTTGTCTCACTTCTTCCTGGAATGGATGGTTTTGGCATGCCGAAAGTAAGCCGAAAACCAACTTTTGAACTTCAAAATAAACTTCTCTAACTTTGCTTCTTTCTCCTCCATCTTCCTTCTTCTTCTCTTTCTTCACCTATAACACTTTGTGAATGGTGGTTCTAGATGATAATAGAAATAGGTGATGGTGGTGGTGGCGGTCTGACGGTGCGCCAATGGTGGTGAAGTTCGCGGGTTGGCGATAGTGTGGGTTAAAGCCGTGACTATGGAGGTCGGGAGGAGGGGTAAGAATAGAGATAAAGAAGAAGAAATAGTTTTGAGAATGAGAGGTGTAGAGAAAGAGAGATGAAACGGATAGAGAGAAATCTATGAAATTGGAAGAGCAGCAAAATGAGGAAGAGTAAAAGATGATCAAAGAAAATGAAAAGAAATAAAAAAAAAAAGAAATTGAACACAGCATGTTCATCACGTTTATTTTGTTATAGGAAATGATTGCACGTGGAAGGTGGGATGTGAGAAAACATGGGGAGCAAGCCCATGGTTTTTTATTGGATTTTAGTGCAGAAAATATTAGGTTTCAGTGTAATTTAATTACAAAAAAAAATATAGAGAAAAATATAATAAAAATATCATACGGCTCAGAAATTAATATTGAGTAATAATATAAAGTCAAAAATATTTTATTTTATTTTGTTTTGAATAAATTTTCAATATAAAAATATACAGAATATTAAATTCAAAATATTGTGAATAATTATTTAAGAAAATTAAAAATATATATATTATTTTTATTATATAAAAATACGGGGTTTCACAAGTAAGTATGGTTTAAATAAGTGGTTTCCAACTTACAACAATAACTAAACGCGCTTACTACTTGATATGATTGTACTTACTATTCCACATAACTACACTTACTATTCAAACATTAATAAAATTCACCTAACCTCTAAAATAAATATAAAATAGAATGTAAACAACAAAAAAATATACAAAATAAATATGAAATTTATAAATTCTATTATAATTTTTTACATTTTATGGAATATGAATTTTTTATTTATCTACTTAATGGCAATGAAGGCAATAAATGAAACCTAATATCTTTTTCATCTACCACAATAAATGCAATTAATGAGAAATATGATTAACAAAATATAGGAAAATTTCAAATTCATTTGAGGATTCCATAAACAAAATTTAGTGGCAAGAAAGAAATCAAGTTTGATGAAATAATAAATGTAGTCTTAAGTTTAGTTTAAATGATTGATAAGTCAAGTAATAAAGTAGTAAGTAAAGTCTCATTGAGTATAAATGTTACGCCAAAAATTCTTACACAAAAGGAGTAACTTTTCAGAAAAAATATAAGCACTCCCACGAAAATGTGTAAGCTTAAGCAAAAGGTGTAAATTTGATGAATTTTTTTTTCACAAAAGGTATAAGTGACTTCCGAAAAAGCTTTAAGTTGGGCTTCCACAAAAGGTGTAAGTTCGAAGAAAAAGTATCAATGTTATGTCAAAAATTCTTACACAAAAGGAGTAACTTTTAAAAAAAAATATAAGCACTTCCACGAAAAGGTATAAGCTTATGCAAAAGGTGTAAATTTGATGAATTTATTTTTTCACAAAAGGTATAAGTGACTTTCGAAAAAGCTTTAAGTTGGACTTCCACAAAAGGTGTAAGTTCGAAAAAAAAGTATAAATCTTATGCCAAAAATTCTTATACAAAAGGAGTAACTTTTCAAAAAAAATATAAGCACTTCCACGAAAAGGTATAAGCTTAAGCAAAAGGTGTAAATTTGATGAATTTATTTTTTCACAAAAGGTATAAGTGACTTCCAAAAAAGCTTTAAGTTGGGCTTCCACAAAAGGTGTAAGTTCGAAGAAAAAGTATAAATGTTATGCCAAAAATTCTTACACAAAAGGAGTAACTTTTCAAAAATGGTGTAAGTATTTTCACGAAAAGGTGTGAGCGTAAGCAAAATGTGTAAATTTGATGAATTTATTTTTTCACAAAAAGTATAAGTGACTTCCAAAAAAGGTTTAAATTGGACTTTTACAAAAGGTGTAAGTTCGAAGAAAAAGTATAAGGGTGGAATAACATTTCAAAACGTTCATAAACACAAAAAGAGTAACATTTCAAAATGTTCATTTCAAAGTGTTCATAACACAAAAGGAGTAACCTTTCGAAATGTTCATTAACAAATTGGGAGAACCACTGAACAGTTACCACCAACGGTTTCTTTGTTCTGTCTCTCACCCCCCCCCACACCACACAGAACAGTTACCACCAAACCTTATCCCCGCTTACCACCCAACCATCGCTGGCCACCGTCGCACGCCACCGCCTCAAATCGCCACCGCCGCTGTTGTAGGTTTTTTTTTTTCTCTCTCTGTCGATCTTGGTTTCTCTCTGTCGATCTGTCTCTTCTCTGTCGATCTCTGTCGATCTTGGTCTCTCTCTGTCGATCTCCGCCGATCTTGGTCTCTCTCTCTGTCGATCCGTCTATCTCCGTCTCTCCGTCTCTGTCAAATGCGAAGCTTGAAAGCTAGGGTAGTTAATTAAATTAAAAACCCTAACAAGAAGAAGTCTCCAAATTTTGAAGAAATTAGAGCTCATCTATTTGATCTTGCTTGACCTTAAGTTAGGTTTCTATAATTTTGTTGAATCATTAAGCTTCACCTAATTTTGAAGTTGTTGATGAAATTCTTGAGCTTGAGTTTGAATTTAAAGGTCTACTTTTGAGTGGAACATGAAAATTGTTTGTGTATCATGATTGTTAAATTTTGGTCTTTAATTTGAGCAATTTGTACATACATCTATACATGCATTCTTGAGTATGACAATTGTCATGTTCTCTTTGGCACTGTGAGATCAACTAATGATGCTTATCCATCTGGGTATGGTGTTGGAGTGTAATGGGTGGGAAATTGGTTCCTTTGAGAAGGGGAGTTTATGGCAATTGAAGAATTTTTTAGATTACGCATAGGTTCAGTCCTAAAACATTTTTTGGGGGCTTTGAGGGGTTTGGACAGTTTCTCTCACTTTCTATGAGCATGAAGAATGGTTCATATAGTAACTTATCTATCATGAAATGACCTGTTTGTATGGTATTCGTGTTGATGCACTGGGACATTTGTTTGATCGGATATTCTTGACAGTGAAGTACTCAATGGTATTAAATTGGTCAACAGTGCTCTTTTGTCATTGTTTGACCAATTATTTTATTAGCTTGATTAATTTATTATGTAAATTTTGTAAAGCAATTTGTTTTTTGAATTTATGTTTTTAAGAAGTCTTATGACTTTGATGGTCAGGGTCCTGTGGATATGTTAGTAAGTAACTACTCTTAGATGGCCATTGTATATTTTGAACATCAAATCAACTTGGCCTGTTTTTTAGTAATTCCGCAACTAATACGAGTCTACTAAATATGCTCTTACTAAAGTTCATCATTTTCTGGAACACTTGATTTTCTCAACAAATCTTGAAATTTGAGAGGTGGGTCTAGAAACTAAAGTATGAAAAATGTGTAAGATTTCATGGAAAATGCTAGTGGAGGGGTGGCAATGGAAGTTTTTATGCTCACCTTAAGGGTATGGGAATGACCCTTGGAGGTGCAATTACATGGGAAAAAGCACTAGAGGAACTAAAATTTTGAATGCTTTTCTTGTAAATTATAGTCACTAGGATGGGTTGGAGATTTTTTGGAATTACTTTTCTTATTGAGAAAATTGTGCCATTGGGAGGTAAAGATTGATATAATTTTTTTTTTTTTTTTTTTTTTTTTCCGGTTAGGTTGAAATCCATTAATGCGCATAGGATTGTGCTTTGGTTTGGTAAGGAAAGTGAAGAAAATTACTATTTTTTAATTAATCCATTCCTATTATTTTATACTTTGGATGATTTTACTATTTTGGGTGCAGTGTTTAAATAAGATCCTGACAACTGAGTCTTAGGGTTGGTTGTTTCCAGAGAGGTGCTTTTTAATCTTTCAGAGGAATTGTTAAGTAGTGTCTTATGTATTTCTTTTTTTATGGGGAAAACTTAAAGCTTTATTTTGAGTCCTACCTTTTCCTCAACTTTCCTATTTTTGATCTCTTTGTGGTTGGTGACTTTATGTTGCACTCAGTTAACAAGTAACAACACTTGACATTATGTTATGAGGTCCACTGGGAAGAGTAAATAATTGGCAATCCTTTGAAAGCTCTGGAGGTCTTTAATTGAAGTTAAAGAATATCATGAAAAGATAATTGTTCTTACAAACTTTTTATTCTAATATTTCTTCCTCTTCTTGCAGTATAGTACTTACATGTATGCTTATTTATTTGTTATTTGATGTTTAAATTTGTTTGCTTTAACAGGTCTAGCTTTGTTAGTTGATGTTCCAAGGGATGAGAATATAACTGGTATCCATTTACAGTACATTGCTTTACATTTGATAGAAAACAATTTTTCTTTTTTCTTTTTTACTTTCCTTGTTTCCTTCTCTATAATTTGTTGATGTTTCTAAGAGACAAGAGCATAACTGGTAGCCATTTGCAGTATTTTTCTTTGCATATGATTGGAAACATGCCTTTTTTCCACCTTGTTGTTGTTTGCTCTATTAGTTGAATAATACACATTAATTGGTAAGATTTTGGGGTTCTTAGCAAAGAGATTGAAAGCAATAATGTTGGACAACAATAATACAAAGGGGATTTTGGCCATAGCCCTTTACTGATAGAAATTTATTGTGAAAGTTAACAGTCAAAAAGTTTCACATAGAAGGTCCCTCATTTAAACAAATGCTTGCTGAATGATATAATGCCTATATATATAATTGTAAATTTACTCACCATCTCATATAAATACTCACTTAACAATAAGGGGCATTCTGATAAGTGCTTATCCAGGTTTACTTTATAGAGTATCTATTATGTATTTAATGTTCTCCATGTTTTTCTAAAATTGGGTGATTAAATTATGACTCTCTCTCTCTCTCTCTCTCTCTCTCTCTCTCTCTCTCTCACACAGCTAAAGTTATGAAATCCTTACATATTCCCATGGGAGTACGTCGTGTGCTTTTTAGAACATTAAACACTGACAGGTAAATCATGACATTTAGTTTTGCATAATGATCGTATGTGTGGACCATGTTTCGGTTATGCTCTTCAAGGAAGTCTTGAGTTCTGGGGTATTTACTACTTGTCAACTATGTTGATTTGGAATGAAATTATTTCAGTTGGACATATAATACCACTGAAAGTTGCTGTGGAAGTGAATTCAATTGGTCTGTGTTATCATTTTTTACTATATGAGGTTAACTGAGAATGCTTTATTACAATTCATATAAGAATTTAATATAGAAAAATAGGGCGAGTCGCATGGACAATAGTCTTTATTGAAGTTCCATATTTGGTTGAAAGCCTAATGCTAGTGACATTCTAAAAGTTTGTTTCAGCTGAGCCTGTGTGGCTACAGATGTGTTGCGGCTTTCAACAGTCTTACTAGTGCTAGTCTGCTCCAATTCAAGTGTATATGGACATAGTAGACACCCAGGCCACTCGGATTCTTGCCTAAATTACTTGTTGAGTATCTTGAATATGCTGCATACTGGCTGTAATAATTCTGTCCATAACTATAATGGATATGGTATGTGTAATTTGTAGTTCAATCTCTATTACAGACTTGCATTTATATGTCACATGTGATGCATGCTCAAATTGTTTGATTTTTTTTGATCAAGTTGCACCAGGAATAACTCTCTGCAGTTGAGAAATAGAAGCACTACAAGTTTTTATTTTGATTGACTTGTATGTTCAACATGTGTGACCTATTCGTAGAAAACCATAATAAGAGAAGTTTGCAAAATTACAATCTAAAGGCCAATTTATTTTGTTTGATTACTCAAGATTGTCGTGTTCTCCCTTGTTTAGTTTAAAAATAGATTGTTTTAGCAGTTGAGTTGGGTGCTAACCCATTAATTGGCATATTTCTAATTCAACAAAATCTAAATTCTCCCTTGTCGTGTTCTCCCTTGTTTATTTTTTTCTTTCTTTCTTGTACTCTGAGAAAACTTAATTGAATAGTCATGTGGTTGTTTCTAGTTATTAATGCCTTATATCATCACTCCACATTGGCAGTTTCAAGCAGGCCTTCGAAGTGCCCTTTACTACAATTTCCAAGAAGAAACTTTTTAAGGATTTGTTGCGACTGTTTCCAGTTGCATCTTCACCAAAATCTGCGTCCTTAAGTTTTCCTACTTCAGTATCATACTACCAGGTATGTCCTTCAGCACATAAGGTTGTCTTTCAAATTTGATAAATGCTAGGTTGCATGATAAATTGGATATCTGTTTTTCTTCGAAATTCGTGGAACTTAATACAAGTTTTCTTTGTAATTCCTCTTTTGTATGTTTGAAATAGTTCTCTTTTTCTTGTCATCGTGGAATTTATTAGCCATGAGTTGCTGATAAAAAATAAAAAAATTAAATAATAGCTATGACTATGAGTTGGTGCATAGTTAAAAAAAAATTTTAAAAAAAATAAAAAAATAAAAGCCTTCTTAGTTGACCAATCAAATCATCTTAGTTGCGTTGATATCATCGTAAGTGGATGGTCCAAAGAACTAGATCTCTATCACCTTTTGTGCTAGAAGAGGTGGCTATCAATCAAATTTTGAATAAGATTACAGACGCTCTATTTTCTACCGTTTACTCACAATGGGAGTAGGGCTCACATCTTCAATTGGTGTGGGCCCCAATCCACCCATTTTGCCATTTATGTTTATGAGATGTTGATTGGCATGATGATTTGTAAATTTAAACCATTAATATAGAGCGTGATGATACGGCTTCTTTATTATCCCAATTGTAGCAACTTCAAGCACATTTTAGTTGACCACCACTTAATACAAGAGAATCTCATAACTGGATGAGATAATGAAATAAGTATTGTTCTGTACCTAATATGGATACAAACATATATAGTTAATATCAAGCAAATAAATAAGGATAAAATAAACTTGCACCTGGTTATGTAAGGCTCAAACATATCCCAAGGGCTGGAGCATGACACAATTGACTCATTCTGTTGCCACCTCTACTCATACAACCATTTTTTTTGTTACTCTCAAGATTTCTCAGGTAAGGACTGCTGTCTTTTTTAATTTTTTTTATTGAATTGCCCCCCCCAGTGCCAAAGTTGTGCGGTATAAACTGGATTACTATGCCTAAGTTGGAATATTAATTGAGAACATATAAGTTTGATAGTAATCCAACAAAACAGAATATTTCATTCTAGGTAATGTGTGTTAACAACATGGTTTCTTTCACATGCTCTAACCTTTAAACTGTAATTTGCGTGAGCCTGTGGAAAGCCTTCGACCAGATATGGCTTCATTCCTAAATGGTTTAATTTTAGTCTGTACTGTAATTACATAATTATTATTTTAATTTGATTCTCATTACCTACTTTGTCTTCTCTGTTTTTTAATCTTTGGCAGTTTATATTTGATGCTGCTGCAAAGTTCTGTGTTGATATTGCAACTCATCAGCATGGATGTTGTGTTATGAATCAATGCATTGATAAGTCAGTTGGGAAATATCAGGAAAAGTTGGTTGCAGAAATTGTTGCTAATGGGCTTCTTCTTGCTCAAGATGCTTTTGGGTAATTTTTTTTGAAAAGTTTGGATGATATCTTTGATTGAATATTTTTTATGTACTATGTATGCATGCTTATGGGTGTATTTTGATAGAATGATCCACATAGAAATATATCCAACAAATGAGTATTTTTGCTCACTAAAGCAATAATTTTCCTGCTGTGATACGGTTTGTTTACATTCTTGTTAGGAATTATTGATTTCTCTGTAATTCTATTATTTGTTACTCAAAATCTTGCCTTTTGAATATCACTGCATTTAGTAATATGGTAACAGAAAAAACAAACAAACAAACAAAACTTCCATGATTTGAGCAGTGTAAAGAAGGGAAATGCCTCACTGGAAGCTTTCTTGTTATCTGTTCCTGATGGCTACCACTGCGTGGATCTTTGTCTATATAAAGTAATGATCTTAAGAGTTTCCATGTTTATGCCGTTAATTTTCATAACTGGTTGTCTATATGACCTTTTCTTGTCGAAAACAGGAAAGTCAAATCGTACTATTATTAAACGAATCAACTACCAGTTCTGAAAGCTCCAATAATGGTTGTATAATGATTGTACAAGCGAGTGACCTTCCATTTGTATCTATTTCAAGATCCACTGGTCTAAACCGTTGGAATCTGCATGAACTGAAGGTATATTCTTGTTGAGTTTGATAGAGCAACCTGATATACATGGGTTTATTGTGCTTGCAAAATCTATCAGTTTTGTTGTGTTGGCATGTCTCTGAAATTCTACTATCTGTGAAATTGAACTTCTGCTTCTCCTGACATGCAATTTTGTTTGTGTTGGTACCACTCCAACATTTGGGCAATCAACTTCAGCTTCTGCTAGCAGCAGCTTTTTTGGAACTGCTTTGTCTTCTTTTGGGGATCAGAATTCCTTCTTAGGTGGGTATTTAAATAAGTTATTGCTGGTTACTCTATAATATGGTTACATATTTCTTTTGCTACTAATATGAATCATTATTATTTTCTCAATCTATTTTGCAGGATCCCAGTCCACAACACCAACATTTGGAACTACAGGCTTTGGACAGTCAGTTTTTTGCAGTCAACATGGACGAAGTATAGCAGCTTACACTGCTACTGCTGAAGTAGATGACGGAAGTAGTGCTGCTAAACTGGAGTCCATTTCTGCCATGACCATTAACAAAGACAAAAGCCATGAAGAATTGAGGTGGGAGAGCATTTGGAAATTATTGGTGTTGGTGATCCATCTGGAAGGGGTCTAGGTTTTAGCTATGTTCGCACTGCTCGAAGGCTCCAATATCAAATGCAATGGTGAAGAAAAAGCAAGCTGTTAGTCGGGGAGGTTCAACTGTAACTGGAACAAATGCTGAATCTGTGTGTTCTGAATCTGTTGTGAATTTGTATTTTAAATTTAGATGTTGTAACTGGCGAATTTGTTTTTAAATTTAGATGCAATGGTGAATCTGTGTGTAACTGGTGAATCTGTGTGTTCTGAATCTGTTCTAAATCTGTATTAGATACTGAATCTGTTTTAAATTTAGATACTGAATCTGTGTGTTCTGAATCTGTATTTTAAATTTAGATGCTGTAACTGGAACAGATGCTAAATCTGTGTGTTCTGAATCTGTAACTGGAACAGATGCTGAATGGTGAAGAAAAACAAAAGGCCTTAATATTTTATATGTTCTGAATTTGTGTATTCTGTATTTTAAATTTAGAGCAACATGTAGTCTAATGTGCTGCTTTCGTCTTTCTGGTCATGGACTGATTGCTGTGGTTGCTTACTATTGGAGGCTTCCTTCAGGTTGGAGACTTCCTTCAGGATGATCTGTGTGACAGGTAGAACAAAATGTGTAAAGTCTGAAAAATGTGTAAAATCTGCCAAAATGTGTGACAGGTAGAACTAATGTGGATGTAAATTTGATTTTGGTAATCAATGTATGTGTAGATTATTGATGTGTAAGGTTATGAATTTGATTTTGGATGCCGATCTATTCGGCATAAAATGCATCCATATTGCAAGAGTATAGAACAATTGATTGCACAAATGATTGTGAGATTGGAACATTGCCTAGTGCCTAATAGATTCACTATGATTTGATTGTACACAATATTGAAGCAAATTATACAAGGATGCCAAACTTTGGCATGTTTTTTTTTTTTTTGTTTGTCATGGCCATGGCCTCCAAAATGATTGGCTAATTGATTGGTGTTATCACTTTTTTTGCAAAAATTGATTGACTAATGGGTCCCCAATCAATTTTCAAATCTATTGGAAAATGCACTGCCTTGATAGAAATCAATTGGCCAATCCATTGGCCATAATCCAAATAAAAACTAAAACCCAAAATCTTGAGTGTTTAGTCAGGCTATGGACTTCCAAATTAGATTTTTTATAATGACAAGGTTTGAAGTTAAATTAGATTTTCACAATCTCCTCATAAATTACTATTCAATACATTAAAACATCAAGCAAAGTACATCATATTTCAAACATCAAGCAACTTATCCTCATTGACAATTTTCAAAAATTTAGAAGAAGAAGAAAAAAAAAAAAGGCAATATACTACCATATTTTAAACAATAAACAACCTGGTGAGATCATATTCACCAAAACACCAACCATAAGAATTTTTTTTATACACAAAACATATCATACTAAACTCCTAAAAGTAAGCAAAAAGTGTTCATAAACAAATTGGGACAACCATAAAACCCATACCATAACCTATTCAACTATCAATTTAGTCTTAAGCATAGTAAAACAATGAAAAGGCCAAGGTCAAGGCTCCTTAGAAAATTCATCTCCGTCTTCAACATCTTCTGTTCCCGACTCTTCTTCGTCTCCCTCATTGTCATCATCTTCATCTCTTCCCAACTCTTCTTCGTGTCCCTCATTGTAACAACCCTCATACTGTTTACCGATTACTGACTGATTGATTACCGATTACCGTTAAACTGAATTGATTATGACTGATAATTGGACTGATTAAAGTACTGAACTGACTGATTGAAATTGGAAACCGAATTGATTGAGTATATGTTAGTTAAATTGCATTTTATCTGTTTGACCGTATGATTATCTGTTCATGCTTATATGTTTAAACTGCTAATTGAAGGCCATATCGGCGGCCGAATTAGGAATTGATTGATGTTTTATGATCCACATAATTAATGTAATTTTATGGTATAATTATCTGAAATTTGATTAGGTATGATTAAATTAGATTAAATAATGAGTTAATTGCAGAGTTGACTTATTTACCGTTTCGCCACTTAGTGGCCACCACTTCACACCTCTTGAGCCTTATTACACCCCACGTGCTTGATCAAAACAAACTTTTCTTCTCCCATTCTTGCACTCAACCGACCCAAGAGGAGAGTTAGAGAGAGAGAGAGAATTGTTTTAGAGAATTGGCTTGAAAGACTTGAAGAGATCATAGGAGATTTGCCTAATTGGACTCCTAAACCTTGAATACAAGCTCTAGGTAAGGATTTTATCTTCTCATTCTTGTGTTTGAACTGGTTCTTGTATGGTTCATGTCTAGTTGTAGAGCTAAGTCATGAATTGGTCCATTAATGGTGAATTGAAGCTCAATCTTTGCATGCATGTTTGTATTGTAGATGTTTGAGTTGTTTTCATGGCAAAAGGTTACATGCATGTTCATAATCATGTTTAAGTCCATGATTTCACCATGTTTTGAAAAAGAATTGGCTCCTGAGAGCATCAATTGAAACTTAAGTGTTGCATGCATGTACATATATTGAAGTTTTGAGGTGGTAGTTCACCATACCTCACATGCATGTCCATCTTTTGGTCATACTCCATGAGTTCATCTTATCTTTGAAGGTTTGAGCTCTTTTGAAACAGCATTAAAGCTTTGAAAACGACTTAAGATCATGCATGTCATGTTTGAAGATTGTTCTTGAAAATGATTTGAAATTGGGTTTGAATTAAACACCCTTGGGCTTTGATTTCTTAAAAATTGAGCTTTGAAACATGATATCCTATGTGTTTTTAAGTGTTTTCCAGAAAATGGGCCCAAGAGGATTGGTTTTGATGCTTTTGAGCTTGGTTTTAGACCTGGAGATCGAATCTGGGATTTCCAGATTTCAGTTGTCCGCTCGAGCGGGGGTAGTGCCGCTCGAGCGGGAAAATCGAGCTTCCAGCATCTTGCACTGTTTTACAGTCCGCTCGAGCGGAGGATTGGGCGCTCGAGCGAAGTCTTGTCTCAAGCTCGAGCGGGCGTCGAGCGGTGATTTCACCTGTCCAGTACTTTCACAGTACGCTCGAGCGGGAAAGTTTACGCTCGAGCGTGTACCTTTGTTGCATGTCCGCTCGAGCGAGTAAACCTGAGCTCGAGCGGGACTCTGTTTTTCTGAAAATGCTTTTAAGTGTACATCTTTGCATCCTCATCCCATTCTAGGCATTCTTAGGCCTAGTTTAAGACATCTTGTTGAGGATATAGACGTAGAACACACCGAGGCATTAGGGATTAAGTTATTATATTTCCCAACTGTGTAGCTTAGTGTGTTCAACCTGTGAACTGTGTAGGGTTGGCGACTGGGGAGACACGCTCTAGCATACTGTAGCCCGAACTCTGTGAGTAACAATTGTGTAAAGATAGGTTCAACTGATTATCTTTTGAATACTGAACTGAACTGTTTACTGAACTGGTATTACTGAATGAATGTATGTCCTTTATTTCTGAACTATACTGTGGCATCCTTAGTACCTACGGTTTACTGTACTGTTACTGTTACTGTTACAGAGATCTCTGTCGGTTCCCTCGTGGAGCCACTACTGTTTACTGACTGATGGCCATCATTACTGTTCGGTCTTTTAAGACCTACTGTTACTGTTATGCTAATGGATGTACCACATATGACTGTTTACTGTACTGAACAACTGGAATACTGATTGAATTGAACTGTTTTCATTACTGTAAGGACATTCATTCTAAACCCCTTTACGCATTATGTTATTCACTGGGCTTTAGCTCACTGCTCATATATATATGTAGGTGTACAGGCACCAGATCGGAGCTAGGAGCGTCAGGGTAACTCCAGTTTTGTCAAGCCAGCCTTCGTGCCTCACTGCGAGGTTCCGAGCCTATCTGCTAAGGCTTAGGGGCGTTTTAAGAATTCCCCCTTCCGTACTGTTTCACTGTTTTGTATAGACTGACTGTTCACTGTACCGCTATCTAGGGTTGAGTCCCTAGTTTGAATGAATGTAAATATTGTGCATACTGTTCTGTACTGTTTATGTATGAATGCATGAAAAATCTTTTTGGCATACAGACTGTCACAGCTCATTGGACATTGTTTAATTACTGTATTGGCTTCCGCCAGGCCCTGTACTCTGTTTTACTGTATTACTGTTCTGCAGGCCTTCGGTAATCTCAGATTACTGGCCGGTTACGATGCTAAACCCATAGGGCCGGGTTTGGGTCGTGACAGAGTGGTATCAGAGCGATACTTAACCACGAGTTATACCGCACACACGTGTCCCAATGAGCTATAGGGTGTCCTAGAAAAGTGATTAGGGCATTTCATGAACTTGAAAAGTGTGTGGTTATGTTATGACTGAATATCTGCTAATGTGTTAAACTGGTAAACAAATGACCGCTTATGTTTAAAACTGTTATAACTGCTTATAGTGAAATGGATAATGCAAATGAACCTGAGTCCTCATCTACTGAGGCAAGAATGGAAAGAATGATAGAACTGATAACTGCTAGACTTGAACAACAGAACCAACAGCCTCCTCCTCCTCCTCCGGTACAGCCGGAACTTAATGCGAATGTGAATGATGGGGACATAATTGCTTTGACCCAGAAGTTCAGCAAAATGAAACCGCCATCCTTTCAGGGAGGCCTTGAACCGTTAAAAGCTGAAGCTTGGGTTCTGGAAACAGAGAAATTATTTGAAGTGTTTCCGTGCTCGGAAGCGAACAAGGTATTGTTAGCTACCTTCACCCTTCAAGAAGAAGCTAGAAGGTGGTGGATGTTGATTCGTGATACAAATGCTGTTATGACTTGGGCTCAGTTCAAGGAGTCCTTTTTTGAAAAGTACTTCCCACAGTGTGTCAGGGATAGGAAAGTGACTGAATTTGAGCAACTGAAACAGGGCACCACGTCGGTTGCCGAATATGAAACAAAATTTACTGAACTTGCCCGTTATGCACCGCATATGGTGGATACTGAGTATAAGAAGGCCAGGAAATTTGAAGGTGGCCTTAATGTTGCAATTCTGGATCGAATAAATGTTTTGAAACTACCGACTTTTGTGGGTGTTCTCGACCGGGCATTGATGGCCGAGTCGAACATTGCAGCAGTGAAACAATCTGAAACGCCAACAACTGAATGGCATGGTAAAAGGCAGGGTTTCAAATTCAAGAAAGGCAAGCACAACCCAGCCAACAAGAAACAGAATACGGGGTCGACAACTAGCCCCAGCCAAGGGAGTGGTTTCATACCACCCTGTTCTGAGTGTGGCAAGAAGCACAAAGGGGTTTGCTACAGAATATCTGGAGCCTGCTACAGGTGTGGCAAGGTGGGCCACATGGTTAAAGACTGCCCCTCTGCTCCACAAGCCAGTAGTAAAGCTGCACCAAGCGCAGCAGCATCAACTGTAGCACCAAAGCCTAACCCCAGAGCTACCGGGAAAGAGCCTGTGAGGCAAGGCCGAGTGTTCGCACTAGTACCGGGAGATGTGCAGAATACCGAGACCGTTGTGTCAGGTATTCTCTCTATTTGTACACAAAATGCATATGTATTGATTGATTCGGGGTCTACACATTCTTATGTATCGCATGCTTTCTCACGGAAATTGAATAGACCCTTAGAACCTATGAACTATCTGCTAGCCGTATCATCACCCGTAGGGGGATCCATGACATGTGCTTATATGTACCCCGCATGTGAAATTATTGTTGGGGATGTGCATCTGTTTATTGATTTACTGCCATTGAACATTGATCATTTTGATGTAATATTGGGGATGGATTGGTTACAAAAATATCATGCCACTATAGACTGTGTAACGAAACAAGTAGTTTTCCGTCCACCTGGTCTACCTGAATTTGTGTTTAATGGGGTTGGAGTAGTACCTCCCCCGTATCTGATTTCATCTGTGAAAGCTGTTAAACTGATTAGAAAGGGGTGTAAAGGGTATCTGTGTTCTGTATTGACTGTGTCTACTGATGATAGTGTTAAGACTGATGTGAACTATATTCCTATAGTTAGAGAATTCCCAGATGTTTTTCCAGATAATCTTCCAGGGGATTTGACCGACAGGGAGATTGAATTTACTGTTGATGTGATTCCCGGAACACAGCCGGTTTCTAAAGCTCCTTACAGAATGGCCCCAACTGAACTGAAAGAATTGAAAGTGCAACTGCAGGAACTGCTGGATAAGAAGTTTATCAGGCCCAGTACTTCACCCTGGGGTGCACCGGTTTTGTTTGTAAAGAAGAAAGATGGCTCACTGAGACTGTGCATTGACTACCGTGAACTGAATAAGGTAACTGTAAAGAATAAATACCCATTACCGCGCATTGATGACCTTTTTGACCAGTTACAGGGTGCACAAGTGTTTTCTAAGATTGATCTTAGATCGGGATATCATCAACTGAAGGTTAAACCGGAAGACATTGATAAAACTGCTTTTAGAACGAGGTATGGACATTACAAATTTTTAGTTATGCCATTCGGAGTCACGAATGCACCAGCTGCATTTATGGACCTCATGAACAGAATTTTCAAACCATACCTTGATGACTTTATTGTTGTATTTATTGATGACATATTGATTTACTCCAAAAGTATAGAAGAACACGAACAACATCTGAGACTTTCCCTACAAACCTTAAGAGAACAGAAACTATATGCTAAACTGTCTAAATGTGAATTTTGGCTTGATCATGTTATGTTTTTGGGGCATGTTGTTAGCAAAGATGGAATTTCTGTTGATCCGCAGAAAATTGAAGCTGTAGTGAACTGGCCTAGACCAACAAATGTGACTGAAGTTCGAAGCTTTTTGGGATTGGCTGGATATTACAGAAGATTTGTCAAAGATTTCTCCAAGATTGCCCTACCATTGACTCAGTTAACTCAGAAGGGGACATCATTTGACTGGACTGACCAAAGGGAATCAGCATTCCAAGAGTTGAAAACTCGACTTGTGACTGCACCAGTTTTGACCTTACCTTCAGGTACGGATGGTTATACTGTATTTAGTGATGCTTCTCATAAGGGTTTGGGATGTGTTTTAATGCAGAATGGGAAAGTTATTGCTTATGCTTCCCGACAGTTGAGACCACATGAAAAGAACTACCCGACCCATGACCTGGAACTTGCTGCAGTGGTGTTTGCACTGAAAATCTGGCGTCACTACCTGTACGGGGTGACATGTGAAGTATACACCGACCACAAGAGTTTGAAATATTTCTTCACACAGAAAGAACTGAACATGAGACAGCGGAGATGGCTAGAACTGATCAAGGATTATGACCTACAGATATTGTACCATCCGGGAAAGGCCAATACCGTTGCCGATGCATTGAGCCGGAAATCGATTGGGAACTTAGCATGTTTGCTCACAGGACAGAAAGAGTTGCTTTGTGATCTTGAAAAATCTGAAATTGAAATTGTTTTGAGAGAACAAGGTGGAACCTTAGCTGCTATTTCTGCTCAACCGGCACTGATTGAAGAGATTAAAGAAAAACAGCAACTGGATGACTTCTTGAAGAAGATCATCGAAGAAAGAGAATCTAAACCGAGACCGGGATTCAAATTTGAGAATAATGTACTGAAATTTCAAGAAAGACTGTGTGTACCAAATGATACTGAACTGAAAAGAAGAGTTCTGCAAGAAGGCCACAATTCGAAATTGTCTATCCATCCGGGGAACACGAAAATGTACCAAGATCTGAAACAGAATTTCTGGTGGCCGGGAATGAAGAAAGAAATTGCCGACTTTGTGTCCAAATGTCTTCATTGCCAACAGGTCAAAGCTGAACACCAACGACCTGCCGGACTATTGCAACCCCTACCCATACCAGAGTGGAAATGGGAGCATATCACGATGGATTTTATCGTCGGATTGCCTCGCTCCAGAAAAGGTATGGATTCAATTTGGGTTATTGTTGATAGACTAACCAAATCTGCTCACTTCTTACCTGTCAAGACGATTTATAATGCGGACAAATTGGCTGTTATCTATATTGATGAGATTGTAAGACTGCATGGAGTGCCTGTGTCTATTGTTTCTGACAGGGATTCGAAGTTTACATCGAGGTTTTGGCAAAGCCTACAGACTGCACTGGGTACCGAACTGAGGCTGAGTAGTGCCTATCATCCTCAGACAGATGGACAATCAGAAAGGACTATCCAAACTCTGGAGGATTTACTGAGAATGTGTGTCCTTGATTTTCAGGGAGATTGGGAAAGTCATCTGCCATTAGTTGAATTCGCCTACAACAACAGTTACCATTCGAGTGTTGGTATGGCGCCTTTCGAGGCATTGTATGGCAGGAAATGTAGATCTCCAATCTGCTGGGCAGAAGTTGGAGATGGGCCTTTGCTTGGGCCCGAGATTATTTATGAAACAACTGAGAAAGTGAAACTGATACAGCAAAGACTGAAAACTGCACAGAGTAGACAGAAAAGTTATGCAGACGTCAGAAGACGGGACAGAGAATATGAAGTGGGTGATCACGTTTTTGTGAAAGTGACACCGATGAAAGGCCAGACTCGTTTTGGAGTCAAAGGCAAGTTAGCGCCGAGATATGTCGGACCGTATGAGATTATTGAGAAAATCAATCCGGTGGCGTATCAAGTTGCGCTTCCTCCTGAAATGGAACACATGCATAATGTTTTCCACATTTCTATGTTAAGAGATTATCTCCGGGATCCCTTCCATGTAATAGAGCCTACCCACGTAGTGTTGAGTGATGACTACACTTACGAGGAACGGCCTATACAGATTGTAAACAGACGAATCAAGAAACTGAGGAACAAAGAGATCTCGCTGGTAAAAGTTGACTGGCAAAACCATGGTGGCATGTATGCCACTTGGGAAAGGGAAGATGACATGGCCAAAAGATATCCTGAACTGTTTCCACTGAATCCTGTTTTCTTCCAGAATGAAGGTAACTCGAGTTTAGAGGACTAAACTCTTTTTAAGGAGGGGAGACTGTAACAACCCTCATACTGTTTACCGATTACTGACTGATTGATTACCGATTACCGTTAAACTGAATTGATTATGACTGATAATTGGACTGATTAAAGTACTGAACTGACTGATTGAAATTGGAAACCGAATTGATTGAGTATATGTTAGTTAAATTGCATTTTATCTGTTTGACCGTATGATTATCTGTTCATGCTTATATGTTTAAACTGCTAATTGAAGGCCATATCGGCGGCCGAATTAGGAATTGATTGATGTTTTATGATCCACATAATTAATGTAATTTTATGGTATAATTATCTGAAATTTGATTAGGTATGATTAAATTAGATTAAATAATGAGTTAATTGCAGAGTTGACTTATTTACCGTTTCGCCACTTAGTGGCCACCACTTCACACCTCTTGAGCCTTATTACACCCCACGTGCTTGATCAAAACAAACTTTTCTTCTCCCATTCTTGCACTCAACCGACCCAAGAGGAGAGTTAGAGAGAGAGAGAGAATTGTTCTAGAGAATTGGCTTGAAAGACTTGAAGAGATCATAGGAGATTTGCCTAATTGGACTCCTAAACCTTGAATACAAGCTCTAGGTAAGGATTTTATCTTCTCATTCTTGTGTTTGAACTGGTTCTTGTATGGTTCATGTCTAGTTGTAGAGCTAAGTCATGAATTGGTCCATTAATGGTGAATTGAAGCTCAATCTTTGCATGCATGTTTGTATTGTAGATGTTTGAGTTGTTTTCATGGCAAAAGGTTACATGCATGTTCATAATCATGTTTAAGTCCATGATTTCACCATGTTTTGAAAAAGAATTGGCTCCTAAGAGCATCAATTGAAACTTAAGTGTTGCATGCATGTACATATATTGAAGTTTTGAGGTGGTAGTTCACCATACCTCACATGCATGTCCATCTTTTGGTCATACTCCATGAGTTCATCTTATCTTTGAAGGTTTGAGCTCTTTTGAAACAGCATTAAAGCTTTGAAAACGACTTAAGATCATGCATGTCATGTTTGAAGATTGTTCTTGAAAATGATTTGAAATTGGGTTTGAATTAAACACCCTTGGGCTTTGATTTCTTAAAAATTGAGCTTTGAAACATGATATCCTATAGTGTTTTTAAGTGTTTTCCAGAAAATGGGCCCAAGAGGATTGGTTTTGATGCTTTTGAGCTTGGTTTTAGACCTGGAGATCGAATCTGGGATTTCCAGATTTCAGTTGTCCGCTCGAGCGGGGGTAGTGCCGCTCGAGCGGGAAAATCGAGCTTCCAGCATCTTGCACTGTTTTACAGTCCGCTCGAGCGGAGGATTGGGTGCTTGAGCGAAGTCTTGTCTCAAGCTCGAGCGGGCGTCGAGCGGTGATTTCACCCGTCCAGTACTTTCACAGTACGCTCGAGCGGGAAAGTTTACGCTCGAGCGTGTACCTTTGTTGCATGTCCGCTCGAGCGAGTAAACCTGAGCTCGAGCGGGACTCTGTTTTTCTGAAAATGCTTTTAAGTGTACATCTTTGCATCCTCATCCCATTCTAGGCATTCTTAGGCCTAGTTTAAGACATCTTGTTGAGGATATAGACGTAGAACACACCGAGGCATTAGGGATTAAGTTATTATATTTCCCAACTGTGTAGCTTAGTGTGTTCAACCTGTGAACTGTGTAGGGTTGGCGACTGGGGAGACACGCTCTAGCATACTGTAGCCTGAACTCTGTGAGTAACAATTGTGTAAAGATAGGTTCAACTGATTATCTTTTGAATACTGAACTGAACTGTTTACTGAACTGGTATTACTGAATGAATGTATGTCCTTTATTTCTGAACTATACTGTGGCATCCTTAGTACCTACGGTTTACTGTACTGTTACTGTTACAGAGATCTCTGTCGGTTCCCTCGTGGAGCCACTACTGTTTACTGACTGATGACCATCATTACTGTTTGGTCTTTTAAGACCTACTGTTACTGTTATGCTAATGGATGTACCACATATGACTGTTTACTGTACTGAACAACTGGAATACTGATTGAATTGAACTGTTTTCATTACTGTAAGGACATTCATTCTAAACCCCTTTACGCATTATGTTATTCACTGGGCTTTAGCTCACTGCTCATATATATATGTAGGTGTACAGGCACCAGATCGGAGCTAGGAGCGTCAGGGTAACTCCAGTTTTGTCAAGCCAGCCTTCGTGCCTCACTGCGAGGTTCCGAGCCTATCTGCTAAGGCTTAGGGGCGTTTTAAGAATTCCCCCTTCCGTACTGTTTCACTGTTTTGTATAGACTGACTGTTCACTGTACCGCTATCTAGGGTTGAGTCCCTAGTTTGAATGAATGTAAATATTGTGCATACTGTTCTGTACTGTTTATGTATGAATGCATGAAAAATCTTTTTGGCATACAGACTGTCACAGCTCATTGGACATTGTTTAATTACTGTATTGGCTTCCGCCAGGCCCTGTACTCTGTTTTACTGTATTACTGTTCTGCAGGCCTTCGGTAATCTCAGATTACTGGCCGGTTACGGTGCTAAACCCATAGGGCCGGGTTTGGGTCGTGACACTCATCCTCACCTTGTCCTCCATCTTCGTGAGGGGTATTTACATTTTTTTTGTCAATTCATTCACTGTCACTTACACAGATTTTAGATCATTCTTTTCTGTCTCCTACATCTCTTCTGAAATTCTCCAACTTGAATGTCATCCCCTCCTTAAATTTCAAACCAACATGCAACTCTTCCATCTTTGAGTTTAAGCTCTCCATATCCAATCTGGTAGCAGATACAGTTGCTTCCAAATGCTTGATCATAGCATCTGTGTGAAAAACAAGAAGCAAGTCTATTAATAAAAATTCAGATCATAAGCCAATTGTTGTTATCATATGATAAGACTTACAACTCCTAGACACTAATCCACTAAAAAAACACTTCAAGCACATGAGTATAGAAGTATGCCTCTGTTTCCAATTGGAATAGCCTATGTAAAACTCCAAATGCATTAAAATTCATTAAATAAATCATTAAGTTAAATGTGTGATATTACTACTATCACTAATATAGGAAGAGCGTGGTGGCAGCAACAGCAAACTGGTAACAGAAACTGAGCTTGATTCAACTCACTCAACACTCCTTATTGTTACAACAATTGTTCAGATTGTCTTCAAATGTTAATGATATTATGACAACCCATATTTTGGTCATATCTATTAATTTCTCAAATAAGGAAAGGTGGTCACGTGAGGCATGGACCTCGGCTGCACCTTACTCTAGGCAAGATGTGAACCATTAGGTACGTTAACCTCAAAGTGTTTTC
The DNA here is from genome assembly GCF_055761805.1 of Camellia sinensis. NCBI lineage: Eukaryota > Viridiplantae > Streptophyta > Magnoliopsida > Ericales > Theaceae > Camellia > Camellia sinensis. Next base: position 132,344,798 of record NC_138975.1, read on the forward strand.
ATGAAGCTTTTTTAGGATACAAGCTTTAATTTGCTACTCATTAATACATTATTTCAATGAATTGGTCTTGAACCAAAGTAATTTGAGTCCTGATGGGGTAGGCAGTCCAGAAACAAACCATAAGCAGAAGCAGTCAATGAAGCCGCTACCTTTTTCCTCAATGACATTGGTAGTGTTGCACTGTTCATCTCTAAAATATTTCACGCTCTCCTCTTTTTTAATGCTGAGTTCTTTCAACTCTCTTTTGCCTACATTTAGAATTCAAACACATTTCATAACTCTAAAAAGAAGTGAAGCAAATGGAAATACCTAGTTCTTTGCTTACAAATTTATGATAAGCTTCTGTTTGGCAGCATCAACAGTTCTTATTGTTGGAAATTATCTGAAAACCTTTTATGATATATGAAATAAGGATAACTTACAATTTCCAACAACTTCCTCTGAACACTCAAATCTCAAAGACAACGTCTTCATTTGGTTGTGCAAATTATCAAGAGCTGCTACACTGGAAGATAGCTTATCTTAAAAAAATTCCTTGTCTTTCTCAGCTGGTAAAGCAAATGTAGAATACTTACAACTTTGAAAAATATCATAAAGCCAGTTGTCGGAAAGTTGAATAAACTAAAGAATACCTACCATCATGAACCTCTTTGTGCCAACACAGTTTTTTTTTAGTTAGCCATTTTTTTCAAACAGTTAAGAGGACCCTTAATATCAGATAACATTTACAGACTACCATCTATTACATATATATAGATATACATAGCATGTATATATTGATGAGAATTAAATATATACGAGAGGCTGAAATGTCCAATTGAAATTAAACTAATTTGAATCAAATTGAATATTTAAAGGGCAAAATTAAAATTAGAGGTTGAAAGTGGCATGAACTTATTTTAGGAAGCATAAATGTATTTTATCTGGAAAACAAATTAACAACTTTTAGGTCCAAGATACTTACATGGTCCAGTATGAGATTTCCATGCCTTTCTTCCATCTTCCTTACCTGCAACGACAGATAAGAGCAATGATCCAAATCCAAAAACAATTTCAAAATGGGAACAACAAAAAAGTGCTAGAAACAATTGCATGTTCTAAAATTACTATTAGATGATGCACTAATCTACTTCCTGTAAGTCTCTATCTGAGTTTTCAACACATGGTACTGTTACAAACTTCATGAAGCTTTGGATAGTTAGCTAAATTGATGCAAAAAAATTCCTATGTATTCATTCTAGACACAAGAGGAGAGATTATGAGGGAGTAGGAGAAAGCATTGAAGCAGCAAAAAATGGGAAACTCATACAAGGAGAATAGGAAGATTGAAATGACGTTATCTATACAAAAAAAATGCAAAAAAATGCAAAAGAATAATTTAAAACAGAAGGGTGTTCACACCAAATAATTTAAAAAGGCTGTTCACACCAACTGTATAGACAAAACAAATCATTAATAAGCCTCTAGGGTGGCCCAGTGTTAGGCCCTTATGCCCAGCTCACCGGAGTTGGGGGTACAATTCCCAGCTCTACCAATTAGTGAAGCTATATCATGCAAGATAATTTATTTATAGCTTTCGAAAAAGGTCTCCAATGAAATTTTGATGAAATTGCAACAAATCAATGGAAAAGATATGAAAAGGAGATAAAATGAAAAAAAAAAAAAAAATTTGTGACTTGAATCGGAAACCAATATCTTAGATCACAAATAAAGGGTTCTAGATCTTTGAGAAAAGTAAAGAAATGTATGTGCCTGGGAGTTGAGTTCAAACACACTCATCATCATGTGCCAATTGGATCTATAGAATGATGTGGATTTGCAAAAAGAAAAAGTAACACTTTTTCCATGACTTGAGTCAATGAGCAATCAATTGCAGCATTTACTGTTACCGACTTGATGCATTTAGATGCATGTGCATTTTTTGACTATGTTAACCACGCAACACTATGTACCATAAATTATAACAGACCTTATAAAAGTCGTATAAAACAAGTTAGATTTCACACTTGGCTGCTAACCTTTGCTATAGAGATTAAAAATAAGAAGTGATCTATTTTGCACAAGAAGTAATCAAATAGAAACCCCACTCTTATATCTTCAAACTTCTTACCCCTTTAATAATGAACCAGAAATCATTTTATGCAACTGGCATTCTATGAATAAGATAGAACCACCATAGAATCATGACTTGTTTTCAAGTTTTTGAACACTAAAGAAATACATGTAAACAAAAAACACCACTAAACATTAAATTTAAGCAGATTTTGTAGACAAAACATAAAGCAATTATGAACAACTCTAAAGTTGTTTATTCTTTCTTAGTCAATCTTTAAACTTCTGCCAAATCATATATATTAAGAAATATAAATGCAATCCATGAAATAATTTGGAGCAGTAAGCAATCCATGAAATATCCGGCGATTACAAAAAATATAAACGCAAACGTCACACACATAAATCAATTTATATAAATTTTTTGGTAAGAGTGTAAAGGCACACAGATACAAAATGTGAGAAACAGTTATGCACATGTACAAACCGTGAAACAGACTATATGAAATGTGACTAAAATAAAACAAAACAAAGCTGCAACTGTTATACCACAATGGGGAAATGACTGACTTGAACTAATTTACCGGCTACAAAAAGTAAAAGACAGAATGACAATTGTTCAAAGCCTCCACATCTATAAACATTGTATTAAGTTTATCTTAACCTTGAACAAAACAATGTAGACAAAATTATACTGCAAAATTTAATTGATTGGGCTTTTCGGGGCATAACTATATCATGCAAATTTTATGATTCACAAGACCAAAAAGAAAAAGGGGGAGGGGGAGGGAAGGTAATACTTTAACAAATATGAGCTTCAAAGTTGCACCTCAGCCTCTTGTGTGCTTCTGTAAGTTGAGCTCGCATCATCCTCAATTGGTTGGATAATTCCTGTCCATAACAATTTAAATAAGAGATGTCAAAAAAGTTCATTGGGATTCTAGCAATGAATAAGAACTCAAATTCAAAACATTACGGTGACAACAGTGACAAAGGGCTAACCTCAATTCATTGAGTGCTGTGAGAGGAAAAAAAAAACATTAGTTCTTTCATGAGGGTTAATCCCTTAAGATTTAAAAGATTTATCAAAATAAACACAAACCTTGAACCCAAAAAGTCTTGTATATTTACATCATGGTCTAACTTCTTAAAGGTTTTCTTCGGTGCCTATATTCTCAAATAGAACACCAAAAGGCTTGAATGAATATGATACGTTTATCATTTCATATTTAATGAAAACAGAGAAAGAAAGAATGAATTGGTTTACTAGAGAACGGGCAGTATTAATCTTACTTCAAGGCTCTCCAACTTCCTGGTCATTCAAATAAAAATAATTTAGTGACATTGTGACAAATGCAGTTCAAATTTAACCCAAAAAAAAAAAGAAAAGAAAAACAACTCTTCATCCTCATAGATTTAAAGCATATCTGTACTGAGCTTTTTGTCCTTTCTTGTGGTGTCAGTTGAGCGGATTTTGTAATAACCTCTTCAATGTTGCTGAACAAAAAAACACATGACTTCAAGAAATGATAAATGATGCACATAAATCCAAGTGAATTTTGTTTAATTTTTCATGCCATACATCAAATTTCACAAACAATTTTATATAGGCACAATTGGAGACTTCAAAATACCTGCGCTCTCTACGGAATAATGTTGGCTTTCCAATTGGAGAAAACATGAGAAGGGCAATGTCAATGTCACATAATATGAATAATTCTTTAGCTTTCTTCAAGATTCCATTCCTTCTTCTCAAATAGGTCACTTGTTGATTGCTAGTGCTCTCTAATCTCTTTGTCTTTAACTTAACCCTCCCTATATTTTAAACAAATGAGAAAGACCCATAAAACACCAATGCAACTGATGCATCTATGTTTGGCCAATCCTAACCTACTTCAATTCTCCAAGCCAAACACTTGTCTAACAATAGAACGAATTAATTCCAAGAAGCTCCCACATGACCATGGACACAAAGGGATAAGATAAATTTTTTAGTTAAGAATTAAGAAAAAATGATTTAGTTGCTCAACCTTTATTAAGAAATTTAGTTAACGCTTTAGAGCTCAACCTTTATTGTTAAAACCTCACTTTTGTATAATATAAACTAGCAAAAATGTCAATACTCCTTATTTGCAATCTTCCCAAAAATTTTGCAAGTTAAATTAGATGGGAAAAAAACTTAAATCAAAGGACACCAGGGTAACTAAGATGATTTAGTTCTATGGATATAGATAAGATGGTAGCATTAAACGATCCATAGGGAAAAGTTGTTACTAATGGTCCAAAGATGCAAAAGTAATTGTAAGGAATTTCATTAAAAGTAATGGTAGTCAGAAAACTATGAATTTGTGGGTGAATGTAAATCATATAACTTTAAATTGTTGGAGGTTTATGTGTCATGCATATTCACAACTACAAGTACTTGAATAAATTGTTCATACACGAAGGAAGAAATTGAAATTAATATCTGAATGGCTAGCAGATGGGAACGATTATCACCAAATGATGTTAAAAAACTGTTCCATTTTGAACTCAAAATTATATAGATAATTAAAATTACAAAAGAAATAGAGAGGAGGAGCGAAAAGGGAGCCTTGTAATTACTGGGGTGGAAATGTTAGGGATATCATTATCTAATATCAGCCATGTGCATCCAATTCAATTCACGTTAAATTCAATAATATGTTCCAAAAGCCTCTCTTGACTTTAACCAAAACCCAAGTTTTTTTTGAAAAGGCAAGTTGGGTTCCATGTGAGCAGAACTCATAGGCATGTTCTTTCCAACAAGACAATCACCTTACTAAATAAAATTATAATAATTTTAACAACAATTAAAATAAACAATGTTTTTTTTATGAAGGTAGGTCCGCAGATAATGTGGCCTGCAGTATGTGCTTCTCAAATTCATTGTACTATGCTAAAAATTGTTATGTTGCTGCATATGGAGAGGTTATAGTATCTTCGACTATGCTCAAATATTATTGTGCTGCTGCACATGGTGGTCAACTAAGAAATGCAAAACAAACTTGTAAAGATGTTCTTTTTCCCCTAATTTGATCACAAATCTGTGGAACACACCAAAAGATTTTATCAACAAAACAATTTGAAGAAATTGAAATTAAAATCTGAATGGCTAGCAGATGGGAACGATTATGACCAAATGATGTTAACAAACTGTTCCATTTTGAACTCAAAATTATATAGATAATGAAAATTACAAAAGGAATAGAGAGGAGGAGCGAAAAGGGGGCCTTGTAATTACTGGGGTGGAAATGTTAGGGATATCATTATCTAATATCAGCCATGTGCATCCAATTCAATTCAAGTTAAATTCGATAATATGTTCCAAAAGCCTCTCTTGCCTTTAACCAAAACCCAAGTTTTTTTTTTTTTCTTTGTTTGTGTTTTCTATGATTATTATTATTTATTACTTTTCTATAGTTTTTAAGTTCCATGCAAATGACTTTTTTTTTTTTCCTTTTCGTATTCATATTTTCAAAGCTTGGAGTATTCTTTGTATCACATAATTAGTATGAAATCCCGTAGGCCTCAAAAACTGGAGAAAAAGGCAAGTTGGGTTCCATGTGAGCAGAACTCATAGGCATGTTCTTTCCAACAAAACAATCACCATACCAAATAAAATTATAATAATTTTAACAACAATTAAAATAAACAATGTTTTTTTTAGGAAGGTAGGTCGGTAGATAATGTGGCTTGTAGTATATGCTTCTCAAATTCATTGTACTATGCTCAAAATTATTATGCTGCTGCATATGGAGAGGTTCTAGTATCTTCGACTATGCTCAAATATTATTGTGCTGCTGCACATGGTGGTCAACTAAGAAATGCAAAACAAACGTGTAAAGATGTTCTTTTTCTCCTAATTTGATCACAAATCTATGGAACACGCCAAAAGATTTTATCAACAAAACAATTTGCAGTCTCTTAAAAACTAGTGTTGGACTCATGCAATGCATTGGATAATTAATTTTAAGTAGGCATTTCTTGCTAAATATATATTATAATGCATTTAAACCACTACATGACAAATTTATTTTGTAATTCCAACAAACACACTATTCAGTCAATTAAACAAACACATAAAGTGCACAGTTAAGACTAGAACCAGTAACCCAAGAAACTCACATTGAGGACGACTATATCATACTTACATTTGAGCAAAAATGGAGAGAAAATTTAGGGCAAAGATGAACTGTCCATCTTCTGATTTCGTTTCTGATGCGTTAATGTGCCTCGCCACCTGGTCTTTCTCATCACAATCATCCCGTTTGAGATCGTCGTTCTGACGAGTCCGAAGATAGTCCTTTGTAGACAAAGGTTCTGAAATAGTTGAAGGGAGTGTAGGGTCTGGATTTGAACATATGGCTTGTGGAGGGATTGGAGAAGATCGAAGGTAAGGTCAGGGTTTTGGATCCGACGACGAGAGTGGAGAAGACGAAGTAGATGACTGGTGAAGAGAATAGGAGAAGAGAGAGAGGGCGGTGAGGGAGGAGGTGTGGCGGCGGCGGCAGCGGTGGTTGCCGGTGGCGATACCAGAGGCGACGACGTAGGAGGCGGAAGAGATAAAAGAGAGAGGAGAGTGAGAGGAAGTGTTAGGTTAGGGATTGGGGATTTGAGATGGTGACAAACAAGAGGGGGGGGGGGGAATTCGTGCGCAGGAAAACAAAAAGAATTTTTTTTTGTATTTTATTTTTTTTTTTTTGTAGTTAACGATTTTTATTTTATTTTATTTTATGTTTAGGTTACTAAGGTTGAAAATTTATTTGTTTCATTTTTATTTTACTGAAAAAAATTATTATTTTTTTTATTTGGTAGAAGTAGGGGTAAAAGTATAAATCTAGATACATTTAGAAGTATAAATCTCATTAAAAAAAATAAAATTACACCAAATATAATAATATATAAAAAAAAACATTTATTTTTTTATTTTTTGTATTCATAGATTTTTTTATAGGAAAATTTGATCTAACATCCCTCTCTAACTTTTAGTAATGGGAGAGGTCCGCAATAATTTTTTTTTTTTGTAATCTAAGGTCCCTCATTCACACTCATATATATAACACACTCTCTCATTCTCTCTCCTATCTTTTCTTGCACCAAACAACTCCTCTCTCTTTACTCTTCATTCGCAACATTGTTCAGAGCTTCATTAGCATTGACTACGACGAAGGAATTCGCATAAGCAACATTTATAAAGCTTTGCTGATGAAGATCATCGATTTACATGAAGATTCCTGATAGTGCTTTATACAGCAAGATTTATATGAAGCAAAGCACTAGTCCTCATTGTTGTTCCTCCGATCACTAGTCCTCCGATCAAGACTCCTCCGTCGACAAATATCACTACTCTCGGAGGACAAATATCTAGAAGCAGAGCACTAGTAAGATTTATAAAGCATTATAGCAGATATGAAAGCAAAAACAAAATGCATCAACAGAGAAATTTGGTTTAAAATTGATTTAAAACAATTTTCTTTCATATCTGCTATAATTGATTTATGTGAACAAACACAGAGAAATTTGTGAACAAAGTCAGAGGAATTCTCTATGAATAGAGCTAGAGAAATTTCAATTCTATGTGAACAAAGTCAGAAAAAAAATGTGAACAAAGTTGGGATCATGAATTCGTTTAGTAACTTGCTACTGTGGATCTTCGGCGAGGCTTCATCTGAAGGGTTCAACTCATTTCTTTCGATGTTTAGAGACGTGCGAGATCAAGGTGGCCAAGTTTATCCAAATCTAACTAGGTAGGAAAATCATACAATACAAAATGCTCACTAAGGATTGAAATGTTGGTTGGTCCTTGTATTTTTTGAATGTTTAATTCTAATGTCATTGTAAAAGGTTTTGTAAAAATATTAGTTTACACATAAATGGTTGCATAAACTGGATATGGAGTAATGGTCAACAACAACAGTATTTGTTAATAAACAGAAGTTGAAATAAGAAAAAGAAAAGGGAAAAAAATTTCTCTAATTTGAACTCAGAGAAATTTCAATTTTCTCTAGTTTGAACCCAACGAAATTTGGTGTTGGTGATGTGTTAAAATTTTCTCTGTGATGTGTCTAGAGAAATTTGGTGTTGGAGATGTGTAAAATTTCTCTGTGATGTGCCCAGAGAAATTTGGTGTGGGTGATATGTAAAATTTTTTCTGTGATGTGTCCAGAGAAATTCGGCATTGGTGATGTCTCTTTGTCTCTATTTTGTCGATAGAAAAATTAAAATTTGTAGAGGCTATTGTCAAAGGGTTCAAAACATACTTTTCTCTCATTGAACTTGTGATTCTTTTACAATTCTACGTCATTATATGTCTCTCTTCTGCTATACAAAAATGTCCCACACCCCTTGTATTATTTAAGGGTGAGCATGGTTCGGATTGGGGTAACATTAGAACTAATCTATTTTCTACGATTTTTTGAAAAATTGGAACCAATCTAATCCATTTAAACCGTGTAACCAATCCGAACCAATCAATTTAAACACGGATTGGATCGATTTAGGACCACTGATTCACATAATTAAATAATAAAAAAAATATATAGAACATTTTAATTTCATTAAAATATGAACGTAACATCATATAAGTTCTATAATAACATGTCTTTTCATAATTGCGACGTATAGTTTTAGAATTTAAACAATCATAGGAAAATTGGTTCTACCATAAGTATTTAGACCATTACAAATTAAAACTAAAAACCAACAAACAAAAGCAACAAAAGAAGATACTATGCGGGTTTAGGTTTTATATGGAATAAGAGAAGATATTTTATGTGGGAGAGTGTATAATATAGATGTAGGTTATTTGTATACGGTCCGAATCGGTTTCGAATGAAATTGATCCGTGGAATACGACTTTTAAATTTTTCAATCCGGAAGCGAACCACTGGTTCAAAAAACCAATCCAAACCTACCAGATTAAGCTGGATCGGATCGGATTATAGATTTTACGCATTTCTTACCTCAGCCCTAGTATTATTTGACCTTCCTAAAGCTATCATGGTGGTGGTGATGACAGTGACAATGATGACGGTTGCAACAATGTCAGTGATGATTGTAGCGATTATAAGGTTATAATTGTGTATGTTGATATTTGTGTATAAAAATTTATAAATTCAATTAGTATTAAATAATTATGTAATTTTATGTGAGAAATTAATTATAATTTAAATGACTTTTATCGTACAAACTCAATTATAATTAACTTCAAATGGATTGGAAAAAAGATACCGCCTCTTATACGAACACCACCAAATTATGAAAATGACTTTTAAATGACGTATACATTGCAAAAAAATATAAAAACCATAAAAACCATGTTTAGTCACCAAATAATCATAAACGATTTTTTTGACAACTAAATTTTTTGTAGATAAAAACTTCAAATATTTCGGACTACTAAATATTTAATCACCAAATAAAATTTATTTTTCATTTGTTTTTTTTGGGCTACTAACTATTTAGTCACCAAAAATCTTTTATTTCTTTTGGCTACCAAATATTTAGTCGTGAAAAACCTTGATTTCCTTTTGGCTATCAATTGATTAGTTGCCAACAACTTCACTTCTTTTTGGCTACTACACATTTAGTCGCCAAAAACTTTATTTAGTATTTTTTTTTTTATTAATTTCGCCACAACCTGTATTTATTCTAAGCAACCTGTACCTTGTATATAAACAAAATAATAACAATCCAAGAAAAATCAACTTTTAACGTCAAATTTGAAAAATAATAGAAATTTCATACAAACCAAGCATAATCCAACTTAAAATAATAATTCTATACAAAACCGAGGATTATACAAAAACCATGTCTTCCGTACACAAGAAAGAAATATCCACAATACCATGTCAAATGGTAATCTATACGACGCCAAAAGTAATATGCCAAAAGTAATTTGTACCACGCCAATAGTTATCTATACAAACAATAGTAATCCACAAAAAACAAAAGACAACATAATAATGGATTATAAAAAAACAACGTCCTCCGCACACAAATAAGGAATATCCACATTTCCACGCCAAAAGCCATCTGTAAAAATAAATTAACCATTAGTATTGATTGAATAACATTATCATTTCAAATTATAAAAGAAAATTACATAAAACTCAAATGTATATAATCTTTTCAAAATTGTATAATTATAGTCGTAATCATGTTGCATATCCGAACAAGTTTCTCCTAAGTTTCCCTCTCTCGAACTGCGATTTTTCAATTAAGTTGAAGGCATTTTCAGCTCTAATTCCCAACCTATGTGTCTCACTCACAATCCATATGTCCCCATATGTTCTATTAGGCATGAGGAAGCTACCCGCGCAATCCCCAGAGTGGTTTGAGATTGTCTTGCATTTTCAGCCCCCCAATGCACTTTTTTGACTAAATTGAAGGCGTTTTTTACTCTAACTCTCAACATACGTGTCCTAATTACATCTCATATGTCCCAATAGGTCGTATTTGTCACGAGCAAGTTGCCGGTGACATCCCCAGAGTGGTTTAGGCACTGTTTCGTATTTTTGCCCCCTCAACGCACATTTTTCAACTAAGTTTAAAGCGTTTTCAACTCTAACTCCCAACCTACGTGTCCTAATTACATGTCGTCTATCCCACAGGTCGTATTTATCACAAGCAAGCTTCCTATGACATCCCCAGAATGGTTCGCAGGCTGTTTCACTTTTTTACCCACCAGACGCCATTTTAAACAAAGTTTTAGGTGTTTTTTACTCTAACTTCCAACCTACGTGTCCTAATGTAAGAATTTATGTATTATTGATTAATGTATATTGATTTATATTACAATGATTCATGATTCCTATATATAGAAGAGGGTGAGTGTGTAGTAGGTAAGGAGTAGGTGAAGTGGAGGTGGTAGTGGTGTAGTGGGTTAGGTTTAGTGGAGTAGGTGAGGTGGTAGTGGTGTAGTGGGTTAGGTTTAGTGGAGTAGGTTTAAGTGGGTGAAGGTTTAGTGGAGTAGGTGAGGTGGTAGTGGTGTAGTGGGTTAGGTTTAGTGGAGTAGGTTTAAGTGGGTAAAGTAGGTGGAGAGTAGGTGGATTTTAACAGCCCCCCGCAAACTCAAGGGGGATAGGAACTAACCAACTTGAGTTTGGAGAGAGTAACAAAACAAGAAAATACATAAAAATAAAAGAGGATAAGAGACACTGTATGGTCGTGTCAGACCATTGGTGAAGACACTGGATGGTGGTGTCATAACGTTGTAGAGGACACTGTATGGGGGTGTCATAACCATGTAGAGGACACTGTATGGTGGTGTCATAACGGTGTAGAGGACACTGGATGGCGGTGTCAGACCGATGTAGAAGACAGTTTATGGGGTCATGTCGGACCGTTGTAGCAGACAAGGTTGTGACAGTTGTGGTGACAGTTTACGGAGTCTTGCTGGACCTTTGTAGAAACTAACCGGAATCAATGTCGGGACAGTTTACAGAGTCTTGTCGGACCCATAAAGGAGCTAACCGGAATCAATGTCGGGACAGTTTACAGAGTCTTGTCGGACCCATAAAGGAGCTAACCGGAATCAATGTCGAGACAGTTTACAGAGTCTTATCGGACCCATGAAGGAGCTAATCGGAATCAATGTCGGGACAGTTTATAGGGTCATGTCGGACCGTTGTAAAAGTTGCACCCTCAAAAGGTGTGCCCAATCTTTCAAAAGGCGTGCCATCAAAAGGCGTGCCCAATTCATCAAAAGGCGTGCCATCAAAAGGCGTGCCATCAAAAGACGTGCCATCAAAAGGCGCGCCCATATTGTCGGCGAGCGTCGAGCGGCGCATGATGCGCATGTCTGCCGCTTCGTCATGTTCTATATAAATCAATGCGGAGGCTGAGGCAGAAAACCTGCTAAAATCTTCTGAAAAACTCTTCCTTGCCTGAGAGAGAAACTCTGTAATACGCTGTAACCAACCCGTCTCTGAAACACTCAGCAACATGGCCTCTTCTTCCCGTCCAGCTACCCAAAACATGGCCTCCTCTTCCCGTGGTCTGCTCACGCTCTTTCCAGAACTGAACGAGCCCACAAGAGAAATAACTGGTGCGGTGGCCAGTGAACCTCAACCAAACACCTCTGGTTTTGCTCCGTTGAACTTTCCGATGCGGTCGGTGGAGCAAAAAATGGCGGTGCAAACTGATATTGAGGCCAATCAGTATACTCTGAAGTCATGTGTGGAAACCATGACTGCGGTTACAAACTTGTCGCACCGGCTGCAGAGCAGGACAAATGAGGTGCAACAGTTAAACTCCCAACTGGCTCTGCTCCAACGCATGTATAAGGATGCGCGAGCAGAGATAAGTGTGCTAAAGACAGAAAACAAGGAGCTGAAGCGGAAGGCCACCGTGATGTTCCGATTTGGAGGTCCACCATATGCTGTAGTGGAGGAGCAGGGAGGAGGCAACTTGCTTGGTGGTCTAGGAAGCACGGAGGCAACACCGGCAAGGACCACCCAGGACGGAGGCAAGAAGAAAAGACCGGCGGCTGAGTAGAGAAGAAAAATCCCACTGTGGGTGTGGTAGTTTTGTTTTTGTTTGTGTGGGTTTTTTTTTTTTTTTTTGATGTAAAAGTGTGATCGGGGTTGATCCCCTGATATGAATAAAATGACAAGGTTGTGGAATGTTGTTGGTGTTGGGTCCATGGAGAGAGAGAGAGAGGGATGTCCAAGAAGCTTGTGCTTTTGACAGTTACACATTACCCAAGCTGTATGTGAAGATGCATGTTACTGTCTTACACTTCTGCAGGCTTGGTATTCTTTGTGGGGCACTTGCAACACGTGACATTGAAAATTGTATTCGAAAATGATGACATCTCCAACATGAAACGTCTTGGAAGCAGCCCAGGCCTTGTAATCAATATTCCCAATGATAGTTCAACCAGCGGAGTCCCCAACCTTGTACACTGCTGCCATTGAAACCTTCAAGCCAGCAAACATGGCTACCAACAACAGAGCCACAGCTCTACACCCCACACCCAAATCCATGGCTAAGAGAGAGAGAGCAAATCGGGAAAAAAACAGCAGTGACGAGCAGAAAAACAGCGCCAGAAACGCCAACGACGACGACGAGTAAGAGTACAACCACGGATATGTGAGAGGCGAGGTGAACGGCGATAGAGGCTAGACGATGCTGCGGGTGCCGCTGCCGACATAGCGGAGGAGGGGTGTAAGAAAATGTTGAAGAAGTCAAGGTATGTGTAGAAAATAAGCAGAATAGGTTGAGGTCCGGCGGGCGGCCAAGGCGAGGTTGCCGCCCGCCGGTGAAGCGAGAAATACTAAGGTCTTAACCTTGCTCTGATACCATGTAAGAATTTATGTATTATTGATTAATGTATATTGATTTATATTACAATGATTCATGATTCCTATATATAGAAGAGGGTGAGTGTGTAGTAGGTAAGGAGTAGGTGAAGTGGAGGTGGTAGTGGTGTAGTGGGTTAGGTTTAGTGGAGTAGGTGAGGTGGTAGTGGTGTAGTGGGTTAGGTTTAGTGGAGTAGGTTTAAGTGGGTGAAGGTTTAGTGGAGTAGGTGAGGTGGTAGTGGTGTAGTGGGTTAGGTTTAGTGGAGTAGGTTTAAGTGGGTGACGTAGGTGGAGAGTAGGTGGATTTTAACACCTAATTACATGTCTTTTGTCCCCACATGTTGTATTTGTCACCGAGCAATCTTCTCGCGACATCCCCAAAAGTGGTTTACGGGCTGTTTCACATTTTCACCCCCGTACGTCCATTTTTGACAAAATTTAAGGTGTATTTTACTCTAACTTTCAACCTACAAGTCCTAATTACATGCCATCTGTCTCTATAGGCGTGTTTTATTGTATAAGCCAACCTTAATGAAGTAAAAATATTAAGAAATTTTGTTCTACATTACATTGTTTACTAATTAGCTAATTGCTAACTAATTTGAAATTCTCAATAAAGTAAGGCAACACTTTGCCTTGAATTGCCTATAGAAAAACTGAAAATTGTTTTGTTGACACACCTCACGATTGATTTAAACACTAGAACGTTATTCTAAACAAATATTTCAAATTCAAGTACTTCCTCCATATTCATATCAGGTACAAAACAATTATCCTAAAGTAGGACTTCAAAATCAAGATAAAAAATAAAAAATAAAAATCATGCAGTTCACGACAGTCCTTTAAAGCATTCAATGAATATTTTAATAGAATGTGCAAAGTTTAGAAATAGAATCCCATTCAAACAATTGAGCCCAATTCATTTTCTCCCCCTGTTTTATGTTCTTTAATGAACACTATGATGGTCTGGCACTATACGAAGCATGGGGCTTTTCTGTTCGTTCGGCCAATTACTTACGCCGAGATATTGTTAATGCAGCCCAATCAATGGAGTCTTATGTGGGTCGATCATGTTGGGACAAGCTATGGCAGAAAGTTTGGCAGCTTAAACTACCAAACAAAATTAAGGTGTTTGCATGGAAGGCGTGCAATGATATTCTCCCGGTAAAGACATTGTTGTGAAGGCATCAAATTCCTATTGATGACATGTGTTCAAGTTGTGGGATTGATCGGGAATCATTGATGCATTGTCTTTGTTATTGTGATGTTGCGGTGCAGGTGTGGAATTTAAGTACATTGAGGAATCTAGTACAATGGGCCCATAATCAGGACTTTAAATAGTGGTTTTGGCAGGTAATGTTCCATGGGGATGAGTCTAATCTCGGTTTGTTTGTTGCTCTATGTTGGGGTATTTGGCAGCGGCGCAACCAAGTAATCTTCTGTGAAACCCATGTTTCGGTTGAGGCAACGGTGGCTATGTTTTGCAATTTGGTAAGTGATTTTGGTCAAGTGCAACAAAGAATTCAAGGGCCAATGCTGCGGGATAGAGTGGTTCGTTGGTGCGCTCCGGCGGAAGGTTGGTTCAAGATTAATTTTGATGGGGCATGGTTCAAAGAATTGCAAACGGTTGGGGTTGGTGTCGTTATTCGAAATTCGATGGGTGAAGTTATGGGTGCAATGTCAGAGCAATTACCATTCTGGGTAGATGCCGACTGTGCTGAAGCATTTGCTGCAGCCAAGGCAATAGAGCTAGCAAAATATTTGGGCTTTTCTGATATTATTCTAGAGGGGGATTCTTTAAATATTGTCAAAGCTTTGTGGGAGGATGTCGAGCTCTTACCAGAATATGGTCATCTATGAAGCACGGACACCTTGGAGAAGGCTACGTATCAGTGTCGGACACGTGTCGGACACGGACACGCGTCGGACACGCGGTAGACACGTGTCCGACACGTAGTGAAAGGTGTCCCCCTTTTTTTTTGAATTTTTTGTCACCGGACACGTTCTGGACACGCTTGGGACACCTTTGGGACACGGCAGAGTAAAATTCATAATTTATGAAACTTCTGTGGGGTCAATTTGTAAATAACAAAACCAGAACAAATTGTTGAACCCTAGATTCGAAAGAACAGAGAGAACAGAAGATAGAAAGAGAGAGAGAGAGAGAGAGAGAGAGGGTCGCCGGCACACCTGGTAGCTCTTCGCTTGTCGGTGGTCGCTGGTCTGTCGTCGGTGGTCTGTCGTCGCTGTTCTTGCAGTTATCCAAGGTACGACTTCCATCTTCTTCTGCGATCTTCTTCTTCTGCAATCTTCTTCTTCGATCTTCTTATTCTTCTTCGATCTTCTTCTTCTTCTCCGATCTTCTCTTCGTCTCTCTCAGTCACTCGCTCTCTCTCTCTCTCTCTCTCTCTTCGTCTCTCTCAGTCGCTGGTCTCTTGTTTTGTTTTTTTATTTTATACGGTTGATGTACTAATAATATATATATATATATATATATACTATTATATTTTATACGCTGGTCTCTTCGTTGATATACTAATAATATATATACATATATATATTTATATTCTAATAATAATAGTATATATATTATATATTAGATATATATTTGAACAAAAATCTTTTTTTTTTCTTTTCCTTTTTTCTATTTTTTAGATATTATTATTTGTTTAAATAAATTATTTTTATTTATAAGAAAATTTTAATTTGTGAATAATATTTGATATTAAAATAAATAAATAATATTTATATTTTTTAATTTTACATATAATAAATAAATAAAATTATATATATTGAACGTGTCCCAGCGTGTCGTGTCCCCTATTTTTTGAAAATTTGCGTTTTCGCGTGTCCGTGTCGTGTCCGTGTCGTGTCGCGTGTCCGTGTCCGTGCATCATAGATGGTCATCTTGTGTCACAAGTGGTGGGTGCTAGTCGACTGTTTCGGAGCTTTCAAGTTTGCCATGTGGGGAGAATGGGCAATATGTTGGCGCATGGCCTAGCTTGGATGGCTAGAGATTTGGACCACCAGCTTGTGTGGATGGAGGAGGTCCCGCAGGCCTTGATTGAAGTTGTTGCTGCTGATGCTGTTTGTAAGTGTCTTTTGTTTCTGTTTGGTTTTCCATCTAAAAAAAAAGTGACAAAATATTAGAGTTCTCATATTGTCAACATTTTAAATCATGCATTAGGATTGGAGATGCTCTATCTAACAGGAAATAAAGTTCTTTAACCAATCAATTTGTAACCACAAACAAAACCTAGCATTTATATTCAATTTAAACTAGAATTTTTATACAGAACATAGCAAAACATTTTTCTTTTCAATCAAAACAGTCGCTCAAGTTTGGTATACATTGTGCATGCTACGGTACTCTTCAGTTAATTTCATATCCAAACCAGACTATTCTATCAGCTTCATGTTATTCGATGTGTGTGATGCTTCATGTTAGGATGTTAATGCAGAGCCTCTCATAAACTGCCAGCGTATCTGATCATAGATGGTGGGATTTAAAAGGTGAAAGTTTAGGCCATTTTAAGAAAATAATCAATAATGAAAACGAGGGAAGAAAGATCAGGGGAGCAAGATACAACCGATCTTCCGAGACCGGGATTTGGGTTGTCTAAAATGGACTTCCAATGAGAAAACAAATTCTGTGCAGTGTGAGACACAATCCAAAGAAACTTCTTGGTGGAATGAAGAGGTTCAAAAAGCGATCAAAACAAAAGGAGAGTGTCACAGAACTTTCTATATATATATAGGAATAACAAAAAAATTAAAAGATAAATTAGCAAAAGACAAAGTTAAGGAAGGAGTTAGTAAGGCTAAGTTGAAGTCTTCTAATGATCTTTTATCATAAGTCAAATTAGAAGGATGGAGAAATGGATATATATATATATATATATATATAAACTTGCCAAGTTAAGAAGAAGAAAAGGAAGAGTCCTAAACTACATTAAGTGTATAAGATAGCAGTAGTTAAGTAAGATGAGAACAAGGAACAGTGAAGGAATTACTTTGAATTTTTTTTTTTTTTTGATAAATAAATAAGGAATTACTTTGAATGTATTTAAGAAATCATTCAAGAAACTTGAGTTTAGAAGAACTTGATAACTCTAGCAGTAATACTAATCATAGGTTCTTTCGCATTTTAAGAGTATCAAAGGTAAAGGAGAGTATAAAGAAGATCAAAGTGGGAAAAGTTGTATGACAAAATGAAATTATTATTCAAGAGAATATCCTCCATTTCCTCCCTCTTCTTCTAAGGATCTACGAAGGCAGAGTGTAGTGGAATGTTGAACCATTTTGTCCTTTCCAGCCATTTCATTCACCTTCCTAACCACTTCTTCAATCTGCTCAACTCAAACTTCCACCCTTATCATTAGTGAGTACAAACTTCTCAAAAAAACCAGTATTCTTGTCCATTTTCTTTAAAACAAAAGAGCCATCAGCTTCTAAGTCAAAAGAAATTCAAAATGATAAAAAAAAAAAAAAAAAAAAATTAAAACTTAAAACAAAACCTTCCTCATTACACATTCCTGTCTCTCCTTCAAAAAAAATTTAAGTTGGAGTTGGCGATGGATTCCGTTAAAGTCCAAAAAGTCTATCAACATAAACCAATTGCCCCCAGACCGTTAAAAAGATCAACCATAAATTAGTGACAAAAATGTTAGGTATTTTTCTATAGAGAACAATTTATTTTGGTTCAAGTCAATGGGATGCAGTAGCCATGCCAGGTCTCAGTTAAACAAATCAGATTAACAGGTTAAACTAGGCCGTTTAGGCTCTACACAAAATCTTGCATTTTCTTTCTCTGATAATGCTATTAGACAGTTGCAGATTACCTGAACAATTTGAAAAAAGTCCCTCAGGAATAACTCTTGTGTTGTCTTCGATTGATGGCCACAGGCCAGGACTTCCAATAGATGATTAATTGCCACATCAAACATCCCAAGAAATGCATACCATCTGTTTACATGTCAAGTATGTTAAATATCTTTGCACATTACTAATACCACAATTGCTAATGTGTTTATTATGCAAACTACTAGCAAATGCTTTAGAACTTACTTTCCAATATGGAAATGAACATGATCCCTGATATGGTTCCATTTAGTTCCTTTAAAAACAGTTAAAGCACCTCTGTACGTGCGAATTGCATGCTTCATCTGATGACAAACAAGAGAGATATTTTCAGAAAATTACAGCATTTACGCACAAAGAAACTTTTGCATGATTTGTGATATAGTTACCTGATCACATTTCTTATATAGATCACCTGAAAGAACAAGATGGAATCCATATTTGCGTAACATTGGTGGTTTCGCAAACAAGTAGCAACAAGATGCTTGCTCCAGCATGACAGCCAAATGTAGGGGTTCCTAAAAGAAGTTGCATTTCAGGAGCAGAGCATAGATATTATTATTCAGTGTTGTTATAAAAAAACGTGGGTATTACCTCACCAGAAATACGAAAGTAAACAGTAGTAGCCTCTTTAAACTGATCCCTTGTCTTCAACATTTCTACCCACGAAAGACCACACCTTGTAGCATTTCGCTGACCAGATGACCCAAGTTTCTGAATAATAATAAATTACGTAATTCAGTAAAAATGTGAATGCATAAAGTCCAACGAAAAGGCAAGAGTTCATTCCAACCGTAGGTATTAACCAAAATGATAGAATTGCAGCTCTAGAAAAGGTTAGTTAAAAGTAATGCAGCCCCTCACAAGGTCATAAATCTGGCGAACTAAAATCACTTATGGACACAAGAAATCGCCTCCTAATGTAAAACCAGATCAGTAACAGCTAATTAGTTGCCAGTTTCCTTTTTCAATGAGTATATACAACATGCCATTATGCTCTTTCAAAAGCCTGTGCTTTAATACTGCCAACAAGACAATTAAAATTCACTGGAAGATGTAATTTGGAGTTGTTAGGAAGGCAAGGCCCAAGAATTAATCAAAAGAAAAGGTGGAAGCTTGAGAAAGGAGCACTTTTCAAGGACTATTGCAGTCCTGAGGATGCCTCAATTAATTGTAATTGAGGACTCTACGCTGTAACAAGATCAAAATTTTGTGTACTTCATCATTTAGTTTAATAAGAATTAGATGTAGCAAAAAAAATTCACACAGATGAAGAAACATTTCTCTAGCAAGGGTCTATTTTCAAATATTATTCATTACAAGTTTAGAGCATCTAAGTAAATCATTCATAAATTATAAAGCTAGATCTTTAAACATAAAAACGAAGAACCAAAATATAGAGGTAGTGGACAATAGATGAGAGCATCATCTAGAAAAACTAAGAACAAAAGGTGGAGCCAGTGTACTAATTGAATGTCTAATATTGCTTTTTGATGGTTTTGAATACGTGATGAGCAAGACTGTTCTGTTTCCATCATCAAGTTTGAATAATATGTCAAAAAAATTCATGAAAATTCTTGAAATTGGCATAAGACAACCATTTTATTCTAGGGATTTAAGGGGGTAGGAAGTTGAGAACATCATGAAAGATTTATTGCTAATGAAATTTAAAATAAAAAAAGTCATGAGGCATCAATAATTATCATAAAGCCAAAAACAAGCATTCATATGGGAACACTTAGTGGCTACATTTTCCAAGAAACATTGATCTTAAAAAAATAGCCCTAAAAACATAACAGCATTAAACTGGGAATTAATCTTTGCTGTAAAATGTCTAAAGAAAACACAACTCTGTAATATTTTAACATCATTAAGAAATAGGGTTGATTACATTTTCTACCCCTAAACTATTGCCAAATTGTCTACTTAATCCCTAAACTATCGATTGAATCTATTAAGTCTCTAAACTATATAAATCAAAGTCTATTTAGTCCCTAAACTATTAAGTGAATCTATTAAGTCCTAAAATATTTAATTCAAACCTATTCAATCCCTAAAAAGATTACAAGAATAAAATATAGTGCCATAAGTATTATAAATTAGTAAAACACCTGCCCAATTAAGATTTTATTAAGGAAACATCTTAAATTTTTATTTTGTCTGTAACAGGTGTTTCATTTCGTTCTGTGTTTAAATTAATATTAAAGTCCCGTTTCCCATTCTTGTCAATAAATTATATGAATATTAGATATACTAAACAAGTATAATTAAATAATTTAAATAATAACACTTCATTACAAATAATAGTATAACAAACTAATACATAAATTAAGTAATAAAAAAAACTTACGACAAATTTAAAAACAATCAATTAGAAATTATAAACGAAATCTAGCATATAATACTAGATAAAGGCGAGCATGTAGCCATTGTAAAAGATAATTAAGAAAATACTATAGATAATTACACTTACCGTTATAAAGGAAATTCACCATAAGGACTGACGCCACTTTTCAAAGACATTAAAATTTTAAAGTTTTTTTGAAATCAAATTTTAACTAGATTCGGTATTTTACTAATTTATAATACTTATTGGTTTATATTTTATTCTTCTAATCCTTTTAAGGACTAAATAGATTTGAATTAAATACTTTAGGGATTTAATCGATTCAATCGATAGTTTAGAGACTAAATAGACTTTGACTTATATACTTTAGGTACCTAGTAGACAATCGATAGTTCAAGGACTAAATAGATAATTTGACAATAGTTTAGGAGTAGAAAGTGTAATAAACCCTAAGAAATATGACCTAAATAGGTCTTACCCATTACGCAAGGCTCCCGCTTTAAGCAGGGAATGGAAGAAGTAATAGGTACGCAGTCTTCCCCCACTTTTTTGTTGGGAAGCTGACTTCGTGACTCAAACCCTCTCCACAAGGCTCAAGGCAGGTAGCACTTGCCATTGCATTGAGTCACAACCTCTTCTTTAAAGTTGGTGACATTTGTTGGCAAAATTCACTTCACCCCATGTGACGTAGAATGTGTAGCCTACCTCCTAATATTAAGAAATAAGCACATCACTACTTGTGGTTTGTGGACTAAAACACACAGGTAACTTTTGTTAACGGTTCTTGAAATCACCTAAATACCCTCATCTTCTTCCTCTCCTCTGAACTAAACTCGTATTCACCCACATATACGTACATGTATACATATAAACCAACAAAAATAACCACCACTAATTGCCACCCCCACTGCAATGCACCCATTACCACCAACCAACCCCTTCTATTTCCTGCCAACTGCCACCCCCAATTCCCCCTTCCCTTTCCCGACACCCTACTTATTCAAAAAGAGTGATAGAGCACAATTTGGTATTGTAAACTCTTTTATTATTGCAATGTTTCTTCAATGCAAGGATTCCCTGGCCATGGTTCTAGGCTGCCAAATTGAATTTATGGCTATGCTTGTTTCAGAATTAGAAAAAGATGCTACTACTATAACTGGATAGGGTAAACTATTGTAATTATAACTATTTTGGTAGATTATATAAGTGAAAAGTGTTTTGATAAAAATATGTCAATTTTCAGAATATTTCGGTTGGAAACAATGTTTATTTTCACAATAGTAATGATCTGCAGATCAAATGTCATCCAATGAAAAGTACAAAGAGCGTGGGGGTTGAAAACAAGGCAATTGGTTTACCTTCAAAGGTTGGCAAAGTAGTGACAGCACTAGAAGTTCGCAATATCAATGTTGATCAAATTTCAATAGAGGTCGAAATCTATATATTATAGAAACTGGAAATTTTTAGCCTTATTTTTCTTTTTCTTTTTTTTTCTTTTTTTGATAAATAAGCCAACTTTATTTAAAAGGTATCAAGACGATGTAAAAAATACAAGGAAAACAGCAACCCACACCGACCCGCAAAAGCTAACTAATCAAACCCTTCACAAAATGTACAAAAGTCAAGACATCAAGATCTATCGAACCCGTAACCCAACTATGCAACACCATAAAGAAGCCTAACACATATTCTGAAAAATGCATCAGTTACGCTCCAACCAAACCAACCATAACAAACAAAGGGAAGCATGTAACCAAGACTTCTGACTCCTCTTACACACCCTCAACTCGCCCCAACTAAACAACACACCCTGCATAGACCCCAGCTACACCCAAATCACACCAAAAAGAGTAAGTAACAATCAAACACCAAAGCCGGGACACAATAGGGCAATGAACCAACAAATGATCCACCATTTCTGCATCTCTACATCTCTACAACACGTACAACACCAATTTACTAACACATGGCGCCGCCGAATCAAATTGTCAATAGTAAGGATACGACCCCAAAGCTACCGTCCAAATGAAGAAAGCCACCTTGGATGGAGATCCCATCACCCAAATATTCTTCCACTACTTCAAACCTAAGGTTCGACACTAATCTTTCATGGTTGCTAGGAAAGCCTCCACCCTTAGAGGGAAGACAGTAATTCATGGATTATCTTAGCATCAACACACTTTGAAAAAAGTATGCGGAGGAAATTGATTTTTTTAAACATAAGCTTCATGTGAATTAAAAATTAAAATTAAAATCGTATAACAAAGGAAATTCATTTTATTAAACATAAGCATGTTGACTGCATTTTAGCTAAGATTAAAATCATATACTTCAATTCTTTCTAGCTTTTCACACTTTTTTGTTAGTTGGAGTCTTTTCCCCATTATCTTGTCAACTGCTCATGCTTAAACAAGGATACAAGCGAAGTTCAAGCACTATTTGATTAGCATTTTTAGAAGTATTTCTATTCTATGTGAACTACGTTCGCTTATATATATATATACATATGTATGTTTTTAACAAACCAATTAAACAAATGCTTTACTTGAGATGGCTATTTAATTCAACTAGAATAACAAGCATTAAACATTACCAAAAACACTTACAAATTGGGAGGTCCCAACCACAAGTTATAGTTGCTTCATGTGAATATCACTAAATATATTTTGGAATAAATCTTCGAGAACATGTTAAAGTCAATCACAAGTTTTCAACATCTAAATGCAATGAAAATATAGTTCCAAAATACATTTGTTTAAATTGCTAACAAACTAGGCATTTTTACAAACATCTTAAATGCAATCAAAATTCAAATAACAAAATTAGACCTATAATTTTAATACCAAAATTTCTTATGAAATATTTCGCAACAACTCAAGAACAAGTCATGGAAGCAACAATATGGTTACAAAATACTATATTAATTAATGTAAAAATGGATTATTTCATTAAGAATGTCAACCGAGATATATAAACAGCAAAATAGAACAAAATCATTACCAAACCTTGCTTCACTACAAATTTCGAATCAGTGTGAGCCAAGAGAGACTAGAATAGAAATTCAGATAGCACTAGAGACAGAAAATAGGGTAAAAATCAGAGAGTATAGTTTTAGAAGAGGGAGGATTTCAGAAATATACACAGAGTAAAAAATAGGGAAGAAGAGAGTTTTAAAAGAGGGTTTAGGGTTTCAGAAATAATCAGAGGGAGGCATACCTTGTTGATTGCTCTTCAAAAAAAAACTCATTCGTTTTCTTACAAGCCAAACAGAGGCTCACTGGGTTAGATTAGAGTTTTAAACCGAACAGCCACTTGGAATCTGCAGTCAGTCGAACTAGAGGAAGACAGACGAATGAGCGTAGTAGACAGAGAAGAGAGAGAGGAGCAGGGGAAGAGATCACTCGAAGGAGGGAGTAGTAGAGGGAGAGGGAGGGAGAGAAACAAAAGAGTGAAAGTAGAGAGAGAGAGAATACCCTGTGGAAGAAGAAGAGAGATGGTCAACCGGTTGCTCTCCGGTGGTCCAATTTTTCAAAATTAAAGAATTCAATGGTC
This sequence comes from Camellia sinensis, assembly GCF_055761805.1. Classification (NCBI taxonomy): domain Eukaryota; kingdom Viridiplantae; phylum Streptophyta; class Magnoliopsida; order Ericales; family Theaceae; genus Camellia; species Camellia sinensis. Next base: position 132,368,933 of record NC_138975.1, read on the forward strand.
AGAATGTAACAACTCTTGAATCTTCTTACAACTTCAAGCAAAGAGGACCTTCTTCATCAAGGAAATTGAACCCTCATTCTCTTGGTGTTCTCTTGCTCTTCCTATTTTCTTCGTCCCCTTCTGCTCTCTCTCTCTCTCACGATTTTCTTTCTTTCTTTCTCAATTGTTCTAGCAACTTCTCCTTTTTGACTTCATCGATCCCCTTCTTATTATTATTTTGAGAATTTGTTTCCATCAACTAATCCATGTGATTGTAGATTGACTCTTTTATATATATATATATATATATATATTCTTTTATTAGTTAATTAATAAATATAAATATTTTAAACCTTAACAAACATATTTTTTAGTTTATGTTTTTAAATTTTTTTAAATATTTTGTTCAAATCATACACGTTTGTAATTTATGTTTTTCTAAAAATAAACAAAAATCAATTTATAAAATTTTTATAAATATAAATAAAAACGCAGAATGAACTCGTATTCATTAATAAAGTATCTTGAAACTCAAGTTTATATTACAAATATGAGACTTTCCATCGTAGTTTAGTATATAATACAAAACAAAAAAATAAAAATAAAATAAAAACACTGAAAACCCCAACAACAGGCAAATGTTTGGTTTGTTTTTAAAATATGGATATGGGCTCCAAAGTTTGGGCCTTTTAATTTTTTCATTTTTATTTGGTGGGCTTTTTAAATTGAGATTGGGTCATTTTATAAGAAACTTTTTAAACTTCTCAAATATATTTTTTTATACAATAATACAGAGGTAACAAAATTTTTAGGCCCTTTTTAAAAATAATTTTTTTTAAGTCCAAAGCGGTCATTTTGTGGACTTTGCCCCAAAATTGGGTCTGCCTGGCTTCTGGCCTGCCAAGGTTGGCATATGCCTCGATGAGGATTAGGGCAAAATTTTGGTGGAAAGTTTTTATTTATTTATTTAAAATAAATATAAATAATGTTATTATTTTATATTATAATTTTGGAGGATTTTTTTTAAGGTTCTTGGTATTAAGATTTTATGGCATAAAGGACATCTAATATTTTTATAATGTCTCAGATCCCTCAAATCAAACTAGAGAAAATTCAATCCAGAGAAATTCTTTAATCCAAACCATTGCAAGGTGTATGTTCTAAAATCTGTTGTTTAATCAACAGTTGAGGTTGATTTATTCAAATGATTATTGTTGTTGAAGGCAGAGAAAATGGTAAACAAATTAGAAAAAATTATAAGTAAACCAGAGAGAATTTTTTTAGTTTAGAATTTCTCTGGTTTGGACTAGAGAAATTCAAAATTAGATGGTTATTGTTGTTGAAAGCAGAGAAAATGATAAAGAACTTCTCTGGGTATCTACAAAGCTGTGTCCTCATGGGAAGCCACTAATCTTTCTCTCATCATTGGATTTTTGATTTCTAAATTCTTACACTAACAAACACATTGCAGACACATTCACTGGAACGAAAAAATTCATTTTTTTTTCTATTAATCTTTTACATTTAAATGCAAATACTAAGCATCAATTTTGAAAGCTTTTAGTGATTTGTCTTTTGCAGCCCATTAGACCAAATTAAGCAAGCACTGAACAACCTTCCAAAGGGAGAAGAAAAATTGTTTGAAAGCCGACTATTGAACCAGTCATCATTATTATGTGGTGGAGATTTTGTAATGGCAAAGATTTGTTGCGGAGTAGTGAGTGATAGTGAAGCATCAACGACATGCAAACCGAGTTCACGAGTGGCGAGGCGTCGGAGAATGGAGATCTGACGGTTCAAGTACGTCGCTGGTGTGGCCTCGCCCGAGACTTCAAACGGACGGAAGCGTAAAAAACTAGAGCACGATAACGCCGTCAACAACAGTTCGTCGGATGGATGAGAACAGTTTTTAGAGTCGAGAAACGAGAGATCGAAGACGAAAGAGAGCTCAATTTCAGATCGCCCTTAGAATTTGTCGAGTCCGAGTTTGTTACTGTCGTCTAGTTCAGCGAATCAGGAGGTGTATCCGAAGTTTGGTGTGGTGTTAGTTTGTGGTAGGCGGAGAGACATGGAAGTTAATTGATTTAAGATAGTCAAATTTCTCTGTGATATATGGATGTAGGGTTGAGGGACCTTAGACATCATAAAATAATATAGTGGATCTCTTCCGTTACTAAAAATGGGAGAGGGATCTTAGATTAATTTTTCCTATAATTCATTTTGTTAATTTCAGTTTTCTATTTCTTATGACTAAAATTTGAGAGTTATTTAAAGTCTTGTTATGAAATGAAAACAAAAAATAACAAGTTATTTAATAAAGGAAAAATTACCATTGAAGAGAAGTTTTTAAAATTTATTACACATTAATTAAAAAAATTATGATTTTAATTATTAATATTTATATTGTTTATCACTCTTTTATAAATATTTTTTATGACCCCAATGATGTGTAAATATATTTTAGTATAGATTCAAAATCATGACTATACTGTATGAAAAATTAAAATAATAATAATAATAATAATAATAATAATAATAATAATAATAATAATAATAATAATAATAATAATAATAATAATGAAAAACAAGAAGATGAAACCTAAACTTGCTAAGTTTATTCTAAATTAATGGAGACATTTTTGAAAATGGGCCTTCTTAAAATAATAGATTGGATGTGTTTCAAAATATGTAGAGTTTTTTTTTTTTTTTTTAAATATTTTAAATACGGGCATTTTAAATAATAAAATTAAAAAAAAAAGTGAGTGCTTTTGAGAAATATATACCGAATCACTGATAGATGTTTTTTTTTCCCCCCCAAATTTGTAGAACATGTATTAGCTCTACATTGGTTTTTTTTTTTTTTTGTGTGTGTGTGTGTGTGTGTGTGTTTATTGTGTGTTTATTTTGTTTTGTTTTGTTTTGCACGTGTTGAATAATTTTATAAAGTGGACCTTCTGAAGAAGAATAAAAAAAAATTGTATTATGAATTTTTATTATGTTTAAAAAGTTTGGGGCATTTTCTAAAATGAGTCTTAAAATCATAACTTTGATGGCTTTGCACTAAAGTTGCTTATATTGGCTCCATGCTATCCCTAAAGTGTAATTCATTTTTGCTACTGCAATATTTGTGACATTTTTGACTTTGCAAATATTTTTTTTTGTGTCCCCTCTTTGTTGGCACCATGAATTTTCTGGTAGTATAATGTATTTTTTTTTTAAATAAATAAAAACAATATATGATTAGTAATTGCAATTGACTATATTTTCTATTATATCTTATTCATTATTTTATGTGTCACAATTGTATTGAAAATATATACAAATTTTGAAACTTATTAAATCAATGCAGTTGTGACATATGAAATTACTAGTGTATGCCCGTGTCGAAAGGCACGATATAAATAATATTAAGATTAAAATACAGTTATAATTTATACGTATTATGTTAAAATTTGTGAAGTTTTTTTTAATAAAGATACTAAAAAAATATATTGAAATATTTTTCTTCTTAAAGAACTTGTAACAATTTTGCTTGTATTACACGCTCTACAAAACTCAAATAAAATATTAACTCCCTCTAATCTTAATGCAAATTAAGAAACAAGCATATAAGATTTATAATATTCACCAATATTGCAAATCAAAATATAAGAGCCAGTAAAAAAAAATTGTATACACTGAACAAAAAACAGAAATTAAAGTTATTGTATACTTGTTAACGTTTTATAATAAAAAAAAAAGAAAAAAAAAGTAAATCTGTATAATAAAACACATCAGTAAGTGCTTTACAATCTCGACTAGGGATGGCAATTTGAAACTAGTCCGACGGTGACCCGATCTCGAATTCAGTGGTTATTCACCGAAAAATATCCCCTACGGACCGGGGATGGTATTCAAAATCCATCCCCGATGTTATCCGGGCCGGGGCCGGGGACGGGGATAGGTATTTCAGACCCGGACCCGGCCCGACCCCGGCCCCGGCCCCGCCCCGCCCCGCTTAATCCCCGAGGTGAAATTACCGTTTTGTTCTTGGCTATATATATGTGTGTGTCTGTTTAGGGTTTGACAAATTTACACACTCTCATCAGTCTCTCACTCACTCACACAACGGCGCTGCTCCTCTGTGCTCTCGCTCGCCGTTGCTCCTCTTCTCCTTCGCTCTCCTCTTCTCTCTCGCTCGCCGGCTGCTCGCTCGCCTCTACTCCTCTTCTTCCTCGCTCTCGCTCGTCGCTGCTGCTCCCTTTAGGGTTTGGTCTCCCCCACTCTCTTTCTCTCACCGCCGATCGTCTCTCACCTCACCTCACCGCCGACGGGGCTGCTGCTCTCTCTATTCCCTCACCGATGATCTTCCCTCACCGCCGATCCTCCCTCACCTCACCGCCGATTTTGAAAGGCTCTCTCTTTCTCTCTCTCTCTCTAGGGATTTCGATCTAGGGTTTTACATACATATATATATATGTATATATATATATATATATATCTGAGTGTATACATATATTCACTGTTTCGATTCGACCTCTATTTTTTTTTCCACTTATATATATATATATATATGTCAAATTAGTGGGATTATTGATATGTTTACAAAACAGTGGGATGAACATATATCTGTTAAGATCTGTGATCTGTTTATTATTGATCTGTTTACTATTGATCTGTGATCTGTGAACATCTATCTGTGATCTGTGAGCCTCTATCTGTTAAGATGGACTGATTGTTATTTTTTTGTTTACAGATTTTTTAATTTGAAAATATGTTGACAGATAAAAAAAAAACACAAATCTGACCAGCTACTGTAAGTCGGGGAATTTACGGGGTCGGGGATACCTGATCCCCGATCGGGGCCGGGGGAGGGGGGACGATGGGCTCCCCGTCGGGGATCGGGGGCGGGGACGGGGCATTTCTCACTGTCGGGGATCGGGGACGGGGAGTATAGTCTCCGGCCCCGACCCGTCCCGTTGCCATTCCTAATCTCGACAAATTAAATTGAAAATTAAATATCAAACAATATATAATTGTAACTTGACTTTTCGTGCTCCTTTCGGATACGACTAGCCCTACAGTTCGGACTTCCGTAGTTCTGAATCTGATTTCACAAGTGCAATGTGAAATAGTGAAAACTCAAAAGAGTCCAAATCCGGCAATTCTTTTTGGAAAATCGATATTTGAATCAAATGCCAAAAATGAACTATTTTGCCAGATTATAGAGTTGTCACCTAAATATTGTTGGGAAATTTAGGAAACCCGAGACTCGTGCCAAAGGCCACTTATTCGTTATCACCAAAGTGTCTTGGCTCGGGAACTTAGGTATGAGAAGCGAAGGTCATGAATTGAACACCCCACTAGCTCGATCAAAGATCAGTCTTTACTAATCGTGATGTGATTCTTATTTACATTAATGCTTTTATTCCGATTATTAGCTATTTTTTACTATGTGTTGCGTATAAGTATAGACTAATTTGCAAAAATTGAAACAATTTGATTTCATGTTTTATTTTTGAAAATTGTTTCGAATATGTATCACTTGAAAAAGTGATCTCATATACACATTTACTCAAATCATCCCAATTCGAACAATTAGCCTTCGTCCATAGGCATTCAAGCAGATATATCATTTAAGTACTTAATCTCATGGTATTTATGCTTATCATGGCAACAATCACACGTATGTGGTTATGTTAAAGTAATAAGTGCTCACCTAGTACTCCAAGCCAAGCCAAAAGAAATAAAATAGTTAGAAAAAATGCATGATCCTACAGATGCAAAATGACTAATGCAACACATGCAATATGCCATTTTAAATAGGTTCGGCTATTAACATGGCATGTGAATCAAATTGATAGCATGCAGTAATGCACGTATTCAACGAAGTACTAAATGACAATACTTGTTAGAATGATGAACTGAGCCTCGATACATGCAACACAAGTGTATACAAACATGGAAAATGCTAAGAGAAACATGATGTTCTAAACTAACCATCGTAATCAAATAAGTAAAAGGGAGAAACACATGGGGTTGGAAGACATACACGTTATTACATATTGGCCCTCGTGCAAGAGGCTCCGAATAAGTGTCTGAAAGTTTGAATTAAACTAATTATTACAGAACCGAATGAATAAATAAGCAAAGAATTAACCAACTAACTACTATATTACAACAAGGATAATAATGAGAAATAACCAGCTATTTTAAGCTAACTAGCTATAACAATTACAAATAAACAATAATAATAGTTACAACACTAATAATTAAAAAGACTAATTATAATAATAATAATTATAATAATTACAACAATACTCAGAGTGTTAAACTATAACATTGATGTAAACAAGGATGCACAAGGATTGTATGCACAGTGTCCAAGAACTGCTTTGTCTACCTTGTTGCTCTGTTTCACCTTCAGCCACTGCCCTTTGTTTTCTACAAAACATACTGCTGACCAAACATTAATGGCTGGTTGGCCCTCAATAAGGCTGGTCGTGCCTTTATTTTATGCAAAATCTTGTTTTGTGCTCTGAAGTGAAAACAGTGCAGACATAGCTATTCTGAACTCAGTTTGTTCCTTCTACTCTTCTCTCTCATGGTAAGCCTCAAGAGAAGGATGAAGTCATTTCTAAAACCATCAATGAGTAAATTGATTGCTTGATGAGTTAGGGCACGATTTTGGACAAAAATTAATGAATGTAATGAATCAATAACCACCCGTCCCTCCTATCATGGAGTAAGCTCAAAGAGGGAAGTAGACACGCTCCAAGATCTGTCAAAACATCATGATTGACATGTGACGACTCTTAACACGATGGACTTAACATAACGTCTGGTTGAATCCAACCAATTTTATTCTTCTTCCTTATGTCGGTTGACTTGCTTTTAAGCTAATTTTATTAATCTTTTTTTATTACCTTTCCATTACTTAATCAATTTATCCAATAATGAGAGTTACGTCCACTAAAAGGAGAGAAGCGTCCAATGAGAAGTTGTTTTCGACATTAGAGAGACGTAATGCCCTGATAATGAACCTCCGAAGCGGTTAAACCATTTAGCATTGTATGTATCTTTCTTATGTTTAAACAACATTCAGTTGAAACAACTTTTAAAAAGAAAAGAAAAACCACGAAAGAAGGAATGTTGCATAAATGATTATGCAAGGTTGATTTACTACACAAGTGAGACTCTTTACATTGAATTAAGTAAGAAAGAGCTATCAACTCAAATGACTCGGTGTCTAAGGCCTAAACGACCAAAACCATGAGGACTTACAACACAACAATCATAATATTCAAAGCATAAACTATTTTAATAAATTAAAACAGCCTTAAAACAACCCCTAAAGTGTAAAAAAAAAAAGTAGCTAAAAGCAAGAGAAAGTAAGTAAAAAGAGTAGAGAAAAAGCTATGGAACAAAGCCTAAGGAGGAGTGGCTAACCCCTCCACTTTTTGCAATTTTAAATCACATGTTTCATCCCTAAAATAGTCCAAGAACAGTCCCAAAATAGTGGCTAAAAGTGTGTTTAAAGAGCATAAAAAGATACACAAAAGCAAGAGATATAAAGCTAGTAAGCAAAATCAAAGAGAGGTGGCTAATCCCTCCACTTTTGAGACTTTTAAACCACGTTTTCCATCCTTTTTAAATTTTGAAAATCAGTGTAAAAACCAAAGAAAAAAGTGCAAAAACAAAGGGTATGAACTATGGGATAAGGTGCAAGAAAGGGTGTTAAGCCTCTCTTCCTTTGGTAGCTCTTTAACCTCAAGTTCCAACACTTGGAATGGATTCAAAACAGTAGGAAAACACAAGAAAAAGATAAAAAAAGATTGAAATGAAAGCAAGGAAAAATGTGACGAGCTTATACCTCTTGAAGAGAGCAAGCTTTAGTTGTTGATCAAATTTGATTCCAAACACCCTCAAGTTTATGAAATATGGTTTAAAACTCTAGAAAAAAGCTTCAAGAACAAGCTTTAATGGTGTATGTATAGTGTATGTATAGCTAAAGAAGGTTTGAAGATCAAAGGAGGAAGGAAGATGGAATGAGGTCCTTTTAGCTCTTCAAAGCTTTTGGAAAATTTGCTAACCTTGAATTCTAAAGGAAGAGGTTCTATTTATAGAATTTGAGCCAAAATGGTCAAAAATATCTTCAAACAAAGATATTTGTTCAATTCCCGTCAGTTGTCTGTCTGGCGCCATTGAGACTCGGCCGGGCCCCAAAACCCACGGTCGGGCCCAAAAATGCACGGCCGGGCCCCAAAATCCATGGTCGGGCCCAAAAATGCATGGCCGGCCTAAAAAGCAAGTCTGGAAAAGTTTTCATTGAGGCTCGACTGGGCCTCAATGAGGCACGATCGGTTTTAAATGGACCCGGCCGGGTCTAAAAATCTACATTTCAAACCCGATTTCAAACCGGCATATCTCCCTTATCTAGACTCGGTTTCAGGTATTTTTGACTCTAAATTGAAGCCCCAGAAGTCTACTTTCCAATGATGGTGGCCTCACATCTAAATTCTAAGTGTGCAAAGAGATATGCCTATTTTAGTGAAGGCTTCTCATTTCTATCCTAATGGATTGATGCCTAACTTCTTCTCCAATTAGTTTTCTTCCCCAATTAGTTTTCTTCCCTCCCTTCTTATTTTCTTCAACTCCAAACCTATAAATAAGATGGTTTAAATATTTTCCAAAGAGTTCACCTCCTTTCCATGTATCTCCACTTTGTCCTTACTCGGTTTACCGAAAGTGTAATGTTTTACACGAAATGCGAGCCTCAGAACATCGTAGAAGCATTTGGAAAAATATTTTGAAAGGAGGGTTTTAAGGTCTAAAGTAATTTGGCCAAAATGGGGTGTAAGGTTTGGGATTAGAGCTTGAATCCATATTTCTTCACTGAGAATTCAAAAGATTGCATAGTGTAACTTTCATCATTCGGTGTTTGGAATAAAGCGCCCAAGTCTTAAGGGCGGTAAAAAATGGGGTGTCTACAGTTGTCCCTCTTTGACAGAGCTCGAATAGTCATGAAATGACATGAGTGAATGTCAAAGCCCAGAGATGACCATTTTGACTAGGCCGTAAGACTTGGGTAAACAAACTAAATGCATATGCAGTTGATTGAACCTAGGGGTTGCCTACATATCCTTTTGCAAGGAATCAAACCAGCGTAGTTTAGGGACAAGATGCAAATGATATGCAATGCAATGAAATAATGCAAATGATATACAATGTAAGCAATCTAAGCCTCGAGCAGTGCTTACCACACAAATATCATAAAGGAATGTGGATGCAAATCAAACTACGTTTAATATAGAAAAGAAGTGTGGGCACGAGCCAAACGACGTCTAACACAGGCTAAGTGCCTACATTCTCAATACTGGCCTCAGCGCAACATAGATGATTACACATAACAGAACCATGTTTCAACGTGAAAGGGGTGCGAACACCTGCAAAACTATGGTTTTTGTAGAAAAAGAAAGAATACAAGTAATTGGGTGGTACGATATAAGTGAGGAACGATCTGCTAGGGAAAGATAATGATCCTAAATACTGAATGCAACAAGACAAAGTACAATGTAATGGATGCAGTGAATAAAATGGATAGGGGGCACAGGCCGAACCACATTTTACCTAGAAAAGGTATGGACACAAAACAAACCACGTCTAACACAGAAAAGGTGCTGATACCCTCAATACTGGCCTCAGCACATCATGGGTACTTACACATGATAGAACCATGTTTCAACGAGGAAAATGTATGAGCATATGCCAAACTAAGCTTAACATGGAAAGGATGCAGGCGATGTAATGGATGAAATGGATAGTGTAGTAGATGCATGCGATAGATGTTATATATAATGCGATAGAGGTAATAGATAATAAAATGGATATGATGTAGCAATTGGGAAGTGAAAGTACCTTACAGGGGCAATTGGTGATGACTTACCTCATGTTGTTGGGGATCTTCTTCTTCTTCTACTTTTCTTCCTGGCTATGTTTGTAACTTTCTCTATTCTCCAACAGGGTGACAGACTAGGTTAGTTCAGTATCAAGAATTGAGGCACGTACGAGCTAGCTCAACCTATGGGGTTACCATACAGATTTCAAGCCAAGGATACACCCGTGGGTATTTAAACTAGATTTTAGTCTTGGAAATCCCAAAGCTTTGCGTTCTAGGCGTCACCATTCGAACTCTAGTTTCCACCGTCTTAGTTGATCTCCTAGGAACTCACTACAAACACAATCAGGTGGCTATATCAGATCGCCTAAAGTTGTTCGGGCACGACAAACACCAAAGGAATTGCACATTCAGAGGATTTAAGGTCTCCTAGATCCAGTGAGTGCACAAGATAGTATGGGTGAGGTGCACAAGACAGTGTGATGCAGGGAAATGCACAAAAAAGTGCGATGCAAGTTTGCACAAGACAGTGAGATGCAAGGTGAATGCATAAACAATGTGATGCATGGTGCACAAAATAGTGCGAATTCAAGATGCACAAAATCGTGCGATACAAGATGCACAAAATAGTGCGAGATAGGGTGCACAAAACAATGCGATCTCAAAGTGAATAAAACATGAATGAAAGTGCACAAAACAGTGCGAACTCAAAATAGTGCGATGTAATGTGCACAAAATAGTGCGAACTCACAAAACAGTGCAATACAAGGTGTACAAAATAGTGCGATCTAAAGTGAAGATGTATGAATACACAAAACAATGCGATGCAAGGTGCACAAAATAGTGCGAGGTGAATGAATGCACAAGATAGTGCTAACTCAAGGTGCACAAGACAGTGCGATAAGGGTGCACAAAACAATGCAATATAAGATGAATGCATAAAATAGTGTTGTGTGGGTACACAAGACAATGCGATGCAAGATGAATGCACAAAACAGTGCTATGTGAGTGCACAAGATAGTCCAATGCAAGATGAATGCACAAAACAGTGCTATGTAGGTGTATAAGACAGTGCGATGCAAGATGAATACACAAAATAGTGCTATGTGGGTGCACAAGACAGTGCTATAAAGAGTGGTGAATGCACAAGACAATGCGATGCAAGGGTAATGAGTAGTACGTAAAGTAGCGCATCACGTACATTATGAAATGTAGGATAACTTGCCACAATTTATTAAAAATGTAACACAAAGGAAGGCAACTCGATGAAACTTTGTTAAGTACAGAACAAAAGTCAAGAGCAAGAGCAAGAGCAACTGATCACACAATTCAAATCAACCAGGGTGTATGAACACTCAGGTATAACACAAAACACACGTATTAATCAGAGGGAAGATAGCAATCCCAAGAGAGTTTTGAAAAGGTTAGAGACAACTTTCGAAAGCTGAATCATATCAGAGTCATCATGGGGGTGAGCTCACCCTAATCCAGGGGATAACGTCCAACGATTGGCTTTGAGCAAACTGAGGGAAAGGTTAGGTTCATGCTCCTTGTTCAGATGATGACCGGATCAGATGCACTGAAAATTGCCCTTAGTGTCTAGTCATTGGCCATCGGTTCGGTTCATGCCCCTTGTTCGATTGATGGCCTAATCAGATGCACTGAAAATTGCCCACTGGCCACTGTTTTCAACATTATGCAAGCACATGTAATGGGGATCATCAGATCCTGGAACAGTTGCCAACCAATCTGACTCATGCTTCTCTTCTGTTCCAGCATGTTGAGAACTTACTCCAGTCCCCTCTGAAGTAGTGACAGATTCCTCATATACACTTTGCAATGATCATGAACGTGATGCCCTTTGTATGGGCACTCTTAGCTTGTTTATGAATTCCATAAATGGACTTGTTTTCGAGTTTGAAGCGAACATTCGTGTATAGAATTTTGATCATGCCACTCTGTTGAATTTTAAGCGACAGACATGCTATGGTGACTTGATGAAGAGCACTTTTGAGCGACATACATGTTATGTTGACTCGATGAATAGCGACATGCTATGGTGATTCAATATAGAGCATAGACTGAGACAAACACCAGGCACGACACAACAGAACTTACAACTGATCCAAAAGCAGAAGAAGACTTAAGGTAACTGATCATTCATAGTGCCTCTAGTATTACTTATGCTCTCTTTAGAAATCAATTTTGATTTCCTTTTTTGCTTAAGTTAGAGATTCTACTGATAAGTTCAAGTATTGAAAATTACTTCACTTTTTGATTCAAGCTAGTTCTTTTTTACCCAACGCAAGCATGATATGTGCAGCAGTCGGTGTAGCTCATGGATTGATGTGAAGTTGACGACGTGAATCGGGCAAGATGATTGGGTCGAGATGAATAAGATGGATATGATTGAAATTGAACTTCAGGATGAAGTTGCCTACGTATCCTAAGAATGGGAATCAGGTCAACGTAGTTCATGGTTAAGGTTCACTCGGGTTTTGACACTCTCCTTTTACGCTCTAACTTTTTCCAAAGTCACCTCTTAGGGGTTTTCAACCTTGCGAGTTTTATTTGTTTGATTTATCATTTTTCATGCTCTAAATTTTGCCTAGGTCGCCCTTTCAAGTTTTCGGCCTAGCGAGCTTCTCAAGGATAGCGTTACAACATATGTGGTGAATTTGATCAACAGTCATTCTCGCCCTAACACTAGAACTAGCTTGGCCTTGATTTGAGCTTGGTTCTCTATTTTCTTATGCATGCCTTCTTCCTTTCTTTCGCTCCATTTTGAAAGTTGGTTCTTCTTGCAATGTGGTACTTCCTCACATTGGCTTCCCTAAATTCAGACAAAAGTTCCATTCCTCACAGTTGATTGGATTTCATTCCGATGAATACCCCTGGCTTGATGGTTGACTTCTTTCCTTTTCTTTTTTTCCTTATTTCTTTTTCCTTTTTCCTTTTTTTTTTCTTATTTTTTTTTTCTTTCTTTTCTTTTCTTTTTCTTTCCTTTTCTTTCCTTTTTTTTCCTTCTTTTTTTGGCTTCGCTTATCCATTTCTTTCTGAAATAATGAAAACACCAAGGGGAGAAATTCTACGATTGTGAGGTTTGAAAGCCGTCTTGTACTTGCCAAAATGCTCGCCTAATTGCGAAGAGGATCCCCGAGACAATGTAGAATACTGCGCACAATTCTAAGCCTATCTTTGCAAATTTGCAAAAGAAACAACTAAAAATTCTTGAAATCATGAAGGATTTTGCACTGACAAGTCAAAACCCACTCAAACCATTCGGGGGATTCTTCTCAACACTCGAGCTTATTAACAGAATCTCATTCAAAAAACAAATTCAAAGCTTCTTTTATTTTTATTTTTTAAAAAGGTCACACATGCATTACTGTAGGCACGACAAAATGATCAAAAACTTGACTCCCGCTTTTGTATTATTAAAACAACAAAACAAAGACCCGAGAGTACATGAGAGCGACTCAAAGAAGAAGACTCAATTGATGCGACAACGCAAGAAAAGACAAAGAAAATAAAACTCATAACTCCATATACAACTCAACTACATACAAGACACAACTTAAAACAAAATCAGTATTTTGGAGACAGAAAGGGTTTTCTCCAAATCCATCTACATAATTCAAAAACAACTTCAAGTAGCCCACGGGAGGGTTCAAACCTGCCTTCAATTCAACAATACTAACATCCACACCCAGTAGGACTGATTTCTCACAGATTAAGCCTCACAATTACCCCGGTTGTCCCCACACATCTCATTGACCGTGCTGGCAAGGGTCAAAGATTGGTTGTTGGCAAACCATGGATAGGATTTATGTTATGTGATAGCAATCTATTGCAGTCAGAGAGAGGTTTATTGATAGCTATGGGATTTTCAGGTAGGGTGATGACCTTATTGTCAATCAGGTCTTGAATTTCGTGGCAAAGATGAAAGCAACGGTCAGTATGGTAACCATATTGATGATGGAATGTGCAATATTGGGTAGGGTCGTGTTTAGATGGGAGAGGGTTAGGGAGAGGTAGAGGATTGAGGGGTTTGAGATGCCCTTTCTCCATCAGTACCTTCAAGGCGAGGGTTGGGCTCATATAGAGATAGGCGAAGGCTTTTTTTTGGGAGGAGGAAGCATTAGGTTTAGAAATATTGGCAAATGGGTCGGCATGTGTTGGCTGGGTATTTATGAGCTTGGGATTGGAATCAGGATAAGTGTTTTTGGTAAAGCGTCCCTTTTCATGGCTTATCCCCTGATTCAAAATGCTCCAAACCTGAGTGATAAAAGTATCATCCACAGTCTTTGCAACAACTGCAAGCACTTGCTACTTGTTTAATCGTCTGACCTTTAGAGTCTCAATAGCCCACCGAAGATGTGCATAGGGATCAATACTTGCTCTGGCCTTGTTCTTGCCACTCGTATCAGCCCTATCAAAGAGTTAGACGGCTATATCGGGGCAAGGCTTGTTTGCTTTTGATTGGCCCATTCCTTCTTTAGCTTGTCCCAAGATTGGAGAATCCTTTGATGGGGTTAAAACCCCAGAGATCAAATCTTCCACCGTTCCTTGAAGGTCTTCAATCATTCTCAACATCTCAGTAGTAGTGGGTTCGACCATTTGGCGCTCTTGATGTGTTCGAATCGGAGTGGGTGTATCCATCATGCACAAATCATTACTTTCTGGAATGAAAACCTCAGACTTGGGTAAATGGTCCGGGGTGATGTATATGCTGGGGTTGAAGGTAAGTGGCAGTGTATGGATGAGGTTAAGGTGGGCATGAGATACTTGGTCATGGATGGGAAGTGAGTTGATGGTGACATTGGGGTCTTGAGGTGGAGTTATCGTCTGGTTGTTAATGAGATTCTGAACCTCATGGCGAAGGCGGTAGCAACGATCGGTACCATAACCGTGCTACTAATGGTACGTATAGTATTTAGTGGGGTTATATCTAGTAGGTAGTGGGTTAGGAAGAGGTTGGGGATAAAGGGGTTTGAGATACTTTTTTTTCATCAAGACTTTTAGTGCATTGGTTAAACTCATATGGAGAGGGTGAAAGTTCTGTTTGGAGCTCGGGTTTGGCTGGCTGTTTGTGGGTTGGTATTGGCAAAAGGGTCGGCAGTTTTGAGAGTGGCGACGGTATTGATTTCAGTGGGTTTGGGAATAGTGCTACTGCTAGCATTGGTACTCTCGGAAAACACCTTCCTTGTTGGCTCACTTGCTCTGGGAATAATTCCTCTGTTAAATGCGCTCTCAATCTGAATCCCTAATTCATGCAAATTTTTGAAAGTGAACAGTGGAGCGACTATTAGCTTTTGTAACATATCAGGCTCAAGGTTCTGCACCACTATCTGCCCTTGGTCCCTCTCAGAAGGTCGATCCGTCATTTGTGCTACCTTTGCTCTCCACCTTGTAACAAATTCCATAAAAGGTTCTTCAGGATTCTGGTAGGTTGCTTCAAGCTCTTGGGTGATTATTTCAATTTGGGTATTGTAAGAATACTGATTGACAAATGTCTCAGCCAAATCTTCCCAGTTCTGCTTCACTTTATCCTCCAACTTAGTGTACCAAGTGGCCACTATACCCGATAGGGTTCTTCTATACAGAGAGAGTTTCTGAGGCTTAGTCAGACCCGTCGGTTTCAGGACATCTAAGAAAATCCAGATATGTACCATAGGATCTCCAGACCCGTTGAAACGGTCAACATATGGCATTTTGACTCTGTCTGGGAGCCATACAACAGGCTCGGTGTACCCATCCTCAATGTAAGGTATGAAGCTAATTCCTTGTGCCTTTTTGAATTGCTTCTCAATATTAGTAATTTTTAATAAGGTCGGGTTGAGATCATTAATATCAAGGGAAAAAAGCCCTTTCATTAGGCTACACCAGGGGTTTGAAAACTCGAGCTTAAGCCAACACTTCTCGAGGATCTGGACCTTGCAAATCTTCAGCTGGTGGAGGTGGGTCAAAGTTCGACTGGGGGCCCGGGACTGGATGTGTGGTAGATGCCCCAGATAGGTGTTACATTTCAGCAATGGTCTCATCCTGCATGGCACTTCCCTAGTTTAGGCCCGTTATCATGGCCATAACTTCTTTTGGACTCTATGCCATCATGGGTCTGCTAAGTTGGCGATTGGGGAAATGGATGGGTGTAAGCTGAGAGCTAACTGATTTTGACCCGGTTATACTTGATGTATCTAAACTGGATTAGTCTAGACGAGTTTGACTAGATTGGGCTTTTTTAGAATGGGTCTTTTGGCATTAAATGGATCTTTTCTGAGTTAGCCCTTGGGGATCAAATGGACTGGACCTTTGCTGAGTGGGTTCTTTCTGGGATTGGATGGAATGTGATGGGTTATGGCTTTCTAGGTCGGATTGGCCTTGGCCTTTGCCGAGTTGGGTACTGCTCCTTCTTTGGCTTAGACAAACCTAGTATTAAAAACAAATGCCCCATCAGATCAGGGAATCCGGTATGTTTGCCAAAACAAAGCAAGATACAATTTTTGGCCCTGGTTCTAGTTCTGTTGAAAATTCACCTATATCAAACACAAACCCTTGGCAAATTCTGATTTTGATATGACCTCAAGTTTGAAAGAAATCACCTCAATATTAAGACACTCCAAGGATTGCATCACACACTTCTAAAGATTTTCACATTTTGCACAAAAGTATTCAAAAACCCCTATGAGAGGTTAGGGTTTCCTTGTCCTAGCTTTGGAGTGATCTACAACTTTACTATTCAAACAAACGGTATGACAACAACCTAGTAAATAGGAGGGCATCCTGTCTTATGTTTGAAAAGCCACTAAGGTTGACTATATGCACTAGGTTGAATGGTCAAAAGGGTACCTCAGCAAGATCATCTAATATACTTCTCACAACTAACACCGAGAAGTGAAAGGTGGATCAAACGGTATAGCGGTAATCCAAATCCAAGGGTTGTGTTTCCAACATAGCAGAGCCCATGATTAGTCAGCCTTTTGGCAAGCTTTTGGGAAAGCCTCCAGCAAACCATCCAGGAACAACAGATGGAAAACACAATGACTTAAAGTAACAATGCAAATGAAATGCAAAGAACATATATAGGTAGATAAAATTTCACATCATGAATTTCAAGTCAAGTTCTCTAAATTCCTCAGTAGAGTCGCCAGAAACTATAGCTTGACTTTTCGTGCTCCTTTCGGATACGACCAGCCCTATAGTTTGGACTCTCGTGGTTCTGAATCTGATTTCATAAGTACAATATGAAACAGTGAAAACTCAAAAGAGTCCAAATCTGACAGTTCTTTTTGGAAAATCGATGTTTGAATCAAATGCAAAAAATGGATTGCATTGCCAGATTACAGAGTTGCCACCTAAATATTGTTGGGAAATTTAGGAAACCCAAGACTCGTGCCAAAGGCCACTTATTCATCATCACCAAAGTGTCTCGGCTCGGGAACTTAGGTACAAGAGGGGAAGGCCATGAATTGAGCACCCTAGTTGCCCGATTAAAGATCGGTCTCTACTAATTGTGATGTGATTCTTATTTACATTATATGCTCTTGTTCCGATTGTTAGCTATTTTTTACTATGTGTTGCACACAAGTATAGACTAATTTGTAAAAATTGGAATAATTTGATTTCATGTTTTATTTTTGAAAATTGTTTCGAATATATATCACTTTAAAAAGTGATCTCATATGCACATTTACTCAAATCATCCCAATTCAAACAATTAGCCTTCATCCACAAGCATTCAAGCAGATATATTATTTAAGCACTTAGCCTCATGGTATTCATGCTTATCATGGCAACAATCACACGCATGCGGTTATGCTAAAGCAATAAGTGCTCACCTAGTACTCCAAGGCAAGCCAAAAGAAATAAAAGAGTTAGAAAAAATGCATCATTCTACGGATGCAAAATGACTAATGCAACACATGCAATATGCCATTTTAAATAGGTTCGGCTATTTACATGGCATGTGAATCAATTTGATAGGATGCAGTAACACACATATTCAACGAAGTACTAAACGACAATGCTTGTTAGAATGATGAACCGAGTCTCGATGCATGCAAGACAAGTGTATACAAACATGGAAAATGCTAAGAGAAACATGATATTCTAAACTAACCATCGTAATCAAATAAGTAAAAAGGAGAAAGACGTGGGGTTGGAAGACATACACATTATTACATATTGGCCCTCGTGCAAGAGGGTCCGAATGAGTGTCCGAAAGTCTGAATTAAACTAATTATTACAAAATCGAATGAATAAATAAGTAAAGAATTAACTAGCTAACTACTCTATTACAACAAGGATAATAATGAGAAATAAACTACCTATTTAAGCTGACTAGCTATAACAATTACAAATAAACAATAATAATAGTTACAACACTAATAATTAACAAGACTAATTATAACAATAATAATTATAATAATTACAACAATACTCGGAGTGTTAATCTATAACATTGATGTAAGCAAGGATGCACAAGGGTTGCATGCACAGTGTCCAAGAACTGCTTTGTCTGCCTAGCTGCTCCGTTTCACTTTCAGCCACTGCCCTCTGTTTTCTGCAAAACATACTACTGACCAAACATTGATGGCCAATCAGCCCTCAATAAGGCCAGCCATGCCTTAATTTTGTGCAAAATCCTATTTTGTGCTCTGAAGTAAAAACAGTGCAGACAGAGTTATTTTGAACTCTGTTTGTCCCTTTTACTCTTCTTTCTCATGGTAAGCCTCAAGAGAAGAATGAAGTCATTTCCAAAACCATCAATGAGTAAATTGATTGCTTGATGAGTTAGGGCACGATTTTGGACAAAAATTAATGAATATAATGAATCAATAACCACCCGTCCCTCCTATCATGGAGTAAGCTCAAAGAGGGAAGTAGACACGCTCCAAGATCTGTCAAAACATCATGATTGACATGTGACGACTCTTGACACGATGGACTCAACATAACGTCTGGTCGAATCTAACCAATTTTATTCTTCTTCCTTATGTCGGTTGACTTGCTTTTAAGCTAATTTTATTAATCTTTTTTGATTACCTTTCCATTACTTAATCAATTTTCCAATAATTAGAGTTACATCCACTAAAAGAAGAGAAACGTCAAACGAGGAGTTGTTTTCAACATTAGAGAGACGTAATGCCCTGATAATGAACTCTGAAGAGATTAAACCATTTAGCATTGTATGTGTCTTTCTCATGTTTAAATAATATTCAATTGAAACAACTCTCAAAAAGAAAAGAAAAACCAAGAAAGAAGGAGGTTGCAGAAATGATTATGCAAGGTTGATTTACTACACAAGTGAGACTCTTTACATAGAATTAAGTAAGAAAGAGCTATCAACTTAAATGACTCAATGTTTAAGGCTTAAACGACCAAAGCCATGAGGACTTACAACACAACAATCATAATATTCAAAGAATAAACTATTTAAATAAATTAAAACAGCCTTAAAACAGCCCCTAAAGTGTTAAAAAAAAAAGTAGCTAAAAGCAAGAGAAAGTAAGTAAAAAGAGTAGAGAAAAAACTATGGAACAAAGCCTAACCCCTCCAGTTTTTGCATTTTTAAATCACATGTTTCAGCCTCAAAACAATTCAAGAACAATCCCAAAACAGTGGCTAAAAGTGTGTTTAAAGACCACAAAAAGATAGACAAAAGCAAGAGATGCAAAGTTAGTAAGCAAAATTAAGAAGAGGTGATTCCTCCACTTTTGAGATTTTTAAATCATGTTTTTCAGCCTTTTTAAATTCTGAAAATCAGTGTAAAAAACCAAAGAAAAGAGTGCAAAAACAAAGGGTATGAGCTATGGGAGAAGGTGCAAGAAAGGGTGTTAAGCCTCTCTTCCTCTGGTAGCTCTTCAACCCCAAGTTCCAACACTTGGAATGGATCCAAAATAGTGGGAAAACACAAGAAAAAGATAAAAAAAAATTGAAATGAAAGCAAGGAAAAAGGTGACTAGGTTATACCTCTTGAAGAGAGCAAGGTTTGGTTGTTGATCAAACTTGATTCCAAACACCCTCAAGTTTATGAAATATGGTTTGAAACTCTAGGAAATTGCGTCAAGAACAAGCTTTAATGGTGTATTTATAGCTAAAGAAGGTTTGAAGATCAAAGGAGGAAGGAAGATTGAATGAGGTCTTTTTTGTTCTTCAAAGCTTTTGGAAAATTTGCCAACCTTGAATTCTTAAGGAAGAGGTCCTATTTGTAGAATTTGAGCCAAAATGGTCAAAAATATCTTCAAACAAAGATATTTGTTCAATTCCCGCCAGCTGTCTGTCTAGCACCATCGAGACTCGGCCGGGCCAAAAAATGCACGGCCGGGCCTAAAAAGCAAGTTTGGAAAAATTTTCATTGAGGTCAGGTCGGTTCTAAATGGACCAGGCCGGGTCTAAAAATCTGCATTTCAGACCTGACTTCAAATAGGCATATCTCCCTCATCCAAACCCGGCTTTAGGTGATTCTTGAGTCTAAATTAAAGCCCTAGAAGTCTACTTTCCAATGGTTGTGGCCTCATATCTAAATTATAAGTGTGCAAAGACATATTCCTATTTTAGTGAAGGCTACTCATTTCTATCCTAACGGATTAATGCCCAACTTCTTCCCCAACTAGTTTTCTTTCCTCCCCTCCTATTTTCTTCAACTCCAAACCAATAAATAATATGGTTTAAATATTTTCCAGAGAGTTCACCTCCTTTCCATGTATCTCCACTTTGTCCTTACTCGGTTTATTGAAAATGCAATGTTTTACACGAAATGCGAGCCTCGGAACATCGTAGAAGCATTTGGAAAAATATTTTGAAAGGAGGGTTTTAAGGTCTAAAATAATTTGGCCAAATGGGGTGCAAGGTTTGGGATTAGAGCTTGAATCCAAATTTCTTCATTGAGAATTCAAAAGATTGCATAGTGTAACTTTCATCATCGGGTGTTTGGAATTAAGCACCCGAGTCTTAAGGGCGGTCAAAAATGGGGTGTCCACAACAACTTCCTGTACTCTACAATTCCAAACAAATCAAATATATATATATATATATATATATATAAAATTAAATATCAAATAATGCGCACCACACTACAACAAATTGCACTTTGGGCGACCAAATTTGGCGACTAAAAAAAATTTAGTTGCCAAAAGTTATGGAATTGGCGACAAAAAATGATATTAGTTGGCAAAAGTACAATATTTAGTGACTAATTTTTTTTAGTAGGGCTATATTGATTATTGGCAATTAAAAAAAATTTAGTCGCTAAAAATGTCACAACTGGCGACTGAAAATTATTTTAATCATTGTATAGTTAGTTTTGGCTACTAAAATTGGTCACCGAATGAAAATTAAAAATTTACTTTTTATCTTTGGCGACCAAAAGTTTGGTCGGCAAAAAGTTATTTTCAGCGACTAAAAAATATTTTAGTGGCAGTATAGTTAGTTTTGGCTACTAAAATTATTTAGTCGCCAAATGAAAAACTTTTTATCTTTGGCGACCAAAAGTTTGGTGGGCAAAAATTTATTAGTTTTGGCTACTAAAATTATTTAATCGCTGAATCAAAACAAAAATTTACTTTTTATCTTTGGCGATCAAAAGTTTGGTAGCTAAAAATTTATTTTCAGCGACTAAAAAATATTTTAATCGCTGTATAGTTAGTTTTGGCTACTAAATTATTTAGTCACCAAATAAAAAACAAAAATTTTTATCTTTGACGACTAAAAGTTTGGTCGCAAAAAATTTATTTTCAGCGACTAAAAAAATTTTTAGTCGCCAAAAAACTAAACTATTTGGACGGAGACATTTCAAATTTTAGAGGGATTTATAAAATTAATTGGCGACCAAAATGTTTAGTCGCCAAATAACTAGAATAATTATTGTTATTAATTTTTGGCAACCAAACTTTTGGTTGGCATATATTTATATTTTGTGACAAAAAAATCTAGTTGTCGTATACCAATTTTTGCCAACTAAAAAATTTAGTCGCCAAATATTAATGAATTTTTTTTACTTTTAATCTTTGTCAACCAAAAATGTGGTCAGCAAATAGTTATTTTCAGTGACCAAAAACAGTTAGTCAGCAATTAAACTAAAAAAATTCATAAAACACACAGATTTATTCTTTGGTGGGAATACTTTCACATTACCGCCCACTTTATTAATTATCATTTTTTCCCTATATTTTTCTCTGTCTTTACGTACACCCAAACAAGTTAAGTCTCTTGCTCTCTATCTCTGTCTCTCTCTCACGGACTCACCATTGCTGATTCCCCGTTCGTAGTCACCGTCGGTCTTCCACTGTCAGTTTTCTACCGTCGCTCACCGTCGATCTTCTACCGTCAATCTTCCACCGTCGAACATCATTACATTGCCACCGCTGCTTGCATCGCTTCAACATTGAGGTTTTTCTCTTCATCTCTCTATTTCTCTTTATCTCTTTATCTTTGTCCCCTCTCTCTATGTTTCTCTGTTTCCCCATTGCCCTCTAGCTCTAGTGTATATATATTTATGTATCTAGAAGGGAAAGAAAAAAAAAGAAAGAGTTGTTCCATGTGTACTTATCTATTAAACAGATTTGAGAAATTAAATAAATTCAATTTTCGATTCTTTGGTAGAAATCAGAATAACTTTCTATGTGTGTATATATATATATATATATATATATCTGTTTCCAGCATCTATGAGATTTGTAAAATAGGTAGTGTTATGTTTGCAGTATCTTGAACATAATTATATTGTTGTATTTGTATCCTATTATTGTTTAATGTTTATCCATTATAAGGATGTAGTTCTTATCTTGAAAGAGATAACTCTGTATATATAGAACAATCCAAGAGGTTTTGTTTTGTGTAAAAATCATTTTTTGTTAAAATCGTTCAAGAGTTTTAACAGCTAGAAATAAAAATATATAACTTTATTTTTATATCACAATTTATCGTAACTTTTCTAAAAAATTATTTAACATATATATACAAAAGGAGTTCTCTACTATCTTAATAATGTTAATTATGAACCATTATGGTGTGATTGTAAAAGTTGATTTGATATGCACTTTTCTTTAGAAATGTGACCTATAACATTATTCTGTTAACAATTGTCCTAGACAGTTATAAACTATTCGGGTTTTCCATCTTTGATCCTTAGTAAGGACATTCTTTGTGGTGACTAAACCTCCTTGATATGGCATCCTCACTTGTGAAAGATGTCTACAAGTTCTTGGAAGTATGTAGTCATTTTTTCTCCAATTTGTCTCTTGATAGTTTACACTTGAAAATTATCTTAGTTTAATACTCTTGTGTTAAGGTAAATCAAATTAAAGTTATTGGCTTGAAAATTGAATTATTTATTTATTCTTAAATGATGTTAGCTTGTTTAATTTTTAATGTATTTCCTTCTCTATAATATGAAGGTTGTGTTGATAGGGCGCACAATTAGATATGCAGACAACAAAATGTTATGGAAAAAGGCGAAAACGAGCCGTTTGGGTGCAAAAATTGGAAATAGCATCAAAACACCCCGAAGATCATAATGGTCATCTCTGCCTAGATTAAAGACATTATGAGAGCAAGCGGTGCATCAATAGGATGCACAGTTAGAGATTTAGACAAAAAATTGTGAGGAAAAAATGCAAAAAAGGGCTATTTGGGGGACCACAGATGAAAAACTCCGGAGATAAGGCCAATGCGGTTGGTATTAAAAGTAGACGACAAACAACATTAGAAATGATCATATTGATAGAATTGTAATATTGGTTGGATATATACATATGAATGCTGTTGTTTTATTTACAAAATGGTATTGATAGTCATTTAATTTGTTTTTGTTACCTTTACTGAAATTGGACATTTTTCATTTTTGTCCAATTTTACAATCATTTGATGAGCAAATTTTTCATAAAAAAATTACCTGACATTATTTCTCTTTTTCTTTGGTATAGATGGATGAACTCGTGCATGAAGCCGAATTGTATAGGACTAGTTGGCACTTGTTACATTTTTTGAAGAATTATATATTTTTGGATAAATGTTTTAGTGGAACATATTTGGGTAGAATAGTAGTTATATTTTTGGATGGATGTGTATGGAAAATATTTGGGTAGACTACTAGTTATATTTTTTGATAGATACACATGGATAAAAATGTAAAACATAATAACAAGTACTTGTTATGTTTTAAATTTTTATGCTAGATGGATGTGACTTGTATGATTATATAGATTACAAGTGGATTTTTAATTGGAGGAATATGTAGTTTGGAATTACTTGTGAATGAAAACTTATAATAGTTGCTAACTTTCATTAAACATGTTCAGGATTAGATGATTTATGTATTTTGTCAAATATTCAGTTGATTTTAATGATTCTTGCAAATTACAAATTATATTGGATGGATTGGATGGATTACTATGAATTACAAGTTTATTTTGTTGGATGTTGGCGACCAAATTTTGGTTTTGTTTTTCCTGTTTTGGCAACCAAGTGATTAGTTGGGAAAAATAAATAATACTTTTGCCGACTAAATAAGGTAGATGAGAGGGTACATTTGGTGACTAAATATTTGGTCTTTAAAATTATTAATTTTGGTAACCAAATGATTTGGTTGCTAATAGGTCTATTACTGACTAAAGTTTTAGTTGCGCAAACATTCCTTCTGGTGACTAACATATTTGGTCGTGGAATGTGACAATTGGCGACCAAACTTTTTGGTCATGGAATGTGACAATTGCCAACCAAACATTTTGGTCATTAAATGTGACAACTGGCAACTAACATGTTTGGTCGTGGAATGTGATAATTGGCGACTAACATGTTTGGTTAGGAAAATATGACTTTTCGCGACCAAAGTGTTTTAGCTACTAAATGAATTAGTCGCAGTAATTATATCTTTAGCGACCAAAAACTTTGTTGGCAAATAGAACTTTTTCCTGGCTAAAAAACTTTTCAGTCGCTAATTACTTTTCATGACCTCAATTGGCGACCAAAGTGGCGACCAAAAAAGTTAGTTGCGGATAACTTTTGCAGACTAAAAATGGACTTTCGCCGACTAAATTTTTAGTTGGCAAAAGTGCGAATTCTTATAGTGCCAGCCAATGCTCTGCAATCTAAAAGAAATTAAAATTAAAATACACACTAGTTAGTGCTACTGTTGCCAATCAAATTACAACTACATAAGAAAAATAAACATTATATTGTCATACACCAAAACAGTGGGTTAAAATTTTACAAAATGTGGGTTAAAGCTTTCCAAAAAATGTATGCTTTACAAAAGATGTGTCAATAACATCTCTTCAAACATGTGTTTGCCCAAACTTCCTCCTCATTGCTTTCCAAAAAGTCTTTGTATCAACTTGTATGTATCCCCAATGAGGAACATGTACAACAATCTAGTAATTTGTGGAAACCAAAAAAAAAAAAAGAAGATTAGTATATTTGTTGGAAATATACATATCAAAACACTTTGAGATTGAAATTACCTTATTACATCTCCATCGAAGCAATCTAGTCGTATTTCTCCTTTTAAGCTTCATAGATTTTTTGATCCAATTCTATAAAAGTCCATATTTCAAATTATTATTAAATTAAAATTTTATAAAAAGTTATATAATCAATATAAGTAAATCTACATGGTTACCTTCTGATAAAATGTGATTTAATCTACATAGAACACTACAACAACACTTCAAGATAAACCATATTTGTAGTAGAATCCAAACTATCTTTAGGGAGGAGAATACTTATATGATCAAAGGATGTACATCTGGATAATGCCACATATAATTGCCCATGGCTAAACACTGGTATGCGCAAGTCAACCCCAACAAATTTCACAGATTGTCCTTAAGATTTAGTAATGGTCAATGCATATGCCAATCAGACTGACAACTGATGTCTTGTAATTTGAAAAGGCATTTCTGAAGAAGATGGTGTCAAAGATATCCTTGGTATGAATGCCAAATTGTCAAACTTTTCTCTAGTTAAAATTTGAGCTTTAATCAATCTTGTACCATTACACAATCCATCTTTCAGTGCAATGTTTCTCAACAATATTATAGGATGACCCACTTTCAACTCTAACTTAAAAGTTGGCAGCCTAAGGGGATCTAATGAATTTAAATATTCATTAGGATATATATTTGTAATGGTAGGATCAATTTCATTATCTTCAGACATTTTATCTGTTGCAAGATGAGTATATAATCTCCCTTGAAAGATATTCAACGCAGTAGTATTAATGTTACTAACATCGTTACACGTAGACAGAATTGTGCGTTCAGTTAAAAATGTTGGGGTTAACGTCTCTATCATATTCAACTGTGGGTAAACCGTAGAGAGTAATTTATTCAAATCTTGAAATTTGTGTATTATTGATGGAAGTTAACGATTTCTTGAGGATTGGTTCCAATCTAAAAAAAATGAAATCAATAAAAAAGTAAAAGTGTAAAAACAATTAATTAATTTAAAATAATTTATATAATAAGGAAAAAGGTTAAAGTAGTGTTACCTTCATCAAGAAATTTGCAAAATTAGCATTTTCATGGCCTTCATGATTTAAGCGCATATTCAAATTCAAAGTTAAGATATGCATATGCTTCCATAGAACAAAGTGTCTTAATAATGCATTCACAATTTGCTCACAAACTCCTTGGGGTATAACTAGTAAGATTTGTCGAAAGTCTCTACCAAAAACAACAGTAATACCGCCAAATGGCTTTTCACTATCACAAACATCTCTCAATGTACGATCAACCGCCTCAACACAATGTCTATGTTGCATAGGAACTACATCCCAAATTATGAGCTTTGTTTCTCTAAATAACTCAGCTTATAATGATTGTTTGCTAAACCCACAAAGTGAATTTTCCAAAACATCTAACGTAATCGAAAATGTTGAATGTGCAGTGCGACCTCTTACCAGTAACAACGATGCAATTCTAGATGAAGCCACAATGACAACGATATGCCCAAGGCTGCGACATTTTAATGCAATCGTATTGTATAGAAATGTTTTCCCTATTCCAGCACCCCCATTCAAAAAGAAAATAGTTATTTTATTTTGAAAAACTGAAGAAGTGATTGTGTTATAAGCATTCCACTGTCCATTGTTGAAACAATCAATAGTAATTTGTGGATCTGCATGTTGTGCCTCACTCTACAGTTGTTGATGTTCGAATATCAATCGATTACCAACTATTGCACTCCAATTTGCAGTAGGTGATGGCATGGGTGGGAAGTCAATTAAACTTTTGCCTGATTCATGAAGCATTTGATTCAAAAGATGGAAACCATAATCTTCAATTTGAGCCTCAGCTGGGTTAGAAATGGCAAACAATGTACGAATCTTATGTGCAAGATCATCACATATATGCATTGAGAATTGATTCCATAATGCACATGGATTTAGTGGAGAGCACTAGGTGAGAATAATACTAATAATCTCCTCAATTGATATCCACTTTTCATAACTGCAGCCTCTTTCAAGCATTGTATTCATTTTTCATCATCTTCTAAAAGCCTCCATGCAACACATGCTAATTTAAATGTATCATGCACAACATTATCTATCGTGCGTAAAGACTGAAATGACTTTGGTCCTTTGACAATGGTTAGTAACAAATGAAAATAAAATCTTTCACCACAATTGGGGCTAGAAAAGTACATTTTACCAATTGCATATCCCATTTCTCTTGATTTTCATATCTTTTCTGACTTGAGCCAAACAAAATGCTATGAAAATTCTGGATAAGTGAATGAACATTTATCTTCATTGGCAGCACAATATACAAAAAAGCCAGTAAGAGTTGACATTTATTGGCCAGCTCTAGATTAAATCGTTTCTAATGACTCTTCTGGGTTAAAAACAACGTGATGCATTCCAGGTAAATGAAGTGCCAATCGTACAACTGTTGGCATCTTTGCATGCAAAGGATGACCAAATATTCGCCAAGCAGCTTCTAGAGGTCCAATATACCTTGCATCGAGATATTGTTGAGTCTCAGTTATCATTCCTAACACCATAATTGTATGATCATAAACCTTAAAAATGTACTTATGTATATACTTGACACATCTCATTTCGGTACAGACTTCCACATTTATATGATAATTGAAAAGTTTAGAAAGATATGTATTATATGGTATGACATCCCTGTTATCAACTTCTTGCCTCCTCACAGTATGTACTTGACCATTATTACGACGACGATAGATAGGGTATCCATTTTGATCCATAGTTGTTATTTTTGTGAAAGCTTGAGGGTATCTCTTAGTGTATTTACCATTTTCCATACATGGTGCTTGCGGATTTCGAGCACCACATAGTCCATGTACCATAAAACATTTGATAGTTTCAAAAAGCATACACTACAAGAAAATCAAGTTTTAGCAGTGTTTTTTATTGTATCGGCCTAAAAAATGCTACTATAGATGGGATATTATAGTGGTTATTGACAGCAACTAAAAATAAAATTTTTAGTAGCATTTTTTTTCCTAAAGCGCTGCCATAATTTTTTTTATAGTGACGGTTTGACCTCAAACGTTACAAAAAGCCAAGCAAAATAAAGGCCTGCCAAATAAAATTATGATTTCGCGTGAAATCAAATTTTTTATTTTATTTTAAACATATCAGAATTTCAGTCCAAAAAAAAAAAAAAAACGAAAAACTGTTCAACTCTTTCTCCTTGATTACAATTTGTGCCCTAGTCTATCAACACTTCTTTTGCTAAGTATCAGAGCCTTCGTTCATCCTCCACCGCGGCGTGTTGACAACGTCAAGCTACAACACCACTGTGATTTCAAGGTTAGTCTACTCTCTCTATTTCTCTTTCTCTATTCCCCTCTTTTTTTTTTGTCTCTCAATTTCTCTCTACCCCTCTCTCTTTCTTCTACTGTCTCAAATTTTCTTTCTCCCTCACTGTCTTTGGACAAGTTTAGGTCCATGGAATTCATTGTGAAGATCTCCAAAACTTCTGTACTTTGAAGGATTTCATGAACACCTTGAATGATTTTGATTTGGGAAAATAATTTAGAAAATAGATTGATTAAGATGTTTTGCATTCTAATTATGATATTCACACACGCACAAACACACACACACACACACACACACACACAAACACAAACACAAACACACATATTTGATCATCTATGATATTCCTATTTTAACCAATGTAATTAGTGAAGTGAATGGATTGTTATTGATACTACACAGTAAAATCTCATGCTTGAGGAATCATTATGTATGCTAGATATTTGATAAAATACCACAATGGAGTAATAGGGCCTACCTTTTTGTTTATTTTTGCTCTATTTGTTCTTTTTTTTTTTTGAGAAAATTGTTGTCATTGAATTTAATGCACAGTTTGTAATGTTTTGTTGGCTTAATAATGTGATTAGAGAAAATTGTTGCCTCTTTTTATTGTCATTGCTTTTTATGAAAGTAAAATAAAACAAAGTAAAATAAGAAGAAAAGGATAATGGAACCATACACCTGTTTAGAGTCCACATTTGAACTAAAATATAGGTAATGAACAAGTTCAAAGCCCATACCTTTAGAATCTTACACAAAATAATAATAATCCTAAGGCTTCCCCACTTGTTTGCACAAAACAAAAAGTATATAGACATGGGGTCAGCCCAAATAGCACCAGCCAAAGCACTGTGACTAGCCTCCCAATAACTAATATTCTCATAAAATTTTATTAACAAATGGCACCAGGAGCGCAAATTTACAGCTAAATTTTTTCCCATATATATTATTTGCAGCAAATTTAGATTTCAACATACTTGGTCCCCAATTAACACCAGGATGAAACTACTTTGTTAAAAAAATCCATACTTGCTAAAACAAACTCATTAAAAAAATTCAGAAACTCAACCGGTTCTACAATAATATAAAATCAGAATCTAATCAAATAAGCCCCTTATAACCTTTTTTTTTTTAAGAAATTGAGAACACATTTTGGTCTTCTATTTTAATTGCATAACTTAGTCTATAAACTTTGGTGCTTACTATCACTATATTCCCTAGATAATGTATGTCAAATCACAATTCCAGAAACAATTTGGTTTTTGAAAGTATTGTGTGACCTCTAAAGAACCCTGTTTTTCATCCCCCTTATTCAGCAATTCTCCTAAAAAGATAATATAGTCACCACTTCAAGAGGAACACTGAAGATTTTCCAGCACTCCACTAGATGGCTAAACCTCATGCTCATCATGCTTGGAGCATTGCCTTTGGTAGATAGAAGAAGACAGCCAAGCAGCAAACCAAGATGGGTAACAGTAACAGGTAATTGGCATCATGGCATATGCGATACCACTAAAAAAGGTAATGATCCCTTACACAGCCCGTAGGGATAGGCATGGAAACAACTAATAGCACCCATATATAATTTGTACATAGCCCAAATAGATAGGAGTGTAGAACAAAAGTAAAAGTAAAGACATAGGATTTTCCATTGTGAAGATCTCCACTTGGACTGGCGCACAATGGCTGCCTGGTCCTCCTAGTTCCTTTAGATAGTAAAATAGCAATCTGGGTAGCACATAGCTGGTCTCCGCTTTGATTAATGCAGCTTGGAAACACCAAGAACATAGATGTGAAGTATATAAATAAATAATATATAGAACACTATTTCAAACAAGTCTCACAATATAGGGGTTGCATCACTCGACCCACAATATATGCACCACTCAACAAAGAAAACAGTGTAGAGGCCTGAGGTAGAGCTCTGGTATAATAAGACTTGCAGCAAACCTCACTCATTTTGGTAACTTGATCCCTCAACCCATAGCAGGATATAACTCTCTGAAATGATAGCAGGATAATGAGATTAAAGCAACCTAAAATAGCAAATAATTTAGAGGCTCCATCACTCAATCCACACTCAAAGAATTCCCTATTGTTTGTACCAGTCATGAGTACCTGCAACAGATAAGTGAGTATTCTGGGGCCTAGTTCACTCAATCTGCACCTAACACCACTCCACTAAATATGTATATGCTCACCAATACTTAGCCCACCATTCCTAATAAAGGGCTAGCATGACAACCTGCAGAACAAATTGTTGGGCAATGTCATTGAGAAACAAAGTAGTAGACCTCACTATAATGCTCACAGCACTCGACCATATAGATCTTTTACACAATTCCTCCCATCTAACCATATGGATCTTTCTCTTTATGTGAAATCAAAATGGCCACAACTTTTCATGTATGTGATGTGCGTGTACAACTTGACTAAAGACTTAAAAAAACAAAGAAAACATTTGGATGGTCATTTAGACTATTGAATTGGATGACAAGGATGCTCAAGGTAGGCCTAATATTGTAGGAGGATTACTATCACTAGCTGTTATATTAAATATTGGACCCATGACTTGAGGGCATTCAAATATGGGATCTAAGGTTAATTACATTGCACATTGTCTTCTTGAATTTTTGTTATGTTTTGTTTTGTTTTTTTTAGAGAGAGCACCTTTTAAATGAAACCACATATGCTTCAAGTAGTTTTGGGGGTTTATATAAGGGATGAGGATCTTTTACTGTGATTTATCATTATACTTTTTATTATAGCAACACATGTTAGCAACACATCATTATACTTTTTAACTAATAATTAACTTGAACTCTCCCTTCCTTTGAGATTGATCATTGATGACGTCTTGAGCACAAATCCGTAGAATTTTTTTTTTTGAGTTGAGAAATTAATTTTTATGACTCGAACCTATACCATATAGTGATGAGGCAGATGAGCACTTGCCATCTTGCCAAGTCATGAAGTGTATATATATATATATATCCATTATGTATTTTAATGGATAGGTATGTGACCTTCAAACTTTATATATGATATTAATGTGAATGTGTTGCAGTGCTAGCAATGAAGGTTTTATTTTTTGTTTTTAGAAAATAAATTTTCAAACATTTTAAACATAAATATCAGTCATGCAACTAAAACTTGGTTTACTTGCAAGTTTGATGTATTGGCATGCATAAATGATCAACAAATCACCACAGTGTGTTCTGTTCTTTATTTTCAAAGGTGACACTTGGACTGTTTTGTAACTTAGGTGTTGCTCCTCAAAAAAAGGTGTTACATTAAACATAACCCTCTTATAAAATAGTTCAATTTTTTGGGAAAAAAATATAGGGAAGTCAAACAAAAATGGTGCCTACCTTTTTATATGTTGTATATTGCCATTTTGTGTTTTCTACATTAACATTAGTTGTCCTGTTTGAGCATATAACTTTTTTCCTTATCTAATTAGCTTGTTTCAATGGTTCTGAATCAGCCAATCATAGCATCGTCTTTAGGTTCAGTTCTGAACCTCCTCCATCTCTGACTAATGCATTCCTTGAAAATTGTTGTCCATGAATTTAATGGATAGTACACTTGTAATGTTTTGTTGGCCTAATAATGTGATTAAAGGAAATTCAACATTCATGCATGCCATTTTGTTTGTTGAATCCAAAGACAATTAAAGAAGATTTATCATCAACATAAAAACTTCGAAATATTCCACCTTTTTAATTAGATTAGCAACCATAAATCAAATATCCAAACTAAGTCTTAAGACCTATCAAATGGGGTCGGCAGAGTTAAAAATCATAACTCATAAAAATTAAAATGTTACATAAATTGTGAAAATGAAATCCAAGAAAACAATAAAAAATAAAATGAAATGTATAAATATAAAATGGTTCAATTTTAGGAAAATATATTTAAGGAAAGTCATATAAAATAATTTATTATGTGTACCTACACTAAATTGTGTAGTACTTTTTTATGTTAGTATAGATAACTCTTTATATTATATATTTAACTTTTTATTTTGTTTCATGGTACTTCAATTTAGTTAATTATCAATCAATGGAAAATAGTTGGATGAAGAAGAGTAGATTGTCAAGAGATTATGTGAAAGGGATTAAAGAATTTTTGGAGCATGCTTCTCGTAATTTACCTAATGATGGAACAATTCCATGTCCATGTATGAAATGTGTGAATTCATACATGTTGACCCTGGAAGTTGTACATGATCACTTGGAATCCTATGGAATTAGTTCGGGTTATAATTGTTGGTATCATCACGGGGAAATTATGTCTACAACGACTTCTAGTAGAACTAGTCAAAGCCATGTTGAAGAAATATGACCTGAGTATGGTGATATACGTGACATGTTGTGGGACGTGTTTCCCGTGCACACCCAAAATATGGATGAATATGCAAAAGAAAGTAATTTACCAGAATCATCTGATCAAGGTCCAAGCGTGCAACAAGCTCAAGAAAATCCTAATGAAGATGCACAAAATTTTATGACTTACTCAAATATGCTGAGAAGCCTTTGTATGAAGGGTGCAAGAATTTTAGCAAGTTGTTAACGATTGTGCATCTGTATCACTTGAAATGTCTTAATGGATGGAGCAACCACTCATTTACAAGTTGCTTCAAATTTTGAAAGATATGCTTTCTTTAGATACAAATTTGCCGAAAGACTCTTATCATGCCAAGAAGATTATTAAAGATTTGGGTCTTGGTTATGAAAAGATTCATGCTTGTCCTAATGATTCTATGTTATTTTGGAAGGAACATGCAAATGATGAAGTGTGTCATTGTTGTGCTTCAAGGTGGGCAAAAAATGAGAATGATTTGGAGCATAATATGAGTAGTTCATCTAAAAGGAGAAAGAAAAAGGTTGCAAAAGTTTTACGGTGGTTTCCCTCGAAGCCTAGATTACAGAGGTTGTTCATGTCTTAAAAAGCAGCTGCTTTTATGAAATGGCATGCTGAAGGTCGTACAAATGATGGCATAATGAGGCACCCTACCAATTCTATGACGTGGAAAACATTCGACTTTCGATATGTAGATTTTTCCTTTCACTCCTGTAATGTCAGGTTGGGGTTGGCATCAGATGGATTCAACCCTTATAGGAATATGAGTACTAGTTACAGTATATGGCCGGTCATATTGGTCCCATATAATTTGCCTCCATGGATGTGCATGAAAAGATATTCTTTCATCCTATCATTGCTTATTCTTGGTCCGAGCTCCCCTTCAAATGACATAGATGTGCATATGTAGCCTTTAGGTGAAGAATTGAAGGGATTATGGGATGTTGGAGTACAAACTTATTATATTTCTTCCAAAGAGAACTTTCAAATGCGTTTAACTCTAATGTGGACTATAAATGACTTTCCCGCATATGGTGATTTTCCTGGTTGGAATACTAAGGGTGCTGTTGCATGTCCTTCTTGTAATTATGAGACTCATTCTCGATGGTTAAAACATGGAGGAAAATATTGTTTTATGGGCCATAGGCATTTCTTGGATAAAGATCATAGATTTTGTAAAGATAGAGCGTCATTTGATGGCAAACAAGAAATAGAACCAGCTCCTAATATGCTATCTGGCTTTGAGATATGCAAACAGAAGACCTTGATTACAAATTTGGGAAGACAAAGGCAAATGAAAAAAACAAAAAAAGAAAGAAACAAGCAAATGGTGATGAGATACAACCATGGAAGAAAAGAAGTATATTTTTTACATTGCCATATTGAGCAAATCAAAAATTGCGTCACAATCTTGATGTGATGCATATTAGAGAAAAATGTGATTGATAATGTATATGGAACATTGTTGAAATTTAGATGGGAAGACAAAGGATAACTTGAAGGCACCTATTGACTTACAAGAGATGGGTATAAGACGTGAACTTCACCCACAAAAGATCAGTTTCAATAAGACATATTTGTCTCCAGCTTGCCTCTCAATGATTTTAAAAGAGAAAGATGACTTCTTGAAAGTTTTGAAAAGGGTAAAAGTCCCAGATGGTTATGCTTCAAATATTTCACGTTGTATCTAATAGATAACTGATGGTTTTTTATTTTATTTTATTGTTTGTTGTTAAATATAGTTATTAAAAACTTGGACTGGAAAATCAACATCTTGACGATATTGTTTTTATGCTCTCTTTGGTTTTAACTTTTAGTTTGTGAATGTAGGTGTAGACACCCAATTTTTGACCGTCCTCAAGACTTGGGTGTCCCTGCAAGTACATCCAGTGACAAGTGTAATTGCTCGTTGAGCACTCAAAATTCGCGGTAGAACGCCACAAGTTTGATCTTTCTAAACCCTGCTTCCATTCTTTCTCATTTTTGGACCATGACTTGGTCATTCTATATTGTTGTTTGTGGTGCACTGCCAGCCATGATTAGGCTCTGCCGGCCGTGCATCTTGGCCTGCCGGCTATTGATGAGGCCTGTCGGCCATCAATGAGGCACTGCCAGCCACCACAGATGGCTGGCTGGCCATCAATGCTTTAGCAGATATTTTTGCAGATATTTTGACAGCTGTTTGCACAGATGAGCTTATCTACACCCACATGGATGGCTGGATCTCTTCAAGAAGTCTTTGTATTTCTATATATAGAGATCATCTATATGCATGCAAAGGGTTACAAAGTTTGAGTTGAGCTATATCTCTCTCTCTCTTTCTCTCTAGAATCCTCTCTCTCTATATTTTGTGCTTGAAAGTGAGCTTTCTCTCTATATTTGCACTAGCACCCTTAGCCACACACCTCCACCTTAGAATTGAGGATCTTGGGGGTCTTGTTTGAGCTCCTCGAAGTGGTTTTGGCTCAGAAGTTGGCTGTTTGCTTGCTGTTTTATTTCTGTGCTTCAAGGGTAAGGATTTACTCCTTTTAAGCTTTGTCTTAGTTCATTGCTTTGCCACCTTTGTATGCTACTTTGAAGCTGGTTTCAGCCTCTAAAAAATTCTATTTTTAAGGTTTAAAAATGTTGGCTGGAGCCTTGTGTGGTTAGGTGGTGGTGGTTCCCCACCTTTGTTCTTTGGCTTGTAAAGCATTTTGTGCCACCTTTCTAAGCTTTTGTAACATCCTTTGTTTGGTTTTCTACTGCTAAAACTCAAAGGTTTTTCAGTGGTAGAAAGTTGGTTTTGAGGCCCAAAATAGGAGGGGGTCGTCCCCCCTCTTTGTATCTTGTTTGCTTGTGTAGATGGCCTCATAATTGAGCATGTTTTTCTACCATCACATGACTTAATCTCAGCATGTTTTGTGACTTTTTTGACCTACTTGAGATCTATTTTTGGCCGGTTAAGTCACCTCTTGTTTGCTTTTTACACTTGTAGTGTAATCATGCTTACTAGCTTAACTTGCTTAATGTGTTAGCCTGTCATTTTAGCTGGTGTTAGCTCCATCTTAGCATGTTTTTGCTCATATTTTAGCATGCTTTAACTCTATTTTGAGTGGTCTTGGTCACATGTGCTTTGCTTTGTATAGCTAGAGTGTAGTTAGCTTCACTAGCCTTGTGTTTTGAGGCCTTAGCATGCTTTGCTTGTGATGTTTGCATGATATATTATCATTTGGCATGTAATTTTAGTGCATATACCTCTGTCACACTCTCACTTATGTCACTCTTTCATTGTGTTTGAGAGTTGTGCCTTTGCCTTGCTTGTGAGCCAATAAATGAGCATGCTTTTTCTTGCCTTTTGTGCCTAATTTTCAGCATGATTAGGCCACTGTTTTGGCATGATGTAGCTTGGTTTTGAGCTGGTTTGGTCATTTGAGCATTGTATTGCATGTCTCTAGTGTTGTATCCTTCACTAGCTCTAATGCTTTGGCCCCTAACATGTTGTGCATGTGTTGCTTGCATGTTATAGCATTATTTGTCATGCCATTTCAGCACTGAAATTCTGCAACCACTCTTTGTTCTTCACTTTTAATTTGCTTTGAGAATTGGTTAACCTTATGCATGTGTTTAAGCTTGAAGTAAAGTTCATGCTCAATGGCTTTAACTCTCTTTTGAGGGTTTCTACTAGCCAAAGGCATGGATTCCCTCATGTCTTAAACCATCATTTGATTAATCCCTCTCCCATTAGAGGACAATCACTTGGACTTGACCAGTTAATGAATGGCCCGATAATGTAAAATGTGTAAACAAGAATTGAGCAAAGTAAAACTTGTGCAAGATAAGCATGTGTGTTGCATTGTATGTGTTTGGATCAGACGTTAATCCAAACACGAGAAATGTGAGACGTTTCATATTCATAGTGATGAGACGTGTCACGTTTTTTGGTCTTCATTGCCTTTGAGCTCTCATGATAAGGTAATGGACTTGTGTCTTTGTTTTGTGCATTTATTGAATTTGTGCAAGTTGGATCCTTGGCCATCATGCATAAAAAATGCTTGGTTGATGGTTTTGGATCCAATAGCCCGCCTCCTTTGATGTTTTGAGATAATAAGGAGAGGGTGCAGTACAAACATATCCTTGGGAGACCCTCCCATTTTCTCTGTTTGAGCTCTGTTGCAGAATGGTGTTACAGCACACCAGTGGCTGGCAGTGCCCTATCAGTAGCCGGCAAGGCTTCATCCTTGGCCGGCAGTGCGTACCCTTGGTCGGCAGATGGCCGACAGCAGCTTCTCATAGCCGGCAGGCCACTGGTGCACTTCCCAGCATTGTTTTGGTAAGGTTCAGCAGAAAGTTCTTGGAAACACCCTACAAGCAGAGCCTCTCAAGAGCAAACTGGCGAGCTTTTCGGGACGGCAATCGAGATCATGCATCCTTCATTACTCAAGGCAGAGCTGAGGTAGCCTAGCTTACATGTTTTGCATACTTTGGTTTTGTAATTTAATTAATTTGTTAATTAGTTAAATGTTGTAATAATTTGTAAATAGTTTGCTAGTTATTCAATTTGGTTTTGTAATAATTAGTCTAATTAGTTTAATTAGATTAGTTTACTTAGCTTAGCTTATTCGGACCCTCCTGCGAGAGGGCACAATGTTGTAATAAGGGTGTGTGTGTGTGTGCATGTCTTCCAACCCCACTTCTTTCTGCCTTTTACTTAACCGCTTTCGATGGTTAGTTTAGGGCACGTTTTGTTTAGCATACCTTATGCTTTGCATGTTTGCATTCATTCATTTGCATTGCATGCACCGGGCTCGGCACATCATTCAAACTGTATCGTATTTCAATACCTATTTGAATACATGTATCAAATTGTTGCATTCATATGCCATCTTAGATAGCCGAGCCTATCAGTTGCATTATTGCATGTGTTGCATTAGGCATCTTGTATAGTTAGGATCATGCATGATTTCTAATTAGCTTTTGTTTTGACTTGGAGTACACTGTAAGTGTTACGCTTTAGCATACTTGCATGAGTATGAGTGTTGCCATGATAGCATGCTTGCCATGAGGCTATTTACTTAAATGCAAAACTGCATGAATGCTTGTGGATGGAGGCTTGATTGCCTGAATTGGGACAATTCGATGATTTAAAGCTCACTTGAGGGTGGCAAATCCGCGCTTTAGCCTACTTGCGAGTAGCATTTTCAAACCATTTTCACAAACAAACATGAGTTGTTTTGTTCCAATTCTCGTGATTGAGTCTATACTTGTATGCTGTGCGCATCACATAGTAAAGTTAGCTAATAACCAGAATAAGAACACGTGTTTATAAAATAACATATCATGGTAGTAGAGGACGATCTTTGATCGGGCGAGCGGGGGTGCTCATTTCAGGACCTTCCCCTCTCGTACCCAAGTTCCCGAGCTGAGGCAACTTTGGTGATGACGGACACGTGGCTTTCGGCACGAGTCCGGGTTTCCTAAATTTCCCAAAAATAAAATATTTAGGCGGCGACTCTATAATCTGGCAAAGCAGTCTATGTTTGGCGCTTTTTCATTCAAAATTGATTTTTCAAAACCAATTGCCGGATTTGGACTCTTTGGTGTTTATCAGTC
The DNA here is from genome assembly GCF_055761805.1 of Camellia sinensis. Lineage (NCBI taxonomy): Eukaryota > Viridiplantae > Streptophyta > Magnoliopsida > Ericales > Theaceae > Camellia > Camellia sinensis. The sequence continues at coordinate 132,407,536 of NC_138975.1, forward strand.
TCGCATTGCATTTTGTGAGATTAGATTCAGAACCGTGATAGGAGTCCAAATTGTAGTAAGACCAATTCGTGCCTTCTCCAAAAGGGGGGCGCATAGAGAAAGTCGGGTCTACAGTTTCTGGCGACTCTGTTGGGGATTTAGAGAACTTGACTCGAACTCATGATATGTTGTTTTATCTACATTTATGTGTTTTTTTACATTGCATTTGCATTGGTGCGCCTAGGACACAGTGTTTGTCATTTGCTATTCTTGAACGGTTTGTCAGAGGCTCGCTTGAAAAAGCGTGCCATAAGGCTGACCGATTGTGGGCTCTGCCACGATGGGAACACAAACCTTGGATTTGGACTATCGTTGTACTGTTTGATCTTCCTTTCACTTCTCAGTGTTAGGAGCGAGAGGTATATTAGGTGGTCTTGCTGAGGCACCCTTTTTGACCATTTGACCTAGTTGCATATCGGAAGCCATAGAGACTGTTCCAAACTAGGACAGGTTGCTCACTCGAATGGAGGATTGTTTGAAACTGTATGCGTGCATAGTGAAACCCAAGCTCCTGACAAAATAGGACAGGGAAACCCTATCCCACTATAGGGGTGTTTTGGTTCTTACTTGTTTGATATGTGCTATTAGGGTGTGTCTCTACAGGATGTATGTATTAGTTGCAAGTCTGGGTATCAGTCTGAGGACATCAATGCTTGAGGGTATCAGTTTTGTGGCAAAAAATTTGGGGGGCAGAAATCAGTGTTTGAGTGCAGTTTGTCCAGCTTTTGATATTAACTGTGTGTTGTCTCTATCAAAGCCGAGGTGCTGTATGTTTTTCTGATTTTTGTTTCTTTTGCTTTATTTTCTGTTTTGCAAGGTAGTATTTTCATCATTGCTTCCAACGAGGTAGTTACCTCCTAAGCACTCTGGACCCGAGTAAGGAGGCTATATCGATCTAGGGATCTTGTGAGTAGATAACCAGTGTTTTCTTTGTTTCCATCGGTTACAAGACGGAGGAGAGTTCGTCATAATTCACCAGTTCGTTAGTCACCAGTGCTCAGTGAAAATCAGTTTTCTGCTTCTACTTCAGAGGGTACACAAAGTCAGACAGATCAGCATTTTTCAGTCAGTATGGAGGAAATGATACGTCAACTCCAGTAGACTATCGAGGCCATGCAGCGGGACGCTGCTCGCCAAGCAGAGGTCACCGCTCGACAAACAGAAGTTGTAGCCCAGCAAGCTGAGCTGATTTCTAGGCTTCAATAACAACAACAACCACAACAAGTAGTAGCATCTACTTTGCACCCACCCCCACCTAGGGTTCCGATACCCGGGGAGACAACAACTGTCCAGGAGAATACGGACATCCCAACAGGGCCAGTCCCACTTCAGACAACAGGGCCTGTCCCACCTCAGACATCTAAAGCATCGGCTTACCTAACAGACACGCCGTTCGAATTTGAGGTCGATCCAACTACTCTGAAAGTGAGCAAGCTCGAGAAGTTATTCAAGCAAGCTCTGGGAGTTAACTCGATCCCGGACATAGAGGACGACTATAGAAATTCGGCAGTGACATTGCTGGATAGATTCAAAATGCCTCACATAGATCGCTTCGACGGCTTGGGCGATCCTATGGTCCATTTGAGGTTGTTTTCAAATATTCTACGCTCGATGGGCTTAACTAGAATACAGAAGCTATCCCTTTTTGGTTAGACCCTGTCGGGTATTGCGGTCATCTGGTATGCCAAACTGGAGGATTCAGTGAAGAGGAATTGGAAGGAGATGACCGAGGCCTTTTGTAGACACCCCATTTTTGACCGACCTTAAGACTCAGACGTCACCGATTGAGCACTTGGTGATGATTGCATAGTGTGCTCGTTCAGAAGTTTTAGAGTCGCGGCCGTGAGCCCTGCCTCCGGACTTCCGAACCTTCTTCTGTGCCTTGTCTCGGTTTGCGAACCAGACTCGGTTTTCTCTGTTTCTTTTCCTGAGGGGAGGGAGAGGTCCCGTAGACCATCTCTCAATGTCCGTAGGCTACATTTGGTGGCCGTAGGCCATTTTGCCCATTTTGGAGTCCGGTTCCCGGTTTTCGGAGCCGTCAGGCCGTGTGCCTCGGTTCGGGACCGCTTAACCATCTCCTATTGCTCTGATTTTTGGCATACATCTTATTTCATCCCTTTTGAGGGACACTAGGGGCTAAGAAACCCATTTCGAGGTCGAATACCATTTTCGGTGCTTAACAGCCCATTTTCGGGACCCCGAACTGCGTGTTTTGGCCCCGGAACGTCCGTTTTGCAACGGTTTTCGTTCATTTTTGGCAGGTACCTCTGTTTTATCACAGGGAAGGTCACTGAAGGGTGAGAGGCCAGCAATTGTTGCAGCAACCAGTTATCTCTCTTCTGGAGCCTCCCGGCGCCCGTTTTTCGCACTTCCGGGCTAATGTTGAATACCTTGGAGCTAGTGTTGCCAACTTTCAACCACATATCTGTGATCTACACATCTGAGAGGCCCCTAAAAGTTCATGGCCGGCCATTAAGGTCACCTGACCCTTTTGACCCCTTTCTTCCGGGCTAATGTTGAACCCCTTGGACCTTTTTTCTTGAACTTTGAACCACATATCTGTGATCTACACATCTGAGAGGCCCCTAAAAGTTCATGGCCGGCCAGTAAGTCAACTTGACCCTTTTGACCCCCTCTTTCCGAGCCATTGTTGAACCCCTTGGGCCCACTTTCTTGGAATTTCAACTACATGGTTGTGTTGTACACACATAGGGGTACCTCTCCAATATCTGGCCGGCCAGAAAAGCTCCTTGACCCTTTTGACCCCTAGCCGGCCGGCTAGGGGGTGTGGCCGGCCGGCCACCTCCAGCAAAAGTGAGAGGCCGGCCGTGTTCCTCGCACTGTGCACTTTCCAGCTGTTAGGCAATATCCCCCAGATATTTTCTGTATCCGGGGGATATTTTGAGGGGGAGTTTTCCTCTCCATCTCCCCCACCTTTTACACCCCCTTTTGGCCCTTTTAACCAGCTGATGGCCTCCTCTACAAGGGTTAGAAAAATTATCCTTCAAAGCTCCATAGCCATCTCCATCTTCTTCTCTCTCAATTCTCCAAAAAACCCTAACCCCCTAACCATCATTCCTTCTACACCACCAAGCTCTACCACCACCATCTCATTTCCAGCAACAAGGGAGGATTCTTGAAGGCTAAAGAAGCTGCAAATCAACCCAAGAAGCAACAAAAGCTTGGATCTTCAAGGGTAAGTTACACTTTGATCCTTTTGACCCTTTTCCTTGATCTATTTCTAAGCCTCATTTCTTTTTGGTTTCAAGCTTCGGCCCTAACTGAAAAGGACCATATTTTGAGCTCATCTTCACTTCTCATTAAGGGCTCAACCATGTTTGAGCCCTCCATAATACACTTGCTTCATTGATCATCTTGTATGTCATAGTTTTGCATGCTATTTTTGGCCCATGAGCAATCTGTTTTTGAGCATGTTATAAACTGATATAAGGCTTATTTTGAGCCCCTCTTCAACATTGGAGAAGGGCTCAACCTTTTTTGGTGTTTCCATATGTCACTTGTAGTTATATCCCCTATTTGGCCCCTGTTTTTGCATAAATTAGTAGCCCTCTTTGCTTTTGTTTTTGGACCTTGGTTCGAACTAAAAGTGGTCTTATTTCGGCCTATACTTCATGTTTCATTCACAATTTTTTTCTGTTTGGTGATTATTTTATATACTTCATGTTATAGCACCTTTTGAGCCTCGTTTTGCATCACATTTTTAGCATGTTTGTATACTGATTTGAGGTTTTCCATATACTGTAAATGTTCATATTTTTGGTCCATATTCAGTGTTGTAGAAGGAAATTTTTCAGTTTGAGTTTTGCTTATACCACTTGCCTCATTACCCCTCTTTTGGCCCCTATTCTTGCATGCTATTTTTCCCTTACTTATACTTGCTGTTTGGCCATGTTTATAACTGTGAAAATACATCTTTTGGGACTGTATAGCTTCTGTCTTTGCATTGCATGTCCATATTGTACATGTTTGGCATAGCTATAGGCCATTTCGGGTGCCTAATGTCGCATTTCGGGACATTTCCTTGCATTTCATGTCATTTCGCTTCATTTCGGGGCTGTTTTCCCCCATATTTTAGTGCTGAAATTCCATTAGTATGCTTGCATCATATTTTTGCCACATTTCATATCATTCTGTCATTGCCTCGGTTTGCGTGCCCGTGTGCACGCATTTCGAGGCACTTCATTTTCTGCCACCGGCATCCGATGTGAGTGTGGCTGAGGTTCTCTCATGTTAGTATAAGTCCATGTTGCATTTTTTTCATGTCATTCGCATCGCTTTCGCATTGCCTCGGTTTGCGTGCCCGTGTGCACGCATTTCGAGGCACTTCATTTTCTGCCACCGGCATCCGATGTGAGTGTGGCTGAGGCTCTCTCATGTTAGTATAAGTCCATGTTGCATTTTTTTTCATGTCATTCGCATCGCTTTCGCATTGCCTCGGTTTGCGTGCCCATGTGCACGCATTTCGAGGCACTTCATTTTCTGCCACCGGCATCCGATGTGAGTGTGGCTGAGGCTCTCTCATGTTAGTATAAGTCCATGTTGCATTTTTCATGACATTCGCATCGCTTTCGCATCGCCTCGGTTTGCGTGCCAGTGTGCACGCATTTTGAGGCACCTCATTTTCTGCCATCGGCATCCCATGTGAGTGTGGCTGAGGTTCACTCATGTTGGTATAAGCCCATTTGTCATTCCCATATCATTTCATCATATCATATCATTGCCTCGGTTTGCGTGCCCGCGTGCACGTACTTCGAGACACATATCATCGCCTCGGTTCGCGTGCCCGCGTGCACGCATTTCGAGACAACATATCATTCTCTCGGTTCGCGTGCTTGTGTGCGCGCACTCCGAGGCACCTCTTTTTTGTTGCATTCTGCTATTTTCTCGGTTTGCGTGCCTGCATGCACGTATTTCGAGGCATCTCATTTTCATAGCATTGAGTATGTTAGGATTGTATCTTAGTTGCATTTCATGCATATCATGCATATTGCATCGTGTCCGGAATAGGAGTTAGCCCGGGCACGGGAAACGAGGTACATTTCGTACTCCGAGTGACGGAATGTGTCTCAATTCCCCAGTCACCGACACTCCGGATTATCCATGATGGAGTTAGGTTTTAGCTGTAGTTTCATGTGCATTCATCCTATATTGAGTTGTGCATTTCGACTCCTCGGCCATCATGCCTCGGTATGCGTGATTGGTGGCACGAGGATCGAGACATGTATATATCTGTGCAAATACATTGCTATGCCCCTTTCCTGCTCTCTGTTGCAGCAAAACGAAGAATCAGCAAATTTTTGGGGCTCGGCACGCATTTCAAGAACATGTGTAAACAGAGGCTAATCGGGGCATTCCGGTGGATTTCCGCGCAAGACAATCCGGACATGCATCATCCATCAGAAGCAAGGCAGTCCCTGGCTTGCACGCCAGTTTTACTTGTTTTCTTAGTTAATTCATTAATTAATTAGGATCTTGTAATATTTTTGGACTGTAATATTCTTTTATTTGGGACTGTATTATTTATTCGGACCCTCTGTGCGAGGGCGTAACTGTAATAAGTGTGCGTGTGTGTGATGTATGTCTTCCAACCCCACGTCTTTCTCCCTTTTATTTATCCGCTTTTGATGGTTAGATTAGGGCATATTTCAATTAGCATACAGTATGATAGCATGTTTGCATTCATTCATCTGTTTTGCATGCACCGGGCTCGGCGCATCATACTAACTGCATTGTACTTTCAATTCCAAATTGAATACATGTTAGCTGTAGCATTCCATATGCCATGTTTAGAATAGTCGAGCCTGCTATAGTTGTATTTTGCATGTGTTGCATTAGGCATTTCTGTATACTTAGGGTCATGCATGATTTCTAATACAGTTTTTGTTTTGGCTTGGAGTACTCGGTGAGTTCTATGTTTTAGCATCCTTGCATGCGTGTGAGTGAATGCCATGAATAGCATGCTTACCATGAGGCTATGTGCTTATGTGATATAACTGCCTGAATGCCTGTGGGTGAAGGTTGGGTTATCTAAATTGGAATGAATCATCAAAATGTTTCAAGCCTACCTACGGGTAGCAAACCATTTTCAAAAACAAACATGAAATGTTTTGTTCCAATTCGGGCGACCCGGTCTATACTTATATGTTGTGAGCATCACATAGTAACCTAGGCTAATAACCGGTATAAGAACTCACAATGTTTTCAAAAATTGATATCATGGTTAGTAGAGGCCGGTCTATGACCGGGCGAGCGGGGGTGCTCACGAAGTGACCTTCCCCAATCGTACCCAAGTTCCCGAGCCGAGGCAACTTTGGTGATGACGGACACGTGGCCTTTTGGCACCGAGTCAGGGTTTCCTAAATTTCCCAAAATAAAATATTTAGGTGGCGACTCTGTATCTGGCAAAGCAGTCCATGTTTGGCACTTCTTTCAAAAATCAGTTTTCCTAAAATGATTTGCCGGATTTGGACTCTTTGGTTCAGATTTAGAACCGTGACTACGAAAGTCGAGTCCGAGCTGTAGCGAGGTCCCCCGCGGGCTTGTTACAGTTTCTGGCGACTCTGCTGGGGATTTAGAGAACTTGACTCGAACTCATGATATCTGTTTTTGACTACACTTGTGTGTTTCTTTGCATTGCATTTGCATTGGTGCGCCTAGGACACCGTGTTTGCCATCTGCTATTCCTGAACGGTTTGCTAGAGGCTTGTCTTGTCAAGGCATGACCATAAGGCTGACCGGTTGTGGGCTCTGCCAGTATGGGAACACAAACCCCGGTTTTACCGGGACACCCTCTTTGACCATTCGACCTAGTGCATATTCGGATCCATAGTGACTATTCCAAATTAGGACAGGTTGCTTACCCGTTTATAGGTTGTCTGAAACCGCTGTGTGCGTAGTGAAACCCTAGTCCCTGACAAAATAGGACAGAGAAACCTTACCCCAACATAGGGGTGTTTTGGCTCTCACTTATCTGTTATGTGCTTTAGAGTGCGTCTCTACAGGAATGCATGTATCAGTATATGAGTTTGGGCATCAGGCCTGCGGGCATCAGTTCAGTATTGGCAATATCAGGCTTGCGGGCATCAGATCAGTATGTGAGTTTCAGTATCAAGCCTACGGGCATCAGTTCAGAATCGTCAGCATTAAGCCTGCGGGCATCAGTTCAGTCTTATGGGTATCAGGCCTGCGGGCATCAGCCAGTATTTGAGGATCAGCTATCCGCGGATATCAGATTCTGTTTTTGAGAATAGTGATACAGGGATAATAATCAGTGTTTGAGGGCAGTGTGTATTTCAGCTTATTGATTGTGTGTTGATTATGCCCGACTGTGTGTCTTGCATTTTATTTTAAGCTGTTGTGCTGTCCGTTTATCTGTTTATTTATTTCCTTTTCGCTTTATTTATCTTTTGCTAGGTCAGTTTTAGCACGATTGCTTCCGACCCAACAGGCATTCCCCAAGCACCTTGGACACGAGGTCGTCGACTCCATCGATCTGAGGATCTAATCGATGGACAGCCAGTGTTCCATTCTCTACCCCCTGTTACAAGAAGGAAGCAAAGAAAGCGCAGTACATCTGAATTGAGAGCACCAGAAAAGTGGTATCCCCCACCAGTGGACAGTTGGACTGAGATCCCCATTGAGACAAATCTGCCAGTAGTTCAGACAAATCGAAGCAGTATGACAACACCGACAGGAGTTGAGGAAATGATACGCCAAATGCAGGAAACTATGCGGGCCATGCAGCAAGATGCTGTCCGCCGGGATGAGCTTGCTAAGCAACAAGCCGAGATTATGACCCAACAAGCTGAACTTATCACCCGACTGCAACAACAGAGCACAGCATCTGCTTCACACCCAATTCCTCCCCCGGCCGGAGCCCCATTACCTGAGAAGGCTCATGCTATTCAGGACGTTCCTCCAAACACCCAGAATACTGTACCGACTATCCAAAATCTGCAAGAGGACACAAGTCTTCCAACGGGGCCAGCTTCGCCCCCGATTCCACCACAACTGTCCAAAGTCCATACACCCGATCACCCGGACTCTCCATCCGAGGTCGAGGTTGATCAAACAGCTCTGAAATTGAGCAAACTGGAGAAGCTTTTCAAAAAATCCCAAGGGGCTAAGGCTATGCCGGATATCGGAGATGGATATACCGAGGAGGCCGTAACACTCCCCGATAGATTCAAAATGCCACAAATCGACCGTTTTGACGGGACCGGCGACCCCATGGTCCATATCCGACTGTTTGCAGATGTTTTGCGGCCAATGGGCCTAACACGACAACAAAAGCTCTCATTATTCGGCCGAACCCTGTCGGATGTGGCCTCCCATTGGTACGCAAGGTTATCGGATGAGGTGAAGAAGAACTGGGATGAGATGGCTGAGGCCTTTGTCACACAATATTCGTATAACACTCAGATCGAGATCACAACCCGTGATCTTGAAACGACAAGGCAAGAGCCTAAGGAATCTTTCTCGGACTTTGTGATCCGATGGAGGGCCAAGGCGTCAACGATGACTTTAAGGCCCACTGACAGAGATCAAATTCGGATGATTGTGCGCAATCTCTACCCGAAGTTAATGCAGAGAATGATTGTGGTCCCCTTTCCCACTTTCGCAGATTTACATGATATGGGGGTGCAAATAGAAGATGCTATGAGGCAAGGTCTGTTTGACCAGGACAGAGAACAACCAAGGAGAACCTTCAATCGCAATAACAATGCAGGCCCGAGCAGCGCTGCAAATACGAGAGCCTCGGAAGTTGGTATGGTCACCACCACTCCCCCTCCTCCTCCAAGACCTATGACTGCCACACCTTTCTCCGGCGCGTCCGGAAGCAACACACAAGCCAACAGCCGATTCCAACCACGAGGCCAAAGAACCTTTACCCAACTATATATGCCTCTGACCAAAGTTCTAGGAATACTGATCAGAAAGAATCATTTAAAACCCCTAGAACCAAAGCCATTACCGAATCCACTTCCCCCCTCATATGACCCGTCAAAATACTGTGCATACCACCAACAACACGGTCATGACACCGACCGTTGTTACAGACTGCGTCATGAGATCCAAGATCTTATTGACAAACAGGTGATCGCACCCCCCGATCAACCCAATGTTACAACCAACCCTCTCCCATCACATAACCAAGCTCCTCCTCCCAAAAGAATTAACTTTATCCAGACTGGGGTCGCATCTTACGATCCTAGCATCTACATTACCCCCACCCACCTACCCAAGCCAGAGGTGCTCCTTCCCGATTGCACTGATTTCTTGTGCATGGTGGACATCTCCAAAACCCAAACAGAACCGGTGGCGGTGACCGTCGAAGACAGGGCAGGGCAGATTTTGGGAGGAAATGAGATTGTTGAATCTGAAACTGGACAGAATTTTGTCGGGGGAGCCTATGATCCAAGCAAACACATCCTATCAACGAGCCGAATTGGGCTAAGTGTAGAATTGCCAGAGACAGGAGAGCTATGCATGATCCGGGGGGATAGATCCGGGCTATGGACAGATGAGCTGACAACTGCAGGGGAAGACTTTGCCAACCTGCAACTTCTTGACGACCAGGAACTGGGGGAGGCGTCAATTAATTGGTATGATTATGAGGAATCAGAGGAGGCCACGGGATGGCTCGAAGATCAACCAGATGCAGTGGGGGAAGCCCAATCAGAACAGAGCCCGGCAGAGGCAGAAATATCAGTTATGGCCGGAACGGCCGAAAACCAAGTTGTACCGCCGGAGAGCGCCGGTGTTAAGAATTCCGCTCAAGACATGGGCATTACAGATACAGGAATTGTTAAACAACCAGCTGTACTGACGCAGTTGGAGCAAGGAAAATTTCAGGAAACTGAGAGAGCCAGAAAGGCAAAAGGCCCTGAAGGGACTGAAAGTGCTGTGTGCACAAAGACAAACAATGCTACGAGCATATGGACAGAGAGCACTGAGAGTGCGAGTGGACCGGAGCCAGACAGGTGTCTGTTGGCTGTCAGTGGAATGTGGTGGGAAGATGACGACTTGTGTCTTGCCCACACGGATGAAGACTGGGGGAATAACCAGCCGGATGATACTTGGTACCTCGATGAGGTTGACCATATGACAAGAAGTGGGCGGTACTTCAAGCCCCCACACCTGAACCAACCCGAGGCATCCGGGAAGGACAGAGAAGCTGAAAGACAGAAGGAGAAGCAGATTGAGGATGAAGCTGTGCTGAAACAATTAAAGAAGATACAAGCAGACATCTCCATCTGGGGACTGCTAATGGCATCACGAGTACACAGAGAAGCTGTCCTATCTGCTATGGACAAGTCTAAACTCTCCATAGACACCACGCCTGAACAGCTGGTCGGGCTGGTTTTTCCGGGAGGAGGTTCCCCGGCATTAACCTTTTCGGACAAGGAGCTACCGCCTGAGGGCACAAACCATAACAAACCGCTCTATATTTCTGTGGAATGTAGAGATAAGTGGATACCGGTGGTACTTGTTGATACCGGGTCTGCGATTAATGTCTGCCCAACCAGAACGGCATATGCGATCGGGTTGAAGCCTGTGGATTTCGTCCCAACCACCCAAGTGATCAGAGCATATGACAATACCAGCAGAGAAGTGATGGGGACTGTTAAAATTCAAACCAATGTTGGTCCAGGACAACACAGTATCGAATTTCATATCTTGGACGTTCCCGCAACCTTTAACCTACTTTTGGGGCGACCGTGGTTGCACCAGGTCAAAGCAGTCTCTTCCACTCTACATCAGATGCTAAAGTACCCCCACGGGAAAGGGGTAGCGATAGTTTTCGAAAATTCATCAATCCATCCGCCTCCGGAGGTGTCAACACCTGTCTTGGAGATTGAGCACGGCACGGAGGATGTATTTTTATCGGGGTTCACTTTGGCCGAGGCTCAAGTGGTACAGAATGTCATGGCTGCGAATGAGGGCATGTATGTTAGTGCACAATCCATATACCTCATGAACAAGCTAAAGCATACCCCTGGGATGGGACTAGGGAGAAGCGGCCGGAAAGGCGTCTCAGTATTGGCCGAAGTGCCGCACAACCCCCACGCCTTTAGACTGGGTTATCTGCCCACCAAGGAGGATTGGGTAAGGAAAGGGAAAGAAATGGCCGGAAGGGCCAGGGCAAAGAAGGCCGGGAAGCCATTTGATCTAATGCATAGGCCCATCTGGGGTACCCTAAACGGACGCTTCGTCCGGGAGGGGGAAGATTTTCCATTCTGCGGCTTCCCGGAGCCATGGCTAAACGCGGAGGGGAGGCGTGTGCCTGGTTTTGAAATCTTCTTCGACATACAATTATCTGGGGATGACGTTGCCGAAGCGCAGACAGACCCACCAACTAAGGTTGAGCAATGTGAAGCAGTGAATCCTGAGAGTACAGAGCTGGAAATGGGGGTAGCACTGGCAAGTCTACTATCAGATCCTCCGATCGGCCAAGAGTGCTTGGGGGATAACTCTTTGGTTTCTGTGATTGGAGATGAAATAGCTGCGGGCTTTCCAACGCCGATCTTGGATGCATCTATCGCACCTTCTCTCATCTGGCAATATGAAGAAGGCTTTTTATCTAGCAGTTCCGGGTCAGGTGGTGAGCCGGAATCTGATTCTGCCGAATCTTCTACGTCAGAATCAGATTCCAGCTCGACTGAGTCTGAGTCCGGTATTCCTGGGAGTGATAACCCGGATACCACAGTCCTGTCTAGGTCGTCTTTTTCATTTTCTTTTGAGTATGTTGTAACAGAGGAATCTGACGGCTTGGAAGTATTTAATGAGAATGATATGGATGTGGTTTCCGAGTATTTTTCTGTGCCTTTGATTTATTGCTTAAATCAGGATTTTCAAAATTTTGATGAAAACAGCGAGGAAGAAATTCCCCCAGTTTTGCAACGATTAATTGATCAAGAGCAGGAAAGATTTGTTAAACCATTAATGGATGAAATCACTACTGTGAATGTTGGTACTGAGAAGGACCCGCGGCTGGTCCAGATCGGGTCCACGTTGTCTTCAGAGGAGCGCGAGCGCTTAGTCGCTTTATTAAAAGATTTCAAAGATGTTTTCGCGTGGTCCTATGAAGACATGCCTGGAATCGATCCTGAGATTGTACAGCACCGGATCCCTCTTGATCCAGAGGCCCGCCCTGTCAAACAGAAGCTCAGAAGGATTCGCCCGGACTGGGCTCTCAAAATCAAGGAAGAGGTCACCAAGCAAATTGACGCAGGGTTCCTGATGGTATCTGAATATCCAACTTGGTTGGCCAACATAGTTCCAGTACCGAAGAAGGACGGCAGAATTTGGGTCTGTGTAGACTTCAGAGATTTGAACAGGGCCAGTCCGAAAGACGACTTCCCTTTGCCGCACATCGATGAATTGGTAGACTTCACGGCAGGACATGCCTTGCTTTCGTTTATGGATGGTTTCTCAGGCTATAACCAGATAGTGATGGCACCCGAAGACCGGGAGAAGACTGCGTTCACTACCCCGTGGGGGACATATTGTTATAGAGTAATGCCATTTGGGTTGAAAAATGCTGGAGCTACGTATCAACGGGCAGCGACTACAATATTGCATGATATGATCCATAAAGAGGTCGAGGTGTACGTGGACGACATGATTGTCAAGTCCAAAGATAGAGAGGGCCACTACACCGCCTTACAAAAATTCTTTCAAAGGATCAAAGAGTTTCGGCTGCGACTGAATCCCCAGAAATGCACGTTTGGTGTTACAGCAGGGAAGATGTTAGGGTTTCTGATCACACAAAGGGGCATTGAGGTCGACCCTTCCAAAATCAAGGCCATCTTAGAAATGCCGCCACCAAGGACTGAAAAGGAGGTGCGAGGCTTTCTGGGTAAAGTGCAATTCATAAGACGGTTTATTTCTAAATTAACCTTGACTTGTGAACCACTTTTTGGTCTCTTGAAGAAAGGAAAGAAATTCCAATGGGACGGCCGATGTCAAGCAGCTTTTGAGCAGATCAAAGAGTATCTACAGAACCCACCCGTGTTGTCGCCGCCAGAGCCAGGGAGACCGTTGATACTGTATCTTTCGGTAACCGAGACTACCATGGGCTGCATGCTTGCGCAGGAGTCAGAAGACAAAGTGGAAAGAGCCATCTACTATCTGAGCAAAAAGATGCTAGATTACGAGACCCGCTATACACCGCTGGAGAAGGCTTGTTTGGCCTTGGTATGGGCAACCAGGAAGCTGCGGCACTACCTGTTAGCCCACTCTGTAATGTTGGTTTCGCGTTTGGATCCCATCAAATATCTCTTCGAGAAACCAGCACTTACGGGTAGGCTAGCTCGATGGCTGCTGTTGCTCTCCGAATTTGATTTGAAGTATGTAACGCGCAAATCAGTAAAAGGCAGAGCGGTAGCGGAGTTCCTTGCCGACCACCCGGTTGAGGGGGATGAAGCGGTTGAATATCTATTCCCAGATGAAGCCATTCTGCATGTTGAAGATGAAACTCGGACGATGTACTTTGACGGAGCGTCAAACCAGTATGGGTATGGGATAGGGGTGTTGCTGATAGCGCCTGACGATTCCCGTATCCCCTTAGCATTCAAGCTCCGGTTCAAGGTTTCCAACAACGAAGCAGAGTATGAGGCATGTATTGCTGGCCTGGAAGCAGCCCTGGAACTAGGGGCAAGACGAGTGGACGTCATTGGGGACTCGAACCTTGTTGTGTCTCAAGCAAAAGGAGATTGGAAGGTCAAAGAGGAAAGGATGATAATCTACCACCAAACCTTGGATTCGCTAATTCCTCGGTTTGAAAAGCTAAATTTCACCCACCTCGTAAGAGAGAACAACAGGTTTGCAGATTCACTAGCAACTCTATCTTCTATGATAGACATCCCGTCCGGAGTCCGGATGCGTCCAGTCATTATTGATCAGAAGTTCGTGCCGGCATACGAGTCGATTTCCGCCATAGATGAGGTTCAAGACGGCAACCCCTGGTACTACGACATCTGGAACTTCTTAGAAAAGGAGACATACCCACTAGGGGCAAATGCCAAAGATAAGAGGGCTGTCAGAAGAATGGCTGCTCAATTCGTTATCTGCGGGGGAAATTTGTACAAAAGGGGTCATCTGGGAATGCATAAGCTCTGTGTAGAAGCCGAAGAGTCAAAACGCCTGATGGAAGCCATCCATGGGGGAGAGTGCGGTGCACACATGAATGGAGTAATGCTGGCCAGGAAGATCCTCAGACAGGGCTACTACTGGTCAACCATGGAGGAGGATTGTATTGGCTTTGTTCGGCGATGCCACAAGTGTCAAATTCATGCAAACCGCATGAACATCCCGCCGTCAAAGCTGTACAACATGACTTCACCATGGCCTTTTTCAATCTGGGGAATTGATGTGATCGGAGCTGTTACCCCGAAGGGGTCAAACGGGCATGAGTTTATCCTGGTAGCGATAGATTATTTTACAAAGTGGGTCGAGGCCCAATCATACGCGGTGTTGAAGGCATCGCATGTCGCAAAATTCATCAGAAACAACATCATCTGTCGCTACGGGGTGCCAAACGAGATAATTTCAGATAATGGTTCCCACTTCAAGAAAGAAGTGATAGACTTGTTGGGGAAATACAATGTGGCTTTCCATAAGTCATCTACATACAGGCCACAGACCAATGGAGCGGTTGAAGCCGCCAACAAGAATGTCAAGCATATACTACAGAAGATGGTGGAAACCTATCGAGATTGGCCAGACAAGCTGCCCTTTGCTCTGTGGGGCTATAGGACTTCAATCAGAACTTCTACTGGAGCAACTCCATATTCATTAGTCTATGGAATGGAGGCTGTTCTACCCATTGAGATTGAGGTTCCGTCATTACGAGTATTGGCTGAATGCCAAATAGCCGAGGCAGATTGGCAGCAAAGCAGATTCGAAGAACTCATGCTCTTTGATGAAAGAAGACTGAAAGCACTGTACCACATCCAAGGCTATCAACGCAGAATTGCCCGGGCTTTCAACAAGAAAGTTAAGTCCAGGAATCTGAAAGAAGGAGATTCGGTGCTCAAAGACAACCGAGCTCCCATCCACGACCCAAGGGGCAAGTTCAAACCCAATTGGACTGGTCCTTACATCATCAAAGCTATCTGGTCAGGTGGGGCTGTGGTTCTGATGGATCTAGATGGCTTGGAGTTCTCACAACCGATCAATATGGACAAGTTGAAGAAATACTATCCTTGAGAGGCTCGCTAGGCCGAAAACCCGAAAGGGCGACCTAGGCAAAAGTCAGAGCACAAAAAAAAATTATTAGAAAATATAAAAACTGAGCTCGCAAGGTTGAAAACCCGCAAAGGGCGGCCTTGGCAAAAGTTAGAGCGCAAAAGGAGAGTGAAAATACTCGAGTGAACCTGAGCCTGAACTACGTAAGGCTTGATTCCCATCTTTGGGATACGTAGGCAACTTCACCTTGAAGTTCAGCCATAAACTTTTCCCCGATCAACTCTGTCCATCTTGATCATCTCAGTCATCTTTATCCATCAGCATTTATCGTGATCTCCGGTACAGTGCTGTTCAGACTAGGGGCAACTTTCCGTTGCCGCGATGGTGCAAAGTTACTCAGACAAAGGGGCAACTTTCCGTTGCCGTGGAGTGCCGCATTGTTCTTCAGACTAGGGCAACTTTCCAGTTGCAGGAATCTGGGGTTGTGCATCTCAGTGACAGATTTCCGGTGTGTCCAATTCTGATCCACATCGAAAATAGTTTTGAAAAGTTTTAATGAAAGTTGACTTTGTTCAAATCAATCTTTTTACGACTAAGACCATTTTTAGACCAAAAGTGGAAAATTTTCAGTACCATAACTCTCAATTTCATTGATTTCAAAATAGGATTCTCTTGCTCTTGCATTACAATCGAGGTTGCTTATTTTAGTACATTCATAAAGAAAACTTGAAAATGCTAAATAAGCAATAAATTTGAGGCATAGTCGAATCAAGTATCTCTGTGTCCCCTCCCGGAGCTAGACGAAGCATCTAATGCCAAGCTGGGCCCAACCTGTGCCTCTTCATTAAGCCAATCCACGCACTCATCAGACAAAGTACAACTGAAAGTGGAAGCAGGGGCCAGGAGCTCTCTAGTCCTCCATGCCGTGGCATATCGGGCAAGCTGTGCACCCCGGACCGGGAAAGCGGCTGGGTACTCAATCCCCTCCGGTGGACAGGTCTGATCATGGCCAAACTGACGCAGAAACCGGAACGGAAAATAGAATACACAATGGGTTAGACCAATCAATTGGATCCCAATCAGCCGGGACATACTATAGCTCATTGCCGGGAGGTTGAGCCAAGGACAACGCCAAGCAATGCTATCTGCAGACAAATTGCACATCCAATCAAACCACCACCTTTCGTCAAGAGCATTGACTAGGCGCTGCCGAAAGAAATAGCCTCGAGCTGAATAGGCCGGGCAAGAGTCCACAACCTGCAATTTATCCATTAACCATACCTAGGGGAGGGATGGAAAATGAGAGAATAAAGAATAGAGAGATGTACGATGAGAGAAAAGTGAGACAAGGGTTTTGTGAGAAAAACCGAACCTGAGGGTCGAGTGATGTGAGCAAATATATATGTAAGGTTGGGTGGGAAACATTACCTGCAGCAGCAGTGGACTCCCAGCAAACCTAGTCGCCTCCCGGCGATAGACAGAATCTAAGCCCATCAATGTCTCGGCCAAGGTCATGGCAATACAGCTCTTCCCTTCTCTCAAACCCTGGGCGACTTCAACCAGGCGAATGCTAGCCCCGCCGAAGCCCGAGGAAAGCAGAAAGTGAGACAACAAACATAAGCAGAGGGCGTGTTGCCGGAAACCCTACCAATAATGGTTGCTGCGGTCACCAGCGTCGGAAAAACGATGGATCAAGCCGAGGATGTCCAGTTCTCCACTGTAGATCAGAGATCGAGCGTCATGCGCCGTGAGCCCACACATCCGCCCTAAAGCCTGAGCGTGACCAAAACGGAGCTGAGGCAAGATCACTTCAGAACACTCGGACTCCATCAAAACCTGAAAGTCTTCGAAAGTGGGACACATCTCTTGGCCGCCAAAGCTAAAAACATGCGTCACTGGATTCCAGAACCTTGCCGCGGCATGGAGAAAAGGAAGATGTAACGGAGTACGGCTCAGCGTGAATAGTGCATTCAAGCCGAAACCCCGGAAATTCAGCTTTTCCGAGCCATCTAGAGAAGAGATCCAAGATGTGACATTTTCTGCGAGAAACGCCTCCATCTTTGTCTAAAACTAAGATGAAATGAATGTTCCCGAAGTTGAGGCTTTTATAGAAGGAAAAACACTATTCACGGGGACACGTGTCAAAAATCTGGCGACTGCAGGACTGAATGGCTGGCCAGCCATTTACTTTTGCAAAAATGGCCGGCCAGCTCCCAGGGGTGGCTAGCAATGCTGCAGTGTATCTCCTTGACCCTGTCTTATCCTTCGAAAGAGAATTCCAAGCATTTCCGGGCAACAGGAAACTCAAAGGCCTTCATCTCCCTCCGTTTCGGATGCGTTCCGATCGTCAAAAGTACACTTTGTTTTTGTTAAGGTGTTTTGGTTTTCGAGTTGTTGTTTTTGCTTATCGAGTTGTTTGTCGAGCGGACGTGTTTCGTGTTTTTGAATCATTGCGCTCTGTTTAAGCAATCTTTGTTTAAGTCTGGTTTATTGGTGTTGTTGCATTTTGCTTATCGAGTTGTAAACTTTCTAAGGTCCTGTTATATCTTAGTAAGTTGAGTTGTTTAGTTTGTTGCGTCGGTTCACTACCTGACTTGGTGCTTACACAATGCGCATTCCCATTCAATTTTATTTCTGTGCAAAATAAATTGATGCGATACGATGCTAAAAATACAAACATATTTTCAAAAGCTACTTCATTTCATCATGCTTTACAACAAACAAAGGTACAAGTTTTACAAAAAATAAAACTGCCTAACAATGTGCAAAGTATTACAAACTACTAGCAAAAAGAAAAATAAAGCAGGAAATAACAACATCAAAGTCCTCGGGGGCGGGAACGAGAAGCACGCCTCGTCCTCTTTTGCGGGACGACCTCCACACCATCATCTGAGTCGGAGCCGTCATCCTCGGGGTCCTCCTCACCCTCGCCTCTGTTCCCCGAGCCAAAACCGGAGCCTCCCTCCTCAACAGATGTCTCGAACTGACGGTCGGTAGCCTCCTCCTCCTCCTCATCAGACTCCACCTCCACAACATGAGCCCTGCGTCTGCGGGCAGGCCCTCCTCGAGCTCCTCGGAAAGGCCTAGATGGCCCAGATCCTCTGGAAGGCCGAGATGGCCCAGCTCCCCAATGAGGCCCGGATGGCCTAGTCTGCGGCTGGCCGGACCATGAAGGCATCTGAAAACAAAAAGTTCAATCCAAATGCATCAGTTCAAATATATACATCAGATGCAGATACAAGCAGAGGCTACATGAAGTGAGTGCATGTAAGTACAGTGTATAAGTGGGGTGTGTGTCAGATGTGCTCTACACAAATAGTCTATCGATGCAGTAGAAATCAGCATGTCATCAGAAGTATGATAAATGCCAGAAAACTGAAGGGTACCTGGATGCCTGCGACAGACAACTGTGCCTCCCTCCGCAGGACCATGCCCTCGAGTGTGGCCACCAGTCCAACCACCTCCTCCATGTATCCTCGCGATGGCTGCAAAAACGAGCTCATAATCATCAGTGAACAGAAAAGTGTCTAAACATCTGAACGATGAATGAAAACAAGTGGAGCATACCGGCGGTGAGTCCGGATCAATGGTGTATCGATCACTGGGCATCGGAGGCTCTAATGGAATCAGAGTCGGAGAGCTAGCCCCATACTGCCATGCCATCAACTCAGTCGGCATATCTGGCCATCCGACATGTGGATGAATCGACGGAGTCGGAGGAAACGGTCTACTCCCACCTCTAGATGCGCCAGCCCTGCTAGAAGAAGGGACGTCTGTAGCTCGAGCCCGAGCCTGATCCGAGGATGACGTACCGGCAGGCCTCATCATCGGGATACGAGCTTCCGTCAATGGGGGCATCAAGTATATGTGACGGTAGGTGGCGTAGTCCCCCTCCGCAACATATAGCAAAGCATCGCTGCCCAGCATGGCGCCGACTACCTCTGAGTAAGAGAGCCCGTCAGCGGTCCGCATACTAGCTGGAGGTACTGCGGGAACATCCTGAGAAAGATACCCCCATACCTGGCGCAGAAAGCGCTCTCCCAAGAACCAGACCCTGCCAACCGGCCCTTCGAGCAGGACCCTATACTGAGAGATGCCTGATGCTCCGGTATACTGAAGTCGGAGATCATCACCCAGGGGCGCCCAAGGCTGCCATGTAATCTGCGGATGACAAATGCATAAACCGATCAGAAATCAAGAATATACAGAGCAAATCAAAGATGAAAACGAAAAGAACTGAAAGTTCTGGAGTACCTCTGAGTGTCGCACCGTGTCGAAATACTGTCGCAGGCGAAGGAGGGTCTCTCGAGGCCTCGCCCGGTGCGGGCCCTCAAATATCAATGAATATGGAGTCACGGGAATCCCTACCACCTCCAGCTCTGGGGCTAATGATGGGAAGTATACATAAACCCATAGCTGAGAAAAGCAGTGCAAAATGTAAGTACGAAATGCTGAGAGCAAAATACAGACTTTAAAAGTGCGCTGTGGGTGCAATGTACAAGTAATGAGAAGCAGAAATGTAAATCAGGGGGACAGAAAAGTACCTCCCAAGCTCTCCAGTAGCCGCCAAGTAAGTCGCCCCGCCCGCGGGAGGTCGCGCTCATGTAAAAGTAGAGGGTAGCCAGGCCAGCGCCACCCCAATCATATCTACTGACCTGTGATAGGTCAACCAGAGCGCTCAACAGGTATAGCCCAATGGTGTTCCCTCTGTCGGCGAACAGGGTAGTCCGGAAGAGGAACATCAGGAAGCCACGAGCATACTGCTCTGTCTCCTCGGGAGTCTCGGGCACCATCTCTGCCCGCCGAAAATGGGAAGAGAACCAAGTGTATCGGACTCTCCCTGAAACCCTATCAACGGGTGGGCAAGCCCCCAACAAATACATCCAGGCGGCCTCCCACTCGCCCATATCTTCGTCGTAAGGAATGGACCAACCTCCGACGTCTAAACCGGTCAATACAGCGAAATCAAAAGGGGTCATAGTCATGTCCCCGGCAGCAGAGAAATGGAAGGAATTGGTGGTGTCCCACCATCTCTCTACCAGAGCTGCCATCAAGGTCCTCCTGGCAGGACAACGTGACAACCCGGTACAGAAGGGTCCAAATCCTGCCAGATCCACTAAGTCTCTGACGCCCTCCGGGAGCTCAACATACCAATCTCGCGCCATGGTGGAACCATATCCTCGCACACTGCGGGAACCACCCTGCATTCAGAATGAATATATGTGTCAATAATGAAATAAATGGGCTGTGTGCCAATGAGATGAAATGGGCTGTGTGCCAATAAGATGAAGGGGATTGTGTACCAATGAAGTAAAATAAGCTACATACAAATTCTATCTACCTGGGCTGTGTGTTCAGAAAATCTGAATTTTGGGCTGCGTGTTCAACTTTCAGTTAATTTGTGGGCTGCGTGTTCACTATCTACCTGGGCTGCGTGTTCAGAAAATTTGAATTTTGGGCTGCGTGTTCAACTTTCAGTTAATTTGCGGGCTGCGTGTTCACTATCTACCTGGGCTGCGTGTTCAGAAAATTTGAATTTTGGGCTGCGTGTTCAACTTTCAGTTAATTTGTGGGCTGCGTGTTCACTATCTACCTGGGCTGCGTGTTCAGAAAATTTGAATTTTGGGCTGCGTGTTCAACTTTCAGTTAATTTGTGGGCTGCGTGTTCACTATCTACCTGGGCTGCGTGTTCAGAAAATTTGAATTTTGGGCTGCGTGTTCAACTTTCAGTTAATTTGTGGGCTGCGTGTTCACTATCTACCTGGGCTGCGTGTTCAGAAAATTTGAATTTTGGGCTGCGTGTTCAACTTTCAGTTAATTTGTGGGCTGCGTGTTCACTATCTACCTGGGCTGCGTGTTCAGAAAATTTGAATTTTGGGCTGCGTGTTCAACTTTCAGTTAATTTGTGGGCTGCGTGTTCACTATCTACCTGGGCTGCGTGTTCAGAAAATTTGAATTTTGGGCTGCGTGTTCAACTTTCAGTTAATTTGTGGGCTGCGTGTTCACTATCTACCTGGGCTGCGTGTTCAGAAAATTTGAATTTTGGGCTGCGTATTCAACTTTCAGTTAATTTGTGGGCTGCGTGTTCACTATCTACCTGGGCTGCGTGTTCAGAAAATTTGAATTTTGGGCTGCGTGTTCAACTTTCAGTTAATTTGTGGGCTGCGTGTTCACTATCTACCTGGGCTGCGTGTTCAGAAAATTTGAATTTTGGGCTGCGTGTTCAACTTTCAGTTAATTTGCGGGCTGCGTGTTCACTATCTACCTGGGCTGCGTGTTCAGAAAATCTGAATTTTGGGCTGCGTGTTCAACTTTCAGTTAAAGTGTGGGCTGTGTGTTCACTTTCGAATTCGGGCTGTGTGTTCGACAAATCAGTGTTTGAACCGTGTGTTCTAATGTGGGCTGTGTGTTCGCAATTAATTGATGAGCTGAGTGTTCAAGAATTCAAGTATTGAAGCTACATGTTCAAGATGTAAGCAAAGTACTATGTCATAAGCTAAACAGCATGTTCAAGCATGGCAAAGGTGTGAAATGTAAAATACAGAAGATGAGGAAAATACCTCTCGGGCATCGTGAGAGAGATGCTGCTCCGGCTCTCTGAGAAGCAGATCCATGGGTGCTCGCTCGTCAAAACTGGTAAAGTGACGGAAGACGGCACGAGGGAGGACGTGCACTGCCGGACGGTACCTCTCAGGCATGAAAGGGCGAGTCCTCGGAGGTAGAGTCATAGGATTGAAATCGTCCCCAGCACCTGAAAAACCTCCATCGTGGGGAGAATTGCCCGCCATTTTCAAGAATCTGCAAAAGGGGAACAAAAATGAGCAAAATGAGCGAAAATTGGAAAAAGTCAACAAAAGTCAACTCCCGAGAAAATATTCCAAACATTAAGATGAACTTACCTCAAGTGGTGAAAATGCAAAAAGAAGCTCCGAAGCCGGAATTTAATCGCTCCAAAGTGTTTAAAACTGAGTGTTTTTGCGAAAACAATTTGCGCGGGGCGTTGGAAAACGCGCGTGAAACTCAAATCTGGAGAGAAAAGTGTTGAAAGAGGCAAGGAATGAAGTGAGGTTCGGCTGCCATTTATAGGCCTCAAGCCTTGGGTGAAGAGGCATGCAAAAAGGAGGGAAAAAGACCAAAATGCCCTTGGGAAAAGGGCATGGCCGGCCGGCCTCTAATTCTAGCTGGCCAGCCATCTGCTTTTTGCAGAAATGGCCGGCCAGCCATCTATTTTAATGGAAACCGGTTGGCCACCTCCCCTTGGGAAGGTAAATGGCCGGCCATCATCCCCACATGCTCACCTAGCTCTCTGCAAATTTTGAGGAAGATCGGAGTTCCCGAGGCCTGAAAAAGTTCAAGAAAAGTACACTTCCGGTCGCGAAATTGCTCCGTCAGGACTTCGGTTTCAAATTCCGACATGTGTCTCATCATCATCCATCGAAATCAAAGTGTATCCTTTTCAATTGAGTCGTAACATTTCAAAGAAGCAGATCGGAGGCCGCGATTGAGTTACCTTCACCGAAACGCGTATTTCCGTACTCGTTGTTTCATAACAAATGAACACCCGGATTCATGCTCGTTTTGTACTATCGTGCACATTATCTTGCATTCTCATGGGCATACTCACATTGTACATTTCTTGTTATTGGCATACCTCCGTGTTTGAGCATGCGTTGTCACGCATGTTCCATTCTTTCGCATTGCGATGCATTCACTCACCGGCACTGCGTGTATCGAATTTTCGAAATCACATTGAATCCATGTTGTTAGCATGTTGTGTTTGTTGCAATTTCTCTCTTTTGCAGGCACGATATTGTATGTACGGTTCAATTGAGGCTGGTGCGACCAGACGAATCGCGCAGGTATCGTATCTTCTCCGTGTGAGACGTGGCGGGGATTGAATAATCCTCCGCATCCTTAACTGCATGAAATGTAGTTTTTGCTTTGCATTCTTGCTTAAAACTGTTGCATCCATTTGCGAATACTTGCTTCATTACAGCTTGCTGCATTTGCATGATCATTGGGTTACCTTCGGCTTCTTGCATATCATTTGCATTTTGCCCCCTGCCTGCGGGCATGCCTGCGGGCGC
Organism: Camellia sinensis; assembly: GCF_055761805.1. NCBI lineage: Eukaryota > Viridiplantae > Streptophyta > Magnoliopsida > Ericales > Theaceae > Camellia > Camellia sinensis. The sequence continues at coordinate 132,430,875 of NC_138975.1, forward strand.
ATCTCTGTTTATCCTGTATGTTTGTCTAAGTCTTCGGCCTTGTCAAAAATGGTTCGTCTCTGGGCTTTGACATTCACTCCCGTCACTTGTGACTTCCGAGTTCTGTCAAAGAGGGGCAACTGTAGACACCCCATTTTTGACCGACCTTAAGACTCAGACGTCACCGATTGAGCACTTGGTGATGATTGCATAGTGTGCTCGTTCAGAAGTTTTAGAGTCGCGGCCGTGAGCCCTACCTCCGGACTTCCGAACCTTCTTCTGTGCCTTGTCTCGGTTTGCGAACCAGACTCGGTTTTCTCTGTTTCTTTTCCTGAGGGGAGGGAGAGGTCCCGTAGACCATCTCTCAATGTCCGTAGGCTACATTTGGTGGCCGTAGGCCATTTTGCCCATTTTGGAGTCCGGTTCCCGGTTTTCGGAGCCGTCAGGCCGTGTGCCTCGGTTTGGGACCGCTTAACCATCTCCTATTGCTCTGATTTTTGGCATACATCTTATTTCATCCCTTTTGAGGGACACTGGGGGCTAAGAAACCCATTTCGAGGTCGAATACCATTTTCGGTGCTTAACAGCCCATTTTCGGGACCCCGAACTGCGTGTTTTGGCCCCGGAACGTCCGTTTTGCAACGGTTTTCGTTCATTTTTGGCAGGTACCTCTGTTTTATCACAGGGAAGGTCACTGAAGGGTGAGAGGCCAGCAATTGTTGCAGCAACCAGTTATCTCTCTTCCGGAGCCTCCCGGCGCCCGTTTTTCGCACTTCCGGGCTAATGTTGAATACCTTGGAGCTAGTGTTGCCAACTTTCAACCACATATCTGTGATCTACACATCTGAGAGGCCCCTAAAAGTTCATGGCCGGCCATTAAGGTCACCTGACCCTTTTGACCCCTTTCTTCCGGGCTAATGTTGAACCCCTTGGACCTTTTTTCTTGAACTTTGAACCACATATCTGTGATCTACACATCTGAGAGGCCCCTAAAAGTTCATGGCCGGCCAGTAAGTCAACTTGACCCTTTTGACCCCCTCTTTCCGAGCCATTGTTGAACCCCTTGGGCCCACTTTCTTGGAATTTCAACTACATGGTTGTGTTGTACACACATAGGGGTACCTCTCCAATATCTGGCCGGCCAGAAAAGCTCCTTGACCCTTTTGACCCCTAGCCGGCCGGCTAGGGGGTGTGGCCGGCCGGCCACCTCCAGCAAAAGTGAGAGGCCGGCCGTGTTCCTCGCACTGTGCACTTTCCAGCTGTTAGGCAATATCCCCCAGATATTTTCTGTATCCGGGGGATATTTTGAGGGGGAGTTTTCCTCTCCATCTCCCCCACCTTTTACACCCCCTTTTGGCCCTTTTAACCAGCTGATGGCCTCCTCTACAAGGGTTAGAAAAATTATCCTTCAAAGCTCCAGAGCCATCTCCATCTTCTTCTCTCTCAATTCTCCAAAAAACCCTAACCCCCTAACCATCATTCCTTCTACACCACCAAGCTCTACCACCACCATCTCATTTCCAGCAACAAGGGAGGATTCTTGAAGGCTAAAGAAGCTGCAAATCAACCCAAGAAGCAACAAAAGCTTGGATCTTCAAGGGTAAGTTACACTTTGATCCTTTTGACCCTTTTCCTTGATCTATTTCTAAGCCTCATTTCTTTTTGGTTTCAAGCTTCGGCCCTAACTGAAAAGGACCATATTTTGAGCTCATCTTCACTTCTCATTAAGGGCTCAACCATGTTTGAGCCCTCCATAATACACTTGCTTCATTGATCATCTTGTATGTCATAGTTTTGAATGCTATTTTTGGCCCATGAGCAATCTGTTTTTGAGCATGTTATAAACTGATATAAGGCTTATTTTGAGCCCCTCTTCAACATTGGAGAAGGGCTCAACCTTTTTTGGTGTTTCCATATGTCACTTGTAGTTATATCCCCTATTTGGCCCCTGTTTTTGCATAAATTAGTAGCCCTCTTTGCTTTTGTTTTTGGACCTTGGTTCGAACTAAAAGTGGTCTTATTTCGGCCTATACTTCATGTTTCATTCACAATTTTTTTCTGTTTGGTGATTATTTTATATACTTCATGTTATAGCACCTTTTGAGCCTCGTTTTGCATCACATTTTTAGCATGTTTTTATACTGATTTGAGGTCTGCCATATACTGTAAATGTTCATATTTTTGGTCCATCTTCAGTGTTGTAGAAGGAAATTTTTCAGTTTGAGTTTTTCTTATACCACTTGCCTCATTACCCCTCTTTTGGCCCCTATTCTTGCATGCTATTTTTCCCTTACTTATACTTGCTGTTTGGCCATGTTTATAACTGTGAAAATACATCTTTTGGGACTGTCTAGCTTCTGTCTTTGCATTGTATGTCCATATTGTACATGTTTGGCATAGCTATAGGCCATTTCGGGTGCCTAATGTCGCATTTCGGGACATTTCCTTGCATTTCATGTCATTTCGCTTCATTTCGGGGCTGTTTTCCCCCATATTTTAGTGCTGAAATTCCATTAGTATGCTTGCATCATATTTTTGCCACATTTCATATCATTCTGTCATTGCCTCGGTTTGCGTGCCCGTGTGCACGCATTTCGAGGCACTTCATTTTCTGCCACCGGCATCCGATGTGAGTGTGGCTGAGGCTCTCTCATGTTAGTATAAGTCCATGTTGCATTTTTTTCATGTCATTCGCATCGCTTTCGCATTGCCTCGGTTTGCGTGCCCGTGTGCACGCATTTCGAGGCACTTCATTTTCTGCCACCGGCATCCGATGTGAGTGTGGCTGAGGCTCTCTCATGTTAGTATAAGTCCATGTTGCATTTTTTTTCATGTCATTCGCATCGCTTTCGCATTGCCTCGGTTTGCGTGCCCGTGTGCACGCATTTCGAGGCACTTCATTTTCTGCCACCGGCATCCGATGTGAGTGTGGCTGAGGCTCTCTCATGTTAGTATAAGTCCATGTTGCATTTTTCATGACATTCGCATCGCTTTCGCATCGCCTCGGTTTGCGTGCCAGTGTGCACGCATTTTGAGGCACCTCATTTTCTGCCATCGGCATCCCATGTGAGTGTGGCTGAGGTTCACTCATGTTGGTATAAGCCCATTTGTCATTCCCATATCATTTCATCATATCATATCATTGCCTCGGTTTGCGTGCCCGCGTGCACGTACTTCGAGACACATATCATCGCCTCGGTTCGCGTGCCCGCGTGCACGCATTTCGAGACAACATATCATTCTCTCGGTTCGCGTGCCTGTGTGCGCGCACTCCGAGGCACCTCTTTTTTGTTACATTCTGCTATTTTCTCGGTTTGCGTGCCTGCATGCACGTATTTCGAGGCATCTCATTTTCATAGCATTGAGTATGTTAGGATTGTATCTTAGTTGCATTTCATGCATATCATGCATATTGCATCGTGTCCGGAATAGGAGTTAGCCCGGGCACGGGAAACGAGGTACATTTCGTACTCCGAGTGACGGAATGTGTCTCAATTCCCCAGTCACCGACACTCCGGATTATCTATGATGGAGTTAGGTTTTAGCTGTAGTTTCATGTGCATTCATCCTATATTGAGTTGTGCATTTCGACTCCTCGGCCATCATGCCTCGGTATGCGTGATTGGTGGCACGAGGATCGAGACATGTATATATCTGTGCAAATACATTGCTATGCCCCTTTCCTGCTCTCTGTTGCAGCAAAACGAAGAATCAGCAAATTTTTGGGGCTCGGCACGCATTTCAAGAACATGTGTAAACAGAGGCTAATCGGGGCATTCCGGTGGATTTCCGCGCAAGACAATCCGGACATGCATCATCCATCAGAAGCAAGGCAGTCCCTGGCTTGCACGCCAGTTTTACTTGTTTTCTTAGTTAATTCATTAATTAATTAGGATCTTGTAATATTTTTGGACTGTAATATTCTTTTATTTGGGACTGTATTATTTATTCGGACCCTCTGTGCGAGGGCGTAACTGTAATAAGTGTGCGTGTGTGTGATGTATGTCTTCCAACCCCACGTCTTTCTCCCTTTTATTTATCCGCTTTTGATGGTTAGATTAGGGCATATTTCAATTAGCATACAGTATGATAGCATGTTTGCATTCATTCATCTGTTTTGCATGCACCGGGCTCGGCGCATCATACTAACTGCATTGTACTTTCAATTCCAAATTGAATACATGTTAGCTGTAGCATTCCATATGCCATGTTTAGAATAGTCGAGCCTGCTATAGTTGTATTTTGCATGTGTTGCATTAGGCATTTCTGTATACTTAGGGTCATGCATGATTTCTAATACAGTTTTTGTTTTGGCTTGGAGTACTCGGTGAGTTCTATGTTTTAGCATCCTTGCATGCGTGTGAGTGAATGCCATGAATAGCATGCTTACCATGAGGCTATGTGCTTATGTGATATAACTGCCTGAATGCCTGTGGGTGAAGGTTGGGTTATCTAAATTGGAATGAATCATCAAAATGTTTCAAGCCTACCTACGGGTAGCAAACCATTTTCAAAAACAAACATGAAATGTTTTGTTCCAATTCGGGCGACCCGGTCTATACTTATATGTTGTGAGCATCACATAGTAACCTAGGCTAATAACCGGTATAAGAACTCACAATGTTTTCAAAAATTGATATCATGGTTAGTAGAGGCCGGTCTATGACCGGGCGAGCGGGGGTGCTCACGAAGTGACCTTCCCCAATCGTACCCAAGTTCCCGAGCCGAGGCAACTTTGGTGATGACGGACACGTGGCCTTTTTGCACCGAGTCAGGGTTTCCTAAATTTCCCAAAATAAAATATTTAGGTGGCGACTCTGTATCTGGCAAAGCAGTCCATGTTTGGCACTTCTTTCAAAAATCAGTTTTCCTAAAACGATTTGCCGGATTTGGACTCTTTGGTTCAGATTTAGAACCGTGACTACGAAAGTCGAGTCCGAGCTGTAGCGAGGTCCCCCGCGGGCTTGTTACACCTTTGTTGCCCAATATTCGTATAATACTCAAATCGAGGTCACGACTTGTGATCTCGAGGCAACCAGGCAAGAGCCGAAAGAGGGATTTTCTGACTTTGTCACTCGATGGAGGGCCAAGGCCTCCATGATGACAACTCGACCACTCGAAAAGGATAAGATAAGAATGGTTGCTCGCAACCTACAGTCCAAACTGATGCAAAAGATGATTGTCTTACCCCTCCCCACCTTTGCGGATCTCCACGAGATTGGGGTACAGATAGAAGATGCTATGAAGCAAGGTCTGATCGACCAGGAAAAGGAGCAGCCTAAGAGGGCCTTTACCCGCAGTTCGAATGCAGCTACAAGTAGCAATGCAGCTGCAAGGACTTCTGACGTGGGCATGGTCACCACCACCACTCCAAAAATAGCTACACCCTTCATCGGCTCATTTGGAGCCACCTCCCAACCAGCAAAATACCCACCCCGGGGCCAGAGGACCTTCACCCCACTTTACATGCCTCTATCTAATGCCTTGGGGCTTTTGATGAGAAAAGGGCATCTGAAGCCCCTAGAACCACGCCCACTACCAAATAACCTCCCTCCCTCACATAACCCACCCAAGTATTGTCCCTTTCATCAGCAGCATGGGCATGATACTGATTTGTGCTTCAGACTTCGTCATGAGATCTAGGATCTCATTGACAATAAGGTGATTGCACCCCCCGAGAAGCCAAATGTCACCACTAATCCTCTCCCACCACATAACAACCCCTCTCCTCCACCCAGGCAAGTAAACCTGATCCAAACCATGGCCGTCCCGTACGAACCTAGCATATACATTACTCCTTCCCACCTACCTAAGCCGGCGTTGTTCATCCCAGAATGCACAGACTTGTACATGATGAGCACATCATTAACCCTACCAAGCCAGTGGTGGTGACTATTGAAGACAAAGCTGGGGTGACCTCGGAGGAGAATGAGAACGTTGGTTTAGAACCTGAGGGATCTAAGAGCTTAACTAAGGAAGCATACAATCTGTGCGGTTATATTGTGTCGACAAATTAGGCCAAGCCAATGGTAGAGTTGCCAACTGGGGCAGAGGCCAATGTGGTTCGGGAAGACGGACCAAGTCATGGGTTAGATGATCTAGTAGAACTTGAGGAGGACATTGCTAATCTACAGTTCTTTGATGAGCAGGACCTAGGGGATGTGAATGTCAACTGGTTTGACCTGAATGGATCAACAGACAATACTGGGTGGCTTAGTGATGAGCCCGATGTTGTTGAGGAGTCTCAGCCGAAATAGGGACCGTCAGAAACAGGAATATTTGTAGTGGCCGGAATGGTCGACAATGAGGAGAAGTTGTCGGAGAGCACCGGTATGAAGAATTTTGCTTGGGACTTGGGCAGTTTGTGTACAGTCGACACAGAACAAGAAGCCGCATTGAAGCGGTTTGAATAAGATAGAATCGAGAATGATGACAGGGCTAGAAAAGCCAAGGGTCCTATGGGGACAGAATGTGTTGTGCGCACGGAAACAACTACAGCGAAGTCGGACAGTTGTTTATCAGTCACCCAGGGCATGTGATGGGAAGATGATGATTTGCGTCTGGCCCACACTGATGAAGACTGGGGGCAGAATCTCCCAGATGATACATGGTACATTGAAGAAGTTGACCACATGACCTGAAGTGGGCGGTATTTCAAACCCCCACACCTGGACTAGCCAGAGGCATCTGGGAAAGACAAGGAAGCAGAGAAGTAGAAGGACAAACTGTTAGAGGAGGAAGCTGTATTGAAGCAGCTAAAAAAGATTCAAGTAGACATCTCTATCTGGGGACTGCTCATGGCCTCGTAGGTACATAGACAAGCTGTCTTATCATCCATGGACAAAGTTAAGCTTTCTATTGATACAATGCCCGAACAGTTGGTGGGACTGGTGTTCCTGGGTGGCACTTCACCGACTCTGACCTTCACAGACAAAGAATTACCGCCTGAGGGCTCCGAGCACAACAAATTGTTATACATCTCTGTGGAGTGTAGGGATAAGTGGATACCGGTTGTCCTAGTTGATACGAGATCTGCAATCAATGTATGTCCGTTGCGAACAACATATACTATCGGGTTGAAGCCTGCAAATTTCGTGCCAATAGCCCAGGTGATACGAGCTTACGATAACACCAGTCGGGAGGTGATGGGGACAGTGCGAATTAGAACTCAAGTTGGCCCAGCCCAACAGGACATCTAATTTCATGTTCTGGATGTTCTAGCCACCTTCAACTTACTCCTTCGACGGCCGTGGCTGCACCAAGTAAAGGCTGTCTCTTCCACTCTACACCAGATGCAGAAATACCCCCACGGGAAAGGGGTGCCAATTGTTTTTGGGACCTCTTCAATACATCCACCGCCGGAGATCTCTACGCTAATCTTGGAGATTGTACATGGCAAGGAGGATGTCTTCCTGTCTGGGTTCACCTTGGCTGAGGCTCAGGTGGTGCAAGATCTTCTAGCTGTTGATGAGGGGCTGTATGTCAGTGCACAATCTCTTTACCTCATGAACAAGCTTCAACATGTGCCCAGGATGGGACTAGGAAGAAGTGGCCGGAAGGGCCTCGCTGAATTAGCCGAAGTGCCACACAACCCCCATACCTTTGGTCTAGGTTATACACCTACCAAAGAAGATTGGGTAAGAAAAGGAAAAGAGATGGCTGGAAGAGCCAGAGCTAAACAAGCTGGGAAGCACTATGTGTTAGTGCATAGACCTATCCAAGGGACTTTAAACAGACACTTTGTCCGGGAGGGGGAAGATTTCTCATTTTGTGGCTTTCTAGAGCCATGGCTGAATGGTTTTGAGATCGTTTTTGACTTGCAATTTCTGGGGGGATGAAGTTGCCGAAGAGTACACTGACCCACCAGCTGTGGCTAAGCAGTACAAAGAGGATGCATCCAATGGCACAGATTTTGAACTGGGAGCAGCGCTGGCCTATCTCCTTTCGGATCCTTAGATCTTGCCAGAGTGCTTGGGGAATGATTTCTTAGTTTCTGTGATTGGAGATAACTCGGTTGTAGGCCCTTCTTCCGGCATTCTGGATGCATCCATTGCACCCTCCCTCGTCTGGCAATACGAGAAAGGCTTTTTATCTAGCAGTTCTGGGTCAGGTAGTGAACTGGAATCTGATTCCACAGAGCTTGTGGAGTCGGAATCAGATTTCAGTTCTTCTGAGTTGATTGTCCAGGTCGTTGTGTTGTCCAGGTCGTCTTTTTCATTTTCTTTTGAGTCGATTATAACCGAAGAATCATACGATCTGGAAGTTATTAATGAGAATAGTATCGCTGTGGCTTTTGAGTACTTTTCTGTGCCTTTAGTTTATTCCATTAATCAGAACTTTCAAAATTTTGATGAAAACGACGAGGAAGAAATTCCTCCGGTTTTGAAACACTTGATTGATCGAGAGAATGAGAGGTTTGTAAAACCTTTGGTTAATGAAATCACCTCAATTAATGTTGGTACTGAGAAGGATCCGTGTCTGGTCCAGATCGGGTCCACGTTGTCTTCGGAGGAACGTGAGCGCTTAGTCGCTTTATTAAAAGATTTCAAAGATGTTTTCCCACGGTCCTACAAAGACATGCCTGGAATCGATCTTGAGATTGTACAACACCAGATCTCTCTTGACCCAGAGGCCCAACCTGTTAAGCAGAAGCTCCGAAGGATCCGCCCGGATTGGACTCTGAAAATCAAAGAAGAGGTCACTAAGAAGATTGATGCAGGGTTCCTGTTAGTATCTGAGTATCTTACTTGGTTGGCCAACATCGTTTCGGGGTTGAAGAAAGATGGAAGAATTCGGGTATGTGTAGACTTCAGAGATCTGAACAAAGCTAGTCCGAAGGACGACTTTTCTCTGCCGCATATCGACGAATTGGTGGACTTCACTGCGGGGCATGTGCTGCTCTCATTTATGGATAGGTTTTCTGGGTACAACCAAATTTTGATGGCCCCCGAAGATAGGGAGAAGACTGCCTTCACCACTCCGTGAGGGACCTACTACTATAGGGTGATGCCGTTCGGTCTGAAGAATGCCGGGGCTATTTATCAACGGGCTGCAACCACGATCTTACATGATATGATCCACAAAGAGGTCGAGGTGTACGTGGACGACATGATTGTCAAGTCCAAGGAAAGAGAGGGCCACTACACCGCCTTGAAGAAATTTTTCCAATGGATCGGAGAGTATCAGTTGCGACTGAATCCTCAGAAATGTACTTTGGTGTCACAGCAGGGAAAATATTGGGGTTCTTGATTACATAAAGGGGCATTGAGGTTGATCCTTCCAAGATCAAGGCTATCTTAGAAATGCCACTACCAAGGACTGAAAAGGAGATGCGAGGCTTTCTGGGTAAAGTGCAAGTCATAAGACGGTTTATTACAAAATTAACCTTGACTTGTGAACCACTATTTGGTCTCTTGAAGAAAGGAAAAAAATTCCAGTGGGATGACCGATGCCAAGTTACTTTTGAGCAGATCAAGCAGTATCTATAGAATCCACTCGTGTTGTCTCTGCCAGAGCCAGGGAAACCGTTGATATTGTATTTGTCGGTAACCGACATGACAATGGGCTGCATACTCGCACAGGAGTCTAAGGATAAAGTGGAGAAGGCTATCTATTACTTGAGCAAGAAGAAGCTGGAATATGAGACCCGTTACACTCCGCTTGAGAAGGCTTGTTTGGCCTTGGTATGGGCTACCAAGAAGTTGAGGCACTACCTGTTAGCTCACTCTATAACACTGGTCTCAAGATTAGGTCCCATCAAATATCTCTTCGAGAAACTAGCACTTAGGGGTAGGCTAGCCCGTTAGTTGCTTCTTTTCTCCAAATTTGATTTGAAGTACATGACGCGCAAGTCTGTGAAAGGGAGAGCGGTAGCGGAGTTCCTAGCCGATCACCCAGTGGAGGGAGATGAAGCAGTAGAGTATTTGTTTCCAGGTGAGGCCATTCTGCAGGTCAAAGAAGAGATTTGGACTATGTACTTTGACGAAGCGTCAAATCAGTACAGGTATGAGATAGGGGTGTTGCTTATAGTACTTGACAATTCCCACATACCCTTAGCCTTCATACTCCGGTTCAAGGTATCAAACAACGAAGCAGAGTATGAGGCATGTATCGCTGGCTTGGAAGCCAGCCTGGAACTAGGGGCAAAAAGGTTGGACGTCATTAGGGACTTGAACCTTGTTGTATCTCAAGCGAAAGGAGACTGGAAGGTTAAGGAAGAAAGGATAAAAATCTATCACCAAACCCTAGACGTTCTAATCCCCAGGTTTGAGAAACTAACCTTCACACATCTGTTAAGAGAGAGCAACAGGTTTGCAGACGCCTTATCAACTCTATCTTCTATGATAGACATCCATTTGGGAGTCCGGATGCGTCCAATCATCATTGAACAGAGGTATGTGCCGGCCTACGAGTTGATTGCCACCATAGATGAAGTACAAGATCAAAATCCTTGGTATCATGACATCTGGAACTTCTTGAAAAAGGAGGCTTATCCACCAGGGGCAAATGCCAAAGATAAGAGGGCAATACGACGAATGGCAGCTCAGTTTATGATTTGTGGGGGTAAATTGTACAAACGGGGCCATCTTAGAATGCATAAACTGTGTGTTGATGCTAAAGAGTCGAAGCGCCTGATGGAGGCCATCCATAGGAGAGAGTGCGGAGTGCACATAAGCAAGGTGATGCTAGCTCTTAAAATTCTTAGACAGGGTTACTACTGGTCAGCCATGGAAGAGGATTGTATTGACATGCCAGATCCATGCAAATCGCATGAACATTCCGCCGTCGAAGCTGTACAACATGATTTCGCCATGGCCATTTTCAGTTTGGGGGATTGATGTGATTGTGGCAATTACTCTGAAGGGGTCGAACGGGCATGAGTACATTCTGGTGGCTATAGACTATTTTACAAAGTGGGTCGAGGCCCAATCTTATGCAGTGCTGAAGGCGTCGCATATAGCTAAGTTCATCAAGAATAACATTATCTGTCGCTATGGGTCCCAAATGAGATCATCTCGGATAATGGTTCCCATTTCAAGAAGGAAGTGATTGACTTGTTGAAGAAATACAACGTGGCTTTTCATAAGTCATCTACATATCGGCTGCAAACCAACGGAGTAGTTGAGGCCACCAACAAGAACATCAAACACATTCTGCAGAAGATGGTGGAAACCTACAGGGACTGGCCAGATAAGCTACCATTTGCTTTCTGGGGCTACAGAACATCAATTCAGACTTCTACTGGGGCAACTTCGTATTCCGTGGTTTATGGGATAGAGACTATTTTGCCAATTAAAGTTGAAGTTCCATTGCTGCGGGTGATGGCTGAGTGCCAAATAGCGGAAGCAGACTGGCAGTAGAGCAGGTTTGAAGAACTCATGTTGTTCAATGAAAGAAGGCTGAAAGCACTGTACCACATTCAAGGTTATCAATGCAGGATTGCCAGGGCTTTCAACAAGAAGGTTAAGTCCAGGAATCTAAAAGAAGGGGATTTAGTGCTCAAAGACAACTGAGCTCCCATCCACGACCCTAGGGGCAAGTTCAGACTCAATTGGACTGGCCCTTACATCATCAATCTATCTGGTCGGGTGGAGCTATCATGCTGATGGATTTAGATGGCATTGAGTTCTCCCAATCTATCAAGACGAACAGGTTGAAGAAATACTATTCCTGAGTGGCTCGCTAGGCCGAAAACCTGAAAGGGTGACCTAGGCAAAAGTTAGAGCACAAAAAATTTGAAATAAGAAAAACTGAGCTCGCAAGGTTGAAAACCTAGAAAGGGCGGCCTTGGCAAAAATTAGAGCGCAAAATGAGAGTGTTAATACTCGAGTGAACCCACACCGAATTATGTAAGGCTTGATTCCCATCTTCGGGATATGCAGGCAACTTCATTCTGAAGTCCAGCCATAAATACTTCCAAATCAACTGTGTCCGTGTGATTGTTTTGGCCATCTTTGTCTTTTCTGCATCCAAGAGTTCGATTGTGATCTCCATTGCAGTGCTATTCAGACAAGGGGAAACTTTCTAGTTGTTGGATCCGGGGTTGTGCATCTCAGTGATAGATCTCGGGTGTGTCTAGTTGTGATCTTTATCGAAAATGGTTTTGAAAAGTTTTAATAAAAGTTGACTTTGTTCAAATTAATCTTTTTACAACTTAGACTATTTTTGGACCAAAATGAAAAATTTTCAGTACTCACAACCTTCAATTTCATTGATTTCATTACAGAGTTCTTCGACTCTCGATACAAATTGAAGTTGCTTTTCATTACATTCACAAAGAAAACTTGAAAGTACAGATTAAAGCAATAAACTTGGGGCATAGTTAGGTGTTCCTGCATCCCCTCCTAGAGATTGTGGAAGCCTCAGATGCCAAAGTAGGCCCAATTTGTGCCTTATCTTCAAGCCAGGCTATGCATTCGCTAGAAAGGGCACAATTGAAAGTGGAAGCGGGGGCCAGAAGGTCTCTTGTTCTCCATGTTGTGATATACCGAGCTAGCTGTGGGCCTCGGATCAGAAATGAAGCTGGGTATTCTATCCCCTATTCCGGGCAAGTCTGGTCGTGGCTGAACTGATGCTGGAACTGAAATGGAAAGTAAAAGACACAGTGTGTCAAACTAACCAACTGAATGCCAAATTGGCGAGACATACTGTAGCTCATCTCTGGCAGCTCAAACCAGGGGCAACACTAAGTGATGTCAACAGCAGACCTGTTGTACATCTAGTGGCACCACTATCTCTCGTTCGGAAAGCCAACTAGTCATGGGCAGAAGAAATAGTCACGCGCTGAATACGCAGGACAAGAGTCCATTACTTTCAACTTCTCCATCAGCCATACTTGGGAAGGGATGAAAAATAAGAGAGATTAAAGAATAGAGAGGTGTACGTAGAGAGAAAAGTGAGAAAAGGGTTTTGAGAGAAAAATAGAGCCTGAGGGTCAAGTGATGTGATAAATACATGTGAGAAGGGTGGGAAACATTACCTGCAAGAGTAGTAGACTTTCTGCAAACTTGGTTGTCTCCCGACGATGGAAAGCATCAAAGCCCATCAAAGTTTTGGCAAGTGTCAACCCGATGCAGCTTTTGCCTTCTTTCAGGCCTTGGGCAACTTCGATCAAGCGAACGCTAGACCCTCCGAAGCCAGAGGCAAGTAGAAAATGGGCCAACATACACAAGTAGAGGGCATGTTGCCGAAGACTTTGCCAAAAGTGGTCACTGCGGTTGTCGACGTCGGAAAACCGATGAATAAGATTGGGGATTTCCAACTCCCCGTTGTGAACCAAAGCTCAGGCATCATGCAAAGTGAACCCGCACATCCTTCCCAGAGCCTAGATGTGGCCAAAACGAGACTGGGGCAAAATCTTCTCGTTGCACCAAGATTCCATCAAAGCTTGGAGTTCTTCGATTGTGGGGCATACCTCTTGTCTCCCAAAGCTAAACACATGTGTAACCAGGTTCCAACACCTAGCCACAGCATGGAGGAACGAAAAGCACAGTGGAGTACAGCTCAACAGGAATAGTGCGTTCAGCCCAAAACCTTGGAAATTCAACTTTTCCGAGCCATCAAAAGTCGTAATCTAATTGGAGAGTTTTTCGACGAAGAATGGTTCCATTTGGGGCAAAAATGGAGCTGAAATGAAGAAACCACGAAGCTGGAACCTTTGTAGAAGATAAGGCAGTGAGTGGAGGCCAGGTGTCAACATTTCGGAGGTTCTGCCATCGATGGCTGGCAGTGGCTCATTGATGGCCGGTAGGGGCTCATCAATGGCCGACAGGGGCACATTGATGGTCGACAGAGGGAAGTGATGGCTGGCAGGCCGTCTTCCATGGCCGGTAGCCTCTCCCTTAGACTCACTGACCTCCTTTGTGAAGATTCAGTTGTTTGCTGCGGTGGAGTCTTGTTATTTGTATCTTGTGAGGTCTGGTTTTGGTCCTTTTGGACTTGAGTGTGTTTTGTTTAAGACGTACTAGTCTTCGTTTTGTTTATTGAGTTGTAATCGCCTCTGTTTGATTATCGAGTTGCAATCATCTTTGTTTTGTTTATTGAGTTGTTGCAATTTGCTTATTGAGTTGTAAGCCTGTTAAGGCTTCGTGCTGTTTATTGAGTTGTTTGTTCTTTTCAGTTGTTAGTCGGTTCACTACCTGATTAAGACAATGCAATTTGACTATGCAGTTTTCAAAAGATCAATCTCATTTTCATGTTGTGCGATGTTATGCGATGCTTAGAATACAAAATGCAACACTTTTTAAACCAAAGCTGGGTTTTCATTTCCAATCATGGTTTATTTTTGCAAAAAAGTACAAGTTTTAAGAAATAAAACTGTATAAGGCTATACAATGGGCTGAAACTACTAGCAAAAATAGAAAACAAAGCAAAAGCATCTGAATTGGTTCTGGCTAGCTCAAGCTCGAGAAGCCCTTTAAGCCCTCTTCATGGGCAGAGTGGACTCTGGAGCACTGTCACCATCGGCACCGCTGTCTGAAGCTAGATCAGAGCCTGAACCAGAACCCTCCCTAGCCTCTCCAGCCTCTCTACTGGTAGAACCCGAGCCAGCGTCGTCGTCTCCACCCTCTGATGACTCGGACTGTGGACTCGTTGCCTCTGCCTCCTCGCTTGTCTCGTCATCATCATCGCCCATAATGGGCTCTGAAGGGCCACTCTGGCTGCGGATGCCTCTAGATCTACCTCGGCTGTGTGTCTGAGCCTGTCTCCCTCTCCTCTCTGCTGCTAGGGAAAGAACTAAAGGTCCTGCTGTGGCTCCTGCTGGGGCATCCGGTGGAGCTGGGGTCTGGAAAGGGATCTGAAAAAGGCAGTTTGTTAAGACGTGTTAGTTGCGATGTGTATTAGATGCAAAAGATAATGTGCTATAAGCAGTGTTTGAATACAATGTATGTATGCCGTGTGCAGTGTATGGGAACAATGGTGTTTTGATGTGATGAATCAGATCAGTGAAGTATGAAATAGTTAAAATGCTAATGTGTTGGTAGAGAATGTCATGGCATGAAGTGCAAACTGAAAAAAACTTACCAGAATCCTGTAAAGGCTGAGCAGGTTCATGCTCGTCTAAACCATCCCCATCAGAGAAGCCGTTAGCCTAAGAGCCTGCCTGATGTACTCTATGGATGCCTGTAAATGTGTTGAGATGATCAGTGGTTTGTAAAGCATAATTGAAATGAACTGAATGTGCAAAATGTAAAGTATGGGACATACCGGAGTCGGGCCTCGAACTCCGACAAGCTCACGACCAGCAGGTGCGGGCTCTATGGGAATCTGATAGGTCTCCCCATGGCGTCCCCAACAAGTCAATGTAGTAGGCAGCTCTGGCCACCCCGCTGTCTGCCTCTCCCCAGGATCTCTTTTGCCACGAGATTTGGTCGCTCTAGCCCCTCTGTCTCTCTCTTGCAACTGGAGCTCTCGCTCCCTCACCTCCGCAAACGCTAGTCAAACGTGGCATCAGATGAGTTTGGATGAAGGCCGCGTAGTCGGCCTCTGCACGGAAGTAATCCGTCTCCAACCCTACCATAAACTGGATCACCTAGTTGACAGAGAGTCTATGCGTCTCCCTTATCGATATTAGAGGTGCCGTCGGTACAAACGAGGTAGGCGATCCTAAAGTCTGGTGTATGAAATGCTCGCTCAAGAACCAAGCATGGCAGATTGGACTCTCAAGGAGAATATGATAGCGAGTGACAACCCTAGTTGTCTCGTACGGGAATCTGAGCCCTGCGGGTATCATATCCCACGGCTGCCACGTGATCTGAAATGGGAATGAACAGATTGATCAGTCGTTGTCAATTAATGAATGTGTTGATAAATGTGTTTATCAAGTTGATTGAAAAGTGGGATGACTTTGTTTTAAATTACCTCTTGCGCCGTGACCGTGTCGAAGTACTAGCGGAAAAACATGAAGTTCTCCCGGGTCCTACGACGGAGCTGGCCATCGTATACTTGAGAAAACGGGACTGTCACTAGGGTCTCCTCTATAGGCTCTGAAGCAAGAGCTGGGAAGTATGCGTACACCCACAGCTGCAAGGAAAATGTGATTGATACAGTGTATGAGCAGTGTATGAGCAAATATAGAAAATGCGAAGCAGAAAGCATACAGTGCATGAGCAGATATAGAGAATGCAAAGCAGATAGTACGTGTGTTGAACAAATGTAAAGCAGGAAATGCTAAGTAGAAAATGTAAATAAAAAGGGGGAACTAAGCTGTGTACCTCCCAGGCCCACTAGTAGCTGCCGGTCAAGGTCCCGCACATGCGAGAGGTTGAGCTCATGTATCCATAAAGAGTAGTGAGGCCGGCTCCTCCCCAGTCGTAGAACTGAACTCTCTGGAGTACTACCAATGCGCTCAGCAGATACAAGCCTACGGTATTCCACCAGTTCGAGAACAAGGTGGTACCGAAAAGGAACATGAGAAAGACCCTGGCATACTACTCTGCCTCCTCAAATGTCTCGGGCTCCTCTCCTCTAAATCGTTTCTTGAACTAACTATATCTGATCATGCCTGCCCGAAGTATCGGAGGGTGTGCCCCAAGCAATGCGGTCCATGCAGCCTCCCACTCCCCCATGTTAGGGTCGAAAGGGATCGGATCACCTCCCACGCTTAAGCCAGTGATCATGGCGAAGTCATAAGGGTCATCGTCATCTCCCCCGTGGTGGAGAAATGGAAGGAGTTGGTGGTATCCCATCACCTCTCCACCAAAGCCTCTAAGAGAGGGTGACTCGCTATAACCCGCATCAGACTGGAGCAGAACAGACCAAAGCCTGTCGCGTTGATAATGTTGCGGATCTTGGCTGGGAGCTCGTCGTACCAGTCCCGGGCTGTCGTCGTGCCATAGCCTCTGAAGGAGCGGGATCCGTCATGTGGTAATGCATGTGATGCGATTAGATCAAGTACTAAAAGTGCAGTAGATAGTACAGTTGAATACAGTGAAAAGTGCAGTTGAAAGTGCAGTTGAAAGTACAGTTGAAAGTACAGTGGAAAGTATAGTTAAATGCAAAACAGTAATGTATGAGATATAGTCTGATCAATGCAGTCTATGCAGTCAGATCAAAGCAGTGCAAGAACTACAAACAGTTAAAGGTAAGACTGTAGAAAGCAGTGTTAGTACCTCCACGACAACGACCAACAAGTGGGATGCCGGCTCTCTCAATAGAAGGTCGTCTGGTGCGTTCTCAACAAAGTCAGTGAAGGCTTTGATGCCTCCCGCTGTAGGTACCATGTGAGTCTCCGGATGATACCTCGCTGGGTCAAAGGGACGTATGCTCGGTGGTAAAGGCTCTGGCTCGAGCTTAGGCTCGGCCGCAAAGTCAGCCGCAAACTCTATCGGAGGAAGCGCGGGGAGGAGACCGTCATGTGGGACATCATCAGCCATCTGAAATAGATGCAAGAGAAGCAAAAATGAGGAAAAATGAAGAAAATGGCAAAACTTTGCAAAAGTCAAACCCTAGGAGAGAGAAAAGTCAAGGAAGGTCAAGATCCGGGAAAATGTACTAACCTTGGGAGAATCTCGAGGGGAATCAACCTAGAACGGTGGAAATGATGAAAGAAGCGTCGAAATCAAATTCTGATTGGTTCAAAGTGAAGACAACTAGAGGGTTTTCGCGAATAAAGTTTGTTTAGGGTGTTGAAAAATGCGTGTAACGCGTGGATCTAGAGAGAAGGAGCACCTAGAGAACAAGGGAGGAAGGTTTTGTGCAAGGGGTTATGAGGAAATAAAGTGATTTTGCCTCTACTTAAAGACCCGTGGGTCAAAAGACCAATTTGCCCAAATCTGCCATCGATGGCCGGCAGTGGCACATCGATGGCCGACAGTGTTGTATTGATGGCCGGCAGTGGCCACTGATGGCCGACAGGGGGCCGACAGCCTCCCCCCATGGCCGGCATGCTTCCATCAGCTTCTATGCCTCTTTTCCTTTGATTGGTGTCCTTGGATTTTGAGAAGTGCAAGGTATGCTCAAATTTTGATTCAAAATGCCTCCGCGGAAGCTCAAAATCGCATTGCCAATGTGCGGTGGTCATCGTTCATAAACACGGACAAGGTGTACCCTTTTTAACATGTTGCAACTTTTTCTGAGAGGTAAATCGAAAGTTTCCTTCGAGTCGTCTTTAGCACACTCGCTTTTGTCGTCACATAGAATTTGCACGTTGCATTGAACATGCATTCTGAATTGCTGCATAGAGCATGCGTTACCATGTTTGCAATGAATATGCATTGTTGATTATCTTGCATTGAATATGCATCGTTGCCATGCTTGCATTGAATATGCATCGTTACCATGCTTGCATTGAATATGCATCGTTGACTATCTTGCATTGAATATGCTTCGTTACCATGCTTGCATTGAATACGCATCATTGATTATTTTGCATTGAATATGCATCATTATCATGCTTGCATTGAATATGCATTGTTGATTATCTTGCAGTGAATATGCATCGTTGATTATCTTGCATTGAATATGCATCATTGATTATTTTTCTTTGAATATGCCTCTGTTTCGTTTCTTGCATGTTGTGCATAGAAGCATGCCTCTCGCATTTGTGTTGCAATTACTTATCTTGCATAAAACGCGCATTGTATTGCATTACACCTGTAGACACCCCATTTTTGACCGACCTTAAGACTCAGACATCACCGATTGAGCGCTTGGTGATGTTGCATAATGTGTTCGTTTAGAAGTTTCAGAGTTGCGGCCGTGAGCCCTGCCTCCGGACTTCCGAACCCTCTTCTTTGCCTTGTCTCGGTTTGCGAACCAGGCTCGGTTTTCTCTATTTCTTTTCCTAAGGGGAGGGAGAGGTCCAGTAGACCATCTCTCAATGTCCGTAGGCTACATTTGGTGGCCGTAGGCCATTTTTCCCATTTCGGAGTCCGGTTTCCGGTTTTTCGGGACCGTAGGTCGTGTGCCTCGGTTCGGGACCGCTTAACCATCTCCTATTGCTCCAGTTTTTGGCATACTTCCTATTTTCTCCCTTTTGAGGGACACTGGGGTCTGAGAAACCCACTTCGTGGCCGAATGCCACTTTCGGTGCTTAACAGCCCATTTTTGGGACCCCGAACTGCGCGTTTTGGTCCCCGAGCATTTGTTTTGCAACGGTTTTCGTTCATTTTTGGCAGGTACCTTTGTTTTATCACCGGGAAGGTCACTGAAGGGTGAGAGGCCATCAATTGTTGCAGCAACCAGTTATACACCCTCCGACGCCCTCCGGCGCCCGTTTTTCGCACTTCCGGGCTAATGTTGAACATCTTGGGCCCATTTTCTCGAACTTTGAACCACATATTTGTGATGTACACACATGAGAGGACCCTAAAAGTTCATGGCCGGCCAGTAATTCAACTTGACCCTTTTGACCCCCTCCTTCCGGGCTAATGTTGAACCCCTTGGACCTTTTTTCTCGAACTTTGAACCACATATTTGTGATGTACACACATGAGAGGACCCTAAAAGTTCATGGCCGGCCAGTAATTCCACCTGACCCTTTTGAACCCCTCTTTCCGAGCTAATGTTGAACCCCTTGGACCCACTTTCTTGGACTTTTAACCACATGGTTGTGTTGTACACACATAGGAGGACCCTACCAGTTGGTGGCCGGCCAGAAAATCTGATTGACCTTTTTGATCCCTAGCCGGCCGGCTAGGGGGTGTGGCCGGCCGGCCACCTGCAACAAAAGTACCAGGCCGGCCGTATTCCTTGCACTGTGCACTTTACAGCTGTGAGGCTTTATCCCCCAGAAAAGATCTTTATCCGGGGGATATTTCTTGGGGGAAAATTACTCTCCTTTTCCCCCACCTTTACACCCCCTTGTTGGCCTATATAGAAAGCAAGCCTTGTAGTATTTTGGGGTTAGAAAAATTCTCCTTCAAGCCTCCATACACAACTCCATCTTCATCCTTCTCAATTCTTTGAAAAACCTTAAGTCCTTAAGCACCATTCCTTCTACACCACCAAGCTCTACCACCACCACCTCATTTCCAGCAACAAGGAAGGTTTCTCAAAGGCAAAAGAAGCTGCAAATTCATCCAAGAAGCAACAAAAGTTTGAGTCTTCAAGGGTGAGTAACCTTTTCTTCACCTTGACCCTTTTTCTTGATCCATTTGTAAGCCTCACATGCTTTTTGTTTCAAGCTCCGGCCCTAACTGAAAAGGGCCCTCTTTTGAGCTCATCTTCACTTTTCATTAAGGGCTCAACCCTGTTTGAGCCCTCCATGACACACTTGCTTCATTGATCCTCTTATATGTAACAATCTTGCATGCTATTTTTGGCCCATGAGCAATTTATTTTCGAGCATGTTGTAAACTGATATTAGGCTTATTTTGAGCCCCTCTTCAACATTGAAGAAGGGATCAACACCATTTGGGACTTCCATGTTGTACCTATCTTTATACTCCTCTTTTCTTCCCCATTCTTGCATGCAATGGCAGCCTACCATGCTTTTGTTTTTGGCCATTTTACAGTTCTGAAAAGGTGCTTATTTTGGTCCATTCTTCATGTTTCATTTAGGTCCTTTCATGGTTTGGGGCCTCCATAGGTCACTTCATGTTATATCCCTCTTTTATTCCCCATTCTTGCATGTTTAGTTAGCCTACCATGCTTTTGTTTTTAGCCATTTTACAGTTCTAGAAAAGTGCTTATGTTGGTCCATTCTACATGTTTTATTAAGGGTCTTTGGCTGTTTGGTGATTATTTTGCATACCTCATGTTATAGCCATTTTTGAGCCTTATTTTGCATCACATTTTTAGCATGTTTGTATACTGATTTTGAGGCTGCCATAAACTGTAAATATTCATATTTCTGGTCCCTCTTCAGTGTTGTAGAAGGAAAATTTTCAGTTTGGGTTTTGCTTGTATCACTTCATTACCCCTCTTTTGGCCCCTATTCGTGCATGCCATTTTTACCATATCTATGCTTGCTGTTTGGCCATGTCTATAACTGTGAAAGTGCATTTTTTGGGACTGTCTAGCTTCTGTCTTTGCATTGCATATCCATATTGTGCATGTTTGGCATAGCTATAGGTCATTTCGGGTGCCTAAATTCACATTTCGGGACAATTCCATGCATTTCATGTCATTTCGCCTCATTTCGAGGCTGTTTTCCCCCATATTTTACTGTTGAAATTCCACCAGAATGATTGCTATCGTTTTCATGTCATTACATCGCATTTTGCCATCGCCTCGATTTGCGTGCCCGTGTGCACGCATTTCGAGGCACTTCATTTTCATCATTCGGCATCCTATGTGAGTGTGGCTGAGGCTCACTCATGTTGGTATAAGCCCATATCATGTTTCCATGTCATTTCATCGCATTCCGTCATTGCCTCGGTTTGCGTGCCCGTGTGCACGCATTTCGAGGCACTTCATTTTCATCATTCGGCATCCTATGTGAGTGTGGCTGAGGATCACTCATGTTGGTATAAGCCCATATCATGTTTCCATGTCATTTCATCGCATTCCGTCATTGCCTCGGTTTGCGTGCCCGTGTGCACGCATTTCGAGGCACCTCATTTTTTTATCCGCCGGCATCCTATGTGAGTGTGGCTGAGGCTCACTCATGTTGGTATAAGCCCATATCACGTTTTCATTTCATTTCATTACATTCCGTCATTGCCTCGGTTTGCGTGCCCGTGTGCACGCATTTCGAGGCACTTCATTTTCATCATTCGGCATCCTATGTGAGTGTGGCTGAGGCTCACTCATGTTGGTATAAGCCCATATCATGTTTCCATGTCATTTCATCGCATTCCGTCATTGCCTCGGTTTGCGTGCCCGTGTGCACGCATTTCGAGGCACCTCATTTTCATCATTCGGCATCCTATGTGAGTGTGGCTGAGGCTCACTCATGTTGGTATAAGCCCATATCATTTTCATGTCATTACATCGCATTTTGCCATCGCCTCGGTTTGCGTGCCCGTGTGCACGCATTTCGAGGCACTTCATTTTCATCATTCGGCATCCTATGTGAGTGTGGCTGAGGCTCACTCATGTTGGTATAAGCCCATATCATGTTTCCATGTCATTTCATCGCATTCCGTCATTGCCTCGATTTGCGTGCCCGTGTGCACGCATTTCGAGGCACTTCATTTTCATCATTCGGCATCCTATGTGAGTGTGGCTGAGGCTCACTCATGTTGGTATAAGCCCATATCATGTTTCCATGTCATTTCATCGCATTCCGTCATTGCCTCGGTTTGCGTGCCCGTGTGCACGCATTTCGAGGCACCTCATTTTTTTATCTGTCGGCATCCTATGTGAGTGTGGCTGAGGCTCACTCATGTTGGTATAAGCCCATATCACGTTTTCATGTCATTTCATTGCATTTACCACTGCCTCGGTTTGCGTGCCCGTGTGCACGCATTTCGATGCATCTCATTTTCATTGCATTCATGCATTTTCTCAGTTTGCGTGCCTGTGTGCACGCATTTCGAGGCATCTCATTTTCATAGCATTGTGCATACTAGATCGTATCTTAGATTGCATTCTGTCATTTTCTCGGTTTGCGTGCCCGTGTGCATGCATTTCGAGGCATTTCATTTCCATAGCATTGTATATGTTAGGATTGTATCTTAGTTGCATTTCATGCATATCATGCATATCGCATCGTATCCGGGATAGGAGTTAGCCCGGGCACGGGAAACGAGGTACATTTCGTACTCCGAGTGACGGAATGTGTCTCAATTCCCCAGTCACCGACACTCCGGATTATCCATGATGGAGTTAGGTTTTAGCTGTAGTTTCATGTGCATTCATTCTATATTGAGTTGTGCATTTCGACTCCTCGGCCATCATGCCTCGGTATGCGTGATTGGTGGCACGAGGTTCGAGACATGCATATATCTGTGCAAATACATTGCTATGCCCCTTTCCTGCTCTCTGTTGCAGCAAAACGAAGAATTAGCAACCTTTTGGGGCTTGGCACGCATTTCAAGAACAGGTGTAAACAGAGGCTAATTGGGGCATTCCGGTGGATTTCCGCGCAAGACAATCCGGACATGCATCATCCGTCAGAAGCAAGGCAGTCCCTGGCCTGCACGCCAGTTTTACTTGTTTTCTTAGTTAATTTGTTAATTAATTAGGATTCTGTAATATTTTGGACTGTAATATTCTTTTATTCGGGACTGTAATATTGGGACTGTATTATTTATTCATACCCTCCGAGTGAGGGCACAACTGTAATAAGTGTGCGTGAGTGTGATGTATGTCTTCCAACCCCACGTCTTTCTCTCTTTTATTTATCCGCTTATGATGGTTAGATTAGGGCATATTTAAATTAGCATACAGTATGACAGCATGTTTGCATTCATTCATCTGTATTGCATGCACCGGGCTCGGCGCATCATACTAACTGCATCGTACTTTCAATTTCAAAGTTGAACACATGATAGTTGTAGCATTTCATATACCATCTTAGAATAGCCGAGCCTGCTATAATTGCATTTTGCATGTGCTGCATTAGGCATTTCTGTATAGTTAGATTCATGCATGATTTCTAATAAGTTTCTATTTTGGCTTGGAGTACTCGGTAAGCTTTATGCTTTAGCATCCTTGCATGCGTGTGAGTGACTGCCATGAATAGCATGCTTACCATGAGGCTATATGCTTATCTGGTATAACTGCCTGAATGCCTGTGGGTGAAGGTTGGGTTACTTAAATTGGAATAAATCATCAAATGTTTTAAAGCCTACTTGCGGGTAGCAAACCTCTTTCAAAAAAACAAACATGAAATGTTTTGTTCCAATTCAGGCAACTCAGTCTATACTTGTATGCTGTGCGCATCACATAGTAACCTAGGCTAATAACCGGAATAACAACTCACAATATTTTCAAAAACTAGATATCATAGTTAGTAGAGGCCGGTCTTTGACCGGGCGAGCGGGGGTGCTCACGAAGTGACCTTCCCCAATCGTACCCAAGTTCCCGAGCCGAGGCAACTTTGGTGATGACGGACACGTGGCCTTTTGGCACCGAGTCAGGGTTTCCTAAATTTCCCAAAATAAAAATATTTAGGTGGCGACTCTGTATCTGGCAAAGCAGTCCATGTTTGGCACTACTTTTTCAAAAAATCAGTTTCTCAAAACGATTTGCCGGATTTGGACTCTTTGGTTCAGATTAGGAACCGTGACATTTAAGAGTCCGAGCTGTAGTGACCCCAAATGAACAGAACGGGACTTAACCCTCCCGGGGCGTTCGGGGACGTCTACAACACCTATTAAGTTTCTTTCTCATACATGCACGATATTGTATGTACAGTTCATTTGGAGAAATTCTGAGTAAAATCATTCCTCTCCCTCATTCCGTTGGTTAGAGACATTCGGGTACGCCTGATGTCTACACTGACATTCCGTTGGTTAGAGACACTCGGGTACTCTAGGTGTTTACATTAACACTCTGTTGAAAGTGTTTGGGTCGTGTGCCCGATGCTTGTACCTTTCCCTTTGGTAAGAAGTGTTTGGGACGTGTGTCCGATGCTTATGCCACTTTGCTTTGATTAGTAGCATTGGGATGTGCTCCGATGTTTACACCACTCTTCGGTGTTTGCAAAACGTTCTTTTCACCTCTCGCGTGTGATACGCTATGAGGTGCGTCCTTTTCACCTCTTGCGTGTGATACGCTATGAGGTGCGTCTTTTTCACCTCTCACGTGTGATATGCTAAGTGTAGACGTGCCCGAACGTCCCGGTTCAGCGCGCAAATGGCGCGAAATCCATTTTCGTTCATTAGCTATTACAGTTCAGACTCAAATGTCACGGTTCTGAATCTAATCTCGCAAAGTGCAACGCAAGACCGATAAATCACCAAAGAGTCCAAATCCGGCAAATCGTTTTGGAAAACTGATTTTAATAAAGAAGTGCCAAACATGGACTGCTTTGTCAGATACAGAGTCGCCACCTAAATATTTTATTTTGGGAGAATTTAGGAAACCCTGACTCGTGCCTAAGGCCACATCTCTGCCATCACCAAAGTTGCCTCGGTTTAGGAACTTGGGTACGAGAGGGGAAGGTCATGCAATGAGCACCCCCGCTCGCCCGATCAAAGATCGACCTTTACTAACATGATATTTTGTTTTTGAAAACACATGTGTTCTTATTCCGGTTATTAGCTAGAATTACTATGTGATGCACACAACATACAAGTATAGACTAGATCGCCTAAATTGGAACAAAACGTCTCATGTTTGTTTGAAAATGGTTTGAAGGTGCTACTCGCAAGTAGGCTAAGACGTGGATTTGCCACCGTCAAGTGGGCTTAGAAAACATGATATTGCCACTCTCAAGTGGGCTTTAAAAAACACGCATTTCAATGAATTGTTCTAATTCAAGTAATCCAACCTTCACCCACAGGCATTCAGGCAATTATATCAATTAAGCAAATAGCCTCATGGCAAGCATGCTATCATGGCAACACTAACACACATGCAGTATGCTAAAGCGTAAAAGCTTACCTTGTACTCCGAGCCAAAACAACAACTAGCTAGTAATCAATGTATGATCCTAGTTCATGTTAAGATGGCTAATGCAGCACATGAAAAATGCAACTAGAAATAGGCTCGGCTATTCTAAGATGGCATACGACATGCAACTTGATAATAATGTATTCAACTTGGTATTGAAATACAATGCGATTAGTATGATGCGCCGAACCCGGTGCATACAATACAAATGAATGAATGCAAACATGTTATCATAAGTATGCTAATCAAAACATGACCTAGAACTAACTATCATAAGCGGTTAAGTAAAAGGGAGAAAGACGTGAGGTTGGAAGACATTCATACACTCATGCTCACTTATTACAAAATTCGCCCTCTCGACGGAGGGTCTGAATGAATAATACAAACCAACTAATTAATTAACTACCTTAGCTAATTAATTATTACAAAACTCTTAACTAATCAAACAAATTAATTAAGTTACAAAATAGTCAAAGCGGCCTCGAGAAGCGAGACACATGCATGCTCGGTTGGCTTCGCTTGGAAATCCGTTGCTATGCCTCATGTTGCCTCTGTTTGCACTGTTCTGCACTTTCGAAAACTGTACAAATCTTTGTGATGCTTTTGAACCACCTCATGGACATGCTGAGAGGCCATCGGCCAAAAGATATGGCCATCGGCCAAGGGAAAAGGGTCATCG
The DNA here is from genome assembly GCF_055761805.1 of Camellia sinensis. Taxonomy (NCBI): domain Eukaryota; kingdom Viridiplantae; phylum Streptophyta; class Magnoliopsida; order Ericales; family Theaceae; genus Camellia; species Camellia sinensis. The sequence goes on from NC_138975.1 coordinate 132,456,979, forward strand.
ACCACTTTTTAGTCCATTAGCCAAAAATTAAATGCCGATCGGCACTCCAGATAGCCGATCGGCCATCTCTTCCTGCAAACTGCTCCTTTTGCTGCAGCAGAGGACAAACAAGGGCATGGCAATACATTTGTGAGGTAATGTTGTGCAACTACACCCCTTATCATGTTTGGAACTCAAAGGAGTGTAGTATTCAACTCTCGAGCCATCAATCACGCATTTCGATACATGATGGCCAAAGAGGCCGAATTGCACAAATCAATATGGAATGAATGCACAAAAACACACAAATGCCTCACACTCTATCATGTTGGATCAAGAGTGTCGGCGACCGAGGATTGAGGCACGTTTCATCACTTCAAGTACGAAACGTCTCTTGGTCCTCATGTTTGGTTTGACACCCCAAACTAAACACAATGCAATGCATGCAACATAGAAAAGCTATGCAATGCAACATAAGCATGCCAAATACAATGTGACTGAAGCATGCGCAATGCAATGCAACCTAAAACATGCAAACATGTAATGTAATAGGCATGCAACAACAATTCCAACAACAAGATTGTGACAACATACAATCTAACAAGTATGCAACAACATGCAAGATAGGTAAAGCATGAAACAATATGCAAAGATGGACTTAAACCAAAATGGGCAGACCTCAGCCATGCCCAAATCAGTGGCCAAACATGCTGAAATGGAGACTCCAAGGACTAGCCAAGCATGCATACATGTTAATGCAAGATTAAGGCACAAGACACAACTCTCCAAAGGCATTGAAAGGATGAAACATGGAGTACAATGGCATATGTTCCAGCACTGAAATATCATGCTAAATGACTTAAAATCATGCAAACAACTCATGTGATGCATGTTGCAAGGCTTAAGCATCAAAGCTAGTGAAGTGTATTACACTAGAGGCATGCAAGACATTGCTCAAATGGCCAAACCAGCCCCGAACAGACCTTATGCAGGCCAAAACAGTAGCCAAAATGGACTGAGATGATGGCTGGAAAGGTAAGAAAATGAGACTCATGCAATGGCTCACAAATAAAGCATAAAGGTACAACTCTCAAGAGCACTTAAAGAGTGGAAAACATGGAAGTGTAACAACACTATATGCTCTGAAATATCATTCCAAATGATGCCAAGGCTAGGAAGCAAGATTAGCATGGTAGGCGCTTCAAAACACAAGACTAGTCAAGGCATTTGCACTATAGCTATACAAAACATGGGTCATATGACCATGGCAGCCCAAAACAGTCCTAAAACAGCCCAAAACATAAATAAAATCATGCTGGAGCATAGCCAAAATATGCTAGAATAATGAGCCAAAACATCATACATACAAGGCTAGTAAGCAAGATTTGCACTACAAGTACATGAAGCATGCAAGAGGCTATCAAACCAACTTTAGATAGAGTTATGACATGCTAAATAGTGACCAAAAACATGCTGAAATGGAGCCCATACATGCTTAACAAACATGCTACTGCATGAGGCATATAAGGCCAGTTTGCAAGAATTACACTATAAGTGTATAAAGCATGCATAAGGTGAGCAAACCAGCCATGGACAGAGTTAAGGCAGGTCCTAAAAGTCACAAAAAAGTGCTTGAACTAAGCCTCAAAATGGTAGAAACACATGCTCATTTGATAGGCCAATAAGACATGCAAATAAGAGAAGAGGAGGGGGGACAACCCCCACCCATTTGGGACCTTAAAATAGGGTTTTTACCACTGAAATTCCTTTGGATTTTAGTGGTTAAAAGACCACGAAAAGTTATTTTGAAAAGCCTTAGAAGATGGCTCAAAAGTTATACAAGCTAATGAACAAAAGGGAGAGACAACCCCCTAACACAAAATAGGCCTAAACCATCACTTTTAGGACTAAAAAACAGAGTTTTCTTTAGTTTAAAACCAAGCCAAAAATAGTTTACAAAGGTGGTAAAACAAGCATGCAAAGCAAAGGTTTAAAGGAGCAAGTGTTTACCCTTGAAGAACCTTGAAGGACAGTAGCAAAACCAGCCAAAATCTGAGCCAAACAACCTTCAATCAGCCCAAAAATAGGTTCCAAGGGACCTCAAGCCAATGGTGATCAACTCTTCTTAAGGGTTGATAGGTTGAAGATGGTTGTATGAAAGCCTTCTAGCACAAATGCTCAAGAGAGGATTGTAGAGAGAGGTTCTAGTGTGAGAAGCTCCCAAACCGTTTGCCAAAAATGTTCTCTAAATGTTCTAACCCTTGAATATGAGATACAAGGTTTCATTATATAGCAAAATATCAAGTTTGGTCGAAAATATCTCAATTGGAAATATCTGATACAGTGTACAACAGCTGGAGGAGAAATATCTGCCAATTCTGGCCAACCGGCCATCTTTGGTGCCAACCGGCCATCATTTTTGGCCGATAAGGTTCACTTTTGGCCGACTTATAGCTGCTGAGGTCAAATTGTGGCCGATGGACCTCCATAGAGGATGATGAAAAAAATCAGCCCTAGTCCCTGACTTGAAGCAAGCCTAATTCCTTCATCTAAACATCTTTTTAGGTCATTCTTGAGCCTAAACTGTAACCCCAACAGTCGTCTTTCCAAATTTGGAAGCCTCACCTTAAAATTCCATGTGTGATAAGAGATATCCCTCTTTTAGTGAAGGCTGCTCAATTTCAGTCCAACCGGAATGATGCCTAACTTCAGCCAATCATATCTTCCCCATGCGGACTCGGCTTTAGGAGATTCTTGAGTAAAAAATGAAGCCCCGAAAGTCTTATTTCCAATGGTGGTGGCCTCATAGCTTAAATCCAAGTATGCAAAAAGATAGGCCCAATTTATTGAGGGTCGTCTGTCTCTCTCTTAACGATTCATACCCAACTTCTTCCTCAACTAGGTTTCTTCTCTCTGTTCATTTTTTCTTCAACTCCAAACCCCTAAGCAAGGTGTTTTGAAAGATTTTTCAAAGAGTTCATCTCTCTTTCATTCATTTCCACTTTGTTCTTGCTTGGTTTACCAAAAAGCGCAACATTTAACAAAATACGAGTGTCGGAACATCGTAGGAACTTTATTTTAAAAATATTTTAAAAGAGAGGATTTTAAGGTCTAAAAACTATCCAAAATAGTTTTGGTCCAAAATGTGGTGTGAGGTTAGGATTTGACTTTCCTTTTGCAGAAAAAATTGAACCTTTGCCCTGCACATCTTTCATTACTAAGTAAACCATCAGTAGTGCCCAAGTTTTAAGGGCGGTCAAAAATGGGGTGTCTACAGTTGCCCCTCTTTGATAGAACTTGGAAGTCATGAAGTGACGTGAGTGAATGTCAAAGCCTAGAGACGACCCATTTTTGACAAGGCTGAAGACTTGGACAAAGAAACAAAATACAGATAAATAAATGGTTGCGCCCGCAGGCTGCCTACGTATCGCTTTGCAAGGAATCAAACCAGCATAGTTCAGGAGCATAATGCAAAATGATACACAATGCAACAAAACAATGTAATAATATACAATGTAATGAAACAATGCAAATGACATGCAATGTAATGAAATAATCAAACCACAAGCAGTGCAAAACCACACAAATATCATAAAGGGATGGAGATGCAGAATCAACCTACGTTTAACATAGAAAAGGTGCCAGAACCCTTAAACCACAATTCTCTTAGTGGGATAGGTGTGTGCACAGGCAGAACTATGTGTTTCGCAGCAAGAATACAAGTAATTGGGTGGCATGATATAAGCAATGAATGATCTGTAGAGGAAAGATCGTGATCCTATATGCTGAATGCGAAACAAAACAAAATACGATGCAATCGGGGTAATGGATAAAGCGCGCGGCCAAACCACATTTTGCCTAGAAAAGGCATGAACACAAAACAGACCACGTCTAACACAGAAAAGGTGCCGACACCCTCAAACCACAATTCTCTTAGTGGAATAGACGCGTACACATTAATCACAGAACCATGCTTCAACGAAGGACAGTATGGGCACATGCTAGACTAAGTTTAACGTGGAAAGGATGCAGGCAATAAAACAGATAATGCAGTAAATGCATGCAATATATTTTATATGCAATGCAATTGACATACTAGATGATGCAATAGATAATAGATGCGATGTAACAGATAGTACAGTAGATGCAAAGGATGACATACTCCAACCATGCTAGAATCATGAGAGGAGGAAAAACAAATCCCAAACACTCCGAAATCGTGTGAGGAAAGGAACACTCAAACCACGCTGAAATCGTGAGAAGAGGCCTGAAAACAACTGCCCAGGTGCACGCACAACGCAACCTGAGATGAATTCCAAACATGCTAAAATCGTGTGAGGAAAGGGACACTCTAACCACGCCGAAATCGTGAGAAGAGGTTCGAAAACAAACTGCCCAGGTGCGCACTCGACTCAACCTGAGATGCATTCCAAACACGCTGAAATCGTGCGAAGAAAAGAAAACTCTAACCACTCTGAAATCGTGAGAAGAGGTCCGAAATCGCTCGGCCTCGCGTTTCACGCGTCCCGAGATAAAACGCGCCCAGGCTTGCGCATCACTTGTCCTGAGATAAATTCCAAACACGCTGAAATCGTGTGAGGAAAGGAACACTCTAACCACGCTGAAACTGTGAAAAGAGGTCCAAAAAACCGCTCAGGGGCGCACTCGACGCAACCTGAGAAAGCCCCGGGGGACAACGATCCTAAACGCTGCTCAGTGTAAAAGGATAAACGATAAAAGATAACATAAGATGCAAATGAATGCAATAAGTGCGATGATACGATACATGTTACAAGCAATGTAGAGCATGATGTTTAGGGAATGAAATAAAAAAAATGAAGCGGCACTTTAGAAAGCACCTCATGGGATGAGTGGTGATGAACCGCTGTACTCTGATGGAGATCTCCCCCCTTGTGTTCTTCGAACACTTACCTTCAACTCACAGTACAAAGGTTCCAAAACGCTGACAAGGGGTAACTTTTGCATGTAGAAACCACAAATGCCGTTTTCCTTCCTGATCATATTCACAACTTTCCCTATTCTCTAACGGGGTGACAGACTAGGTTGGTTCAGTATCCAGAATTAAGGTGCATACACATGCTATCTCAATCTATGGGGCTGCCATACAGATTTCAAGTCGAGGATACACCCCTGGGTATTTAAACCAGACTTTAGTCTCAGAAATTCCAAACCTTTGTGTTCTAGGCGACAACTATTCGAACTCTAGTTTCCACCGTCTAGTTGATCTCCTAGGAACTCATTGCAAACACAACCAAGATGACTCTGGCGGGGAATGGTATTTAGGCAAAGCACTTCTGATTGCCATTCTGGCTTTGAAGCAAGCTTGATCTTGCACTTGAGGTAGAGGCACACTCATACTTCGGAGCATTGACAAGGCCTGACGAGGTGCATACGGAGTGCAATCCCGAAATTTGCTGAAGTTGAAACATACTAAGATGCTCCAAATTTTCTCTCTTTTCTTTTGCTTTGTAGTCTGGAACCTATGTAGCTTCAGATAGGTCCTTGTTCGATTGTTCTCATATGACCTGGGTTGGACCCTGTAGTTTTATGAAAGAACAAATCCTGTTTTGCACATATGTGGAGAACGACATAGCACTCTGAGCACAAAACGATTTTTTTGAAATTGAAATTGTGAATGGGTTTTTGATTGGGTATTGAGCCTACGACTGACCACCGTCAAAATGTCTCAACAAAGGAAAACAAAGGGAAAATAACCTAAACACATCTATTGACACTCGAAACGACACAAAACAAGAATCGGGACAAATGAAAACACACGCATAATACTCAGACGTGCACAGGGAGCCTGTTTCTCCGAGTAATGTTTCCCACCCTTTCTCATTTGTGATTCTCACATCACTATGGCACTCAATCTCTTTTTCTCTGAAAAGCCCTTTTTCTCGCTTTTTCTCTCAGCGCATATCTCTCTATTTTTTAATCTCTCTTATTTTTTTATCCCTCCCCTGGGTGGTTGATTGATAAACAGGAAGTTGTGGGCTCTTGCCCCTAGCATTCTGCTAGATTCTCATTCTTCCGCTCAGAATAATGAGCTTCTCCTGCAGAGGGGTTGTGGTGCGACTGGATGTGTAGCAGGTTAGCAACTGACATCGGTTGACAATGTGCTTGGCCAGCTCAGATGTGATTGTCCAGATGAGGGAACCAAATATCCCGCTCCAGTTCCAGTTCATGCTTCGCACTTATCTTCATACCTCGCTGCTTGGAGGATGAGAAAGCTTTCAGCCCTTTGCTATTAGCTTCAGCTGTGCCCTTTCTGGCGAATATGGTGCCTTTTTGGCGATATGTTGAAAATGGGGAAAAGACAGAAAGCTTGACTCAACTGTGCCCCTAGTTCATCATTTTGACCGTTTTTTGTTTTGGCTTTCTACTAAAACATTTTTGACCAACATGAGAGTTAGATTAACATGCTTGTTCGATTTTCTAATTTGAAATCATGCAAGTTAGGTTATGAGCACTGAAAATTGTTCTTTTTTGGGTCCAAGAAATGGTCCAATTTTGGAAAAATGGAATAATTTTCGAGAGAAAATTAGTCAACCTCATTAAAAATTCTCAAAAACTATTTTTACAAATGGCCACTGCTCGACCAACACAGAATTTACTTTTGAGATGCACAACCTCAGATCCAAAACAATGGAAAATTGCCCCTTGTCTAAATGACACTGCATGACAACGGAAAGTTGCCCCTTGTCTGAATGGCACCACAGCGCACTGTAATCAGTCCTCAAAGTGACGATCACAACCGAACTCTCAGATACAGAGAAGACAAAGATGATCAGAACCATTACATGGACACAGTCGATTTGGAAGTGTTTATGCCTGGACTTCAGATTGAAGTTGCCTACGTATCCCAAAGATGGGAATCAAGCCTGACGTAGTTCCGGGTTAAGGTACACTCAGGTATCAACCTCTCCTTTTACGCTCTAACTTTTGCCAAGGCCGCCCTTCTGGGTTTTCAACCTTGCGAGCTTTGTTTTTCTTTTATTTTCAATTCTTTTTATCTTTTCTTCTTTGTTCTTTTCTTTTCTTCTTTTTTGTTCTTTTCTTCAATTTTCTTTTTCTTCATTTCTTTTCTTTTCTTCTTTTATTTTTCTTGCTCTAACTTTTGCCTGGGTCGCCCTTCCGGATTTTCGGCCCAGCGAGCCTCTCAAGGGTAAAAGTGTAGCTTTGTCTATGTTGATCGATTTTGAAATCTCTAAGCCATCTGAATCCAGGAGAGTGGCTATTGTTCGCTGATGATGTAGGAGTCCACCCAACCAGGTCTGAATTGCCTCTAGTGTTGCGGATAGGAACTTGGTTGTCCTTTAGCAATACTTTCTTCTTTCCCCCCTTCTAGGATTTGGCATTCTTGCCGATCTTCGTTAGCTTGAGAAATGTCCATATTTTTGACTCTTCGAGCACATCTGACATTTTTTTTGCCCCTAGTTCAAGGGCTGTTTCTCATCTAGCTTTACGAGCTTCCTTTGATCACATATGATCTTCTTGCCCCTAGTTCATGGGCTGCTTCAAATTTGGCCATATAGGCCTCACATTGTGGTTGACCGTTGAACATTCTGAATCCAAGTTCAAGGTTTGAAAGCAAAAGGGGTCAAGTCTTGAGGCTGAGAGCGATCCTAGGCTGCACAATCTCAAGAGCGATTCCACACAGGTCTTCGCAGAACCACGCAAAACATTTTTTGAAATCTTTTAAGAAAGCAAATAATCGCTCGCGCTGAAGACAGTGTAGAACCAATCTACATCAAGCCAAGATCCTTCTCAATACTCACGTTAACGAGCATGATCTCATTCATTAAGGGCTTAGCATGCCTCTCTTTCTCTCAATTGATCAAATTTTTGCAAATCCCGAGGAATTCCTTCCTCTTTGTTTTCAACACATTGTTCAAAAAGTTTTGAAAAACTTAGGTCAATGCAATGATTTCAAGGCACAAAAAAGTAGGCGAAAAGCACTGCCATTTCATTCAAATCTTCTGGTACAACTGGCTTCAAGGTAGAAACAAATGCAAAGGGGTGAAAATCACTACTGTTTCATTAAGATCTTCTAGCGCAACTGGCTCTAAGACAGAAACAGACTCAAAAGAAAGAGTGTAAAAGACAAACACAAAACAAGCAAGTGATGCCCAAGGTAACACCCCTGAAATCACCCGACTCTGACACAACAAGACAGACTCAATACAACAAGACTGATGTGACTGACTTAGTACAAAAAGACTGACTCAATACAACACAACAAGACTGACCCAATACCCAAGTCAGAAAGTAAAATTAACAACATTTGTACATTGCTCAAAATAGTGCATGCCATCCACCATATCTGGAGTAAAATGAGCGCCATCCGCAGGTGGTTCATCCCTCGATCACATAATCACATTATCCCCCAAGTTCACTGACCCAGTGCCGATAGACTTTGCAGAACCTGGTGCGATGATGACCTCTTTATCAATCAGATCTTGTATTTCATGGCGAAGACGATAACAACTATCAGTGCCATGACCGGTTTATTGATGGAAGACACAGTACTTGGCCGGATCATGGGAGAGAGGAAGTTTATTCGGTAATGGCCGCGGCTCCTGGGGCTGCAGATGCCCCTCTTTGATCAGGACCCTCAAGGCCACTGATAGAGACATGTACAGTGGGGTGAACACCCTCTGGCCCCGAGGTGGGTGTTTTGAGGTTTGTGGAGTTTTGCTGGATGCACCAGCAAAGGGATTGATAGGCGCTGACTGGGTTTGCTGATCATTTCTGAGTGCAGGATTAGAGCTGAAAGGAACGTTTCTGGTACAACGACCTTTCTCCCGGCTTTTCCCTTGATTCAAGCTGCCCCAACTTGAGTGTCGAAAGTGTTATCTACAGTTTTTGCAACAACTGCGAGTACTTGCTGTTTGTTCAGCCCTTCGGTTTTCAAAGCCTCAATAGCCCACTGAAGGCGTCCATGGAGACCAATGCCTGCCCCTACCTTGTTCTTACTACTTGTCTCCACCTTATCAAAGGATCGGGTCGCTATATCAGTGCGAAACCCAGTTTTTGTCGACATGCCAACACCTAAATTTGAGATGGCTTCAGGTTGGCCCTTTTCAATTGTTGCTTGCCCCAAGATCAAGGAGCCTTTTGGTCTAAAACTTCTGGCCTGTGATGTGGTCAATGACAGAGCCAATATTCCAAAGGCCAGATCTGCCACAGTTCTTTGAAGATCTTCAATCATTCTCATTAGCTTAGAAGTAGTGGGTTCATGGGTTTGAGATGATTGGGGTTCAGGTGCATTCATCATGCATAAGTCCATGCTTTCTGGAATGAACACCTCAGGCTTGGGTAGATGGACTGGGGTGGTGTATATGCTGGGGTTGTAGTCGGATGGCAATATATGGATCTAATTAAGATGCAGAGATGACGGGTCAGTACTAGTCCGAGGTCCTTTAGGTGGAGGTATGGTCTCTTCGTCAATAAGATCCTGAATCTTATGACGGAGGCAGATGCAACGGTTTGTATCATGACCGCATTATTAATGATAGGCACAGTATTTAGCTGGCTCATATCTTGGTGGAAGAGGATTTGGAAGGGGTTGAGGTTCTAGGAGCTCTAGGTGTCCTTTCTCTCGCAGCATTTCCAAAGCTTGAGAGAGACTCATGTAAAACGGATGGAAATTTTGGGCCTGGGGCCGATTTGAAGTGGTTGGTTTTTGGCCAATGAGGGAAGTGGTGATAGTGTCTACTTCTGAGCATTTCACAGCTGTGCTACCTTCAGTAGTAGCATTGGCACTGTGAGCAACATTCCTCTTCAAAGGCTCATTATCTTCTGCAAAGATCCCTTGTCGAATGGCATCCTCGATTTGAACCTCCATTCCATGAAGGTCTGGAAAGGTAAACAGTGGTAGAATGATCATCTTCTGCAGCAACTTGCCGTGTAGATTCCGAACAATCATCCTGACCTGATCTTTGTCGAAAGGCCTTGTAGTTGTCATTGAGGCCTTTGCTCTCCATCTCGTCACGAACTCTGAGAAATCCTCATTTGGCTATTGGCGGGTGACTTCGAGATCACGAGTTGTGACCTCGATCTGTGTGTTATAGGAGTATTGAGCAACAAAGGCCTCAGCTAGCTCTTCCCAATTCTGTTTCACAGATTCCTTCAATTTTGCATACCAGATTGCGGCTATTCCCGACATGGTTCGGCCGAATAGTGATAACTTCTGGGCTATGGTCAAACCCATTGGCCTTAAAATATCAGAAAATAGGTAGAGGTGCACCATTGGGTCTCCAGAGCCATCAAAGCAGCCGATATGCGGCATTTTAAATCGCTTCGGTAAGGTAACTGCAGATTCAGTATACCCGTCCTCTAAATCCGGGATAGAGTTCACTCCTTGTGTTTGTTTGAATAATTTCTCCAGTTTATTGACCTTAAGTGCAGTTGAGTCAACCTCAAATCCAAACGGAGCTTCGGCTTGATATATATGAGCTTTAGAGACTTGCTCTGGGATTGGCTCCGCCGGATTACCCTGAGTCTGTTGGAAATTAGCAGTATAGGCAGTGGCTCCAGGTGTCTGGTTACCCGTGAGAGGTGCATGAGATGTAGAAGCTACAGCCTACTGTGGCTGTTGTTGTTGTAGCTGGGTTATCACTTCGGCTTGACGAGCCATGACTTCAGCCTGACGGAATGCATCCTGCTGTAGTGCCTCGATTGTTTGTTATAGGTACCGTATCTGTTCTTCCATACTGGTTGGGGGATACTAAGCCATGGGAATGGGTGATTGATCTCGTGCTGAGCTGAATGCAGACAACTGTTCCCAGACCAGACTAGACCCGGGTGAACTGAGGTGTGACTGTTGTAGAAACTGTATTGGTGAATTCTGCCCGAACCTCCTTCGTCTTGTAACCGGTGGGGGTGAGGCAAACACAGGTTGCTTCTGAACCAATTCTGACCTGACAAAGTCTATCAATACAAGTCCAGTGTACCCGGGGGATATTAGAGCCTTCTGAAGCTATGGTTCCGATACTACCCTGCAAAAGAAGAAAATAGACAGCATCTTAGCCTGATTTTACCAGAACAAATATGAGCATAGCTGAATGACTGTACTCTCTAATGAATTCTGCTTCTCCAGACTACAATTCGAGCGACGGGGTCGCTCGATTTTCAAGCTGGGCGCTTCCCGGTTCGCTCGTCGTTACTAGGGGAATCCTTGTAAGTTTCTTTTCCTCTGCTTATTGATATTCTTAAACTCAGCGAGTAATCCCGCCTGACCTGGGGTCGCGATCGGAACGCCTTGGCGGCAGCGTGATAGGGTCACGACAGGCCTCCTGAGACAGCCCGAATGCGCGCGAGGCGACACAACGGTTTGTCAACCACCACTCGTCGCGGCAAAACTAGGGGCAAAAAGGTTGGACGTCATTGGGGACTTGAACTTGGTTATGTCTTAAGCAAAAGGAGATTGGAAGGTTAAGGAAGAAAGGATAAAAATCCATCACCAAACCCTGGATGTTCTGATTCCTAGTTTTGAGAAGCTAACCTTTACGCATCTGTTAAGAGAGAACAATAGGTTCACTGACGCCTTATCAACTCTATCTTCTATGATAGACATCCTGTTGGGAGTCCAGATGCATCCGATTATTATTGAACAAAGGTATGCGCTAGCCTACGAGTTGATCGCCACAATAGATGAAGTACAAGATCAGAACCCCTGGTATCATGATATCTGGAACTTCTTAGAAAAGGAGGTTTATCTACTAGGTGCAAATGCCAAAGATAAAAGGGCAATACGGCGAATGGCTAGGGCGGCTTCCAAACTAGCGATACACGCCTCGTATTCTACTTCGTTGTTAGATACTTTGAACCGGAGTTTGAAGGCTAAAGGTATATGGGAATTGTCGGGTGCTATTAGCACCACCCCTATCCCATGACCGTACTGATTAGATGCTCCGTCAAAGTACATTGTCCAAATCTCTTCCTCAACCTGCATAATAGCTTCATCTGGGAATAGGTATTCTACCGCTTCGTCCCCTTCCACTGGGTGATCTTCCAGAAACTCAGCTACCACTCTCCCTTTGACAGACTTGCGAGTCACATATTTCAAATCAATTTCAGAGAGAAGATGCAACCAACGGGCTAGCCTACCTGTAAGTGATGGTTTCTCGAAGAGATATTTGATGGGATCTAACATCGAAACTAGAATTACAGAGTGAGCTAACAGGTAGTGCCTCAACTTCCTGGTGGCCCATACTAAGCAAGCCTTTTCTAGTGGGGTGTAACGGGTCTCATATTCCAACATTTTCTTGTTCAGGTAATAGATGGCTTTCTCCACTCTATCCTCAGATTCTTGCGCAAGCATGCAGCCCATAGTCGTGTCCGTTACTGAAAGATACAAAATCAACGGCTTCCCCAGCTCTAGCAATGACAACATGGGCGGGTTCTGAAGATATTGCTTGATCTGCTCAAAAGCAAATTGGCATCGGTCATCCCATTGGAATTTCTTTCCTTTCTTCAAGAGACCAAATAGTGGTTCACAAGTCAAGGTTAATTTTGCAATAAACCATCTTATGAATTGCACTTTACCCAAAAAGCCTCGCACCTCCTTTTTAGTCCTTGGTGGTGGCATTTCTACTATGGCCTTGATTTTGGAAGGATCAACCTCGATGCCTCTCTATGTAATCAAGAACTCCAACATTTTCCCTGCTGTGACACCAAAAGTGCATTTCTGTGGATTTAGCCTCAACTGATATTTCTTGATCCGTTGGAAGAATTTCTTCAAGGTGGTGTAGTGGCCCTCTCTTTCCTTGGACTTGACAATCATGTCGTCTATGTACACCTCAACCCCTTTATGGATCATATCATGTAAGATAGTGGTTGTAGCTTGTTGATAAGTAGCCCCAACATTTTTCAGACCGAACGGCATCACCCTGTAACAGTAGGTTCCCTATGGCGTGGTGAAGGCAGTCTTCTCCCTGTCCTCGAGTGCCATCAAAATCTGGTTGTACCCAGAAAATCCATCCGTAAAGGAGAGCAATGCATGGCTTACGGTGAAGTCCACCAATTTATCGATGTGCGGTAAAGGAAAGTTGTCATTCGGACTAGCTTTATTTAGATCTCTGAAATCCACACACACCTGAATTCTATCATCTTTCTTTGGCACCGGAACAATGTTGGCCAACCAAGTAGGATACTCAAATATTAGCAAAAACCTTGCGTCAATCTGCTTGGTGACCTCTTCCTTAATCTTCAAAGCCCAATCTGGGCGTATTCTCCGAAGCTTCTGCTTGACGGGTCGGGCCTCGCGGTCAAGAGGGATTCGGTGCTGTACAATCTCAGGATCGATTCCAGGCATGTCTTCATAGGACCACACAAAAACATCTTTGAAATCTTTTAACAAAGTGACTAAACGCTTGCGTTCCTCCGAAGACAACGTGGACCCGATCTGGACCAGACGTGGATCCTTTTCAGTACCCACATTAATTGCAACAATTTCATCGACTAGGGGTTTTACAAACCTCTCATTCTCTCGATCAATCAAATGTTTCAAAACCAGAGGAATTCCTTCCTCGTCGTTTTTATCAAAATTTTGAAACTCATGATCAATGCAATACACAAGCGGCACAGAGAAGTACTCAGAAACTACAGTGGTATTATTCTCATTCAAAGGTTCCAGCTCATCTAATTCCTCGGTTATAACTGACTCAAAAGAAAAGGAAAAAGACGACCTGGACAAAACTACGACATTTGGGTTATCAACCCCAGGAATATCAGACTCTGACTCAGAAGAACTGGAATCTGATTCCTACTCCACAGACTCTGTGGAATTAGATTCTGGCTCACTACCTGATTCAGAACTGTTGGACAAAAAGCCCTTCTCTAACTGCCAAATGAGAGAGGGTGCGTTAGATGCATCCAAAATACCACTGAAAGGGTCCACACCTGATTGATCTCCGATCATGGAAATGGTGAAGTCATCCCCCAAGCTCTCCAGTTTGATCTGAGGATCCGAAAGGAGACAAGCTAGTGATGCCCCTATCTCAAGTTCACTGCTGTTGGACTCACCCTCTGTACTCTGTTCAACTTCAGTACTTAACTCAGTTTGTTCCTCTGAGGCTTCATCCCCTTGCAGCTGTAGGTCGAAGAAAATCTCAAAGCTGGGCAGACTCTGCTTCTTAGAGTTCAACCATGGCTCAGGAAAGCCGCAAAATAGGAAGTCTTCCCCCTCCCGGACAAAGCGGCCATTCAGAGTTCCCTGAATTGGTCTATGTACAAGCTCATAGTGCTTCCCACTTTGCTTGGCTTTGGCTCTCCCTGCCATTTCCTTCCCTTTTCTCACCCAGTCCTCCTTGATGGGCGTATAGCCCAAGCCAAAGGCATGACGGTTATATGGCACTTCAGCTAGTGTAGTGACGCCCTTCTGGCCACTCTTTCCTAATCCCATCCCGGGTACATGCTGTAGCTTGTTCATGAGATACACTGATTGAGCACTGACATATTAGCCCTCATTAATAGCTAAGATGCTTTGCACCATCCGGGCCTCGGCCAAGGTAAATCCAGACATGAAAACATCCTCGTCGTCGTGTACAATCTCCAGTATTGGTGTAGTGACCTCAGGCGGAGGATGTATAGAAGAATTCCCGAAAACAATGGCTACCCCTTTTCCAAGAGGGTACTTTAGCATTTGATGCAAGGTGGAAGAAACAACTTTTACTTGGTGCAGCCAGGGTTGCTTAAGTAACAAGTTGAAAGTAGTCGGAACATCCAGGACATGAAAATCAATATCCTGCTGAGCCGGGTCTGACCTGTGTTCTGATCTGAACTGTTCCCATCACATCTCTGCTTGTGTTGTCATAAGCCTAGATCACCTAAGCCATTGGTACAAAATCTGCCGGCTTCAAGCCAATAGCATAGGCCGTGCGAAATGGACAAACATTAATCGCAGACCCCGTGTCAACCAGTACAACTAGTACCCACTTCTCCTTACATTCAACTGAGATGTATAAGGGTTTGTTATGCACAGAGCCCTCGGGCGGCAATTCCTTATCCGCAAAGGTCAAAGTAGGTGAAACACCTCCTGGGAAGACAAATCCTACTAATTGTTCTAGGGTTGTGTCGATAGACAGCTTAGCCTTATCCATTGCTGACAGAATAGCTTGTCGGTGCACTCGTGAAGCCATGAGCAACCCCTAGATAGATATGTCTGCTTGAATCTTCTTTAACTGTTTCAGCATAGCTTCTTCTTCCAACTGCTTATCCTTCTGTTTTTCGGTCTCCTTATCATTTCCGGATGCTTCTGGTTGGTCTAAATGTGGGGGCTTGAAGTACAGCCCGCTCCTAGTCATGTGATCCACCTCCTCAGAATACCAAGTTTTGTCTGGTAGGTCTTGGCCCTAATCCTTATCTGTGTGGGCAAGATGCAGATCATCATATTCCCACCATACTCCTCTGGCAACTGACAGGCAATTTTTCAGTTCCGTTGTAATTACTCTCACATCGTAGTCATCCCTTGCAGGGTGTTTGGATTTTCTAGCTTCCTAACTATTCCCATCCCTTTCCTGTTCAAACCGCTTTAGTGCAAATTTTTGCTCTGTATCAGCAGTACTAATGATGCCCACTTCTTGAGTGAAATTCTTAGTACCGGCGCCCTCCAGCAATTTCCCTTTGTCATCGGCCGTTTCGGCCCTTGTAGTAGTTCCTGCTTCTGGCCGTTCCAGCTTTACTTGAAGTCCCTCATCCATGTCAAGTTCGTCACTGAGCCACCTTGAGTTGTCTGTCGACCCATTCAGATCGAACCAGTCAATCTGTACATTTCTCGGATCTTGTTCATCGTAGAACTGCAGATTATCCAAGTCTTCTTCCAACTTTGCTAGATCATCCAGAATTTGGCTCGGGCAATCCTCCCAGACTACACTGACTCCCATTCCTGTCGGTAGCTCTACAACAGGTTTGGCCTGATTAGTTGGCACAATATAACAACATGGGTTGTATTCCTCCTCATCTAAATCCACGGAGCCCTCAGGCACTGGACTGATATTCTCATTCTCCACCAAGGCTAGCCTACCTTTATCTATCACAATCACCACCACAGGTTCGGGTTGGAATGTGGACGCGTTCATCGTGCACAAGTTTGTGCTTTCAGGGATGAACAACGCCGGCTTAGGTAGGTGGACAGGGGTGACATATATATTGGGGTTGTAAAGGACGACCAGTGTATGGATGAGGTTTATTTGCCAGGGTAGAGGGACCTGGTTATGTGGTGGGAGGGGATTTGTAGTGACATTGGGTTTTTTAGGAGGTGGTATCACTTATTGTCAATGAGATCTTGAATCTCATGACGCAATCTGAAGCATAGATTAGTGTCGTGACCATGCTGTTGATGAAAAACACAATATTTGGCCGAGTTGTGTTTAAGAGGGAGATGATCGGACAATGAGCGTTGTTCTAACGGTTTTAGATGCCCTTTTCTGATTAGGACCCTCAGGGCCACAGATAGAGACATGTAGAGTGGGATGAAAACCCTCTAGCATCGGGGTTGGTGCCTCGAGGTTTGTGAAGTTATATCGGATGTACTGGCAAAGGGGTTGGCAGTTTTTGGTGTGGTGGTGACCATACCAACATCGGAAGGCCTTGCAGCTGCACTACTACTCGCAGTCACATTAGAACTGCGTATGAAAGCCCTCTCGGTCTGCTCTTTCTCATGGTCTATTAGACCCTGCTTCAGTGCATCCTCTATCTGCACCCCTATTTCGTGGAGGTCAGCAAAAGTAGACAGAGGTAAGACTATCATTTTCTGTAATAGTCTTGGTTGCAGATTATGGACCACCATTCTGATCTGGTCCTTTTCAGCCAGTTGGACAGTCATCACAGAAGCCTTGGCCCTCCACCGCGTGACAAAATCGGAGAAGCCCTCCTTTGATTCCTGGCGAGTTGCTTCGAGATCACGAGTTGTGACCTCGATTTGGTGTTGTAGGAGTATTGCGCTATGAAGGCCTCGACCATTTCTTCCCAGTTTCTCTTCACAGAGTCTTCAAGTTTAACATACCAGATGGTCACTATACCTAACAAGGTCCAGTCGAAGAGCGACAACTTTTGTAGTCTGGTGAGACCCATGGGTTGTAGGATGTCAGAGAACAGCCGTAGATGGACCATAGGATCCCTTAAACCATCAAACTGGTCTATATGCGGCATTTTGAATCTATCTGGCAACGTCACCACCGACTCAGTATAGCCATCCTCTATATCAGGGATCGAGTTCACACCTTGTGCCCGTTTATAGAGCTTCTCCAGCTTGCTCATTTTCAGTGCAGTAAGGTTGACCTCGAATTCAAACGGTGTTTCTGTTTGGTATGCTGGTGCTTTGGAGGTCTGGAGTGGAATCAGATCCACTGGAATGTCTGCATTTTCCTAGACATTAGCTATGGGAGCAGTAGCTTCGGGTACCGGAATGTTTACAGGAGGTGGATGGGATACTGAGGCTGCTGCCTACTACGATTGTTATTGTTGTAGCCTAGCAATCAACTCAGCCTGCTGGGCTACAATTTCCGCTTGGCAGGTGGTGACTTCCGCTTGGCGAGTAGTATCTAGCTGCATAGCCTCAATAGTTTGGTAGAGTTGTTAAAACATATCTTCCATGTCAGTTGGAGAATTTTGAACAGCCGGAACCGGCGAATACTCTCTGTTTGGAGTCAAAGTAAATAATTGGGCCTGACTGGGCACAGGCGGGGTAAATGGTGACTGTTATGTTGGCGAGTTTTGTCGAATCCTCTTCCGTCTAGTAACCGGTGGGAGTGAAACAAACACTGGTTGTCCCCTGACTAGATCCCTAGATCTACAAATCCTTCTAACTCGAGTCCAGAGTGCTTGGGGGGTAACAGACTCATCTAAAGTAATGGTGAAAGACTACCTTGCAAAAAGAAAATAAAGCAAAAAGAAACAAAAATAAAAAACCGCATAGCACCTCGGCTTTAGACAGAAACAACACACAGTTGCAATCATAAGCTGGATAATTGTACTCAAACAATGATTTCTGTCCCAAATTTGTGCCCTAAAACTGATACCCAGATTTGCAACTGATACATACATTCCTACAGAGATTTACTTTAAAGCACGTATCAAGCAAGTGAGAGCCAAAACACCCCTATGATGGGGTAGGGTTACTCTGTCCTAATTTCATTAGGAACTAGGGATTCACTACACAAACAAGCGGTTTCATACAATCCTGCACTTGGGAGAGCAACTTGTCCTAGTTTGGAACAATCTCTACGGCTTCCGATATGCAACTAGGTCGATTGGTAAAAAAAAAGGGTACCTCAGCAAGACTACCTAATATACCTCTCACACCTAACACCGAGAAGTGAAAGGTGGATCAAACGCTACAGCGGTAGTCTAGATCCAAGGGTTGTGTTCCCATCGTGGCAGAGCTCGCAACCAGTCAGCCTTTTGGCAAGCTTTTCCAAGCAAGCCTCTGGCAAACCGACCAGGAATAGCAGATGGTAAACACTGTGACTTTGGCGCATCGATGCAAATGCAAATGCAAAGAAATACATAAGTGTAGATAAAACAACATATCATGAGTTCGAGTCAAGTTCTCTAAATCCCTAGCAGAGTCGCCAGAAACTATGGACTCGACTTTTTCGCCCCCACCTATCGGAAAGGGTTTGAAAAGAACGCCTCACAGTTCGAACTCCTGCGGTTCTGAATCTAGTCTTACAAGTGCAATGTGAAACTGATAATTACCAAAGAGTCCAATCCGGCAAATCTTTTTGAAAAATTAATTTTAAATCAAATAATGCCAAAATTAGACTACTTTGCTAGATACAGAGTCGCACCTAATATTTTGTTTTTGGAAAAATTTAGGAAACCTTGACTTGTGCCAAAGGCCACGTGTTTGTCATTACCAAAGTTACCTCGGCTCGGGAAGTTAGGTACGAGAGGGAAAGGTCCTAAAATGAGCACCCCCGCTCGCCCGATCAAAGATCGGCCTCTACTAATCATGATATGATATTTTATAAACATTATGTGTTCTTATTCCGGTTATTAAACTAGCTTTACTATGTGACGCACACATGTAAGTATAGACTAGTCACAAGACTTGGAACAATTTAACTCATGTTTGTTTTCGAAAATGATTTGAATTTGCCACTCTCAAGTGGGCTTAAAGACGTGGATTTGCCACCAAACATAGTGGGCTTAAAACATGATAATTGCCACAACCAAGTAGGCTTAAAATGCACATTTGTTGAATAATTCCAATTCAAATAACAAGCCGTCATCCACAGGCATTCAAGCAGTTTAGCATTTAAGCACATAGCCTCATGGCAAGCATGTGAATCATGGCAACATGGCAATCATACTCATGTAAGTATGCTAAAGTATAAAACTTATCGAGTACTCCAAGCCAAAACAAAAACTAGTTAGAAAAATGCATGATTTCTAACTATGTTAAATGACTAATGCAACACATGCAATGGTGTAACTAAATAGGCTAAGCTACTTAATCATGGTATTTGCAACATTTTGATAGCATGCTTTAAAACACATATTCAAAGAAGTATTGAATTTGGAATGCAGTTTGAATGATGCGCTGCGCCTCGATGCATGCAAGACAAAATGAATGGATGCAAACATGGAAGCATAAGGCATGCTAATTAAAAATATCCCTAATCTAACCATCAAAAGCGATTAAATAAAAGGGAGAAAGACGTGGGGTTGGAAGACATACACACACGCACACACACTTATTACAACATTACACCCTCACAAAGGAGGGTCCGAATGAGTATGCTAACTAGCGACACTAATTAAGCTAACTAATTATTACAACAATTGAAATGAATTAACTAACTTAGTTAATTAATTATTATAACAATTGAAACGAATTAACTATTCTAGTTAATTAATTATTACAATATGATATTTAACTAACTATTCTAAGCTAATTAAATACAAAGCAATTAAACTAATTAATTAGCTACCATTAATTAACTAAACAAAACAATTAAATGGTCTCGAGGGGTGAAGGATGCATGCTTGGTTTCTCCACCTGAAAAGCCACCGCCTTGCCATTGAACGCCTCTGTTTGCACATTTTTGAACACCAAGGAAGCTACCAACTTCCAGAACACCTCTGCTCCTCTTTTTCATCACACTGAGCAACTTTCTCCATTGATGGCTGGTCGGCTACCAATGGTGGCCGGTCGGCCACCCCTGCCCTGAACTTCCTTTTGCTACAACAGGGAGCAAACAGAGGCAAAACAGTGTATTCTCAAGGAGTGTTTGTACTGTTACGCTCCTTATTATCATACAAGTTCAAATGAGTGTAACTCTCGGCTCTCAAACCATCAACCAAGCATTTTCCATGCATGATGGCTAAGGAACCAAGCTTGTACAAGCTTAATGAGTGCAAAACAAGACTCAAAAGGACCCCCACCATATCATGCATGATTAAGGGTGATGGTGACCAAGGAAAGTGGCACATTTCATCACCTTGAGTATGAAATGTCCCATTTTCCTCATGTTCGAATTAACATCCGATTCGAACACATGCAATGCAACATGAAAGATGCTTATCTTGCCTTTTTTACTTGTTCATTTTGTTTACTCATTTTACATTACCGATTCATTCTTTAATCGATTAAGCCCATTGGTGAATGTCTTCTAAAGCGAAAGAAGTGTTAACTAAGGGGTAGTTCAAGGCATGAGGAAAGCTTCATGGCGTTGGTAATGAACCCTCAAAAGAGGATTAAACCCTTAAGCATGAGCCTTAACTTCAAGCTTAAACAACCCTAAGGTTGAAACAACCCTCAAACAAATGAAAAAGTGAAGCAAAGAGGGAGGTTGCGGAGATGTTAAATGCTGGAATTAGGCATGAAAAAGCATTAAAACATGCAACCAAGACACACAAATGATGCTCAAAGCCTAGAAACACTAAGCTAGTGAAGGAAATTACACCACAACTATACAAAACAAAGCTCAAATGGCCCAAACAGCCCAAAACAGAGCTAAAGTAGGTCAAAACAGAGGCAAAAACATGCTAGACTAAAGCTAAGTTAGGCTAGAAAAACATGCTAACATGTGAAGCTAACTGAGCATGCAAGCAAGACACAAGGAGGGGAGGCTAACCCCTCTAATTTTGGACTTCAAAAGAAGGTTTTTGTCACTAAAAAACCTCTGAATTTCAGTGTTCAAAAGACCCAAAAAGTTTGATTTGAATGTGATGAAAAATGGTGCAAAAGTCTAAACCATTAAGCATCAAGAAGGGTGGATTACCCCTTAACACAAGATAGCCTCAAACCATCATTTTAAGCCTCAAAAATAGAGTTTTTTATAGTTGCAAACCAGCCCAACAACAATACAAAGGGATGGCAAAACAAGTATTCAAAGCAAGTATACTAATCAAGTAAACTACCTCTTGAAGCTCAAGCACAAATTAAGCAACAATCCAAGCTTAAACCTTCTTCTAGAGCACAAACAAGACTCCAAGAGACCTCAACTCCAAGGTGACCAAGATTGATTAAAGGTTGATGTGCAAAAGTGTAGAGAAACTAGATTTTAAGGAACAAAATAACAAGAGGGAGAAAGAATTCTAGAGAGAGAGAGAGATTTGTGGTCTAAAATGTCTAACCTTCCAAAATGGGGAAGGAGCCCCCCTATATATAGAAAATCAAGTCTTGAGCTTGAATACATCCTACCATACATGTGTATGAAGATGCAGCTCAGTGAGCAACAGCTGGCACAACTGGCAAACTAATATCTGGAAAAAGGGACCAATGGCCGTCGGCCACCACTGGTAGCTGATAGGAAGAATCCATGGCCTATAGATCCCAGGGTTGGCCGACAGGTCACCCTCTTTTCAAGGCTAGAGACAACAAGCTCTTGGTCCAAAAACTTGCACAAAACAGGCAAGGTTTAGAGGCTCAAAGACAAGGCGTTCCGCTGAGGACTTTGGGCACTCAAAACCAACGCAAACAAGCACAATCATCGAGTGCACAAATGATGACGTCCAAGTCGTGAGGTCGGTCAAAAATGGGGTGTCTACAGCAAGCTGTTTCTACAGAGGGTGGTATATTCAATCGCTTCATAGGCACCATTAATAGGAAGCCACACTTATGCCTAATTAAGTATAAGAATTGGCATGAAGTGCCAGATCAATATAAAGAAGATTGTTGGAATATTATTGTCACGACCCGAACCCGCCCCTATGGGTTAAGGACATGACCGGCCAGTAATCCTGTGATTACCTACGGCCTCAGACTGAAACAAGAAGAAGACTTGTCAGAGTAAAGGGGCCAAACGGAAGCAAAAATTAAAAACTTTGTCCATAGAGCCGTGCTTATATGCACATCAAACAAACCATACTCAGATACGTTAATAACCCACATCAAAGGTACATTTTCACAAAATTCATTACAGATAGGATCATCCAAACTAAGTCAACCCATGAAAACTATATACAGACGTATTCAAAACTTCGCCAACCTGACAAAATGTAAATATATAACAAAAAGGCGAAGACGGGTCTCATGCATGAGACACAAGGGCTGACTCTCTCAAAACCTTAGTTGCTCCCTACAGACTTCACTGAGGCTGGGTCTGGACTTCTCTTGGCTCACCTACAAACACATGAATGAGCGTGAGCGAAAGCCCAGTGAATAATATCAAATATGACAGTTACATCACAATATGTAGAACAACATGTTCCAAACGGCCTTGGGCCCAATTCATACTTCTAATTAGCAAATATATATGACTATACGAAATGCAAATCAAGTAACTGTAGTTCCAACATTCTGGCCTTTGGCCCATTTGGGTTTCCATTCATGGCAAAACGGCCTTCGGCCCATTCACTTAAGTCGAAACGGCCTTCGGCCCATTCATTTTTGTCAAAATGGCCTTCGGCCCATTCATTCATGTCAAAACGGCCTATGGCCCACTCGTTCATGTCAAAACGGCCTTCGGCCTACTCATTCATGTCAAAACGGCCTTCGGCCCACTCACATGTGTCAAAACGACCTTTGGTCCATTCATTTACATCAGGACGACCTTTGGTCCATTCATTTATATCAGGACGACTTTTGGTCCATTCATTCACATCAAAACGACCTTCGGTCCATTCATTTATATCTAAACGACCTTTGGTCCATTCATTCACATCAAAACGACCTTCGGTCCATTCATTTATATCAAAACGACCTTTGGTCCATTCATTCATTCCTGTCAGACTTTTGTCCACAATCCCAATTAACAACTCATAAAGTTTATAAGGGAATAAACAATTGGACATTGACAAGCTTTCAAATATTGATATTACTCACAGTGATCGGCTTGTGGATTCGCCCTGGAGCTTGACCCTACGCATTCCATGCACACAAAAGGGTCATTAACAATTCAATCCGTCCCTTAATTCACATATTCCTCTTTAGGCTTTATTCTTATCTCATTAACTCATTTATAATGTTTAACACACGCCTAAGAGTGATTACAAGTGAAAGAGAACGGAAAACGAAACAAATAACGCATGAACAAAATTCCAGAAATTAGGGTCCTCGCTCGAGCGTGTACTTACCCGCTCGAGCGGACCCTTAAGGCCTGCAAAAGTACTGGTTGCATGAAAAATGCGCTCGAGTGTGGAATAGAGCGCTCGAGCTGAAGGCCTATCTACAAAACTCCACGCTCGAGCGTGAGGAGTCCCGCTCGAGCGGACATCCAACTCTGCAAAAGTGTTGGGAGCATGATTTTCCCGCTCGAGCGGCCATTACCCCGCTCGAGCGGACATCAAAATTCTGGGTTTCCCAGATTGTGTTCTTGAGCTCCAAATCGGTTTTCCAGCTACAATACTTGCATGCAATGGCTCAAATTACACATTTACACATGCTAACATGCTACTAATACAAGATTACAACACCAGGAAGCTCAATTTCATGATTTATCTACATGCATGTCCCAAAATATCTCAAACCCATCAACAACATACTCAAATTCAAACATTCAAGACTTATACTCCCATGATTTGTACATGCATGTGGGAGATGCCCATCATTCTCAACTTAGATGGTACAAATGGCGATTACAACATGAGTTTCAACCAAAACTCTACATGAATCATGTGTTTCAAGCTCAAACATGCAGATTCAAAGTAATTTCTTACATGCATGAGTTCCAAGACTTCAAACTCAACAAAAATCAACTTATTACATGCTCTTTAACACTCTATCAACTTTGAACTTACAAATTACAAACAAGAGTCCATGAATTTACTTACTTAAGAGCTTCAACCCTCAAGCTCTAGCCAAATCTTGAGCTAGGTCTTCAAATTCCCAAGTCTTGAGCCCAAATTACACAAGTCTCTCCCTTTCTCTCTCTACAATCGGCCCTCTCTTCTCTTCTTTGAGTTTAATATCAGTCAAAATGAGGCTAGGGAGGGAGAGATTGAGTGTTTAAAGCTTGACAACAAAATCCACTAAAGCCAAGATTATAATAATAAAGTAGTTGGGCTCTAATTCATCAATTTAATCGGTTTAATCTAACCCGAATCAATTTTCAATTAAATTTCACCGTAGGCTCTAAAAATTATGCCAATCACAATGGCGTAATCAATTTCGAGTTCTGTGGCCGATAAGGCCTCCAATTTAATTTCCGAAGCTGTAAAATCAAACAGATATTCCTACGGTGAACAGATAGAAATTCAAAACCACATATTTTCACATAATGGCATACAAAACCATGCTAAACACATAACCATAAACAACTTAAGGACCAATTAGCATAATACAGAACAGGGATGTCACAGTCTTCCCCCTTTAGGAAGTTTGGTCCTCCAAACTTAATTTACCTTCGTCGGGAAACAAATGTGGATAGCGTAGTCGCATTTCCTCCTCTTTTTCCCACGTACCATCCGTCCCATAGTGTTCCTTCCATTCTACTTTCACCATTGGGATGGACTTGTTTCTCAATTCTTTCACTCGTCGGTCAACGATTCTTTCCGGCCACTCTGCGTATTCCATATTCTCATCAATAGCTACCCGGTGGTAATCAATCACATGTAACGGGTCTCGGAGGTAACCCCTCAACATCAACACATGAAACACGTTATGGATTTGCTCAAATCCCGGTGGCAAAGCAACTCTATAAGCAACTGGACCAAGCCTCTCCAAAATTTGAAACGGCCTAATGTAACGGGGCGACAACTTGCCCTTTTTCCCAAATCTAACCTGGCCTTTCATCGGAGAAATTCGAATGAACACATGGTCGCCGACCTCATATTCAAGAGGTCTTCTCCGAACGTCTGCATAATTCTTCTGTCGGTCTTGAGCTGTTTTGAGCCTTTGCCGAATAGTTTTGATCTTCTCAGAGGTGTCTTGTACAATTTCAGGCCCAAGCAAAGCTCTGTTCCCGACTTCTGTCCAACAGATAGGTGATCTACACCTCCTACCATACAAAGCCTCGTATGGTGCCATACCGATGCTCGAGTGGAAGCTATTATTATAGGCAAATTCTGCAAGTGGCAAGTAATCTTCCCAACTCCCCTGAAAATCCAAGGCACACATGCGAAGCATATCTTCCAAAGTCTGTATTGTTCGTTCTGACTGCCCATCTGTCTGTGGGTGGAATGCAGTGCTGAACCTTAGTTCTGTTCCCATAGCTTCCTGCAAACTCTTCCACAATCTAGATACAAATTTCGGATCTCTATCCGACACAATGGATACCGGAACTCCATGTAAACGGACAATTTCATCAACATAAATAGTAGCCAACCTGTAGGCAGTAAATGTAGTTTTGACAGGCAAGAAATGTGCGGATTTAGTCAGTCTATCAACTACAACCCAAATAGAATCCATACCTCGGGAAGTCCGAGGTAGGCCAACAACGAAATCCATAGTCACATGTTCCCACTTCCATTCAGGAATAGGGAGAGATTGAAGTAGACCGCCTGGCTTCTGGTGTTCAGCCTTAACTTGCTGACACTGAAGACACTTGGACACATATTCTGCAATCTCTTTCTTCATTTTAGGCCACCATTAGGTTTGTTTCAAATCCCGATACATTCTATTGTTACCCGTATGCATAACAAATACGGATCTGTGGGCTTCATCTAAAACCCTCTTCCTTAGCTCTGGAATATCTGGGACACATATTCGGTTTCGAAATTTCAACATTCCATTCTCGACACTGAACTCTGCTTTTGGGCTTACTTCAAATTCATCAATTGCCTTTCTGAGGAACTCATCTTCTTTCTGTTTCTGCTTGATTTCATCAACAATTGTCGGTTCGGCTGTAATGGCGGCTATCAATCCGCCCTGTTCACATACCACCACTTCAATTTCAGACTTTTCAAAGTCTCGCAAAATCTCCCTTTGTTCAGTAAGCAAACAAGCCATACTCCCTGTTGATTTTCTGCTCAAGGCATCAACCACTGTATTAGCTTTCCCGGGGTGGTACTGAATCTCTAGGTCGTAGTCTTTTATCAGTTCTAGCCATCTTCTCTGACGCATATTCAACTCCTTCTGCGTGAAGAAGTATTTCAGGCTCTTGTGATCCGTGTAGACTTCACACTTTGTCCCATACAGATAATGCCGCCAAATTTTCAAGGCAAAAACAACTGCGGCCAATTCTAAGTCATGTGTTGGATAGTTCTTCTCATGTGGCCTCAACTGTCGGGCGGCGTAAGCAATAACCTTTCCGTTCTGCATTAACACACAACCCAAACCCTTATAAGATGCGTCACTGAAAATCACAAAATTTTCCGTACCTGAATGCAGTGTCAAAATTGGTGCAGTGGTCAATCTTGTCTTCAATTCCTGAAAGGCTGATTCTCTTTCACTATTCCACTCAAATGGTTGTCCTTTACGTGTCAATTGGGTAAGAGGCACAGCTAATTTCGAAAAGTCCTTTACAAATCTCCTGTAGTACCCAGCCAAACCCATAAAACTGCGAACTTCTGTCACATTAGTTGGTGTAGGCCAATTCACAATTGCTTCTATTTTCTGCGGGTCCACCGAAATTCCTTCCTTGTTAATCACATGCCCTAAGAAAACAACCTCATCCAACCAAAATTCACATTTCTTTAATTTAGCAAATAGTTTTCTTTCCCGAAGTATTTGTAGAACAGTCCTCAAATGATGTTCATGTTCAAGTCTATCTTTAGAGTATATTAAAATATCATCGATGAAGACAACAACGAACTCATCAAGGTAGGTTTTAAAAATTCTATTCATTAAGTCCATAAATGCTGCCGGAGCATTAGTCACTCCAAATGGCATAACAAGAAACTCAAAATGACCATACCTCGTTCTGAATGCGGTTTTCTCAACATCCTCTGCTTTAACCTTCAGCTGATGATACCCGGATCTCAAATCAACCTTAGAAAACACCTGTGATCCCTGCAACTGATCAAATAAGTCATCAATACGGGGTAATGGATATTTGTTCTTTATCGTTACCTTGTTCAATTCCCGGTAATCAATACACAGGCGCAAAGTACCATCCTTCTTCTTTACAAATAACACTGGTGCACCCCAAGGCGAAGTGCTAGGCCGGATAAACCCTTTATCAAGAAGGTCTTGCAACTGTTCCTTCAATTCTTTCATTTCGGCAGTAGCCATTCTGTAGGGGGTTTTAGAAATAGGCTGGGTGCCTGGCACGATCTCAATAGTAAACTCTATCTCCCTGTCTACCAATTCCCCTGGTAATTCATTCGGAAACACGTCCGGAAATTCTCTAACAATAGGAATATTATTCAATTCAACATTCATGGATTGTTCAGTCAATACATAACACAAATAACCCTGGCACCCCTTCCTGATCAATTTACATGCTTTCATTGCAGATATCAAATATGGTGGAGGCACTACCCCATTTCCCACAAACACAATCTCTTTCTGTTCTGGGGGTTTAAACACAACCCTCTTTGTCACACAATCTATAGTGGCACAATATTTGGTCAACCAATCCATGCCAAAAATTACATCGAAGTGTCCAAAGTTTAAGGGCAACAAATCTACGTATAGGGTAGCATCCTCAATATGCATGTCACACAACCGATATATATAGTCACATAACACAGATTCCCCCGATGGAGCAGACACACATAACAAATATGGCAACAATTCTAGGGGTCTTTTCAGTCTAGATGCAAATGCATATGTCACAAATGAGTGCGTCGATCCAGAATCAATTAATACAAAGGCATCCTGATTACATATTGAAATAGTACCTGAGACAACGGCATTGGCGTTCCGTGTATTGCCCGGAACGAGTGCAAAAACTCTCCCCTGTCTCACTGTATCCCCAGTAGTAGCAGATCTCAAAGTGTTTCCCGGCTTTGGGATCGATGCAGTGGAGCTAGCAGCTATCTTCCCACTATTCTGATTACAATCTTGGGCTGTATGCCCTTGTTTTCCACACGTAAAACAGGCTCCCGATGCACGGTAACAGACTCCACGGTGCCTTTTGCTACAAATGTTGCACATGGGAGCTGTGTCTCGGGAAGAACTTAAAGTAGTCGAGGAGCCCATGTTTTGCTTTTTCAAAAATTTCTTCTTCGAAAAGAAGCCTTGTCTTTTGTTACCTTTCCATTCGGTTGTTGGCTTAGCTTGTCTAGCTATGTTAGCCTCTGATATGATGGCTCGATCAAGCACCCCGATGTAGGTCTCCAACTTCAGGACATTCACTCTCTCTAGGATGTCACTTCGGAGCCCACCTTCAAAATGCCTTGCCTTCTTATAATCAGTGTCAATTATGTGTGGTGCGAACCTGGCCAACTCAGTAAATTTGGCCTCATACTCAGCTACAGTCATGCTGTCTTGCTTGAGTTCCATGAACTCTGCCACTTTCCTGTCCCGGACACACTGCGGAAAGTACTTGTCATAGAATATCTCTAAAAATTTCGCCCAATCAACATCCCTGTGGTTTTCCCTCATCAACATCCACCATCTTCTCGCTTCGTCTTCTAGCATAAAGGTGGCTAGAAGCACTTTCTGTGTATCCGAGCACGGAAATACTTCAAACAGTTTTTCGATCCCAAGCACCCAAGCTTCGGATTTTAGAGGGTCTAGTCCGCCATGGAACTATGGTGGTTTCATCTTCTTAAACTCCTTGGTGAGGGCGATTATCCAATCATCATTTTGATTATCTGGCACAGGTGGTGCCGGAGGTGGAGGTGGCGGGTGTGGTTGCTGCCACTGTTGTTGCCACTCCTGTTGCTGTCTCAAAGCTTCTGCCATTTCTTGGATCAGTCTTTCCATTTTGTCCAGTCTGGCAGTAGAGGATTCCTCTAACTCATCACCTCTGGTTCCCACCATCTGATTAAACTTGCATTATATTTCATACAAAAGGTACACAAGTACGCATACACTAAGGAGCACATATTTCAAGATAATTTGCAATGCCAGTAGTTCACAACTTACACATATAATTATTCATAACAAAACATTTAAGCATATAATCAATGCTTCCAAACCCGTACTTATCACATGAATGCATCCTAGATCTTATCTAGACGCTTATTGCTCTTTTGGACAAGTGTGTGAGTTATTAACTCGTTCTCTGATACCACTCTGTCACGACCCGAACCCGCCCCTATGGGTTAAGGACATGATCGGCCAGCAATCCTGTGATTACCTACGGCCTCAGACCGAAACAAGAAGAAGACTTGTCAGAGTAAAGGGGCCAAACGGAAGCAAAAATTAAAAACTTTGTCCATAGAGCCGTGCTTATATGCACATCAAACAAACCATACTCAAATACGTTAATAACCCACATCAAAGGTACAGTTTCACAAAATTCATTACAGATAGGATCATCCAAACTAAGTCAACCCATGAAAACTATATACAGACGTATTCAAAACTTCGCCAACCTGACAAAATGTAAATATATAACAAAAGGGCGAAGACGGGTCTCGTGCATGAGACACATGGGCTGACTCTCTCAAAACCTTAGTTGCTCCCTACAGACTTTACTGAGGCTGGGTCGGGACTTCTCTTGGCTCACCTACAAACACATGAATGAGTGTGAGCGAAAGCCCAGTGAATAATATCAAATATGACAGTTACATCACAATATGTAGAACAACATGCTCCAAACGGCCTTGGGCCCAATTCATACTTCTAATTAGCAAATATCTATGACTATACGAAATGCAAATCAAGTAACTGTAGTTCCAACATTCTGGCCTTTGGCCCATTTGGGTTTCCATTCATGGCAAAACGGCCTTCGGCCCATTCACTTAAGTCGAAACGGCCTTCGGCCCATTCATTTTTGTCAAAATGGCCTTCGGCCCATTCATTCATGTCAAAACGGCCTTTGGCCCACTCGTTCA
The DNA here is from genome assembly GCF_055761805.1 of Camellia sinensis. Taxonomy (NCBI): domain Eukaryota; kingdom Viridiplantae; phylum Streptophyta; class Magnoliopsida; order Ericales; family Theaceae; genus Camellia; species Camellia sinensis. The sequence goes on from NC_138975.1 coordinate 132,487,264, forward strand.
TGTCAAAACGGCCTTCGGCCTACTCATTCATGTCAAAACGGCCTTCGGCCCACTCACATGTGTCAAAACGACCTTTGGTCCATTCATTTACATCAGGACGACCTTTGGTCCATTCATTTATATCAGGACGACCTTTGGTCCATTCATTCACATCAAAACGACCTTCGGTCCATTCATTTATATCTAAACGACCTTTGGTCCATTCATTCACATCAAAACAACCTTCGGTCCATTCATTTATATCAAAACGACCTTTGGTCCATTCATTCATTCCTGTCAGACTTTTGTCCACAATCCCAATTAACAACTCATAAAGTTTATAAGGGAATAAACAATTGGACATTGACAAGCTTTCAAATATTGATATTACTCACAGTGATCGGCTTGTGGATTCGTCCTGGAGCTTGACCCTACACATTCTATGCACACAAAAGGGTCATTAACAATTCAATCCGTCCCTTAATTCACATATTCCTCTTTAGGCTTTGTTCTTATCTCATTAACTCATTTATAATGTTTAACACACGCCTAAGAGTGATTACAAGTGAAAGAGAACGGAAAACGAAACACAGAACGCATGAACAAAATTCCAGAAATTAGGGTCCCCGCTCGAGCCTGTACTTACCCGCTCGAGCGGACCCTTAAGGCCTGCAAAAGTACTGGTTGCATGAAAAATGCGCTCGAGCGTGGAATAAAGCGCTCGAGCTGAAGGCCTATCTACAAAACTCCACGCTCGAGCGTGAGGTGTCCCGCTCGAGCGGACATCCAACTCTGCAAAAGTGCTGGGAGCACGATTTTCCCGCTCGAGCGGCCATTACCCCGCTCGAGCGGACATCAAAATTCTGGGTTTCCCAGATTGTGTTCTTGAGCTCCAAATTGGTTTTCCAGCTACAATACTTGCATGCAATGGCTCAAATTACACATTTACACATGCTAACATGCTACTAATACAAGATTACAACACCAGGAAGCTCAATTTCATGATTTATCTACATGCATGTCCCAAAATTCTCAAACCCATCAACAACATACTCAAATTCAAACATTCAAGACTTATACTCCCATGATTTGTACATGCATGTGGGAGATGCCCATCATTCTCAACTTAGATGGTACAAATGGCGATTACAACATGAGTTTCAACCAAAACTCTACATGAATCATGTGTTTCAAGCTCAAACATGCAGATTCAAAGTAATTTCTTACATGCATGAGTTCCAAGACTTCAAACTCAACAAAAATCAACTTATTACATGCTCTTTAACACTCTATCAACTTTGAACTTACAAATTACAAACAAGAGTCCATGAATTTACTTACTTAAGAGCTTCAACCCTCAAGCTCTAGCCAAATCTTGAGCTAGGTCTTCAAATTCCCAAGTCTTGAGCCCAAATTACACAAGTCTCTTCCTTTCTCTCTCTACAATCGGCCCTCTCTTCTCTTCTTTGAGTTTAATATCAGTCAAAATGAGGCTAGGGAGGGAGAGATTGAGTGTTTAAAGCTTGACAACAAAATCCACTAAAGCCAAGATTATAATAATAAAGTAGTTGGGCTCTAATTCATCAATTTAATCGGTTTAATCTAACCCGAATCAATTTTCAATTAAATTTCACCGTAGGCTCTAAAAATTATGCCAATCACAACGGCGTAATCAATTTCGAGTTCTGTGGCCGATAAGGCCTCCAATTTAATTTCCGAAGCGGTAAAATCAAACAGATATTCCTACGGTGAACAGATAGAAATTCAAAACCACATATTTTCACATAATGGCATACAAAACCATGCTAAACACATAACCATAAACAACTTAAGGACCAATTAGCATAATACAAAACAGGGATGTCACAATTATTGAGGTAATTTTCTAACTAAAAGTATTTTGTGATAATTCTACTATCATATGCATGTGAAAAAGACTATCTTCCATGCTGTTATAGTTGAAGTAAAAATAAAAATATGAGAAGTAGGCAAAGCAATGCACAAATTTAGTTTATATTGTTTTATTGATAATTTTTAGATTGTTCATAACATGAAAAAACATACAATTGTAGTCCAAGTTTGCTATTCCTCAAGATGAGAGAAGGGATATGATTAGGCATCGAACATTGAAGTCAATGGGAGAAAAATGGAGAAATTCGAATTGTAATTTAAAAGCAAAGTATTATGATGAGACAAAGATAGCAACACAGATAGTAGCTACTGCGCCTCTAATGGTTAACCGTGAGCACTATGCTGACCTTGTCGCGTATTGGTTTTCAAAAAAAGGACAGGTATGCATAGATGTATGTTTTCTATCAAATAATGCAATGTCATTATATTATTTTTTCTAACATACTGTTATGCATTTATGAGTGAAGGAACTTATTACGACCAATAAGGAAAGCTGACAAGAGCAAACAAGTGCACATACAGCAGGATCTAAAACTTATGCACAACATGCATACAATATGGTATTTCAAGCTTCATTCCTTGTTTTATAGTTTTGGTTGGCACCTTGCATTATGATTTTATTCTCAAACAATATGATTGTTACATAGGAGCAAGAAGATAAGATTGCACTAGATCGAGCAAAATTATATATACCACTTCACAAAAGGAAGGATGGGACATCGGTAAATGAAGCAATAACTACAAAAATTGTATGCCCACTTAATAAGTTACGTTTTCAAAATTCTAATGTTTTTGTGGCAAACAATCACTCGCTCTTTCTCTTCTTCTTATTATTTTTCCCATTTATGCTACAGGAAAAACTAGAAGATTTGATGAGGTCACAACCAAGTAGCTCTGAAGGAAATGTTAGTGGACGGATATGTTGGTCACCAAATGATATTTATTCTCAAGTGATGGGTAAAGAGCGTCATGGTCATGTTCAAGGTTTAGGATTTGGGCCCACTCCTTCCAAGCATGGCTTCATGTGTAATAGTTGTGACGAGTTAAGAATGGTTTCAAATGAAGAGAGAATGAGAGACAGTGTTCTAGTGATTTCCAGGTATAACTACATGTAACATATTTATCTAAATGATGTATTTATTATACGTTATCCTTTTCTAAATTTATGCATACTCATGTAAACTTTATTTTATAAATTAGGCGATAGATGGATCTAGTGGCATTCCGGACCAGGCTTCTCTATAAATACATCAAAGATCCTCTTTTGGGAGTCATGAAATGAAACCTTTTAATCGGGTTAAGCATCATTACAATGCACATACATTGACAGAAATGTAGAACCAATGTTAATGACTTCTTTACCAATAAATTGTTAGTTGGTTTGGACAAAATTAGGATTTGATAGGTTGACTTTCTACTTTGCTTCCTTTACTGGCATTTGTAAAAATACCAAGCAAACCAATGAAATAGAGAATTGGGTAATCGAACAAATTTGAATATTAGTAATGGATCAAATTGTAATATACAATTAAAAAACAGACCCTTGGATGCTTCTATTGGTTGCTTGATTTTGTAGTTGTTACTAATGTTTGGCTTTATTGGTTGATTCAGTCCAAATGCCAACCTATTGGCATCTTATCTTTTATTCGGATATGTTTAACATCCGAGCTCTTTGGAGTCTGCCCTCAGGATATATAAAGAAGGAGAGTCTTATGTTCAAGGGCACATTGAAAATAAAATATAGTATCACAGATAACATGAGTAATAACTTCTTTTCATCTACAAAAAAACAAAAGAACATCTGTTTGTAAGAGTCTTTTAATTGTAATTTTTATGTTTATAGTATATGAATAAAAGTCCATTTTCAAAACTGTTGTTTTTCCATAATATAATCCTCTTGTTGAGTGATACTCTGACTATGAGAGATTGAGAGTAAGATGAGGCAATGAGGCTATTAGTGATTACCTATAGGCAAGAGACCACTTGGGAAAACAAAAGCTGAAAGTAAGATCCAAACTTAAAAGGCCTTGTGGAAAGTGTTCTTCATCAGAGTTCTATACTTAGGAGTAATAGCAGAGGCGAGGTGGGCACATATTTAGATATAATTTCCTAGACATTAATAATTGTTAGTTGCTTGCTTTCATGTTCTAAGCCCTTGTAGACACCCCATTTTTGTCTACCCGCAAGGCTCGAGCGCTTTGCTCGGTATACTCGATGATGAAAGTGGTGTTGTGCGTAGTTCAACGTCTCAACGAAGGGGCTTTGTTTAAGCTCCAAAATGTTCCCAAACCTTACATATTCCCACTCATTATACCCCATAAATCCTTTTTTATACATTATACCACCCTGTGTTGAGTTTGAAACAGGGAAATAGGGGATCTCTTTGAGGCCCGGCCGTACCTCATTGAGGGCCGGTAGTGGCTATTGATGGCCGGCCGTGCCTTAGTAGCGAGAAACACTGTTCTGGGCAGGAGCCACCAACTGTCCATTTTTGAAGATATTTATGACTCCTCTTGCTCAAATTTTATAAAAACGAAGTTGTATTTCTGTTTTGAGGGTTGAAGAATTTCTAAAAAGCTTATACACCTTCTTGAGAGCTTCTTCTTCTTGTGCAAGCAACCTTTGAGCAAGCTTAGAACCTTGAACCTATATCCATACACCATATACACCCTCAAACCTTAGCCTAGGAATCTTGGTTGATCCTTAAGCATCAGAATTCAAGCTTGAGAGTGTGTATGGACTTAGTTTGATTCACAAACAAAAGCTTACTTCTTTGAGAGGTATAAGCTTGCTATCTCTGTTTTAATTCTTGTTCTATCTATTGCTATCTAGTTCTTGTATTTTTTGTGTTGTCTTGATCTTCCTTCAAGGGTCTAAGCTTGGGTTTAGAGAGTTACCAAAGGGTGGAGAGAGTTAACACCCTTTCTTAAACCTTCACTTATAGCTCAAACCCTTGCTTTTACACCTTTTCCTTTGCTTTCTAAATTGATTTTCAGAGTTTGAAAGAGGCTAAAAACCATGCTTTGAGGTTTCAAAAGTGGTGGTTGGGGAGGAGGGGGGGTTAGCCACCACTCTTTGTTCTTGTTTCCTAGCCTTATTTTCTTTCTTTGTTATTTAGCTTTTTAGGCTCTTTTCATGCACTTTGAGCTATTTTTTTCACCTATTAGAGGCTATTTTAGGGCTGTCCTAAGTTGTTTAATTAATTCATGCTTTGATTGGTTTGCTTATTGTCTCACAAGTCTTTATACATAGCTTGTTGCATATTGTTCTTGGCCTTTCCTAGTCTAATTTCCTTGTTTAAGAGCATTATTTTAATAATCAACTTACCATTCATTTCTTTCATTTTAGAGTTGTGTCAATCGGTTGACGGTTACTCAAAACATGAATTAGAGATTTATGCTTAATGGCTTAATCTTTACGGAGGTTCACTGTCAATGACATAGTCTCTTTTTCATGTTGAGAGTCACTTCCCGTTTGACATGTTTCTCACTTAGAGGACGTAATCTTTAGTGGACGTAACAATTATCTTGGACAAATGGGTTAAAGAATGGCAAAGGCTAATGAATTAGGCTTAAAATGGACCAACCAACATAAAGAAAATGAGTCATATTGCTTAGGGTTCGGTCGGACGTTATGCCAAGTCCATCGTGTCAAGGGTCATTATACGTCAATTCATGATGTTTTGATGAGCGTTGAAGTGTCTCTACCTCCCTCTTTGAGTTTACTCTATGATAGGCGGGAGGGGTGGTTGCTGTTCATCGCATTCATTGAATTTTGTCCAAATTGAGGCCAAAATCATCAAGCAAACAATTTGCTCATTGATGGTTTTGGAAACAATTTCAACCTTCTCTTGAGGCTTCCCCATGACAGAGAAGTGTGAGAAGGACAAACAGAGTTCAGAATAACTCTGTCTGCACTGTTTTCACTTCAGAGCACAAAATAAGATTTTGCATAAATTAAGGCACGACTGGCCTTATTTAGGCCCGGCCGGGCCTCATTGTGGCGCAACCAACCATCAATGTTTGGTCAGCAGTATGTTTTGCAGAAAACAGAGGGCAATGGCTAAAGGTGAAACAGGGTAGTGGCTGAAGGTGAGACAGAGCAGGCCTAGGCAGAAAGAGCTGTTCTTGGACACTATGCATACAACCCTTGTGCATCCTTGCTTACATCATTGTTGTAAATTAATGCTCTGAGTATTTGTTGTAATTAATTTATTATTATTGTTACAATTAGTCATGTTGTAATTATTGTTGTAATTATTATTATTGTTTAGTTGTAATTGTTATAGCTAATTAACTTAGATAGTTAGTTTATTTCTCATAATTATCCTCATTGTAATAGAGTAACTAGCTATTTAATTCATTGCTTATTTATTCGTTCGGTTTTGTAATAGTTATTTTAATTCAGACTCTCAAACTTTGATTCGCATCCTCTTGCACGAGGGCAAGTGTATAATAAGTTGTATGTCTTCCAACCCAACATCTTTCTCCCTTTTACTTATTTGCTTACGATAGTTAGTATAGAACATCATTTTTCAAATTAGCATTCTTATACTTTGCATCCATTGTCTTGCATGAATCCAAGGTTCGGCTCATCATACTAACCCAATGTTAGTGTTCAAATTCATTACTTGAATACGTGCTTTATCGCATGTCTTGAATGGAATCATATGCCGTGTTCATAGCCGAGCCTACAAATTACATAATGTGTGCATTGCATTTAGTCATGTTGCATTAGTTAGGAGCATGCATATTTTCTAATTATTTTGCTTTGTTTTGGTTCGAAGTACTAGGTGAGCAATTTTGAGCTTTAGCATCTTGTATCGAATGTTTGTGTTTCCATGCCACGCATATTTCCATGAGGCTAATTGCTTCAATGATATACCAATTTGAATGCCTGTGGATGGAGGCTAATTGCCAAAATTGGGATAAATTGAGTAATGTGCATACAAACTCACCTTTTCAAGTGACGTGTATTAAAAACAACTTTTCAAATAAAACATAAAATCAAAGTGTTCCAATCTTCGCAAAATAGTCTATACTTATGTGTGTCACATAGTAATATTAGTATAATAAAACTGGAACAAAAGCATTTAACGTAAATAAAAATTACATCATGATTAGTAGAGGCCAATCTTTGATTGGGCGAGTGGAGTGCTCAATTTATGACCTTCCCCTCTCGCACGTAAGCTCCCGAGCCGAGACACTTTGGTGATGACGGACAAGTGGCCTTTCGCACGAGTCTCGGGTTTCCTAAATTTTCCAAAAATATTTAGGTGGCGACTTTGTAATCTGGCAAAGCAGTCCATTTTTGGCACTTGATTCAAAATCGATTTTCCAAAAGAATTACCGGATTTGGACACTTTTGTGTTTTTCTATTTCACATTGCACTTGTGAAATCAGATTCAGAACCACGGGAATTCGAACTGTAGGGCTAGTCGTCTTCTGAAAGGAGCACGAAAAGCAAGCTATAGTTTCTAGCGACTCTGCTGGGGATTTAGAGAAGTTGACTTGAAACTCCCGATATGAAATTTTATCTACACTTATATGTTCTTTGCATTGCATTTGCATGGTTACTTTAAGTCACTGTGTTTTTCATCTATTATTCCTGGACAGTTTGCTAGAGGCTTGCCCAAAAGGCTTGCCAAAAGGCTGATCGGTCATGGGCTCTGCCATGTTGGAAACACAGCCCCTGGATCTGGATTACCGCTATGCCGCTTGATCTTCTTTTCACTTCTCGGTGTTAGGTGTGAGAGGATATTAGGTAATCTTGCTGAGGTACCCTTTCGACCATTTGACCTAGTTGCATATAGTGAAACTATAATGACTATTCCAATTTAGGATAGGATGCCACCTATTTGCAGGATGTTGTGAAACTCATTGTTTGAAATAGTACAACCTAGATCATTTCAAAAATCTAAGACAGGGTAACCCTACCCCCTTATAGGGGTGTTTTGGTTCTTTTACTTGGTATGTGCTTTTACAGTGAGACTATACAAGATGGTTCATATCAGTATGAGTTTGAGAATAGAGTTCAGTGGAGATTACGGTTCACCTGTGTGTTACGACTGTTGCGAATTGGGGCCGAAGTGCTGTCCGATTTTGATTATGTTTTTCTTTCTTTCTTTTTGCTAGGTAGTTTACATCATGTGTTTTTCTTTCTTGCTAGAGAGAGAGATAGAAGAGTTTCGACCTTGGTTGTGTGTAAAAATGAGGTTTGAGTTTGTTTTAAACAAATGTGTCGCGTGGCTTTCCCGATTCTGCCCTTGCCACTATCGAAGCCCGGCCGGCTGTTTTGACGCCCGACCGTCCCTCAACGAGGCCTGATCGGTCCTTAATGCGAATTCATTCCATTTTGTTCTTTTTATTTGTTGTATTGTGGAATTTTAATCTATATATATATATATATATATAATAACAAAAGCAAATAGAAGAAAAAAACAGTGAATAAGATAAAAGAAAAAAAAACAACAATGAGGGAAAAAAACAAGGAATAAAAACAAAAAAAAAAACAAAAGAGAAAAAAGATGAGTGCAAAAATTATATATATAAAAAGAGAGAAAAGAAAAAGAAGAAAAAGAAAAAAAAAACAAGGAATAAAGGAAAATGAGAGAAGAACAAGGTGAGTGAAAAAAAAATATATACATAAAAATGAGAAGGAAAGGAAAAGAGAGGAATTTTGTTCATTGTTTTATTGTGTGAGTGCATAATTTGATTTATTTGATTCTTGATTTAATTTGTTTAACCTTATTTGTTTAACTCATAGTTTAAACTCATAACGTGATTTGTTTTGTTTAAAACTTTTAATTTGTTTAAAATGTTCTATTAGTTTATATATTGTTTTGCCTGAATCGTAGTCTGTTCTGTTATGTCGTAAATAAATGATATTGTATGTGCAGTTCATTTAGAGGAGCTCCAGATAAAATCATTCGTGCCACAGTAAAATCATCATCCATTGTACAATCAAATCAGAATGTGGTGCGTTGTGTTCAAATTAAAGCCCATTGTTTTAACACATTGGCAAATTGGCTTTCGCTTTACTACATTGCGTTGATTGTATTGATCTTATGTGTCTCTGTGTAGATTATGTGTTTACTTCTAATTCACATTTATGCATTGTGTCTTGATTTGAATTATCTCCATGGACTGCATTTTCCGAGGCCTTCTTGGGGGGAGATAGTTTCGCTTTACCAAATTCTAAAAATTTGTTTGTTCTTTTATTGATCCACCTTTCCTCTTCCCGCGTGAGATGCGTTAGGATTGTTTACCTGGGTTAAAAACAACAGGCGTGTCCTGGTGTTCACACCACCTTTTCTCCTCTTACGTGCGACGCGTGAGGATTGTTTGACTCGGCTACAAGCAACAGGCGTGTCCTGGTGTTCACACCACCTTTCCTCTTCTCGTGTGTGACGTGTGATGATTGTTTACCTTGGTTAAAAACAATGGGCGTGTCCTAGTGGTCACACCACCTTTCCTCCTCTGGCGTGCAATGAGTGAGGATTGTTTACCTTAGTTAAAAACAACGAGCGTGTCTCGGTGTTCACACCACCTTTCGTCCTCTCGGGTGCGATGCGTGAGGATTGTTTACCTCGATTAAAAACATCGGGTGTGCCCGATGTTCACACCACCTTTCCCCCTATCGCGTGTGATGTGTTAGGATTGTCCAAATCTGTTAAAAATGACAGGTGTGCTTATTCATTCACATCACCTTTCCTCCTCTCGCGTGTGACGCGTTAGGATTTTTTGCTCGGTTAAAAACATCGGGTGCACTCGGTGTTCACACCACCTTTCCTCCTATCGCATGAGACGCGTTACGATTGTTCATCTCGGTTAAGAACAGCAGGTGCGCCTGTTTGTTCATACCACCCTTCCTCTTCTCGTGTGAGACGCGTTAGGATCTCAGTTGAAAACCTCGGGTGCGCTTGATGGTTACGTTGCTCTTCACCCTTCCTACGTGAGGCGTAGTTAGATCTGCATTTTCTTACATCCTTTCTGTGTGAGACGTAGTTTGGTTTGTGCTTTCTTTGTCCTTTCCACGTGAGATGTGTTTGTTTATTCATTTATTTCCGTGTGAGACATGGCGGGGTTTATTTTGCTTTGATTTATGCTTTCGTTCAACGTCGCGTTCTTGTTAGATTGTAGCGTTGTTTCACTGCTTCTTGTTTCATTGCATTATTTTATTGCATGATCATAAGTTATTTGCTGCATATCATTTTGCATTTTTCCTTTGATTTCAATCTTTGCATTTATGTCTTGATTTCTTGGTCAAGCCTTGCGGCCTCGTCAAATGGGTCGTCTCTGGGCTTTGACATTCATTCACGTCACTTTATGACTTCGAGCTCTGTCAAAGAGGGGCAACAGTAGACACCCTATTTTTGACCGCCCGTAAGGCTCGAGCACTTTGCCTGGTACACTCGATGATGAAAGTGGTGTTGTGCGTAGTTTGAGGCCTCAATGAAGGGGCTTTGTTTAAGCTCCAAAACAATCCCAAACCTTCCATATTCCCACTGATTATACCCCAGCAATCATTTTTTATACATGTAGACACCCCATTTTGATGGTCCTTACGACTTGAACGTCCTCGCATGCACACCCGTTGATGAGCGTATTTGCTCGCCAAGTGCTCGAAGTCCTCAGCGGAATGCCACAACTTTGAGCCTTGCACCCCTGTCACCTTGTTTTTGGACCAAAACATTGATGTTTCGAGCTTGAACCTTCTAGCGACCTGTCAGCCACCATCATGGGCTGTTGGCCATGTCTCCTGGTTGTCGGCCATTGGTATGGCCAGTCGACCACCAATGGTGGCCGGTCGGCTATCAGTAGTGGCCGATGGCCACCAGTGTGTTTTGTTGATATTTTATGCCAACTGTTTGCACAGATGCATGCATCTACGCCTACGTGTAGGGCTGGATCTCCTTGTATGTAATTCATGTTTTCTATATATAGGGGGTCCCCTCTCCCATTTTTAGGGTTAGAATTTTTGGAACAAATCTCTCTCTCTCTCTCTTTCTCTCTCTACATTTCTCTCTCTCTTGTAAATTTTTGTATATTAGCTTATATATACTACACTTTTGCCTACACCTCCTTAACCAAAGTTTTTTTACCTTTGAGTTTAGATTCCTTGGACCCTTCTTGGAGCCTTTGAAGTTGGTTTTGGCTTGAATTGTTGCCTAGAATTGATCTTTGCTTCAAGAGGTATAACACTTGCCATTTTACTTTGCTGTGCACACTTGTTTTTATATCTTTTTCCCACTGTTTTTAGGCTGTTTTTGGGCTATAAAAACTCTATTTTTGTGGGCTGAAATTGGTGGTTAAAGGCCATTTAAAGGTTGGAGGTGGTTCGTCTTTCTTTATTCCTTATTTCTATGGCCTTTCCACCTTTGTTTCGTATTTTCAAACCATTTTCTTTTGGGCCTTTGAGCACTGAATTTCAGAGTATTTTTAGTGGTGAAAATCATGTTTTGAAGTCGAAGTTTAGAGAGGTTAGCCTTCCTTTCTTGTGTCTTGTTTGCTAGCCTAGTTAGCTTTATGTGTTAGTTTATTTTTCTAGCCATTTGTATCTTAATTCCAGCATGTTTTAGGCTTTGATTTGGATTGTTTTAACTCTGTTTTGGGTTGGTTAAGTCATTTGGGTCTTGTTTTGCATGCTTATAGTGTAAGTGTCCTCACAAGCTTGGTATTTTAGGCCTGTAGATACCACTTGTTTGAGTTGATTGCATTGTTTTCGTGTTTTTCTCACTTAATTTTTGCAAGCATAATCTCTGCAACCTCCCTCATTTCTTCACTTTTTGTTTTCTTTGAGGGTTGTTTCAACCTTAGGATTGTTTAAGTTTGAGATTGAGGTGCATGCTTAATGGTTTAATCCTTTTTTGGGGGTTCATTATCAACGACATGATAATTCTCTCTTGCCTTAAACTACCCCTTGTTTAACACTTCCTTATCTTTTAGAAGACTTACTCACCAATGGAATTAATTATTTAAAGAATGAAAGGGTAATTAAAATGAGTAACTAAAGTTGAAACTAAAATTGTGCAAAGATAAGAATTTGATTGTGTTTCGGTGCATTCAATCGGACGTTAATTGAACACAAGGAAAATTGGAGCATTTCATACTCAAAGTGATGAAATTTGCCAAGTTTCCTAGGTCTCCATTGCCCTTGATCATGCATGATAGGGTGAAGGATTTAGTCTTGTTTGTGCATTGATTAAACTTGTACACCTTGGTTCTTTAGCCTTCATGCAATGAAATTGCTTGATTGATGGTCTTTGAACCAAGTGTGTCATTCATTTGAGCTTGTTTTGATGATAAGGAGGGATACACAGTACAAACAATCCTTGAGAAATACACTATCCTGCTTTGTTTGCTCTATGTTGCAGCAAGGAAGTCCAAATCAGCAGTGGCCGACAGGCCATCATCAGTGGTAGACCGGGCCCCAGTCGGCCACCAGTGAAAATTCAGTAGTGTCCTTCTGAGACAGAACAAAGCTGGTTTGGAAGTGGAAATCAGTGCAAGTGTCCTATTGAGCAACAGAGGCATACAGCAGCAAAATAATGACTTTTCGGGTGGAAACCGCGTTCATGCATGAGTTCCTCATCGATCCTTGGGGTCTGTGTTGTAATAGATTAGTGTTATGCTTAACTAGTGGCTTTTGTGATAATTAGTTAGAATAGCTAATTCGCTTCGTGTTGTAATTATAATTGATTAGCTAGAATAATTAATTAATTCGGTTTGTAATAATTAGTTAGCTAGTATAGTTAGTTAATTAGTTCAATTTGTTGTAATAATTAGTTAAGTAGTTTAGCTAATTCAATTTGTGTTGTAATAATTAGCTTAGCTTAATTAGTTAGCTAGTTAGTTCATTCGGACTCTCCTTCGTGAGAGCGTAATGTAATAATGTGTATGTCTTCCAACCCCACGTCTTTCTCCCTTTTATTTATCCGCTTTTGATGGTTAGATTAGGGACATCACATTTCAATTAGCATATCGTATGTTTACATCCATTCATCTTGTATTACATGCACTGAGGCTCGGTTCATCATTCTAACTGCATTGTTGTTTCAATACATTCTTTGAATACGTGCTTAGATCGCATGTTATCAAAATCAATTCGTATGTCATATTAGTAGCCGAGCCTGGTAATTGCATATTGTATGTGTTGCATTAGACATTTGGCATAGTTAGAAATTATGCATTTTTCTAACTATTTTGTTTTATCTTAGCTTGGATTACTAGGTGAGTTTTTAGTGCTTTAGCATACTTTCATGAGTTTGAATGATTGCCATGACTAGTATGCTTTCCATGAGGCTAACTGCTTAAGTGCTATAGCTGCTTGCATGCCTGTGGATATAGGCTTGTTGCTTGAATTGAAATGATTCAATGAATGTATGTTTCAGCCCACTTTGTCAAGTGGCGAATTCACAAAACTTTAAGCCCACTTTGTTAAGTGGCAAATCAAACCCTTTTTGAAAACAAACTTGAAATTGAATTGTTCCAATTCGGACAAAATAGTCTATACCTTGTGTCACATAGTAAATGCTAGCCTAATAAACCGGAACAAAAGCATATAATGTTGATAAAAATCATATCATGATTAGTAGAGGCCGATCTTTGATCGGGCGAGTGGGGGTGCTCAAATGCATTCATGACCTTCCCCCCTCGTACCTAAGTTCTCGAGCCGAGACAATCTTGGTGATGACAGACACATGGCCTTTGGCACGAGTCATGGCTTTCCTAAATTTCTCTAAATTAAAATATTTAGGTGGTGACTCTGTATCTGGCAAAGTAGTTCATTTTTGGCATTTTTTTTATTGAAAATTGATTTTCCAAAAGATGTACTAGATTTGGACTCTTTGGTGTTTATCAATTTCACATTGCACTTGTGAGATTAGATTCAGAGCCCTGGGAGTCTGAACTGTAGGGCTTATATTCGCCTTCCGAAAGGGGGCACGAAAAAGGCGAGCTACAGTTTCTGGCGACTCTGTTGGGCATTTAGAGAATTTGACTCGAACTCATGATATGATATTTTATCTACACTTATATATTTCTTTGCATTGCATTTGCATTGATGCGCCTAAGTCACTGTGTTTGCCATCTACTATTCCTGGACAGTTTGCCGGAGGCTTGCCTAAAAGCTTGCCAAAAGGCTAACCGGTCGTGGGCTCTGCCACTATGGGAACACAACCTTTGGATTTGGACTACCGCTGTACCATTTGATCCTTCTTTCGCTTCTCGGTGTTAGGTGCGAGAGGTGTATTAGGTAGTCTTGCTAAGGTACCCTTTTTTGACCAATCGGCCTAGTTGCATATCGAAAGCCATAGAGACTATTCCAAACTAGGACAGGTTGCTAACCTGAATACAGGATTGTGTGAAACCACTTTGCTTGAATAGCCAACCCTAGTTCCTGACGAAACTAGGACAGGGTAACCCTATCCCCTCATTGTGGTGTTTTGGCTGTCATTTAATTGGTATGTGCTTTTAAAGTGAAACTCTACAGGAATGTGCGTATCAGTTCCAAGTTTGGGTATCAGATTTGAAGGAAGAAATCAGTGTTGAGTGCAGTTTTGTAGCTTTTGATTACAATTGTGTATTGTTCACATCTAAGCTGAGGTGCTGTACGGTTTTTGATTTTTTACTTTCCATTTGCTTTATTTCTTTTTGCAAGGTAGTTTATCACAATTGCTTCGGATAGTTTGAATATCCCTCAAGCACTCTGGACCCGTTTAAGGATACTTTACAAATCCGGGGATCTTGTTAGGGGACAACCTGTGTTTGATTCACTCCCATCGGTTACGAGACGAAGGAAAGTTAGGCATAATTCACCAGTTCAGCAATCACCTGCATCTAGTCAGGCTCAATCTTTTACATCTAGGCCAGCAAGAGATCACTCGCCTATTCAGATGACTCAGTACCCTACAGTCAGTATGGAGGACTTGATTCGTCATCTCCAACAAACAGTGGAAACCATCCAGCAAGATGCTGCTTGCCAAGCTGAAGTTACAGCCCACCAAGCTGAAGTAATAAACAGGCTGCAGTAACAACAACCACAGCCGGCCGTGGCTTCTGCTTCCCATGCACCTCCAGAAGGTATCCTAGCACCTGGAATCACTGCGAATGCCCATGCTGAGAATCAGGGCAACCTAGCAGAGCTGATCCCACCACAAACCTCCAAGGCACCAGTGTACCAAACCAAGCCTCCCTTTGAAGTCAAAGTTGACCCGACTGTACTGAAGGTCAATAAGCTGGAGAAGCTTCTTAAGCGAGCACAGGGTGTGAACTCAATCCCTAACATCGAAGATGGATACACCGACTCTATAGTAACTTTGCTGGATCGGTTCAAAATGCCACATATCGACCGGTTTGATGGCTCTGGGGATCCCACAGTTCATTTGCAGTTGTTCTCTAATATCTTGCGGCCAATGGGCCTCACCAGACTTCAAAAGTTGTCTCTTTTTGGTCGGACCTTGTCAGGAATAACGGCTATCTGGTATGCGAAGTTGGAGGATTCAGTAAAGCGGAGCTGCGAAGAAATGGCTGAGGCCTTCATCACACAATACTCATACAACATGCAAATCGAGGGCACAACCTATGATCTTGAGGCAACCTGTCAGGAGCCAAATGAGGGCTTCTTAGACTTTGTAATGAGGTGGAGGGCCAAGGCTTCAATGATGACTACTAGGCCGTTAGAGAAGGATTAAATCAGGATGGTGGTCTACAATCTATAAGGGAAATTATTGCAGAAGATGATCGTCTTGCCGTTGTTCACATTCACTGAGCTCCATGAGATAGGGGTTAGATTGAAGATGTAATGAAACAGGGGTTGATAACTGACGAGAAGGAGTAGGCCAAGAGGCCTTTTGCTCGCAGTTCCAATGCAACCACCAGTGGAAACACAATTGCGCGGCCATTTGATGTAAATATTGTCACCACTACAGCCAAGACCGCCAACCTTTTTGCCAGCACAACTCCACAAACCTCAAACAACCAAGCCCGAACCCAAAGGGTTTTCACCCCAGTCTACATGCCTTTATTCCAAGCCTTGAGGGTACTGATTAAAAGGGGCATCTTAAGCCATTAGAGCCTCGCCCATTACCCGATCCTCTTCCACCTAAACACAACCCAGCCAAATACTGCACTTTTCACTAGCAGCACGGTGACGACACCGACCAATGCTTCAGGGTATGTCATGAGATTCAAGATCTCATCGACAACAAGGTAGTAGCACCACGTCAAAAGCCAAATGTAACCACCAACCCTCTCCCAGCCCACAACCAAGTTCCTCTACCCTGGCACTTAAATCTAATACATACACTGGCCATCCCTTATGACCCTAGCGTATATATTACCCCTTCTCACCTACCCAAACCGGCTGCGTTCATTCCTAAAAACATAGACTTGTGCATGATGGACACGTCCACACTTTAACTTGAACCCGTGGTGATGACAATGGTAGAAGGAGAAAGGTTGGCCTTGGAGGAAAAATGCTAGTTCATTTTCTCAGAGCTTTGTGGACTTATTTGAGGAGGTATATGACCCATGCTGTTACATTGTGCCAGTTGATCAAGCCAAGCCCGAAGTGGTGTTGTCAACAATAGTGGAGGTCAATGTGGTTTGGGAGGATGGCCTGAACCAAAGTCTGGATGATCTAGCGAAGCTAGAGGAGGACTTAGACAATTTGCAGTTCTACGACAAACAGGATCAAGGGGATGTGCAGATTGACTAGTTTGATTTAAATGGGTCGACGGACAACTCAGGGTGGTTGAGTGATGAACCCAACCGGGAGGAAAGAACTGAAACAAAACCAGAAGAAAAGAAAATAAGAATAGCTGTAGTGGCTGGAATGGCCGAGAAAAAGAGAAAACTGCCGAAGAGCACTGGTATCAAGAATTTAGCTCAGGAACTGGACGCCATGAGTACCACGAATACAGAATAGGAAGCTGCGTTAAAGTAGTTTGTGCAAGAAAGGGATCAAGACAAACATGAAGTTGGAAAAGCCCAATACCCTGCAGGGGATGTTTTTGATGAGAGAATGATTAGAATGGAATCAGACAATTGCTTGTCGGTTGCCAGAGTTGTATGGTGGGAAGATGATGATCTACATCTGGCCTACACTGATGAGGATTGAGATGAGTCCCTGCCAGACAATACTTGGTACTCTGAAGAGGTAGACCACATGACGAGGAGTGGGCGGTATTTCAAACCCCTATATTTAGACCAAGCCGAAGCCTCTGGGAAAGATAAGGAGGTTGAGAAGCAAAAAGAAAAGCAGTTAGAGCAAGAGGCAATGCTGAAACAACTAAAGAAAATTCAAGCCGATATTTCAATCTGGGGTTTGTTTATGGCTTCTCGAGTGCATCGACAGGCTGTACTATCAACAATAGACAGGGCCAAATTATCCATTGATACGACTCCTGAACAGCTTATGGGGTTAGTTTTCCCAGGAGGCGCCATGCCAACTCTAACCTTCTCAGACAAAGAACTGTCGCCGAAAGGCTCAACACACAACAAACCTCTGTACATATCAGTGGAGTGCAGAGAAAAGTGGGTGCTAGTGGTATTGGTTGACACCGGGTCAGTAATCAACGTCTGCCCATCTTGCATAGCTTATACCATTGACCTGAAACCAGCAAATTTCGTGCCTACAACCTAGGTGATTCGGGCGTATGACAATATGAGTAGAGAGGTTATGGGCACGGTACAGTTCAGAGTTCAAGTGGGCCCAACTCAATAGGATATTGAGTTCCATGTCCTGGATGTGCCGGCAACTTTCAACTTACTACTAGGGAGACCCTGGTTGCACTAAGTAAAAGTTGTCTCCTCTACCCTTCACGAAATGCTGAAATAGCCCTATGGGAAGGGAGTGGCGATCGTCTTCAGGAATTCATCCATCTATCCGCCGCTAGAGGTAACTACACCTATGTTGGAAATTGTTCATGGCGAGGAGGATATATTCTTTTCAGGATTTACTCTGGCCGAGGCCCGAATAGTGCAAACCATCTTGGCATCAGATAAGGGCTTGTATGTTAGCGCCCAATCAATCTATTTCATGAACAAGCTCCAACATCTGCCAGGAATGGGGCTTGAAAGAAATGGCTGGAAGGGCGCCACAACATTGGCCGATGTGCTACATAATTTGCATACCTTTGGTCTTGGCTATACGCCCATTAAAGAAGATTGGGTCAGGAAGAGAAAAGAGATGACAGGCAAAGCTAGAGCTAAGCAGACCGGGAAGCATTATGAGTTCGTTCACAGGCTAATTCAGAGGACGCTAAATGGTCATTTTGTTCGGGAGGGTGAAGACTTCCCCTTTTGTGGCTTTTTTGAGACCTGGTTGAATTCTGAGAAGCAACGTGTTCCTGGCTTTGAAATTTTCTTTGACTTGCAGCTGCAAGACAGTGATACAAAGGAAAAGGCCGAACCAACTGTTGAAGCTGAGAAGAGTATGGAAAATGACTCAGACAACAACAAGCTTGAAGTACGGGCAGCATTGGCATGTCTCTTTTCAGATCCTCCTGCCGGCTCAGAGAGCTTGGGGGATAACCTGACAATCTGCATGTTCGGGGACCAATCGAGTGTGAACCTTTCTAGCAACATTTTGGATACATCTAAAGCACCATCTCTCATTTAGCAACTGGAGGAGGGCTACCTGTCTAGTAGTTCTAAGTCGCGTAGTTTAGACTCGACTTTCTTTGTGCCCCCCCTTTCGGAGAGGCGCGAATTGGTCTACTACAGTTCGGACTCCTGTCACGGTTCTGAATCTAATCTCACAAAGTGCAATGTGAGACTAATAAACACCAAAGAGTCTAATCTAGCAAATCATTTTGGAAAATCAAATTTTAAATCAAATAATGCCAAAACTGGACTACTTTGCCAGATTACAGAGTTGCCACCTAAATAATTTATTTTTGAAAAATTTAGGAAACCCTGACTCGTGCCAAAGGCCACGTGTTTGTCATCACCAAACTTACCTCGGCTAGGGAACTTGGGTACGAGAGGGGAAGGTCATGCAATGAGCACCGCCACTCGTCTGATAAAAGGATCGGCATCTACTACCATGATATGTTGTTTTATAAACCTCATGTGTTCTTATCTGGTTATTAATCTAACTTTACTATGTGACACACACAAGCAAGTATAGACTAAGTCGCGAGAATTGGAATAAAACAATTCATGTTTGTTTTCAAAAATGGTTTGAAAGTGCCCCTCGCAAGTGGGCTAAAGCACGGATTTGCCACCAAATATGATGGGCTTAAAAAATGATTTTGCCACTTTGCAAAGTGAGCTTAAAACTCACAATCATTGAATTTTCCCAATTCAGGCAACAAAGCCTTCACTCACAGGCATTCATGCAGTTTAATCACTTAAGCATATAGCCTTATGGCAAGCATGCTATCATGGCAACACTCACACTCATGCAAGTATGCTAAAGCGTAAAACTTACAGTGTACTCTAAGCCAAAACAAAAGCTAGTTAGAAATATGCATGATGCTAACTATATTAAGATGCCTAATGCAACACATGCAATAATGTAACTAAATAGGCTCGGCTATCTAAGATGGCATATGAATGCAACAATTTGATACACGTATTCAAATAAGTATTAAAATACAATGCAGTTTGAATGATGCGCCGAACCCGGTGTATGCAACACAAATGAATGATGCAAACATGCAAGCATAAGGTATGCTAATTGAATATAACCCTAAACTAACCATCAAAAGCGGTTAAGTAAAGGGGAGAAAGAAGTGGGGTTGGAAGACATGCACACACGCACGCACACTTATTACAACATTGCGCCCTCTCGAAGGAGGGTCCGAATAAATAAGCTAAGCTACTCTAAGCTAAGCTAATTATTACAAACCAACTAATTAACTATGCTAAGCTAATTAATTATTACAAACCAACTGAATAATTAGCTACACAAACTAATTAAAGTACAAAATGTATTAAGCTAAATAATTTACAACATATGTATGAATTAGCGACAATTCTAAACAATTAAATGGCCTCACGAGCGAGGGAGGCATGCATGCTCGGTTGGCTTCCTCCTAAAAATGCCATTGCTTTGCCATCGGATGCTTCTGTTTGCACTTGCCTTAACCTCTGAAAGTTGCACCAACTTTCAGACTACTTTTGCTCCAACACAGGAACACATTTTGAACAACTTCTCTACTAATGGCCAGTCAGCTACCATAGGTGGCTGTCAGCCACTACTACTGGCCGGTCGACCACTGTTTGTGGTTGTCGGCCACCCTTTCCCTAGAATTTTCCTTTTTGCTACAATGGAGAGCAAACAGAGGCAAAATAGTGTATTCTCACACAATATATGCACCATTACCCTCCTTATCATTTCTCAAGCTCAAAGGATTGTAATTATTGGCTCTCAAGCCACCAACCAAGTATTTTCAATGCATGATGGCTAAAGAGTCAAGCTTGTACAAGTCAATGAATGTACAAATAAGACTCTAAGGACCACCACCCTATCATGCATGATCAAGGGAGACGGAGACCAAGAAACGTGACACGTTTCATCACTTTGAGTATGAAAAGTCCCCCATTTCTTGTGTTTGGATTAATGTCTGATCCAAACACATGCAATGTATCACAAATGGTTATCTTACACAAGTTTTACTTGGTTCATTTTATTTACACATTTTGCATTACCGATTAATCCTTTAACCGATTAAGTCCAATGTAATTGTCCTCTAATAAGAGAGGGGTCAACCAAAGAATGGTTTAAGACATGAGAGAGATCATGCCTTTGGCCAGGAGGAACCCTCAAAAGAAGGTTAAAGCCATTGGGCACAAGCTCTATCTCAAGCTTAAACACAATCATATGGTTAACCAACCCTCAAAAGAAATAGAAAAATGAAGAAATGAGAGAGGTTGCAGAATTTCAGTGCTAAAATGGCATGAAAAATAGTGTTACAACATGCTGGCAACACGTGCACAACATGTTCAAAGCCAAAAACATCAAAGCTAGTGAAGAGCACTACACTAGAAGCATGCAATATCAAGCTTAAATGACCAAACCAGCTCTGGATAGAGCTTAAACATGCCAAAACAGTGGCTAAATCATGCTGGAATTGAAGCATAAAAAGCTATAAAAACATGCTCATGTGTTGGTTCGCAAGCTAGGCTCAAAACACAACTCTCGAAAGCAATGAAAGAGTGAAGTATGTGAGAGTGTGACAAGGCTATATGCACTGAAATCATGTATAAAATGATGCTATATCATGCATTCAACACATGCACAACATATTAAAGGCCTTAAAACACAAAGTTAGTGAAGGCATTTACACTATAGCTATACAAAGCAAGCCTCATATGACCAACAAGGCTCAAAACAGAGCTAAAGCATGCTAAATCAGTAGCAAAAACAAGCCGAGATCAAGTCTCGAAAGGGTAGAAAAACATGCTCACATGCTAAGCCATCTACACATGCAAACAAGACACAAGGAGGGGAGGCGAACCCCTCCTGTTTCGGACCTCAAAACATACTTTTCACCACTGAAATTCCCCTAGAATTCAGTGGTTAAAAGGCCAAAAACATGTTGTTTCAAAAGCTTTAAAAGATGGCTCAACATTGAGCAAACAAGCTACAAAAGAGGGTGGACCACCTGTAACTCCAAAAAGGCCTTAAACCACCATTTTTAAACCTTAAAAATAGAGGTTTTTGTAGTTGAAGAGTAGGCCAAAAACAGTATGCAAAGGTGGCCAAACAAGTGTGCAAAAATAAGCTTAAAAGGGGTTAAGCCTATACCTTTGAAGCACAGCAACAAACAGCCACTTTTTGAGCCAAAACCAGCTTTGAGAGCTCAAATAAGACCTCCAAGAACCTCAGCTACAAGGTAGTCTAATTTGGTTAAGGGGTTGTATGCAAATATGTAGAGAAAACTCACTTTCAAGCACTAAATAGGAATATAAAGAGAATTCTAGAGAGAGGCAGAAATTTTGTAACCCTCAAAATGGGGGAGAGACCTCCCCTTATATAGAAATGCAAGCCAAAAGCTTTCTTTCATCCCTCCATAGGCTTTCAATGATCAACAGCTGGCACAATTGGTACATAAAATATCTAAAAAAATGAGAAAAATGGCCGTCGGCCATTAGTGTAGCCGACCGGCCACCACTAATGGTCGGCAGGCACAAGCTATGGCCGATGGACAATGGGGATGGCCGACAATCCACCCTATCCTCTAGATTCAAAGCAACAAGCTCTTGGTCCACAACCAAGCACAAAACAGACAAGTTAAGAGGCTTCAAGGCAAGGTGCCTAGTCGAGACCTTCAGAGACTTAAAATGAACACTAGCATGCGAAATCATCGGGTGTTCAAAAGATGACGTCCAAGTCTTGAGGATGGTCAAAAATGGGGTGTCTACAGTTGCCCCTCTTTGACAGAACTCAGAAGTCATGAAATGACGAGAGTGAATGTCAAAGTCCAGAGACAACCCATTTTTGACAAGGCCGAAGACTTAGACAAACAAGCAAGATAACAATATAGATACGCCCACAGGTTGGGGCAAAATGCAAACGACATGCACAACGCAGAACATAACTTATGATCATGCAATGAGGGCTGTAATGAAACATCTAGATGCAAATGTTGTGCAAAGAAATGCTACAGCAAACTCGTACATAAGCAAGTTAACACGAGCAAAGCCACATCTCATGCAGAAAGGATGTAAGAAAATTATGCAATCCTAACTGCGCCTCACGCAGAAAAGGCAAAGAAACACAACTGTCGGGCGCACCCGAGGTGTCAAATAAGATCCCAATGCGTGGCACACGCGAGGAGAGAAATGGTGTGAACCTAGGGACACACCCCAAGGTTTCGAACCAGAGAGAACAATAATAACAGGTGAAACACATCCAACTATTATGCAATCGAAACAAAGAGTGGTATAAGCATCGGGATCCGTCCAGATGCATTTAACCAAAGCATCCTAACATGCCATGCGCGAGAAGGAAAAGGGAATGATGCAAACACCAGAGGGTGGTATAAACATCAGAGCACACTCTAATGTTTCTAACCAAAACAGAGAGGTATAAGCGTCGAAACATATTCAAAATGCTTCTAACCAGAAGAGTGGTACAAATATCGGGCATGCAACCCAATACTTCTAACTAGAGGGGTGGTATAAGCATCGGACACACGTCCCAAATGCTTCTAATCGAAAGGGTGGTATAAACATTGGGCACACAACCCAATGCTTCTAACCGAAATGGTGGTATAAACATCGAGCACACAACCCAATGCTTCTAACCAACGAGGTGGTATAAACATCGGGCACATGTCCCAAATGCTTCTAACTGAAGGGGTGGTTTAAACATCGGGCACACAACCCAATGTTTCTAACCAACGAGGTGGTATAAGCGTCGGACACATGTCCCAAACGCTTCTAATCGAAGGGGTGGTATAAACATCGGGCACACAACCCAATGCTTCTAGCCAATGAGGTGGTATAAACATCAGGCACACAACCCAATGCTTCTAACCGAAACGAGGTAGTTTAAACATTGGGCATACAACCTAATGCTTCTAACTGAAAGGGGCAGTATAAATAGTAAGCACACAACCCAATGCTTCTAACCAGCGAGGTGGTATAAACATTGGGCACACAACCCAATGCTTCTAACCAAAAAGGGGTGGTATAAAGATTAGGCACACAACCCAATGCTTCTAACCTAAACGAGGTAATTTAAACATCGGGCACACAACCTAATGCTTCTAATTGAAACGAGGTATTCAAAGGACATGAAGAATCTTACCCAGAATGCCTCTGAATGAACCATATATACAATATTGTCTGGTTGCATCAGCTTCAAATGAATCATACGCACAATATCGTGCTTATATGAGAAAGAAACTTAACAGATACAACAAGATAGAAATGCATATTCTATGCAAGATTAACAGCATGTTCTATGCGAACGTGAAAAGCACATATTCTATGCGAACGTAAGGGCATGCATATTCTACACAAACATGAGAGTATGTTTAATACGATGCAACACAACATACGTATTCTGTGCATAATGACAACAATGCATTATGCAATGCAACATCAATAGCATGTTCGATGCAACACACCAAATAAAGAAATGTACGTCTCAAAAGGACCAATTCAAATGCAACCTCCAATTTACCTCTCAGGCGGGGAGGGGGGGTTGCAACAAGTTAAAAGGATACACCTCGTACGTACTGAGCATCTCATACTGAAAACACAGTCCGGAGCTTCTGCAGAGGCCACTTGAAGTTAAAAAAAAATGTACTTCCTTGCATTTTCTTGAGGGATCAAGGCACAAAACAGCAAAACAACATCCAAGGAGAACATCAGGGGCTTGTCGGCCACCTTGGGAACACCCATCGGCCACAAAATAAGGTCATCAGCCACAAATGTGGCTGATCGGCAACACTGGTGGCCGGTCAACCACCGATGACAAATTCGGGGCAATTTTGGCATTTCACCACGGGTCTTTAAATATAGGGTTCCAAACCCTACTTCCTCACTTCCTCCTTGCCGAAAACATTCCCCTTATGCTCTAGATCACTTTCCCCCTTTCGATCTGCATTTCATACGCATTTTCAGTCATCCCTCAAACATTCGATTCGTGAAACCCTCTTTGCACACTCCATTTTGAATCGATTAAAAAGTGGTTTCGATGCGCTCTTCTTGATTTCCATCACTTGGGGTTTGTTTCTCCCGAGTTACCCTTGATTTCGGTGCCCTCTCCCGAGCCTTGATCTTTTCTTCCATTTTTTCTTCCTCGAAGTTGACTTTTTGTTGACTTTTGGCATTCTTGCCCATTTCCCATATTTGTGACCATTCTCTCACCCCTTTCTTCAAGATGGCAGACGACCTCCCACATGACGGAGCTCCTCCGGGGATGGAGATGGATCCCGAGTTTAAGCCCTTGCCCCTCAGTATCCGACCATTCGATCCAGCGACGTACCATCCCGAGGTACACGTGCTGCCTCCCGATAGCATTCGCCAGTTCAGGGGGTTTGCGGGAGGTGCACCGGAGGACCTCTTGCTACGTGAGTCGGAGTCACACCTATCCTACAGCTCCTCTGAGGTATACACTTCCTCTTTATTTTTTGCAATGTAGGTTACATTTCTTGTATAGCTCACACTACCTTTCACCCGTTTATCCCAAACACACTTGTGCACTATATTTCTTATGTTGTCTTGCATTTGTTCATCCCGCACACTTGTGCATTGTATTTCTTGCACTGCCTTGCATCTGTTTGTCCTGCTTATAGGGGGATTCACATGCCTTCCATGGATACAGGACCACTTTCGCGAGGGAGTAGTATATGGAGCTTCCTGACGCTGTCCGTCACATCATTGATGAGGCCGACTTCGGCGTATTTTGCATAGAGCTCTCACGTCTCACTGTGAGCCGGCCTTTACTGGGCGCATTAGTAGAGAGGTGGTGGGATACCACTGATTGCCTATATTTCTCTACAGCAGGGGAGACGACGATGACTCCCTTTGACTTCTCTATGCTCATCGACATAGGAGTAGGGGTCATCCGATTCCTTACGACAAAGACATGAGCGAGTGGGAGGCCGCTCAGGTCTACCTATTGGGGATTCGCCCACTGATCTTTCGGTCAGGGATGGTGTGATATACCTGGTTTGCCGACCATTTTAGAGGGACGACACCGACGACCCGCGAGGAGACCGAGTACTGCACCCGGGGCTTCCTCATGTTCCTGTTTGGCACTACTCTGTTCGTCGACCGAGCGAACACTGTTGGGCTCTACCTCATGAGTGCTTTGGTGGACCTGTCTCGTATCTGATTCTACGACTGGGGCGGCGTAGGCTTGGCCACATTATATGGGTACATGAGCTCCACTTCTGGCCGGATTGGACATCTACTAGGAGGCTACTGGAGGGCCTGGGAGGTACGTCATACCCTTCTGTTGTACATTCCTGCTTTACATTTTATGTGTACCACATACTGCACACTGCACACAATCTGCTTTCAGCTTTACATTATCTGTACGCTGCACACACTGTCTGCCTTCTGCTTTATTTGTACACTGCATACACTGTATACTGCACTATACACCATCTACTTTCTGCTTTATATATACACTACATACACTGTATGCTACACTGCACACCATCTGCTTTCTGCTTTAACTGTACACTGCACACACTGTATATTGCACTCATCTGATATATACACTGTTACCCTTCCACCTTCTGCAACTATGGGTGTACGCCTATTTCCCGAAGCTTGCCCCAGAGCCAGAGGTAGAGATACCACCCTTGGTGCCATACTCACACAGATATGATGGGAGGTGCTAGCGGAGGCCCCGAGAGTTATTCTCATTCTTTCGTCGATTCTTCGATACCGTGGCCGCAATAGAGATAACTCGAACCTTACAGTCATTTCAGCTTTACTTCATATTGCATCTCTGATGGTAGCTAATAACCTATATATTCACTATTTGTAGATCACCTGGCAGCCATGGGCAGTGATGCCTGACGGGGTCAGAGATCAGTTTGAGGGCGCTCGGGAGGCCTCTCGATTCCGGATCTTACTTGAGGGCCCGGTCTGTCGAGCGTGGTTCTTGGGGGAGCGCTTCTTGTGACAGAGCCTCGGCTTGCCTAAGTCGATGGTTCCAATGCCGCCTCCTTTATACATGAGGGTCACAGAAAGATATACCATGCATGAGATGATCAACTTCACCAGAGGTTGGGATGCCGACCTCTTCAGACTTGAGGGTGATTATACTGCCTTCAACCAGACATACCTCATGCCACCACTGACTGGCGCTCATGGAGGTGAGAGAGCCAGAGCTCCAACTGCAGAAGAGAGAGCGAGTGGATCCAGGGCATCCCAGGTTCATGAGAGGAGGAGTTCCCAGACGAGACAGAGAGTGGGGTGGCCAGAGCTGCCTACTACACTGACTTGCTGGGGACGTTCCGGGGAGACCTATCAGATCCCCATCAAGCCCGCACCAGTCGGTCACGAGCTTGTCGGCGTTCGAGCTCGACCCCGGTATGTACCATATTTTACATTTTGCATATTCAATTCATTTCAATTTTGCTTTGTAGACCATTGATCATCTCAACACATTTGCAGGCCTCCATAGAGTACACCGGGTAGGCTCTCGAGGTGGCGGCTTCTCTAATGGGAGTTTGAACCTACTCAGTCTGTACAGGATTTCGGTATGTTTCCTTCAGTTTGCACTTCATGCCATGAAATTTTCCTCCTGATACATTAGCATTTCGACTGCAATTTGCCCTATACTAATCTGCATACATTACGTTGAGAACACTGCATTGATATACTGCTCTCACACACTGCATTTCAACATTATACTCATCTTTGTATACCATAACTGATGCATTTGACAAACTGTCCTTTTTAGGTCCCTTTTGAGATGACGGTTCCTTCTGGCGCCCCAGCGGGAGCTGCAGCAGGACCTTCAGTACCTCCCCTGACAGCAAGAAGAGAGAGACGAGGGACTCCGGCGCACAGCCGAGGTGAAGTTAGACATACTCATGCCACGAGCGGTCCACCAAAACCTATCTCGGAGGATGATGAGATAGACGAGGACAAGGAGCCAGCGAGTCCGTAGTCAGAGTCATCTGAGGGTGGAGGCGACGGCACTGGCTCGAGTTCTGAGGGTGGTGGCGATGCTGAGGAGGGGAACGGAGATGGCTCTGGGTTGGGCTCTGGCTCAGATTCAGATAGCGGGGCCGATGGCCACAACTTTGAGTCCATGCCCAGGAAGAGGACGAAGAGGGCCTCTCGATCCTGAGACGGGTGGCACTGATTTAGATTTTTTTTGCTTTGTTTTCTTTTTGCTGGTTATTTTAGCACATTGTACAGCCTTAGGCAATTTTATTTTCTTCAAAACTTGTACTCTTTGTAAAAAGAAACCATGATTGGAATGAAACACAATTTTTTGATTAAAAAGTGTTGCATTTTATATTCTGAGCATCGCATTGCACCGTTTTACAGAAAAACGGGACTAATGGAAATTGAACATTTGTACATTGTCTTGGCAATTGCTTAGTCAGGTAGTGAACCAATATAACAAACAAAATAAAACAATTCAAAGAAAAACTAATGCAACAACTCGATAAACAAAAACAACTCGATAAATGAAACAAATACAACTCGATAAGCAAATTGCAAAACTTGGTAAATAAATTACAACAAATAGAATTGAAACAAACTTGAAAACAACTCAACAAAACTGCTAAACAAAAGATCAGGACACATCCAGAGTAGAACAGAACACAGGTTTTCAGCATCCTCATCACACAGGAAGACCGAAGACACTCTGCTGGGGACAAAAAAGAGACTGCCGACCACTTATAACCATTGTCGGCCACTAAAATGGTTGGTCGGCCAAAAATGGTGGCTGATCGGCTAGTAATTCTGAGAATCTCTAGATTGCTAGCACCTGTCTTCCACTCAACACCTTATCTTCTACAAAAGCTCCAGCTTCATGGTTTCTTCATTTTAATTCTGTTTTTGCTTCAAATGAAGCCGTTCTTTGCCCAAAAACTCTCCAATTGGATTGCAAACTTGGATGGTTCGGAAAAGCTAAATTTCCAGGGTTTCAGGATAAATGCACTATTCCCGCTGAGTCGTACTCCGCTGTGTTTTCCATTCCTCCATGCCGTGGCTAGGTGTTGGAATCCGATTACGCATGTTTTTAGCCTTGGAGGACAAGAGATATGCCCCACAATTGAAGAATTTCAAGCTTTGATGGAATCTAGGCGCGACGAGGAAATCTTGCCCCATGCTTGGTTTGGCTACATCCAAGCTTTAGGATGGATGTGTGGGCTCACTTTACATGACGCTCGATCTTTAGTTCACAATGGGGAGTTAGATATTCCAAGCTTGATTCATCAGTTTTCTGATGCTGGTGACTGCGGCGACTGTCTTTGGCAAGGTTTTCGGCAGCATGCGTTTTGCTTGTGCATGTTGGCTCATTTTGTACTTGCCCTTGGCTTCGGAGGGTCTAGCATTCACTTGATAGAAGTTGCCCAAGGCTTGAAGAAGGGCAAGAGCTGCATTCACTTGACACTAGCTGAGACTTTGATGGGCTTGGATCCTTTCCATCGCTAGGAGACGACTAGGTTCGCAGGAAGTCTACTACTCTTGTAGGTAATGTTTCCCACCCTTCTTACATGTGTTTCTCACATCACTCGGCCCTCATGCTCTGTTTTTCTCTCAAAACCCTTTCTCACTTTTCTCTCTACATACACCTCTCTATTCTTTAATCTCTCTTATTTTTCATCCCTCCCAGGTACGGCTCATGGATAGGTTGAAAGTAGTGGATGTTTGACCTGCATATTCAGCGCGCGACTATTTCTTCCACCCATGGCTAGATGATTTCCTGAACGAGGGATGGTGGCGCCAATGGATGTGCAACAGGTCTGCTGTTGACATAGCTTGGCGTTGCCCCTAGTTTGATCTGCCTGAGATGAGCTACAACATGTCTCGCCAACCTGGCATTCAATTGATTGGCTTGACGTACTGTGCCTTTTACTTTCCTTTCCGGTTCTGGCATCAGTTCGGCCACGACCAGACTTGCCTAGAAGAGGGACTGGAATACCCAGCTTCATTTCCAATCTGAGGCTCACAACTAGCTCGGTATTCCACTGCATGGATGACAAGAGAACTTTTGGCTCCCGCTCCCACTTTCAGTTGCACCCTTTCTAGAGAATGCACAGCTTGGCTTGAAGATGAGGCACAAACTGGGCCTACTTTAACATCTGAAGCTTCCACAAGCTTTGGGAGGGGGCGCAGGAACACCTGACTTATCGATGCCCCAAGTTTATTGCTTTAATCTGTACTTTCAAGTTTTCTTTTGAATGTAATAAAAAGTAACTTCAATTTGTATCAAAGAGTCAGAGAACTATGTATTGAAATCAATGAAATTGAAGGTTGTAGGTACTGAAAATTTTCCTTTTGCTCCAAAAATGGTCTAAGTTGTAAAAAGATTAATGAACAAAATCAACTTTTATTAAAACTTTTCAAAACCATTTTCGGTAAGGATCACAACTGGACACACCCGAGATCTATCACTGAGATGTACAACCTCGGATCCAATAACTGGAAAGTTGTCCCTTGTCTAAATAGCATTGCACTGTAGCTCACAACCGAACTGTTGGATGCAAAAAAGACAAAGATGACCAAAACTATCACATGGACACAGTTGATCTGGAAGTGTTTATGGCTGGACTTCAGAATGAAGTTGTTTACATATCCCGAAGATGGGAATCAAGCCTTACATAGTTCGATTAGGGTTCACTCGGGTTTTAACACTCTCCTTTTGCGCTCTAACTTTTGCCAAGGCCGCCCTTTTTGGGTTTTCAACCTTGCGAGCTCAGCTTTTCTCATTTCAAATTTTTGTGCTCTAACTTTTGCCTAGGTCGCCCTTTTGGGTTTTCGGCCTAGCGAGCCACTCAAGGGTAGTATTTCTTCAACTTGTTCATGTTGATAGGTTGGGAGAACTCGAGGCCATCGAAATCCATAAAAATGATAGCTCCACCCGACCAAATAGATTTAATATTGTAAGGACCAGTCCAATTGGGTTTGAACTTGCCCCTAGGGTCATGGATGGGAGCTTGGTTGTCTTTGAGCACTAAATCCCCTTCTTTCAGATTCTTGGACTTAACTTTCTTGTTGAAAGCCCTGGCAATCCTGCGTTAATAACCTTGGACGTGGTACAATGCTTTTAGCCTTCTTTCGTCGAACTTCATAAGGTCCTCAAACCTACTCTACTGCCAATCTGCTTCCGCTATTTGGCACTCAGCCATCACCCACAGCGACGAAACCTCAACTTCGATCGACAGAACAGCCTCCATCCCATAAACCAAAGAATACAAAGTTGCCCCAGAAGATGTTCGAATCAATGTTCTGTATCTCCAAAGAGCAAATGGCAGCTTATCTGGCCAGTCCCTGTAGGTTTCCACCATCTTCTGTAGAATGTGTTTGATATTCTTGTTGGCGGCCTCAACAGCTCCGCTGGTTTGCGGCCAATATGTGGATGACTTATGAAAAGCCACGTTAAATTTCTCCAACAAGTCGATCACTTCCTTCTTGAAGTGGGAACCATTATCTGAGATGATCTCATTCGGGAACCCATACCGACAGATGATGTTATTCTTGATGAACATAGCTACTTGCGACTCTTTCAGCACTGCGTAGGATTGGGCCTCGACCCACTTTGTAAAGTAGTCTATCGCCACCAGGATATACTCATGCTCGTTCGACCCCTTCGGAGTAACTACCCTAATAACATCAATTCCCCAGACTGAAAACGGTCACGGTGAAGTCATGTTATACAGCTTCAACGGCGGGATGTTCATGCGATTTGCATAGATCTGGCATTTGTGGCATCGCCGAACAAAACCAATACAATCCACCTCCATGGTTGACCGGTAGTAACCCTGTCTGAGGATCTTCCGAGCTAGCATCACTCCGCTCATGTGCGATCCGCACTCTCCTCTATGGATGGCCTCCATCGGGCGTTTCGACTCTTCAGCATCAACACACAGTTTATGCATTCCCAGATGGCCCCATTTGTACAATTTACCCCCACAGATGATAAACTGAGCAGCCATTCTTCGTATCGCCCTCTTGTTTTTGGCATTTTCTCCTGGTAGATAAACCTCATTTTCTAAAAAGTTCCAGATGTCATGATACCAGGGGTTCTGATCTTGTACTTCATCTATCGTAGCGATCAGCTCGTAGACTGGCACATACCTCTATTCAACAATGATTGGACGCATCCGAACTCCCAAAGGGATGTCTATCATGGAAGATAGAGTTGATAAAGCATCCGCGAACCTGTTGCTTTCTCTTAACAGATACGTGAAGGTTAACTTCTCAAACCTAGAGATTAGAACGTCCAGGGTTTGGTGGTAGATTTTCATCCTTTCTTTTTTAACCTTCCAGTCTCCTTTCGTTTTAGACACAATCAGGTTCGAGTCCCCAATGACGTCCAACCATTTTGCCCTTAGTTCCAGGGCGGCTTCCAAGCCAGCGACACATTCCTTATACTCTGCTTCATTGTTTGATACCTTGAACTAGAGTTTGAAAGCTAAAGGTACGTGGGAATTGTCGAGTGCTATCAGCAATACCTCTATCCCATACCCGTACTGATTAAACGCTCCGTCAAAGTACATAGTCCAAATCTTTTCTTCAACCTGTAGAATGGCCTCATTTGGGAATAGATCTCCCTCTGTTAGACGATCGGCTAGGAACTCCGCTACTGCTCTCCCTTTCACAGACTTGCGAGTCATGTACTTCAAATCGAATTCGAAGAAAAGAAGAAACCAAAGGACTAGCTTACTCGTAAGCACTGGTTTCTCGAAGAGATATTTGATGGGATCTAATCTCAAAACTAGTATTACTGAGTGAGCTAATAGGTAGTGCCTCAACTTCCTGGTAGTCCATACCAAGGCCAAACAAGCCTTCTTGAGCAGAGTGTAATGGGTCTCATATTCCAGCATCTTCTTGCTCAGGTAATAGATAGCCTTCTCCACTTTATCCTCAGGTTCTTGCGCAAGCATGCAGCCCATTGTCGTGTCGGTTACTGACAAATACAAAATCAACGGTTTCCCCGACTCTAGCGGTGACAACATGGGTGGGTTCTGTAGATACTGCTTGATCTACTCAAAAGTAACTTGGCATCGGTTGTCCCACTGGAATTTCTTTCCTTTCTTCAGGAGACCAAATAGTGGTTCACAAGTCAAGATTAATTTTGTAATAAACCGTCTTAAGAATTGCACTTTACACAGAAAGTCGCGCACCTCCTTTTTAGTCCTTGGTGGTGGCATTTCTAAGATGGCCTAAATCTTGGAAGGATCGACCTCAATGCCCCTTTGTGTAATCAAGAACCCCAGCATTTTCCCTGCTGTAATACCAAAAGTACATTTTGAAGGATTTAGTCGCAACCGATACTCTCTGATCCGTTGAAAAAATTTCTTCAAGGTGGTGTAGTGGCCCTCTCTTTCCTTAGACTTGACAATCATGTCGTCCACATACACCTCAACCTCTTTATGGATCATATCATGCAAGATTGTAGTTGCAGCCTGTTGATAAGTAGTCCCAGCATTCTTCAAACCGAACGGCATCACCCTATAGCAGTAGGTTCCCCACGGCGTGGTGAAGGCAGTCTTCTCCCTATCCTCGAGGGCCATCAAGATCTGGTTGTACCCAGAAAATCCATCCATAAAGGAAAGCAGCGCATGCCCTGCGGTGAAGTCTACCAATTCGTCGATGTGTAGTAATGGAAAGTCGTCCTTCGGACTGGCTTTATTCAGATCCCTGAAATCCACACACACCCGAATTCTGCCATCTTTCTTCGGCACAGGAACAATGTTGGCCAACCAAGTAGGATACTCAGATACTAACAAGAACCTTGTATCTTTCTGCTTGGTAACCTCTTCCTTGATTTTCAGAGCTCAGTCCGGGCGTATTCTCCAAAGCTTTCGCTTGAGGGGTCAGGCCTCAGGGTCAAGAGGGATTTAGTGCTGTATAATCTCAAGATCGATTCCAGGCATGTCTTCGTAGGACCACGTGAAAACAGCTTTAAAATCTTTTAATAAAGCGACTAAGCGCTCGTGTTCCTCCGAAGACAACATGGACCCGATCTGGACCAGACGCGGATCCTTCTCAGCACCAACATTAATTGAAGTGATTTCATCAACCAAAGGTTTTACAAACCTCTTCTCCTCTTGATTAATCAAAATTTTCAAAATCGGAGGAATTTCTTCCGTGTCGCTTTTATCAAAGTTTTGAAAGTCCTGATTAATGCAATAAATGAGTGGCACAGAAAAGTACTCAAAAGTAGTAGTGGTACCATTCTCATTCACAACTTTCAGATCGTCCAATTCTTCGGTTACAACCGACTCAAAAGAAAATGAAAAAGACGACATGGACAAAACAACGGCATCTGGGTTATCAACCCCAGGAATACCAGACTCTGACGCAGAAGAACTAGAATCTGATTCCGTCTCCACAGACTTTGTGGAATCAAATTCCGGTTCACTACCTGACTCAGAACTGTTGGACAAAAAGCCTTCCTCGTACTGCCAAACGAGGGAAGGTGCGATAGATGCATCCAGAATGTCGCAAGAAGGGCCCATAGTCGATTGATCTCCAATCATGGAAACAGAGAAGTCATCGCCCGAGCACTTCGGTGTGATCTGAGGATCTGAGAGGAGATAAGCCAACGCTGCTCCCATTTCAAAATCTGTGCCACTGGACTCATCCTCTTTGCACTCTTCAGCCTCAGCTGGTGGGTCAGTTTGCTCTTCTGCAACTTCATCCCCTTGCAACTGTAAGTCAAAAAAGATCTCAAAGCCGGCAAGCACCGCTTTTCAGAATTCAGCCATGGCTCAAGAAAGCCACAAAATGGGAAATCTTCCCCCTCCCGGACAAAGCAGTTGTTCATGGTTCCTTGAATAGGTCTATACACCAATTCATAGTGCTTCCCAGCTTATTTAGCCTTGGCTCTTCCTGCCATTTCCTTTCCCTTTTTCACCCAATCCTCTTTGGTAGGCTTGTAACCTAGACCAAATGTATGAGGGTTATGTGGCACTTCGGCCAATGCAGCGATGCCCTTTCGGCCACTCTTTCCCAATCCTATCCCGAGTATATGTTGAAGCTTATTCATGAGGTAAACAGATTGCGCACTGACATATAATCCCTCATCAATAGCTAGAAGATCTTGCACTACCTGAGCCTCGGCTAAGGTGAGCCCAGACAGGAAGACATCCTCCTCGCCGTGTGCAATTTCCAAGATCGACGTAGTAACATCCGGCGGAGGATGTATGGAAGAGTTCCCAAAGACAATTGCTACCCCCTTCCCATGGGGGTAATTCAATATCTGGTGCAAAGTGGAGGAGACAACTTTCACTTGGTGCAGCCACGACCGTCCAAGGAGTAAGTTGAAGGTGGCTGGAACATCTAGAACATGAAACTCGATATCCTGTTGCGCTGGGCCAACCTGAGTTCTAATCCGTACTGTCCCCATCACTTCTCGATTGGTATTGTCATAAGCCCGAATCACCTGGGCTATTGGTACGAAATCTGCAAGCTTTAACCCGATAGTATAGGCCATACGCGATGGGCACAAATTAATTGAAGATCCCATATTAACTAAGACAACTGGTATCCACTTCTCTTTACACTCCACAGAGATGTATAATGGCTTGTTGTGCTCGGAACCCTCAGGCGGTAAGTCGGTGAAGCGCCACTCGGGAACACTAGTCCCACTAATTGCTCGGGGTTTGTGTCAATAGAGAGCCCTGCCTTATCCATTGCTAATAGGATGGCTTATCTATGCACCCGCGAGGCCATGAGCAATCCCTAGATGGAGATGTTTGCTTGAATATTTTTCAGCCGCTTCAATACAGCTTCCTCCTCTAGCAGTTTATCCTTCTGGTTCTCTGTTTCCTTGCCTTTCCCCGATGCTTCATGTTGATCCAGGTGTGGGGGCTTAAAGTACCGCCCACTCCGAGTCATGTGGTCGACTTCTTCAGTATACCACGAATCATCCGGGAGATTCTGTTCCCAGTCCTCATCAATATGGGCCATACGCAAATCATCGTCTTCCCATCACATTCCCTCGGCAACTGACAAATAATTGTCCGGTTCTGCTGTAGTTGTTCCCGTGTTCTCAACACATTTTGTCCTCATAGGGGCTTTGGCTTTTCTAGCCCTCTGATCAGTCTCGATCTTTTCTTGTTCGAACTGCTTCAGCGCAGCCTCTTGTTCTGTATCTGCTGTACAAATACTGCTCAATTCCTGAGAAAAATTCTTCGTACCAGTGCTCTTCAGTAGCCTCCCTTTGTTGTAGACCGTTCCGGCCGTTGCAGACGTTCTTGTTTCTGACTGCCCTTGTTTCAGTTGAGACCTGTCATCAATATCTGGCTCATCATTAAGCCACCATGTATTATCTGTTGATCTATTTAGGTCAAACCAGTTAATGCGCACATCCCCCGGATCCTGTTCGTCAAAAAATTACAAATTAGCAATGTCCTCCTCAAGCTCTGGTAAATTATCCAACCCCTGTCTCGGCTCATCATCTCGGACTACATTAACCTTAGTTCCCTTAAGCAATTCCACCCTCGACTTGGCCTGATCAGCTGGCACAATAAAGTAGCAAGGGTTATATGCTTCCTCCGTTAAGCTTGTAGAGCCCTTAGGCATGCCCTTTTCTATCACAGCCACCACCACGGGTTCAGGTTGGGATATGGACGTGCTCATCATGCACAAGTTTGTGCTTTCTAGGATGAACAATGTCGACTTAGGCAGGTTAGAGGGAGTGATATATATGCTGGGGTCGTATGGGACGGCCATTGTTTGGATCAGGTTTACTTGCCTGGGTGGAGGAGGGGGTTGGTTATGTGGTGGGAGGAGATTTGTAGTGACGTTTGGCTTCTCAGGAGGCGCTATTACTTTGTTGTCGATGAGATCTTGAATCTTATGACGAAGTCTAAAGCAGAGGTCAGTATCATGCGCATACTGCTGATAGAAGGCACAATACTTGGCTGGGTTGTGTGTAGGAGGGAGGGGATTTGGCAATGGGCGTGGTTCTAGGGGCTTCAGATGCCCTTTTCTAATCAAGACCCTCAAGGCCGTAGACAGGGACATGTAAAGTGGGTGAAAACCCTCTGGCCCCGGAGTGTGTACTTTGCAGGTTGTGAGGTGGCTCTAGATGTGCCGGTAAAGGGTGTGGCTGTTTTTGGTGTGGTGGTGAACATGCCAACGTTAGAAGTCCTTGCAGCTGCATTGCTACTCGTAGCTACAGTTGAACTACGTGTAAAGGCCCTCTTGGGCTGCACTTTCTCCTAGTCAATCAGACCCTATTTCATAGTATCTTCTATCTATACCCTTATCTCATGAAGCTCAGCAAAGGTAGGGAGGGGTAAGACAATCATCTTCTGCAGCAGCTTCGGTTGCAGATTTCGCACGACCATCCTTATCTAGTCTTTCTCAGTTGGCCTAGTGATCATCATGGAGGCCTTGGGCCTCCACTGAGTGACGAAGTCAGAGAAGCCTTTCTTCGGCTCTTGCCTAGTTGCCTCGAGATCACGGGTTGTGACCTCGATTTGAGTATTGTAAGAATATTGGGCGACAAAGGCCTCGGTCATCTCTTCCCAACTCCTTTTCACTGAATCTTCCGGTTAGCATACCATATGGCCGCAATACCCGACAAGGTTTGACCAAAAAAGGATAGTTTTTGCAGTCTAGTCAGGCCTATCAGCCGTAGAATATCTGAAAACAGCCTCAAGTGGACCATAGGATCGCCTGAGCCGCCGAAACGGTCTATGTGAGGCATTTTAAATCTATCTGGCAATGTCACCGCCGAATCTGTGTAGCCGTTCTCTATATCTGGGATGGAGTTGACTCCCTGAGCTCACTTGAACAGTTTCTCGAGCTTGCTCACTTTCAGAGCGGTTGGATCGACCTCAAACTCGAACGGTGTGTTTGTTGGATAGGCTGGTGCTTTGGAAGTCTGAGGTGGGACTAGCATAGCTGGAATGTTCGTATTCTCCTGGACATTAGCTGCATCCTCGGGTATTGGAACCCTAGGTGGGGGTGGGTGCGAAGCAGATGCTGCTGCTTGTTATGGTTGTTGTTGTTGTTGAAGCCTGGAAATCATCTCAGCCTGTTGGGCTACAACCTCAGTTTGACGAGCTGTAACTTCTGCTTTACGAGCAGCATTCCGCTGCATGGCCTCGATGGTTTGTTGGAGTTGACGCATCATATCCTCCATATTGACTGAGGGGTACTGATCTGACAGAACCGGTATATATTCCATCTTTGAGGTAGAAGCAGAAAACTGGACTTCGCTGAGCACAGATAACTGACGAACTGGTGAATTATGCCGAACTCTCCTCCGTCTTGAAACCGGGGGCAACGAAGCAAACACCGGTTGTCCTCTCACAAGATCCCCAGATTGATAAAGCCTCCTTACTCTAGTCTAGAGTGCTTGGGGGGTAACTGCCTCGTCAGAAGCAATAGTGAAACACTACCTTGCAAAAAAAGAAAAACAAAGCAAAAAAGGAAACAACAAGCAGCAAATGCATAGCACCTTGGCTTAGATAAAGACAGCACACAAGTGAAATCATAAGCTGGACAATCTGCACTCAAACGCTGATTTCTGGCCCCAAATTTTCTGCCAGAATACTGATACCCTCAAACACTGATGTCCTCAGACTGATACTCAGACTTGCAATTGATACATACATTCTTGTAGAAACACACCCTAATAGCACATATCAAGCAAGTGAGAGCCAAAACACCCCTATGGTGGGGTAGGGTTTCCTTGTCCTAGTTTCGTCAGGAACTAGGGATTCACTATGCACGCATGCGATTTCATACAATCCTACATTCGGGTGAGAAACCTGTTCTAGTTTGGAACAGTCTCTACGGCTTCCGATATGCAACTAGGTCACTTGGTCAAAAAGGGTGCCTCAGCAAGACCACCTAATATACCTCTTGCTCCAAACACCAAGAAGTGAAAGGAGGATCAAACAGTACAACGGTAGTCCGAATCCAAGGTTTGTGTTCCCATCGTGGCAGAGCCCGTAACCGGTCAGCCTTATGGCATGCTTTTCCAAGCAAGCCTCTGGCAAACCGTTCAGGAATAGCAGATGGCAAACATTGTGACTTAGGCGCACCTATGCAAATGCAATGCAAAGAAACACATAAATGTAGATAAAACAACAAATCATGCGTTCGAGTCAAGTTCTCTAAATCACCAGTAGAGTCGCCAAAAACTGTAGACTCGACTTTCTTCGCCCCCTCCTTTCGGAGAGGCGTGAATTGGTCTCCTACAGTTCAGACTCCTGTCATGGTTCTGAAAAATCTGATTTTAAATGATAAACACCAAAGAGTCAAATTCGACAAATTATTTTGAAAAATCTGATTTTAAATGAAATAATGCCAAAACTGGACTACTTTATCAGATTACAGAGTCGCCACCTAAATATTTTATTTTTGAGAAATTTAGGAAACCCGAACTCGTGCCAAAGGCCACGTGTCCGTCATCACCAAAGTTGCCTCAGCTCGGGAACTTGGGTACGAGAGGGGATGGTCATTCAATGAGCATCCCCACACACCCAATCAAAGGATCGGTCTTTACTACCATGATATGTTGTTTTATAAACCTCATGTGTTCTTATCCGGTTATTAATCTCACTTTACTATGTGATGCACACAAGCAAGTACAGACTAAGTCGCGAGAATTGGAACAAAATAATTCATGTTTGTTTTCAAAAATGGTTTGAAAGTGCCCCTCACAAGTAGGCTAAAGCGCGGATTTGCCACCAAACATGATGGGCTTAAAACATGATTTTGCCACTTCGCAAAGTGAGCTTAAAACTCACAATCATCGAATTTTCCTAATTCAGGCAACAAAGCCTTCACCCACAAGCATTCATGCAGTTTAATCACTTAAGCAAATAGCCTCATGGCAAGCATGCTATCATGGCAACACTCACACTCATGCAAGTATGCTAAAGTGTAAAACTTATAGTGTACTCCAAACCAAAACAAAAGCTAGTTAGAAATATGCATGATGCTAACTACGTTAAGATGCCTAATGCAACACATGCAATAATGCAACTAAATAGGCTCGGCTATCTAAGATGGCATATGAATGCAACAATTTGATACACGTATTCAAATAAGTATTGAAATACAATGCAGTTTGAATGATGCATCGAGTCCGGTGCATGCAATACAAATGAATGATGCAAACATGCAAGCATAAGGTATGCTAATTGAATATGACCCTAAACTAACCATCGAAAGCGGTTAAGTAAAAGGGAGAAAGAAGTGGTGTTGGAAGACATACACACAAGCACGCACACTTATTACAACATTGTGCCCTCTCGAAGGAGGGTCTGAATAAATAAGCTAAGCTACTCTAAGCTAAGCTAATTATTACAAACCAACCAATTAACTATGATAAGCTAATTAATTATTACAAACCAACTGAATAATTAGCTACACAAACTAATTAAAGTACAAAATGAATTAAGCTAAATAATTTACAACATATGTATGAATTAGCTACAATTCTAAACAATTAAATGGCCTCGCAAGCGAGGGAGGCATGCGTGCACGGTTGGCTTCCTCCCGAAAATGCCATTGCTTTGCCATTGGATGCCTCTGTTTGCACTTGCCTTAACCTCTGAAAATTACACCAACTTCCAGACTGTGTTTGCTCCAACACAGGAACACATTTTGAACAACTTCTCCACTGATGGCCGGTCGGCTACCATAGGTGGCTGTCGGCCACTACTACTGGCCGGTCGACCACCCTTTCCTTGGAATTCTCCTTTTTGCTGCAATGGAGAGCAAATAGAGGCAAAGTAGTGTATTCTCACACAATATATGTACCATTACCCTCCTTATCATTTCTCAAGCTCAAAGGAGTGTAATTCTTGGCTCTCAAGCCACCAACCAAGCTTTTTCAATGCATGATGGCCAAAGAGTCAAGCTTGTACAAGTCAATGAATGCACAAATAAGACTTTAAGGACCACCACCCTATCATGCATGATCAAGGGTGACGATGACCAAGAAATGTGACACGTTTCATCTCTTTGAGTATGAAACGTCCCCTATTTCTTGTGTTTGGATTAACATCCGATCCAAACACATGCAATGCATCACAAATGCTTATCTTGCCCAAGTTTTACTTGGTTCATTTTATTTGCACATTTTACATTACCGATTAATCCTTTAACCGATTAAGTCCAATGTAATTTTCCACTAATGAGAGAGGGGTCAACCAAAGGATGGTTTAAGACACGAGAGAGATCATGTCTTTGGCTAGGAGGAACCCTTAAAATAAGGTTAAAGCCATTGGGAACAAGCTCTATCTCAAGCTTAAACACAATCATAAGGTTAACCAACCCTCAAATCAAGTAGAAAAATGAAGAAATGAGGGAGCTTATAGAATTTTAGTGCTGAAATGGCTTGACAAATTGTGCTACAACATGCAGGCAACACATGCACAACATGTTCAAAGCCAAAAAAAATCAAAGCTAGTGAGGAGCACTACACTAGAAGCATGCAATAGCAAGCTTAAATGACCAAACCAGCTCTGGACAGAGCTCAAACATGCCAAAACAGTGGCTAAAACATGCTCATGTGTTGGCTTATAAGCTAGGCTCAAAACACAACTCTCGAAAGCAATGAAAGAGTGAAGTATGTGAGAGTGTGACAAGGCTATATGCACCGAAATCATGTATAAAATGATGCTATATCATGTAATCAACACACGCATAACATATTAGAGGCCTTAAAACACAAAGCTAGTGAAAGCATTTACACTCTAGCTATACAAAGCAGGCCTCATATGACCAAGAAGGCTCAAAACAGAGCTAAATCATGCTAAATCAGTAGCAAAAACATGCCAAGATCAAGTCTCAGAAGGGTAGAAAAACATGCTCACATGCTAAGCCATCTACACATGCAAACAAGACACAAGGAGGGGTGGCCAACCCCTCCTACTTTGGAGCTCAAAACATACTTTTCACCACTGAAATTTCCCTAGAATTCAGTGGTTAAAAGGCCAAAACAATTTGTTTCAAAAGCTTTAAAAGATGGCTAAACACTTAGCAAACAGGCTACAAAAGAGGGTGGACCACCCGTAACTCCAAAAAGGCCTTAAACCACCATTTTTAAACCTTAAAAATAGAGGTTTTTGTAGTTGAAGAGTAGGCCAAAAACAGTATGCAAAGGTGGCCAAACAAGTGTGCAAAAATAAGCTTAAAAGGGGTTAAGCCTATACCTTTGAAGCACAGCAACAAACAGCCATTTTCTGAGCCAAAACTAGCTTTGAGAGCTCAAATAAGACCTCCAAGAACCTCAGCTACAAGGAAGTCTAATTTGGTTAAGGGGTTGTATGCAAATATGTAGAGAAAACTCACTTTCAAGCACTAAATAGGAAGAGAGAGAGAGAGAATTAGAGAGAGAGGTAGAAATTTTGCTCACAAAATTTTGTAACCCTCAAAGTGGGGGAGAGACCTCCCCTTATATAGAAATGCAAGCCAAAAGCTTGCTTTCATCCCTATGGAGGAGGCTTTCAGTGATCAACAGCTGGCACATAAAATATCTGAAAAGGAGAAAATTGCCCGTCGACCATCATCAGTGGCCGATCGGCCATCAATGTAGCCGACCGGCCATTAGTGTAGCCGACCGGCCACCACTGATGGCTGGTAGGCACAAGCCATGGCTGATGGACGTTGGGGACGGCCGACAATCCATCATTTCCTCCAGATTCAAAGTAACAAGCTCTTGGCCCACAATGAAGCACAAAACAGACAAGTTAAGAGGCTCCAAGGCAAGGCATCCAACCGAGACCTTCAGAGACTCAAAACGAACACTAGCATGCGAAATCATCGGGTGTTCAAAAGATGACGTCCAAGTCTTGAGGATGGTCAAAAATGGGGTGTCTACAGGTAGTGAACCAGAATTTGATTCCATAGAGTCTGTGGAGTCAGAATCAGATTCTGGTTCTTCTAAGTCTTAATCCTATATTCCTAGGAGTGATAACCTGGATGCCAAGGTCTTGCCCAGGTCCTCTTTTTCTTTTGCTTTTGAGTCTGTTGTAACCGAAGAGCTTGATGAGCTGTACTTTATGAATGAGAATGCTACTACAGATTTTGAGTATTTCTCTGTGCCACATGTTTATTGCATTGATCAGGATTTTCAAAATTTTAATGAAAACGAAGAGAAAGAAATTCCTCTGATTTTGAAAATTTTGATTAATCAAGAGGAGGAGAGGGTTGCAAAACCCCTTGCTGATGAAATCATTGCTTTTAATATAGGTACTGAGAAGGATTCGCGTCTGGTCCAGATCGGGTCCACGTTGTCTTCGGAGGAGCACGAGCGCTTAGTCACTTTATTAAAAGATTTCAAAAATGTTTTCATGTGGTCCTATGAAGACATGCCCGGAATCGATCTTGAGATTGTACAGCATCAGATCCCTTTTGACCCCGAGGCCCAACTCGTCATGCAGAAGTTGCGAAAATTCGTCTGGATTGGGCATTGAAAATCAAGGAAGAGGTCACCAAGCAGATTGATGTAAGGTTCTTTCTTGTGTCAGAGTATCCAACGTGGTTGGCCAGCATTGTTCCAGTTCCAAAGAAGGATAGCAGAATCAGAATCTGTGCTGACTTTAGGGATTTGAATAAGGCTAGTCCGAAGGATGACTTTCCCTTGCCACATATTCATGAGTTGGTAGACTTCACCAAGGGCCATGCATTGCTCTCCTTCATGGATGGATTTTTCGGGTATAACCAGATTCTGATGGCGCCTAAAGACAGAGAGAAAACTGTTTTCACTACGCTGTGGGGAACCTACTACTATCGGGTGATGCCGTTTGGACTGAAGAATGTCGGGGCTACCTATCAAAGGGTTAGAACCATTATTCTGCATGATATGATCCATAAAGAGGTCGAGGTGTACGTGGACGACATGATTGTCAAGTCCAAAGAAAGAGAGGGCCACTACACCGCTTTTGAGAAATTCTTTCAATGGATCAGAGAATACGGATTGAGGTTGAATCCACAAAAGTATACTTTCAGTGTAACAATAGAGAAAATGCTGGGTTTCTTGATCACACAAAGGGGCATCGAAGTGGATCCTTCCAAAATCAAGGCATCCTAGAAATGCCAGCACCAAGGACTAAAAAGAAGGTGAGAGGCTTTCTGGGTAAGGTGTAATTCATATGACATTTTATTTCTAAATTAACCTTGACTTGTGAACCACTTTTTGGTCTCCTGAAGAAAGGAAAGAAATTTTGATGGGATGATCGATGTCAATTCGCTTTTGAGCAGATTAAATAGTACCTTCATAATCTGCCCGTGTTATCGCTGCCAGAGCTGGGGAAACCTTCGATTTTGAATCTGTCAGTAACAGACACAACGATGGGATGCATGCTTGCTCAGGAATCTGATGATACGGTGGAGAAAGCCATCTGCTATTTGAGCAAGAATATGCTGGATTATGAGACCCGCTACACTCCATTGGAGAAAGCTTGCTTAGCCTTAGTATGGTGTGATACCCCTGTTCT
The DNA here is from genome assembly GCF_055761805.1 of Camellia sinensis. Taxonomy (NCBI): domain Eukaryota; kingdom Viridiplantae; phylum Streptophyta; class Magnoliopsida; order Ericales; family Theaceae; genus Camellia; species Camellia sinensis. Next base: position 132,531,242 of record NC_138975.1, read on the forward strand.
GTAATATGCTAAATTGGTCCTTAATTTGAATATGATTATGTGTTCAACATGATTTTATGTGCTATTATGTGAATATATGTGATTTTACAATTCTATCTGTTCATTGTAGGAATATCTGTTTGAGTAAACTATTTTAGGAATTAAATTGAGGGCCCTATCGGCCACAGAACCTGAAATTGATTGCGCCATTGTGATTGGCATAATTTTTAGAGCCTACGGTGAAATTTAATTGAAAATTGATTCGGGTTAGATTAAACCGATTAAATTGATGAATTAGAGCCCAACTACCTTATTATTATAATCTTGGCCTTAGTGGGTTTTGTTGTCAAGCTTTAAACACTCAATCTCTCTCTCCCTAGCCTCATTTTGACTGATAATAAACTTAAAGAAGAGAAAAGAGGGTCGGTTGGGAAGAAGAGAGAATAGGAGATTGAGGGTTGGCTTAAAGCTTGGAAATTTTGGAAGTTAAGCTCAAGAATTGCCATAGATTGTGAAGATTAAACTCCTTGGTGAGTAATTCATGCATTTTTAGTCATCATCTTGTGAATTCAAGTTTGAAAGATGGCCAAGAGCATGAATTAGTTTGAATGTGAAGGGATGGAGTTGTATATGTTGAATTTCAAGCTAATAGAAGCATGCATGTAAAGAATTGTTATAGATTTTCATGTTTGAGCTTATTTTGTGTAATCTATGTTGAAGTTTGAATGAAATCCATGGGTGTGACCACTTCTTCACCAAATAAGTTGTGAATAATGTGTATTTCTTACATGCAAGAGTAGCTCATGAAAGAACAAGCTTTGCATGTTGAAACTTGATATGTTGGTGATGAATTTGGATTAATTTGAGGCATGCATGTAAATGATATAAGAAATTGAGCTTCCTAATGTTGTAATTTTGTATTAGTGGCGTGTTAGCATAACTATATTTGAGATTTGAGCCATAACATGCATGTTTTGTTAGTTGAAATTCGAATTAGAGCTCAAGAACTCAATCTAGAAAACCCAGATTTTTGATGTCCGCTCAAGCGGGGGGAAGAGCCGCTCGAGCAGGAAAATCGTGCTCCCAGCACTTTTTGCAGAGTTGGATGTTCGCTCGAACGGGCTATCTAACGCTTGAGCGGGAGTTTTTGTAGACAGGTCTTCTGCTCGAGCTCTCTATTCCACGCTCAAGCATATTTTTCATGCAACAAGTACTTTTGCAGGCCTTAAGGGTCCGCTCGAGCGGGGAAGTTGACGCTCGAGCGGGGACCCTGTTCTCTGAAGTTTTGTATGCTCGTTCTATGTTTTGTTTTCCGTTCTCTTTCACTTGTAAGCACTCTTAGGCATATGTTAAGCATTGTAAATGAGTTAATGAGATAAGAATAAACCCTAAAGAGGAATATGTGAATCAAAGAACGGATTGAACTGTTAGTGACCCCTTTTGTGTTCATGAAAGGTGTAGGGTCAAGCTCCAGGGCAAATCCACAAGCCGATCACTGTGAGTAATATCGATATTCGAATAATTGTGAATGTCCAATTGTTTATTCCCTTATAAGCTTTATGATTTGCTGATTGGGATTGTGGACAAAAGTTGGACATGAAAATAATTGGACCTAAGGTCGTTTTGATAGAAATGAATGGACCAGAGGTCGTTTTGACATAAATGAACGGACCAAAGGTCGTTTTGATGGTAATGAATGGATCGGAGGTCGTTTTGATAGAATTGACTGGACTGAAGGTCATTTTGATGTACATGAACGGACCGAAGGCCGTTTTGACATATATGGATGGACCGAAGGTCGTTTTGACATGAATGAGTGGGCCGAAGGTCGTTTTGACACGCATGAGTGGGCTGAAGGCCGTTTTGTCACAAATGCATGGGCCGAAGGCTGTTATGACATAAATGGATAGGCCGAAGGCTGTTTTGACATAAATGAATGGGCCAAAGGCCAGTATGTTTGGAACTACAGTCACGTGATCTAAACCTTGCATAAATGTACATATGTTAAGTAGGAATATGAATTGGACCCAAGGCCGTTTGGAGTATGTTGTCCTACATAGTGTTTATATGACTTCTGTATATGATATTATTCACTGGGCTATCGCTCACGCTCATTCATGTGTTTGTAGGTGAGCCGAGGGAAGTCCAAACCCAGCCCCAGTGAAGTCTGCCAAGAACAACATGAGTTTTGAGAAAGTCAGCCTTGTGTCTCACGCACGAGACCTATCCTTGCCATTTTGTTATGTAACTATATTTTGTCTTGCTGGCAAGGACTTTATGTATATTTGTAAATAGTCTGTCATAGGTTGACTTAGTTGGATGATCCTGTTTATAAAGAATTTTATGGCACTGTACTTTTGATGTGGGCTATTAACGTATATGAGTATGGTTTGTTTTGAAGTGCATATAAGCACGACTCTATGGACAAAGTTTTTGATTATTGCTTCCGTTTGGCCCCTTTACTCTGTTGGTTTATGTCTATTTTGGTTTGAGGCCGTAGGTAATCTCAGGATTACTGGCCGGTTACGTCCTTAACCCATAGGGGCGGGTTCAGGTTGTGACATATGGACTACCAGGAAGTTGAGGCACTACTTGTTACCTCACTCCGTAATTCTGGTTTCGAGATTAGATCCCATCAAATATTTCTTCGAGAAACCAACGCTTATGGGTAGGCTAGCTCGTTGGTTACTTCTTCTCTCTGAATTTGATCTGAAGTATGTTACTCGCAAGTTGGTCAAAGGGAGAGTTGTAGCGAAGTTCTTGGCAAATCATCCAATAGAAGGGGATGAAGCGGTGGAATACCTGTTCCCAAATGAAGCCATTCTGCAAGTCGAGGGAGAGATTTGGACAGTGTACTTTGACGAAGCATCTAATCAGTACAGTTATGGGATAGGTGTGTTACTGATAGTACCCGACAATTCCCATATACCTTTAGCCTTCAAACTCCAGTTCAAGGTATCCAACAATGAAGCAGAATATGAGGCGTGTCTCCCTGGTTTGGAAGCCACCCTAAAACCAAGGGCAAAAAGGTTGAACATGATTGGGGACTAGAACCTAGTTGTGTCTCAAGCAAATAGAGAGTGGAAGGTCAAAGAAGAAAAGATGAAGATCTATCACCAAACCCTGGACGTTCTAATTCCTAGGTTTGAAAAGTTAACTTTCACGCATCTACTAAGAGAGAACAATAGGTTCGTTGATGCTTTATCAACCCTATCTTCTATGATAGACATCTCGCTTGGAGTCTGAACACGTCTGATCATCATTAAGTAGAGATATACGCCAGCCTATGAGACTATCGCCGCAATAGATAAAACGCAAGATCAAAACCCTTGGTACTACGATATCTGGAACTTCTGAGAAAAAAGAGGTTTATCCACCATGGGCAAATGCCAAAGACAATAGGGCAATACGGCGGATGGCCGTTCAATTTATCATCTGCAGAGGTAAACTGTACAAGAGAGGTCATCTGTGAATGCACAAGTTATGTGTCAAAGCAGAGGAGTTAAAGCGTCTGATGGAGGCCATCTATAGGGAAGAGTGCGGAGCGCACATGAACGGAGTAATGTTGGCCCGGAAGATTCTCAGGCAAGGTTACTACTGGTTTATTATGGAGGAGGATTGTATTGGTTTTGTTCGGCGATGCCATAAATGCCAAATTCATGCCAACCGCATGAATATCCTGCTGTCGAAACTGTACAACATGACTTCACCATAGCCTTTTTCAGTCTAGAGAATCGATGTCATCAGAGCAGTCACACCAAAAGGGTCGAATGGGCATGAATACATTCTGGTGGCAATTGACTACTTTACGAAGTGTGTGGAAGCTCGATCCTACATAGTGTTAAAAGCAACGCAGGTGGCTAAGTTCATTCGAAACAACATCATTTGTCGTTATGGGGTCCCAAACGAAATCATTTCAAATAATGGCTCCCATTTCAAGAAAGAGGTGAAAGACTTGTTAGAGAAATACAATGTGGCTTTTCATAAGTCATTTACGTACCGGTCACAAACCAACGGAGCTGTTGAGGCCGCCAACAAGAACATCAAGCATATTCTACAGAAAATGGTTGAGACCTACGGGGACTGGCCAGATAAATTGCCATTTGCACTCTGGGCCTATAGAACTTCAATCTTGACGTCTACAGGGCAACTCCTTATCCTCTTGTCTACGGTATGGAGGTTGTTTTGCCAATTGAAATAGAAGTTTCGTCACTGCGAGTCATGGCTGAGTGTCAAATAGCAGAGGCGGACTAGCAACAGAGCAGGTTCAAAGAATTGATGCTGTTTGATGAGAGAAGGCTGAAAGCATTGTACCATGTTTAGGATTATCAACGCAGGATTGCTAGGGCTTTTAACAAGAAGTTTAAGTCCCAGAATCTCAAAGAGGGAGATTTGGTGCTAAAAGACAACCGAGCTCCCATCCATGACCCTAGGGCCAAGTTCAGACCCAATTGGACTGGTCCTTACATCATCAAAACTATCTGGTCAGATGGAGAAGCTATTCTTATGGACCTAGATGGCCTAGAATTTTCCTAACCGATCAACATGGACAAGTTGAAGAAATACTATTCCTGAGAAGGTCATTAGGCCGAAAACCCAAAAAGGTGACTTAAGCAAAAGTTAGAGCATGAAAAATTAGAAATAAAGAAAAACTGAGCTCATAAGGTTAAAAACCCTAAAGGGCAACCTTGGCAAAAATTAGAGCGCAAAAGGAGAGAGTTATTACTCGAGTGAACTCAAACCGAACTACGTAAGGCCTGATTCCCATCTTCGGGATACGTAGGCAACTTCATCCTGAAGTTTGGCCATAATCACCTCCAACTCAACTGTCTTGTCTATGTGTTTGATCAGGTCATCTTTGTCTGTTCTTTATCTGAGAGTTTGGTTGTGATCTTTATTCTGGGAGTTGGCTACAGTGCTGAGCAGTGTTATTCAGTCAAGAGGCAATTTGTGATATTTTGATTCGAGTTTGTACATCTCGAGGATTGATTCCGTGTGTGTTAGGTGGTGATCCTTTTCGAAAATTGTTTTGGAAAGTTTTGATAAAAGCTGATTTTGTTCAAATTTTACCTTTTACAACTTAGACCATTTTTGGACCAAAAGGAAAATTTTTAGTGCTCACAACTTTAATTTCATTGATTTCAATACAAAGTTCTCCAACTCTTGATACAAATCAAAATTGCTTTTATTACATTCAAAAAACTTGAAAAGTAAGGTCAAAACTATAAACTAGGGGTATAGATCGGTCAGGTGCTCTTGCATCCCCCGCTCGTGCTTATGAAAGGTTCGGATGCCAAAGTGGGCCTGGTTTGTGCCTCATCCTTGAGCCAACACAAGCACTCACCAGAAAGGGTGCAACTGAAACCAAGGGCAGGGGTCAGAAGCTCTCTTGTCCTCCAAGCAGTGAGGTACCTAGCCAAGTGTGAACCTCGGATGGGGAATGAAATCGAGTACTCTACTCCCTCCTCTGGGTAGGTCTGGTCATGCCCGAACTGACGCTTGAACTAGAACGGAAAATAAAATACACAATGAGTAAAGTCGATTAGCTGTATGCCAGGCTGTCGAGTCACGCTGTAGCTCATTTCGGTCAAGTTAAGCCAGGGGCAACGCCAGGCTATGTCGCTAGTAGACCTATTGCACATCCATTTGAGAGAAAAAGTGAGAAAAGGGTTTTGAGAGAAAAACAGAGCATGAGTGTCGAGCGATGTGAGAAACATATATGAGAAATGGGGGGAAACAATACTTGAAGAAGTAGTGGACTCCCTGCGAATTTGGTTGTCTCTCACCGATGAAAGGCGTCTAAGCCTATTAACGTCTCGGCCAACGTCAAGCCAATGCAACTCTCGCCCTCTTTCAAACCTTGGGCCACTTCGACCAATCAAATACTGGACCCACCAAAACTAGGGGCAAGAAGGAAATGTGCAAGCATACACAAGCAAAGGGCGTGTTGCCTAAAACCCCACCAAAGAAGGTTGCCGCGGTCACCAACATCAGAAAAACAATGAATCAAATTGGGAATGTCCCGCTCTCCATTGTGAACTAAAGACCGAGCCTCATGTAGAGTGCGTCCACACATCCGTCCCAGAGCTTGGATGTGGAAAAACGGGGCTGAGGCATGATTTCCCCTTTGTGTCGGGATTCCATTGACACTTGAAATTCTTCAATTGTCGGGCATATTTCTTGTCCCCTGAAGCTAAAGACATGTGTAATCGAGTTCTAGCATCTAGCCGCGGCATGGAGGAAAACGAAAAAAGTGCATTTATGCTGAAGCCTCGAAAATTCACCTTTTCCGCGCCGTCTAAAGTTGCAACCCAATCCAAGAGTCTTTCAGTAAGGAATGGGTCCATTTGTGGAAGAAATTGCAGCTGAAATGAAGTTCTAGAAGGGAAATCACGAAGCTGAACCTGTTATAGAAGATAAGGCTGTGAGTGGAAGCTAACTATCAACAATCTGGAGATTCCTTACATTGGTGGCCGACCGGCCATTAGTAATGGCCAACAGGCCACTTTGGTGGCCGATTGGCCACCTTTGGTGGCCGACAACCTCTACCTCTGGCCGATAGTCCCCTTTTTAGGCCTACTGTCGACCTGTGTCTTGGAAAGTGTGGGTAGCTTGTGTTTTGTCTCTTTTTTTTGTTTTGTTTTTGATGATCTTGTTTTGAGTCTTTTGTCCCTTCATTTTAGTTTTTTCTTGTATTTGTATTTGAATTATTGTTATTCTGTGTATCGAGTTGTTGTTATGTTGTTTATCAAGTTGTATATTGCATTTTGTATTTTGGTTGTTGGTCGGTTCATTACCCGATTAAGCATCTTATTTCAATCAAGCGTGCTCTTGGCCATTTCAATTTCATGCCCATTTCATACAAATATGGTGCTCATGATGCAAAAATAATCACTCTTTTCATAAAAAATGTGAGGTTTTATTTCAATCATGGTTTTTACAAAAGTGAAGGACAAGTTTTAGAGCAAAATAAAACTTGTCCGAAGCTATACACTGTGTTAATGCTATAAACAAAAAGAAACTAAGTAAAAATACAAAAAAAAAAATTGACACTAGCCGTCTCAGGCTCGAGAGGCCCTCTTTGTCCTCTTCCTTGGAGGAGAGGACTCAAGGGCACTGTCTTCATCTGTGCCACTGTTAGAAACGCTACTGCCAGAATCAGCTTCTGAATCAGAGCCAAACGCATCTCCGCTCTTTGTCCCTAAACCCGTCTCGGCATCAGTAGCTCCGCTCTCGGAACCAGAGCCGGAATCGTCACCCCTACTCTTGGACGACTCAGAATCTGGACTCACTGCCTCCGCGGAGTCACTGGTCTCAGCATTTTCATCTCTCAAAATGGGCTCTAGAGGGTTGTTCTAGCCTCGGGCACCCTTGTCTCTACCCCTCTCTCTCCTCTTTGCTGCTAAAGGAGGTATTGCTAGTGCTGCAGCCGCCGCCGGTGCACTCGGTATAGGTGGGATCTGAAAAGACAGTTGTCAACATATCAGTCTCGGTATGTATCAGATGCGGCGTGAGTATATGCAAAAGTCAAATACAATGTGTGTACGTATAGTGTGTGAATGTAGTGTACCAGATACAGTGTGTTAGATATATTTTGGGAAAGATTACAGTTTGAGATGCCAGTGTATTAGTGGAAAGATGATAGCATGAACCGTAAACTAAAGGAATTACCGGGATGCCGTGGAGACCGAGTAGCGTCTCCCTCCTCTGGACCATGCCTATCAATGAGGCTATCAGCTCAAGAGCGCCCCCCATGTACTCTATCGATGCTTGTAAATGCATTTTGGATGATCAGTATATGCAATAAACATGTCTGAAATGAAATGTGAGGTGCAAACGCAAAGTGCGGTCCATACATGAGTCGGGCCTTGAACCCCGACAAGCTCATGTCCAGCCGTTGCAGGCTCAATTAGGACCTGATAAGCATCCCCGATATGCCACCAGTATGTTGGTGTAGTGGGAAGCTCTGGCCAACTGGTCTTCTGCCTCGCCTGGAAAGCCCCTCTACCATGGACCCTGGTCACTCTAGTCACTCTAGGCGCCTCTCTCGCAACAGGAGCTCTCGCTTCCACACCTTCACAAGCACTGGTCAAAGGTGGCATGAGATGGGTCTGAATAAAGGCCAAATAGTCACCCTCGGCTCAGAAGTAGTTAGCATCCAAGTCCACCATAAGCTCAGTGACCTCATCGACAGATAGACTGTCTGCTTTCCTTATAGACTCAGGCAGTGCCATCGGTACTATCGAGTTAGGCAGGCCCACAGTCTGGCGTATGAACAGCTCGCTCAGAAACCAAGCCCGACAGACTAGGCCCTCTAGTAGAATGTGGAAACGGGATGTGGCCCAAGCCTCGGCGAACTGGTCTCGAATCCCCACTGGCAACATGGTCCATGGCTGCTATGTAATTTGCAAACAGAGTATGTTGAGATTGTTAGCCATCATCAGTTGCCAAAATGTGAATCAAAATAGTTGTAAAGTAAAATAACTGTGTTTTGGGTTACCTCGTGCGCAACCACAGTGTCAAAATTGTGACGAAAGAAGCTGAAGGTCTAATGGGTCCAACACTGGAGCCGGCCGTCATACCTCCGTGAGTAAAGGACTGCTAGGGGAAGCTCCTTCATAAGCTCTGAGGCAAGAGTCAGAAAATAAGCATACACCCATAACTGCAAGGAAAGTGCAATAATATGTGATCAACAATGCATGAATAGGTACAGAAAATGCAAAGCATAAAGCATACAGCATGAATAAGTACAGAAAATGCAAAGTAGAAAGCATATAGCAGGAACAGGTCCACAAAATGCAAAGCAGAAAGCATACAGCATGAACAGATGCAGAAAGTGCAAAGCAGAAAGCACATGCATTGAAACAGATGTAAAGCAGGAAATGCAGAGTAGAAAATTTAAAGTGCAAAGAGGAAACTGAGATGTGTACCTCCCAGGCTCGCTAATACCTCTGATCAAGTTGCCTCTCAGGTGGGAGGTAGAGCTCATGTAGCCATACAAAATGGCAAGACCAGCTCCGCCCCAGTCGTAGAAATGCACCCGGGAAAGGGTCACTAGGACGCTCAATAGGTATAACCCTACAGTGTACGTCTTATTCACGAACAGGGTGGTACCGAGGAAGAACATCAGAAAGCCCCGATCATACTGCTCTATCTCCTCTACGGTCTCTGGCTGGCTCCCTAAAAAATGCTCAACAAACCAGCTATATCTGAGCATGGTTGGTCGGAACAAAGGTGAGCGCGCTTCCAATAGTTAGATCCAGGCAGCCTCCCACTCCCCCATATTAGTGTCGAAAGGGATCGGATCACCGCCTACGCCTAAACCCGTGATCATGGTAAAGTCATAGGAAGTCATCGTCGTCTCCTCGGCCGTGGAAAGGTGTAGGGAGTTGGTGGTGTCCCACCATCTCTCTACTAGTGCTCCGAGAAGTGGGTAGCTCGCTATAACCTGTGTCAATCCAGAGCAAAAAAGGGCGAAGCTAGCCTCATCAACAATGTCACGGACTCCTGCAGGGAGCTCGTCGTACCAATTCCTAGCTATCGTAGCCCCGTAGCCCCTGTATGTGCAGGACTCTCGCTGTGATAGAGAACAGGTGAATTAGATAAGGCAATGATAAAAATACAGCCAGAAAATACAGTGCAAGAAATGCAAGTGAAGAAAAGTAGAAATGAAAGTAAACAGAGTTCATACCTCAATAGTAAGGGATGAAAGGTGAGAGGTCGGCTCCATCAGCAGGAGGTCCTCTGGCACGCCGTGAATAAACTCAGTGAAGCACCTAATGCCTCCGGGGGGTAAGATATGTTTCCGGGGATGATACCTCGCCGAATCAAAGGGTCATACCCCCAGTGGTAGTAACTCTGGCTCAAGCTCTGGAACAAACTCTGCCTCAAGCTCTGCCTCAATATCCTTCGCCGCTTCGCGGACCTCAGCCATCATCGGCTCCTTGACCTCGGCAAAAGGTGCTAGTGAAGGTGGAACCTCTGGAGGGGCTTCATCACGTGGAATATTGTCTGCCATCAAGAAAATGAGTGAAAAGTGAAGGAAAATGGAGAAAATAGGGTACACTCGAAAAAAGTCAAACCCTAGGAGAGAGAAAATGGGAGAAAAGGTCAAAGCCAGAAAAAAAGGTCACGAAACCCGAGAGAAACTCAAGGGGAACAATCCTAGAAGGGAGAAAATGAGAAAAGAAGTGCCGAAACCAAATTTTGATTGGTTGAAAATGTTGAGAGCTAAGAGGGTTTAGCGAAGAAAGTGTGCGTGGGTGTAGACGTCCCCGAACGTCTCGGGAGGGAATCCCGTTTTGTTCATTGGGGCTTACTACAGTTCAGGATTCAATGTCACGGTCCTGTATCTAATCTCGCGGAGTGCAATGCAAGACCGATGAATCAACAAAGAGTCCAAATCTGGCAAATCGTTTTGAAAAACTGATTTTTAGAAAGAAGTGCCAAACATGGACTACTTTGCCAGATACAGAGTCGCCACCTAAATATTTTATTTTAGGGGAATTTAGAAAACCCTGACTCGTGCCTAAGGCCACGTGTTCGTCATCACCAAAGTTGCCTCGGCTCGGGAACTTGGGTGCGATTGGGGAAGGTCACTTCGTGAGCACCCCCACTCGCCCGATCAAAGATCGGCCTCTACTAACCATGATATCGAGTTTTGAAAACATTATGTGCTTTTATTCCTATTTATTAGCCTAGAATTACTATGTGATGCGCACAGCATACAAGTATAGACTAGATTGCCTAAGTTGGAACAAAGCATCGCACATCCGTTTGTTTTGAAAATGGATTGAAGTTTGCTACTCGCAAGTAGGCCAAAACACGGGTTTCAACGAATTATTCCAACTCAAGCAACCCAACCTTCACCCACAGGCATTCAGGCAGGTATGTCACATAAGCACATAGCCTCATGGTAAGCATGCTATCATGGCAGTCACTCACACACATGCAAAGATGCTAAAGCATAAACACTTACCGAGTACTTCGAGCCAAAGAAAGAAACTAATTAGAAATCATGCATGAATCCTAATGATGCTAAGAATGCCTAATGCAACGCATGCAAAAATGCAACTACAATAGGCTCGGCTATTCTAAGATGGCATATGAGATGCAGCAATCGATACAAGCATTCAAATTGGAATTGAAATACAATGCAGTTAGCATGATGCGTCGAGCCCGGTGCATCCAATACAGATGAATGAATGCAAATATACGAGCGTAAGGATGCTAATTTAAACGTGCCCTAAACTAACCATCATAAGCTAGTAAATAAAAGGAAGAAAGATGTGGGGTTGGAAGACATACATCACACACACGCACACTTATTACAACATTGTCCTCCTCGGAGGATCCGGATAATACAAAACCAGATGAATAATGAACTACAGCTAATTATTACACGACAGTAACTAATTAACAAACTAGCTAAGTAAGCATGTAAACTAAATGAATGTGACTGCCTTGGCTCTGTTTTGGAGGACAATCGATGCATGCATGCTCGAGTCGCCTCGTCGGGAAATCCATCGCGATGCTTCATCTCGCCTTTGTGTGCAATTTATTTCAGAAACTTGCACGAAGCTCCAAGGGGTTGAAAATCCACTCTAGGAAGTTGTGGAAGGGTTGCCGACCAGCCAATGACATGGGAGACCACTGCCGACCCCCCTTTTGTGGTGGAGACCAAAAAGGGTGGTCGGCCTGCTAGAAAACCTGGTCGGCCAACCACTTTCGGTCCCTGGATTATGGTTTTTTGCAACACAAAGCAATAGGGAAGCATGGCAAGGTATTTTCAACAAATGTGTACTCGACCACTCTCCCCGTCATAGCATAGGCTCTAGGGAGTGTAACCCTCGATCCTCGGACCACCAATCGCGTATCTCGATGCATGATGACCGAGGAGTCGAATTGCACGACTTAATGTGACATGAATGCACAAATGGACACCTAAAGCCAACAACTCTGTCATGGATAGTCAAGAGTGTCGTCGACCGGGAATTGAAGCACGTTTCGTCACTTTAAGTACGAAACGTCCCTTGTTTCCCGTGTTTGGACTAAACCCTACTCCAAACACTATGCAACAACTAGAATGGCATGGCATGCAAACACAATGCAACAACTAGCATGCAATCCTAAACGAAATGCTACCAAGACACACAAACATGCAAGGAGTGATATGCAAAGGTGCAACTAACATGCGCAATGCTATGAACTATCAATGACATACTCAATGCACATGACAACTATATATATAGCATACGCAACGCACACATGGAGACTAATAATGAAATGATCAAGGAATACACAATGCAATGGTCAATCATGTAACAACATGGACTAATGTGGCATACACAATGCAAGATGGACTTAAACCAAAGTGAATGAGCCTCAGCCACACCCAAATCAGTGGCCATACATGATGAAATCAAAGCAACAAGACACACATAAGCATGCACAATGCAAAGGCTCGAACCTAAGGCATCAAATGCCACTCTACCAAAGCATGGCAAGGGATGAAATATAGCATACAATTATACATTTCCCAGCTCTGAAATGATATGTAAGATGGTCCCGAATCATGCAAATATGTCACACAATGCATGCTAGATGGCCCGAATACCGAAACTAGTGAAGTGCGTTACACTAGAGGTATACAAAGCAATGCACAAATGGCAAAAACCAGCCCCAAACAGACCCTAGGCAGGTCCAAGACAGTGAGAAAATGGCCTAAGATGATGGCTCAACATGCATAGAAATGAAGCTCTTGTTAAGGCTCAAAATAAGGCATGCAAGCACAACTCTTAATCATATTGAAGGAGTGATGAACATGAGAATATGGTAACCTTATATGCTCTGAAATATCATGCTTGATGATGCCAAAACATGTCAAGGGCCCAAACAACGCATGCTAGTGGACCCGATATGCAAAGCTAGTGAGCTTGAATTGAACTATGGCCATATACAACAATGCATGCATGACCCAAAACACTTCAAACAAAGCTAAGGCAGCCCAAAATATGAATAAAATTAGTTTAGATCATGGCCAAAATATGCTAGGAAAGAGGGCCAAAACATCATGCAATACAAACTAGTGAACCATGATTTACACTACAACCATATGAAGCACACAAGAGGCCACCAAATTAGTTAAAAAAAGAATCATGGCATGTCAAATGAAGCTCAAAAACCCACTGAAATATAGTCCATGCATGCAAGACTGATAGGCTCCTTTGATAGGCCATAAAGAGGGTTGTTCTACACATGCAAGATGGACATCCAAAATGACAAAACCACCTCTGGATAGAGGTTATGCAGGCCCTAAAACTCACTGAAAAGGGCTTGAAATGAGGCTAGGAAGCATGCAAGTATAGGCTTCCTTGTTAGGCCAAATATGCTAGAATACAAAACAAGGGGTGAGAGGGTCACCCCTCTCTGATTTTGGTGCTCAAAAACACATAATAACCACTGAAAATCCGCTGGATTTCAGTGGTCAAAAGGGCCAACAAAGCTCAACACAAAGGCCCTAATGCATGGCTCAAAACGAAGGGAAATGAAGCATGCAAGGGGGTAGATGACCCCCAACAGAAAAATGATCTTAAAAAAACATGTTAAGGACCTCAAAATAAGACTTTTTTCAGTTTATGACAAAGCCGAAATATGATTGCAAGTATGGCTAAAAGAAGAAGCAAAACAATGCTAAGAAAAGGGAAAGAGAGTGTTACCCTTGTAGCCAAAGGGACCAGCAGCTTCTGGACCAAAATAGCACACCTTCAACCTCTGAAAACCAGCTCCAAGGTGCTTAGGTTGATGTTGGAGGTGTTGTGCTAGGAGATGGTATGCAAAGGGGTCAAGAACTATGCAACTTTAGAGCCAAAGTGTAGATATATAGAAGGAAGTGTATGTATAAGCCTTAACAATTTTCTCAACCTTTGCTAATGAGGGAGAGAGTCCCTCTTATAGCCAAAGGGGTTCAAAGCTTCTCCAAGAAGCTAAAAAACAAGTTTGAAGATCCTCTATACACATGTATGGAGGATCAATTCTGTGCCTTCCAGCTGGCACAGCTGGTAACAACTCACAGAGACAAGACAGGAGGGAGTAAGCCGACCAGTTCAAGTGGTCAGCCGACCACCTACCCTGGTCGGCCGACCAGGGTCAAAAGGTTCAAGCTCCAAAAGCTGGTCAGCAGCCTGTAAGGGTGGTCTCCCAACTCAATGCAAGCTAGTGGTATGGTGGGAGACCAGTAATTGTGGCTCAAAAGTCAAGGAGACCAGCTACCTGACAAGAAAAATCGACTGGCAAGGAAAAGTGGTCTCCAAGAAGAAAAGGTGGTCTCCCAACCTTGTACCACCTTCCAAACAATGAAAATAGGGTCCACGCCAAAAATGAACCAAGACGGATACAAAACGAGGGTTCGAGGGCCAAAACGCGCAGTCGGGTGCCCCGAAAACTGACTGTTAAGCATCGAAAGTGGCGTGCGACCATGAAGGTGGTCTTCCAGGCCACAGTGTCCCTCTAGAGAGAGGAAACAACGTGCGTGCCAAGAACCGAAGCAAACGGAGAAATTTAAGTAGTCCCGAACCGAGGTGCGCGACCGACGGCTCCGAAAATCGGAAACTGGTCTCCAAACAGGAAAAGTGGCCTACGACCACGAAAAGTAGCCTATGGCCACTGGGAGATGGTCTATGAGACCTCTCCCTCCCTTCAGAAAGAGAAAACACAACCTGGTTCACAAACCGAGGCAAAGCACAAAAGGGTCCCAAGGTCCGGGGGTAAGGCTCTCAGCCAAAACTCCGAAACCTCAGAACTAGCACAACATGCGCAATCACCGAGCGCTCAATCGATTACTTCTGAGTCTTAATGTCGATCAAAAATGGGGTGTCTATAGTTGCCCCCTTTTGACAGAACTCGGAAGTCATAAGTGACGGGAGTGAATGTCAAAGCCCAGAGACAACCCATTTTTGACAAGGCCGAAGACTTAGACAAACAGACGAGATAAACAAGAGATGGGCTCACAGGCGTGCCCGCAGGTAGGGGCAAAATGCAAACGACATGCACAAAGCCGAACGTAACTCATGATCATGCAAAGTAGCAAGCTGTAATGAAGCAAATATTCACAATAAATGCAACAGTTTTAAGCAAGAATGCAAGGCAAAACTACATTTCATGCAGTAAGGATGTAAGAGAATCACAATTCTCACTACGTCTCACATGGAGAAGATACAATACATGTCCGGTTCGTTTGGTCACACCAACTTCAAATGAACAATACATACAATATCGTGCCTGCAAAAGAGAGGAACTTAACAAGCACAACATGGTTAGCAACATATGTTCAACGCTATATCGAACGCTGACAAACATGGTGCCGATGAAAAAGTGCATCGTAATGCAAGAAGAGACGTGCGCAACAACGCAAGTTAAACATGGAGGTATGACAATACTAGTGAAATGTGCACAACAATGCAAGCAATGTGCATAACAATGCAAGTGATGTGCATAACAATATAAGTGATGTTCATAACAATGCAGGATAAGTGCAACTTCAAATGCATGTTTGAAACAAAACAACGAGCGAATAAATGCAAGCCTTGACGGGGGGAACTTAAACGCGACCTCCAATTTACCTCTTGGAGGGGTCGCAACGTACTAAAAAAGGATACACCTTGCTTTTGGCGAGCAACAACGAGCCATGCGTCGAATATTGGATTTGAAGTTCCCGCGGAGGGATTTCACGCCGAAAAGCGCACTTTACTTGTACTTTCTTGAGTGCCGGGGACCCCAATCACCACCAAAATTTGCAGGGAGCTCAAAGAGACATTGGAGATCACCCAGGAAGGATGGCCGACCACCCTAGAATGCCACCAACAAGGCTTATTCAAGGAGTGGTCGGCCTACCACAAAAGCTGGTCGGCCGACCACTTTGCTAAAACAGGGACAGTTTGGTCCTTTTACATTCAGATCTTTAAATACACATGGCCAAAACACTTTTGCTCACAACTTCAGATCCAAAACTAGTCCCTCTTGCTTCCTAGACCATTTTCTCTCTTAGATCTGCACTCTATACGCGTTTTCCAACTCCCCACGCAAAGTTGTTTCGTGAAATCTTTCAGTTTTCTTCACTTTGGACCGATTAAAATTTCATTTCGGAGCTCCTTTCTCTACTTTCACCACTTCAGGTAAGTTTGTCTCAATATTTGGAACATTTTCTTGGGAGTTGACTTTTGTTGACTTTTTCCAATTTTGGCTAATTTTGCTCATTTTTGCTCCTTTTGCAGATTTCTTGAAATGGTGGGTCATTTCTCTCACGGTGGAGGTCCCCCAGGTGCTGAGGGTGAGCCGGATATCATGTCATTGCCCCCGAGAGTTCGACCCTTTGATCCCGAGAGGTACGACCCTCCAGAGCACATCCTTCCCCCAAGTACTTTCTACCACTTTACTGATTTTAATCGACGAGCACCTACGGATCTCTTGCTACGGGAGTCGGGGTCTCACCTCTCTCATCAAGCACGAGAGGTGCGTACTTCATTATTACATTCTCTGTAATGTATTATGCATTTCTTGCGCATTTCCTATTTTCGCTATATATGTTCATCTGCTTATTTTGAACACATTCACACACCATCCGGTCCACTTGGCACACAGCTTATGTATCACTAGACTTTGCTCGTTTTAGCACATAGCTCACAACACAGAATTCTGTTGAGTTGGCACACAACTTGTTCTTGGACACTCAGTCTGTAACACAGCATTCTGTTTGCATTTTGAACACACAACTCAAGCATTTGAAATTCTGACCACGCAGCTCATGCTTCTGGTTGTGAACACGCAACCCACATTTTTGAAATCTAAACACACAGTTCTAACTTTTTGTCATGAACACGCAGCCCATATTTTGGAAGTTGGACACACAGCTCGAACTCTTGATGATGAACGCACAGCCCACAGTTTTTGAAAGTTGAACACAGCCCAAACTCTTGATGATGAACACACAGCCCACAGTTTTTGAAAGTCGAACGCATAGCCCAAACTTTTTGATGATGAACACACAGCCCACAGTTTTTGAAAGTTGAACACACAGCCTAAACTTTTGGTTGATGATGAACGCACAGCCCACAGTTTTTGAAAGTCGAACACACAGTCCAAACTTTTGGTTGATGATGAACACACAGCCTACAGTTTTTTGAAAGTTGAACGCATAGCCCAAACTTTTTGATTGATGAACACACAGCCCACAGCTTTTGAAAGTCGAACGCACAGCCCAAACTTTTGGTTGATGATGAACACACATCCCACAGTTTTTTGAAAGTTGAACGCATAGCCCAAACTTTTTGATTGATGAACACACAGCCCACAGCTTTTGAAAGTCGAACGCACAGCCTAAACTTTTGGTTGATGATGAACACATAGCCCAAAACTTTTTTGAAAGTTGAACGCACAGCCCAAACTTTTTGATTGATGAACACACAACCCACAGCTTTTGAAAGTCAAACGCACAGCCCAAACTTTTGAATCTGAATGCACAACTCATACATTTCATTTGCATGCGGCTCATATACTTTATGTTCAACATGTAGCTCACACACTTCAATTCTGAACACACAGCTCATCCCTTGTGTTTGCACGCAGCTCATTCATTTTCACTGGTGAACACAGAGTTCACTCATTGCATTTGCACGCAGCTCATACTGAACACGCAGTCCACAACATTGTATCTGATTTGATTTGCACACAGCTCGTAATTTTATTTTGAATCTGAATACATCTGTTCATTCTGAATGCAGGTATCTTCCCGTGTTACACGGGGCTATGGCTCGATCATCGCTAGGGAGTGGTACGCAGAGCTCCCAGAGATCGTTCGTGATCTGGTTGATGAGGCAGGGTTCAGACCCTTCTGCACAGGGATATCTCGCTACCCTACGAGCAGGACGCTGATGGGGGCACTCGTGGAGAGATGGTGGGACACTGTAGCAAGTCCGCGTGGGGGACCTCGCTGCTACAGTTCGAACTCGCGATTTTCCGTTGTCGCGGTTCTTAATCTGAACCAAAGAGTCCAAATCTGGCAAATCGTTTTGAGAAACAGATTTTTGAAAAAGTAGTGCCAAACATGGACTGCTTTGCCAGATACAGAGTCGCCACCTAAATATTTTTAAAATGGGGAAATTTAGGAAACCCTGACTCGGTGCCGAAGGCCACATGTCCGTCATCACCGGAGTTGTCTCGGCTCGGGAGCTTGGGTACGATCGGGGAATGTCAGCTATGAGCACCCCCTCTCGCCCAGTCCGAAGACCGGCCTCTACTAACCATGATATCCGATTTTGAAAACGTTATGTGTTCTTATTCCATTTATTAGCCTAGAATTACTATGTTATGTGCGCAGCAAACAAGTATAGACTAGATTGCCTAATTTGGAAATAAGCATTGCATATCCGTTCGTTTTGAAAATGCTTTGAAATTTGCTACTCGCAAGTAGGCTAAAACACGGATTTCAATGAGTTTTTCCAACTCAAACAATCCAACCTGCACCCACAGGCATTCAATCAGTTTATCAGATAAGCATTTAGCCACATGGCAAGCATACTGTCATGGCAACACTCACACGCATGCGGGATGCTAAAGAAAAAATACTTACATCGTACTCCGTGCCAAAACAGTAAACTAGTTAGCAAACATGCATGTCCTAGTTCATGTTAAAAATGGCTAATGCATCACATGCAAAATGCAATCTAGGCAAGCTCGGCTAACCCTAAGCATGGCATGTGAAATGCGATCAACTACCACATATTCAATTTTTGAATTGAAGTACAAATGCAGTTAGCGTGATGTACCGAGCCTAATGCATGCAATACAAATGCATGGATGCACACATGCATAGCATAAGGTATGCTAAATTAAACGTGCCCTAATCTACCATCATAAGTAGGTAAATAAAAGGGAAGAAAGACGTGAGGTTGGAAGACATACACACACTCACGCACACTTATTACATAATTGCCCTCACTCGGAGGAACCAAATAAATATTACAAATAATTAACTACGCAAGCTAATTAAATATTACAAATTGCCTAATCAACTAAGAAACTAACTAAAGCTAGAAAAACAGGAAACCGCCTCAGGAGGAGGGCTCAATGCAATGCATGCCCGGTCCCGCTCGGAAATGCGCCGCCATGCATAGGCTACCTCTGTTTTCCTTCCTTCACTCCTCTGGAGGTTGCCAAAACCTCAGGACTGCTTCCCTGGACATTGAGGAGTGCCACCGGCTGAGTGGAATTACCACCGGCAGTGGTGTGTGGCCATCGGCACAAAATGAAGCTGTCGGCAGAGGAATTATTGCCGGTCGGCACCTTAAACTGCCGGTCGGCAGAGTGTTCCTGCAAAATCTGCAAATGACAGCAACAGAGGGCAAGGCAAAGCATGGCAGCACAATTCAAGGCATATATGCACCAACCATGTCCCTTAGCATGATAATGACTCAAAGGGGCATGTGCCTCGATTCTCGGACCACCAATCACGCATTTCCATGCATGATGGCCCAAAGAACCAAGTATGCAACTTTGATTTCAAATGCAATGCAAACCAATCAAACCAAAGTCCTAATCCCTATCACCAAATCAAGGGGCAAGGAATGCATGCAAAATGCAATGCAACCTAAGCATACAAGCTAAGGATGCAACATGACATGGCAACAAGCTTATGCAAGCATACAAGCATACATATGGCAATGCAAATGGATGCAAAGATGGACTTATGCATGAATTAGGCGACTCTAAATAGGCCTAAAACAGTAGCCAAAATGCTAAAATGAGGGGCCAAATACACATGCACACATGCACATGTTGAAAGGCCAACACTTGGACACAAGTTGAACAACCCTCAAACACATTTGAAAGGGGGAATCATGGACTAATTAGCATGCAACATAAGCATTGAGATCATGCTAAAACATGGTGCCAAACCAAGCAATAAATCAAACCAAATATGCAACAAATGGCCTAAGTGCTCAAAACAAACCAATGAAGCATTGAACTACACTAAGCAAGACCAAACATGGCATGAACTCATTGACCAAAAACAGAGTTTTGGGATATTAATACAAGGCCTAAGGACCACTTAGATGGCATCTAAATGACTCAAAAACAAAGGCATGCATAAACACCGGAGCTTTGCTACACAAGCTTCCAAAGCATTAAAGAGGCATGCAAGGCAATCAAACAAGCATGGAAATGGGACTGAAATAACATGTGGGGGGACCCCAAATCACCAAATCGATGCAAAGATATCATGCTACACATGCACATACTCAAGGCCAACAAGCCCAAATACAAAGGAGCTATATCAAGCATGCCAAAATCAACCCAAACAACCTAGGACAGACCTAGAACATGGCAAAACATGCACAAAATCTTCACAAGACTAAGCCTAAAACATGCTCCAACAAAGGTTAACAACCTAAGACATGTTAAGGCATAACAAGGCATTACAAGGCAACTATGCTAAACATGCATGGAATACCAAAACCAACTTAAAATCATGTTATATTATGGATATATAAGCATGAAAAACAGCCAAGTCATGCTCAACACACACTCAAGCATAGGCTCTCTTTAGAGACCAAAACATGCCCTTTTCAAGGACAACAAGGAGGGGGTGGCCCTCTCCTTCTTGGGACTTCAAGGCATCACCTTCACCATTGAAATCCCTCAAGATTTCAGTGGTGAAGAGACCTCAACACCAAAATCCCGGAGCTAGCACAAAATGGCTCAAAATGAGGCCTTTCAAGGCCTAAGGGGGGTCAACCACCCTCAAACAACAAAACACTCTTAATAAACAATAAAGAGGGTCTAAAAACAGAACTTTTTTGTATTATACAATAAGCACAAAAACAGCTCTAAGATAGGTAGAAAATCAATGCAAAAATGGGGAATAAAGGTGTTAATTTTCTTACCCTTGATGACCCCTTCACAAATAGTGCTCCAATGGCCTCCTTTAGCTTGAATCCAACACCAAAACTTCAAAACCAGTCCCTTAGAACCTCAAGAGCCAAAGGAAGGTGAAACACTATGTGTTTGTGTGCAATAGTATGGACTAAACACACTAAAACACACACAAGAGGGAAAAAGAGAGAGATAAGGTGTAGCAAACCCTAACCCTAGATTTCAAACCCTAACAATGGCTGTCTAAGCTCTCAAAATATCTTAAAATGTCTCACCCCTAAGCCAAGAGACCTCTCCTCTCTCTATTGTAGACACCCCATTTTTGACCTACCTTAAGACTCAGATGTCACTGATTGAGCGCTTGGTGATGTTGCATAATGTGCTCGTTCAGAAGTTTCAGAGTTGCGGCCGTGAGCCCTGCCTCCGGACTTCCGAACCCTCTTCTGTGCCTTGTCTCGGTTTGCGAACCAGACTCGGTTTTCTCTGTTTCTTTTCCTGAGGGGAGGGAGAGGTCCGGTAGACCATCTCCCAAGTGGCCGTGGGCTGCATTTTGTGGCCGTAGGCCATTTTGCCCATTTCGGAGTCCGGTTTCCGGTTTTTCGGGACCGTTGGCCGTGTGCCTCGGTTCGGGACCGCCTAACCACCTCCGTTTGTTCTAATTTTTGGCATACATCTTATTTAATCCCTTTTGAGGGACACTGGGGTCTGAGAAACCCACTTCGTGGCTGGATGCCACTTTCGGTGCTTAACAGCCCATTTTCGGGACCTCGAACTGCGCGTTTTGGTCCCCGAGCATTCGTTTTGCATCGATTTTCGTTCATTTTTTGCAGGTACCTTTGTTTTATCACCGGAGAGGTCACTGAAGGGTGGGAGGCCAGCAATTGTTGTAGCAACCAGTTATACATCCTCCGACGTCCTCCGGCGCCCGTTTTTCGCACTTCCGGGCTAATGTTGAACACCTTGGGCCCATTTTCTTGAACTTTGAACCACATATTTGTGATGTACACACATGGGAGGACCCTAAAAAGTGGTGGCCGGCCATTAATTCAATTTGACCCTTTTGACCCCCTCATTCTAGGCTAATGTTGAACCCCTTGGGCCCATTTTCTTGAACTTTGAACCACATATTTGTGATGTACACACATGGGAGGACCCTAAAAAGTGGTGGCCGGCCATTAATTCAATTTGACCCTTTTGACCCCCTCCTTCCGGGCTAATGTTGAACCCCTTGGGCCCATTTTCTTGAACTTTGAACCACATATTTGTGATGTACACACATGGGAGGACCCTAAAAGTTGGTGGCCGGCCATTAATGCCACCTGACCCTTTTGAACCCCTCTTTCCGAGCTAATGTTGAACCCCTTGGACCCACTTTCTTGGACTTTTAACCACAGGGTTGTGTTGTACACACATAGGAGGACACCATCAGTTGGTGGCCGGCCACTAAATCTGATTGACCCTTTTGACCCCTAGCCGGCCGACTAGGGGGTGTGGCCGGCCGGCCACCTGCAGCAAAAGTAATAGGCCGGCCGAGCTCCTTGCACTGTGCACTTTACAGCTGTGGAGCTTTATCCCCCAGAAAATATCTGTATCCGGGGGATATTTTGTGGGGGGAAAGTTTGTCTCCTTTTCCCCCACCTTTACACCCCCTTTTTGGCCCTTATAACAAGCAAGCTATATCACATTCAAGGGTTAGAGAAAAATTGTTCTTCAAGCCTCCATACACAACTCCATCTTTATCCCTCTCATTTCCTTGAAAATCTCTAAGTCCCTAAGCACCATTTCTTCTACACCACCAAACTCTACCATCACCACTTCATTTCCAGCAACAAGGAAGGCTCCTCAAAGGCAAAAGGAGCTGCAAATTGGCCCAAGAAGCAACAAAAGCTTTAGTCTTCAAGGGTGAGTAACATTTCTTCTCTTTGACCCTTTTTCTTGATCCATTTGTAAGCCCCACTTTCTTTTTGTTTCAAGCTCCGGCCCTAACTGAAAAGGGCCCTCTTTTGAGCTCATCTTCACTTTTGATTAAGGGCTCAACCCTGTTTGAGCCCTCCATGATGCACTTGCTTCATTGATCCTCTTATATGTCATAGTCTTGCATGCTATTTTTTGGCCCATGAGTAATCTGTTTTTGAGCATGTTGTAAACTGATATTAGGCTTATTTTGAGCCCCTCTTCAACATTGAAGAAGGGCTAAACACCATTTGGGACTTCCATGTTGTACTTACCTTTATACTCCTCTTTTATTCCCCATTCTTGCATGCAATGGCTGCCTACCATGCTTTTGTTTTTGGCCATTTTACAGTTCTGAAAAAGTGCTTATTTTGGTCCATTTTTCATATTTCATTTAGGTCCTTTCATGGTTTGGGGCCTCCATATGCCACTTCATGTTATATCTCTCTTTTATTCCCCATTCTTGCATGTTTAGTTAGCCTACCATGCTTTTGTTTTTGGCCATTTTACAGTTCTGAAAAAGTGCTTATTTTGGCCCATTCTACATGTTTTATTAAGGGTCTTTGGCTGTTTGGTGAATATTTTGCATACCTCATGTTATAGCCACTTTTGAACCTCATTTTGCATCACATTTCTATCATGTTTGTATACTGATTTTGGGGCTGCCATATACTGTAAATATTCATATTTTTGGTCCCTCTTCAGTGTTGTATAAGGGAATTTTTCAGTTTAGATTTTGCTTATATCACTTGCTTCATTACCCCTCTTTTGGCCCCTATTCTTGCATGCCATTTTTTCCATACCTATGCTTGCTGTTTGGCCATGTTTATAACTTTGAAAGTGCCTTTTTTGGGACTTTCTAGCTTCTGTATTTGCATTGCATGTCCATATTGTGCATGTTTGGCATAGCTATAGGCCATTTCGGGTGCCTAAATTCGCATTTCGGGACAATTCCTTGCGTTTGGTGTCATTTCGCCTCATTTCGGGACTGTTTTCCCCCATATTTTACTGCTGAAATTCCATTAGAATGATTGCATGTTTCCTTTCATGTCATTACATCGCATTCTGCCATCGCCTCGGTTTGCGTGCCCGTGTGCACGCATTTCGAGGCACTTCATTTTTTATCCGCCGGCATCCTATGTGAGTGTGGCTGAGGCTCACTCATGTTGGTATAAGCCCATATCACATTTTCATGTCATTCGCATTGTGTATGCCATTGCCTCGGTTTGCGTGCCTATGTGCACGCATTTCGAGGCACTTCATTTTTATCCGCCGGCATCCTATGTGAGTGTGGCTGAGGCTCACTCATGTTGGTATAAGCCCATATCACATTTTCATGTCATTCGCATTGTGTTTGCCATTGCCTCGGTTTGCGTGCCCGTGTGCACGCATTTCGAGGCACTTCATTTTTATCCGCCGGCATCCTATGTGAGTGTGGCTGAGGCTCACTCATGTTGGTATAAGCCCATATCATGTTTTTATGTCATTACATCGCATTTTGCCATTGCCTCGGTTTGCGTGCCCGTGCGCACGCATTTCGAGGCACTCCATTTTTATCCGCCGGCATCCTATGTGAGTGTGGCTGATGCTCACTCATGTTGGTATAAGCCCATATCACATTTTCATGTCATTCGCATTGTGTATGCCATCGCCTCGGTTTGCGTGCCCGTGCGCACGCATTTCGAGGCACTTCATTTTTTATCCGCCGGCATCTTATGTGAGTGTGGCTGAGGCTCACTCATGTTGGTATAAGCCCATATCACATTTTCATGTCATTCGCATTGTGTATGCCATTTTCTCGGTTTGCGTGCCCGTGTGCACGCACTTCGAGACATCTCATTTTCATAGCATAGTGCATACTAGGTTGTATCTTAGATCACATTCTGTCATTTTCTCGGTTTGCGTGCCTGTGTGCACGCACTTCGAGGCATCTCATTTTCATAGCATAGTGCATACTAGGTTGTATCTTAGATCACATTCTGTCATTTTCTCGGTTTGCGTGCCTGCGTGCACGCATTTCGAGGCATGTCATTCCGTAGCATTGTGTATGTTAGGATTATATCTTAGTTGCATTTTATGCATATCATGCATATTGCATCGTGTCCGGAATAGGAGTTAGCCCGGGCACGGGAAACGAGGTGCGTTTCGTACTTCGAGTGACGAAACACGTCTCAATTCCCCAGTCACCGACACTCCGGATTATCCATGATGGAGTTAGGTTTTAGCTGTAGTTTCATGTGCATTCATCCTATATTGAGTTGTGCATTTCGACTCCTCGGCCATCATGCCTCGGTATGCGTGATTGGTGGCACGAGGATCGAGACATGCATATATCTGTGCAAATACATTGCTATGCCCCTTTCCTGCTCTCTGTTGCAGCAAAACGAAGAATCAACAACTTTTTGGGGCTTGGCACGCATTTCAAGAACAGGTGTAAACAGAGGCTAATTGGGGCATTCCGGTGGATTTCCGCGCAAGACAACCCGGACATGCATCATCCATCAGAAGCAAGGCAGTCCCTGGCTTGCACGCCAGTTTTACTTGCTTTCTTAGTTAATTCTTTAATTAATTAGGAATTTGTACTTTATTCGGACTGTAATATTTTGGACTGTAATATTCTTTTTTTTGGACTGTATTATTTATTCGGACCCTCTGCACGAGGGCACAACTGTAATAAGTGTGCGTGAGTGTGATGTATGTCTTCCAACCCCACGTCTTTCTCCCTTTTATTTATCCGCTTATGATGGTTAGATTAAGGCATATTTAAATTAGCATACAGTATGACAGAATGTTTGCATCCATTCATCTGTATTGCATGCACCGGGCTCGGCGCATCATACTAACTGCATTGTACTTTCAATTTCAAAGTTGAATACATGATAGTTGTAACATTTCATATGCCATCTTAGAATAGCCGAGCCTGTTATAATTGAATTTTGCATGTGTTGCATTAGGCATTTCTGTATAGTTAGGATCATGCATGATTTCTAATGAATTCCTATTTTTGGCTTGGAGTACTCGGTAAGCTTTATGCTTTAGCATCCTTGCATGCGTGTGAGTGACTGCCATGAATAGCATGCTTACCATGAGGCTATGTGCTTATCTGATATAACTGCCTGAATGCCTGTGGGTGAAGGTTGGGTTACTTAAATTGGAATAAATCATCAAATGTTTTAAAGCCTACCTGCGGGTAGCAAACCATTTTCAAAAGCGAACATGAAATGTTTTGTTCCAATTCGGGCGACTCAGTCTATACTTGTATGCTGTGCGCATCACATAGTAACCTAGGCTAATAACCGGAATAAGAACTCACAATGTTTTCAAAAATTGATATCATGGTTAGTAGAGGCCGGTCTATGACCGGGCGAGCGGGGGTGCTCACGAAGTGACCTTCCCCAATCGTACCCAAGTTCCCGAGCCGAGGCAACTTTGGTGATGACGGACACGTGGCCTTTGGCAACGAGTCAGGGTTTCCTAAATTTCCCAAAATAAAATATTTAGGTGGCGACTCTGTATCTGGCAAAGCAGTCCATGTTTGGCACTTCTTCAAAAAATCAGTTTTCTCAAAATGATTTGCCGGATTTGGACTCTTTGGTTCAGACTTAGAACCGTGACAAGGAAAGTCGAGTCCGAGCTATAGCGAGGTCCCCCCGTGGGCTTGTCTACAGTTTCTGGCGACTCTGCTGGGGATTTAGAGAACTTGACTCGAACTCGTGATATCTGTTTTTAACTACACTTGTGTGTTTCTTTGCATTGCATTTGCATTGGTGCGCCTAGGACACCGTGTTTGCCATCTGCTATTCCTGAACGGTTTGCCGGAGGCTTGTCTTGTCAAGGCATGACCATAAGGCTGACCGGTTGTGGGCTCTGCCAGTATGGGAACACAAACCCCGGTTTTACCGGGGCACCCTCTTTGACCATTCGACCTAGTGCATATTCGGATCCATAGTGACCATTCCAAATTAGGACAGGTTGCTTACCCGTTTATAGGTTGTTTGAAACCGCTGCGTGCGTAATGAAACCCTAGCTCCTGACACAATAGGACAGGGAAACCCTACCCCAACATAGGGGTGTTTTGGCTCTCACTTATCTGTTATGTGCTTTAGAGTGCGTCTCTACAGGAATGCATGTATCAGTATATGAGTTTGGGCATCAGGCCTGCGGGCATCAGTTCAGTATTGTCAGTATCAGGCCTGCGGGCATCAGTTCAAGATCGTCAGTATCAGGCTTGCAGGCATCAGTTCAGTATTGTCAGTATCAGGCCTGCGGGCATCAGTTCAGTACATGAGTTCGGGTATCAGGCCTGCGGGCATCAGCCAGTATTTGAGAATTTGTTATCTGCGGATATCAGATTCTGTTTTAGGGGACAGTGATACAGGGATAATAATCAGTGTTTGAGGACAGTGTGTTTTCAGCTTATCAACTGTGTGTTGTTATGCCCGACTGTGTGTCATGCATTTTATTTTAAGCTGTTATGCTGTCCGTTTATCTGTTTATTTATTTCCATTTCGCTTTATTTATCTTTTGCTAGGTCAGTTTTAGCACAATTGCTTCCAACCCAGCAGGCATTCCACAAGCACTTTGGACACGAGGTCGTCGACTCCATCGATCTGAGGATCTAATCGACGGACAGCCAGTGTTCCATTCTCTACCCCCTGTTACCAGAAGGAAGCAGAAAAAGCGTAGTGTATCTGAACAGAGATCACCAGAACAGTGGTTTCCCCCATCAGTGGACAGATCCCCATTGAGACAGATCTGCCAGTAGTTCAGATAGATCAAAACAGTATGACGGCACCAACAGGAGTTGAGGAAATGATGCGCCAAATGTAGGAAACCATGCGGGCCATGCAGCAGGATGCTGTTCGCCGAGATGAACTCGCTAAGCAGCAAGCTGAGATTATGACCCAGCAGGCAGAGCTGATTACCAGGCTGCAACAACAGAATACAGCATCTGCTTCACACCAAATCCCTCCTCCGGCAGGGGCTCCATTACCTGAGCAGACACCTGTTGTTCAGAACGCTCCTCCAAACACCCAGAATACTGTGCCGACTATCCAAAATCTGCAAGAGGACACAAATCTTCCAACGGGGCCAGCTCCGCCCCCACTTCCACCACAACTGTCCAAGGTCCATACACCCAATCACCCGGACTCTCCATTCGAGGTCGAGGTTGATCATACAGCTCTGAAATTGAGCAAACTGGAAAAGCTCTTCAAGAAATCCCAAGGGGTCAAGGCTATGCCGGATATCGAAGATGGATATGCCGAGGAGGCCGTAACACTCCCCGATAGGTTCAAAATGCCACAAATCGACCGCTTTGACGGGACCGGCGACCCCATGGTCCATATCCGACTGTTTGCAGACATCTTACGGCCAATGGGCCTAACACGACCACAGAAGCTTTCATTATTCGGCCGAACCCTGTCGGGTGTGGCCTCTCATTGGTACGCAAAGTTACAAGATGAAGTGAAGAAGAATTGGGATGAAATGGCTGAGGCCTTTGTCGCGCAATATTCGTACAACACTCAGATCGAGATCACAACTCGTGATCTCGAGACGACAAGGCAAGAGCCCAAGGAAACTTTCTCGGACTTTGTGATCCGATGGAGGGCAAAAGCGTCAATGATGACTTTAAGGCCCACTGACAAAGATCAAATCCGGATGATTGTGCGCAATCTCCACCCGAAGTTGATGCAGAGAATGATTGTAGTCCCCTTCCCTACTTTCGCAGATTTACATGAGATGGGGGTGCAAATCGAGGACGCAATGAAACAAGGTCTGTTTGACCACGACAGGGAACAACCGAGGAGGACCTTCAACCGTAACAACAATGCGGGCCCGAGTGGCGCTGCAAATACGAGAGCCTCGGAAGTTAGTATGGTCACCACCACTCCCCCTCCCCCTCCAAGGCCCATGACTGCCACACCCTTCTCCGGCGCGTCCGGAAGCAACACACAAACCAACAGATTCCAACCGCGAGGCCAAAGAACCTTTACCCCACTATATATGCCCCTGACCAAAGTTCTGGGAATATTGATCAGAAAAAATCATTTAAAACCCCTGGAGCCAAAGCCATTACCGAATCCACTCCCCCCCTCTTATGACCCGTCAAAGTACTGCGCATATCACCAATAACACGGTCATGACACCGACCGTTGTTACAGATTGCGTCATGAGATCCAAGATCTTATTGACAAACAGGTGATCGCGCCTCCTGATAAACCCAATGTCACAACCAACCCTCTCCCGCCACATAACCAACCTCCCCCACCCAAAAGAATCAATTTTATCCAGACTGGGGTCGCATCTTACGATCCTAGCATCTATATTACGCCCACCCACCTACCCAAGCCGGAGGTGCTCCTCCCCGATTGCACTGATTTCTTGTGCATGGTGGACATCTCCAAAACCCAACCAGAACCGACGGTGGTGACCGTCGAAGATAGGGCATGGCAGATTTTGGGAGAGAATGAGATAGTTGAATCTGGGACTGGACAGAATTTTGCTGGGGGAGCCTATGATCCAAGCGAGTATATCCTATCAATGAGCCGAATTGGGCTAAGTATAGAATTGCCAGAGACAGGAGAGCTATGCATGATCCGGGGGGATGGATCTGGGCTATGGGCAGATGATCTGACAGCCGTAGAGGAGGACTTTGCCAACCTGCAATTTCTCGATGACCAGGAACTGGGGGATGCGTCAATCAATTGGTACGATTATGAGGGATCAGCGGAGGCCACTGGATGGCTCGAGGATCAACCAGATGCAGTGGGGGAAGCCCAACCAGAACAGAGCCCGGCAGGGGCGGAAGTATCAGTTGTGGCCGGAATGGCCGAAAGTCAAGTTGTATCGCCGGAGAGCGCCGGTGTTAAGAATTCCGCTCGGGACATGGGCATTATGGATACGAGAATTGTTGAACAAACAGCGATGCAGCTGGAACGAGAAAAGTTCGAGGAGGCTGAGAGAATTAGCAAAGCTAAAGGCCCTGAGGGGACTGAAAGTGCTGCGTGCACGAAGATAGAGAATGCTGCGAGCATGTTGACAGGGAGCACTGCAAGTGCAACTAAACCGGAGCCAGACAGGTGTCTGTTGGCTGCCGATGGAATGTGGTGGGAAGACGATGACTTATGTCTTGCCCACACGGATGAAGACTGGGGAAATAATCAACCGGATGACACTTGGTACCTCGATGAGGTTGACCATATGACAAGAAGTGGGCGGTACTTCAAACCCCCACACCTGGACCAACCCGAGGCATCCGGGAAGGATAGAGAAGCGGAGAAACAGAAGGAGAAGCAGATTGAAGATGAAGCTGTGCTGAAACAGCTAAAAAAGATACAAGCAGACATCTCCATCTGGGGACTGCTAATGGCATCACGAGTACATAGAGAAGTTGTCCTATCTGCTATGGACAAGTCCAAACTCTCCATAGACACCACGCCTGAACAGCTGGTTAGGCTGGTTTTTCCGGGAGGAGGTTCCCCGGTATTAACCTTTTCGGACAATGAGCTACCGCCTGAGGGCACAAGTCATAACAAACCTCTCTATATTTCTGTGGAATGTAGAGATAAGTGGATACCGGTGGTACTTGTTGATACCGGGTCTGCAATTAATGTCTGCCCAACCAGAACGGCATATGCAATCGGGTTGAAACCCGTGGACTTCGTCCCAACCACCCAAGTGATCAGAGCATATGACAATACCAACAGAGAAGTGATGGGGACTGTTAAAATTCAAACCAAGGTTGGTCCAGGACAACACAGCATTGAGTTTCACATCTTGGACGTTCCCGCAACCTTTAACCTACTTTTGGGGCGACCGTGGTTGCACCAGGTCAATGCAGTCTCTTCCACTCTACATCAAATGCTAAAATACCCTCACGGGAAGGGGGTAGCAATTGTTTTTGGGAATTCATCAATCCATCCGCCGCCGGAAGTGTCCACACCTGTCTTGGAGATCGAGCACGGCACGGAGGATGTATTTTTGTCGGGGTTCACTTTAGCGGAGGCCCGAATTGTGCAGAATGTCATGGCTATGAATGAGGGCATGTACGTTAGTGCTCAATCTATCTACCTCATGAACAAGCTAAAACATACTCCCGGGATGGGATTAGGGAGAAGCGGCCGGAAGGGCGTCTCAGTGTTGGCCGAAGTGCCACACAACCCTCACGCCTTTGGACTGGGTTATCTGCCCACCAAAGAAGACTGGGTGAGAAAAGGAAAAGAAATGGCCGGAAGGGCCAGGGCAAAGAAGGCCGGGAAGCCATTTGAATTAATGCACAGGCCCATCTGGGGTACCCTAAACGGACGTTTCGTCCGGGAGGGGGAAGATTTTCCATTCTGCGGCTTCCTGGAGCCATGGCTAAACGCGGAAGGGACGCGCGTGCCTGGTTTTGAAATCTTCTTCGACATACAATTATCTGGGGATGACGTTGCCGAAGCGCAGACAGACCCACCAACTGAGGTTGAGCAATGTGAAGCAGTGGATCCTGAGGGCACAGAGCTTGAAATGGGGGTAGCACTGGCGTGTCTACTATCAGATCCTCCGATCGGCCAAGAGTGCTTGGGGGATAACTCTTCGGTTTCTGTGATTGGAGATGAAATAGCTGCGGGCTTTCCAGCGCCGATCTTGGATGCATCTATCGCACCTTCTCTCATCTGGCAATATGAAGAAGGCTTTTTATCTAGCAGCTCCGGGTCAGGTAGTGAGCCGGAATCTGATTCTACCGAATCTTATGAGTCAGAATCAAATTCCAGCTCGACTGAGTCTGAGTCCAGTATTCCTGGGGGTGATAACCCGGATGCCACAGTCCTGTCTAGGTCGTCATTTTCATTTTCTTTTGAGTCTGTTGTAACAGAGGAATCTGACGGCTTGGAAATATTTAATGAGAATGATGTGGATGTGGTTTCTGAGTATTTTTCTGTGCCTTTGATTTATTGCTTAAATCAGGATTTTCAAAATTTTGATGAAAACAACGAGGGAGAAATTCCCCCAGTTTTGCAACGATTAATTGATCAAGAACAGGAAAGATTTGTTAAACCTTTAATGGATGAAATCACTACTGTGAATGTTAGTACTGAGAAGGACCCGCGGCTGGTCCAGATCGGGTCCACGTTGTCTTCGGAGGAGCGCGAGCGCTTAGTCGCTTTATTAAAAGATTTCAAAGATGTTTTCGCGTGGTCCTACGAAACATGCCTGGAATCGATCCTGAGATTGTACAGCACCGGATCCCTCTTGATCCCGAGGCCCGCCCTGTCAAACAGAAACTCAGAAGGATTCGCCCGAACTGGGCCCTCAAAATTAAGGAAGAGGTCACCAAGCAAATTGATGCAGGGTTCCTGCTGGTATCTGAATATCCAACTTGGTTGGCCAACATTGTTCCGGTGCCAAAGAAGGATGGCAGAATTCGAGTCTGTGTAGACTTCAGAGATTTGAACAGGGCCAGTCCGAAGGATGACTTTCCCTTGCCACACATTGACGAATTGGTGGACTTCACGGCAGGACACGCCTTTCTTTCGTTTATGGATGGTTTCTCAGGCTATAATCAGATAGTAATGGCACCCGAAGACCGGGAGAAGACTGCGTTCACTACCCCGTGGGGGACATATTGTTACAGAGTGATGCCATTCGGGTTGAAAAATGCTGGAGCTACGTATCAACGGGCAGCAACTACAATATTGCATGATATGATCCATAAAGAGGTCGAGGTGTACGTGGACGACATGATTGTCAAGTCCAAAGAAAGAGAGGGCCACTACACCGTCTTACAAAAATTCTTTCAAAGGATCAAAGAGTTTCGGCTGCGACTGAATCCCCAGAAATGCACGTTTGGTGTTACAGCAGGGAAGATGCTAGGGTTTCTGATTACACAAAGGGGCATCGAGGTCGACCCTTCCAAAATCAAGGCCATCTTAGAAATGCCACCACCAAGGACTGAAAAGGAGGTGCGAGGCTTTCTGGGTAAAGTGCAATTCATAAGACGGTTTATTTCTAAATTAACCTTGGCTTGTGAACCACTTTTTGGTCTCCTGAAGAAAGGAAAGAAATTCCAATGGGACGGCCGATGTCAAGCAGCTTTTGAGCAGATCAAAGAGTATCTACAGAACCCGCCCGTGTTGTCACCACCAGAGCCGGGGAGACCGTTGATATCGTACCTTTCGGTAACTGAGACTACCATGGGCTGCATGCTCGCGCAGGAGTCAGAAGACAAAGTGGAAAGAGCCATCTACTATCTGAGCAAAATGATGCTGGATTACGAGACCCGCTATACACCGCTGGAGAAGGCTTGTTTGGCCTTGGTATGGGCAACCAGGAAGCTGCGGCACTACCTGTTAGCCCACTCTGTAATGTTGGTTTCGCGTTTGGATCCCATCAAATATCTTTTTGACAAACCAGCACTTACGGGTAGGCTGGCTCGCTGGCTGCTGTTGCTCTCCGAATTTGATTTGAAGTATGTAACGCGCAAGTCAGTAAAAGGGAGAGCGGTAGCGGAGTTCCTTGCCGACCACCCGGTTGAGGGGGATGAAGCGGTTGAGTATCTATTCCCAGATGAAGCCATTCTGCACATCGAAGATGAAACTTGGACGATGTACTTTGACGGAGCGTCAAACCAGTATGGGTATGGGATAGGGGTGTTGCTGATAGCGCCTGATGAT
Source organism: Camellia sinensis (assembly GCF_055761805.1). NCBI lineage: Eukaryota > Viridiplantae > Streptophyta > Magnoliopsida > Ericales > Theaceae > Camellia > Camellia sinensis. The sequence goes on from NC_138975.1 coordinate 132,564,757, forward strand.
TCCCGTATCCCTTTAGCATTCAAGCTCCGATTCAAAGTTTCCAACAATGAAGCAGAGTATGAGGCATGTATTGCTGGCCTGGAAGCAGCCCTGGAACTAGGGGCAAGACGGTTGGACGTCATTGGGGACTCGAACCTTGTTGTGTCTCAAGCAAAAGGTGATTGGAAAGTCAAGGAGGAAAGGATGATAATCTACCACCAAACCTTGGATTTGTTAATTCCTCGGTTTGACAAGCTAAATTTCACCCACCTCGTAAAAGAGAACAACAGGTTTACAGATTCATTAGCAACTCTATCTTCTATGATAGACATTCCGTCCGGAGTCCAGATGCGTCCAGTCATTATTGATCAAAAGTTTACACCAGCATACGAGTCGATTTCCGCCATAGATGAGGTTCAAGACGGCAACCCCTGGTATTACGACATCTGGAACTTCTTGGAAAAGGAGACATATCCACTAGGGGCAAATGCCAAGGATAAGAGGGCCATCAGAAGAATGGCTGCTCAATTCATCATCTGCGGGGGAAAGCTGTACAAAAGGGGTCATCTGGGAATGCATAAGCTCTGTGTAGAAGCTGAAGAGTCAAAATGCCTGATGGAAGCCATCCATGGGGGGGAGTGCGGTGCACACATGAATGGAGTAATGCTGGCCAGAAAGATCCTCAGACAGGGCTACTACTGGTCAACCATGGAGGAGGATTGTATTAGTTTTGTTCGGCGATGCCACAAGTGTCAAATTCATGCAAACCGCATGAACATCCCGCCGTCAAAACTGTACAACATGACTTCGCCATGGCCTTTTTCGGTCTGGGGAATTGATGTGATCGGAGATGTTACCCCGAAGGGGTCAAACGGGCATGAGTTTATCCTAGTAGCGATAGATTATTTCACAAAGTGGGTCGAGGCCCAATCATACGCGGTGTTGAAGGCGTCGCACGTCGCAAAGTTCATCAGAAACAACATCATCTATCGCTACGGGGTGCCAAACGAGATAATTTCAAATAATGGTTCCCATTTCAAGAAAGAAGTGATAGACTTGTTGGAGAAATACAATGTGGCTTTCCATAAGTCATCTACATACCGGCCGCAGACCAACGGAGCGGTTGAGGCCGCCAACAAGAATATCAAGCATATACTGCAGAAGATGGTGGGAACCTATCGGGATTGGCCAGACAAGCTGCCATTTGCTCTGTGGGGCTACAGGACTTCAATCAGAACTTCTATTGGAGCAACTCCATATTCATTGGTCTATGGAATGGAGGCTGTTCTACCCATTGAGATTGAGGTTCCGTCATTACGAGTGTTGGCCGAATGCCAGATAGCCGAAGCAGATTGGCAGCAAAGCAGATTCGAAGAACTCATGCTCTTTGATGAAAGAAGACTGAAAGCACTGTACCACATCCAAGGCTATCAACACAGAATTGCCCGGGCTTTCAACAAGAAGGTTAAGTCCAGGAATCTGAAAGAGGGAGATTTGGTGCTCAAAGACAACCGAGCTCCCATCCACGACCCAAGGGGCAAGTTCAAACCCAATTGGACTGGTCCTTACATCATCAAAGCTATCTGGTCAGGTGGGGCTGTGGTTCTGATGGATCTAGATGGCTTGGAGTTCTCACAACCGATCAATATGGACAAGTTGAAGAAATACTATCCTTGAGATGCTCGCTAGGCCGAAAACCCGAAAGGGCGACCTAGGCAAAAGTCAGAGCACAAAAAATTAGAAAATATAAAAACTGAGCTCGCAAGGTTGAAAACCCGCAAAGGGCGGCCTTAGCAAAAGTTAGAGCGCAAAAGGAGAGTGAAAATACTCGAGTGAACCTAAGCCTGAACTACGTAAGGCTTGATTCCCATCTTTGGGATACGTAGGCAGCTTCACATCGAAGTTCATCCATAAACTTTTCCCCGATCAACTCTGTCCATTTCGATCATCTCAGTCATCTTTATCCATCAGCATTTATCGCGATCTCCGGTACAGTGCTGTTCAAACTAGGGGCAACTTTCCGTTGCCGCGACGGTGCAAAGTTACTCAGACTAGGGGCAACTTTCCGTTGCTTTGCAGTGCCGCATTGTTCTTCAGACTAGGGGCAACTTCCCAGTTGCAGGGATCTGGGGTTGTGCATCTCAGTGACAGATCTTCGGCGTGTCCAGTTCTGATCCACATCGAAAATAGTTTTGAAAAGTTTTAATAAAAGTTGACTTTGTTCAAATCAATCTTTTTACGACTAAGACCATTTTTGGACCAAAAGCGGAAAATTTTCAGTACCACAACTTTCAATTTCATTGATTTCAAAACTGAGTTCTCCTGCTCTTGCATTACAATCGAGGTTGCTTTTTTTGGTACATTCATAAAGAAAACTTGAAAATGCTAAATAAGCAATAAATTTGGGGCATAGTTGAATCAAGTATCTCTGCGTCCCCTCCCAGAGCTGGACGGAGCATCTGATGCCAAGCTAGGCCCAACCTGTGCCTCCTCGTTGAGCCAATCCAAGCACTCATCGGACAAAGTGCAACTGAAAGTTGAAGCTGGGGCCAAGAGCTCTCTAGTCCTCCATGCCGTGGCATATCGGGCAAGCTGTGCACCCCGGACCGGGAAAGCAGCTGGGTACTCAATCCCCTCCAGTGGGCAGGTCTGATCATGACCAAACTGACGCAGAAACCGGAACGGAAAATAAAATACGCAGTGGGTTAGACCAATCAATTGGATCCCAATCAGCCGGGACATACTATAGCTCATTACCGGGAGGTTGAGCCAAGGGCAACGCCAAGCAATGCCATCTGCGGACAAATTGCACATCCAATCGAACCACCACCTTTCGTCAAGAGCATTGACTAGGCGCTGTCGAAAGAAGTAGCCTCGAGCTGAATAAGCTGGGCAAGAGTCCACAACCTGCAACTTATCCATTAACCATACCTAGGGGAGGGATGGAAAATGAGAGAATAAAGAACAGAGAGATGTACGATGAGAGAAAAGTAAGACAAGGGTTTTGTGAGAAAAAACGAGCCTGAGGGTCGAGTGATGTGAACAAATATATATGTGAGGTCGGGTGGGAAATATTACCTGCAGCAGCAGTGGACTCCCAGCAAACCTAGTCGCCTCCCGGCGATAGACAGAATCTAAGCCCATCAGTGTCTCGGCCAAGTTCATGGCAATACAGCTCTTCCCTTCTCCCAAGCCTTGGGCGACTTCAATCAGGCGAATGCTAGCCCCGCCGAAGCCCGAGGAAAGCAGAAAGTGAGACAACAAACATAAGCAGAGGGCGTGTTGCCGGAAACCCTGCCAATAATGGTTGCTGCGGTCACCGGCGTCGGAAAAATGATGGATCAAGCCGAGGATGTCCAGTTCCCCACTGCAGATCGGAGATCGAGCATCATGCGCCGTGAGCCCACACATCCTCCCTAAAGCCTGAGCATGGCCAAAACGGAGCTGGGGCAAGATCACTTCAGAGCATTCAGACTCCATCAAAACCTGAAAATCTTCGAAAGTGGGACATACCTCTTGGCCGCCAAAGCTAAAAACGTGCGTCACTGGATTCCAGAACCTTGCCGCGGCATGGAGAAAAGGAAGCTGTAGCGGAGTACGGCTCAGCGTGAATAGTGCATTCAAGCCGAAACCCCGGAAATTCAGCTTTTCCGAGTCATCTAGAGAAGAGATCCAAGATGTGACATTTTCCGCGAGAAACGCCTCCATCTTTGTCTAAAACTAAGATGAAATGAATGTTCCCGAAGTTGAGGCTTTTATAGAGGGAAAAACACTATTCACGGGGACACGTGTCAAAAATCTGGTGGCTGCAGGACTGAGTGGCCGGCCGGCCACCTTTTCTGGCTGGCCAGCCATTTACTTTTTACAAAACTGGCCGGCCAGCTGTCTCTCTCCACAAAAATGGCCGGCCGGCTCCCAAAGGTGGCCGACAATGCTGCAGTGTATCCTCTTGGCCCTGTTTTACCCTTTGAGGAAAGTTTCAAGCATTCCCATGCAACGGGAGAGTCAAAGGCCTTCATTTCGGATGCGTTCCGGTGCCCAGATCGTTCAGAAGTACACTCTGTTGAGTTTTGTTTATCGAGTTGTTGTTTTGCTTATCGAGTTGTTTGTCGAGCGGACGTGTTTCGTGTTTTTGAGCCATTGTTCTCTGTTTTAGCAATCTTCGTTTAAAGTCTTGTTTATTTGCGTTGTCAACATTGTTGCATTTTGCTTATCGAGTTGTAAACTTCCTAAGGTCCTGTTATATCTTAGTAAGTTGAGTTGCTTAGTTTGTTGCGTCGGTTCACTACCTGACTTGGTGATTACACAATGCACATTTCCATTCAATTTCTTTTTTGTGCGAAGTAAATTGATGCGATACGATGCTAAAAGTTTAAAATACAAACACCTTTTTCAAAAGCTATTTCATTCCATCATGCTTTACAACAAACAAAGGTACAAGTTTTACAAAAAATAAAACTGCCTAACAATGTGCAAAGTGCTACAAACTACTAGCAAAAAGAAAAATAAAGCAGGAAATAGCAACATCAATATCCTCGGGAGCGGGAACGAGAAGCACTCCTCATCCTCTTCTGCGGGACAACCTCTGCACCATCATCATCATCTGAGTCAGAGCTGTCATCCTCAGGATCCCCCTCAGCCTCACCTCTGTTCCCCGAACCAAAACCGGAGCCCCCATCCTCAGCAGATGTCTCTGACTGACGGTCGGTAGCCTCCTCCTCCTCCTCAGCATCCTCCTCCTCCTCATCAGGCTCCACCTCTATAACGTGAGTCCTGCGTCTGCGGACAGGCCCTCCTCGAGCTCCCCGAAAAGGCCTAGATGGCCCGGCTCCTCGGGAAGGCCGGGATGGCCCCGCCCCCTGAAAAGGCCCGGGTGACCCAACTCCCTGAAAAGGCCCAAATGGCCCAGCTCCCCAAGGAGGCCTAGGTGGCCTGGTCTGCGGCTGACCGGACCATGAAGGCATTTGAAAACAAAGAGGTCAATTCAAATACATCAGTCCAAATATATACATCAGATGCAGATACAAGCAAAGGCTACGTAAAGTGGGTGCATGTAAATACAGTGTGCAAGCGGGGTGTGTGTCAGATGTGCTCTACACAAGTAGTCTATCGATGCAGTAGAAATCAGCATGTCATCAGAAGTATGATAAATGCCAGAAAACTGAAGGGTACCTGAATGCCCGCGACAGACAACTGTGCCTCCCTACGCAGGACCATGCCCTCGAGTGTGGCCACCAGTCCAACCACCTCCTCCATGTACCCTCGCGGTGGCTGCAAATATGAGTTCATAATCATCAGTGAACAAAAAATGTCTAAACATCTGAATGATGAATGAAAAACAGTGGAGCATACCAGCGGTGAGTCAGGATCAATGGCGTATCGATCACTGGGCATCGGAGGCTCTAGCGGGATCGGGGTCGGAGAAATAGCCCCATACTGCCACGCCATCAACTCAGTCGGCATATCTCGCCATCCAGGATGAGGATAAGTCGACGGAACCGAAGGAACCGGTCTACTCCCACCTCTGGATGTACCAGCCCTGCTAGTAGAAGGGGCGTCTGCAGGCCGAGCCCGAGCCTGGCCCGAGGATGACATACCGGCAGGCCTCATCATCAGGATACGAGCTCCCGTCAATGGAGGCATCAAATATATGTGACGGTAAGTGGCGTAGTCCCCCTCCTCAATATATAGTAAAGCATCACTACCCAGCATGGCGCCGACTACCTCCGAGTAAGAGAGCCTGTCAGCAGTCCGCATACTGACTGGGGGTACTGCGGGAGGATCCTGAGAAAGATATCCCCATACCTGACGCAGAAAGCGTTCCCCCAGGAACCATGCCCTGCCAACCGGCCCTTCGAGCAGGACCCTATACTGGGAGATGTCCGACCCTCCGGTATACTGAAGTCGGAGACCATCACCCAGAGACGCCCAAGGCTGCCATGAGATCTGGGATGATAAGTGCATAAACCAATCAGAAATCGAGAATATACAGAGCAAATCAAAGATGAAAATGAAAGGAACTGAAAGTTCTGAAGTACCTCTGAATGTCGCACAGTGTCAAAGTACTGTCGCAGGTAAAGGAGGGTCTCTCGGGGTCTCGGCCGGTGTGGGCCCTCGAACACCAGTGAATATGGGGTCATGGGAATCCCTGCCACCTCCAGCTCTGGGGCTAATGATGGGAAGTATGCATAGACCCATAGCTGAGAAAAGCAGTGCCGAATGTAAGTACGAAATGCTGAGAGCAAAATACAGACTGTAAAAGTGCGCTGTGAATGCAAGTACAAGTAATGAGAAGCAGAAATGTAAATCAAGAGGACAGAAAAGTACCTCCCAGGCTCTCCAATAGCCGCCAAGTAAATCGCCCCGCCCGCGGGAGGTCGCGCTCATATAAAAGTAAAGGGTAGCCAGGCCGGCGCCACCCCAGTCATATCGATGGACCTGTGATAGGTCAACCAGAGCGCTCAGCAGGTATAACCCGACTGTGTTCCCTCTGTCGGCGAACAGGGTAGTCCCGAAGAGGAACATAAGGAAACCACGGGCATACTGCTCTGTCTCCTCGGGAGTCTCAGGCACCATCTCCGCCCGCCGGAAGTGGGAAGAGAACCAAGTGTATCGGACTCTCCCAGAAACCTTGTCAACAGGCGGGCGAGCCCCCAATAGATACATCCAAGCGGCCTCCCACTCGCCCATATCCTCATCATAAGGGATGGACCAACCTCCTATGTCTAAGCCAGTCAACACAGCGAAGTCTAGAGGCGTCATGGTCATGTCTCCAATGGCAGAGAAATGAAAGGAGTTGGTGGTGTCCCACCATCTCTCTACCAAGGCTGCCATCAGTGTCCTCCTGGCAGGACAACGTGACAACCCGACGCAGAAGGGCCCGAATCCTGCCAAATCTACCAAATCTCGAACACCCTCCGGGAGCTCAGCGTACCAGTCCCGCGCGATGGTGGAACCATACGCCCGCACACTGCGGGAACCAACCTGCATTCAGAATGAATACATGTGTCAATAATGAAATGAATGGGCTGTGTGCCAATGAGATGAATGGGCTGTGTGCTAATGAAATGAATGGGCTGTGTGCCAATGAGATGAATGGGTTGTGTGCCAATGAGATGAATGGGCTGTGTGCCAATGAGATGAATGGGCTGTGTGCCAATGAGATGAAATGGGCTGTATGCCGATGAAGCGAAATAAGCTACATGCAAATTTAATCTGGGCTGCGTGTTCAGAAAATTTGAAGTTTGGGCTGCGTGTTCAACTTTCTATCAGTGTGGGCTGCGTGTTCACTATTTAATCTGGGCTGCGTGTTCAGAAAATTTAAAGTTTGGGCTGCGTGTTCAACTTTCTATCAGTGTGGGCTGCGTGTTCACTATTTAATCTGGGCTGCGTGTTCAGAAAATTTAAAGTTTGGGCTGCGTGTTCAACTTTCTATCAGTGTGGGCTGCGTGTTCACTATTTAATCTGGGCTGCGTGTTCAGAAAATTTGAAGTTTGGGCTGCGTGTTCAACTTTTTATCAGTGTGGGCTGCGTGTTCACTATTTAATCTGGGCTGCGTGTTCAGAAAATTTGAAGTTTGGGCTGCATGTTCAACTTTCTATCAGTGTGGGCTGCGTGTTCACTATTTGATCTGGGCTGCGTGTTCAGAAAATTTAAAGTTTGGGCTGCGTGTTCAACTTTCTATCAGTGTGGGCTGCGTGTTCACTATTTAATCTGGGCTGCGTGTTCAGAAAAATTTGAAGTTTGGGCTGCGTGTTCAACTTTTTATCAGTGTGGGCTGCGTGTTCACTATTTAATCTGGGCTGCGTGTTCAGAAAATTTGAAGTTTGGGCTGCGTGTTCAACTTTCTATCAGTGTGGGCTGCGTGTTCACTATTTAATCTAGGCTGCGTGTTCAGAAAATCTAAAGTTTGGGCTGCGTGTTCAACTTTCTATCAGTGTGAGCTGCGTGCTCACTATTTAATCTGGGCTGCGTGTTCAGAAAATCTAAAGTTTGGGCTACGTGTTCAACTTTCTATCAGTGTTGCCTGCGTGTTCACTATTTTAATCTGGGCTGCGTGTTCAGAAAATTTAAAGTTTGGGCTGCGTGTTCAACTTTCTATCAGTGTGGGCTGCGTGTTCACTACTCTAATCTGGGCTGCGTGTTCAGAAAATTTAAAGTTTGGGCTGCGTGTTCAAATTTCAACTAGTGTGGGCTGCGTGTTCACTATCTAATCTGGGCTGCGTGTTCAGAAAATTTAAAGTGTGGGCTGTGTGTTCACTTTCGAATTCGGGCTGTGTGTTCGACAAATCAGTGTTTGAGCCGTGTGTTCGCCTCTTAACTAATGTGTACTGTGCGTTCGCAATTAATTAATGAGCCGAGTGTTCAGAAATTCGGGTGTTGAAACTACATGTTCAGGATGCAAGCAAAGTACTATGTCATAAGCTAAACTGCATGTTCAAGCATGGCAAAGGTGCGAAATGTACGAAAAATACAGAAAATGAAGTAAATACCTCTCGGGCCTCATGAGAGAGGTGATGCTCCGGCTCTCGGAGAAGCAGATCCCCGGGTGCTCGCTCGTCAAAGCTAGTAAAGTGACGGAAGACAGCACGAGGGAGGACATGTGCTGGCGGACGGTACCTCCCGGGAATAAAAGGTCGGGTCCTCGGGGGTAGAGTCATGGGATCAAAATCATCTCCGGCACCTGGAAAACCTCCGTCGTGGGGAGAATTACCCGCCATTTTCAGAAGATCTGCAAAGGGAGCAAAAATGAGCAAAATGAGCCGAAATTGGAAAAAGTCAACAAAAGTCAACTCTCGGGAAATGAAAAGTCAACAAAAGTCAAGTCCCGAGAAAATCTTCCAAATATTGAGACAAACTTACCTCAAGTGGCGAAAATGCGAAAAGAAGCTCCGAAACCGAAATTTAATCGCTTCAAAGTGTTTAAAACTGAATATTTTTGCGAAAACAATTTGCGCGGGGCGTTGGAAAACGCGTGTGGAACTCAGATCTGGAGAAGAAAGTGGTATAGGAGGCAAGAAAGGGGAAGGTCTCGGCTGCAATATATAGGCCCCAAGGTCTTGGATTGAAGGAGCATCAAAAAGGAGGTGAAAAGACCAAAAAGCCCCCGGATTTGGGCATATGGCCGGCCGGCCCTCTTTTCTAGCCGGCCAGCCATTTCCTTTTTGGAAAACTGGCCGGCCAGCTATTTACTTTATGGAAAACCGGTTGGCCACCTCCCCTTGGGAAGATAAACGGCCGGCCATGTCCCCCACATGCCCACCTAGCTCCCTGCAAATTTTGAGGAAGATCGGAGTTCCCGGGACCTGAAAAAGTTCAAGAAAAGTACACTTCCGGTCGCGAAATTGCTCCGTCGGGACTTCGGCTTCGAGATCTGACATGTGTCTCATCATCATTCATCAAAATCAAAGTGTATCCTTTTTGAATGAGTTGTGGCCCTTCCAGGAAGTGGGTCGGAGGCCGTAATTGAGTTACCTTCGCCGAAACACGCGTTTCCGTACTCGTTGTTTCATGACAAACGGGCACCCTGATTCATGCTCGTTTCGCACTATCATGCGCATAACTTGCATTCTCATGAGCATACCTGCATTAACGTGCACATTTCTTGATATTGGCATACTTCTATGCTTGGGCATGCGTTGTCACGCATGTTCCACTCTTGCATTACGATGCATACACTCACCGGCACTGCGTGTGTCGAACTTTCGGAATCACATTAAATATATGTTGGTAGCATATTGTACTTGTTGCAATTTCTCTCTTTTGCAGGCACGATATTGTATGTACGGTTCAATTGAGGCTGGCACGACCAGACGAATCGTGCAGGTATCGTATCTTCTCCGTGTGAGATGTGGCAGGGATTGAATAATCCTCCGCATTCTTAACTGCATGAAATGTAGTTGTTGCTTTGCATTCTTACTTAAACCTGTTGCATCTATTTGCGAATACTTGCTTCATTACAGCTTGCTGCATTTGCATGATCATTGGGTTACCTCTGGCTCTTTGCATTATCATTTTCATTTTGCCCCCTGCCTGCGGGCATGCCTGCGGGCACATCTTTGTTTATCTTGCCTGTTTGTCTAAGTCTTCGGCCTTGTCAAAAATGGGTCGTCTCTGGGCTTTGACATTCACTCCCGTCACTTATGACTTTCGAGTTCTGTCAAAGAGGGGCAACTGTAGACACCCCATTTTTGACTGACCTTAAGACTCAGATGTCACTGATTGAGCGCTTGGTGATGTTGCATAATGTGCTCGTTCAGAAGTTTCAGAGTTGCGGCCGTAAGCCCTGTCTCCGGACTTCCGAACCCTCTTCTGTGCCTTGTCTCGGTTTGCGAACCAGACTCGGTTTTCTCTGTTTCTTTTCCTGAGGGGAGGGAGAGGTCCGGTAGACCATCTCTCAAGTGGCCGTGGGCTGCATTTTGTGGCCGTAGGCCATTTTGCCCATTTCGGAGTCCGGTTTCTGGTTTTTCGGGACCGTTGGCCGTGTGCCTCGGTTCGGGACCGCCTAACCACCTCCGTTTGTTCTAATTTTTGGCATACATCTTATTTAATCCCTTTTGAGGGACACTGGGGTCTGAGAAACCCACTTCGTGGCCGGATGCCACTTTCGGTGCTTAACAGCCCATTTTCGGGACCTCGAACTGCGCGTTTTGGTCCCCGAGCATTCGTTTTGCATCGGTTTTCGTTCATTTTTTGCAGGTACCTCTGTTTTATCACCGGAGAGGTCAGTGAAGGGTGGGAGGCCAGCAATTGTTGCAGCAACCAGTTATACATCCTCCGACGTCCTCCGGCGCCCGTTTTTCGCACTTCCGGGCTAATGTTGAACACCTTGGGCCCATTTTCTTGAACTTTGAACCACATATTTGTGATGTACACACATGGGAGGACCCTAAAAAGTGGTGGCCGGCCATTAATTCAATTTGACCCTTTTGACCCCCTCATTCCGGGCTAATGTTGAACACCTTGGGCCCATTTTCTTGAACTTTGAACCACATATTTGTGATGTACACACATGGGAGGACCCTAAAAAGTGGTGGCCGGCCATTAATTCAATTTGACCCTTTTGACCCCCTCCTTCCGGGCTAATGTTGAACCCCTTGGGCCCATTTTCTTGAACTTTGAAGCACATATTTGTGATGTACACACATGGGAGGACCCTAAAAAGTGGTGGCCGGCCATTAATTCAATTTGACCCTTTTGACCCCCTCCTTCCGGGCTAATGTTGAACCCCTTGGGCCCATTTTCTTGAACTTTGAACCACATATTTGTGATGAACACACATGGGAGGACCCTAAAAGTTGGTGGCCGGCCATTAATGCCACCTGACCCTTTTGAACCCCTCTTTCCGAGCTAATGTTGAACCCCTTGGACCCACTTTCTTAGACTTTTAACCACAGGGTTGTGTTGTACACACATAGGAGGACACTATCAGTTGGTGGCCGGCCACAAAATCTGATTGATCCTTTTGACCCCTAGCCGGCCGGCTAGGGGGTGTGGCCGGCCGGCCACCTGCAACAAAAGTAATAGGCCGGCCGAGCTCCTTGCACTGTGCACTTTACAGCTGTGGAGCTTTATCCCCCAGAAAATATCTGTATCGGGGGGATATTTTGTGGGGGAAAGTTTGTCTCCTTTTCCCCCACCTTTACACCCCCTTTTTGGCCCTTATAACAAGCAAGCTATATCACATTCAAGGGTTAGAGAAAAATTGTTCTTCAAGCCTCCATACACAACTCCATCTTTATCCCTCTCATTTCCTTGAAAATCTCTAAGTCCCTAAGCACCATTTCTTCTACACCACCAAACTCTACCATCACCACTTCATTTCCAGCAACAAGGAAGGCTCCTCAAAGGCAAAAGGAGCTGCAAATTGGCCCAAGAAGCAACAAAAGCTTTAGTCTTCAAGGGTGAGTAACATTTCTTCTCTTTGACCCTTTTTCTTGATCCATTTGTAAGCCCCACTTTCTTTTTGTTTCAAGCTCCGGCCCTAACTGAAAATGGCCCTCTTTTGAGCTCATCTTCACTTTTCATTAAGGGCTCAACCCTGTTTGAGCCCTCCATGATGCACTTGTTTCATTGATCCTCTTATATGTCACAGTCTTGCATGCTATTTTTTGGCCCATGAGTAATCTGTTTTTGAGCATGTTGCAAACTGATATTAGGCTTATTTTGAGCCCCTCTTCAACATTGAAGAAGGGCTAAACACCATTTGGGACTTCCATGTTGTACTTACCTTTATACTCCTCTTTTATTCTCCATTCTTGCATGCAATGGCAGCCTACCATGCTTTTGTTTTTGGCCATTTTACAGTTCTGAAAAAGTGCTTATTTTGGTCCATTTTTCATATTTCATTTAGGTCCTTTCATGGTTTGGGGCCTCCATATGCCACTTCATGTTATATCTCTCTTTTATTCCCCATTCTTGCATGTTTAGTTAGCCTACCATGCTTTTGTTTTTGGCCATTTTACAGTTCTGAAAAAGTGCTTATTTTGGCCCATTCTACATGTTTTATTAAGGGTCTTTGGCTGTTTGGTGAATATTTTGCATACCTCGTGTTATAGCCACTTTTGAACCTCATTTTGCATCACATTTCTATCATGTTTGTATACTGATTTTGGGGCTGCCATATACTGTAAATATTTATATTTTTGGTCCCTCTTCAGTGTTGTAGAAGGGAATTTTTCAGTTTAGATTTTTCTTATATCACTTACTTCATTACCCCTCTTTTGGCCCCTATTCTTGCATGCCATTTTTGCCATACCTATGCTTGCTGTTTGGCCATGTTTATAACTGTGAAAGTGCCATTTTTGGGACTGTCTAGCTTCTGTCTTTGCATTGCATGTCCATATTGTGCATGTTTGGCATAGCTATAGGCCATTTCGGGTGCCTAAATTCGCATTTCGGGACAATTCCTTGCGTTTGGTGTCATTTTGCCTCATTTCGGGACTGTTTTCCCCCATATTTTACTGCTGAAATTCCATTAGAATGATTGCATGTTTCCTTTCATGTCATTACATCGCATTCTGCCATCGCCTCGGTTTGCGTGCCCGTGTGCACGCATTTCGAGGCACTTCATTTTTTATCCGCCGGCATCCTACGTGAGTGTGGCTGAGGCTCACTCATGTTGGTATAAGCCCATATCACATTTTAATGTCATTCGCATTGTGTATGCCATTGCCTCGGTTTGCGTGCCCGTGTGCACGCATTTCGAGGCACTTCATTTTTATCCGCCGGCATCCTATGTGAGTGTGGCTGAGGCTCACTCATGTTGGTATAAGCCCATATCACATTTTCATGTCATTCGCATTGTGTTTGCCATTGCCTCGGTTTGCGTGCCTGTGTGCACGCATTTCGAGGCACTTCATTTTTATCCGCCGGCATCCTATGTGAGTGTGGCTGAGGCTCACTCATGTTGGTATAAGCCCATATCATGTTTTCATGTCATTACATCGCATTTTGCCATTACCTCGGTTTGTGTGCCCGTGCGCACGCATTTCGAGGCACTCCATTTTTATCCGCCGGCATCCTATGTGAGTGTGGCTGAGGCTCACTCATGTTGGTATAAGCCCATATCACATTTTCATGTCATTCGCATTGTGTATGCCATCGCCTCAGTTTGCGTGCCCGTGCGCACGCATTTCGAGGCACTTCATTTTTTATCCGCCGGCATCTTATGTGAGTGTGGCTGAGGCTCACTCATGTTGGTATAAGCCCATATCACATTTTCATGTCATTCGCATTGTGTATGCCATTTTCTCGGTTTGCGTGCCCGTGTGCACGCACTTCGAGACATCTCATTTTCATAGCATAGTGCATACTAGGTTGTATCTTAGATCACATTCTGCCATTTTCTCGGTTTGCGTGCCTGTGTGCACGCACTTCGAGGCATCTCATTTTTATAGCATAGTGCATACTAGGTTGTATCTTAGATCACATTCTGTCATTTTCTCGGTTTGCGTGCCTGCGTGCACGCATTTCGAGGCATGTCATTCCGTAGCATTGTGTATGTTAGGATTATATCTTAGTTACATTTCATGCATATCATGCATATTGCATCGTGTCCGGAATAGGAGTTAGCTCGGGCACGGGAAACGAGGTGCGTTTCGTACTTCGAGTGACGGAACGCGTCTCAATTCCCCAGCCACCGACACTCCGGATTATCCATGATGGAGTTAGGTTTTAGCTGTAGGTTCATGTGCATTCATCCTATATTGAGTTGTGCATTTCGACTCCTCGGCCATCATGTCTCGGTATGCGTGATTGGTGGCACGAGGATCGAGACATGCATATATCTGTGCAAATACATTGCTATGCCCCTTTCCTGCTCTCTGTTGCAACAAAACAAAGAATCAGCAACTTTTTGGGGCTTGGCACGCATTTCAAGAACAGGTGTAAACAGAGGCTAATTGGGACATTCCGGTGGATTTCCGCGCAAGACAACCCAGACATGCATCATCCATCAGAAGCAAGGCAGTCCCTGGCTTGCATGCCAGTTTTACTTGCTTTCTTAGTTAATTCTATAATTAATTAGGAATTTGTACTTTATTCGGACTGTAATATTTTGGACTGTAATATTCTTTTATTTGGACTGTATTATTTATTCGGACCCTCTGCGCGAGGGCACAACTGTAATAAGTGTGCGTGAGTGTGATGTATGTCTTCCAACCCCACGTCTTTCTCCCTTTTATTTATCCGCTTATGATGGTTAGATTAGGGCATATTTAAATTAGCATACAGTATGAAGCATGTTTGCATTCATTCTTCTGTATTGCATGCACCGGGCTCGGCGCATCATACTAACTGCATTGTACTTTCAATTTCAAAGTTGAATACATGATAGTTGTAACATTTCATATGCCATCTTAGAATAGCCGAGCCTGTTATAATTGCATTTTGCATGTGTTGCATTAGGCATTTCTGTATAGTTAGGATCATGCATGATTTCTAATGAATTCCTATTTTTGGCTTGGAGTACTCGGTAAGCTTTATGCTTTAGCATCCTTGCATGCGTGTGAGTGACTGCCATGAATAGCATGCTTACCATGAGGCTATGTGCTTATCTGATATAACTGCCTGAATGCCTGTGGGTGAAGGTTGGGTTACTTAAATTGGAATAAATCATCAAATGTTTTAAAGCCTACCTGCGGGTAGCAAACCATTTTCAAAAGCGAACATGAAATGTTTTGTTCCAATTCGGGCGACTCAGTCTATACTTGTATGCTGTGCGCATCACATAGTAACCTAGGCTAATAACCGGAATAAGAACTCACAATGTTTTCAAAAATTGATATCATGGTTAGTAGAGGCCGGTCTATGACCGGGCGAGCGGGGGTGCTCACGAAGTGACCTTCCCCAATCGTACCCAAGTTCCCGAGCCGAGGCAACTTTGGTGATGACGGACACGTGGCCTTTGGCAACGAGTCAAGGTTTCCTAAATTTCCCAAAATAAAATATTTAGGTGGCGACTCTGTATCTGGCAAAGCAGTCCATGTTTGGCACTTCTTCAAAAAATCAGTTTTCTCAAAATGATTTGCCGGATTTGGACTCTTTGGTTCAGACTTAGAACCGTGACAAGGAAAGTCGAGTCCGAGCTGTAGCCAGGTCCCCCCACGGGCTTGTCTACATCTATATGGCACTTCTTGTCTTGTAAAGCTTACAAGACAAGCTTCATAAGAGGGAGATCCCTCCATACACGTGTATGAAGGGGAGCAAAAGCAAGACAGCTGTCTTAAAATATCTGCTAAAGAAGATGCACAGTAATCGGCCGGCCAAAAATGCCATCTTGGCCAAAGAGAGTGCCGGCCGGCACTAAAAAGTGCTGACCGGCAACAAATAGTGCCGGCCGGCAATATAAATTGCCGGTGGCAGAAAAAACCAGCCGGTGGCCTCTAGCCACTGCCGGTGGTGGGTGGGGATGGTCTACAAGCCCTACCCTGCCCTTCCAAGGCAAAACACAAGTGTTTGGTGCAAAACCAGACACCAAACAGTCAAGTTCGGAGATCCTGAGGCAAGGCGCGCGAGCTGAGACCTCCGGGAACTCCAAACGAACACAAACATGGATGATCACCGAGTGTTCAAAAGGTGACGTCCAAGTCTTGAGGACGGTCAAAAATGGGGTGTCTACAGACACCACCAACTCTTTCCACTTGTCAGCTACCGAGGACATGACGATGACCCCGTTCGACTTTGCGATGCTGACTGGCCTTGATGTGGCCGGCCGACCGGTTCCCTATGACGCAGACATGGGCGAGTGGGAGGCAGCTTGGATTTATCTGTTAGGAGCCCGTCCGCGGATTGACAGATCATCGGGCAGAGTCAGGTACACTTGGTTTTCCACACATTTCAGAGAGACTGTGCCCGAGACTCTCGAGAAGATAGAGCAGTACGTTCGAGGGTTGTTGATGTTCCTCCTCGGGACCACTTTTGTTCTCTGATAGGGGGAACATCGTTAGACTTTATCTACTGAGTGCTCTGGTAGACCTATCACAGGTCAGCTAGTATGATTGGGGTGGTGCCAGCCTCGCTACCCTCTATTGCTGCATGAGCGCGACCTCCTGCGGGCGGGGGAACATAGTTGGCGGCTACTTGAGAGCCTGGGAGGTACTTTCTGCCCTTTTGATTTACACTTCTGCTTTTCATTACCTGTACGCTGCACACGGCACACTTTACATTCTGTATTCTACATTCTGCACTCCACATTCTGTATTTCTGTATATTCTGCATTCTGATAGCTATTGCCCTGTTTTCCATAGCTATGGGTTTTCGCATACTTTCCGATGCTAGCCCCAGAGCTCGAGGTGGAGGTGCCTCTTGTGATTCCTTACTCGCTCGTATTTGACGGCCAGTACCGATCGAGGGCTCGGGAGTCTCTGCCCTACCTACAGTAGTTTTTTGATACAGTGCGGACGACCGAGGTAATTCAGAACTCTCAGTTCTCCATGTTTTCATCTTTGATTCATCTTGCACATTTACAATTTCTAATCGGCTCATGCATTTGATTATCCACAGATCACTTGGCAGCCCTGGGCACCCTTGGGTGGAGATACCCGATTTCAGTTTCTTGGGAGATGGGCCACTTCTCGGTACAGGATCCTATTTGAGGGGCCAGTTGGCAAGGCTTGGTTTCTGGGGGACCGTTTTCTGCATCAGACGATGGGCTACCCCGAGTAGAGTATCCCCGCAGCACCTCCGGACGATATGTGGTCTACTGAGGGACTTACTTCCCAAGAGGTTGATTTGGCTATGATGGGCACTAATGCAGCTCTACATTTGGAGGAGGGGGAGTACACGACCTACCGTCATACATATTTGATGCCCCCATTGACAGGTGTCCGCACTCCCACTCGGAGGGCTACTGGCATGCCATCGTCGAGTCATGCCCGGGCTGCAGATATCCCTTCGACTAGTAAGGCTGGCACTTCAAAAGGTGGGGCTAGACTGGTTCCCCCGATTCCCCCGACTCATCAGCACGTTGGGTGACCAGGCCTTCTGACCGAGTTGACTGGATGGCAATACGGGTCATCTTACTTGATTCTGATAGAGCCTCCTATGCCCGATCACCGATATGTCAGTGATCTTGACTCACCACTGGTATGTTCGACTACTTTTCATTTACCGCTCAGATACTTAGGCATTCATTTATTCATTGATGACTTGAGCTTGTATTTGCAGCCTCCTAGGGAGTATACTGAGGGGTAGCTCGGGTTGGTAGCCTCACTCGAGGGCATGGTCCTACGGAGAGAGACGCAGCTATTCATTGTCGGTGTTTCGGTACTTTTCAGTTTTTCTACATTTATCATATTTTTGATGACATGCTGAATTCGACTATTTCACTACATTGGTTGACTGTATGTGTAGAGCACATCTGACACACACCACATTCATATACTATATTTGCATGCACCCACTCCATGTAGCTTTCTTGTCTCTGCATCTGATATACATATTGGCTAATGTATTCAAATTGCACTCTTCCTTTTCAGAAGCCACTGCTACAGGCTGAGCCACAGGCCAGGCCATCTAGGCCTTCTCGGGGAACTAGGAGAGGGGGTCCGTCTCGCAGACGAGGCAGGCGCAGAGCACCTGTCATAGATGATAAGGAGTCCAACGAGGTGGAGGAGTCGGCGCATCCTCAGTCGGAGACATCCGCAGGCAGGGAGGAGGACTCTGGCTTTGGTTCTGAGAGTGGAGATGATGCCAAGGAGGGTTCTGAGGACGGTAGCTCCGATTCGGATAATGATGATGGTGCAGAGGTTGTTCCGCAGAAGAGGACGAAGAGGGCCTCTTATTCCCGCGCTTGATAGCATACAGCACATTGTGCATTACTAGGCAGTTTTATTTTCTGTAAAACTTGTATCCTTGTTGTAAAATGTTGTAACAAAGGAAGCGTGATGGAATGAAACAGCTTTTTTGAAAAAGTGTTGTATTTTATGTTCTTAGCATCACATCACATCATTTTGCACAAAATTGAGATTGAATGAAAATTGAGCAATGTGTATCACCAAGTCAGGTAGTGAACCGACACAACAAACTAAACAACTTAACTCGCTAAGAAACAGCAACACCTTAGCAAGTTTACAACTCGATAAGCAAATCTCGACGAATGTTGATAAACAGAGAGTAACAACTCGACGGACAAAACTCGACAACTCGATAAAACTTAACAACTTGATGAACTTAACAACTTGATAAACAAAACAACTCGATAAGCAAAACTACAACTCAATAAGCAAAACAACAACTCGATAAGCAAGACTTAACAACAACTTGATAAAGAAATGCAATTTGGACAAGGCAAGCGATGGAATGCGTCTGAAACAGAGGGAAACACGGGCCTTCGATATTCCCAACACATGGAAAAGCTAGGAGCCCTCTTCTAGAGACTAGGAAAAGACCAAATACCAAATTTTCTCCATGGCCGACCACCAAAGAGAACTGGCCGACCAGCTTTCTGCCTTGAAGACCAAAAGGGTGGTCGGCCTACCAGAAAAAGTGGTCGGCCGACCACCTGGTTTGGCGACCACCAGCGTGTCCCCCAAACAGTGCATTATCCTCTATAAAAGTCCCAGCTTCGTGGTTCTTTCACTTCATCTCAGTTTTGCATCAAAATGGAGGCATTCCTCATTGAAAATCTCACAGCTTGGATTGCTACTTTAGACGGCTCGGAAAAGTTGAACTTCCGGGGCTTCGGCTTGAATGCACTATTCACATTGAGCCGCACTCCGCTGCATCTTCCCTTTCTCCATACCGCGGCGAGATTTTGGAATCTGGTAACACATGTCTTTAGCTTTGGCGGGCAAGAGGTGTGTCCTACCTTCGAAGATTTCCAAGCTTTGATAGAGTCCGAGCGCAACGAGGAGATCTTGCCCCAGCTTCGCTTTGGCCACGCCCAAGCCTTAGGACGAATGTGTGGGCTCACTATGCACGACGCTCGATCTTTGATTTGTGACAGAATGTTGGATATTCCGAGTTTGATTTGTTGATTTTCCGATGCCGGTGACCGCTGTGACCATCATTGGCAAGGTTTTCGGCGACATGCCCTTTGTTTGTGCATGTTATCTCATTTCTTGCTTGCCTCAGGCTTCGAAGGATCCAGTGTCCGGTTGATCGAGGTTGCCCAGGGCTTAAGGCAGGGCAAAAGCTACATTGCCATGTCATTGGCCGAGATATTGATGGGCTTGGATGCTTTTCATCGTCGAGAGACGACCAGATTTGCGGGGAGTCCACTACTGCTGCAGGTAATGTTTCCCACCCTATCTCACATATATATTGCTCACATCACTCGCCCTCAAGCTCAGTTTTTCTCTCAAAACCCTTTCTCACTTTTCTCTCAACGTACACCTCTCTATTCTTTAATCTCTCATTTTTCATCCCTCCCCAAGTGTGGTTGATGGATAAGTTGCAGGTTGTGGACTCTTGCCTAGCATACTCAGCTTGCGGCTACTTCTTTCGACAATGTCTAGTCGATGCCCTTGATGAGGGGTGGTGGTTCGACTGGATGTGCAATTTGTCTGTAGACCGCATTGCTTGGCGTTGTCCTTGGCTCCATCTACTGACAATGAGCTACAGCATGTCCCGGCAGACTAGGATTCAGGTGATTGGTTTGACGCACTGCATGTTTTACTTTCCTTTTCGGTTCCAGCGCCAGTTCGGCCATGATTAGACGTGCCCACCAGAAGGGATAGAGTACCCTGCTGCATTCCCAATCTGAGGTGCACAACTCGCTCGGTATGCCATAGCATGGAGGACGAGAGAACTCCTGGCCCTCGCTCACACTTTCAGTTGCACTTTGTCTGATGAGTGCATAGATTGGCTCAATGAAGAGGCACAGATTGGGCCCACTTTGGTGTCAGAGGCTTCGACCAGCTCTGGGAGGGGGCGCAGGAACACCTGACATAGCTATGGCCCGAATTTATTACTTTATTAGTACTTTCAAGTTTCCTTTATGAATGTAACCAAAAACAACTTCAATTTGTATGCAAGAGCAGGAGGACTCTGTTTTGAAATCAATAAAATTAAAGGTTGTGGGTACTGAAAATTTTCCGCTTTGGTCCAAAAATGGTCTAAGTTGTAAAAAAAAAAATTGAGCAAAATCAACTTTTATTAAAACTTTTCAAAACCATTTTCGACATGGATCAAAACTGGACACGCCTGAGATCTGTCACTGGGATGCACAATCCCGGATTCCAGCAACTAGAAAGTTGCCCCTAGTCTGAGTAGCACTGCACCGGAGATCACAACTGAATTCTTGAATGCTGAATAGACAAAGATGACAGAGATGATCAAATGGACAAAGTTGATCGGGGAAAAGTTTATAGCTGAACTTTAAGATGAAGTTGCCTACGTATCCCAAAGATGGGAATCAAGCCTTACATAGTTCAGCCCTGGGTTCACTCGAGTATTTTCACTCTCTTTTTACGCTCTAACTTTTGCCGAGGCCGCCCTTTGCGGGTTTTCAACCTTGCGAGCTCAGTTTTTATAATTTCAAATTTTATGTGCTCTAATTTTTGCCTAGGTCGCCCTTTCAGGTTTTTGACCTAGCGAGCCTCTTAGGGGTAATATTTCTTCAACTTGTCTATGTTGATCGGCTGTGAGAACTCTAGGCCATCTAGGTCTAGTAGAACGACAGCTCCACCCGACCAAATAAACTTAATGATGTAGGGACCAATCTAATTGGGTCTGAACTTGCCCCTAGGGTCATGGATGGGAGCTCAGTTGTCTTTGAGCACCAAATCTCCTTCTTTCAAATTCCGGGACTTAACCTTCTTGTTGAAAGCCCTGACAATTCTGCGCTTATAACCTTGAACATGTGTAGACGTCCCCGAAGGTCCCGGGAGGGAAATCCCGATTTGCTCATTTGGGCTTACTACAGTTCGGACTCAAATTGTCACGGTTCTTAATCTGAACCAAAGAGTCCAAATCCGGTAAATCGTTTTGGAAAACAAATTTTTGTAAAGAAGTGCCAAGCATGGACTACTTTGCCAGATACAGAGTCGCCACCTAAATATTTTTTTTTGGGGGAATTTAGGAAACCCTGACTCGTTTGCCTAAGGCCACATGTCCGTCATCACCAAAGTTGTCTCGACTCGGGAACTTGGGTACGATTGGGGAAGGTCAGCTATGAGCACCCCCTCTCGCCCGATCCGAAGATCGGCCTATACTAACCATGATATCTTGTTTTGAAAACATTATGCATTATTATTTCGGTTATTAGCCTAGATTTACTATGTGATGCGCACAGCACAAAAGTATAGACTAGATCGCCTAATTTGGAACAAAGCATCGCATATCCGTTTGTTTGGAAATGATTTGAAATCTGCTACTTACGAGTAGGCTAAAACATGGATTTTAATGAGTTGTTCCAACTCAAACAATCTAACCTTCACCCATAGGCATTCAGGCAGTAATATCACATAAGCATATAGCCACATGGTAATCATGCTGTCATGTTAACATTCACACTCATGCAAGGTGCTAAAGCATAAATACTTACATTGTACTCTGTGCTAAAGCAATGAACTAGTTAGTAATCATGCATGATCCTAGTTCAAGTTAATAAATGGCTAATGCATCCATACTGAATGTCATTAGAACAGACTCGGCTAGTCTAAGGATGACATATGAAATGCGACAACTCGATGCACGTATTCAAGTTTGGAATTGAAATACTATGCGGTTAGCATGATGCGCTGAGCTCGGTGCATGCAAGACTGATGAATGATGCACGCATGCATAGCATAAGGTATGCTAAATTAAACATGCCCTAATACTAACCATCAAAGCAGGTAAGTAAAAGGGAGAAAGAAGTGGGTGTTGGAAGACATGCACACACGCACCCACACTTATTACAAATTCGTCCTCGCTCGGAGGGACCAAAAGAATAATACACTTGAATTAACCTACAAGCTAATTAAATAATTTACAGAGCACCTAATTAATTAACAAATCAATTAAGCTAAGGAAAGCATTAAAAGGCCTCGGGAAGAGGGATGCACGCGTGCTCGAATTGGCTTCGCCTAGAAATCCAATGCCATGCACAAGCTGCCTTTGTTTTCCCTACTCTGCTCCTCTGAAAATGGCACAATTCCCAAGGTACACCTTACGAACACTGGGGAATGCCACCGGCCATGAGGAATGGTCACCGACCAAATAGAAGTGGTCATCGACTATCTATGGAGTTATCGGCCATCAATAATTGGTCGATCGGCACTTGATGTAGTCGATCGGCCAAAGCTTCCTGCAGAACCTGTTTTGACAGCAGCAGAGGACAAAACAAGGCATGGCAATGCATTTCAAGAAAATGTGTGCACCAATACACCCCTTATCATGTTTATGACTCAAAGGGGGATAGTACTTGATTCTCGGACCACCAATCGCGTATTTCAATGCGTGATGGCCCAAGAAACCAAGTTGTGCACTTTCATGTCAAATGAAATGCAAACCAAATAAGCACATAAAGGCCCAACCTCTATCACTTGATTTTAAGAGGCAAGGCATGCATGTTCAATGCAATGCACCCTAGGCGTGGAAACTAAGTAGGAAACATGAACATGTGGCCAGCATGGAAAGCATATAACAAGTATGCAAACTAATTGAGCATGCAAGATGCAATGCCAACATGCAAATATGCAAAACATGTGGCATGTTAAGCAATCAAAACAAAGATGAGAATGCATGCCAAATGCACTATGATTCAAGCATGCAACACATGCGGTAGGCCAAGTATTCAACAACACACAAGGCAAGCATGCAACGACACGCGAACAATGGACTCATACCAAGGTGGACAGCTCTCTACTAAGCCCAAACAGTGGCCAAAGGCTATGGAAATGGGGCCAAATGCACATTCAAACATGTATGCATACATGATCCAATTCCTAAGCATCAAAAGGAAACTTTTAAGCACACTAAAAGGGAGGACAATCATGGACTAATGGCATGCATACTAAGCTCTGAAATCATGTTATAAAAAGTGCCAAACCAAGTAAACAAGATAAACTAAGCATGCAACGATGTCTGAAACTCAAGGTAAGCCAAGGGGCTTAAACCATGGCCATGCCAACCAAGCCTCACAAGGCTAAGAGGGCTTAAAGTAGTCCCAAGGCAGACCTAAACACAGCTAAGGACACGCCTAGATAGCATCTAAGTGGCCTACGCATGGAAGCATACAAAAGAGACCAAACATGGAGCACAAGACTACAACCTTTTAAAGCATTAAGAGAGCATCAAATGCAAGCATACAAGCATACCATGGGGACTGAAATGATGCTATAAGTGGTGTCAAACCACTGAAACAAGCTAAGCAATGCATGCTAAACACTCACACACCTGAGGCTAGCAAGCCAAAATGCAAGGTGGCTATACAAAGCATGTCAAGCATGGCCAAAGCAATTAAAAATAGAGCTAAAGCATACTGAATCATGCATAAAAGCTCCACAAAGCTTGGCCAAAATCATGCTATAACAAGGCTCAAAACACAAAGAATGTTAAGGCAAATTCATGGCATTACAAGACAAGTATGCTAAGCATGCATGGTGTGTCTAAACCAACTAAAAAAAGTGCTATATCATAACAAAATAAGCACAAATAACACTTAAGACATGGCCAACATGAACTTAAAAATGGTGCTCACACATGAGGCTAAAATGGCACTTTTTGAAGGCAACAAGGAGAGGGGATGGCCCTCTCCTTCTTAGGAACTTAAAGCACCATCCCCACTACTGAAATCCCTCAAGATTTCAGTGGTGAGGAGGCCCAAACAAGGTGGTCCCGGAGCTCACCAAAATAGCACAAAATGGGGGCCAAACAAGGCCTAAGAGGGGTCAAACAACCCCAAAGCTCAAAGTAACCTTAAAAAACTATTTTAAGCAAGTAAAAACAAAACTTTTATATGTTATAAACTAAGCTCAAAAACAGATGCAGGGTAGGAAAAAAGACTATGCAAAAATGGGGTATTTAAAGGTAAAGTTCTTACCCTTGTAGACCCCTTCAAGAACAGCACTCCAGCTGCTTTCCTTAGCTCAAAACCAGCTCAAAACTTCAAGAACAACCTAATGGCTCCTCAGCAACCAAGGTAAGGTGTAAAACTAGGTGTTTGTGCACAAAAGTAAGGACAAACACACACTTATACACAATGAGAGGGAGATATAGAGATAGAATAGATACACTATGGCTAACCCTAATCCAGACCTCTGGAACTCAACCCTCTAACCCTTGAGGAGGGAGGAGAAGCCCTCCTCTTATAGAGGATCACTCTTGCAAAGCTTACAAGACAAGCTAAGCAAGAGTGAAATCCCACCATACACGTGTATGGAGGGGGTGCATGCTGTATGCCGGCTAGCACAGCTGGCATAAAAATATCTGCAAAAGCAAATGCACAGTGGTCGGCTGGCCAAAAATGACAAAATGGCAAAATACATGGTCGACCGACCACAAAGAGTGTCGACCGATCAAACGTATGGCCGATGGCAACAAAACAATGGCCGGTGGCCTCAAGCCATGGCCGGTAAGGTGTGGGGGTGGCCCGCAAGCCACTCTCTGCCCCTCAAAAGCAAAACACAAGTGTTTGGTGCAAAACTAAACACAAAACAGTCGAGTCGAGAGATCCTGAGGCAAGGCGCGTGGCCGAGACCTCCGGGTACTCAAGACGAACACAAACATGGATGATCACCGAGTGTTCAAATAGTGACGTCCAAGTCTTGAGGACGGTCAAAAATGGGATGTCTACAACATGGTACAGTGCTTTCAGTCTTCTTTCATCAAAGAGCATGAGTTCCTCAAATTTGCTCTGCTGCCAATCTGCTTCGGCTATCTGACACTTAGCCAGTACTCTCAATGACGGAACCTCAATTTCAATAGGTAGAACGACCTCCATCCCATAAACTAATGAATACGGAGTCGCCCCAGTAGATGTTCTAATTGAAGTCTGGTAGCCCCACAGAGCAAATGGTAGCTTATCTGGCCAGCCCCGGTAGGTTTCCACCATCTTTTGCAGGATACATTTGATGCTTTTGTTGGCGGCCTCAACTGCTCCATTGGTCTGAGGCCGGTATGTGGACGACTTATGAAATGCCACGTTGTATTTTTCCAACAAGTCAATCACTTCCTTCTTGAAGTGGGAACCGTTATCTGAAACAATCTCGTTTGGGACCCCGTAGCGACAGATGATGTTGTTCCGGATGAACTTTGCAACGTGTGAAGCCTTCAACACCGCATAAGATTGGGCCTCGACCCACTTCATGAAATAATCTATCGCGACCAGAATGAACTCATGCCCATTAGACCCCTTCGGAGTGACGGCCCCGATCACATCGATTCCCCAAACTGAAAATGGCCATGGCGAAGTCATATTGTACAGCTTCGACGGCGGGATATTCATGCGGTTTGCATGGATCTGACATTTGTGGCATCGCCGAACAAAACTGATACAATCCTCCTCCATGGTAGACCAGTAGTAACCCTGTCTGAGGATCTTCCGTGCTAGCATCACCCCGTTCATGTGTGCTCCACACTCTCCTCCATAAATGGCCTCCATCAGGCGCTTCGATTCTTCAGCATCAACGCACAGCTTATGCATCCCCAGATGACCCCTCTTATACAATTTACCCCCACAGATGATGAACTGAATGACCATTCTTCTGATTTTCCCTTTTATCCTTGGCATTTGTCCCTGGTGGATACGCCTCTTTTTCCAAGAAGTTCCAGACATCGTAGTACCAGGGGTTCTCATCTTGAACCTCATCTATGGCAGCAATCGACTCGTAGGCTGGCGTAAATTTCTGGTCAATGATAGTCGGGCACATCCGGACTCTGAAAGGGATGTCTATCATGGAAGATAGAGTTGCTAGTGAATCTGCGAACCTGTTGTTCTCTTTTAACAGATGAACAAAGTTTTGTTTCTCAAACTGAGGAATTAACAAGTCCAAGGTCTGGTGATACATTATCATCTTTTCTTCTTTGACTTTCCAATCTCCTTTTGCTTGAGATACAACAAGGTTTGAGTCCCCGATGACGTCCAACCGTTTTGCCCCTAGTTCCAGGGCTGCTTCTAAACTAGCAATGCATGCTTCGTATTCTGCTTCGTTGTTTGAGACTTTCAATCGATGTTTGAAGGCTAGAGGGATACGGGAATTGTCGGGTGCTATCAGCAACACTCCTATCCCGTACCCGTATTGAATTGACGCTCCGTCAAAGTACATCGTCCAGGTTTCATCTTCGATATGCAAAATGGCCTCATCTGGGAATAAGTACTCAATTGCTTCACCTCCTTTCCACTGGATGATCGGCTAAGAACTCCGCTACCGCTCTTCCCTTGACTGACTTGCGCGTCACATATTTCAGGTTAAATTCGAAAAGCAGAAGCAACCAACGAGCTAGCCTACCCGTAAGTGCCGGTTTCTCGAAGAGATATTTAATGGGATCTAATCTCGAAACCAACATTACAGAGTGAGCTAACAGGTAGTGCCGCAGCTTCCTAGTAGCCTATACCAAGAATAAGCAAGCCTTTTCCAACGGTGTGTAACGGGTTTCATACTCCAGCATCTTCTTGCTCAGATAGTAGATAGCCCTCTCCACCTTGTCCTCAGACTCTTGTGCGAGCATGCAGCCCATTATAGTCTCAGTTACTGAAAGGTACAAAATCAACGATTTTCCCAGCTCAGGTGGTAACAACACGGGTGGGTTTTGTAAGTATTCCTTGATCTGTTCAAAAGCAGCTTGGCATCGGCTGTCCCATTGGAACTTCTTTCCTTTCTTCAGGAGACCAAAAAATGGTTCACAAGTCAAGGTTAATTTTGAGATAAACCGTCTTATGAATTGCACTTTACCTAGAAAGCCTCGCACCTCCTTTTCAGTCCTTGGTGGTGACATTTCTAAGATGGCCTTGATTTTGGAAGGGTCGACTTCGATACCTCTTTGTGTAATCAGAAACCCTAGCATTTTCCCTGCTGTAATACCGAACGTACACTTCTAAGGATTCAGCCACAACCGAAATTCTCTGATCCTTTGAAAGAACTTGTGTAAGGCAGTGTAGTGGCCCTCTCTTTCTTTGGATTTGACAATCATGTCATCCACATACACCTCAACCTCTTTGTGGATCATGTTGTGCAATATTGTGGTCGCGGCCCTTTGATATGTAGCTCCAGCGTTCTTCAACCCAAATGGCATCACCCTGTAACAGTAAGTCCCCCACGGGGTGGTGAAAGCAGTCTTCTCCCGGTCTTCAGGTGCCATCACTATCTGATTATAGCCCGAGAATCCATCCATGAACGAAAGCAAAGCATGCTCTGCTATGAAGTCCACTAGCTCATCAATATGAGGTAAGGGAAAGTCGTCCTTCAGACTGGCTCTGTTCAAATCCCTGAAATCCACGCATACTCGGATCTTACCATCCTTCTTCGGCACCGGAACAATGTTAGCCAACCATGTTGGGTATTCGGATACCAGCAGGAACCTTGCGTCAATTTGCTTGGTGACCTCTTCTTTAATCTAGAGGGCCCAGTCCGGGCGGATCCTTCTGAGTTTCTGTTTAATGGGTCGGGCCTCTGGGTCAAGAGGGATCCAGTGCTGTACAATCTCAGAATCGATTCTAGGCATGTCTTTGTAGGACCCCGTGAAAACACGATCTGAACCAGCCGCGGGTCCTCCTCAGTACCAACATTAACAGTAGTGATTTCATCAACTAAAGATTTAACAAATCTTTCCTGCTCTTGATCAATTAAGCGTTGCAAAATCGGAGGAATTTCTTCCTCGTCGTTTTTATCAAAATTTTGACTCAAGGGCACAGAAAAGTACTCAGAAACCACATTCATTCCATTCTCATTAAGCATTTCCAAATCGTCCGATTCTTCTGTTACAACAGACTCAAAAGAGAAAGAAAAAGACGACCTAGACAGGACTGTGGCATCCGGGTTATCACCCCCAGGAGTACCAGACTCAGACTCAGACGAGCTGGAACCTGATTTTGACTCAACAGATTTGGTGGAATCAGATTCCGGCTCACTACCTGACTTGGTGCTGCTTGACAAAAATCCCTCCTCGTACTGCCAGATGAGAGAGGGTGCGATGGATGCGTCCAAAATACTTGTAGGTAGGCTCGCAGCCGTTTCATTCCCAATCACGGACACCGAGAAGTTATCCCCCAAGCACTTCTGTACGATCAGAGGATCTGAAAGTAGACAAGCCAGTGCTACCACCATTTAAATTTTAGTGCACTCGGAATCCACATTTTTACTCTGCTCAACCTCAGCTAATGGGTCTGTCTGCTCCTCAGCAACATCATCCCCAGATAACTGCAGGTCGAAGAAGATCTCAAAACCTGGCACGCGCTTCCTTTCTGCATTCAACCATGGCTCTAGGAAGTCGCAGAATGGAAAATCCTCCCCCTCCTGGACGAAGCGTCCGTTTAGGGTACCCTGGATGGGTCGGTGCATTAACTCATATGGCTTCCCCGCCTTCTACGCTCTGGCTCTTCCAGCCATTTCCTTGCCTTTCCTCACCTAGTCCTCCTTGGTGGGCAGATAGCCTAAGCCAAAGGTATGAGGGTTGTGCGGCACTTCAGCCGATACTGCGATGCCTTTCCGGCCACTCTTTTCCAATCCCATCCCGGGGATGTGTTGAAGCTTGTTCATGAGGTATATTGATTGTGCGCTGACATACACCCCCTCATCAACAGCTAAGATGTTTTGCACGACTCGAGCCTCAGCCAGAGTAAACCCCGATAAGAACACATCCTCTGTGCTATGCTTGATTTCCAAGACTGGTGTAGACACCTCCGGCGGTGGATGGATTGATGAGTTTTCAAAAACTATAGCTACACCCTTTCCGTGAGGGTATTTCAACATCTGGTGCAAGGTGGAAGAAACTGCATTTACCTGGTGCAACCACGGTCGCCCCAAAAGTAGGTTAAAGGTTGCGGGAACGTCCAAGACATGGAAATCGATCTCGTGTTGTCCTGGACCAACCTGGGTCTAAATTTTGACAGTCCCGATCACCTCCCTGCTTGTGTTATCATACGCCCGAATCACCTGGGCAGTTGGCACGATGTTCGCCGGCTTCAACCCAATTGCATATGCCGTCCTTGACGGGCACACATTAATAGCGGATCTCGTGTCGACAAGAACCACCGGTACCCACTTGCCTCTACATTCCACAGAGATGTAGAGAGGTTTGTTGTGATTTACGCATTCAGGCGGTAATTCTTTGTCAGAAAAGGTCAATGTTGGGGAACCTCCTCCCAGAAAAACCAATCCAACTAGCTGCTCTAGTGTGGTGTCTATCGAGAGTTTGGCCTTGTCCATGGCTGAAAGGACGGCCTGTCAGTGTACTCAAGAAGCCATAAGAAGTCCCCATATGGAGATGTCTGCTTGTATCTTTTTCAACTGTTTTAACACGACCTTTTCTTCGAGTTGCTTCTCTTTCTATTTCTCTGCCTCATTGTCCTTCCCGGACGCCTTTGGCTGATCTAGGTGTGGAGCCTTGAAATACCGCCCGCTCCTAGTCATATGGTCAACTTCACTAATGTACCAGGTATCATCCGGTTGATTGCTTCCCCAGTCCTCATCCGTGTGGGCAAGACATAGATCATCGTCCTCCCACCACATTCCATCGGTAGCCAACAGACACCTGTCCGGCTCTGTTACCACTGTCCTTATACTCACGGTACCTTCTGTCCATGTATTCGCAACATTCTCTGTTCTTGTGCACTCAGCACTTTCAGTCCCCACAGGGGCCTTGGCTTTTCTGGCTCGTTCGGAGTCTTCAATTCCTTTCCGTTCTAGCTGCGTCAATGCAGTCTGTTGTTTAACATCTCTTATATTCAAAATGCCCAAATCCCGAGCGAAATTCTTGGCACTGGCGCTCTCCGACGATGTATTCTGATTCCCGGCCCTTCTGACCACAACTGATGTCCTTGCCCCTGACGGGCCCTTTTCCCGCTGAAATTCTTCAACAATATCTAGTTGGTCGTCAAGCCACCCTGTAACCTCTGCTAACTCCTCAAAATCGAACCAGTGGACTGTCATGTCTCCCGGATCTTGTTCGTTGCAAATCTGAAGGTTAACAAGGTCCCCTTCTAGAGTTGCTAAGTCATCCTGCCTCTGATCAAGTCCATCCCCCCATAGTACACAAATTTCTGTCCCCACTAACAATTCCACATCTGGTCTAAGCTGACTTACTGATGCAATGTAGCCGCTCGGATTGTATCTCTCCTTAACAAAGCTTCCCAGTTCCTCAGTCTTCGAATCCACTGTACCATTTTTCTCCAAAATCATCCCTATTCTGTCTTCGACAGTCACCACCATATGTTTAGGTCAGGTTCGGGAGATGTCCAACATGCACAAGTCAGTGCTGTCGGGAATGAACACCTCCAGCTTAGGTAGGTGAGAAGGAGTGATATAGATGCTAGGATCGTAAGACACGACCCCAGTCTGGATAAAGTTGATGCGTTTAGGAGGTGGGGCTTGGTTGTGTGGTGGGAGAGGGTTGGTTGTGACGTTGGGTTTTTCTGGAGGCACAATCACCCTGTTATCAACGAGATCCTGAATCTCGTGGCGCAATCTGAAACATTGGTCGGTTTCATGACCATGTTGTTGGTGATATGCGCAGTACTTGGCTAGGTTATGGGAGGGAGGAAGTGGATTTGGCAACGGCCTCAGCTCTAGGGGCTTCAAGTGCCCTCTCCTGATTAGTACCCCCAGAGCTTTGGACAAGGGCATATATAATGGGGTGAAGGTTCTTTGGCCTCGGGGTTGGTAATTGGTTGTTTGTGTGTTACTTCCAGACGCACCGGAGAATAGTGTAGCTGCCAAGGTTCTTGGAGGGGTGGTGGTGACCATGCTTACTTTCGAAGCTCTAGCAGGTACAACACTGCTTATGCTTGCATTGTTGTTTCAATTGAAAGTTCTCCTGGGTTACTCTTTGTCTTGGTCAATCAGACCCTGTTTCATAGCACCTTCAATTTGTACCCCTATCTCATGTAAATCTGAAAAGGTGGGGAAGGGGAGTACGATCATTTTTTGCATGGGCTTAGGCTAGAGATTGTGCACAATCATCTGTATTTGATCTTTGTCAATTGGCCTAAGGGTCATCATCGAGGCCTTGGCCCTCCAGCGGGTTACGAATTCAGAAAAACTCTCCTTAGGCTCCTACCTTGTTGTCTCGAGATCACGGGTTGTAATCTCGATTTGCGTGTTATAGGAGTACTGTGCAATGAGAGCCTCAGCCATCTCATCCCAGTTTCGCATGACATCGTCCTCCAATTTTGCGTACCAGATGGCTGCCACACCTGATAGGGTCCGGCCAAACAATGAAAGCTTCTGTAGTCTGGTGAGGCCCATCGACCTTAGTATTTCCGAAAACAAACGGAGATGCACCATGGGATCCCCGAACCCGTCAAAACGGTCGATTTGGGGCATCTTGAATCGATCCGGCAGTGTCACAGCCGCCTCGGTATACCCGTCCTCAATGTCTGGGATGGACTTTACCCCTTAGGATTTCTTGAACAATTTTTCAAGCTTGCTCAACTTCAACGCTGTAGGGTCGACCTCGAACTCAAAGGGAGAGTCCGGTTGATTGATAGGTGTAGGTGCCTTGGATAGTTGAGGTAGAATCGGGGGCGGAGCCAGCCCTGTCAAAATGTCCGTCTCTCCCTGGACATTTGGTGCCTCCTCGGGTGTCGGAACTCCTAGTGGGGGAGGAGCTTAGTGTAAAGCAGACGCTCTAGTTTGCTGCTGTAGCTGGGTAATTAGCTCTGCCTGTTGGGCCATGACAACGGCCTGCTGTTTGGAAAATTCTGCTTGACGAACAGTGACATCCTGCATGGCTTTCATGCTCTCCTGGAATTGACGCACCATGTCTTCCATCCCTGACATATTGCCCCTTGACATACTGTTCTGATTTATCTGAACTGCCGGTGTATCTGCCTCTGTAGTAGACTCAGAAATCCTAACCTGGCTGTTCAAAGACCACTGATCTGGCAATCTCGGTACCGATACACTATGCCTCACTGACCTTCATCTAGCAACCGGGGTAAAGAGTAGAACACTGGTTGTCCGTCTACCAGATCCTCAGATCAATGGAGTCGACGACCTCTAGTCCAGAGTGCTTGGGGAATATCTGCTTGGTCGGAAGCAATTGTGCTAAACTACCTAGCAAAAAGATAAATAAAGCATAATAAGGAAATAAACAACCAGACAAACGGACAGCATAACAGCGTAAATAAACACACAACACATAGTTGGGCATTAAAACACACAGTTGATAAGCTGAATAGACTGTTCTCAAACACTGATCATTGTTCCCAAATCACTGCCCCCAAAACTGAATCTGATACCCGCAGATAACTGATTCCCAAAATACTGAACTGGTGTCCGCAGGCCTGATACCCAAACTTGTAAACTGATACATGCATTCTTGTAGAGGCGCACTCTAAAGCACATAGCAAACAAGTGAGAGCCAAAACACCCCTATGT
This sequence comes from Camellia sinensis, assembly GCF_055761805.1. NCBI lineage: Eukaryota > Viridiplantae > Streptophyta > Magnoliopsida > Ericales > Theaceae > Camellia > Camellia sinensis. Next base: position 132,597,699 of record NC_138975.1, read on the forward strand.
TGGGGTAAGGTTTCCCTGTCCTATTTTGTCAGGAGCTAGGGTTTCACTACGCACGCAGTGGTTTCAAACAATCTATAATCGGGTAAGCAACCTGTCCTAGCCTGGAATGGTCACGACAAATTTCGATATGCACTAGGCCGAATGGTCAAAAAAGGGTGCCCTGGTAAAAATCGGGTTTGTGTTCCCATCATGGCAGAGCCCGTAACCGATCAGCCTTACGGCACGCTTCTCAAAAGGAGCCTCCGGCAAACCGTTCAGGAATAGCAGATGGTAAACACGGTGACTTAGGCGCACCAATGCAAATGCAATGCAGAGAAACACATAAGTTTAGTCAAAACAAGATATCATGAGTTCGAGTCAAGTTCTCTAAATCCCCAGCAGAGTCGCCAGAAACTGTAGACGTCCCCGAACGTCCTGGGAGGCAATCCCGTTTTGTTCATTGGGGCTTACTACAGTTCAGGATTCAATGTCATGGTCCTGTATCTAATCTCGCGGAGTGCAATGCAAGACCGATGAATCATCAAAGAGTCCAAATCTAGCTAATCGTTTTGAAAAACTGATTTTTAGAAAGAAGTGCTAAACATGGACTGCTTTGCCAGATACAGATTCGCCACCTAAATATTTTATTTCAGGGGAATTTAGGAAACCCTGACTCGTGCCTAAGGCCACGTGTCCGTCATCACCAAAGTTGCCTCGGCTCGGGAACTTGGGTAAGATTGGAGAAGGTCACTTCGTGGGCACCCCCGCTCGCCCGATCAAAGATCGGCCTCTACTAACCATGATATCGAGTTTTGAAAACATTATGTGCTCTTATTCCTATTTATTAGCCTAGAATTACTATGTGATGCGCATAGCATACAAGTATAGACTGGATTGCCTAAGTTCGAACAAAGCATCTCACATCCGTTTGTTTTGAAAATGGATTGAAGTTTGCTACTCGCAAGTAGGCTAAAACACGGGTTTCGACGAATTATTCCAACCCAAGCAACCCAACCTTTACCCACAGGCATTCAAGCAAGTCTGTCACATAAGCACATAGCCTTATGGTAAGCATGCTATCATGACAATCACTCACACACATGCAAGGATGCAAAAGCATAAACACTTACCGAGTACTCTGAGCCAAAGAAAGAAAACTAATTAGAAATCATGTATGAATCCTAACGATGCTAAGAATGCCTAATGCAATGCATGCAAAAATGCAACTACAATAGGCTCGGCTATTCTAAGATGGCATATGAGATGCAACAATTGATACATGTATTCAAATTGGAATTGAAATACAATGCAGTTAGCATGATGCGTCGAGCCCGGTGCATGCAATACAGATGAATGAATGCAAATATACGAGCATAAGGATGCTAATTTAAACGTGCCCTAAAACTAACCATCATAAGCTGGTAAATAAAAGGAAGAAAGACGTGGGGTTGGAAGACATACATCACACACACGCACACTTATTACAACAATGCCCTCCTCGGAGGATCCGAATAATACAAAACCAAATGAATAATGAACTACAGCTAATTATTACACGACATTAACTAATTAACAAACTAGCTAAGTAAGGATGTAAACTAAATGAATGTGACTACCTCGGTTCTGTTTTGGATGACAATGGATGCATGCATGCTCGAGTCGCATCGTCGGGAAATCCATCGCGATGCTTCATCTCGCCTTTGTGTGCAATTTATTTCAGAAACTTGCACGAAGCTCCAAGAGGCTAAAAATCCACTCTGGGAAGTTGTGTGAGGGCAGCCGACCAGCCAATGACATGGGAGACCACTGCCGACCACCCATTTGTGGTGGAGACCAAAAAGGGTGGTCGGCCTGCCAGAAAACCTAGTCGGCCGACCACTTTCTGCCCCTGGATTCTGGTTCTCTGCAACACAAAGCAATAGGGAAGCATGGTAAGGTATTTTCAACAAATGTGTGCTCAACCACTCTCCCCGTCATAGCATAGGCTCTAGGGAGTGTAACCCTCGATCCTCGGACCACCAATCACGCATCTCGATGCATGATGGCCGAGGAGTCGGATTGCATGACTTATTGTGACATGAATGCACAAATGGACACCTAAAGCCAACAACTCTATCATGGATAGTCAATAGTGTCGACGACCAGGAATTGAATCACGTTTCGTCACTTTAAGTACGGAACGTCCCTCGTTTCTCGTGTTTGGACCAAACCCTACTCCAAACACTATGCAACAACTAGAATGGCATGGCATGCAAACACAATGCAACAACTAGCATGTAATCCTAAACGAAATGCTACTAAGACACGCAAACATGCAAGAAGTGATATGCAAAGGTGCAACTAACATGTGCAATGCTATGAACTATCAATGGCATACTCAATGTACATGACAACTATGTAGCATACGCAACGCACACATGGAGACTAATAATGAAATGATCAAGGCATACACAATGCAATGGTCAATCATGTAACAACATGGACTAATGTGGCATACACAATGCAAGATGGACTTAAATCAAAGTGAATGAGCCTTGGCCACACCCAAATCAGTGGCCATACATGATGAAATCAAAGCAACAAGACATACATAAGCATGCACAATGCAAAGGCTCGAACCTAAGGCATCAAATGCCACTCTACCAAAGCATAGAAAGAGATGAAATATAGCATACAATTATGCATTTCCCAGCTCTGAAATGATATGTAAGATGGTCCCGAATCATGCAAATATGTCACACAATGCATGCTAAATGGCCCGAATACCAAAACTAGTGAAGTGCGTTACACTAGAGGTATACAAAGCAATGCACAAATGGAAAGTCAGCCCCAAACAGACCCTAGGCAGGTCCAAGACAGTGAGAAAATGGCCTAAGATGATGGCTCAACATGCATAGAAATGAAGCTCTTGCTAAGGCTCAAAATAAGGCATGCAAGCACAACTCTTAAACATATTGAAGGAGTGATGAACATGAGAATATGGTAACCTTATATGCTCTGAAATATCATTCTTGATGATGCCAAAACATGTCAAGGGCCCAAACAGTGGACTCGATATGCAAAGCTAGTGAGCTTGAATTGAACTATGGCCATATACAACAATGCATGCATGACCCAAAACACTTCAAATAGAGCTAAGGCAGCCCAAAATATGAATAAAATTAGTTTAGATCATGGCCAAAATAGGCTAGGAAAGAGGGCCAAAACATCATGCAATACAAGCTAGTGAACCATGATTTACACTACAACCATATGAAGCACACGACAGGCCACCAAACCAATCAAAAAAAGAATCATGGAATGTGAAATGAAGCCCAAAAACCCACTGAAATATAGTCCATACATGCAAGAATGATAGGCTCCTTTGATAGGCCATAACAAGGGCTGTTCTACACATGCAAGATGGACATCCAAAATGACAAAACCACCTCTAGAAAGAGGTAATGCAGGCCCTAAAACTCACTGAAAAGAGCCTGAAATGAGGCTAGGAAACATGCAAGTATAGGCTCCCTTGTTAGGCCAAATATGCTAGAATACAAAACAAGGGGTGAGAGGGTTACCCCTCTCTGATTTTGGTGCTCAAAAACACATAATAACCACTAAAAATCCGTTGGATTTCAGTGGTCAAAAGGGCCGACAAAGCTCAACACAAAGGCCCTAATGCATGGCTCAAAACGAAGGGAAATGAAACATGCAAGGGGGTAGATGACCCCCAACAGAAAAATGATCTTAGACAAACATGTTAAGGACCTCAAAATAAGACTTTTTTCAGTTTATGACAAAGCCCAAATATGATTGCAAGTATGGCTAAAAGAAGAAGCAAAACAATGCTAAGAAAAGGGAAAGAGAGTGTTACCCTTGTAGCCAAAGGGACCAGCAACTTCTGGACCAAAATAGCGCACCTTCAACCTCTAAAAACCAGCTCCAAGGTGCTTAAGTTGATGTTGGAGGTGTTGTGCTAGGAGATGGTATGCAAAGGGGTCAAGAACTATGCAACTTTAGAGCCAAAGTGTAGAGATATAGAGGGAAGTGTATGCATAATCCTTAACAATTTTCTCAACCTTTGCTAATGAGGGAGAGAGTCCCTCTTATAGCCAAAGGGGTTCAAAGCTTCTCCAAGAAGCTAAAAAAAAGTTTGAAGATCCTCCATACAATAGAGGATCAATTCTGTGCCTTCTAGCTGGTATAGCTGGCAACAACTCACAGAGACAAGACATGGGGGAGTAGGTCGACCAGTTCAAGTGGTAAGCCGACCATCTACCCGAGTTGGCTGACCAGGGTCAAAAGGTTCAAGCTCCAAAAGCTGGTCGACAGCCTCTAGGGGTGGTCTCCCAACTCAATGCAAGCTAGTGGTATGGTGGGAGACTAGTAATTGTGGCTCAAAAGTCAGGGAGACCAGCTACCTGACAAGAAAAACCGGCCGGCGAGCAAAAGTGGTCTCCAAGAATAAACGGTGGTCTCCCAACCTTGTACCACCTTCCAAACAATGAAAATAGGGTCCACACCAAAAATGAACCAAGACGGATGCAAAACGAGGGTTCGGGGGCCAAAACGTGCAACCGGGTGCCCCAAAAACTGACTGTTAAGCATCGAAAGTGGCGTACGACCACGAAGGTGGTCTTCCGGGCCACAGTGTCCCTCTAGAGAGAGGAAACAAAGTGCATGCCAAGAACCGAAGCAAACGGAGAAAGTTAAGCGGTCCCAAACCGAGGCGCGCGGCCGACGGCTCCGAAAACTGGAAACTGGTCTCCAAACGGGAAAAGTGACCTACGACCACAAAAAGTAGCCTATGGCCACTGAGAGATGGTCTACAAGATCTCTCCCTCCCTTCAGGAAGAGAAAAAAGAACTTAGTTCGCAAACCGGGGCAAAGCACAAAAGGGTCCCGAGGTCCGGGGGCAAGGCTCTCAGCCAAAACTCTGAAACCTCAGAACGAGCACAACATGCGCAATCACCGAGCGCTCAATCAATGACGTCTGAGTCTTAACGTCGGTCAAAAATGGGGTGTCTACAGTGGGACATTAGAAAACGTATATAAAGCTCGGATCTAGAGAGGGAAAGTGTCTAGAGAGAGAGAGAGGAATTTCGGCCTTGGAGAAGTGTGGAAATGAAGTATGGATGTGTGTATATAAATACCCAAGGCAAAAATTCGAAATTGCCCCGACTTTGCTATCAGTGGCTAACCAGCCACCATTGATGGCCGACAGGCCACATTGGTGGCCAACACCCTCCCCTTGTGGCCAGCCAGTGGCCGGTGCCCCACCACTAAGTCTTTATGTTGTTTTGTGTCCTTGTTTTCCAAGAAATGCAATCAAAGTTCACTGTTGAGTTCAGATTGTCTTTAAGGAAGCTCAAAACTTTGATTTCGACGCACGATGTTCATCACTTGTCAACATGAACGAGGTGTATCCTTTTTAAACATGTTGTAACTCTTCCGAGAAGTAAATCGGAAATTGCCACTGAATTTGTTTTTATCAAATTATGCTTTTGTTCCTTGCAAAGAATATACATTTCATATTGTTGCATAGATATGCATTTCATATATACACTGCGTGCGCATTTTGCATCGGTTATGATTCACTTATAGAATATGCTTTTATTCTGATTTCATGCATAGAAAATGCTCTCGTTTTATGCATAGAACATGCCTTCAACTAACATCATATCTTGGTTGTTTATCTTGCATAAAACATGTATGGTTATTGTATCTCACTTGTTTAATTCTTTTCTTTCTTCCTTGGCTAACACAGACAAACGATATTTGTACGTATGGTTCATTCAGAGGAGTTTCAGATAAGATCATTCATGTCTTGGTAAGAGAGCCCACTCCTTTAACTCGTGCATCCATCGCACTTGTTCACCTTTGTGCATCTATCGCACTCCTTTAACTTATGCATCAATCGCACTTGTTCACTTTGTGCATCTATCGCACTTGTTCACCTTTGTGCATCCATCGCACTCCTTTAACTTATGCATCTATCGCACACATTCACTTTGTGCATCTATTTCACTTGTTCATTTTGTGCATCTATTGCACGCATTCACTTTGTGCATCTATCGCACTTGTTCGCTTTGTGCATCTATCGCACACATTCACTTCCGTGCATCTATCACACTTGTTCACCTTTGTGCATCTATCGGACACCCCTCTCTTTTACCTCAGGATGTACGAATTACGCAACCGAGTGGTTATTTCTTAAGACGCGTGAAATGTAGCCCTGGACGGGTTTACCTCAGGACGTACGAAGTACGTGCCCAAGTGGTTGTTTCTCAAGACGCGTGGAATGCAGCCTTGGGCGAGTTTTACCTATGGACGTACGAAGTACTTGCCCGAGTGGTTGTTTCTCGAGTCACGTGAAACGCGGGCCCGAGCAATTTTTGTTCTTGTTTCTCGAGACGTGTGAAACATAAGCCCGAGCGATTTTGTTCTCATTTTCTTATTTTTGTACTCATTTTCTCAGGCTGCGTGAAACGTAACCCTGAGCGGTGTTTTCTTTCATTATCTCTTATTTTGGCATGGTTAGAATGTGTTTTTAGCTTTTTGCATGGAACTTGTGTTGATTTTAGTTTGAAGCTACTCATTCATACATTCATGTGTTGTTATCATTTTGTTGTTAATCATCTCGCATGATCATAAGTTTTCAAAATCATCGACATCACAAAGCCTGTAAGTCTAACTTTCAAAGTTGTATTGTGCATATCATTTGCATTTTGCCCTCTGAACTACGCTAGTTTGATTCCTTGCAAAGGGATACGTAGGCAGCCTGCGGACGCAACCATTTGTTTCCGTCTTGATTGTTTGTCCAAGTCTTACGGCCATATCAAAATGGGTTGTCTTCGGACTTTGACATTCACTCTAGTCATTTCATGACTCCGAGTTCTGTCAAAGAGGGACAACTGTAGACATCTAATTTTTGGCGGCCCTTACGACTTGAACGTCCTCGCATGCACACCCGTTGATGAGTGTGTTTTCTCACCAAGTGCTAGAAGTCCTCAACAGAATGCCACAACTTTAAGCCTTGCACCCCTGTCACCTTGTTTTTGGACCAAAATATTGGTGTTTCGAGCCTGAACCTTCTGGTGACCTGTCGACCACCATCATGGGCTGTTGGCCATGTCTCCTGGTTGTCGGCCATTGGTGTGGCCAGTCGGCTATCAGTAGTGGCCGACGACCATCAATGTGTTTTGTAGAAATTTTATGCCAGCTGTTTGCACAAATGCATGCATCTGCACTAACGTATAAGGCTAGATCCCCTTGTATGGAATTCATGTTTTCTATATATAAGGGGTCTCCTCCATTTTTGAAGGTTAGAATTTTTGGAACAAATATCTCTCTCTCTACATTTCTCTCTCTCTCTCTCTTGAAAATTTATGCATAGTAGCCTATATACACTACACTTTTGCCTACACCTCCTTAACCAAAGTTTTTTTTTATCTTTGAGCTGAGATTCCTTGGAGCCTTCTTGGAGCCTTTGAAGTTGGTTTTGGCTTGAATTGTTGCCTAGAATTGATCTTTGCTTCAAGAGGTATAACACTTGCCCTTTTACCTTAGCTTGTACATTTGTTTTTCTATCTTTTTCCCACTATTTTTGGGCTGTTTTTGGGCTATAAAAATTTTGTTTTTGTGGGCTGAAATTGGTGGTTAGAGGCCATTTAAAGGTAGGAGATGGTTCATCCTTCTTTATTCTTTATTTGTAAGGCCTTTCCACCTTTGTTTCCTACTTTCAAACCATTTTCTTTTGGGCCTTTGAGCATTGAATTTCAAAGTATTTTCAGTGGTGAAAATCAAGTTTTGAAATCCAAATTTAGAGGGGTTAGCCTCCATTTCTTGTGTCTTGTTTGCTAGCCTAGTTAGCTCTATGTGTTAGCTTATTTTTCTAGCCATTTGTAGCTTAATTCCAACATGTTTTAGGCTCTGATTTGGACTATTTTAACTCTGTTTTGGGTTGGTTAAGTCATTTGGGTCTTGTTTTGCATGCTTCTAGTGTAAGTGTCTTCACAAGCTTGGTGTTTTAGGCCTTTAGACAGCACTTGTTTGAGTTGATTGCATTGTTTTAGTGTTTTTCTCACTTAATTTCAACAGGCATAATCTCTGCAACCTCCCTCGTTTCTTCACTTTTTGTTTGCTTTGAGGGTTGTTTCAACCTTAGGATTGTTTAAGCTTGAGATTGAGGTGATGAAGTGATGAAATGTGCCAAGTTTCCTAGGTCTCCATTGCCCTTGATCATGCATGATAGGGTGAAGGATTTAGTCTTTTTTGTGCATTGAAAACTTGTACACCTTGGTTCTTTAGCCTTCATGCAATGAAATTTCTTGATTGATGGTCTTTGAACCAAGTGTATCACTCCTTTGAGCTTGTTTTGATGATAAGGAGGGATACACAGTACAAACAACCCTTGAGAAATACACTATCCTGGTCTGTTTGCTCTTTGTTGCAACAAGGAAGTCCAAATTAGCAGTGGCCGACATGCTATCATTTGTAGCAGATCGACCATCATTTATAGCCGATCGGCCATCATCAGTGGTCGATGGACCATCAGCAATGGCAGACCGGCCCCCTATCGGCCACCAGTGAAAATTCAGCAGTGTCCTTATGAGACAAAATAGAGCTAGTCTGGAAGTGGAAATCAGTGTAAGTGTCCTACTGAGCAACAGAGGCATGCAGCAGCAGAACAGTGGCTTTTCGGGTGGAAACCGCGTTCATGCATGAGTTCCTCATCCATCTCCATGTTGTAATAGATTAGTGTTATGCTTAACTAGTGGCTTTTGTGATAATTAGTTAGAATAGCTAATTCGCTTCGTGTTGTAATTATAATTGATTAGCTAGAATAGTTAATTAATTCGATTTGTAATAATTAGTTAGCTACTATAGTTAGTTAATTAGTTCAATTTGTTGTAATAATTAGTTAAGTAGTTTAGCTAATTCAATTTGTGGTGTAATAATTAGCTTAGCTTAATTAGTTAGCTAGTTAGTTCATTTGGACCCTCCTTCATGAAAGTGTAATGTAATAATGTGTATGTCTTCCAACCCCACGTCTTTCTCCATTTTATTTATCCATTTTTGATGGTTAGATTAGGGACATCACATTTCAATTAGCATATCGCATGTTTACATCCATTCATCTTGTATTACATGCACTGAGGCTCGGTTCATCATTCTAACTGCATTGTTGTTTCAATACATTCTTTGAATACTGCTTAGATCGCATGTTATCAAAATCAATTCGTATGTCATATTAGTAGCCGAGCCTGGTAATTGCATATTGTATGTGTTACATTAGACATTTGGCATAGTTAGGAATCATGTATTTTTCTAACTCTGTTGTTTTATCTTAGCTTGGATTATTAGGTGAGTTTTTAGTGCTTTAGCATACTTGCATGAGTGTGAGTGATTGCCATGACTAGCATGCTTGCCATGAGGCTAACTACTTAAGTGCTATAACTGCTTGCATTCCTGTGGATGAAGGCTTGTTGCTTGAATTGGAATGATTCAATGAATGTACGTTTAAGCCCACTTTGTCAAGTAGCAAATTGACAAAACTTTTAAGCCCACTTTGTTAAGTGGCAAAATCAAACCCTTTTCGAAAACAAACATGAAATTGAATTGTTCCAATTTGGACAAATTAGTCTATACCTTGTGTGCGCACATCATATAGTAAATGCTAGCCTAATAAACCGGAACAAAAACATATAATGTTGATAAAAATCATATCATGATTAGTAGAGGCCAATCTTTGATCTGGCGAGTGGGGGTGCTCAAATGCATTCATGACCTTCCCCCTTCATACCTAAGTTCTCGAGTCAAGGCAATCTTGGTGATGAAGAACACGTCGCCTTTGGCACGAGTCATGGGTTTCCTAAATTTTTCCAAAATAAAATATTTAGGTGGCGACTCTGTATCTGGCAAAGTAGTCAATTTTTGGCATTTATTTGATTTAAAATCGATTTTCCAAAAGATTTTCCAGATTTGGACTCTTTGGTGTTTATCAATTTCACATTGCACTTGTGAGATTAGATTTAGAACCGCGGGAGTCCAAACTGTAGGGCTTATATTCGCCTTCCAAAAAGGGGTGCGAAAAAGGCAAGGTACAATACATTGTACCACCTTGTGTTGAGTCTGAAACAGGGAAACATGGGATCCTTTTGAGGCCCAACTGTGCCTCATTAAGGGCCGTCCGTGGCTATTGATGGCCGGCCATGCCTTAGTAGCGAGAAACACTGTTCTGGGCAGAAGCCCGTCAGCTGTTCATTTTTGAAGATTTTTATGACCCCTCTTGCTCAAATTCTATAAAAACGAAGTTGTATCTCTGTTTTGAGGGTTGAAGAATTTCTAAAAAGCTTATACACCTTCTTGAGAGCTCTCTTCTTGTGCAAGCAACCTTTAAGCAAGCTTACAACCTTGAACCTATATCCATACACCATCACACCTTAGCCTAGGAACCTTGGTTGAGCCTTAAGCATCACAATTCAAGCTTGAGAGTGTGTTTGGACTTAGTTTGATTCACAAACAAAAGCTTACTTCTTTGAGAGGTATAAACTTGCTATCTCTTGTTTACTTCTTGTTCTATCTATTGCTATCTAGTTCTTGTATTTTTGTGTTGTTTTGATCTTCCTTCAAGTGTCTAAGCTTGGGTTTGGAGAGCTACCAAAGGGTAGATAGAGTTAACACTCTTTCTTACACCTTCACCTATGGCTCAAATCCTTGCTTTTACACTTTTTCCTTTGCTTTCTAAATTAATTTTCAGAGTTTAAAAGAGGATAAAAATCATGCTTTGAGGTTTCAAAAGTGAGGGGGGGGGGGAGGGGGTTAGCCACCCCTCCTTGTTCTTACTTTCTAGCCTTATTTTCTTTCTTTGTTGTTTAGCTTTTTAGGCTCTTTTCATGCACTTTGAGCTACTGTTTTTCACCTATTAGAGGCTGTTTTAGGGCTGTCCGAGGTTGTTTAATTAATTCATGCTTTGATTAGTTTGCTTATTGTCTCACAAGTCCTTGTACATAGCTTGTTACATATTGTTTTTGGCCTTTCCTTGTCTAATTTCCTTGTTTAAGAGCCTCATTTTAATAATCAACTTACCATTCATTTTTTTTTTCATTTGAGAGTTGTGTCAATCGGTTGACGATTACTCAAAACATGAATTAGAGATCTATGCTTAATGGCTTAATCTCTACGGAGGTTCATTGTCAACGACATAGTCTCTTTTTCATGTTGAGAGTCACTTCCCGTTTTACATGTTTCTCACTTAGTGGACGTAATCTTTAGTGGACGTAACAATCATCTTGGACAAATGGGTTAAAGAATGGCAAAGACTAATGAATTTGGCTTTAAAATGGACCAACCAAAATAAAGAATATGAGTCATATTGCTTGGGGTTCGGCCGGACGTTATGCCGAGTCCATTGTGTCCAGGGTCGTTATACATCAATTCATGATGTTTTGATAAAACTTGAAGCGTCTCTACCTCCCTCCTTGAGTTTACTCTATGATAGGCGGGAGGGGTGGTTGTTGTTCATCGCATTCATTGAATTTTGTCCCAATTGTGGCCAAAATCATCAAGCAAACAATTTGGTCATTGATGGTTTTGAAAACAATTTCAACATTCTCTTGAGGCTTTCCCATGACAGAGAAGTGTGAGAGGGATAAACAGAGTTCAGAATAACTTTGTCTACATTGTTTTCACTTCAGAGCACAAAATATGATTTTGCATAAATTAAGGCACGGCCGGCCTTATTTAGGCCCGACCGGGCCTCATTGTGGCATAGCCGACCATCAATGTTTGTTCAGCAGTATGTTTTGCAGAAAACAGAGGGCAGTGGCTGAAGGTGAAATAGAGCAGGCCTAGGCAGAAAGAGTTGTTCTTGGACACTGTGCATGCAACCCTCGTGCATTCTTGCTTACGTCATTGTTGTAAATTAATGCTCCGAGTATTTGTTGTAATTAATTTATTATTACTATTACAATTAGTCTTCTTGTAATTATTGTTGCAATTATTATTATTGTTTAGTTGTAATTGTTATAGCTAATTAACTTAGATAGTTAGTTTATTTCTCATAATTATCCTCATCGTAATAGAATAGCTAGCTAGTTAATTCTTTGCTTATGTATTCATTTGGTTTTGTAATAGTTAGTTTAATTTGGACTCTCGGATTTTGATTCGCACCCTCTTGCATGAGGGCAAGTGTGTATGTCTTCTAACCCCACGTCTTTCTCCTTTTTACTTATTTTCTTACGATGGTTAGTATAGATCAACATTTTTCAAATTAGCATTCTTATGCTTTGCATTCATTATCTTGCATGCATCTAAGGTTTGGCTCATCATACTAACCCAATATCAGTGTTCAAATTCATTACTTGAATATGTGCTTTATCTCATGTTTTGAATGGAATCATATGCCATGTTCATAGCCGAGCCTATAAATTACATAATGTGTGTGTTGCATTTAGTCATGTTGCATTAGTTAGAAGCATGCATATTTTCTAATTATTTTGCTTTGTTTTGGCTCGGAGTACTAGGTGAACAATTTTGAGTTTTAGCATCTTTCATCGAATGTTTGTGTTTCCATGCCAAACATATTTCCATAAGGCTAATTGCTTAAATGATAAACCTATTTGAATGCCTGTGGATGGAGGCTAATTGCCAAAATTGGGACAAATTGATTAATGTACATACAAACTCAGCTTTTCAAGTGACGCGTATTAAAAACAACTTTCAAATGAAACATGAAATCAAAGTGTTCCAATCTTCGCAAAATAGTCTATACTTATTTGCATCATGTAGTAATGTTAGTCTAATAAAACTGAAACAAGAGCATATAACGTAAATAAAAATTACATCATGATTAGTAGAGGTTGATCTTTGATCGGGGGAGTGGGGTGCTCAATTCATGACTTTCCCCTCTCCTACCTAAGTTCCCAAGCCGAGACACTTTGGTGATGACGGACAAGTGGCCTTTGGCATGAGTCTCGGGTTTTCTAAATTTTTCAAAAATATTTAGGTGGTGACCCTGTAATCTAGCAAAGCAGTCCATTTTTTACATTTGATTCAAAATCGATTTTCCAAAAGAATTGCCAGATTTGGACTCTTTGGTGTTTTTCTATTTCACATTGCACTTGTGAAATCAGATTCAGAACCATGTGAGTCCAAACCGTAGGGCTATTCGTCTTCCCAAAGGAGTACGAAAAGAAAGCTATAGCCCTTTAGATGTCTTCACCCATATCTAATCTTAGAAATTAACTTGCAATGCTTAAAGAACAACAAGAAGAACTGACTGCACAAATTGAGAACAATTTGTTTCTTAAATCTTTAGTCACCTTACATTTCTGCATTACTATTTTTTTTTTCTCCATTTGCTGCTCTTTTCTCTCTTGATGGCTAATCTATCTTAATATGCAAATATGATCTTCAACTTCATTGTAATCTTTATTTTTTTGATATGTAAACCACATACTTACCAAAAAAATAAGACTTGTTGAGAATTATTTGTAGTCTAAATTTTCTTTATAGATTTTGAAATTGAAAATGATACTTATGCTCATTCAATCATTTTTATTACAGGAAATAAGACAATATGAAAGCATCAAACAATAGACGTCATTTCTCGATTTGAACATTTTTTATGGAGGTCATTATAAAATAGCGTCATGAGTAATACTTTTGTGTACCATTGTCATGTGACAAGTTTATATGTACCTTTTAGATTATGGTGTGGGCTATTAGTTTGCTAGAAAAATTGGATCTATTTTGTATTACAGGCTTATGTAATGAACCTTTTAATTAAGGTGTTTTCGATATTTTGGGATTATGAAAATGCAAACTCTTTTACCTTTACAATTATTGAGTATTGAGCCATTAGAATAAAATAGTGTTTTTATAGATATATAATGTGAGCAGCGATAAGTGAGAGACAACCATTAATGGTTAGAAAATAATTGAAAATTTCAAGCTATATATTATTGGTAATTGAATAGTAAGCAGCCTACAATTGCAGTTAATAACCGTCACTATAAATAAAATTCAAAAAGGATTCTATGGCTATAGCGACAGTGTCAAACTAATGGAATAGAGTCAAATATAGCAGCAGTTCACGAAATGTCACAAAAGTAAAGGATATAGCAGCAGTCGACCCGTTACTATAAAGTTAGCAAGTAGTGGGTAAACTACATCGACCATCGCAATAAAATTAAGTATGCCAGCATTTGAGGAAAACGTCACTATAAGGATATGCCAACGAGGCTGTTGCGGCAGTTTGGCCGCCGCTATTGCAACTGTGGGTAAAGGTTTTCTAGTTTAGAGCGACGTTTTTTCCAACTTTTAGCGACAGTTTTGGCCGCTGCTAAATCTTGATTTTTTGTAGTGACAGGATGATCTTTTGGGTTTGGAAATTCTGCATAGACCAATTTGTTTCCTTGAGCACATGTTCGAATTTTGTCTAGACCCTTAAGAAATAAAAGTGCATGCATATGAGAAAGGCCTCGTTTTTTAAATTCAATTGCAAAAACATGTGCAACTTTATTTCCAAACACTTTATTTGTTTCTATCTCCTTCATCCAACATTTTCTCTTCAACTCAAAAACACAGGAAATTAAATCAGGACAATCAATAGGTTTTTGATGTGGTAATAATGCTAAAGTAATTTATTGCCGATTGGGATTTGCAGCCATGGTAGGAAAAATATCTGGGTGTTGGTTGTATCGTGTGATAGCCATTGAATCTTGAAAGATTTCAAACATATGTCTAGGACTACCAATAAATGAAGATGGCAAAACAAACATTTAACCAATTTGACTAGGTCGCACATAATCTGGATCCATATCCGACAACTCTTGGTAAAGCTCAGCCTGAAGTTTCCCTTGATTAAGCTTGTAATGTGTCAATCGATTTTGCTCAGTTGCAACCCAAGCATCTACCAAAAACTCTTGAAATAGTTTCCCACCTCTCAAAATTGTTGAATACTTTGTGGTTCGTTCAAACAAACAATAACTATAAAAATCCATTTGAGTAAGTCGATTAGTTAAAGGCTGATCATACTGAACGTTCTACAATTTTAATTTAGGTTCCCACCCAAGCTCAACATATGAAAATAATATAACATAATGTAGTGGCAAGTATGTTGGGTGACATTCATTAATTTGCATCAACTCATTATTTCCTCAGAAATGTAAGATAATATCTCTCATTCCATTTACCTCTGTTCCATCACCTGCTATTACAATTGCAATCTCATCTTCAGTTGGTAGGTTATACCGACGTCGATCAGTTGTTGAATTGTAATGAAGATGAGCAGGTAGATTGTGTCCTGCCGAGTCTAATTGATGTAAAATGGCATGAGCCTGGCAAAATTTATCTACAAATGCATTGCCTTACAACAAACTACCCTGAATAGTTTTGAGAACATCCCTTCTCAAGTAAGGTTTTCTACAATTACAAATTTCTAAAGCTAAATAAGGGTCATAGCTATACAGTTGAGCATAACTCGCATCCTGCCCTAGTTGTGGTTGTAGTGATGCTATTCAATGTTGTAATTTCCCATGAATTGTGAATGATATAGGACCCCTTCCACTGAGTACTCTAGGATCCAATATAGCACCAAGACTCGTAAAAGTATTGGTTGTATTGTACATTCGAGTATAACTTCAAAAGGATTTTGATTGATCATTATTCCCATAATACAATGCCTAAAGTGGTGGAGGTAATAAGTAAAGGTAGCCTAATCTTTCCTTCCAAACACCAAGTTCCGAATAAGGGACACTTCATAGATGATTTTGTAAAATTTTCATCTATTCAATGTAAGGCTGAACAATAAGGACATAATACATCCATCTTGCCAAGATAATAGCGGCAAGAATTTTTGTGTACCCGGGCATCAATTGATGTACTCATAGGCATATCTTCTAATTCATCATCAGTACATAGATCTTCTTGAAGAAATCAATTTATAAGAGTAGACCTACAAATATTTGTGTATAAATAAAATTTTATAAAACAAAACGATATGAGTAAAAGTATGTACTTTAAGATTAGACATAGTAGTTTACTGATTCCTTTGTAGAGCTAAAGATGTGCTTGGCATAGAAAATGAACACATAGAATGGTGGGTAACCATTGTTCGTTTTTGTGCCGAATGAGAATCTTCAGTTATTATTTCCTATTCCATGCGAATGCGATCGCGATGAATTGGTGTTAAAGAAGGTTGTCTTAGTTGAATACATTCATCTAATCCCTCTTGTTCTCATTGCAAGCATTGAAATTCAAAGTATGACTTTTCATTTTTTTTTCACGCTCTCGCCGTACACGTTGTGCCAATGCAGCTTTTGATATTACATTATCATTTTGTGCCAAAAATGAAAATATTTTATCATTGATGCAAAATATGTGAATATTTTGTGCTTAAAATGAAACTATCTTCTTATTTCTTTCCTTTCTCTTAATTTTGTTTTCTATTTTATTTATTTTATACCTTTAATAGTGTTATCTTTATTCTTTCTTTCTTCATGCATTTTGTTTTTTATTAAAAAAATAAATAAGAATTAAAAACCTATCTTATTTAGTTTCTCCTTTCTTTATATATTTTTTCTTTATTCCTTTGTTTCTTTTTTCCTATTCTCTTCATATAAACCGCAACTTATGGATGGTACATTATAAATGCACACGTATCCATGCAAAATAAAAATAAATAAATTTAGAAAACACATACAAATAATAGCAAGTTACAGGAAAACATATCACAGTCACTCTACAAAAACAACATAAAACAACAAATTAATTTATACGCTCATGCCTTTTAACTATTCGAAACTATGATTAGTTTTGCATCATATTTTTTAAAAAGAATATATACCACTTGACATGCATTTGTCATTCTCTTGTCAAAAGGAGCCATCTTTTCTTTTCCTTTAAACATTGGGTTGACCTTTTCTTTTTCTTTTGCTTAACAAATATAAATAAAATATTCAAAAGATAAAAAAAAATCTTATATAATCTTATATTAATAAAATTCATACAATGTTTGACTTGATTTTGTGCTTACCACATGAACATGGATAAGATTAAGGTCATGCTCATCACGGATGACCACACCATCGTTTCTAGATGGGATTGTAGGAGCAGGCCTACAGAAATGGATTGTGAAGAAATTAAAATCTATACAATAAAGTGGTAATAGTAAGAGTATATATTTCAAGAATTAAACACAATTGTTTACCAATTTGGTATTACAGAAGGTTGTCTTGAGTTAATACTGTGATATCCTGAATGTTTAATTAAATACCACATAAATATTTATAGCTATATATATAATTATAGTTGTATGTGATAATATATTATTAAAAAAAATAAAATAAGTAAGTAAATAAATAAATAAAGAGTATATAATTATTTGAAGAATTGGACCAAATAAAATGACACCAAAAGTTAAGTAAGTAAATATAAAAGTAGTAGTAGTAATAATAATAATAATAATAATAATAATAATAATAATAATAATAAGATAGTTATCCAATCAAGATAGCAAATCTATGAGTTAGTTAGGATGGAAGGTGGCATTTGCGGGTTAAGCCGCCTGTACAAAATATATACTTTTGGATCTAATGGATCTATTCATCATTATGAAGATACTCACTAGATGGTGAGTCATCATGGGGGCCTTGTGTATATAAGGCAAGCCGAGGCAGCAAAACTGAAGGTACCAAAAGAAGCAAAATCAAGGAAGGTACTACAAAGAGAGGAGTCTTGAAAAGATAGGAAAAATAGGAAGAAAATAGGAGGAAATAATCCTGAGGTGAGTTATATTATATCTTGAGTCATCATAATATATTTTATATATGTTTTGAGTTACCATAATTTATTTTATACAATTTATGTTTTATAACTTATATTTATATTTCAATTACGTTATTTCTTTTTCTGAACTCCATTTGCTTATATTGAAACCCATGGATATGTTTGTTTAAATTTTAGAAATTATTTGGCAATGATTTTGTAAACAATTATTTTTTGTAAGTACCACCATGAGAGTCCCATACCTTGGGGGACTTAAATAACCATTGGCCTCTGTTTGGCCACTTTGTGGCTCTCTGTTTGTCATGGATCCATTGACCTCTGTCCTGACTGTCACTCTCGTGACCTCTATTCTGTTTTGTTCTATGTCGTGGTTATGGTTATTTATTTACATAATTTTTGTATTTCAGTTTCTACCGCTTTAAATAATTTGTTTATTCAAATTAAGTTATTCTAACTATCCATGGTTATTTTGTGTTCTCTATACTCTTGGCATAATATATTTCACTCTGTGTGTGCTTATAGCTATTACCCTTTTAGGTGACGAGATGTAAGGAAGACTCATAACCTCGTGTAGTGGAACCTGTACAGGAATTTGATGTTGATCCGTTATTTTTTTTTTTTCCTTTTCTTCCTTTTGTTTTTTTTTTTTTCTGAGGGCCGGTCATTGAGTAATAAAATAATAAAAACCCTATAGATGTATTTTCTTTTATCAAAATAGTAAAATGAAGTTAATTTTTTGTTCCATTATTTTCTTTCCAGCACTCTGCCTCCACCTGCGCCATTTAATTTGTTAAGATTAGAATTAATTAGTAAGTTGTGATTCCAACCCTAAGCCCCTGGGGTTGGGTCGTGACAAGGTGGTATCAGAGCAATGGTTCATTTAAGTTCTTTTTTGTAAAATCTCACGTTCATTTTGGTGATGTAGGAATGTCTGAGCTTAACCTTGATGAGGCATTTTGGGAGGGGCTTAGAGCTATCAATTTGGCGGATATTTTAGCAGAGCACCCCACCCCCGTCTCACTAGAAGAATGGGGAGACACGGAGGATATAGTTAGGAGACTGCATCCAAGCCTTGCCTAATTGATGGATCGGCCAATATATATACAGACCGATCCTACTGATGTACCCTTCTTATTGTAAAGGCAGAGCCGTGCCTACATATGCAGATGATATCTCGGACCGACCCATCTTCTCGGCCTTGCCCCAGGATATAACCCCCACACTATATCATTGGCCCTTACCCCCAGATTTTGTTACAAGAAGGAGAAATGTGTACCCTAAGGACTATATCTTCACCAATGTCCCTAACCCGTTGGAAATTATTGATATTCAAAATGTTGACTTTAGCAATGGCCTATAATACATTGAGATACCTGGTTAGATTGTTGATCAAGCGTTATGGGGATACTAGAGGTGGGCGCGGGTCGGTTGCGGCTATGGAACCTCCAATCCGCCATCCGTCCTCTAGATTGGCGGATTGGAGAAAATCAATCTGCATTCGTCCGTCAATCCGGCGGATATGGATTGAGCATATTCACAGATGGATCCGAATCGGTTTGGCGGTTTAAAATTTTATAAATTTTCTACATAATTCAACTTGTGTACTTTCTCAATATATATATATATATATATATATTACAATAAATGATTTAAAAAAGTATTATAATTACTGCATGTTTCATCCAAAGAAAGCAATATTGAAACTTTAGAATATTACAATCACTGCATGCCTCATCCACATATTACAATTGCAACATGCTTTATCCACATAAAGTATTACAATATACGATTTTTAAAATATGAAAACAATTCAAACCACCAAAACCATGAACAGAACTTTAGTAGAGATTGTATGCATCTGTATTGTTACATCTATATCTATTTTTGAAAACAAAAATCAACTAGCATATATCATCTTTTTATTTATTATTTTTAGAGTTAGATTTAAAAATCAAAAAATATAGATAAATAATGCATTTATTTTTTTCAATTCAAAAAATATATTCAAGTTGAAAACTCTTTTTCAACCGAATATATTCAATAGAATATTCAAACTCTTTTTCAATTGAAAACACAAACAAAATATCTAAACAAATTGAAAACACAAAATCTTATAAATTATTAGGGGTGCTCGCGGTTTGGCGGTTTGGTTGCGGACAAATAAACCTTAAATCCGTCATCCGTCCAAAACTAGTCGGATTGGAAAAAATCAATCCGCAACAATCCGCTCGTCATCACGCATTCATCCAAAATGCTGCGAATCGGTTCAGTTCAGTCAATTTGGACGGATCGGTATATCCATTGCTCACCCCTAGGGGATGCATACACTCTGTCCTCATTTACACAGTCCAAGCAGCGTAGATGTGTTTTGGTGTGGTACAGTTACGGTGGGAATTTGAGCTTTTTGTGCGACACTACCTCCTGTGGTTGTTTGATCCACCTATCTAGATATTGTAGAGAATAATTCTTTTATGAGCTAACCATGATTGGTTCTGATCCCTCTTTTGTTTTTGTACCAAATGGATGAGACACTAACATAATTTTTGACTTTTGGGACAAGGATGTACTATTATATTTGTAAACATAGTAAAGTTGGTATTATATATATATATATATATATATATATACTGTAATACATATGGTGCATTATGAATGTAATGCCTCGTTATTACTTGTGGAATGGACAATAATAACGAAAGTGAGTCATCAGTTAGTGGCACTGAATCGATGGAAAGAATCATGGAAATAGCGGTTAGCTTTTTACGAAACAACGAGAAAAGCCGGTTACCATAAAACAATTCCAAGATCTAAAACCCACTATATTTACTGGCGGTCCAGATCCAATGGTAGCAAACGCTTGGGTCAAAGACATGGAAAAGATTTTTCGCGCCTTTCCCTACACCGAAAAACAGAAGGCAACTTTCGCCACTTTCACTTTTAAAGATAATGCACAAGAATGGTGGCTTCTCACCCTAGAGAAGGAAGAAATCGTGACTTGGAAAAGATTCTTGGAAGTATTTTATGAAAAATACTTTCCAGACTCGCTGGGGGAACAAAAGGCGTCGGGATACATACACCTAAAACAAGGAACCATGACGGTGGCCGAATACGAGAACAAGCACACATAACTCGCCCGATTTGTGATATATGTCATCCCCACCGAAGCTCAAAACGTAAGGAAATTTGAAGCAGGATTTGATGCTGAAATCAAAGATAGGCTTGAGGTTTTAAAACTACCAATCTATGCGGAAGTGGTAGATGGAGCATCAATTGCAGAAAAAGGGATTAAAGCCTCATGCTCCAGGGAACCAAGCCAAAAGAAGCAATTTTAGGAAAAAGACAACAGAAGATCTGGTGTTGCGCCTTCCAAGAGGGTGAATATGGGCACAACAAGCTCAGGCAATCAAGGTTCTACTAACCCCAGAGGTAGCACCATTCCAACTTGCCCTACGTGTGGAAGGGCTTATTGGGGACAATGCCATCGCAACACGGGAGCATGCTTTAAATGCGGTCAAGTTGGAAACTTGCTAAGAGATTGTCCAAAGCTTATCAATCCTACAGCTAGCCCCTCCGACCCAGTCAGAAACTCGCAGGACTTGGAGAAGGGAGGAAAAACCCAAGACGCCAAGAAAGGGCTTTTGCTTTGGTACCTGGAAAATCGGAAGTTACTAAAAATGTTGCGTTAGGTACACTTTCTGTCTGTGGCCATTTAGCTCATGTTCTTATTGACTCCGGATCAACTCATTCTTTTGTTACACCATATTTTGCTGCCAAGTTAGTGTCAACACCTGAACCCTTAGGATATGTATTGTCTGTGTCTTTTCCTTCTGATAATTTCGCCCTTAGTACTGATGTATACGAATCTTGTACTATATCCCTAAAAAGCAAAACCTTATACATAGACTTGATTCCCCTTCACATTGGTCACTTTGATATCATCCTTGGAATGGATTGGCTAATTGCCAACCATGCCTCTATTGATTGCAAAACCAAAAAAGTCTCCCTCTGGTTACCAAACCAACTTGGGCTTGTATTTGATGGAAACGGAATTTCCACCCCTCTCTATTTTATATCATGACAGCCTAACGACTTCTATGAAAGGGTTATTGTATTTATATTTGTAATGTGATCGATACACAAAAAGAGGCCCCCACCATTGATGTAATCCCTGTGGTTCGAGAATTCTCAGATGTCTTTCTTGAAGATCTACCCGGTACCCCGGTTGACTGAGAAATTGAATTCACCATTGAAACTCAACCTGGTACCCAACCGATATCAAAAGCCCCTTACTGCATGTCAATGACGGAATTGAAAGAACTGAAGACGCAACTCTAGGAACTCCTAGACAAAGGTTTCATTCGACCAAGTACCTCACCCTGGGGAGCTCCAATACTATTCGTAAAGAAAAAGGATGGCACGATGAGGTTATACATTAACTACCAGGAGCTGAACAAAGTCACCGTCAAGAATCGGTACCCTCTGCCACTAATCAATGACTTGTTCGATCAACTTTAAGGCGTCCAAGTATTCTCGAAAATTGACTTGCGTACTGGCTACCATCAACTAAAATTCAAAACGGAAAGCATCGAAAAAACTGCCTTTAGAACCCGTTACGGGCACTACGAGTTTCTCTTTATGCCATTTGGTGTCACAAATGCTCCAGCGGCCTTCATGGATCTCATGAATCGAGTGTTCAAACCCTATCTTGATGAGTTCATTATTGTCTTCATTGATGACATTCTCATATACTCCAAGTCACCGAAAGACCATGAACAACACTTGCAAACGGTTTTACAAACACTACGTGATCACAAACTTTATGCCAAGTTAAAGAAATGCGAATTTTGGATCACTAGTGTACACTTCCTCAGTCACGTCAATAACAAAGATGGCATATCAGTTGACCCCCAAAAAGTTACAGCAATTGTGAACTGGCCACGACCTACTAATGTGTCAGAAATTCGAAGTTTCTTGGGTCTAGCTAGCTACTATCGACGCTTCGTGCAAGATTTTTCAAAAATAGCATCACCTTTGACCCAATTAACTCAGAAGAACATACCCTTTGAACGGACTGACAAACATGAGCATTGCTTTCAAGAGTTAAAAAGCAAACTTGTGTCAGCTCCTATACTAGCACTCTCTGCGGGAATAGATGGGTTCGTAATTTATAGTGATGCCTCATATAATGATTTGGGTTGCGTTCTTATGCAAAACAAAAAAGTCATTGCTTATGACTTACGTTAACTAAAGACTCACGAGAGAAACTACCCAACACATGATCTAGAATTGGCTGCAGTGATTTTCGCCCTCAAGATCTAGCGTCATTATCTCTACAGTGTAACTTGTGAGATTTACACTGATCACAAGAGTTTGAAATATTTGTTTACACAGAAGGAACTGAATATATGAGGCAACGGCGGTGGCTAGAATTTATGAAAGACTATGATGTAGAGATTCATCACCATCTAGGTAAAGCTAACATGGTAGCAAATGCACTGAGCCGAAAGACGACTAGATGTTTAGCGTGCACTCTCATTCCCCGCTAGATCAATGGACTGCTCACCGATATACTGTGGAACCCACTTTGATTGAAGAAATTAAAGAACACCAATATGAAGATAAACTGTTAAAGAAAAAGTACGAGGGGCAAAGGAGTACGCCTGATCCTGACTTCATTATAAGCAATGGGATGCTAAAATTTCATAATTGAATCTGCATACTCGACATTCCAGAACTCAAAAAGAAGATATTGGTAGAAGCTCATAGCTCGAGGTTTGCAGTCCACCCTGGTAATACAAAGATGTACCATGATCTGAAAGAACACTACTAGTGGATAGGAATGAAAAGAGACATAGCAAGCCATGTCTCCAAATGCCTACATTGTCAGCGTGTTTAAACAGAACATTAGAGACCTGCAGGAATACTGCAGCCACTTCCTATTCCTGAATGGAAATGGGAACACATTACCATGGACTTCGTGGTTAGCCTACCACAATCAGTTTCGAAAAATGATGCAATATGGGTTCTAGTAGACTGATTGACGAAGTCGGCACATTTTCTGCTAATTAAAATCATGTACTCCCTTAATAAGTTTGCCACTTTATACATCAAGGAAATTATTCGTTTGCATGGCACCCCAGTTTCAATCATGTTTGACTGAGACCCTCGCTTCATGTCTCACTTCTGGAACAAATTGCAAGAGGCCCTAGGAACCACGCTGAAGTTTAGCACTGCTTATCACCCACAAACTGATGGGCAATCCGAAAGAACAATCCAGACTTTGGAAGACATGTTACGTATATGCGTGTTGGACCTCAAAGGTAACTGAGATGAGCACCTACCTTTGGTGGAATTTGCCTATAATAATAGCTTCCAAGCAAGCATTGGAATGGCACTGTACAAAGCACTGTATAGAAGGAGATGTCGATCACCTCTGTGTCGGACGGAAGTCAGAGACAGGAAACTGTTAGGCCCTGAGATTAGGCAAATCACAAGTGATAAAATCCAACTCATCCAACAGCGAATTCGCACTGCTCAGAGTCGCCAGAAAAGCTATGCAGATACATGAAGATAGGAATTGGAATTCCAAGTACGAGATCATGTTTTCTTAAATATCTCACCAACAAGAGGGGTTATCCAATTTGAAAAGTGAGGAAAGTTAAACCCACGTTACATCGAACCATTCGAAATACTAGAAAGGATTGGTCCTGTGGCATATCGCCCCGCCCTGCCACCTGAACTATCCAATGTCCACAATGTGTTTCATGTTTCGATGCTTCGACAGTATCTTCGAGATTCAGAGCATATTGTTGATTATGAGAACCTAGAAGTTCAAGAAGATTTCTCTTATGAGGAGCAACCAGTACAGATTATCGATCGTCGTGATCAAGTTCTTCAGAACAAGACTATACCTCTTGTAAAAGTCTTGTGGAGAAATCATCGAATCGAAGAAGCGACCTGGGAAATTAAAATTCAAATGCAGGCCAAATACCCACACCTTTTTGAAAACCAAGGTATGTTAAGTTTGGGAACAAACTTTTATTTAGGAGGGAAGAAATGTGACAACCTGAATGTTTAATTAAATACCACATAAATATTTATAGCTATATATAATTATGGTTATATGTGATAATATATTATTAAAAAATAAATAAATAAGTAAATAAATAAATAGTATATAATTATTTGCAGAATTGGACCAAATAAAATGACACCAAAAGTTTAGTAAATAATAATAATAATAATAATAATAATAATAATAAGATAGTTATCCAATCAAGATAGCAAATCTGTGAGTTAATTAGGATAGAAGGTGGCATTTGTGGGTTAAGCCACCTGTATAGAATATAGACTTTTGGATCTATTGGATCTATTCATCATTATGAAGATACTCACCAGATGGTGAGTCATCACGGGGGCCTTGTGTATATAAGGCAAGCCGAGGCAGCAAAACTGAAGGTATCAAAAGAAGGAAAATCAAGGAAGGTACTACAAAGAGAGGAGTCTCGAAAAGATAGGGAAAATAGGAAGAAAATAGGAGGAAATAATCTTGGGGTGAGTTATATTATACCTTGAGTTACCATAATATATTTTATGTATGTTTTAAGTTACCATAATTTATTTTACGCAATTTGTGTTTTATAACTTATATTTATATTTCAATTATGTTAATTATTTTTTTGAACTCCATTTGCTTATATTGAAACCCATGGATATGTTTGTTTAAATTTTAGGAATTATTTGGCAATGATTTTATAAACAATTATTTTCTGTAAGTACCACCATGGCAGTCCCATGCCTAGGGGGAATTAAATGACCATTGACCTCTGTTTGGCCACCTTGTGGTCCTCTGTTTGTCTTGGATCCTGTTAGGTTTTATTCTTGGCAACCCCGTTTGACGAAACTCCTTTCAGTTGTATTTGTTTTCGCACCTTTTATTTCAGTGAGGCTATGAGTTTATTAGATGCGAATCCAACCCGAATCGTGCCTTTGTCAATTTCCATGTATCAAAACCGAGGTTGTAATAGGATCAAGTTTTCTAGATTTTCCAATTTTGGTTGTCCCGCTCGAGCGGGGATTGCAAGCTCACAACATCTCTACTTCGCCTGAAAAAGTACTGGATGGTGTGATTATCCGCTCGAGCGTGGAAACTTCCGCTCGAGTGTGAAGCCTATATGAATCACACAATTTTGAAGCCTCCGCTCGAGCGGAAATTCCCAGGCTCGAGTGGACCGCGCGAACACAAATTCTTGGATTTCTATAAGGAATTGGTTTTCTTCCAAAACTAGGACTACTTTGGTTTTCTATAAGTAGTTGGTTTTCTCCCAATACTTGGACAAGCCCTCCAGATCTTCTTTTTAGATTCTAAGATTTATATCTGGGGATATTTTGCTAGTTTTCTTTGATGTTTTGATTGAGTATTCAACTCATGGCTTAAAGAGTATACATCAAAGAATTATTTGTTTGTTCTACACAAAAGAGAGAGTTGTTCTTCGGTGGATTCTGAAGAATTCGAGCCTGAAGCTTTGGTAGATTCCGGAGTGGCTCATCGTCAAGACAATTCCGAGGTGAAGATTGGGTTGGAAGAGGCACATAGAGGTTGGTTCAATTCGGGCGTGGATTCGCTAGGTAATTGAGAGTATACCTGTGTAATTCCTTTATATCTTCTTAGTGGATTGTTTTGTGGCTGTTGCCCATGGTTTTTTTATCACAATTGGAGGTGTCTAATTGTGGCTTTTCCACGTAAAATCGTTGTCTCATTTTGTCTTGATTGTTTGATTGGGATTGTTATATACTGCTTAAAATTGATACATAATCACAAATCAACATCTAAGGGATTTCTAGTTTTTTTAGATCCATTAACCTCTGTTCTGACTGTCACTTCAGTGACCTCTGTTTTGTTCTGTTTTGTACCGTAGTTATGGTTATTTATTTGCATAATTTTTGTATTTCAATTTCTTCCACTTTAAATAATTTGTTTATTCAAATTAAGTTATTCTAACTAACTATCCATGGTTATTTTGTATTTCCTATACTCTTGGCATAATATTTCTCACTCTATTGTGGGCTTATAGTTGTTACCCCTTCAGGTGACGAGATATAAGGAAGACCCGTAACCTCATGTAGTGGAACTTATACAGGAATTTGATGCTGATCCGTTATTTTGTTTTCTTTCCTTTTCTTCCCTTTTTTTTTTTTTTACTGAGAGCTAGTCATTGAATAATAAAATAATAAAAGCCCTATAGATGTATTTTCGTTTATCAAAATAGTAGAATGAAGTTAATTTTTTGTTCCATTATTTTCTTTTCACCACTTTGCCTCCACCTTCGTCATTTAATTTGTTAAGATTAGAATTAATTAGTAAGTTGCGATTCCAGCCCTAAGCCCCTAGGGTTGGATCGTGACAAATACATTCCTTTGATCTTTCTCATTTTTGTCGCAGGCGTTGTCCCAATTGGTATGCAGAACATGGCTTTTGATTTTTTTCACGTTCTCACCATGCATGTTGAGCCAATGTAGCTTTTGATAACACATTATCATTGTGTGCCTAAAATGAGAATATTATATAAGTAGGTGCATAAACTGAGAAGATTATCCCCTCTCTTGCTTCCCTTTCATCATGTATTTTTTCTTCCTTTTAACTAACTTTTCCTCTTCACTCGGTTGAGTTGTTAGTCATATAAGAACCAATACATGTATTGATGAAATTTAAAAAGGGATGAAAAAATAATTTGAAAACACATTAAGCACACAAAACTGCAAACTCACTATGCACTTATTGTTTTAAAAACACTACCCATCTCTTTACAAAATATACGTTGAAAAGGTAAATATTAGATCATTGGGTATATAAAATGTCAATATTAGCGTATAATGTTTTCTACTTTCCTTTTCACTCTTCTTGTTCTTTCCGTTATATGAAATTTTATTTTTGTCTTTTTCTTCTTTCCTTAAGCACTTCTTATAAGAAAAATAAAAATTAAAAAAATTATATTATGTAGTTTCCTTTTCATCACATATTTGTTCCTTCTTCTTCTTTTCCTTTTTCGTTTTCTTCTCTTATATTTTTATTATGCTATGTTGTAAATGCAACATGTGTTCATACAAATAAACAAACATATTCAAAATTGAGATTAATGTTCATACAAATGCATTAGCATATTGTATAAATGCGTACTTTAACATGCTTCAGAAAAACATTTCACATTCAATCAAAAGAATTGAAAAAATATTTGAAAAAGAAACTTTTAAAAAAAATGTATATAAAAAAGAGTATGTAACACTCTGCAATTCTTAAAAAAATCTATATAATATTCGAAAAAGAAACTTTTAAAAATTGTTGTGAAACCATATCACGGAATGTGCATTTTCCTTTCCTTTGCCAGAAGGGATAGCCTTTTCTGTTTCCTTTGATATTGCTTTGTCTTTTTCCATTGCATTTGCCTATAAAAAATAAGTAGAATATATTTATAAATTATTTTTTAAATGATAAGAAAATGCATGTCCAATGTTCAAGTGACTTTTAGGCTTACTTCACAAATGCAAATAGTATTAAGGTCACGCTCATCGAAGATAACAATATTAACATTTGTTTCTTGAAGAAATCGAACCTATACATACAAAAACTTCAAAGTGATAAATAAAACTTTATACACATAAATAAGAAAATTAGTAAACGGAGGTGATGTTACAATTCGGTGTAAGTCTTCATTCTCCTATAAAGTAAGAGGAAAAAAGGAATTTATTAGAAGAAAATTAGATATGATAAGTTTAAAAAAAAAAAAGGCTTTATATTATAAGAGAGGTACTTAAATTTATATGAATAAAAAAAAAAAAAAAAAAACTTACTTGACCAAATATAGTGATATTATCCATAACTATTCGACTTCAACTTAAAAATGTTTGGTTATATAATTTTAGACACCAAGAAACAAAAAATTAGCAATAATAAAGGTTAACATAGATTTCATTGACAATAAAATATTATTTCCAAATCAGTTGCTACCAAATTGAATAATGAAATTCAAAATTTTATTTAAATAAATAACTGTCATGGATAGAAAATATTTAATGGGTTACAATCAAGAGAAGAAGAAATAAAAATATAAATATCTAAGAAAAAGAAAAAGGCCAACCCAATGTTTAGAATATATGTATTTTAACAATCACATTAAAATAATAAAATATGGGGGCCGAATAATGGGAGTCGTAGAGATTCCGGAGAGTCGAACATTGAAGAATCAAGATTCGAAACATTCGGCCATTGCCGCGAAAACTCGGACCCAACCTTATTCGGCTAGATAGTCGATTAAGTAAGGGGCCGAATGAAGATCGGTTTATTACAAAATATGCCGAATAGGAGGTTGGATTTGGAACTAATCCCGAGGCCCAAAGAAGAAAAGATATAAATAGAAGAGACATCAGCCAGAAAGAGGTATGTGATAATTGTGGTGTTGAACTTAGAATACAAGTAATCTAGAACGAGAGACTGACTTGTCCGTCGGAGTGCTAATTCCGGCACCCCCAACCGGAGTGTTTACTTCCTTTCAGGTGCCTATCGGAGGATCAAGAGCGTCCCCTAGGATCGAAAGAGTATTTCCAAAAACCACTTCCCCACAACTGGCACCGTCTGTGGGAATACTCAAGCATATCCATGGCGGACGTGACGGAGGACCCTCTAATAGTCACCGATGAAAACACGCAAGCAAACGTTTTCACTCCAACAAACAAGCACGGACCGGAGCTTATCCCAGCAAGACACGTTTTGAACTTCGCCTCACCTTCGACTCCAGAGCATGAGGCAATGCAAGCGATCATGGAGTAGGCAAAGCAAAATGAGTAGAGGTTGGAAAACTTGATCGATGAGAACGAGCACCTCCATCAGGATTTGGCTTTGGAGGTAGCAAAATCCAAACAAGTCGTGCCCCAAAATCTCGAGCGACCTCTGAAAGTAGGTGATCGACGACCTCGAGCCCGGCTTCAAGACACCGATAACAGCTCTGACTTACTATCCCCGGATCCCAAGAAGAATGGACGATCTGAAGTTTCCTGTTCCTCTGGAGAAAGTCCGCATATAAAGAGGGCCCCCTCATTCTACACCAGGCCATCAGAAGCGGTGGCACCTCCCAACACGACAAAAAGGGATAGACGGTGTGAACATCGCGAAGATCATGATCATGACAGTAGTTATGCCATGAAAGACCTTCAGGAGTTGGTCCAAGATGTTCAGCCCCAAGACCATGCCCAAACGTGCGCAACCAGACCAATTGTACTTCGGCGGGAATCACCCCCGCTTGCAGTCATCCATATAATATGCAGCTTGCCAACGCCCTCAGCCATGCATACAATTCAAACACACCCTGCATCCCAGAAACAACTCACATCGGCGAAACGGCCGCATGAAGCTCCAAGTATCACCTTCGACGATTCTGATCTTATCGGCATAACAGTCCCCCACATTGATCCATTGGTCATTGAACTACGTGTCAACTGATTTACTATCGAGCGCGTTCTCATAGACCAGGGAAGTACTTCTGAGGTTATGTATTACAAGACCTTCATCAAACTTGGCTTAAACGAATCAGACTTGTCTTTGGCTCCTTATCCATTATTCGGCTTCAACACAAATCCAGAATATCTGTTGGGAAAAATCATACTACCCGTCCGAGTAGGCTCCCGAACAATGGATATGGAATTCTTGGTCGTCAGGTTGCCTTCGCCGTACAATCTCATCATGGGGCGAACTTGGTTGCATACTATGCGGGCTGTTCCAAGCACCTATCATCAGCTTCTGTGCTTCCCGACAGAATACGGCATCGAGCAGATCTGTGGTTCCCAACAATCGGCACAAGTATGCTATCTCCTCTTCGGAAAGACGCCAAAGGATTTACAAGTTAATTCCATCGAGGTGTCGGATCGTGAAAGCCTCGACGATGTCGGGCGGCTCCCGAATGAGAAAGCCACGGAAGACTTAGACCAAATTGAGTTTGACTGCAATCTAGAGAGATTCTTCATGGTCGGCGCCTCCCTGAATCAAGCCGACAGACAGCAGCTAGTATCCTTCCTGCTCAACAATCTTGATGTATTTGCATGGACTCCATATGAAATGTCGGGTGTCGACCCAATTGTTTCTGAGCATCATTTGAATGTTGACCCTAAGTGCAAGCCGATCGTTCAAAAAAGTCGGCGATCTACCGCAGAGCACACTACCGTCGTGATTGAAGAGGTTGACCGGCTGCTTGATGCAGGGGCAATCAGGGAAGTTACCTACCCCACATGGCTCTCTAATACTATAGTTGTGAAGAAGAAGAACAGCGCATGGCGAGTCTGCGTTGATTTCACGGACCTAAACAAAGCTAAAGCATAGACCAACTGGTAGATGCTACAACACGCCATCAGCGCATGAGTTTCCTCGATGCTTACAGAGGCTACCATAAAATTGCCATGCATCCGGAGGACCAGGAGAAAACTGCATTCCTCACCCCAAGAGGAACCTACTGCTATAAGATTATGCCTTTTGGGCTGAAGAACACCGGGGCAACCTACCAGAGACTAGTCACCACCATGTTCATAAAGTAACTCGATCACACAATGGAAGTGTACATTGACAATATGGTGGTCAAGCCAAATGTAAAGCAGAATCATGTAGCTGATCTTAAAGAAACATTCGGCATCCTATGCAAATATGGAATGAAGCTGAACGCTTCCAAATGTGCTTTTGGAATCGGCTCTGGAAAATTCTTGGGATATATCATCAATCACCGAGGAATCGAAGCTAACCCAAGGCAGATCACAGCAATCCTGGAGCTCAGCTCCCCCCGATCAGTAAAAGAGGTACAAAAGTTAATGGAGATGGCCGCCACGCTCAATAGGTTCATCAGTCGTTCCACAGATCGCTGCCGACAATTCTTTCATACACTACGGCAGGGCAAGGCTTTTGAATGGTCCTCCGAATGCGAAGCCGCTTTCAACGGCCTTAAGACATACCTCCGCTCAGTACCACTCTTGGCAACGCCCTCTCTTGGTGACCCGCTCATTATGTATCTGGTAGTTTCCAACCGGGCCGTCAGCGCCGTGCTGATAAAGGAAGAGTTGGAAGAGCAACGGCCGGTGTATTATGTGAGCAAGGCAATGGTCGATGCCGAAACACGCTACCTTCCACTGGAAAAGCTCATCCTAGCCCTAGTCATGGCGACGAGGAAACTAATGCATTACTTCCAGGGTCATAGCATTGGGGTGCTAACAGACTATCCCCTCCGGTCTGTACTACACAGTGCAGAAGCTTCCGAACGTGTTTCAAAGTGGGCTCTGGAACTCGGCCAATACGATATTAAATTTCTACCCAGAACCTCAATCAAAGGGCAGGTGCTTGCCGACTTTGTCGCCGAATTCACTGGTGTCCTGACCGACTTCAAGCCTAACGAAATTTGACCGAAGCCGAACTGGAGGATTTATGTTGGGGATATTTGGCAGTTGTATTGCGATGGATCATCCAATCAGCGGGGCAGTGGAGCCGGAGTTGTCATCATGTCTCCTGATGGCGCAATAATTGAGCTGGTCGTCAAGCTTGGTTTCGAAGCATCAAATAACAAAGCCGAATACGAAGCCCTCCTAGTCGGTTTACGGAACGCGCACGTTCTTGGCGCTCGGCGTTTGTTTGTGTTTTGTGATACAAAACTGGTGATCAACCAGCTAAAGGGGGAGTACGCGGCAAGGAACGACCGCATGGCGGCCTACATGAAAACGGCCAATTCTTTGTTGGCAAAATTCGACCATCATGAGTTGAACCAGATAACGCAGGATCAGAACACCCATGCAGACGCCCTGGCTTGCCTAGCCTCCGCCATCAACTTAGAGATTAAACGGACTATCGAAGTAGGTTTCATCCTGGAGCCAAGCATTAGCCATTCGGAAGAAGTCCAGATTAACGTTATAGAATTTGCCCCAAGCTGGATGGATCCCATTGCTGCTTTCCTGTCTTCTGACCAACTCCTAGAGGAGAAAAAAGAAGCGCGCAAGTTGCAAAACAAAGCCACGAGATACTACTTAGATCTGTAAGGAGGACTCTATAAAAAATCTCTCTCTGGTCCATATTTGGAATGCGTGCACCCAGACAAAGTCGAGGAGCTTCTGACTGAGATACATGAAGGCAGTTGTGGTGCCTATTCTAGTGGGTGTTCTTTGGCTCATCGAGTTATAACGCAGGGGTATTATTGGCCGACAATGAGAGCGGACGCCGAGTGTTATGCGAAAAAGTGTGAACAGTGCTAGAAGTTCTCCCCACTAACCCATTTGCCTGCAGAAGAGCTGAACTCTATTACCAGTCCCTGGCCGTTCACCCAATGGGGGCTCGATGTCGTAGGACCATTGCTGAGGGCCCCAGGGAATATGCGATACTTGATCGTCGCAATGGATTGCTTCACAAAATGGGTCGAAGCGGAGGCATTAACACACATTCGAGACGTTGATGTTAAACGCTTTGTGTGGAGGAACATCATAACACGATTTGGCATTCCAAGAGCCCTTATTTCAGACAACGGCACTCAATTTAATTGTGGTGTTTACTGAGAACTGTGCGACAAATATGGTATCCGGCTGTTTTTTTCTACGCCAGCTTATCCCCAAAGCAATGGTCAGGCCGAAGCTTTGAACAAATCCATCCTGGATGGCATCAAGAAAAGGCTAGAGAAAGCCAAAGGCAAATGGGTCAAAGAATTGCCAAGTGTATTGTGGGCTCATCGAACAACGGCGAGGAGATCAACTGGAGAAACTCCGTTTGCCCTATGCTTTGGCAATCAGGTGATCTTAACCCTGGAGATCGGCCTCCCGACCCTCAAGTCGTAAGTTTTTGATACAGGCCGAAACGACATGATGCTGGCTTTGGATTTGATTCTAATCGAGGAACGAAGAGACCACGCCCTTGCGTCCATGGCACGGTACCAGCAACAGTTGGCGAAATCATACAATCAACGAGTTCAGCTACGCTGCTACACACCAGGAGAATTGGGCCTGAAGAAGGTGCTTCCAGCCGACAGGAAGTTGGCTGATGGAAAACTTGGTCCGAACTAGGACGGCCCCTATCAAATAGATTCCATCGCAGGAACAGGGGCATATCGGCTGAAAGATATGACAAGAAGGAGTCTTCCAAGGCCTTGGAACTTGACCCACTTGCAAAAGTTTTATCATTAAACCCAACCTGTAGGGAATGATTTTAGTGTTAAACGATTCGCCATGTACAAATTCCACTTTTGTAATACGAGGATTCTAGTCGAAAATTGTTCTAAAAGTGTTCCAGAAAATCCTCCGGATTCAGAGCGCCCTTCGTGGATATCATGATCGGCCAATCAAAGTCTCCGGATTCGGAGCGCCCTTCGTGGATATCACGATCGGCCACTCAAAGCCTCTAGATTCGGAGCCCCTTCGGCGCATGACGTCGTTGGGCCAGAAAAGCCTCCGAATTCGGAACGCCCTTCGTGGATATCAAGATAAGGCC
The DNA here is from genome assembly GCF_055761805.1 of Camellia sinensis. Lineage (NCBI taxonomy): Eukaryota > Viridiplantae > Streptophyta > Magnoliopsida > Ericales > Theaceae > Camellia > Camellia sinensis. Next base: position 132,631,945 of record NC_138975.1, read on the forward strand.
AATCAAAGTCTCCGGATTCGGAGTGCCCTTCGTGGATATCACGATCGGCCACTCAAAGTCCCCGGATTCGGAGCCCCTTCGGCGCATGATGCCGTTGGGCCGGAAAAGCCTCCGGATTCAGAGCGCCCTTCATGGATATCATGATCGACTACTCAAAGTCTACAGATTCAGAGCCCCTTCGGCGCATGACGCCGTTGGGCCAGAAAAGCCTCCGGATTCGGAGTGCCCTTCGTGGATATCACGATCGGCCACTCAAAGTCTCCGGATTTGGAGCCCTTTCGGCGCATGACGCCGTTGGGCCGAACAAGTCTCCGGATTCGGAGCGCCCTTCGTGGATATCACGATCGGCCACTCAAAGTCTCCGGATTCGGAGCCCCTTCGGCGCATGACGTCGTTGGGCCGAAAAGTCTCCGGATTCGGAGCGCCCTTCGTGGATATCACGATCGGCCAATCGAAGTCTCCGGATTTGGAGCCCCTTCGGCGCATGACGTCGTCCAAGCCTGAGCCTAGAGCCGAATAAATACCTAAAGAAAATGCCGGATTCGGAGTCCTATCAACACCGTTTTTGGGCAATGTAACGAGCATACTAAATAGATATTTAGTGACATGCTCCATTAGCACGAGCCGGCTAAAACCATTTATTCGAACAATCTCTGTCCAATAAAGCACAAAACATGCAAACATATATATGCCAAAGAATTACATAATTACGCAATTTGACAACTAATTATAAGGCAACAGGAATATTAACAACATAGCCTTTTATTCACCTGACAAGTAATTACATAATTTTCGACGCAATCCGCACCTGAACATTACAACAAATATTTTTATGCGGCCTCTCCCTTATCGTCGCTCTTTTCGACCTCAAAAGCGGAAAAGGGAAAATGATTGCGTCAGTACCGCGGCAACACTGAATCGACACCCTTTGCTTGAAGAGCCTCTGCAGCCTGAAGTGCCGCGATCCAACCGCGCTTAAATCCCCGATTCTCGCATCGACAGACCTCCTCTACAAGCTTCTCCTTCATTTTGTTGATCCCAACATACCGGCCCGCATGAAAGCCTTGCTCATAACCTTTGGATCTCGCATTTTCTGCGGCAAACATGCTAGCCGGGTCTCGATCAGCAATGGCATGACTCAATAGCCGTTGGGTCACCCTTTCGTCCACGATTAGATTAGATCGACCCGCCACGTGCAGCTCGGCGACTTTAGCCATCCTAAGCTCAATAAGTTCGCGCTCGGCTTTCTCCGCCCGAACCTTCGAACTGCGGACCCTTTCATCTATCTTCTCTATCTCCTGCCGCACGGCGCGCAGGCGCATGCCGACTTCGTAAGCGGTGTACAGTCCCTTCACCGCCCTGTGGATTCCCTCTCGAAAGACATCAAAATCTTGTCGGCCAACCATCGACTGCTACACCTCCGGTGGAAAAATCTGTCGAGCAAATTCAACTGCCACCACTGGGTCCCTGATAAGGGAGTCCGCCTCTGTCATCGGTCTGTTCCCCACGAAAACTGCGAAACTCAACGGTTGCGGTCGCGGGGAGCTTCCCCGTTGCTGTTTCTCCTTTCGGGGTGATCTGCTTCGACGACTTGGAGGCTGACGTTTTTCCCGTTCTTTGGACGCCCCACTTCCCGTACGGGTGGCTTCTCTGCCGCGATTCATCGCAGTATCAAGCTTAGCCAAAGTTCGACCTTCACCTCTGCTGTTGAAAAAAACTCTATTTGCCATTCACGATAAGTTGCCTTGAAAACACAGTAAGCGAAGTTACTGGCGCAAACAGCCACCCCACATTTATTTCTAATACTTGCAGTACCCCCGAGGTAATTTCATTAACGCTACTCTCCAAATGGCAAGGGCAGATTTATTAATCTAGCCGGCCGCATACCCTGGCCTCATGCCGATCGATATGTGCCGCAGCCAGTTCATTCACCAATTTTTGGCTTTTAAAACGGCCTAACTATCTAAATGGCAATTTTTGGTCAATGCCTTTGAAGTTCATGCACTGGCTGGGGCAAGGGCAGATTTATTAATCTAGCCGGCAGCGTACCCTGGCCTCATGCTGATCGATATGTGCCGCTGCCAGTTCATTCACCAATTTTTGGCTTTTAAAGCGTCCTAATCATTTAGTCGGCAATTATACAACATTTGACCCAAAGCAATTCCATTCATCAGTAATAGCGAGGTGCAAAATGAATTTCCATTAAGTAAATTGGGCACAAATTGTAACCATTTTACATATGAAAATTACTAAGAAAAAAACTATAAAAAGGTTAAAAATACATGCAAATCCTAAAACAAAAAACAAGCGCCTTTGAAATCAGACTCCAGCGGCTCAACATCCACTTGCTCATATGGAATTGGCGCAGCCAAAGACACATTAGCGGCAGTAAAGGCTTTGAGCCAGCCGTGTTTAAAGCCCCGATTCTCAAACTTGGGGACTTCGTCTATGTATTCATCATAAGTAGATTTTTTCCCGGCATCAAATGCGCTGGAAGCCTTCAGGTCAACTGTTTCCTTCGCCGCCTTCATCTCTTCCAACTCAGCCTTCAATTTAGAATTCGCTTCCTGGGCCAATTAAAGCGCGGCATCGCTCGCATTTGCCCTCTCCTCGGCAACCGATCTCAAATGTTCAGCATTACGGGCTCTCTCTAACTCGGCCTCGGCACGAGCACCCTCGATCTACGCCCTACTCCTTTGGCCCTTAACCTCCGCTTGTAAACGGCCAATCTACTCCACGGCATCATGATAGCAACGACCCATGTCGGCTATCCTTCCGACGGTCTGTAAAACAGGAAGTTAAAACCAAAATAATGTGTAAGGTGAAAAAACAGAGTCAAGATATGTACCAAAAGAGTCGACTGCGCGGCCAATGCGATTGCAACCAGATCTGGCTCCACCCAAAAAGTCGCCTTATCAGTAGGTAGTGAAATGGACGTCGCCAAACTAAGTGCAACCCTGGATCTTTGATTACCGAAGTATCGAAGAAGATCAGCGTATTTTTCATCTTCGGCTGAATAACAAAAGGTACAATCGCATCCGATTCCTCCAAACGAGGCCGTTTGTCGGCGCGATTTTCTTCTGAGCTGGCCTCGACATCGGCAAGGCACTTTCCCACCCTTTGCTCAGCTCCTACATTGGCCTACACCAAGGGTTCTGTTTCGGTTCTTCCTCCTTTTGCCGTCACTTCCTCAATAACGGGCAGGGAAGATTGAGACTGAGACTAAGACTGAGACTGAGATTCGACAGCCCGAATCTCCTCCAACCTTCGCCGCGTAGCCATCATTTCCGTGTTCGCTTTCTTGGCAAGCTTAGTGAGGCTCGGCCCAGCCATGTCTTCTAGGTACGCGCTGGGAAGATCCTCTAGACCCTAAAAAATATCGTCAAGCGGACGGTCCTCTCAACCCAAAGTGGACGGATTATCAACCGAATTGAGGCCGGCTTCCTCAAATGCTAATTTCAAAGCCTCGTTAATCTCCGTTTCAGCTTCGTCTGATTTGGCGGCCTCAGCTACTTCCGGTCGCTCCGAATCTGATTCCTTGTAGCCGATTTGCCTCAAATTTTTGAAGTCAGTCAAGATACAGGGGACAAAAAACTCCTCACCGATAGAAATTGGGATATTTTCTGCCGTCGAAAAGGTCGTATAAGTCGGCTCGTAGTGAAGCAGAATGTGGGCCGCCCTCCCCTGCTTCTGAAGACTCCGTCGGCCGAAATACTTGAGCGCAGTCTTGATTTCTGAAAGGACGGCGTCATCAGTTGAGGTCAAGATTTTCTTCAAATCGTTCGCTGCAAAAGCAAAACCATATGGTCCCAAAAACGAAGCTTTATAAATTTAAAAAATGAATAAAAGATGATACTCGGCCACCTGGTTCGCCCATCCATCTAGGAATACGATCAAGGCGATCCTCGCCTTCGCTGAATTCCCAGTTTCCTTGGACGACGACCATAACATCATCGACTCGCTTCCTAGAGCTGGAAAGCATAGTCACTAGTTGATGGTCGGTGTCTTTGGCTCTAAGGAAATAACGCCCGTGCCGACCAGAAGACTTGGCCAAGGCGTAGCAATGCCGAATAGCGGGATGCCAAGGTTAAGCCCAAGGTGGTGGTTTAGTGCGACAATCCCCATCACAATCCTAAAAAAATTGACGTTGGGCTGCGAAGGGATTAACCCCCAATGGTAAAGCACGGCCCTAAGGAGTGGGTGAAGGGGGAAACAGACCCCGCCCTCTGCGATTGATAGAAGAGGGAAGACGATTGTGGTTTCATCAACCCTCTCCATATCAAGGGTGCCGTCTGCCACAAAAGACAAACGAACGTCATCAGGATGGAAAAATGGCGTCGGAAGCTAGAAATTCGATCCGGTGAGAGGAGATCTTTTAAATGTTTCGCCACTCTCCCCAGCCAATATGATTATGCTAAGCTAAAAAACAAAGCAAAGACTGAGAGAACTTACAAGTGGCGAAGGAGGTAGAGAAGAGTAGGAGGTCGCAGAGGTAGTTCGTAAGGCAATCCAGCGACGGGCGTCTAAAAGCGTGTATCTATTTGAAAAGACGTCAAAATCTTAAATCACAATAAATGAGAGTGTACGAAGAGGCGGGAAGTTGAAATGATAATCGAGGAGCGTGTGGACAGACATTCACGTTGGAATACGATCAGTCGCTGAATTTCGGCTCTGACTCTTCGAGTTCAAAGCCAAACACTCTAGCCAACTGCCGTAGTAGAGTGCTTGGGGGGCAATCGTGGGGGCCGAATAATGGGAGTCGTAGAGATTCCGAATAGTCGAACATTGAAGAATCAAGATTCGAAACATTCAACCATTGCCACAAAAACTCGGACCCAACCTTATTCGGCTAGATAGTCGATTAAGCAAGGGGCCGAATGAAGATCGGTTTATTACAAAATATGCCGAATAGGAGGTTGGATTTGGAACTAATCCTGAGGCCCAAATAAGTAAAGATATAAATAGAAAAGACATCAGCTAGAAAGAGGTATGTGATAATTGTGGTGTTGAACTTAGAATACAAGTAATCTAGAACGAGAGACTGACTTGTCCATCGGAGTGCTAATTCCGACACCCCTGATCGGAGTGTTTACTTCCGGTGCCTATCGGAGGATCACGAGCGTCCCCTAGGATCGGAAGAGTATTTCCAAAAACCACTTCCCCACATAAAATTAAAATCGAAGCACAACAATTGTCCAAATTTGAACTCTTTTCTTTTCTAACTTCAATTTTATAGAGATGAAATTAAAACCAAAATCAAAACCTGTTATAATCATAAATATTTTGAAGTTCATCATTTATCACTTGGAAAGTCCAAACATAAATTTATGCCAAAAAAAAAAAGAAAAAAAAAATCAACAGATAACAAAGCCATTTTATAAGCAATAATGAATAAATATTTCATGAAGGCAACTAAAGTAATACACACATATGCATTCACTAGATTTTTTTGAAATACAACATAGAATATTATACTCCCTTAAAAAGGTGCAAAAAAATAATAATAAAAATAAAATAAACTCTCTTGCCATATTACACATAAATGTTAAAATGCCAAATCTCTGCAATTTTTCTTTTACTTAGGAACTCTAGATATTCAAAACAAATTATATGAAAAATATTTATCATTTGTACATTAGAATCACACAGCAAATATATTACATTTGAATGGTACAATTTTTTTTTTTATAATAAAATGTAAAATACATTTTTTTGAGTGTGAGTTTAATTTTTTTGTTGCAAGAAGATCAGCTAAACAAATCACCCTTACTTTCTTTTTAAATAGCTTCAAACAAACAATCCCTTCCCTCTCAAACTAATTTCTACAACACAAAGCACTAACCACAAACTAAGTTCCAAATAACCTCTCTCTCTCTCTACATTCTCTAAGAAATTCATAATCAAACTCACATTTTCTGAGCCAACCCAACGTTTAAAATAGATGTATTTTAACAATTACATTAAAATGATAAATTAAAATCGGAGCATAACAATTATCCAAATTTAAACTCTTCTCTTTCCTAACTAACTTTAATTTTATAGAGATGAAACTAAAACCAAAATCAAAACCTATTATAATCATAAATATTTTGAAGTTCACCATTTATGACTTGGAAAGTCCAAACATAAAAATAAAAAATAAAAAATTCACCAAATAACAAAGCCATTTTATAAGCAATAATGAATAATTATTTCATGAAGGCAACTAAAGTAATACACATACATATACATTCACCAGAATTTTTTGATATACAACATAGAATGTTATACTCCCTTAAAAAAAAAAAAAAAAAAAAAAAAAAAAAAAAAAAAAAAAAACAACAACAACAACAACAACAACAACAACATAAACTCTCTTACCATATTACACATAAATGTTAAAATGGCAAGTCTCCTATTTTTTTCTTTTAATTAGGAACTCTAGATATTCAAAAAAAAAATTATATGAAAAAAAAACAGTCTCTTTCTTTTTAGAATCACACAGCAAATATTAGGGCTGAGCAAGGAATCCGTGACATCCGTAATCCGATCTAGTCCAGTCCAATCCGATAGGTTTGGATTAGTTTTTTGAATCCGCGGTTCGGTTCCGAATTGAAGAATTAAAAATCCGTAGTCCACGGATTGGTTCCGGATTGAACCCCGCGGTTCCGGATTGGAACCGATCTGGACCGTATACAAATAGTCTTATATTTTTATTGTATATCCTCCTCCATAGTATCTTCTTTTATTCTATATAAAATCTAAACTCAAACCTAAAACCGTATAATATCTTATTTTATTACTTTTGTTTGTATTTTCTTATGGTTGTTTAAATTCAAAAACAATATCTCACTATTATAGAAAAACATGTTGCTATTATGGAAATGATATAGTGCTATATTTATATCTTTATGAAATTAAAGTGTTATATATATATATATATATTTGTTATTTAATTATGTGAATCCGTGGTCCTAAACCGATCCAATCCGTATTTAAATGGATTGGTTCGGATTGGTTCCATGATTTAAACGGATTGGATTGGTTTTAATTTTTCAGGAACCGTAGATAACGGATTGGTCCAGGTTTTACCCCAATCCGGTCCAATCCGGACCATGCTCACCCCTAGCAAATATATTACATTTGAATAGTATAATTTTTTTTTAATAATAAAATTTTAAATACATTTTTTTCAGTGTGTGGGTTTAATTTTTTTTGTTGCGGGAAGATCAGCTAAACAAATCACCCTCACTTTCTTTTTAAATAGCTCCAAACAAACAGTCCCTTCCCTCTCAGACCAATTTCTATAACACAGAACACTAACCACAAACCAAGTCCCAAATAACCCCCCCTCTCTCTGTCTCTATATATATATATATATATATATATTCTTTGAGAAACTCGTACTCAAACTTACATTTTCTGAGCAAACCCACAACCTATGCCTAAGGTGAACTGGCAAGTGTTTTGCTTCCTATGCCTAAGGTCTATCTATGCCATCCGAGGGGTTTGAGAAACTTGGTGCACAAACAACCAATTTGATTCAAAGCAAACGTTTGGGTTAAGTTAGAACTACTGGGAATTTATTAGGCAAAACCGGATCAATCTTGATGTTGTGTGTCAACAAATGGAAGGTAGATAATCAGAAGAACGGGTAAGGGAAAAAGAACAATCAATTTAGAACAGTCAAATGAAAACATACACCAAGGAAAGATACATGCCCAATCCATGCATAGCACAATCCTAGTGAAACATAACATGACTAAATTGACTCTAGAGGAAAGATACATGTTCTGTTTGTGGGTATAATTAACCACTAATCAGGGAAAGATCCATGTAAGAAATAGCTTGAATACTTTCTTCATTATTAATGAAAAAATAACCATACCTACTGTTTGATGGAATTACCATCCAAAAATGTTGGAGGGAAGTTTTTATTTCCATGAAGTTAATATCCGACAATGGGATCGAGTTTAGAAAATGAGGGGAAACGTGTTGGGAATTCAAAGAATCTAACCCAGCACATTGAAAGTATAATGGAAAGTTTAAAAAATCTAAAATATAAACTCTAAAATCTGATGAAAGTTTAAGTATTCATGGGAAAGTACTGAGGATCAGTGTGGTAAAGGCTGGCGAAGAGCATCTGAACTTTGGTTTCAGATGATTTTGGAGGATCCACTTGTATCTCTTCCACCTTCACTCCTTCCCCTTTTCCCCACACCACTGCCACTGCCTACCCATCCACCCACCCACCATTTCCCAATTCCCAATATCTATACATACATACATACATAACCTGTTGGAATTGTAGTTTTTTATAGGCTTATTTTGGGCCAATTTTGAGCCTAAATTTGAGTGGGTCCCACACGTCTTTTGGGGTGGGTCTAAAGAGGTGATGTGTTCCTTGCCGCATGGCAAGTCACACAGTGCAAACAGTTCGTCAAAACCATTTATGAGTGAATGGAAAGTTGACGTTGTTTATGGATTCGTGGAATGGACAATTAAAGAAGTCAAATGCGGGTTTCCTTGAAATGGATTGTCCCACATTAAAACTTAAAGAGAGCTTGTATGTGTATATAAACTCTAGGTGGACAAACTTAGATTGGGCCCCATGGGGCACCCCAAGTTTGTAGAAGGGAGGAGTTATAGACAAAGTGGGCTTTGGCTCAAACCACCACACAAGCGCGCGAGCACCGCCATCTGTCTGACTAGCCGGTCGAGTCGAGCGGTGCCGGGCGTGAGTGTGGGTCGAGTCGATCCTAATATTAAATTTTTGGACAAAATTTATTTGAATTTTTTCCAAAAATTCTTGCAGGAAAATTATTTTTTCTAAACAAAATTAATTCAAATTTTGTACCAAATTTGAATTCAAATTTCCTGTCCAAACAATGCCTCTTCCAGTTCCATTTTCCAGCAGATTCAAACTACTTTTTAACAAATTTAAAGCTGCCCAGCAGTTATGGACAGATTCAAACTGGTTTTCTAGCAAATCTATTCAAGTTTGAATCATACTTGTTCGGTAAGCACCGAAGCAGGGCGAATCTGTCTTAAGGACAGAGTGTCACACTCGACTTGATCAATTTTGTACTTATTCATTTCGGTAAATAAATTCTGTAAGTGATTTATTTGTATTTGTTTGATTTGTTTCAAGTTATTTTGTTATACACGGAAGATTGTTTCAACAATCTAAAGACAAATTCGAATTATTATGTTTATACAGAATTTTTTATTTGTTTCTCTTTCTTCTTTTCTTCTTCTTTCAGAAATTATTTTCTGTGATTATACAAAGTAATATTCTAGTTGGAAAACATAAATAGTAGTAATATACTGATAGTTGTAGACTTGACTCTCTTCGCGCGGCCCCCTTTCGGAGAGGCGCGAATTGGTCTTACTATAGTTCGGACTCCTATCACGGTTCTGAATCTAATCTCACAAAGTGTAATGTGAGGCTGATAAACACCAAATAGTCCAAATTTGGCAAATTATTTTGGAAAATTGATTTTGAATAAAAAGCGCCAAACATGGACTACTTTGCCAGATTACAGAGTCGCCACCAAAATATTTTATTTTTGAAAAATTTAGATAACCCTGACTCATGCCGAAGGCCACATGTCCATCATCACCAAAGTTGCCTCGGCTCGAGAACTTGGGTACAAGAGGGGAAGGTTCTTAAATGAGCACCCCTGCTCGCCCGATCAAAGATCGGCCTCTTCTACCATGATATGTTATTTTATAAACCTCAGGTGTTCTTATTCTGATTATTAGCTAACTGACTATGTGATGCGCACAACATACAAGTATAGACTAAAAATCGCGAGAGTTGGAACAAAACAACTCATGTTTGTTTTTTTAAATGGTTTGAAAGTGCTACTCGCAAGTAGGCTAAAGCATGGATTTGCCACCCTCAAGTGGGCTTGAAACATGATTTTGCCACTTTGCAAAGTGAGCTTAAAACTCACATTCATCGAGTTGTCCCAATTCAAGCAATCAAGCCTTCACCCACAAGCATTCATGCAGTTAATCACTTAAGCAAGTAGCCTCATGACAAGCATGCTATCATGGCAACACTCACACTCATGCAAGTATGTTAAAGCATGACACTTACAATGTACTCCTATCCAAAATAAAAGCTAGTTAGAAAACAATGCATAATCCTAACTATACAGAATGCCTAATGCAACACATGCAATATGCAATGAAATAGGCTCGGCTATCTAAGTATGAATGCGACAATTTGATAACATGTATTCAAATAGGTATTGAAATACAATGCAGTTTGTATGATGAGCCGAGCCCGGTGCATGCAAGACAAACGAATGATACAAACATGCAAAGCATAAGGTATGCTAATTGAAAAATGCCCTAAAACTAACCATCAAAAGCACTAACCATCGAAAACGATTAAGTAAAAGGGAGAAAAACGTGGGCTTCGAAGACATGTACACACACACGCACGCTTATTACAACATTATGCCCTCGCAAAGGAGGGTCCGAATAAATAAGCTAACTAGCTACGCTAGGCTAAGCTACTTATTACAAACCAACTAATTAACTATTCTAGCTAATTAAATATTACAAACCGAATTGAATAACTAGCTACACAAAGCTAATTAATTATAACACTTGAATCAAATAATTAGATACCACTAACTAATTAAAAGAAAGTAAAGTGGCCTTGTAGGCGAGAGATGCATGCTCAGTTGGCTTCACCTCGAAAATCCACTGCCTTGCCTCTAGATGCCTCTGTTTACACATCTTTAGACCTCTGAAAATTGTGCCAACTCCCAGACTGCTTCTGTTTGATTTCAAGAACACACTGATGGCCGATCAACCATGATTTGTGACCATCGGCCAACACTGGTGGCCGGTCGGCTGACTTGGGTGGCCGGTCGTCCACTGCTTCCCTGGAATTCCTCCTTTTGTTGCAACAGAGAGCAAACAGAGGCATGGCAATGTATTTGCAAGGGAATGTATGTACTGCCACCCTCCTTATCATTTTTTAAGCTCAAAAGAGTGTGGCACTTGACTCTCAAGCCACCAATCAAGCATCTCAATGCATGATGGCTAAAGAATCAAGCTTGTACAAGCTTAGTGAATGCGCACATAAGACTCAAATGGCCACCACCCTATCACGTATGATTAAAGGTGACAGCGACCAAGAAACGTGACACGTTTCATCACTTTGAGTATGAAACGTCCCACATTTCTTGTGTTTGGATTAACGTCTGATCCAAACACATGCAATGCAAACAACATGCTTATCTTAGTCATGTTTTACTTGATTCAATTTTGTTTACACATTTTAGCTTACCAATTAGTCCTTTAACCGGTTAAGTCCAATGTGAAAAGTCCTCCAATTGGAGAGGGGTCAAACAAAAGGGTGGTTTAGGACATGCGAGAGATCATGCCTTTGACTAGGAGGAACCCTCAAAAAAAAGTTAAAGCCATTTGAGCATAAACCCTACCTCATCCTTAAATACAACCTTAAGGCCAAACAACCCTCAAAACAAAAGGAAAAATGAAGAAATGAAGGAGGTTGCAGATGTTTTTAGTGCTGAAATAACATGAGAAATAAGGCTAAAACATGCAAGTAACGCATGCACAACATGTTAAGAGCCAAAAGCTTTAAAGCTAGTGAAGTGTATTACACTAGGAGCATGCAATATCAAGCTCAAACAACCAAACCAGCTATGGACAAACCTAAAATATGCCAAAACAGTGGCTAACATGTGCTGAGATGTAGCATGAAAAGCAAGAAAATCATGCTCATGTATTGGCTCATAAACAAGGCACAAAAAACAACTCTCAAAAGTATTGAAAGAGTGGAATATGCGAGAGTGTGACAATGATATATGCTCTGAAATTACATGCTAAATGATGCTATGGCATGCAAATAACCCAAGCAAGGCATGCTGGAAGCTTTAAATTGCAAAGTTAGTGAAGGCCGTTTACACTCAAAACAGAGTTAAAGCATTCTAAATCAGTGGCAAAAACATGTTGAGACCAAGTCACAAAAGAGTAGAAAGATAGGCTAACTCATTAGGCATGTTAAGCTAGTAAGCCACTACAAGTGTAAGATGTAAGCAACAGGTGGCCAAACCAGCCAAAAATAGAGTTAAAGTAGGTCCAAAAAGTCACAAAAATATACTGAGATCAAGCCATGAGATGGTGGAAAAACATGCTCATGTGTTGGGCCATCAACACATGCAAACAAGACACAAGGATGGAAAGCCACCCCTTCCTATTTTGGACCTCAAAACCAACTTTCTTCCACTGAAATTCCCTTGGAATTTAGTGGTTTAAAGGCCAAAAAAAGATTGTTTTAAAAGCTTTAAAAGATGGTACAACACTTAGCAAACAAGCCTAAAAGGAGGGTGGATAACCCTTAACTCCAAAAATACCTTAAACCACCATTTTTAAGCCTTAAAAATAGAGGTTTTTGCAGCTGGAAACTAGGCCAAAAACAGCATGCAAAGGTGGCCAAGTAATGGATTAAAACAAAGCTTAAAAGAGGGTAAGGCATTACCCTTGAAGCACAGCAACAAACAGGTCTTTTTCTGAGCCAAAACCAGCTTTAGGAACTCCAAACAAGCCTTAAGGAACCTCAGCTCCAACATAGGGATGTTTGATCAAGGGATTATATGCAAAGTTCTTGAGAAAACTCACTTCTAAGCACAATATATATATATATATATAGAGAGAGAGAGAGAGATTTCAGCTCTGAAATTTTTGTAACCCTCAAAATGGGGGAGGGACCTCCCCTTATATAGAAAAAGCAAGCAAAACGCTTGCTTCATCCCTCCATACATGTGTACGAAGGATGGCTTCAGTGATCAACAACTGGCACAGCTAGCACAGCTGGCACATAAAATATCTGAAAAATGAGAAAATTGGTCGCCGACCGGCCATCAATGTGGCTGACCGGCCACCACTGGTGGCCGATAGGAACAAACCCTGGCCGATGGGTTGTAGGGCTGGCCGATAGGTCACCCTCTTCCCCATAAACAAAGCTACAAGCTCTTGGTCCACAACCAAGCACAAAATAGACAAGTTTCAAAAGCTCAAAGGCAAGGCACTCCGCCAAGAACTTCGGGGGTACAAAACGAACACAAACATGGATGATCATCGAGTATTCAAATGATGACGTCTAAGTCTTAAGGACCGTCAAAAATGGGGTGTCTACAGTAGTCATTAACAATTTCAGAATATTCATTTGCAAAGTTGGTCAGAAATTAATTTTGGTTTTTAGAAATAATTTCTGAGTTTTCATTAATTGAAATTCTGTTTTCAGTATTTTAATTTTTGAAGTATTATATAAATATTTTTCTGTGTCGAATTAATTTGTTTAAATAAAATTTTATTTTCAAATTATTTTGAAATAAAAGTTACAATTCTTGTTTCTTTTATTTTTACAGAATTTAAATTTTGTGTTTATGGTTTAATTTTCTGTATATTATAAAATTCTAATTCTAATTTTGTTTTATAATTTAGAATTCATGGCTACTGAAACTAATGCTCAAACAAGTACTGGTATGGTGACTAAAATTGCTCCAATCCCTCCTCCTGTTATGACTGTGCCAATCAATCACGGTGAGAAACCAGAGAAGTTTTTACGAACTGATTTTAAAAGATGGCAGCAAAAAATGTTGTTCTATCTTACTACTCTCAACCTAGCACGTTTCCTCCGTGAGAATGCTCCTACTCTAAACGAGGATGAAATCGACCGACAAATGGTTGTTGCAGTCGATGCTTAGAAACATGTTGATTTCCTTTGCTAGAACTACATCTTGAACGAACTTGATAACACATTGTACAATGTCTACAGCCCTATCAAGACGGCAAAGGAACTTTGAGAGTCTTTGGAGAAAAAGTACAAGACAAAAGATGCTGGCTCAAACAAATTTGTGGTTGGCAAATTCCTGGATTTTGTGATGACTGATTCAAAGACTGTGATCGGTCAAGTTCAAGATCTTCAACTTATTCTGCATGACATTCATGCATAAGGCATGTCTCTCAGTGAATCCTTCCAAGTTGCTGCCTTAATTGAAAAATTACCACAAGGTTGAAAGGAACTCAAGAACTACCTCAAACACAAGTGCAAAGAAATGACTTTGGAGGAATTGATTATGCGTTTGAGGATTGAGGAGGGCAATCGCAATTCTGAGAAGCAGGCTAGTAAGCATCCAATGGAGTCTAAGGCAAATGTGGTGGAACATCCTCCAAAAGTAAAGAAACGAAAGTATTCTGGAGAAAGTTTCGCACAAGGCTCTAAAGGAGTGGAAACTAAGAAGTACAAGTTCAATGGCAAATGTTACATCTATGATAAAGAGGGACATCGGGCCAAAGATTGTCGTAGCAAACGCAAAGGCAAAGGAAGATCAAGCAAGAAGCCTGCTCAAGCTAATATGACCGAAGTGGAATAAATTTCTAATGGTGTAGATGACATAAATCTTTCTGCAGTTGTTTCTGAGGCAAACCATGTCAGAAATCCTAAAGAATGGTGGGTGGACATTGGTACTACTCGCCATATCTGTGCTAACAAAAAGATGTTCACATCTTATTCTGTAGTGGACAACGGTGAACAACTTTTAATGGGCAACTCCTCGACTTCTAAAGTTAAAGAACAAGGAAAGATTATTCTAAAGATGATATCTGGAAAGGAACTCACTCTCAACAATGTGTTGCAGGTACTGGACATTCACAAAAATCTTGTTTCCGGATCTCTGTTGAGTAAAAATGGGTTTAGGCTAGTGTTTGAGAGTGATAAATTTGTACTTACTAAAAATGGGATGTATGTAGGAAAATGTTACATGTCTGATAGCCTTTTCAAAAGAAATGTAATGACTGTTGTCCCCTCTGTTATTAATAAAAATATATTATCTTTTTACTTGCTTGAGTCTTCAAATTTGTGGCATGGTAGACTAGGACATGTTAATTATGGATCTTTGTGTAGATTAATTAATATGTAATGTTTATCTAAATTTGATATTGATTTAAATCATAAATGTGACATTTATGTTGAGGCAAAATTAACTAAAACCCTTTTTCATTCAATTTGAACGAAATACGGAGCCACCTGAATTAATTCATAGTGACATTTGTGATTTTAAATTAATTCAAACTGGAGGTAGGAAAAAATATGCTATCACTTTCATAGATGACTATACTAGACATAGTTATGTTTATGTAATTCGAACCAATGATGAAGCTTTGGAACTTTTATTCAATATAAGAATAAAGTTGAAAATCAACTTGGTAAGGAAATTAAAAAACTAAGTGATAGAAGTGGTGAATATGAATCACTTTTTGGTGAATTTTGTAAAGAATATAGAATAATTCATCAAACCACCGCTTCTTACTCACTCCAGCAAAATGGAATTGCTGAAAGAAAAAATAGGACTTCAAAAGAAATGATGAATGCCATGTTAATAAGTTCTGGATTACCTTAGAACTTGTGGAGGGGGAAGTAATACTTTTTTCTAATTATATTTTTAATAAAGTACCCCAAAAGAAAGTGAATCAAACACCTTATGAAATGTGAAATGAGAGAGTACCATTTGCCATGTGAAATGATGAATGCCATGTTAATAAGTTCATAGTCCTAAAAAGGCTAAGATAGGTCCTAAAACTATTGATTGCATATTCATTGGTTATGCCAAGAATAGTAGTGCATATTGATTTTTGATTCATAAGTCAAAACATTCTAAAATGCATGTAAATACTATTATTGAATCTCGGAATGCATCGTTCTTTGAACATATATTTTCAACTAAGACTGGACAAGAGATTAGTACTAATAAAAGATCTTATGTTGCTATTACTAGTCATGATCAGGAACAAGAGCAAGAGATAGATCGAAATGAAAAATAGGAACCTAGGCTTAGTAAACGTGCTAGAACTTCAAAATCTTTTGATCTAGATTTTCTAACTTTTTTGTTAGAAAATGAGCCTTTAACTTTCAAAGAAGCTATGTCCAGTCCTAAAACTCCTTTATGGAAAAAGGCTGTAAATAGTGAAGTTGAATTCATCTTGGAAAATCATACTTAGGAATTGGTGGATCTGTCACTGTAGACCGCCCGAACTCACTCCGCGCGTCCCCCCTTTCGGAGAGGGCGCGAAGTTGTGTTCTAGCTACTACAGTTCGGACTCCTATCACGGTTCTGTATCTAGTCTCACAAAGTGCAATGTAAGACTGATAAATCACCAAAGAGTCCAAATTCGGCAAATCATTTTGGAAAAACGATTTTAATCAAGAAGTGTCAAGCATGGACTACTTTGCCAGATTACAGAGTCGCCACCTAAATATTTTGTTTTTAGGAAATTTAGGAAACCTTGACTCGTGCCAAAGGCCACGTGTCCATCATCACCAAAGTTGCCTTGGCTTGGGAACTTGGGTACGAGGGGGAAGGTCATGAAATGAGCACCCCCACTCGCCCGATCAAAGGATCGGCCTCTACTAATCATGATATGTTGTTTTGAAAACACGTGTTCTTATTCCGGTTATTAATCTAACTTACTATGTGATGCACACAACACACAAGTATAGACTAAATCGCTTGATTTGGAACAAAACATCTCATGTTTGTTTTTGAAAATGGTTTGAAGATGCTACTCACAAGTAGGCTAAAACGTGAATTTTGCCACCAAACAAGGTGGGCTTAGAAAAACATGATGTGCCACTCTGCAAAGTGGGCTTAAAACTCACATTTTGATGAATTGTTCCAATTCAAACAATGAAGACTTCATCCACAGGCATTCATGCAGTTCAGTAATTAAGCAAATAGCCTCATGGCAAGCATGTTGTCATGGCAATCACTTACATGCATGCAAGGATGCTAAAGCATAAACACTCACAGTGTACTCTAAGCCAAAGAAAGAAAACTAGTTAGAAATCAATGCATGATCCTAGCTATGTTAAGATGCCTAATGCAACACATGCAAAATGCAGCTAAATAGGCTCGGGTATTCTAAGATGGAATATGAATGCTACAATTTGATACATGCATTCAAATAGGAATTGAAATACAATGTAGTTTGAATGATGCGCCGAGCCCAGTGCATGCAATACGAATGAATGATGCACATATGCAAGCATAAGGATGCTAATTGAAATATGTCCTAATCTAACCATTGAAAGTGGATAAGTAAAAAAGAGAAAGACGTGGGGTTGGAAGACATTCACACACACACGCACACTTATTACAACATTGTGCCCTCTCGACAGAGGGTCTGAATGGAAGAGTGCTAACTAGCTACGCTAATTAAGCTAACTATTACAAGCCAACTAATTAACTAACTATTCTAGCTAATTAATTACAACACAATTGAATAACTAGCTAATCTAGGCTAATTAGAATATTACAAACCAAATGAATTAATTAAACACTTTAACTAATTAATCACAACACTTGCATGAATGAAATAGCTAATTTATTCTAAGTTAACAAAAGCGATTAAATGGACTCAAGGATGAGGGACATGCATGCTCGGTCGGCTTCCTCCTGGAAATCCACTACCGTGCCTCATGATGCCTCTATTTTCACTCTTTTGGACTTCTGAAAATTGTGCCAACTTCCAGATTGCTTTTGATACCACTCAGGAATTCACTGGTGTTTGATTGGCCAGAGAGGATGGTAATTGGCCAATAATGATGGCCGGTCGGCAAGCTTTGATGGCCGGTCGACTGCTCTGGTGGCCGGTTGGCCACTTCTTCCTGTAATTTCTCCTTTTGCTGCAACAGAGCACAAAACAGAGGCATGGCTGTGCATTTACAAAAGAATGTGTGTGCAACCACACTCCTTATCATGTCTCAAGCTCAAAGGAGTGTAGTGCGCGGCTCTCAAGCCACCAAGCACGCTTCTCGATGCATGATGGCCAAAGAGTCAAGTTTGCACAATGTTGATAAATGCATAAACAAGACTCGATGAACCTCCACCTTATCATACATGATCAAAGGTGTCGGTGACTTAAGGAATGAGGCACGTTTCATCACTTTGAGTATGAAATGTCCCTCGTTCCTCGTGTTTGGATTAACGTCCGATCCAAACACAACGCAATGTAGCACACATGCAAACAACATGCTCATCTACCAATGCTAAAGTGGCATGCACAAGGCTCTATCATGTAAGCAACCCATGCAAGGCATGTTAAGGAGCTAAGGCATAAAAGCTAGTGAAGTATATTACACACGAGGCATGCACTATCAATCTTGAATGGTCAAACCACACATGGACAGACCTAATATACTTCAAAATAGTGGCCAAAACTCAACAAAACTTAGGCACGAAAAGCAAGGAATGCATACTCAACTTATGGCTCTCTTAAACGCAATTAAAGAGTGATAAACATGAGGGTATGACAAGGTTATATGCTCTGAAATCATATGCCAAATGATGACAAAAAATGTGACCATCACAAATATAGCATGCTAAAGTGCCCAAAACTCAAGACTAGCTAAGGCACTTACACCGTAGCCACACAAGGCAAGCCCCAAAGGGCCAAGATCACTCGAAATAGTCCCAAGTTAGATCAAAACAATGCCAAAACATGCATGGAGTAGAGCTAACACATGTTAGAATGGGAGGCATAAAACATGATGCATGCAAGGCCAACGAGTAGATTACACTACACATACCAAAACCAAGCATGAGGTGACTTCACCAACAAAAATCAGAGTTGTAACATGGTAAAATAACACCAAGGGATAGTATTTCTTTAACTTGTCCATGTTGATTGGCTGGGAGAACTCAAGGCCATCTAAATCCATCAGAACGACAGCTCCACCCGACGAGATAGACCTGATGATGTAAGGGCCAGTCCAATTGGGTCTGAACTTGCCCCTAGGGTCGTGGATGGGAGCTCGGTTGTCTTTGAGCACTAGATCCCCCTCTTTCAAATTCCTGGACTTAACCTTCTTGTTGAAAGCCCTGGCAATTCTTCGTTGATAGCCCTAGACGTGATACAGTGCTTTCAACCTTCTTTCATCAAAGAGCATGAGTTCTTCAAACCTGCTTTGCTACCAATCTGCCTCAACTATCTGACACTTAGCCAATACCCGTAATGACGGAACCTCAACTTTGATAGGCAGAACAGCCTTCATCCCATAAACCAAGGAATACGGAGTTACCCCAGTAGAAGTTTGAATTGAAGTCCGATAGCTCCAAAAAGCAAATAGAAGCTTATCTGGCCAGTCCCTGTAGGTTTCTACCATCTTCTGCAGAATGTGCTTGATGTTTTTGTTGGCGGCCTCAACTGCCCCATTGGTTTGCGGCCGATATGTAGATAACTTATGAAAAGCCACGTTGTACTTCTCCAACAAGCGATCACCCCCTTCTTGAAGTGGGAACCATTATCCGAAATAATCTCATTCGGGACCCCGTAGCGACAAATAATGTTGTTCCTGATGAACTTAGCGACATGCAATGCCTTCAACACCGTGTAAGATTGGGCTTCAACCCACTTCATGAAGTAGTTTATCGCTACCAGAATGTACTCATGCCCGTTGGACCCCTTCGGAGTGACAGCCCCAATTACATCAATCCCTCAGACTGAAAAAGGCCATGGCGAAGTCATATTGTACAGCTTCGATGGCAGAATGTTCATGCGATTTGTAAGGATCTGGTATTTATGGCATCGCCAAACAAAGCCAATACAATCCTCCTCCATAGTTGAGCAGTAATAACCCTGCCTAAGGATCTTCCGGGCTAGCATCACCCCACTCATGTATGCTCCGCACTCTCCTCCATGGATGGCCTCCATCAGGTGCTTGGATTCTTCAGCATCAACGTATAGCTTATGCATCCCGAGATGACCCCTCTTGTACAGTTTACCCCCGCAGACGATGAACTGAGTAGCCATTCTTCGAATTGCCCTCTTATCTTTGGCATTTGCCCTTGGTGGATAAGCTTCCTTCTCCAAGAAGTTCCAGATGTCGTAATACCAGGGGTTCTGATCTTGTACCTCATCTATGGCAGCAATCAGCTCGTAGGCCGGCACAAATTTCTGTTCAATGATGATCGGACGCATCCAGACTCCGAAAGGGATGTCTATCATAGAAGATAGACTTGCTAATGAATCGGCGAACCTGTAATTCTCTCTTAACAGATGGGCAAAATTCAGTTTCTTAAACCGAGGAATCAGAACGTCCAAGGTCTGGTGATAAATTCTCATCTTTTCTTCTTTAACTTTCCAATCTCCTTTAGCTTGAGATACAACAAGGTTCGAGTCCCCGATGACATCCAACCGTTTTGCCCCTAGTTCTAGGGCGGCTTCCAATCCAGCAATACATGCCTCATATTCTGCCTCATTGTTTGACACTTTGAACCGGAGTTTGAATGCTAAGGATATGCAGAAATTGTCAGGTGCTATCAACAACACCCCTATCCCATACCCATATTGGTTTGACGCTCCGTCAAAGTACATCGTCCAAGTCTCTTCTTCGACATGCAGAATGGCCTTATCTGAGAACAGATATTCTACTACTTCAGCCCCTTTAACTGGGAGGTCGGCTAGGAACTCCGCACCACTCTCCCTTTCACTGACTTGCGCATCATGTACTTCAAATCAAATTCGGAAAGTAGAAGCAACCAATGGGCCAGCCTACCCGTAAGTGCTGGTTTCTCAAAGAGATATTTGATGGGATCTAATCTTGAAACCAGTATTACAGAGTGTGCTAACAGATAGTGCCTCAATTTCCTGGTAACCCATACTAAGGCCAGCAAGCCTTCTCCAGCGGAGTGTAACAGGTCTCGTTATCCAGCATTTTCTTGCTCAGGTAGTAGATAGCCTTCTCCACTTTGTCCTCAGACTCCTGTGCAAGCATGCAGCCCATTGTCGTTTCGGTCACTGATAGGTACAAAATCAGCGGTTTTCCCAGCTCAGGCGGTGACAACACAGGTGGGTTCTGTAAATATTGCTTGATCTGCTCGAAAGCAACTTAGCATCGGTCGTCCCATTGAAACTTCTTTCCTTTCTTCAGGAGACCAAACAGTGGTTCACTAGTCAAGGTTAATTTTACAATAAACTATCTTATGAATTGCACTTTACCCAGAAAGCCTCGCACCTCCTTCTTAGTCCTCGGTGGTGGCATTTCTAAGATAGCCTTAATTTTGGAAGGATCGACCTCGATACCCCTTTGTGTGATCAAGAACCCCAGTATTTTCCCTGCTGTAACACCAAATGTACATTTTCGAGGATTCAGCCGCAGCTGATACTCTCTGATCCGTTGGAAGAATTTCTGTAAGGTGGTGTAGTGGCCCTTTCTTTCCTTAGACTTGACAATCATATCGTCCACGTACACCTCAACCTCTTTATGGATCATATCGTGCAAAATCGTGGTCGCAGCCCGTTGATACGTGGCCCTAGTGTTCTTCAAGCCAAACGGCATCACCCTATAACAATAGGTTCCCCACGACGTGGTGAAAGCAATCTTTTCCCTGTCTTCGGGTGCCATCAAAATCTGATTGTAGCCTGAAAACCCATTCATCAACGAGAGCAGCGCATGCCCAGCAGTGAAGTCCACTAATTCATCGATATGCGGCAGAGAAAAGTCATCCTTCGGACTGGCTTTGTTCAAATCCCTAAAGCCCACACATACCTGGATTATGCCATCCTTCTTCGGCACCGGAACTATATTGGCCAACCAAGTTGGATACTCAGATACTAACAGGAACCCTGCTTCGATCTGCTTGGTGACCTCTTCTTTAATTTTTAGAGCCCAGTCCAAGCGGATCCTTCAGAACTTCTGCTTAATAGGTCGGGCCTCTGGGTCAAGAGGGATCCGGTACTGTACAATCTCAGGATCGATTCTAGACATGTCTTCGTAGGACCACGCGAAAACATCTTTGAAATCTTTTAATAAAGTGACTAAGTGCTTGCGCTCCTCCGAAGACAACGTGGACCCGATCTGGACCAGTCGTAGGTCCTTCTCAGTACCAACATTAATTGTGGTGATTTCATCAACCAAAGGTTTTACAAACCTCTCATGCTCTTGATTAAAAAAATATTTCAAAACCGGAGGAATTTCTTCCTCGTCGTTTTCAACAAAATTTTGAAAGTCTTGATTAATGCAATAAATTAAAGGCACAGAAAAGTACTCGGAAGCCACAGTCGTACCATTCTCATTAATAACATCCAGTCTGTCTGAACCTTCGGTTACAACAGACTCAAAGGAAAACGAAAAAGACGACCTGGACAGGACAGTGGCATCCAGGTTATCACCCCCAGGAATACCAGACTCAGACTCAGAAGTCAAAAAATTTTATATGCTCTTGTTCCGGTTATTAGGCTAGCATTACTATGTGATGCACACACCTACAATTATAGACTAAATTGGCAAGAATTTGAACACTTGATTCATGTTTCTTTTGAAAATTGTTTCGAATATGTACCACTTTTAAAAAGAAGTGATCGCATATGAACATTTACTCAAATTATTTCAATTCAAGCAACAAGCTTTCATCCACAGGCATTCAAGCAATTATAGCACTTAAGCAATTAGCCTCATGGCAAGCATACTAGACATGGCAACAATCACATACATGCGATATGCTAGAGCGAGTAAAGGCTCACCTAGTACTCCAAGCCAAAAGAGAAAATGAGTTAGAAAAATGCATGATTCCTAACTTATGCAATATGACTAGTGCAACATATACAATATATAACTAACAGGCTTGGCTACTAATATGGCATATGAATCAATTTGATAGCATTTGCTCTAAGCATGTATTCAAAGAAGTATTTAACTAACAATGTAAGTTAGAATGATGAACCAAGCCTCGGTGCATGTAAGACAAGTGGATGCAAACATGAAGTATGCTAAACAAAACATGATGTCCCTAAACTAACCATCATAAGCTAGTAAATAGAAGAGAGAAAGACATGGGATTGGAAGACATACATATTATTACATTGCGCTCTCACGAAAGAGAGTCCGAATAAACTAACTAGCTAACTAGCTAACTAGCTAAGCTAAGCTAATTAAGCTAACTATTACAAAACAATATAAATAATCAACCAAACTACTTAACTAATTATTACAACAAATGAATTAACTATTCTAGTTAACTAAAATAATTACAAGACGGAATCAAATAATTAGTTAACTAACTAAGTAATTACAACACTTTACCAAATTAACTAGCTAAAACTAATTAATTACAATAAATATCTAAGATAAATATTTAAACTTAAACATGCTCGGTACGCGAGGAATGTTCATGCGCGTGCTCGGTTTCCACCTGAAAAGCCACTGTTTTGCTTCTGAATGACTCTGTTGCACAGTTGAACACATACACTTTTGTCCACTTCCATAATAACTTTGCTCTGCTCAAACAACACACTACTGAATTTTGCATCAGTGGTCGGCTAGCCAAAAGTGAGGGCCTGCCGACCACCAATGATAGCCGGCCGCCCATCAAAGCTGGCCTGCCTACCATGGAAAGTGGCTTGCCGGCCACTGTTGCACAGTTCATCTTGCTACAATAAAGAACAAATAGAGTATGCACGGGGTATTCTCAAGGGTTATCTGCACAACTCACCCCTCCTTATCATGAACAAATCAAAGGAGAGACAAAACTTGGTCCACAAACCATCAACTCAAGCAATTTCGTTGCATGACAACTCTTGAACCAAAGTGTGCAAATTCAATAAATGCAACAAAACAAGACACAAACCTCCTTCCTTTGATGAATTTGATCAAGGGAAGTGGTGACTTGGATACTTGAACCATTTCATCAGTAATGGGTATGAAATGCCTCAAGTTTCCATGTGCTCAATTAACGTCCGATTAAACACAAAATCAAATTCTTATCTTGTATCATTTTAGTCCCATTTTAATTACTTCATTTTAGTTACCAACCATCCTTTAATTAATTGAGTCCAAGGGGTGAATTTAAGTCCTTTAATGGAAAAAAGGCTCAAACCGAGTGTTGTCTTGGGCATGAAAGAGACATCATACCGTTGGTAATGAACTCCTTAAGGGATTAAATCATTAAGCATGACATCTCAATCTCATGCTTTAAACAAACAAGTTGTTTAAACCACTTTTAAAGAAAAACAAAAGCCAATAAAGGAGGGATGTTGCAGAGGTGATTAAGAGTGATCACAAGTATGGAAAGCCATAAATAAATGCAATCAACTCAAATAACATGGTGTCTAAGACCTAGAACATCAAACTCATGAGGACAATTGCACTATAAGCATGCCAAACAAAGCTCAAATGCAACTATCAACCAAAAACAGTCTACAATTGTTGAGTTGAAAAAAAAAAAAAAAAAGAATTCATATGTAGGTCATAATAGGTAGATTTATTGTTCAACAAGTACTATAATAATTAATGATATTTTTATCAAATACTATTAAAAACGTCACTAATTGTTAATTTTTAGCGACACAAAAAATGTTATTAATTATAACCTTAGTTACAATTTTAAAAAATTATCAAAAAATGTCACTAATTTTTAACTTTCAACAACAGTTTAAAAAATTTGTTATAGAAAAACGTTACTAATTGTAAGTTTTAGCGACAATTTATAAAAATAGTGACAAAAAAAATTACTAATTATCATTTTTTAGCGACATATGCAAAAAATCGTCCCAAAAAATTGTTTTAGCTAACAATTTTACTAGGATTTATTTTCAATAGGACTTGATGAAAATTAAGTCCAACTATTAAGATCTATTGGTAATTTATCCAAAAAAAAAAAAAAATTTGTTTGAGAGCTAGGTGTTTGACCTTCTTGAGTAATTTTTTACTTTAAAAAAAATTATTTTTTTATTGACTTATTAATTTTTTCAACTGAAAAATCAAATTTCAAACACCAACTAGCCTCGTTTGGCAATCTTCTATTTTAGTCAAAAGATTTTAAAAATTATTATAAGTTGTCACATCACTCTTTTCACTTTTCTACGTATCTTTTAGTAAAAAGTCAAAAAATTACTAAACAGTTATTAAAATAGCATGTTCCCAAATTAAAATAGCCTGCACATCTTCAAAATGTTTTGATTTGTGCGATATACTGTACGCAATTGATTTTGTCAATTGCTTCAAAATTCAAAAAGAAAAAGGCTAAAAATGAATAAGCAAAAAACAAAAGTAAAAAATATCCCTTTCTCAACTTTTAGGCTTATCAATCACACACACTAAATATGGCAGGTACAATAATCACTATTGTAGACAAGCCCGCGGGGGACCTCGCCACAGCTCGGACTCGACTTTCGTCGTCACGGTTCTTAATCTGAACCAAAGAGTCCAAATCCGGCAAATCGTTTTTGAGAAAACTGTTTTGTTTGAAAGAAGTGCCAAACATGGACTGCTTTGCCAGATACAGAGTCGCCACCTAAATATTTTATTTTGGGAAATTTAGGAAACCCTGACTCGGTGCCAAAAGGCCACGTGTCCGTCATCACCAAAGTTGCCTCGGCTCGGGAACTTGGGTACGATTGGGGAAGGTCACTTCGTGAGCACCCCCGCTCGCCCGGTCATAGACCGGCCTCTACTAACCATGATATCAATTTTTGAAAACATTGTGAGTTCTTATTCCGGTTTATTAGCCTAGGTTACTATGTGATGCGCACAGCATACAAGTATAGACTGGATCGCTTGAATTGGAACAAAACATTTTGTGTTTTTGAAAGAGGTTTTTGCTACCCACAGGTAGGCTTGAAACATTTGATGATTTACTCCAATTCAGATAACCCAACCTTCACCCACAGGCATTCAAGCAGTTATATCATATAAGCACATAGCCTCATGGCAAGCATGCTATTCATGGCAATACTCACACGCATGCAAGGATGCTAAAGCATAAAGCTCACCGGGTACTCCAAGCCAAAATAGAAACTTATTAGAAATCATGCATGAATCCTAAGTATACAGGAATGCCTAATGCAACACATGCAAAATGCAACTATAGCAGGCTCGGCTATTCTAAGATGATATATGAAATGTTACAACTACCATATATTCAACTTGGAATTGAAAGTACGATGCAGTTAGTATGATGCGCCGAGCCCAGTGCATGCAATACAGATGAATGATGCAAACATGCTGTCATACTGTATGCTAATTTAAACATGCTCTAATCTAACCATCGTAAGCGGATAAATAAAAGGGAGAAAGACGTGGGGTTGGAAGACATACATCACACTCACCCACACTTATTACAGTTGTGCCCTCACTCGGAGGGTCCGAATAAATATACAGTCCAAATATTACAGTCCCCAAATAAAAGAATATTACAGTCCAAAAATATTACAAAATTCTAATTAATTAAAGAATTAACTAAGAAAACAAGTAAAACTGGCATACAAGCCAGGGACTGCCTTGCTTCTAGTGGATGATGCATGTCCGGATTGTCTTACGCGGAAATCCACCGGAATGCCCCAATTAGCCTCTGTTTACACCTGTTCTTGAAATGCGTGCCAAGCCCCAAAAGGTTGCTGATTCCTGGTTTTGCTGCAACAGAGAGCAGGAAAGGGGCATAGCAATGTATCTGCACAGATGTATGCATGTCTCGATCCTCGTGCCACCAATCACGCATACCGAGGCATGATGGCCGAGGAGTCGAAATGCACAACTCAATATAGGATGAATGCACATGAAACTACAGCTAAAACCTAACTCCATCATGGATAATCCGGAGTGTCGGTGACTAGGGAATTGAGACACATTCCGTCACTCGGAGTACGAAATGCACCTCGTTTCCCGTGCCCGGACTAACTCCTATTCCGGACATGATGCAATATGCATGATATGCATGAAATGCAACTAAGATACAATCCTAACATACTCAATGCTATGAAAATGAGATGCCTCGAAATGCGTGCACACGGGCACGCAAACCGAGAAAATGCACGAATGCAATGAAAATGATATGCCTCGAAATGCGTGCACACAGGCACGCAAACTGAGAAAATGGCAGAATGCTATGAAAATGAAATGCCTCGAAGTGCGTACACACGGGCACGCAAACCGAGGCGATGATATGTGTCTCGAAATGTGTGTACGCAGGCACGCAAACCGAGGTGATGATATGTGTCTCGAAATGCGTGCACGCGGGCACGCAAACCTAGGCGATGATATGATGCTATTAAAATGAGGTGCCTCGAAATGCGTGCACACGGGCACGCAAACCGAGGCAATGGTAAAATGTGATGAAATGACATGGAAATGACAAATGGGCTTATACTAACATGAGAGAGCCTCAGCCACACTCATATAGGATGCCTGCGGGTAAAAAAGGAGTGCCTTGAAATGCGTGCACACGGGCACGCAAACCGAGGCGGTGCAAAAGCGATGCGAATGACATGGAAAATGCAACATGGACTTATACTAACGTGAGAGAGCCTCAGCCACACTCACATAAGATGCCGATGGCAGAAAATGAAGTGCCTCGAAATTCGTGCACACGGGCACGCAAACCGAGGCAGTGAATACGCAATGCAAATGATATGGAAAATGACAAATGGACTTATACTAACATGAGAGAGCCTCAGCCGCACTCACATGAGATGCCGATGGCAGAAAATGAAGTGCCTCGAAATGCGTGCACACCGGCACGCAAACCGAGGCGGTGAATACGCAATGCAAATGATATGGAAAATGACAAATGGACTTATACTAACATGAGAGAGCCTCAGCCGCACTCACATGAGATGCCGATGGCAGAAAATGAAGTGCCTCGAAATGCGTGCACACGGGCACGCAAACCGAGGCGATGCTAAAATGTGATGAAATATGGCAAAGATGATATGCAAGCATACTAATGGAATTTCAGCACTAAAATATGGGGGAAAACAGTCCCGAAATGAAGCGAAATGACATGAAATGCAAGGAAATGTCCCGAAATGCAACATTAGGCACCCGAAATGGCCTATAGCTATGCCAAACATGTACAATATGGACATGCAATGCAAAGACAGAAGCTAGACAGTCCCAAAAGATGCACTTTCACAGTTATAAACATGGCCAAACAGCAAGTATAGGTAGGGGAAAAATAGCATGCAAGGATAGGGGCCAAAAGAGGGGTAATGAAGCAAGTGGTATAAGAAAAACTCAAACTGAAAAATTTCCTTCTACAACACTGAATATGGACCAAAAATATGAACATTTACAGTATATGGCAGACCTCAAATCAGTATAAAAATATGCCAAAAATGTGATGCAAGACAAGGCTCAAAAGGTGCTATAACATGAAGTATATAAAATAATCACCAAAAAGAAAAAAAGTGTGAATGAAACATGAATTATAGGCCAAAATAAGGCCACTTTTAGTTCGGACCAAGGGCCAAAAACAGAAGCAAAGAGGGCTATCAATTTATGCAAAAATGGGGCCAAATAGGGGATATAACTACAAGTGACACATGGAAGCACCAAACAATGTTGAGCCCTTCTCCAATGTTGAATAGGGGCTCAAAATAAGCCTTATATCAGTTTATAACATGCTCAAAAACAGATTGCTCATGGGCCAAAAATAGCATGCAAAACTATGACATACAAGAGGATCATTGAAGCAAGTATATTATGGAGGGCTCAAACAGGGTTGAGCCCTTAATGAGAAGTGAAGATGAGCTCAAAATATGGCCCTTTTCAGTTAGGGCCGGAGCTTGAAACCAAAAAGAAGTGGGACTTAGAAATAGATCAAGAAAAAAGGGTCAAAAGGGTAAAAGTGTTACTTACCCTTGAAGATTCAAACTTTTGTTGCTTCTTGGATGGATTTGCAGCTTCTTTAGCCTTCAAGAATCCTTCCTTGTTTCTGGAAATGAGATGGTGGTGGTAGAGCTTGGTGGTGTAGAAGGAATAATGGTTAGGGACTTAGGGTTTTTTCAAGAGTTGAGAAGGAAGAAGATGGAGTTGGCTATGGAAGCTTGAAGGAGAGTTTTTCTAACCCTTGTAAGTGAGGCCAACAGCTGGTTAAAAGGGTTCAAAAGGGGGTGTAAAGGTGGGGGAGAAGGAGAGCAAAACTCCCCCACAAAATATCCCCCGGATACAGAAAATATCTGGGGGATATTGCCCCACAGCTGTAAAGTGCACAGTGCGAGGAACACGGCCGGCCTCTCACTTTTGCTGGAGGTGGCCGGCCGGCCACACCCCCTAGCCGGCCGGCTAGGAGTCAAAAGGGTCAATGCGATTTTCTGGCCGGCCAGCTACTGGAGAGGTACCCCTATGTGTGTATAACACAACCATGTGGTTAAAAAACCGAGAAAGTGGGTCCAAGGGGTTCAACATTGGCTCGGAAATAGGGGGTCAAAAGGGTCAAGTTGAATTACTGGCCGGCCATGAACTTTTAGTGGCCTCCCAGGTGTGTACATCACAGATATGTGGTTCAAAGTTCAAGAAAAGGGGTCCAAGGGGTTCAACATTAGCCTGGAAGAAAGGGGTCAAAAGGGTCAGGTGACCTTAATGGCCGGCCACCAACTTTTAGGGGCCTCCCAGGTGTGTAGATCACAGATATGTGGTTGAAAGTTGGCAACACTAACCCTAGGGTGTTCAACATTAGCCCGGAAGTTGGAAAAACGGGCGCCGGGAGGCTCCGGAGGAGAGATAACTGGTTGCTGCAACAATTGCTGGCCTCCCACCCTTTAGTGACCTTCCCTGTGATAAAACAGAGGTACCTGCCAAAAATGAACGAAAACCGTTGCAAAACGAATGTTCGGGAGCCAAAACACGCAGTTCGGGATCCCGAAAATGGGCTGTTAAACACCGAAAGTGGCGTTCGGCCACGAAGTGGGTTTCTCAGCCCCCAGTGTCCCTCAACAGGGAGCAAATAGGAAGTATGCCAAAAATCAGAGCAATAGGAGATGGTTAAGCGGTCCCGAACCGAGGCACACGGCCTGACGGTCCCGAAAACCGGGAACCGGACTCCGAAATGGGCAAAATGACCTACGACCACCAAATGTAGCCTACGGACATTGAGAGATGGTCTACGGGACCTCTCCCTTCCCTCAGGAAAAGAAACAGAGAAAACCGGGTCTGGTTCGCAAACCGAGACAAGGCACAGAAGAGGGTTCGGAAGTCCGGAGGCAGGGCTCACGGCCGCGACTCTGAAACTTCTGAACAAGCACATTATGCAACATCACCAAGCGCTCAATCGGTGACGTCTGAGTCTTAAGGTCGGTCAAAAATGGGGTGTCTACAGTTGTCCCTCTTTGACAGAACTCGGAAGTCACAAGTGACGGGAGTGAATGTCAAAGCCCAGAGACGACCCATTTTTGACAAGGCCGAAGACTTAGACAAACATACAAGGTAAACAGAGATGTGCCCGCAGGCAGGGGGCAAAATGCAAATGATATGCAAGAAGCCGAAGGTAACCCAATGATCGTGCAAATGCAGCAAGCTGTAATGAAGCAAGTATTCGCAAATAGATGCAACAGTTTTAAGCAAGAATGCAAAGCAACAACTACACTTCATGCAGTTAAGGATGCGGAGGACTATTCATGAAGCAACAACTATATATATACACTAGCAACCCTCCTCAAACTCAAGGTGCATAGACGTCAACTAACATGAGTTTGGAAACTAAGTCACTAAAACGACCAAGGGGATGAGCCTTGGTGAAGATATCAACATGTTGATTAGTAGAGGGAATAGAATAGAGATGGACTGTGCCACGAACAACATGCTGGCGCATAAAATGACAGTCGATCTCAATATGTTTAGTGCGATCGTGAAAAACATCATTATGAGCAATTTGAATGGCACTTTGGTTGTCATAGTGGAGAGAGGTAGCATCAATAGAAGCGACACCCATATCAGCAAAAGGCCATCAGAGCCATAGAAGTTCCTCGGTAGTATCTGCAATAGCTTGATATTCAGCCTCAGTACTAGAGCTAGCAGTGAGAGTATATTTCTTGCTACACCAAGAAATAAGTGAATCCCCTAGGAAGAAGCAAAAGCCAGTAGTGGAGCGACAATCAATGGGATCCCCAGCCCAATCAGCATCAGAATAAGCATGAAGCTTGAGAGAAGATAGAGAGGAATAGTGAAGACCATGGAATAAGGTGCCCTTGAGATAGCGAAAAATGCGAAGCATGGCACCATAATAAGGTGTGTGAGGAGTCAACATATATACTAACTGACAATGTGGATAGCATATGAAAGATTAGAACGAGTAACTGTAAGGTATATAAGACTGCCTACCAACTGCTGGTAGACGGTAGCATCAGGAAGAAGAGTGCCATCAAGAAGAGTAAGATGAGTGTGAGGATCAATTAGAGTAGAAATAGTTTTACAACTAATAAGTGTAGCTCAAGTGAGAAGATCAGAAGCATATTTGGCCTGAGAGAGAAAATAGCCAGATGAGTCATGAGAGATTTCAACACCCAAGAAATAATTGAGAGTACCAAGATCCTTCATCTCAAAGTGGCGGCTAAGAAACTGTTTGAGGTGAAGAATACCAACCTCATCATCTCCGGTGATAATCATATCATCCACATAAGGAAGAAAGAGAGTGGTGCCTTGAGCAGTGGTGCAAATAAATAAAGCAGAGTCATAGAAGCTAGAAGTGAAGCCAAAGTCATGTATAGTAGCACTGAACTTAGAAAACCAAGCATGAGGAGCTTACTTGAGTCCATATAAGGCTCGTTGCAGTTTGCAGACTTTATGGGCCGAAACAGTGGACCCAGGAGGGGGTTGCATATAGACTTCCTCAAGAAGATCACCATTGAAGAAGGCATTTTTCACATCCATCTGAAAAAGGCCCCAATTACGAGTAGCAGCAATAGCAATCAAGCTATGAACAAAAGTGAGACGAGCAACAGGGGCAAAAGTCTCCTCATAATCAATACCAAATTCTTAAGTGAAACCCCGGGCAACCAAACGAGCTTTGTAGCGCTCAATAGATCCATCAAAATGAGTCTTGATTTTATAGACCCATTTACACCCGATCGCAGTCTTACTAGGGGAAAGATCAACAAAATTCCAAGTATGAGTTTTGTCTAATGCTTGTAATTCATCAGTCATAGCTTGATGCCAAAGAGGATTAGAACAGGCCTCACGATAAAAGGAAGTCTCATAAGTAGAAAAGGCAATAAAACCAACAATATAATCATGAAGACGAACATTAGGTTGTGTTACCCTTTATGGATGACCGGAAGAAGAGGGCTAAATATAAGAGGGTAAAGACTCATGATGAGGCGAGGGAGCCAAAAAGACATCATGAGGACCATCAGGGAGAACAGGCTCGACGAGATCAGGCGTAAGGAATGGCATGTCTGTAGAAGGAAAACCTGCATCAAAATTATCAAGAAATAAATCTATAGAGGGATCAGCAAAGTGGAGAGTGAAAGTTGGAGAAGATAAGTGAAAGGAAGAAAGAGAGGCAAACATTTTATGTTCCTAAAAGACTACGTGGCGAGAGATACGAAGACCCTTAGAAATGGGATCCCAACACCGATAACCTTTATGTTCAATGCCATATCCAAGAAAACAATACAGACGAGAACAAGATTCTAGTTTGGTGTGTTCATGAGGTTAGAGAAGAACAAAACATGCAGACCTAAAGACCCGAAAAGCAGTGTAAGAGGGAGATGTACCATATAATCACTCGTAGGGTGTGTGATTATGAAGGACTGAGGTTGGAACATAATTGATAGTGTAAATAGTAGTAAGGGCAGCTTCTCCCTAAAAGTTTTCAGGACAAGATGAGGAAATGAGAAGAGCTCAAGTAATATCAAGAATATGCTGATGTTTTTGTTCAGCATGTCCATTTTGCTAGGACATGCCAGCTCAAGAACGATGAGGCTGAGTACCATGACTCTGAAGAAAAAATAAAAATTCAGAATCCCTGTATTCCATAGCATTATCAGAATGGAAGATTTTTATACTTTTGGAAAATTGGGTTTGAACCATTTTGGCAAAATTGTAATAAAGTTGTTTGAGTTCAAAACGATTTTTCATAAGAAATATCCAAGTATAATAAGAAAAATCATCAACAAAAATAACAAAATAGCATGCTCCCCCCATGGTGGGTGCAGGAGATGGGCCTCAAATATCAGAATGTATAAGATTAAAAGGAGCACAAGAAACAGAAGTACTTTTGTTAAAGGAAAAAGCTGGTTGTTTGGCAAGTTGACAAGAAAAACAATCCAAATTATCTGAAGAGACATGACTTAACTGACCACTAGAAATGAAAGATTTCAATCGCCTAACAGAAATATGACTTAACTGACAACACCAAAGATGGAAAGGTAATAATGTAGAGACAAAGGAAGTGGTTATAGAAGCAGCCAACGGAGTGAAGACTGGAACATGAAGATGAATAAGCTCATAGAGACGTCCATGCTTACGGCCGATCCCAAGGGTCTGTCTTGTTCGAGGGTCCTACACTAAACAACCATTAGCAGAAAAAGTGACAATTAGACCATGTTCACATAATTGACTAATGGAAATAAGGTTTAAAGTGAGAGCATGAATATGATAGACATGTGATAAGGACAGGTAAG
This sequence comes from Camellia sinensis, assembly GCF_055761805.1. Taxonomy (NCBI): domain Eukaryota; kingdom Viridiplantae; phylum Streptophyta; class Magnoliopsida; order Ericales; family Theaceae; genus Camellia; species Camellia sinensis. The sequence continues at coordinate 132,665,365 of NC_138975.1, forward strand.
ATGTAGAGACATAACCAATATGACTCACAAGCATAAGAGAACCAACAATAGTATGTATGGAAGGAATATAAATAGAAGAAAATGTGGAAGAAAAAATAGTAGAGTCAGAAGTCATATGGTTACAACATGCAGAATCAAAGTACTAGGAAAATGTACCTGAGCTGACAGACAAAGTAGTAGAAGGACGAGTAATAGAAGTGGAGAGAAACTGTTTAAGTAGAGTTTCAACATCTGTCTGAGAGAAGACCAGGGTGGAATGATCCAAAGGGTCAACAGAGGAGAAGTCCTCAAAAGCAGCAATAGTAGTGCGATGCACAGGCATAGACCGAGACTGATTCCAAGAATGGTGAGAATGTTCCCGCAAGTGAGATCCACGAGAGGATGGTCCAGTAGAGGATGCACGTGATGGATTTTGAAAACAATCTTGCTGGAGATGGCCGGGGCAGTTTTGTTACAGTAGCAGCAAGACCGGATTGAATAATGAACCAGAAGATGAGCAAAGGGAAGCCCGTGATTCTGACAATAACTACACTGAGGAGTTTGTAGGAGAGAAGAGGAACTCCGTATTTGAGGAGTGGCTAGAACGGAGTCCGTATATGGAGTAGAGGAAGGACTAAGACCAGTTTCCTTAGATAGAAGCTCAGATATAGCTTTCTCAAAAGAAGGCAAGGGAGTGCGATGTATGAGAGATGCACGTACATGCTCAAAATGAGGGGTGAGAGTCATGAGAAACTGAACCAACCGCTGCTGATTGCAATACTCAATAAATAAAGCAGCATCTTTAGAATGTGGCCAGGTAGGTTTAGAAAGAGCAAGTTGATCCTAGACAGAATATATTTGAGACAAAAAAATCATTAATAGACTGACCAGGCTCCTATCGCATACGATGAAGGTGACTTTGAAGCTGATACTGATGTGCAAGTCCAGTAGTTTGATACCGTTCTTTGAGAAAGTCCAAAATATCTTTAGCAGGGTAACAACTGAGTCAAGTTGAAAGCGATCGAGCTAAAGACTGATACATGTGACAGAGGTATTGCGGAACCAAGTGACGATCTGATAATTTTTGTTGTCCTAGTCTTCCAAACGATCGGCAAAATTGGCTACAGTTTCCTCAGCCCCATTTGTAGGTTTAGGCACATCCCCAGTAACAATGCGCCATAATTTTCAACCTTTGAGAAATCCAGACGTGGCTTGGGCCCAGAGAACATAATTAGATCCATCAAGAATTACAGAAATAGGATGAGCAGAATCAGATCGATCCATGATAGTGTGGAATTCTATGAAAATAATAAAATAAAATAAAAACAACACTCAGTGGAAAAATTGACAAAAATAGAGTGTACCAATGAGTTGTGAAGGTTGAAAATAGGTGGAAAGGTGACTAAACCAACCAAAACACAGCCCAAAAATGAGTGAAAATAGCCCAAAACAAGAAGTGGGCCAAACTAGGGCTGGCGTCAGTAGCTGAGGGCAGGTTGACATCAGTAGAAGGGGTAGTGTACATTAACAAAGTGCGGCGCACGATAGTGGGCAGAGGCATGACGCACTGTAGTACGGGTGCGCAGCGTAGGTTAGTAAGAGGATGGCGACAGTCAGCTCAGTCGGCTTGGCGTGGAGCAGCCACTAAGGGCTGACGTCAACGATCACAGAAACGCGTGTAGAGGCACGTTGGCGAGTGGCAACAGAATGCAGTAACGAGCAGTGACAGAGGCCGCGCGTGAGGATGCTTGAGAGGCCCTTTAACGATGGGTGTGGTGGTGTTGAAATCGTGAGGAGATTTTGAGCAAGATGATGGTATGGTTGGAGGAAAAATATTGAACGGGATAGCCTGACAATGTGTAATTAGTACCCAAAATGAAGAACAAGAAATAACATGATGTATTCTGGTGATGAACAAAAGAAAAGAGTGAAGAAAAAATTTATTGCTCTAATACAATGATGAAATAATGTAGAGAGAAAAGTAAAACTCTGTATGTGTTATTGTATTGAATCAAGTACAATGACTCCTATATTTATAGGAGGAGAGAATGTACACTAAGTAGGAATATGTATCACTAAGTAGGAATGTGTATCACTCAGTAGGAAGGTGTATCAATTACACACACTAAATATGGCAGGTACAATATATACATACACTAACAGTTTGGTTATAATTTTCAAAATTTATTCTTAGATGGGTTTTCATTTGTCTTTATTGAAGTTTATTTATATTTTTGTAATTTATTTTTACTTTTTAGATATAATAAGGTTAGATGCATCTAAAAAGTAAAAAATTTTAAATAACATATAAAAATAAATCACTAAAAATAAATGAAAACCCAAATGAAAATGTACACAGATTTTCATTTGAATTTTTGTTTGTTATTAGTGATTTTTTAAACATATTTTAGTAAATTTGTTTACTTTTTAGATGTATTTTGATTAAGTATATCTAAAAAATACAAAAAAGAATTAATTAAAATATTAAAAATAAACGAGAATTCATCAAAATATATTAAGGTTAGATGCATCTAAAAAGTAAAAAAGTTTAAATAACATATGCAAAAAAAATCACTAAAAATAAATGAAAACCCAAATAAAAATGTACACAGGTTTTTATTTGAATTTTTGTTTGTTATTAGTGATTTTTTAAAATATTTTAGTTAATTTGTTTTACTTTTTAGATGTATTTTGATTAAGTATATCTAAAAATTACAAAAAAAAAAATAATTAATTAAAATATTAAAAATAAACAAGAATTCATCGAAAAATAATTTTTGAAAAATCAAACCAAGTAGGAACTTGCTTTTTTCCTACTTTTTAAGTTATTTCTGTCAATTAAATTATAAGTAAAAATTATATCAAACAGTCTGATACAACTATCAAATTAAAATAAATTATAAATAATTTATATAAGCAGCTCAAATAATTCAAAGGGATTGCAACAAGGTAGCACTTGCTTTAGCTCGCTTGGTTGGGTTTGGTTGGGGGATTTGGAAAGAAATTTGAAAAAAGAAAGAGAAAATAGGTGTGCAATTAAGTGAAATGTAAGTATATTTTATTCATATTTTACCTTCATTTTCTATTTTTCTTTCCAAATCTTTTTTCAAATCTCTAACCAAGTGCAGCGTAAATTGAAGAAGTCCGTTTGGAAGTTTATTCTCTTATTGCTTCTGATATTTGATAGCCTTGATTATGGGCTTTAAACATCTACAAAAAAATAATCCCATTGTCTCATTGATAAAAATAAAAAATTGTTTATACATAAAATTTATATAAAAAAACTCGATCAACATGATGTAAGAATATCATTCTTATAAATAAACTCATTTTTATGAGTATTTTATTTTAAAATAAAAAATTTATATTAAATCACATCATTCTTTATAAACTTTTTATTGATATATTGTTATTCTGAATAAAATTCTAAATTTCAATCACTTTGTTTAGTTTCAATTTTCAGAATTTACTTTTTAAAAAATTTTACTTTTTTTTCTATATTTTTTTATTTCACTGAATTTTTTAAATATTTTAAGTAATTTTTTTTTAAGTTTTAGAGACACCTAATATAAATACACTTAAAAAAATATAATATCCGTGAAATTTTTTTAAAAAAATTCACTAAATATCAAAAATACAATATATATATATATATATATGAAAATTTAGTACATTTTTTATATTTTGTATATTTATTAATTTTTTAAAACATTTTTTCACAAATATTTTACTATTTAGATATAACTAAGTAAGGTACATCTAAAAAAGTTAAAAATTGCATAAAATTTTAAAAATATTCACTAAAAATTTAAAAAAAAACATTAAAAATAAAAAAAATTAATTTCTAAAAAAATAAATTCAAAAAAATAAAACTAAACCTACTGAATAATATTTTGATAGGCCATTGCTCACCTTTTTTGGGGGTACTTAAAGTTGATGGTTCATTGCTTACCACCTCTATAGTCAAATGTGAGGATCATGCACATTTTTTAAAAGCATTTGGTACAGTGGAGTGAGTAGGTTAGAATGGCAATTCTAATTTTGTATTTACTTTCTCGTATTTGATATATTTTATTTAAATGTAAATAATTATTCCATTAAAATAATTATTTCAATAAAATATTAGAATGTCTATTCTTTCCTTCAATATAAGGAATAGTCATTCCATTCTCACTACAAGAAATTATACTTTTGGCGGCCAAAATTTTTGTTGCCAAAGGTTGTTTTTTAGTCGGCGAAAGTCAATGGTGACTAAAGTTATTCGTCGCCCCATTGGTCGCCAAAACCTAGTCGGCAATAGTCAACAGCGGCTAAATTTATGTTGGTCGCTAATTATCTTATATTTGGCTACTAAAATAGACTTAGTCGCCAAAACCAAACATGACGTTTTGGCGACCAAATATTTAGTCGTCAAAAGTAATTAAATCAAAATGAAATTCTCTTTCAGCAACTAAAATATTTAGTCGCTAAAACATTGTAGTCGCTAATAATCTTATCTTTGGCTACTAAAACTGACTTAGTTGCCAAACATAGCGTTTTGGCGACCAAATATTTAGTTATCAAAAGTAATTAAATCAAAATGAAATTCTCTTCAGCGACTACAATATTTAGTCGCTAAAACATTTTAGGCGCTAATAATCTTATCTTTGGCTACTAAATTGGACTTCGTCGCTAAACATAACATTTTGGCGACCAAATATTTAGTCGTCAAAAGTAATTAAATCAAAATGAAATTCTCTTTCAGAGACTGAAATATTTAGTCGCTAATAATAATACATTTACCAACTAACAATTTTAGTCACTAATAATAATACATTTAGCAACCAAAATATTTAGTCGCTGTTAGTTTTCACGACGAAACATTTTAGTTGCCAAATGATTAGATATTTTCATTTCATGGTAATTTACGACCAAATATTTTAGTCGCCAAAGGATGCCATGTTCTTTCATGACTAAAATCTTTAGTCGGCAAAAGTTTCTTCCCTCATCTTGATTTATTTTAGCTACTAACTATTTGGTCGCCAAAAGTCTTTTGTTTCTTTTTACTACTAAATATTTAGTCATGAAAAACCTTTGCTTGCATTTTTGGCTATCAAAATATTTAGTCGCCAAAAAAATTATAATTTTTTTTAATTAATTTCTCAACCACCTGTATTTATTCCATTATCAATACAATCTGTACCCTGTATATAAATAAAATTATCCATATACTGATAAAATTAGCAACTATTCCACAACATGCACACATTCTACTTTCAACTATCAAAAACATTCATATTTAACATCAAATTAATATTTCCAATAGAAATTCCATACAAACCAAGTATAATCCAATCTCAAAAATATAATTCCATACATAACATAGGATTAAACAAAATTAATATCCAATTGTTAATCTGTACCACCAAAAACTAATTTGTACCACGTCAAAAGGTAATCTATACCATGCCAATAAAGTAATCTGTACCACATAAAAAATTAATCTGTACCACGTCAAATTCAGTTTGTTGTACCACGCCATAAAATTAATATGTACGAATAGTACTAATTTGTAGACTAAAAACAATGTCTTTCTTACTTCTCAAAAAAAGTCATACACTACAATTCCACACCCAAAACCATCTGTACAAATAAAATTAATCATTAGTATTGACCACATTTTGGCATATTTAAAATTATTAAAAAATATGACAATAAAACTCGAATATAATTAATACTAGCGTATGCCCGTACATGAAGGTACGGTATAATTCATAACCCATATCTAGATTAATTAGTGGGTGAAACTCTGTTGACCTCTATTACCCCTGCAAAGTTTCCAAATCCGAAAACCCAATATCTAGCTTTTAGAAAATATAAGATTATTTCATCTAGTTCTCAAATACAGTGGAAAGAAACAAATAATTAGAAATTCATAATACATGGATTATTAGTCAAGCTATCAGTGTCATGTGCAAATTCAAACTTCTAGGAACACTCTATTCTCTCAACAGCCATAAACATTAAGTCATAAATAGATTGTCAATGAAAAACTCAGAATCAGGATTGGGTAAGAACAACTTACTTAGTAAACAGATCAACTACCAAGCAAATTATCTAACTTTTTAACACTCGCATAACAACCACGAAAATAGCCTCTCTCTCTCTCTCTCTCTCTCTCTCTCTCTCTCTCTCTCTCTCTCTCTCTCTCTCTCTCTCTTTACCTTAGGAAAATGGTCAACAGTCTAATCCCAAAACTTCATAGTAAAACAATCAAAAACTACATAGCCCAGCTTGGTATAAAATGAAGGGATTTTAAGTTGGAATTTTATAAAAAACAAAATATAGGAAGATTAGTTATTCAAAGTAGATGATAACTTTAAAGTGGTGGATTGAATAGAGGTATGTTTCATGTATTTTGTTCAGGTTTTTGTACAAGTAAAATCTTTTATGGAAGAATTTCAAATAACTATTTTTACAAAGTTATTTGAAATCCATCATTACAAAGCTCTCAAATCCATTCTTCATATCTAAACCTAAAATATTACGTTCGCTTCAAAGGTTATACTCTTCAAATTATTTATATCAAATCTATTCATTTCAAATCCATAAATCCAAAGGGAGCCTAATGTCATGAATTTTGACAACAACAATATCATTTTAAGCATAAGTGAACCAACAATATTCCATTATCCAATGAGTAACAAGCAATTCTTAATGATTCTTGACTGTGCAGTTGGGTTGGATTTACGGGTCTATTACAGAGGATATCCTAACAGGTTTGAAGCTGCATTGTCATGGTTGGAGGTCCATATATTGTATGCTAAAGAGGCCTGCATTTAAAGGGTATTGCATATATCAACACAACTGTCTACCCCTTCACCTCCATACCTCTACTTGCCTACTGTACGCTTCCAGCCATCTGGTTGCTCACAGACAAGTTCATTATGCCAGAGGTAATCAAGTGATATAACCCTCGTCCTTCTGTCCAACTAGTACACATTAGCTGGGGAATGTGTTGACCAGTGTTACTAGGAAACACTAATACCCTAGCAATTTACGATTTGGAACACAGTTCCGAACCGTGGTACACTTTTAGCTATCCAAAGCAATCGTAGAAATTTTTTCTAATATAAATATTAAAAGCTACATGGTACACTTTTAGAATATTAGCAATACTTGAGTGGAACATCTCTTGGCCCTCAGAGGCTGTTCTTTGAGTGCACTTTAAATTGCAAAGCATTTGTTGGACTAGTAGACATTTGATTGGTGAAACACATATTTGAGTCTGTAAAGTCTCTTCTTTCCACAAGCAAGACCACGCATTATCTAGATTGTAAAGCTACGCAACTTGAAATGCACACCATTTTATTCGAAAATCTGATACGGAATTGCGAAATCAATGGTTTCTCAAAGAACCCATTTGAAGATAAGGAAAGAAGAGACAGAAAACATATCAATACAATTGATCCCAACATTCATCACATACTCACATCTCTTTTTCTCTATATTTCTAGAATTTGAAAAAAAATTCTAAACTTTCTTAGAAGAAAAATGAACAAGAAGAGGTGAATGAATGGTTTTCAAATTAATACCTATATTTACACCACTCTCCTTCTAGAGAGAGAGAGAGAGAGAGAAAAAAGATGAATGGTGGAGGATTTGTGGATGAGAATTGGAGAGGTAATGTGTTGGTGACAGTAAAAGGGAAGGCAAAACAATCCACTTTTAATACTTTTTTCTCACATTTTCAAGCTTGAGGGGTCATCCGGGGGGTTGACCGGGAGGTCGACCTCCGAGTGTAAAATCTTCACAAAATTTTGCTTGAGGTGGTCATCTGGAAGGACATCCGAGGGAGACATCCAGTGGTGAATATACAACGGTAATGAACAATGTTTTGCTGAAAGGCATACAACATCCTCAGTTGGACGAAAAGTTTGGGTCATTCTCAATTTCATATCATTTTGATGAAACCGTTAGAGACAAAAAAGCTGTCATTTTTCACCAAATTCAAATTTGGTAATGAATCTGGTGAATTATTGGAGATGGTCTAAAATAGCATATTAAAATAGCCAACTTTCCAAACGAGGCCATAATACACCAACTTTTGTTTTGAAATTAAAAAATGGAAATTCGAATATACATCCGTTGAAAAAGAGTGTACCATATACACTCTTAGGCCCCGTTTGACAACCTTTAGTTTTAGTCAAAAAGTCACTATAATTTGTCACGTCACTCTCTTTACTTTTCTGCACATCTTTTCGTAAAAAATCAAAAAATTACTAAAATAGCCTATTCTTAAACAAAGCCTTAGTTATATTATTTTCTTGTTTAGTTATAATCAAATTTTTTTTTCTTTAGTTATGACATTATTTTAGTTATGACTCATGAGATCTTTAATTATACTTCATGTTATGTTTAATTATAACATTTTTTTTTAATTATGACTCAAAAGATATAAAATTATGTTATTGTGGGGAAGTGGTTTTAGGAAATACTCTTCTGATCCTGGGGGACGCTCGTGATCCACCGATAGTCACCTGAAAGAAAGTAAACACTCTGATCGGGGGGGCCCGAATTAGCCCTCCGACGGACAAGTCAGACTCTCGTTCTAGATTACTTATATTCTAAGTTAAACACCACAATTATCTCATACCTTTCTCAGTCTGCTATTCCTTTATTTGTACTCGTTCCATGGGCCTCAGGGCCAGGTCCACTTTTCGCTCATTATGTTCATATTTACTCGGCTCCATAGCTCAGTACCTATTCGGCCCATCTACCATTTATATTCGGCATCCTAATGGTTCTGGATAGAGCCGGGCAATACATGTCTGTTAAAGTATGCCTCCTTTAAAATCCGGCTCCCACAATTGCCCCCTAAACACCCTTATAGCATCAGTTAGTCGGCGTGTTTGGTTCCTGATTTGGGAAAATAGAAATTCAGTGGTTAATCCTCTCCCTGGTGCATGTCAGGATGCGTACATGCTTTTCGGTCACTGTAACGCCTTCCCGCCTCATTCGTGCTTCTCTCACATTTATTATGATTTGAAGTTTAAGTCCCTTCGAACACATACTTTTTTGAATATTTGAACTTTCTGGACCACCTATCGGTATTTCTTCTCCGACGTATTTTCTGCATCTCCTCTCCGTCTTCTTCTTGTTCCCTTTGCCTCTCGTAAGTCTTCTTCTCTTTTCTTTGCAATCCCACTTTCCATATTTATTTTTTGCTTTAGAATATCCTTGAGTTCTCTCTAGAATGGCTAAGCATTTGAAAGACCTCCTCTCTAAGGGTCAAATTTCTGGGTTCTGAAAACATTTCTCTATTCCTGATGATGTTCATCTATCTCTAGTAACGGAGAGTTCCCTGGATATGGAGAGGGATGACCCAAATACAATCGTGTTCCCTCTCTTGTCCATTGCGGAGGGTGGCGTTCGCTTTCCCCTACATCCATTTCTTAGCGCCATCCTCCGCCACTGGGATCTGATTCCCTCACAGCTCAATGTGAATTCCTTTCGAATCGTAATGGGAATTGTTGAATTAAACCGGCGCCTCAGGATCAACCTGGGCATTCCTGCGATTCGGCATTGCTACGCTTTAGCCAAATCCTCCGGTCGGCACGAGCGTTACTTTCTCAGGGCCAGGGACACCGACCATCACTTGGTAACCATGCTTGCCAGCTCTGGCAAACGAGTTGACGATGTAATGGTCAATGTTCGGGGTAACTGGGAATTCGGCGAAGGCGAAGATCACCTAGACCCTATTCCCAGACGATGGGGTGAACCATGTTGCCATGTGATTCCTTGTTTGTTGAACTTTCTTTTATTCGGCTTCTTCTCCAAATATAATCCTTCATTTTTGCAGGCAATAAATTGAAGAGGGTTCTGACCTCGGCTGACGATGCAATACTTTCAGACATTAAGACTGTGCTAAAGTATTTTGGCCGTCCAAACGTACAGAAATAAGGCAGAGCCGCCCATATTCTTCTGAGGTACGAGCCTACCTATACTACGTTCTCGGCCGCAGATAATATTCCAATCCCAATCGGTGAACAACACCATACGGCTCTTATCTTCCCCAGCTTCAAGTCCCTGAGACAGATTGGTCTCGAGACTCCCGATTTGAAGCAAGACTTAGAGCCGGAAGTCGAAGTGGTCGCCAAATCAACTAGGGAGTTCATTACCGAGGCCGAAGAGGTCGACGAAGCTCTGAAATCAGCATTTGAAACTGCCGATCTTAACCAACCTAACTCACCGTCCATTTCGAGTCGGGTAAAGTTTTCTTTTGGAGACATTTTTATGGATTTGGGAGACCTGCCCAGCGATTTTTCTGAAGGCATGGCTGGGAAAAATCTCACGCAGATGGCGAGAAAGAGAAATGCCGAGTGAATGGCCGCTCGAAAGAAGGCAGAGGCCGCTCGTTCTGAGCCTGCCCTGGTTAAATCTTTATAACCCGTTACTGCGGAAGAAATAGCTCAAATCATTTTGGATGAGACAGAGAGGGAGGCCGAACAACAGGTCACGAAAGAACGACTGGTTCGTAAAGAGCGGGGCAAAAAACGTAATGCCAAGGGAGACGCAGGCTTGGAAGATAGTCTTGTTGGCAAAAGGCCTCGTTTAGAGGAATCCGACATGGTTGTTCCTTTTGTTGTTCAACCAAAGATCAAAAACATGCCAATCTCTAATGACGCATCCATCATAAAGGATCCGGTCGTAGCGTTGAGCTTGGCCACCTCTGTTTCACTGCCGGCTGATAAGGCCACCTTTCAAGAAGAGCCAGATTTAGAGCTTATAGCGTTCGCTGCCCAGTCTGCCCTTCTGGTATGTATACGATATTCTCTTTTCTGCTCGTTTGATTTGGTTTGCACACTATATTGCTTGATGTGATGATCCCGATTTGTTTTGCAGACGCCTGGAAGGATAGCCGAACTAGGCCGCCAGTAGCATGATGCTGCCGAAAGAATTGGCCGCTTAAAGTCTGAAGTTGAAGGTGAAAGGAGCAGGGCCGAGGTCGAGGCAATGAGGGCCGTTATGGAAAATGCGCGAGCCGAAGCAGAAATGGAAAGGGCTCAGATTACTGACCAGCTCAAATCCGAAGCCGAGGATAGGGCGAACGCGAGCGAGGAATCGCTCGAGTTAGCCAAGGAGGCGCTTACCAAGGCAGAGGCTGAGTTAAAAGAGTTGAAGGCGGCCAAGGAAAAACCCGAATCCGAAGTTTCTACGACGCTTGAGGCTGGGAAGAGCGCCGCCTTCAAGGAATACGTAGATGAAGTCCCCAAATTCGAAAATCGGGGATTCAAACATAGGTGGCTCAAAGCCTTGCTGGCGTTGGAGCTACACCGGCCGTGCCAATTCCATACGAGCAAGTGGACATTAAGCCACTTGGATCTGATCCCGAGGATTGATCTGGGAGACATTCTAGTTTTATTAAGTATATTCAATGTACATTTTTTGGTTTTTCATATGTAAAATGCGTCCAGTTTATGAATAAAAATTTTATATGCTCTCAAGTTATTTTTCGTATTGTCTGTTATATGAGTGTATAGTTAGGAGAGTCGGTAGTTAGAACAAAATGTCAAGCATGCGTGAGACGGCAGACTAAACGACCAATTAAAATTAGGGATCTGATTTAGTCAAAAACAAAATGAATTCAAGACTAGTGCTCAGATAAATAGATTCGTGGACCGGCTAGGGCGCTCGAGCCATATAGATTGATGAATCTGTCCTTGCCCCAACTGGTTCACGAATGTAGAACGCCGAATAAAACATAATAAATTTTGCACGCAAGAATCGATTCGTGGAACAGCTATGGCGCTCGAGCCGTATAGATTGATGAATTTGTCCTTGCCCCAACTGGTTCACGAACGTAGAACGCCGAATAAAACGTAAATTTTGCACGTAAAAATCGATTCGTGGAACGACTGTGGCACTCGAGCCGTATAGGTTGATGAATCTGCCCTTGCCCCAGCTGGTTCACGAACGTAGAACGCCGAATAAAACGTAATAAATTTTGCACGTAAGAATCGATTCGTGGAATGGCTGGAGCACTCGAGCCGTATATATTGATTTGATTTAGTCAGAAACAAAATGAATTCAAGACTAGTGCTCAGATAAATCAATTCGTGGAATGGCTGGGGCACACGAGCCGTATAGATTGATGAATCTGCCCTTGTCCCAGATGGTTTATGAACCGAGAACGCCGTATATCAACGGTTGATGGGGCGATTGAGGCTTGGTTTAGTTGGCGATTGGAGGGATTGGGACTGGTACAGGACGGTACAGGATGGGCTATTGACGCTTCATTATTAATGAGGTAGCCTCGGAGATGCTGCTCTTGTAGGGAATAAATGGGCGTGTACTTCGTGAACAAGGGTCCTATTTACGTGCTAAATGAGCATCTTAGTCCCGCTCTTTGAGGAAGATGAAACAAGTGCAAATGTCAAATAAGCTTTTCTTCAACAGCAGAGGTCAAGCGAAGATGCTAGCTGAGCTGGGAGGTGCCATGTATCGAAGTGGTGAACCGTCACGCACGGACAGTAGGACGTCGCAAGGTCGGGAGAGACACCAATCTCCTCGACGTCGAAGTAGATCGCCTAGGAGGGATAGTCAGCCACAGCATAAGTCTCTTCAATCTTATCCTGGAATGGAATTTGATGCAACTCCTCAGCCATTGAGTTTCGCCGTCATTGTGGGTAACAGACCGATGACAGAGGCGGATTCCATCATTCGAGACCCAAATGTGGCAGTCGAGTTTGCTCGACAGATTTTTTCGCCCGAAGTTCAACAGTCGATGGTAGGCCGTTCGGACTTTGAAGTGTTTCGTGAAGGCATTCACGAGGCAGTGAGAGGACTTTACACGACTTATGAGATCAGTATGCATCTCTGCGCCGCTCGTCGGGACATAGAACAGAGAGACAAACGCATCCGGAAGTTAGAAGCTCGCGCTGAAAAGGCCGAGCGCAAGCTAAGGAAAAACAAGCCTGCGTCACCCCAATCAGCCATCCTCTCCAACCCGGTTGTCGCAAAGAGGGTTACTCAAAGGCTAATTAGTGATGCGATCGCCGATCATAATACGGCGAGCATGTTTACAATCAAGACTGCGAGAAACGTGGCCTATGAAAAGGGCTTTCATGACGGCCAACTGGTCAAAATTCAGAAGACCAAAGAGAAGCTTGCCGAAGAAGTTTGTCGATGTGAGAATCGTGGCTTTAAGCACGGTTGGATCAGGGCATCTCAAGCCACGGAAGCTCTCCGGGCTTCGGGAATTGATTCGACGCTGCCACTCTACCAACGTAATCATTTTTCGTTTTCTGCTTTTGAAGTCGAGAAGAGTGAGGATGAGGACGACGCCGTATAAAAATACTATGTAATTGTGTAATTGTTGCCTGATTGAATAAAACGTCCTATTTTAAATGTTTCATTGTATAAACATTGTCTGGCTCAAGTAGTCATTTAATTCCGAACGGTTACGTGTCGGCTTGTCATGATCGATCTGCCGATTTGGCTCCGAATTCGGAGACTTGTATCGGTCGATGTGATGCGTCGATGAGGCTCCAAATTCAGAGGCTTAATTGGCCCAAACGTGCCATGCTCCAGGGGCTTCGAATCCGGAAACTGTCATCCCATCTTTAATTGCCATAATTAGTCCATTTTAACTCAAAAAAGCCAAAAATTAGTACATGGAATTGCTATGGCCATTTGTTGCATGGGGAAGACAAATGGAATTTTCTTCAACAGCAGAAGAGGGGCTCGAACCTTGGCTGAGCTTGACACTGCAATGAATCGCAGCAAGGAATCCACCCATGCGAGGAGTGGGGCATTCAAAGAACGGGAAGAACGTCGACCTCTAAGTCGTCGAAGCAGATCAACCCGAAGGACGGAAGAGGTCAACGTAGCGCTACAACCGTTGAATTTTACTATTTTCGTAGGGAATTCCTTTCTTGTCCTGGAGCTTGGCCTTGACATTGTCTATGGTGTCAAGGCTCTCGACCTTGAGGATGATTGTCGCGCCGGTGTGAACATTGTGGGTTCAAGCGCGATCAGATCGAAGAATTTCGAGCTACGGATGCTCTCTGGGCTGCAGCCGTCGATCCAGCACTGCCGCTGTACCTTCACGACCACTTCCCCTCTTTCGCCTTCGAAATTTAAGAAAGGTGAGGATGAAGGTGACACCGTATGAAAGTAGACTTTGTAATGCTCGAACGCAAATTGCGTTTTTGTAATTATTGTTTAATCAAATAAAATGTTTTATTTTAAAAGTTTGTGTTTCATTATGAATTTTTGTTAAGCATCTTATTTCGAGTGTTGGCACGTCTTGTTTCGTTTATGCCGTTGTGCCGACTTGAGTTACATTTCCCTGCTCTGTGCACTAAGGGCGCTCCGAATTCGGAATTTTATTCGGCTTTTGGAAGCTTTATTGACCCAACAGTGTTATGCGCCGAGGGCGCTCCGAATCCGAAGACTTTATTGGCCTAATGGCATTATGCGCCGAGGGCGCTCCGAATCCGGAGACTTTATTGGCCCAACGGCGTGACGCGCCAAGGGGGTTCTGAATCCGGAGGCTTTATCGGCCCAACGGCATGACGCGCCGAGGGGGCTCCGAAATCTGAGGCTTTATCGGCCCAACGGCGTCATGCGCCGAAGGGCTCCGAATCCGGAGGCTTTATCGGCTCAACGGCGTCATGCGCCAAGGGGGCTCTGAATTTGGAGGCTTTGCTTGGCCAATCATGATATCCATGAAGGGCACTTCGAATCCGAAGACTTTATTGGCCCAACGGCGTGACGCACCAAGGGGGCTCCGAATCCGGAGGCTTTATCGTCCCAACGACATCATGCGCCAAGGGGGCTCCGAATCCGGAGGCTTTATCGACCCAACGGCGTCATGCACCGAGGGGCTCCAAATCCGGAGGCTTTACTTGGCCAATCGTGATATCCACGAAGGGCGCTCCGAATCCGGAGGCATTATCGGCCCAACGGCGTCATGCGCCGAGGGGGCTCTGAATCTAGAGGCTTTACTTGGCCAATCGTGACATCCACGAAGGGCGCTCCGAATCCGGAGGCTTTATCGTCCCAATGGCATCATGCGCCGAGGGGGCTCTGAATTTAGAGGCTTTATCAACCTAACGGCATCATGCGCCGAGGGGGTTCCGAATCTAGAGGCTTTACTTGGCCAATCGTGATATCCACGAAGGGCGCTCCGAATCCGAAGGCTTTATCGGCCCAACGGTGTCATGCGCCGAGAGGGCTCCGAATCTGGAGGCTTTACTTGGCCAATTGTGATATCCACTAAGGGCGCTCCGAATCCGGAGGTTTTATCGGCCCAACAGTGTCATGCGCCGATGGGGCTTTTTGGTCGGAATGCCCACTTCTTAACTAGATTTTGCAGAGGATGGGATTATATCTGCCCAACAAGAATCCTTGCATTTACAAAGGAGGAATATGTACATGGAGAATCATTTTAGAACTGAGATCATTCCCCACAAGTCGGGTTTAATGGCAATTCTCGAGTTCCAAGGCCGTAACGTGTTTCTGAGCCGATATGGAATCCTTCCGATGATGACCGTGTTAGTCGAGGATGTTTCGATTCGGTATTTCGGGAGGGGGACCGTGTTAGTCGAGGGATGACCGTGCTGGTGCGGAGTGCCGGGAACCACGGAGTTGCTCAATATCGTGTTGGGTAGAAAAGTGCAGCAGCTGATGGTAGATGCTAGGCACGGCTTGGATAGCATGCAACCAAGTTCGCCTCATGATGATATTATATGGCGATAGGAGCTTGACGACCAAGAATTCTACATCCATCTTTCGGGAGCCGGCTCGAACGGGTAGTGTGATCTTTTCCAACGGATACTCTGGATTCGCGTTGAAGCCAAACAATGGATAGGGAGCCGGAGACAGGTCTGATTGATTGAAACCAAGTTTGACGAAGGTTTCGTAATACATAACCTCCGAAATACTTCCTTGGTCTATGAAGACGCATTCAACGACGAATCGATTTACGTGTAGCTCAATGACCAATGGATCACTATGGGGGAGTGTTACGCCGATAAGATCGGAATTGTTGAAGATAATACTCGGAGCATCGTGGGGCTGCGTCGATGGTGTGCGTTGCTTCTGGGGGGCTTGAATTGCGTGTATGGCAAGTGGCGTTAGAAGGTCGTATATCATATGAATGATGCCGAGTAGAGGCGAATCCTGCCGAAGGGCAACAGTTTTGATCGCATTCTTTCGTACGTGTTGCTGAAGCCGACCATCTTGCACCAATTCCTCAAGGTGGTCTTTCAGAGCATAGCAGTTGTCCGTATCATGACTGTGATCTTTGTGATATTCACACCGTCTGTCCCGTCTTCTCGTGTCAGGGAGGTCCCACCATTTTGGATGGCCATTTAAAAAATGGAAGATGTTGGATTTGGGACATAAGCGAGCTGATTGAATCTGACAGCTTCGTATATATCTTGTCGGCGCGCTTTGTGCGCCTATTATCAACTTACAGTTGCTCATTTGTTCGGTGTGGGCACTGATCGCTTGGTCGTCGAGAATCCAGTTTCTTATCTCGTTTAGTCTGCTGGCGTGGTTCATGGCTCTGAGGAGGTACGGAACTTATTGGCTGGGCCATCTCAGGGAGGGCCGTTTTGGTGGTACTGTGTCCGGCTTTAACCTACAAAGCGTCATCTTCTACTTTGCAGTATTCTTCTACTTTCTTCATCAACCCCCAGACTGTTTTGAGGGGTCTTCTGGTCAAGAAACTGAGGAGGGCACTATCTGGGTGTAGTCCCATTTTGAAGGCGGTGATGGCCATGGAGTCATTGCAAGCATCATCTACAAGATTAAACCATTCCCAATATCGTGCCAAATATGCTCTTAGCGTCTCCCCTGGCAGGATTTGCATTGCCCAGAGAGAGTCGACTTGTTTCGGCTGGACCTCATTTGTGATGAATCTGGCCCTGAAAGACTTCTGTAATTGGTGGAAGGTTTTGATCGAAGCCGACTCCAGTTTGTAATACCACCTGACAGCCAGTGGTCCCAAACTGCTGGGGAATATTTGGCATATGAGGGCTTCGTCATCTGCATACAATGTCATGGCTTGCTTGTAGTGGCGGATATGATCAGTGGGGTCTGACTTGCCATCACAGAGAGTAAATGACGGAGCTTTAAACTTTTTGGGCAAGATTGCCCTTGCGATCCGTCGCACAAAAGGATCATGCTGGTCCTCATCATCTGAGCCGTTTCTTCTGCGCTTATGCCTTACGCGTGGGCTCTCTTTAGAGGAGCTGAAAGTTGTAGGTCGTCCTTTCTTTTTGGGCTCCGGAAATAGTGAGTCGGAGTCGCTATCAGTGTCTTGTTGCCGGGCTTGAGGTCGTTGGCCACCTGCTTTCAGAGGTCGCTCCGGGTCTTGGCACACGGCTTGGTTGGACTTTGCCACCTCCAGTGCCAAATCCTGACGGAGACGCTCGTTCTCAGCGATCATGTTCTCCAACCGCTGCTCGTTTTTCTTTGCCTGCTCCATGATCGCCTGCATTGCCTCATGTTCTGGAGTCGAAGGTGAACCGAAGCTCAAAGCGCATCTTACTGGGTTAGGCTCCGATCCGTGCGTGTTTTTTGGATTAAAGTCGTTTATCTGTGTGGTGTCATCAGCGACTATTAGAGGGTCCTCCGTCGCGTCCGCCATGGATGTGCTTGAGTATTCCCACAGACGGCGCCAATTGTGTGGAAGTGATTTTAGGAAATACTCTTCTGATCTTGGGGGACGCTCGTGATCCACCGATAGTCACCTGAAAGGAAGTAAACACTCCGGTCTGGGGTGCCCGAATTAGCCCTCTGACGAACAAGTCAATCTCTCGTTCTAGATTACTTGTATTCTAAGTTAAACACCACAATTATCTCATACCTTTCTCGATCTTCTATTCCCTTATTTATACTCGTTCCCTGGGCCTCGGGGCCAGGTCCACTTTTCGCTCATTATGTTCATATTTACTCGGCTCCATAGCTTAGTACCTATTCGGCCCATCTACCCTTTATATTCGGCATCCTGATGGTTCTGGATAGAGCCGGGCAATACATGTCTGTTAAAGTATGCCTCCTTTAAAATTCGGCTCCCACAGTTATATTTTTTAATTATAGAATACATATGGTACACACCTTTGAGAGGCTTGTGCCATAATTTTTCCCATTAAAAAATTCTTCACAACTCATCAACAAATCCCCTTTAGCAGAGATTTTTTTTGTTTTTTAAAATTTCTAATCCTTGTATTCTAATATATATCTAATCATGAATTATATTTTAAGATTTGTATATGATCTTATATTTAAAAATACATAATAGGAGCACATAGTTGAAGCATGTTGTGGATGTTGATAATATGAATATTAAAATTATTCATCTTTCTAATAATTTAACATTATCTTTGATTAGTATGGTTAATAGTGAATAGATTAGTAATTTATGAGATTGGTTATCCAATTAGATTAGTGAAATAAATAATTCTATTTTGTCTACGTTTATTTTGCAATGGGTATAAAAATCGTCAATGTTGTTGAGTAAAGTATCTACCGAAATTTAGTTTGGATAACAAACCAAATAATAAAATGTGAGTTACATAGATTAATTAATCACAATCCTATCCACTAGGTCAGCCATTGATCTCGATTTGAAATAAGGTTTAACTTTACATAAATTTTGGCAAATTTTCTTCTCTATATTCATTTATATTATTTTGTGAGAAAAATTATCATTCGTTACTTTTCTTCCTTTTTTTTTTTTTTTTTTTTTTTTGATTCATAGTAAAAAGTCACTGTAAAAAAATTAACTCTTCTTTCTACTTTTTTACATGTATTTTTCTAAAAAAAATCAACTAAAATAGAAACTTCATTAAGTGGATCAAAAAGTAAAATAATGTTGTTTAAAATATTTTAAAAATTCATTAAAAACACAAAAATACGGATTGAGAATTTAAAAATTAATTTTGAAATTTTCAAAACCAAACAGACGGATTGGTATTGTTTATATGGTTGTTTATAGTTTTGATTTGATACAATTTCTATTTATAATTTATGAAGTAAAGATAATTTAAACTAATTAATTTTTTAAAAGCCAGTAGATGCTTCTAATTTTTTATTTTCTTAATTAAAAAAAAAACATGTCTATTGTTTTACAATTTTCTTATACTATCTAGTATCTAATAATCTTTTTCAAAAAAAATTCACAAGGGCCTGCTTTGGCAACTTGGTTAAAAATCCATTTTTTAAATTTTTTGAACCACATGATCTCTTTATTTTTTTACATATATTTTATAAAAAATTTAAAAAAATTCAAAATTCAAAAAAACTAACCTACTCTACCATCAAAATGTGAATAGGAGCAAATATCAAGTCCCCATATAGAAATAATTTTAAAAAATTTAAAAACAAATGAGAAGACACTTTTAATTTTTAATTTTTCTTAACAAATATCATGTCTATTGTTTCACAATTTTTCTTAACAATTCCTGTATCTAGTAAACACGTCAAGTCCCATATATTTTTTAAAAAAACAAGACATAACAATATTGTGGCAGTGGGTGAGACTCACTACCACATTATTAGTGTTACTACTAATTAATGGTTTCAACCATTTTCCTTTTAGACGTGCCCGTATGTACATTATAATTAAAAATAATAATAATATAATGATATATTTTTTATGTTATAATAAAATATCACATAAGATATAATTAAAAATTTTATAAATTATAATTAAAATCTTATTATAATTAAAAAATAATATATAATTAAAAAAATAACATAATTAAAGATATATGTGATATATTTTTTTCAAAACAGGTTTATAATAGAATTTCTCATAAAAAATCAAGCCCTACGCATTATAATCAACTACCCCATCACAGAGATGGTACGCAATCAATGACCCACCATTTCTACCCAAAAAAAACAAAAAAAGATGGTGCCCATAAAGATTGTTCAGGTCTGGCAATGACCCATCAGGATGTTATTGAAAACTGACCTTTCATTCAGAATAATAATAGCCTCATAAATTTATCAAATTATCTCATATTAATATTTTAATACGAAACCACGAGAGTTGGTGGCCTGGTGGTGGAAGTTGTCCATTCCTCAGCCAAAAAATCAGGGTCGATTTTTGGGAAGGGCATTTGAGATCACTCCCTGTGAGTAATGCCTTTACTCTCCTCGGTCCCTGGCCTCTGCTGCGGCGTGGGGTTGCCCTCCATTGGTGCCCTAGTGGTGGGTCTCTCACTTGGTGGGGGTTAATTCCTAACTGGCAACCGGTTACCCCGAGGCTAGGGCCCAACGGGACTGTAATGACACCACAGAGTCCTTTTTTTATGATCAATATATATATATATATATATTTATTTTAATACGAAAGAAATTAAATTTTTTTTTTTTTTAATCACTCAGGGCAGCAAGTGAAGGCGTTCGCAAGAAGTTGAACATCTTCACTGGCGACTCTATTTTGACATTGGTGGTGGTATAGTGGTGGTATGATAATGTTATGATCATGACAGTGATCGTGATCGTAATCGTGATCGTGATAGTGTAATAGTAGTTGTGGTGATAATAGGATGGTGGTGGTGGACGATGACAATAATAATAGGGTGATAGGAGAACCGAATAATAGTACTAATTAAATAATAATAATAATTTTTTTAAGTGTCAATAAAAAATAATAATTTTTTTTTATGATAATTTCTTAATAAAGATCACATTAAAAATATAGAGGTGATCCCTAAAAGTACCAAACATTTCCCAATAACTTATTGCGGAACGTACCATCAATAACTATTGTTACAACCAACACTAGTTTTATTATAAATTTGGGAGGTTGGCTAGGCATTATGCATTTATCATAGTTATCACATTCCAACCTCAACTACTTACCCAACAGCATGAGCCCTAACACCCTTGCCATTCTCTCCCTCCTCTTTGGAGCCATCTGGTGGTTATTCTTCCACCACCTCGGCCGTCGAAAAAATAGTCGGAAAATTTTACCACCCGGTCCACGGGCCTTACCAATCATCGGGAATCTCCACATGATAGGCACTCTCCCTCACCGTGCCCTCCAAGCCCTATCCAAAAAATACGGCCCAATTATGTTAGTCCAACTCGGCAACATCCCAACCATTGTAGTCTCATCCCCACGCGCCGCTGAGCTCTTCCTAAAAACCCATGACACGGTCTTCGCTAGCCGCCCGAATATTGAAGCAGCCAAGTATATGTCCTATGAAAATAAAGGTATGGCTTTTGCAACTTACGGATCGTATTGGCGTAATGTTAAGAAATTGTGTACTTTAGAATTATTGAGTGTGAGGAAAATTGATGGGTATGAAGCAATGAGGAGGGAGGAGATGGAGGTATTAGTGCAGTTGCTGAAGGCGGCGGCGCCACGTGAGGTGGTGGATTTGAGTGAGATGGTGGCAGGGGTGATGGAGGACATGACATGTAAGATGGTGTTTGGGAGGAGTAATGATGAGAGGTTTGATTTGAAGACTGTTGTTCAGAAGGCTCTGGTATTAGTAGGAGCTTTCAATATTGCAGACTTTGTCCCTATCTTGGCTCCATTTGACCTTCAGGTTTGTTCACTTTTCTATGCTATGATAAGTCTAACAGGATGTTGGTTTGTCAAAAGTTAAGATAAGATTAAAGAACGAAAATATGAGGCGAAAAAAATTAGCATATTTTGAATATTAGTTAATTAGTGGTATTAGTTTAGAAATTTAAGATAAATTATATTTATTTGTGTATTAATTTAAATAAGTTTTTTTTTTTGGTTAAAATATGAGGTGAAAAAAATTAGTATAATTTGAATATGTTTTAATTTTTTACAAAAAAATGTATAAAAAATAAAAAAAGAAAGAAATTTTTTTGATTTTTTTAAATAGTTCTTTGATTTTTTAATTTTTTTGACTTTGTTAGTAATTGTAGAAGGTTTCCAAACCAACCCTTAAGAGCTCGTTTGGGATATAGGTTGGTTTTTTAATTTTTTGACTATTTTAATCTGGGATTAAAAAGTCTCGTTTGGAATAGACTTTTTAATTTTTTTGACTTTTATAAAAAAAAATGAAATAATTATGAATTAAATGTGATATTTTATTTTATTTCGTTAAAATAATAAATTTTATCTTATACGACTGTTTAATCTAAAATGTTATTTCAAACGAGCTTTAAATGCCCGTTTTACAACTTTAACTTTTTAGTTATATTTTGAGTTTTTGATTTTTTTAATGAAGTGACAAAAAAAAAAAAAAAAAAAAATTAGTGAGTTTGAAATATTTTTTTTTTATTGAATAGAAAGTTAAGAGGAAAAAAGTCTTTGATTATAAAAAAAACTTTCCTGTAACTTTTACTTTGATATTTTTTTTAGTCAAAAAAACCTACAAATCAACCTAAGCATAATTTTATGAAATTAACTAAACTCGCGTTACATAAAATGCAAAATTATTATTTTTATTATCTATTGAAAAAATTAAATTTATTTGATAATCGTAACTTTTTATTTTATCTCGTTTGCCTCTAAAAGAATAGACAATATGTATATTTTTAAAAATAAACTTCATTATTTTAGAACAAGCATGATAAAATTAATCTAATTTTTTTCGTGGATGATAAATACGGAGGGCTTCGAATTTGGATATGTGGTGCGCCCTAAGCCCATCCTTTTCTCTAGATTTGGATTGAAGGATTTTGTTCGTACCTGGTGCAGGATTTATTTTGATAATTTAAATCGTTTATTTTATAATATATATCATTAAAAATAATAATAAATTGATTTGATAATTAATTTATTACATTTATAAAAAAAAAAATTGACAACAATACCAAGACCTTGTTTGCCAATTTAGAAATTAATTATTTAATTTTTTATATAAAAATATATTAAAAAAAATAAGGAGGGTAATGCGAAGAAAAAGCGAGCATGTGAACTCTATTTTTGTAAACAAGGAAAAGGTGTCATAAACGTACGGGCCACTAGACCCACTATTTGAGTTATAATTTTTTGATTTTTTTTTTTTGGGTCTATTTTAATTTGGGATTAAAATAGTTTCGTTTGAGATGGAATTTTTAATTTTTTTTAATTTTTGTAAGAGAAAAAATATAATGATTATGGTTTATATGTAATAACTTTTAACATGAGACTAAAAGTTTTATTTTATTTTTTTGTGGTTAAAATAGTCTCAACCTATGTCAAACTCACATGCGAAACGAGGAATGAGGATCCTCTCCTTGCAGTCCTGTGCTGCGAAACGAGGAATGAGGATCCTCTCCTTGCAGTCCTGTGCTTGCACCCGTCCTTGCAGGCCTTCGGGTCTACTTTTAGGCCCAATTTTGATAATCTGAACCGTTCATATTTTATGATTTATTCAGTATATCATACCTGTAAAAAATCAAGTTGATCGGATATCAGAAAGTATGCGTTCGAAAAATTGAACTAAAAACTATTTTTTAAAGAATTTAATAAACAGTTTTCCGAACATATGCTTTCTGATATCCGATCAACTTGATTTTTTACAGGTATGATATACTGAATAAATCATAAAATATGAACGGTTCGGATTATTAAAATTGGGTCTAAAAGTAGATCCGAAGGCCTGTAAGGACAGGCGCAAGTACAAAACTGCAAGGAGAGAATCTTGGCTCGCGAAACGAGTGCTCAGTTACTTTTAGAGTGTTCATATTTCTTTATCAATTATTATTTAACATGTTCTTTTATATTTCACAATCAATTAACATAAAATTATAATATTTTACATTTTTCATTAATCATAATATTATAAAACACTAAGTGGCCGTACTCTAGTAATACCCACAAGTGTCCTGCAACACAAGTGAAAAATAAAAAATTTGAAATATACAATACATTTGTCAGATTTTTTTTTTTAGTGAATTTTTTTGGATTCTACTTGACTAGATAGATTGAGGATTTTTTTTTTTTTTAGAATTTAGATTTGTTTAAACAAGATATATCAAAAAACTAAAATGTTTTGATATAATTTAAAAAAAGATTTTTAAAGATACATTTCGTTTAAAAAAAAATATGACTTTTTTATTTGTATAAAAAATAAAGGCTCCCTAAATTCCAACTCCTCTTATAAAAAGATGAATGTCATATATCACGGAAATATTTCATCAAAACTTCTCACCTCTTATGCAGTCTTTCCAAATGTCATAATCTCATAAAAAAACTTTAAAGTGTTTTTAAAATTTTTAATTTTATCATATAATCAGCACGGATAAAGAAAAAAAAAAAAAAAAACACATAATTTAAATAAACTTCTTAATCAGTGTGATGTATAATGAATCTTTCCTTCTTTTATTTCCAATTTTTTTCCCCCTCTTGACCCAAAATAAATGAATAAATAAAAGGTAAAGTACATTGACTACTATTGAAATTTGGAAAAAAAAATAATAATAATAAATTCTACAATTTGGATATAATTACTGACCTCTATTTTATTAAGTTTAAATGAACCAAACCTAATGTAGATGTTGTGAAAATACAAAAATAAATAATATAAAATATACATTGTCATATAAAAAAATTGACATCATTTTTTTTTATCAATATACCTAACAAATTATTGTTGTAAATGAGACTACGGTCTCGTTTGGCAAATAATGATTTTAGTCAAAAAGTCACTAAAAAAATCAAAAAATCAAAAATCCATACAAAAAAGTCAAAAATTTCATTTTCTCTCTAGTTTTTGTATATCTTTTCGTAAAAAACTAAAAAAGTCATTTCAAACATACTAGTTTTTTCGCATCATGTTTTAGCAAAAAAGTCAAAAAGTTACTAAAAAAATATATACCCAAACGAGGCCTAAGTATTATATAAGTTAAAATTACAAGAGACTCAATGTATTTAATTATATTAAGATTGTGAGATTTATTGTATATTTTTTCCAAATATTAAGAGAGGTCCGTCTAATTAACCCATAAATGAATAAACAAAAGTATGCTCTAAAAAAACACACACACACACACAAAAAAATAAATAAATAAATAAATAAAAATTGTTAACATTGAATAATATGTCAACCATATGGCTTCTAATTACTGCATTTGAATTCAGGGGTTGACTCGAAGCTTGAAGGAAACCAGCAAAGCCATTGATACAATCTTGGAGATTATTATCACCGAGCACGAACAAGTCCCTTCTAGGATTCACCAAACCCATGACAAAAAAGACTTCATTGATGTAATGTTGTCATTAATGAACAACAAATCCTCAACAACAACCCACGATGAGCTCTCCTACTCCATCGATCGTAACAACATCAAAGCAATCGCAGTCGACATGATTGTCGGAGCGATCGACACCTCGACCATTGCAATCGAGTGGGTTATGTCAGAGATCCTGACCCACTCGAGGGTGGCCCAAAAGCTCCAACAAGAACTCATGAATGTCGTTGGAGGAGAGAGAATGGTAGCAGAAACAGATTTGGTAAAGTTAGAGTACTTAGAAATGGTTATTAAAGAGACTTTGAGGATCCACCCGGTCGCTCCATTATTGATCCCACGTGAATCGATGGAGGATATTGTCATCGATGGCTATTTCATACCTAAGAATTCACGGATTTTGGTGAATTCTTGGGCTATGGGCCAAGACCCGAGTATTTGGTCTGACGATGTTGGGGAGTTTTTACCTGAGAGGTTCATGGATGGACACGTGGACATCCGAGGAAGGGATTTTCAACTTATACCGTTCGGGTCAGGTCGGAGGGGGTGCCCCGGGATGCATTTGGGGCTAACTAACATTCGGTTGGTAGTGGCTCAGTTGATGCATTGTTTTGATTGGGAATTGCCTAATGGGATGAAACCAAATGAATTGGATATGAGTGAGAAATTTGGCTTGTCATTGCCAAGAGCCAAACACTTGCTTGCAATTCCAACTTATCGCTTATAGAAATGTGCTCTCATGTGAACTTTAAATATGTGTGCAAGTATTATTTATTTATTTATTGCTTTTATATACAATTTTATTAGTTGTTGTGTCTTATTTCTTTATATTTGTTTAGATTATATATAAGGGTTGCGCTTCTCTTTATTTTAGAGAGAAGCAACTATATGGTTGAATTTACTTTATAAAAATTTATAATGTGTGTTATTTTAATAATTCAAATCGTTCATTTTGTTCTTATTTTCTCTTGATTTTTTCTGTAATTAGATACTTGTTTCTACTTATATTTACATCTTCTTAAGTAGGAGGTGGCTCCTCCTTAAGTAAGATTTGTGCATATTTGGATGTTTTATTTGCACCACTAATCTAAATAATATAGATTAACACTAATTAAATTAGATTAAAAAACAAATAAATAAATCTATCATATAGTTTTTATCATAATAAAGAAAAATGTGAAGCTGTAGATTTTAAATCTTTCCCATTATTTCAGTATCCAAACTACAGAGAGAAAATCAATAGATTTCTATGGCTTAGATATTTGAAATCTATTGACTACAAATCCATTCTCAAACAAATCTAAATTAAAGTGGTGAAGGATGATTTTAGTGAAGAGGTATAAATTTTTTCTATTAAAACAAATAAATTTAAAGACAATTACTATTTGCAGACTGGAATCAAAACCAAATAAATATGAATTAACATTATATTTAAAATTTGCCTCAAGGGCAAATTACATAGGCTAAAAAATGTATTTTCCCCCACTCCGTCAAGGCAAGTTCAACTTCACAGAAACTACGCAATTCAAGTGAGCTGTAAACCTATTGCATTGCGTACAATCGTAAACCCAGTAGTTCGGGTCTCTTCCTTTCTCACAGGCAACGCATATGACCTCTTTTAAGCCATCTTGGACCTGAAGAGGACGAGCAAGGGTGAAAGCGTGTCTATGAGGTCGGTATTTTAGGCTAAGAGGTAGCAAAGCACAAGTAACATGCATAATTAACATCCATTGTCAATGTTTGAGTGGAAATGGCAACTATACGGTAGACAACCAAAGGTTCAAGTTCCTCCTTACGGGGTTTCTTGGCACAAGATTTGTGGAGGATTAGATCACATCGGGTACATTTGTAGTAAGTTCGACATGGATGACCCGAGATGACTTTCTGATATTTTCTACAAGTAACATGGTTGTCATTGTCGTCCCCATCGTTGATCTCTTCACTTAAATGATGCATGTGTATAGATTGCTCTTCTTTCTGCTGCTCACATTTTTTATTCATGACTAGAAATTTAGATTCTTCCTCTCCTTCAAGGGTTCTAAAACCGCTATTTATCCACTAATTGAAGTCGATGTGGTGTCTTTTTGGCAGATAGAAAGATGAGACACGGCATGACTCACACGCTTATTAACCTGGGTAGTGGTTTCCACCGTGAGCTTGCGGATGTCGCCAATGTCATAATTTGAGGACTCATTGAACTTTTCCAAAAACATCTTAAGATCATCCCATGTTGAAGGCATGTACCAACTGTTGGCACCATCAACAACCCCTTATTGTCTCTCTAGACATTTCCTCCATTCTACTTTATCACTTGATATGCACACAACAATAATACGATGGGCTCCTATAAATAAGGACGAACATATTTACTAATATTTAAGTACAAGCTACAACATCAATTTTTACATATATAAAAATTTGAGAGGGAGATTTATGACTTAATAATAGGCCGAACTAGTTTGGGTCGGAGTCCGAGCTCTTTACTTGGTAGGGCGTTGGGTGCGCACCAGATGGAAGATTCAATCTAGTCAAGTTGGGACAACTTTGAACCACTAGCTCGGTGGGGTTATGCGATCTACTAAGTTGGATGAGATTTGTCCTTAGAAGACCAGACTAAATCGAGCGGAAGCTCGGTCGCGATTGTGGAACTCGGTTGAGCCTACGATCAGGAATTAACGACGAGACTGGACAAGCAACACGATCCTAAGATGAAGGCGTGACACTGCACTAAGCATAGCTCAGTGGGAAGTGCCACTTGGCGTGACAGGACTACAGGAATAAGATTCCG
Organism: Camellia sinensis; assembly: GCF_055761805.1. Classification (NCBI taxonomy): domain Eukaryota; kingdom Viridiplantae; phylum Streptophyta; class Magnoliopsida; order Ericales; family Theaceae; genus Camellia; species Camellia sinensis. The sequence continues at coordinate 132,693,296 of NC_138975.1, forward strand.
CCGTCCGCACACGTCATTACTGTTTGGCAGTTTTGTCATTTGGTGTTTGGCGGTATTTACGCCTACACGTGGAGGAATGCGAAAGGGGAACATATCCACGCATCAGAAGGAAGATAGACAGAGGGGAGTGCGCAGAAACTATATAAACGGTACTGAGCCTCCATGCACAGGTCTGGAACATCTGGTTATTAGAGCTACTTACCCATTTGTCTCTTTTTCTCTCTTCCTCTCTCTAAGTGTGCTAACTTGATCATCGAAGGATTTTTCCAGTAGCACACCGACAGGTAGCTCATCGTCTTTGTGTTCTCAGGTCATTCGGTAAAAAGCAAAGCTTAGACACGAGGAGTACGAAAAACGGCGAATATTTGCTCCCCGTACAATTGGCGCTATCTGTGAGAATTCTTCGACAGACAAAACCTTGTCTTTCAAATGTGTCTGATCACTCTTCATGGCTGACAACAACGAAACACCGCTGTCTGTCATTGACGGCATCATCCCTGAGTCAGTCTGGAGGAGAGATGACCCTCCTTTCGTTTCGACCATGGTGGGCTTGGAGACTTCCCTAGAGGGCACCCCAGAGATGTGCGAGATAAGCGCGCAAGGAGCACAGACCACTTTTAGAGCCCAGACGGGCACTAGCGGTGAATAGAGTCACACTCTCAGCACCTAGAACATAAGCTAAGAGACCAAGATGCCATCATTCGGAGGATAGCGGCGGAGATGGAGGCGCTGAAGCGACAAGTGAAAGGGACAGGTGTTACTGGAGTGGGTAACCACAGTGAGCGCACCCTGTCCCGTTGCTCAGGCAGCCAGAGCCAATGGAGGATGCCTTTTCTTTCCATCACCAGAAACTATGGGGTTGATGACTCTGACCCACCAGAGGAGAAGTCTTGTGCACGAGATAGTAGTTACCATCCCTCATATCCATCGACGACGTCAAAATACTCCTACTCCACCCGTTCGGAGGACTTGAGGGACGTCTTGGAAGAACGAGCGCGCCGACGGGAGGCGCAAATGGTGCCGACATTGCAGCGGTTGTCCTACGAAAGTCGTGCCAATGAAAAAGTCATAATGCCACCACCACACCCAGTTGTACATGTCCCTTTGGACAGATACTTGGCGAGGTTGGGCACCACCCCTTTCTCCCTTAAGATAGAAACCATGCCATTCTCTGCGAGTGTAGCTTGACTTTTCGTGCCCCCTCTCAGAAGACGAATTAGCCCTACAGTATCGGACTCCCTGCAGTTCTGAATCTAATTCCATAAGTGCAATGTGAAATAGATAATCACTAAAGAGTCCCAATCCAGCAAATCTTTTAGAAAATCAATTTTAAATCAAATTGACAAAAATAGACTGCTTTGCCAGATACAGAGTCGCTACCTAAATATTTTGTTTTGGAAAAATTTAGAAAACCCGTGACTCGTGCCAAAGGCCACGTGTCCGTCATTACCCAGATTGTCTCGACTCAGGAACTTACGTACGAGAGGGGAAGGTCATGAATTGAGCACCACCGCTCGCCCGATCAAAGATCGGCCTCTACTAATCATGATATGAATCTTATCTACATTTATATGCTCTTGTTCCGGTTATTAGGCTAGCATTACTATGTGATGCGCACACTTACAATTATAGACTAAATTTGCAAGAATTTGAACACTTTATTCATGTTTATTTTGAAAATTGTTTCGAATATGTACCACTTTTAAATAGAAGTGATCGTATATGAACATTTACCCAAATTATTCCAATTCAAGCAACAAGCTTTCATCCACAGGCATTCAAGCAATTATAGCACTTAAACAATTAGCCTCATGGCAAGCATACTAGACATGGCAACAATCACATACATGCGATATGCTAAAGTGAGTAAAGGCTCACCTAGTACTTCAAGCCAAAAGAGAAAATGAGTTAGAAAAAATACATAATTCCTAACTTATGTAATATGACTAGTGCAACACATACAATATATAACTAATAGGCTCGGCTACTAATATGACATATGAATCAATTTGATAGCATTTGCTCTAAGCATGTATTCAAAGAAATATTTAACTAACAATGCCAGATAGAATGATGAACCAAGCCTCGGTGCATGCAAGACAAGTGGATGCAAACATGAAGTATGCTAAACAAAACATGATGTCCCTAAACTAACCATCATAAGCTAGTAAATAGAAGAGAGAAAGACATGGGGTTGGAAGACATACACATTATTACATTGCGCTCTCACGAAAGAGAGTCCGAATAAACTAAATAGCTAACTAGCTAACTAGCTAAGCTAAGCTAATTAAGCTAACTATTACAAAACAAAATAAATAATCAACCAAACTACTTGTAGACACCCCATTTTTGACCGACCTTAAGACTCAGACGTCACCGATTGAGCGCTTGGTGATGTTGCATATTGTGCTCGTTCAGAAGTTTCAGAATCTCGGCTGCGAGCCTTGCCTCCGGACTTCCGGACTCTTTTATGCTTTGCCTCGGTTTGCAAACCAGGCTCCATTTTCTCTGTTTCTCTTCTCGAAGGGAGGGAGAGGTCCCGTAGATCATCTCTCAGTGGCTGTAGGCTACGTTTCATCGTCGTAGGCCATTTTGCCTGTTCGGAGTCCGGTTTCCGATTTTTTTCGGAGCCGTTGGTCGTGTGCCTCGGTTCGGGACTGCTTAACCACCTCCGTTCGCTCCGGTTTTTGGCATACATCTTATTTGCTCCTTTTTGAGGGACACTGTGGTCCGAGAGACCAACTTCGTAGTCGAACACCACTCCCGGTGCCTAACAGTCGGTTTTCGGGGCCTCAGGCTGCGCGTTTCGGCCCCCGAACCTTCGTTTTGCATCGATTTTTGATTCGTTTTTGGCAGGGACCTCTGTTTCATTGCTGAGAAGGTCGTAGAAGGGCGGGAGGCCAGTAATTGTCCTGTCAGCCAACTTTATCCCTTCATCGCCCTCCGTCGCCCGATTTTCCTCACTTCAAAGCCAATGTTGACCATCCTTGGGCCATTTTCTTGCACCATAAACCCCATATTTGTGATGTACACATCTGGGAGGCCACCAATATTTGGTGGCCGGCCAGTAATTGTTGTTGAACCTTTTGAACCCCTTTGAAAAGTGGGTTGTTCTCTCTCCTGATTCATTATTTCCAGTGTTTAACCACGGGGTTGTGTTGTGCACACATGGGAGGCCCTCTTTCTGTGGTGGCCGGCCACTAATTCTCATTGAACCTTTTGACCCTTGGCCGGCCGGTCATGGGAGGTAGCCGGCCGGCCACCTGCAACCTAGATAACCAGCCGGCCATGCTCCTTGCTGCAGGCACTTTCCAAGTATGCATCTCTTTTCCCCCCAGATTGTGTATCCGGGGGGGTGCATTTTTGGAGGGAAACTTGGATTGTTTTCCCTCCATTTTTTCCCCCTTTTTTCCCCCCTCTTTTGTCTATATAACAGCAGCTCCAGCTCTATTATTAGGGTTACAAAATTTCCCTTTAAGCTCCCTTGTTGTCTCTCTCTCTCTCTATACTTCCAAGCACTAAACCTCTCAAGTCCTACACTCATTTCTTCATCAACCCAAACCCCCACCCTTCCATCCTCCATTCCAGCAGCTTGAGGTTGTTCTCCAAAGCCTAGGAGTACTGCATCTTGGTCCAAAAGGCTGCTAAAGTTTGGTCTTCAAGGGTGAGCACCATTTTCTCTCTTTTTAGCTTGTTTTTGTATCCTTTCTAAGTCATACTTGCTTGCTGTTTTGGGCTCCGACCCTAACTAGGAATAGCATTATTTTGAGGTGTTTTTCATGTTTGTTTAAGGGCCTCTCACTTTTTGAGGCCTCCTTGTTTCACTTGCTTCATTACTCCCCTTGTATGCCATTTTCTTGTGTAGTATTTTTGGCCTACGTGTAGAATGTTTTGAGCTCTGTCATAAACTATAAAGTTGCTTATTTTGAGCCCTTCTTCAACATTGTTGAAGGGCTCATCACTTTTTGAGGCTTCTATTTGCCACTTGCCTTTATATCTCTCTTTTGGCTCCATTTTTGCATGATTTGTTATCCTCTTATGCTTCTGTTTTTGGGCTCTGGTACAAACTAAAAATGACCTTATTTTGACCCCCTCTTCATGTTTCATTTAGGGTCTTTCACTTTTTGAGGCATTATTTTTATACTTTGTGTTATAGCTCTCTTTTTGGCCTTATTTTGCATAGCATTTTGAGCATTCTTGTACACTGTTTTGGGTCTGGCCACCAACTGAAAAATATCATTTTTTGGGCCCCTCTTCAACTTTGTTGAAGGGCCCTCTCTTTTTTGGGGTCAGAAGCTGTGACTTGCTTCTTTATCTCACATTTAGGGCCATTTTTGCATGCTAGTTTTGCCCTATTTGTGTTTGTTGTTTGACCTTGCTTAGAACTGTGAATGTGCTTATTTTTGGGCTATCTTGACTCTTTCTTTACATTCCATGTTCAAATAGTGCATGTTTTGTATAGCTATAGGCCAATGCATAGGCCTAGTTTTGTATTTCAGTTTCATTTCATGCATCGGGAGCCATGTTTCCATGATTCGGGACTGTTTTGGGTCATATTTTAGCGCTGAAATTTGCATGCTAATATGCCATATTCCATGCTTTGTCATGTCTTGTTAGAGTGGCATTTCGTGTCTTAGGGTCGATCCTCGGTTTGCGTGCATTCGTGCACGCATCTCGAGTGTCTCATTTTCATCTTATGGCCTCTTATGTGAGTGTGGCTGAGGTCCACTCATGTTGGTGTAAGTCTATTATGCATTGTGTATGCCATTTTATTTCATAGCATTGCGTATACTAGGTTGTATGTTAGCGCATTGTGTATGCCATATTATCTCGTGCATCATGTATGCCATTTCATAGCATTGTGCATGCTAGGTTGTATATTAGTTACATTCATGCATGTCATGCATATTGCATCGCGCTTGGGATAGGAGTTAGCCCGAGCACAGGAAACGAGGTACGTTTCATACTCCGAGTGACGGAACGTGTTTCAATTCCAAATCACCGACACTCCGGATTATCCATGATAGAGTTAGGTCTTGTTGTGTTTATCTGTGCATTCATTCTATATTGAGTTGCACAGTTCGACTCTTCGGCCATCATGCATCGAGATGCGTGATTGATGGCACGAGGATCGAGGCATGCATACATTTATGAAAATACATTGTCATGCCCTTTTCCTGCTCTCTGTTGCAGCAAATCAAGAATCAGCAGTCTTCCGAGGCTTGGCACGCTTTCCAAGAATAAATTGCAAACAGAGCCTAATCGGGGCATCGCCGTGGATTTCCGCGCAAGGCAGCCCAGACATGCATCATCCATCATTTGAAGAAAAGTCAAGGCAGTCCCTGGCTTGCATGCCAGTTTATTATTTTTCTTAGTTAATTTGTTAATTAATTAGGAATTTGTATATATTTGGACTGTATTATTTGGACTGTACTATTTATTCGGACCCTTTGCGCGAGGGCATAACTGTAATAAGTGTGCGTGTGTGTGATGTATGTCTTCCAACCCCACGTCTTTCTCCCTTTTATTTACCTGCTTATGATGGTTAGATTAGGGCATGTTTCAATTAGCATACAGTATGACAGCATGTTTGCATCATTCATCTGTATTGCATGCACCGGGCTCGGCGCATCATACTAACTGCATTGTATTTTCAATTCCAAATTGAATACATGTTAGCTGTAGTATTTCATATGCCATGTTTAGAATAGCCGAGCCTGCTATATTTGCATTTTTGCATGTGTTGCATTAGGCATTTCTGTATAATTAGTATCATGCATGGATTTCTAATGAGCTTCTGTTTTGGCTTGGAGTACTCGGTAAGTTTTATGCTTTAGCATCCTTGCATGCGTGTGAGTGACTTCCATGAATAGCATGCTTACCATGAGGCTATTTGCTTACGTGATATAACTACCTGAATGCCTGTGGGTGAAGGTTGGGTTATTTGGATTGGAACAAATCATCAACTGTGAGTTTTAAGCCCATTAGATAGTGGCAAAACCATCTTTTCTTAAGCCCACCTGAGGGTGGCAAAATCTGCATCTTTAAGCCTACTTGCGAGTAGCAAACCATCTTTCAAAAATAAACATGAAATGTTTTGTTCCAATTCAGGCGATCTAGTCTATACTTGTATGCTGTGCGCATCACATAGTAAATCTAGGCTAATAACCAGAATAAGAACGTATAATGTTTTCAAAAAATAGATATCATGGTTAGTAGAGGCCGATCTTTGATCGGGCGAGCGGGGGTGCTCACGAAGTGACCTTCCCCAATCGTACCCAAGTTCCTGAGCCGAGGCAACTTTGGTAATGACGGACACGTGGCCTTAGGCAACAAGTCAGGGTTTCCTAAATTTCCCCAAATAAAACATTTAGGTGGCGACTCTATATCTGGCAAAGCAGTCCATGTTTGGCACTTCTTTCAAAAATCTGTTTTCTCAAAAACGATTTGCCGGATTTGGACTCTTTGGTTCAGACTTAGAACCGTGACAATTTGAGAGTCCTGAGCTGTAGTGACCCCAATAATGAACAGAACGGAACTCACCCTCCCGGGGCGTTCGGGGACGTCTACAGTTTCTGGCGACTCTGCTGGGGATTTAGAGAACTTGACTCGAACTCATGATATCTGTTTTTTACTACACTTATGTGTTTCTTTGCATTGCATGTGCATTGGTGCACCTAGGACACCATGTTTGCCATCTGCTATTCCTGAACGGTTTGCCGGAGGCTTGTCTTGTCAAGGCATGACCATAAGGCTGACCGGTTGTGGGCCCTGCCAGTATGGGAACACAAACCCCGGTTTTACCGGGGCACCCTTTTTGACCATTCGACCTAGTGCATATTCGGATCCGTAGTGACCATTCCAAACTGGGACAGGTTGCTTACCCGTTTATGGGTTGTTTGAAGCCGCTGCGTGCGTAGTGAAGCCCTAGCTCCTGACAAAATAGGACAGGGAAAACCCTACCCCAACATCGGGGTGTTTGGCCCTCAATTATCTGTTATATGCTGTCAGAGTGTGTCTCTACAGGGGTTACATATATCAGTTTATGAGTGTGGGGCATCAGGCCTGCGGGCATCAGTCAGTATTTGAGAATCAGTTATCTGCGGGTATCAGAGATTTAGTTTTGGGGGCAGTGATTCAGGGATACTAATCAGTGTTGGAGGACAGTGTATATTCAGCTTGTCGACCGTGTGTTGTTATGCCCGGCTGTGTGTCATGCATTTATTAAGCTGTTATATTGTCCGTTTATCTGTTTATTTCATTCCTTATTTGCTTTATTTATCTTTTTACTAGGGCAGTTCTAGCACAATTGCTTCCAACCCAGTAGATATTCCCCAAGCACTTTGGACACGAGGTCGTCGACTCAATCGATCTGAGGATCTAATTGACGGACAGCCAGTGTTTCATTCTCTACCCCCAGTTGTCAGAAGAAGGCCAAGAAAGCGCAATGTATCAGAACAGAGGTTGCCAGAACAGTGGGTTACTCCATCAGAGGACAATAGGACTGAGGTCTCGATTGTTGCTATAGAAATAGACATACCAGTTAGTCGGATGGATCCGCAAAATACATCAGGGATGGAAGCCCTGATGCGCCAAATGCAAGAGAGCATGAGACAAATGCAGGAGGATGCCGCCCGTCAAGCGGAATTCTCCAAACAACAGGCCGCAATCATGGCCCAGCGGGTCGAGCTAATCACTAGACTGCAACAGTAGAATGCGGCATCTGCTTCACATCAGGTTCCTCCTCCGCCAGGGGCTCCATTACCCGAGCAGGCACCTACTGTCCAGAACGCTCTGCCAAACACCCAGAACACCGTGCCAAATATCCAGAACATACAAGAGGACACGAACCTTCCAACGGGGCCAGCTCCGCCCCCGCTTCCGCCTCAACTGTCCAAGACCCATACACCCAACCACCCGGACTCTCCCTTCGAGTTCGAAATAGACCATACAGCTCTGAAACTGAGCAAGCTTGAGAAGCTCTTCAAGAAATCACAAGGAGTAAAGGCTATTCCGGATATCGAGGATGGATATACCGACGTGGCCGCGACATTGCCCGATAAGTTTAAGATGCCGCAAATTGACCGTTTCGACGGATCCGGAGACCCCATGGTCCATCTTCGGCTATTCTCAGACATCCTGCGACCAATGGGCCTAACCCAACCACAAAAGCTTTCGCTGTTCGGCCGAACCCTGTCGGGTGTCGCCGCTATCTGGTACGCGAAGTTAGAAGACGAGGTAAAGAGGAGTTGGGATGAAATGGCCGAGGCCTTTGTCGCACAGTACTCGTACAACACCCAGATCGAGATTACAACTCGTGATCTCGAAATGACAAGGCAGGAGCCCAAGGAAACTTTCTCAAATTTTGTAACTCGGTGGAGGGTGAAGGCATCAATGATGACTTTGAGGCCCACTGATAAGGACCAAATCCGAATGATTGTGCGCAATCTCCAACCAAAATTGATGCAGAAAATGATTGTACTCCCCTTCCCCACTTTTTCAGATCTACATGAGATGGGAGTACAAATCGAAGATGCGATGAAGCAAGGTCAGATTGACCAGGATAGGGAGCAACCGAGGAGGACTTTCAACCGAAATAACAATGCAGGCCCGAGTGGCGCTGCAACCGCAAGAGCTTCAAAGGTCAGCATGGTCACTACCATTCCCCCTCCCCTTCCAAGGCCCATGGCAGCCACACCCTTCTCCGGTGCATCCGGAAGCAATGCTCAAACCTCTAAATACCAGCCCAGAGGCCAAAGGACCTTCACCCCACTACACATGCCTTTGTCTAAGGCTCTGGGAGTCTTGATCAGAAAGGGGCATCTAAAACCCATAGAGCCGAGGCCATTGCCAAATCCACTCCCTCCCTCTCACAACCCAGCCAAGTACTGTGCATATCACCAGCAGCACGGTCATGATACTGACCAATGTTTCAGGCTACGTCACGAGATTCAAGACCTCGTTGATAAAAATGTGATTTTGCCACCAGAAAAACCCAACGTCACAACCAACCCCCCCTACACACAACCAAACTCCACCTCCCAAAAGAGTCAATCTTATCCAGATTGGGGTCGTGTCTTACGATTCTAGCATCTATATTACCCCCACCCATCTACCTAAGCCGGAGGTGTTCCTTCCCGACTGCACTGACTTCTTGTGCATGTTGGACATCTCCACAACCCAACCAGAGCCGACGGTGGTGACCATCGAAGATGGGGCAGGGCAGACTTCGAGAAAGAATGAGATTGTTGAGTCTGGGATTGAACAGAGTTTTGCTGGGGAAGCCTACGATCCAAGTGAGTACATCTTGTCAACAGGCCAGATTGGGCTGGGTATAGAATTGCCAGGAAAGGAAGAACTGTGTATGATCCGGGGGGATGGATTTGGGCAAGGAGCAGATGATCTGACAGTTGTAGAGGAGGACTTTGCCAACCTGCAATTTTTCGATGACCAAGAATCAGGGGACGCGGCAGTCAACTGGTTTGACTATGAGGAATCGGCAGAGGCCACTGGATGGCTCGATGATCAACCAGATGTGGCGGAAGAATCCCAACCAGAACAGGGCCCGGCAGGGGCGAGAGTATCAGCTATGGCCGAAAGGGCCGAAAGTCAGGTTACATTGCCGGAGAGCGCCGGTACGAAGAATTTCGCTCGGGACGGAAGCATTATGAATGCAGGGAAAGTTGAACAACAAACTGCACTGACGCAGGTAGAACAACAGGGTTCTGAGAGAACCGGGAAAGCCAAAATCCATGAGGGGATCGAAAGTGCCGCGCGCACAAGAACAGAGGATGCTGTGGGCATGCAGACTGAAAGTGCTGTGAGTACGAACATGCCCGAACCAGACAGGTGCCTTTTGAATGCCAGCGGAATGTGGTGGGAAGACGATGACTTATGTCTTGCCCACACAGACGAAGACTGGGGAAGTAATCAACCGGATGACACTTGGTACCTCGATGAGGTTGATCACATGACAAGAAGTGGGCGGTACTTCAAGCCCCCGCACCTAGACCAACCCGAGGCATCCGGGAAGGGTAAAGAAGCTGAGAAACAGAAGGAGAAGCAGATCAAAAAGGAAGCTGTGCTGAAACAGCTAAAGAAGATACAAGCAGACATCTCCATCTGGGGACTGCTTATGGCGTCGCGAGTACATAGGCAAGCTGTCTTATCTGCTATGGACAGGTCCAAACTCTCTATAGATACTACACCAGAACAACTGGTTGGGCTGGTTTTTCCCGGAGGAGGTTCCCCGGCATTAACCTTTTCAGACAAAGAACTACCGCCTGAGGGCACAAATCACAACAAACCCCTCTACATTTTCGTGGAATGTAGAGACAAGTGGATACCGATGGTACTTGTTGATACCGGGTCTGCCATCAACGTCTGCCCAACCAGAACAGCGTATGCAATCGGGGTTGAAGCCCACGGACTTCGTGCCAACTACTCAAGTGATCAGAGCATACGATAATACTAGCAGGGAAGTGATGGGGACTGTCAAAATTCAGACCCAGGTTGGTCCCGGACAACACAACTTTGAATTCCATGTCTTGGACGTTCCCGCAACCTTCAACCTACTTTTGGGGCGACCGTGGTTGCACCAGGTCAGGGCAGTCTTTTCCACTTTACATCAGATGTTGAAGTACCCTTACGGGAAGGGGATGGCTATTGTCTTCGGGAATTCATCAATCCATCCGCCGCCGGAAGTGTCCACACCAGTCTTGGAAATCGAGCATGGCACTGAGGATGTGTTTTTATCAGGGTTCACTTTGGCTGAGGCTCGAGTGGTACAGAAAGTTATGGCTGTGAATGAGGGGGTGTACGTCAGTGCTCAATCCGTTTACCTCATGAACAAGTTACAACACATCCCCGAAATGGGATTGGGAAAAAGCAGCCGGAAAGGCGTCGCAGCATTGGCCAAAGTGCCACACAACCCTCACACCTTTGGATTGGGTTATCTGCCCACCAAAGAGGACTGGGTGAGGAAGGGTAAAGAGATGGCCGGAAGAGCCAGAGCAAAGAAGGCTGGGAAGCCTTTTGAGTTAATACATCGGCCCATTCAGGGTACCCTAAACGGACGCTTCGTCCGGGAGGGGGAAGACTTTCCATTTTGCGGCTTCCCAGAGCCATGGCTGAACGCGGAGAGGAAGGGCGTGCCTGGTTTCGAGATCTTCTTCGACTTGCAACTACCCGGGGATGACGTTGCCGAAGAGCAGACAGACCCATCAGCTGAGGTTGGGCAGTGTAAGGCAGTGGATTCCGAGAGCACCGAACTTGAGATGGGGGAAGCACTGGCATGTCTACTTTCAGATCCTTTGATCGACCAAAAGTGCTTGGGGCATAACTCCTTGGTTTCCATGATTGGGGATGAAACGGCTGCGGGCCTTCCAGCGACTATTTTGGATGCATCTATCGCACCATCTCTCACTTGGCAGTATGAGGAGGGATTTTTGTCCAGCGGCACCGGGTCAGGTAGTGAGCCGGAATCTGATTCCACCGAGTCTTGTGAGTCAGAATCAGGTTCCAGCTCGACTGAGTCTGAGTCTGGTAATCCTGGAGATGATAACCCGGATGCCACAGTTATGTCCAGGTCGTCTTTTTCTTTCTCATTTGAGTCTGTTGTAACCGAGAACTCGGACGATTTGGATGTGCTTAATGAGAATCAAGTAACTGTGATTTCTGAGTACTTTTCTATGCCCTTAATTTATTGCATAAACTCAGACTTTCAAAATTTTGATGAAAACGACGAGGATGAAATTCCTCCGGTTTTACAACGTTTAATTGAGCAGGAGCAGGAGAGATTTGTCAAACCCTTAACGGATGAAATCATTACCATGAATATTGGTACTGAGGAGGACCCGCGGCTGGTCCAAATCGGGTCCACGTTGTCTTCGGAGGAACGCGAGCGCTTAGTCGCTTTACTAAAAGATTTCAAAGATGTTTTCGCGTGGTCCTACGAAGACATGCCTGGGATCGATCCTGAGATTGTACAGCACCGGATCCCCCTTGACCCCGAGGCCCGACCTGTCAAGCAGAAACTCAGAAGGATCCGCCCTGACTGGGCTCTCAAGATTAAGGAAGAGGTCACCAAGCAAATCGACGCAGGTTTCCTGCTGATATCCGAATACCTGACTTGGTTGGCCAACATCGTTCCAGTGCCGAAAAAGGATGGCAGGATCTGGGTATGCGTGGATTTTAGGGATTTGAACAGAGCTAGTCCGAAGGACGACTTTCCCTTACCGCATATTGATGAGTTGGTAGATTTTACAGCAGGGCATGCTTTACTTTCATTCATGGATGGCTTCTCAGGATACAATCAGATAGTAATGGCACCAGAAGACAGAGAAAATACTGCATTCATCACCCTATGGGGAACATACTGCTACAGAGTAATGCCGTTTGGGTTGAAGAATGCCAGAGCTACTTATCAACGGGCCGCGACCACAATATTGCACGACATGATCCACAAAGAGGTTGAGGTGTACGTGGACGACATGATTGTCAAGTCCAAGGAAAGAGAGGGCCACTACACCGCCTTGCAAAAGTTCTTTCAAAGGATCAGAGAATTTCGGTTGCGGCTAAATCCTCAGAAGTGTACGTTCGGTGTTACAGCGGGACAAATGCTGGGATTTCTGATTACACAAAGGGGCATCGAGGTCGACCCTTCAAAAATCAAGGCCATCTTAGAAATGCCACCACCAAGGACTGAAAAGGAGGTGCGAGGCTTTCTGGGTAAAGTGCAATTCATAAGACGGTTTATCTCAAAACTAACCTTGACTTGTGAACCACTTTTTGGTCTCCTGAAGAAAGGCAAGAAATTCCAATGGGACGGCTGATGCCAAGCTGCTTTTGAACAGATCAAGAAATATTTACAGAACCCGCCCGTGTTGTCGCCACTAGAGCCGGGGAAACCATTGATATTGTACCTTTCGGTGACTGAGACTACGATGGGCTGCATTCTCGCACAAGAATCAGAGGATAAGGTGGAGAGGGCCATCTACTATCTGAGCAAGAAGATGTTGGACTACGAGACCCGCTACACTCCGCTCGAGAAGGCTTGCTTAGCTTTGGTATGGGCTACCAGGAAGCTGCGGCACTACTTGTTAGCTCACTCCGTAATGTTGGTTTCACGACTGGATCCCATCAAATACCTTTTCGAGAAACTGCCACTTACGGGTAGGCTAGCTCGTTGGCTGCTGTTGCTCTCCGAATTTGATCTGAAATATGTGACACGCAAGTCAGTCAAAGGAAGAGCAGTGGCAGAGTTCTTGGCCGATCATCCAGTCGAAGGAGGTGAAGCAGTTGAGTACTTATTCCCAGATGAAGCCATTTTGCACATCGACGACGAATATTGGACGATGTACTTTGACGGAGCATCAAATCAGTACGGGTATGGGATAGGGGTGTTGCTGATAGCACCCGACAATTCTCGTATCCCTCTAGCCTTCAAACTCCGGTTCAAAGTCTCGAACAACGAAGCAGAATATGAGGCGTGCATTGCCGGCCTAGAAGCGGCCCTGGAACTAGGGGCAAGACGTTTGGACGTCATCGGGGATTCAAACCTTGTTGTATCTCAGGCAAACGGAGACTGGAAAGTCAAAGAAGAAAAGATGATGATGTACCACCAGACCTTGGACTTGTTAATCCCTCGGTTTGAAAAGCTAAACTTTGCTCATCTTCCAAGAGAGAACAGCAGGTTCGCAGATTCTTTAGCAACTCTATCTTCCATGATAGACATCCCGTTTGGAATCCGGATGCGTCCAGTTGTCATTGACCAGAAATTTGCGCCGGCCTATGAGTCGATTTCTGCTATAGATGAGGTTCAGGACCAAAACCCCTGGTATTATGACATTTGGAATTTCTTGGAAAATGAAGCATACCCGCCAGGGGTAAATGCCAAGGATAAAAGGGCAATCAGAAGAATGGCCGTCCAGTTCATCATCTGTGGGGGTAAACTGTATAAGAGAGGTCATCTGGAAATGCACAAGCTGTGTGTTGAAGCCGAGGAATCAAAGCGCCTGATGGAGGCCATCCATGGAGGAGAATGCGGTGCGCATATGAACGGAGTAATGCTAGCATGGAAGATCCTCAGACAGTGTTACTACTAGTCCACCATGGAGGAGGATTGTATTAGTTTTGTTCAGTGATGCCACAAGTGTCAGATTCATGCAAACCGCATGAACATCCCACCGTCGAAACTATATAACATGACTTCGCCATGGCCATTTTCAGTTTGGGGAATCAATGTGATCGGGGCTGTCACTCCGAAGGGGTCGAATGGGCATGAGTTCATCCTGGTTGCGATAGATTATTTCACGAAGTGGGTCGAGGCCCAATCGTATGCGGTGTCAAAGGCGTCACACGTTGCAAAGTTTATCAGAAACAATATCATTTGTCACTATGGGGTCCCGAACGAGATCGTTTCAGATAATGGTTCCCACTTCAAGAAGGAAGTGATTGACTTGTTAGAGAAATACAACGTGGCTTTCCATAAGTCATCTACATACCGGCCGCAAACCAACGGAGCGGTCGAGGCCGCCAACAAGAATATCAAACACATTCTACAGAAGATGGTGGAAACCTACCGGGATTGGCCAGATAAGCTGCCATTTGCTCTGTGGGGCTACAGGACTTCAATCAGAACTTCTACCGGAGCGACTCCATATTCATTGGTTTATGGGATGGAGGCTGTTCTACCCATCGAGATTGAGGTTCCGTCATTACGAGTATTGGCTGAGTGCCAAATAGTCGAAGCAGATTGGCAACAGAGCAGATTTTAGGAACTCATGCTTTTTGACGAGAGAAGACTGAAAGCGCTGTACCGTGTTCAAGGCTATCAGCGTAGAATTGCCCGGGCTTTCAACAAGAAGGTTAAGTCCAGGAATCTAAGGGAAGGAGATTTGGTGCTCAAGGACAACCGAGCTCCCATCCACGACCCAAGGGGCAAGTTCAAACCCAATTGGACTGGTCCCTACATCATCAAAGCTATCTGGTCAGGTGGAGCAGTGGTTCTGATGGATCTAGATGGCCTAGAGTTCTCCCAACCGATCAACATGGACAAGTTGAAGAAATATTACCCCTGAGAGGTTCGCTAGGCCGAAAACCCGAAAGGGCGACCTAGGAAAAATTTAGAGCACAAAAAAATTGGAAAATATAAAAACTGAGCTCGCAAGGTTGAAAACCCGCAAAGGGCAACCTTGGCAAAAGTTAGAGCGTAAAAGGAGAGTGAAAATACCCGAGTGAACCTAAGCCTGAACTACGTAAGGCTTGATTCCCATCTTTGGGATACGTAGGCAACTTCACCCTGAAGCTCAGCCATAAACTTTTCCCCGATCAACTTTGTCCATTTTGACCATCTCAGTCATCTTTATCCATCAACATTTATCGTGATCTCCGGTACAGTGCTATTCAGACTAGGGGCAACTTTCCGTTGCCATGCAGTGTCGCGGTACTCTTCAAACTAGGGGCAACTTTCCAGTTGCAGGGATCTGGGGTTGTGCATCTCAGTGACAGATCTTAGGCGTGTCCAGTTCTGATCCATATCGAAAATGGTTTTGAAAAGTTTTAATAAAAGTTGACTTTGTTCAAATTAATCTCTTTACAATTAAGACCATTTTTGGACCAAAGCGGAAAATTTTCAGTACCACAACCTTCAATTTCATCGATTTCAAAACAGAGTTCTCCTGCTCTTGCATACAATCGAAGTTGCTTTTTATTACATTCATAAAGAAAACTTGAAAGTACTAATAAAGCAATAAATCCGAGACATAGTCAAGTCAAGTATCCCTGCGCCCCCTCCCAGAGCTGGTCGAAACCTCTGACGCCAAGCTAGGCCCAACCTGTGCCTCCTCGTTGAGCCAATCCAAGCACTCGTCAGACAAAGTGCAACTGGAAGTGGGAGCAGGAGCCAGGAGCTCTCTAGTCCTCCATGCTGTGGCATATCGGGCAAACTGTGCACCTCGGATCGGGAAAGTAGCCGGGTACTCAATCCCCTCTAGTGGGCAAATCTGATCATGACCGAACTGGTGCAGGAACCAGAACGGAAAGTAGAACACACAGTGGGTCAAACCAATCAACTGGATCCCGATCAGCCGGGATATGCTATAGCTCATTGCTGGGAGATTGAGCCAGGGACAACGCCAAGCGATGCGATCTGTGGACAGATTGCACATCCAGTCAAACCATCATCTTTCATCAGGGGCATCGACTAGGCGTCGTCGAAAGAAATAGCCTCGAGCTGAGTAGGCCGGGCAAGAGTCCACAACCTGCAATTTGTCCATTAACCATACCTGGGGAGGGATGAAAAATGAGAGAATAAAGAATAGAGAGATGTACGGTGAGAGAAAAGTGAGAAAAGGGTTTTTGTGAGAAAAACCGAGCCTGAGGGCCGAGTGATGTGAGCAAATACATATGTAAGATTGGGTGGGAAACATTACTTGCAGCAGCAGTGGACTCCCAGCAAATCTAGTCGTCTCCCGGCGATAGATGGAATCCAAGCCCATCAGCGTCTCGGCCAAGGTCATGGCGATGCAGCTCTTTCCTTCTTTCAAGCCTTGAGCAACTTCAATCAGACGAATGCTAAATCCGCCAAAACCCGGGGAAAGCAGAAAGTGAGACAGCAGGCACAAGGAAAGGGCGTGTTGCCGGAAACCTTGCCAATAATGGTTGCTGCGGTCACTGGCGTCAAAAAAGCGATGAATCAAACCAAGGATATCCAGCTCCCCATTAAAGATCAGAGACCAAGCATCATGCGCGGTGAGTCCACACATCCGCCCTAAAGCTTGGGCGTGGCCAAAATGGAACTGGGGCAAGATCTCTTCATGACATTCAGATTCCATCAAAACTTGAAAATCTTCAAAAGTTGGACATACCTCTTGCCCGCCGAAGCTAAAGACATGCGTCACTGGGTTCCAAAACCTCGCCGCGGCATGGAGGAAAGGGAGATGTAGCGGGGTGCGGCTCAGCGTGAATAGTGCATTCAAGCCGAAACCCCGAAAGTTCAACTTTTTCGAGCCATCTAGAGAAGTGATCCAAGCTATGAGATTTTCAACGAGAAACGCCTCCATTTTTGTGCAAAACTAAGATGAATTGAATCAAAACACGGAGCCAAGGCTTTTAAAGAGGGAAAGACACTATTCAGGGGGACAAATGTCAAAAATTGGGCGGTTGCTGAGTTAAGTGGCCGGCCGGCCATCTTTTCTGGCAGGCCAGCCATTTCTTGTTTCAAAACTGGCCGGTGACCCCTTAAATCTGGCCAGCCGGCTCCCAAAAGTGGCCGGCCATGCTCCTATGTGTGTCGTCAGCCCTGTTTTACCCTCCGAAGGAAAGTTTCAAGCATTTCCATGCAACGGATGTGTCGAAGGCCTCTATTTCCCTCTGTTTCGGATGCGTTCCGTTGCCCAGATCGTCCGAAGTACACTTCGTTTTGTTAAGTTTTGTTCATCGAGTTGTTGTTTTGTTTATCGAGTTGTTGTTTTGTTTATCGAGTTGTTTGTCGAGCTGTCATGTTTCGTGTTTTTGAGTTGTTACTCTTTGTTTAAGCCTTTTTGGTTGAGTCTTGTTTATCGAGTTGTCAACATTATTGTGTTTTGTTTATCGAGTTGTAAACTTGCTAAGGTTTTGTTATATCTTAGAAAGTTAAGTTGTTGCGTCGGTTCACTACCTGACTAGGGAAAATGCACAATACACATTTCC
Source organism: Camellia sinensis (assembly GCF_055761805.1). Taxonomy (NCBI): domain Eukaryota; kingdom Viridiplantae; phylum Streptophyta; class Magnoliopsida; order Ericales; family Theaceae; genus Camellia; species Camellia sinensis. The sequence continues at coordinate 132,710,987 of NC_138975.1, forward strand.
ATTCAATCTCATTATGATACAGAATGATGCGATATGATGCTAAACGTTTAAAATACAACACTTTTTTCAAAAGCTGTTTTATTCCATCATGCCTCGCTTGTTACAACATTTTACAGGCTAAGGCACAAGTTTTACAGAGAATAAAACTACCTGGTAATGTACAATGTGCTACAACTACTAGCAAAAAGATAAATAAAACAGGAAACATCTGCATCTGTGCTCTCAAGAGCAGTAATAAAAGGCCCTCTTCGTCCTCTTCTGCGGAATAGACTCTCTGCCACCGTCGCCATTGCCATCATCTGAATCGGAGCCGTCATCCTCGGGATCCCCCTCAGCCTCGCCTCCACTCTCGAAACCAAGGCCGGAGCTGTCCTCTCTATCAGCAGATGTCTCCGACTGACGGTCTGCAACCTCCTCCTCCTCATCCTCACCAGGCTCCTCCTCCACAATATGTGCTCTGCGTCTGCGAGACGACCCCTCCCCTCGAAAAGGCCTGGATGGCCCAGCTCCATGAAAGGGCCCAGATGGCCCAGCTCCCCGAGAAGGCCCAGGTGGCCCGGCCTGCGGCTGAGCATATACCGGAGGCATCTGAGAACAAAGAGTTCAAATTAAATACATCAGTCCAAATATGTACATCAGATGCAGATGCAAGCAAAAACTACATGAAGTGGGTGCGTGTAAATGCAGTGTACAAGTGGGGTGTGTATCAGATGTGCTCTACACAAGTAGCCTATCAATGCAGTAGAAATCAGCATGTCATCAGAAGTATGATAAATGCCAGAAAACTAAAGGGTACCTGGAAGCCCATGATAGACAACTGTGCCTCCCTCCGCAGGACCATCCTCTCAAGTGAGGCTACCATCTCAAGCACCTGATCCATACACCCAACAGGGGGCTACAGATGCAAAGGCAAGGATGTCAGTAAAGGAATGAACGTCCAAATATCTAAGTGATGAATCAAAGCTGTAAAACATATCGGTGGCGAGTCGGGGTCTCTGACATATCGATGACCGGGCATCGGAGGCTCTATCGGGATCAGAATCGGAGAGGTAGTCCCATACTGCCACCCCATCAGCTCAGTCGGCATGTCCGGCCACCCAGGATGAGGAAAAGTCGGGGGAATCGGGGGAACCGATCCACCCCCACCTCTAGATGTACCAGCCCTGCTGGTGGAAGGGGCGTCTGCAGCCCGAGCCCGGGCTTGGCTTGAAGATGGCATACCAGCAGGCCTCATCATCGGAGTGCGAACTCCCGTCAATGGAGGCATCAGGTATGTGTGACGGTAAGTGGCATAATCCCCCTCCTCAAGATATAGCAAAGCATTAGTACCCAACATAGCATTAACAACATCCCAGGAAATGAGCACATCAGCAATCCGCATATCGACTGAGGGTGCTGAGGGAGGGTCCTGAGAAGTGTACCCCCAGACCTGACGCAAGAAACGCTTCCCTAGAAAAAAGGCCCTACCAACCGGCCCTTCGAACAGGAGCCTGTACCGGGAGGCACCCCACCCTCCGGCAAACTGGAATCGGAGACCCTCACCTAAGGACGCCCACGGCTGCCATGTAATCTGCAGATAACAGGTGCATAAACCAAGCAGAAATCGAAGATGTACAGGACAAAACAAAGATGAAAACAGAAAGAACTGAGAGTTCTGAAGTACCTCTGATGAGCGCACCGTGTCGAAATACTGTCGCAGGTAAAGGAGAGACTCCTGAGGTCTTGGCCGGTGCCGGCCTTCAAACACAAGTGAGTACGGGGTCATAAGAGGTCCCGCTACCATCAACTCTGGGGCCAATGTCGGGAAATATACATAGACCCACAACTGTAGAAAACAAAGCAGAATGTGAAATGCTGAGGGCAAAATGCACGATACAGAGTATAAAGTGCGCCGTGTGTGCGATGTGCAGGTAATGAGGAGCAGAAATGTAAAAGGGCAGAAAGTACCTCCCAGGCTCTCCAATAGCCGCCAAGTAAGTCCCCTCGTCCGCGTGAGGTCGCGCTCATGTAGCAATAAAAGGTGGCCAAGCCAGCACCACCCCAGTCATACCGCCTGACCTATGACAGGTCCACCAAGGCACTCAGCAGATAAAGCCCAACAGTGTTCCCTCTATCAGCAAACAGAGTGGTCCCGAAGAGGAACATCAAAAAGCCGCGGGCATACTGTGCTGCCTCCTCAGGAGTCCCGGGCTCCATCTCCACCCGCCGGAAATGGGAAGAGAACCAGGTATATCAGACTCTCCCTGAAGCTCTGTCAACAAGCGGGCGAGCCCCCAGCAGATATATCCAAGCGGCCTCCCACTCGCCCATGTCCTCATCATATGGGATCGCCCAGCCTCCCACATCAAGGCCGGTCAATACAGCGAAGTCAAAAGGGGTCATAGTCATGTCTCCAGTGGCAGAGAAATGGAAAGAGTTGGTGGTGTCCCACCATCTCTCCACCAGGGCGGCCATCAGCGTCCTCCTGGCAGGACAACGAGATAGTCCAGCACAGAAGGGCCCAAACCCCGTCAAGTCGACCAAATCTCGAACGGCCTCCGGGAGCTCAACATACCAGTCTCTTGCCGTGGTAGAGCCATACCCCCGCACGGTGCGAGAAGTCACCTGCATTCAGAATGAACACATGTTTTAGCATGAAATGAATAAAGCTGCGTGCGAATAAAATGAATAGGCTGCGTGCAAAGTAAAGTAAGTGGGCTACGTGTTCACCATCAATTGGGCTGTGTGCTCAGAATATCAGTGTTTTGGGCTGTGTGTTCAAAATATCAGTGATATGGGCTGTGTGTTCAGAAGATTAGTGTTTTGGACTGCGTGTTCACTTTCAAATTGGGCTGTGTGTTCAGAATATCAACTTGGGCTGTGTGTTCAAAAGAAAATCAATTTGGGCTGCGTGTTCAACTCTCAATAAGTGGGCTGTGTGTTTAGAAAAATCAATTTGGGCTGTGTGTTTAGAAAAATCAATTTGGGCTGTGTGTTCAGAAAATTAGTGGCCAGGGATGTGTGTTCAGAAAATCAATTTGGGCTGCGTGTTCAACTCTCAATAAGTGGGCTGCGTGTTCACTTTCAAACTGGGCTGTGTGTTCCGAAAATCAACTTGGGCTGTGTGTTCAGAAAATCAATGTTTTGGGCTGTGTGTTCACTTTCAGTCTGGGCTGTGTGTTCAGAATATCAACTTGGGCTGTGTGTTCAAAAGATTAGTGATTTGGGCTGCGTGTTCAACTCTCAATCAGTGTGTGCTGCGTGTTCACCATCAATCTGGGCTGTGTGTTCAGAAAATCAATTTGGGCTGCGTGTTCAACTCTCAATAAGTGGGCTGCGTGTTCACTTTCAAACTGGGCTGTGTGTTCAGAATATCAACTTGGGCTGTGTGTTCAGAAGATTAGTGTTTTGGGCTGCGTGTTCAACTCTCAATAAGTGGGCTGCGTGTTCACTTTCAAACTGGGCTGTGTGTTCAGAATATCAACTTGGGTTGTGTGTTCAGAAGATTAGTGTTTTGGGCTGCGTGTTCAACTCTCAATCAGTGTGTGCTGCGTGTTCACCATCAATTTGGGCTGTGTGTTCAGAAAATCAGTATTTGGGCTGCGTGTTCAACTCTCAATCAGTGTGTGCTGCGTGTTCACCATCAATCTGGGCTGTGTGTTCAGAAAATCAATTTGGGATGCGTGTTCAACTCTCAATAAGTGGGCTGTGTGTTCACTTTCAAACTGGGCTGTGTGTTCAGAATATCAACTTGGGCTGTGTGTTCAGAAAATCAGTGTTTGGGCTGCGTGTTCAACTCTCAATTAGTGTGTGCTGTGTGTTCACCTTCAATTTGGGGTGTGTGTTCAGAAAATCAGTGTTTGGGCTGTGTATTCAACTCTCAATTAGTGTGTGCTGTGTGTTCACCTTCAATTTGGGCTGTGTGTTCAGAAAATCAGTGTTTGGGCTGCGTGTTCAACTCTCAATTAGTGTGTGCTGTGTGTTCACCATCAATTTGGGCTGCGTGTTCAAATCTCAATCAGTGTGTGATGCGTGTTCACCATCAATTTGGGCTGTGTGTTCAGAAAATCAGTGTGTTGGGCTGCGTGTTCAACCCTCAACCGATCTGTGCCGTGTGTTCACAATCAATTTATGGGCTGAGTGTTCAGGAATTCAAGTGATTGGAGTGCAAACAGAATGCAAGAAAAATTAGTAATACGTTACAGAAAAGGTAGGAATGAAGTAAATACCTCTCGTGCCTCATAGAAGAGATGATACTCTGGCTCCCGCAGAAGGAGATCCCCGGGTGCTCGCTCGTCAAAATCGGTGAAATGATGGAAAACAGCCCGCGGGAGAACGTGTACTGGTGGGTCATATCTCTTGGCGATGAAGAGGCGAACCCTCGGAGGCAAAGACATGATGTCAGGCTCGCCTCCGGCACCTGGAGAACCTCCGCCGTGGGGAAATTGACCCGCCATTTCAAGAAATCTGCAAAAGGGGCAAAAATAAGCCAAAATTGGAAAAAGTCAACAAAAGTCAACTCTCGGGAAGTGAAAAAGTCAACAAAAGTCAACTCCCGAGAAAATCTTCCAAATATTGAGACAAACTCACCTCAAGTGGCGAAAATGAGAAAAGAAGCCCCGAAACCAAAATTTAATCGGTTCAAAGTGCTTGAAACTGAAAGATTTCGCGAAAATAACTTGCGTGGGACGTTGGAAAATGCGTATAGGGCACAGATCTGAGGGAGAAAATGGTTTGGGAAGCTAGAGAAGAAGATTTTGGAGCTGCACTTGTGAGCCCGAAATGTTTGGATGGATGTATTTAAAGAAAAGAGGCCAAAAAGACAAAACTGCCCCCGGATTAGGCAAAGTGGCCGGCCGACCACTTTTTCTGGCAGGCCGGCCATTCACTTTTCAAGAAATGGCCGATGGTCTCCCTCTCCCAATAAAACTGGCTGGTGGTGTTCCCCATATGCCCCCCAAGGTCCCTGCAAATTTTGAGGAGGATTGGAGTCCCCGAGACCTGAAAAAGTACAAGAGAAGTGCACTTTCTGTCGCGAAATCGCTCCGCCGGAACTTCAGCTTCAACTTCCGATGCATATCTCATCGTTTACTCATCGAAAGTGAGGTATATCCTTTTGAACATGTTGTAACCTCTCCGGGAGGTGGACCGGAGGCCGCGATCGAGTCACCCTCGCCGAAACGCGCGTTTCTTCCCGCATTGCGATGCACTTTTCTACCAACACCATGATTGTCTGCATTCGATATCACATTGAACGTATGCTGTTAGATATGTTGTGCTTGTTGAGTTTCTTTTGCAGGCACGATATTATATGTACGGTTCATTTGAGGCTGGTGCGACCAGACGAATCGCGCAGCTATCGTATCTTCTCCGTGTGAGACGCGACAAGAATTGAATAATTCTCTGCATTCTTAACTGCCTGAAATATAGTTGTTGCTTTGCATTCTCGCTTAAAACTGTTGCATCTATTTGCGAATACTTGCTTCATTACAGCTTGCTGCATTTACACGATCATTGAATTACCTTCGGCTTCTTGCATTATCAGTTGCATTTTGCCCATGCCTGCAGGCACATCTTTGTTATCTCGCCTGTTTGTCTAAGTCTTCGGCCTTGTCAAAAATGGGTCGTCTCTAGGCTTTGACATTCACTCCCGTCACTTATGACTTTCGAGTTCTGTCAAAGAGGGGCAACTGTAGACACCACATTTTTGACCGACCTTAAGACTCAGATGTCACCGATTGAGCGCTTGGTGATGTTGCATATTGTGCTCGTTCAGAAGTTTCAGAATCTCGGCTGCGAGCCTTGCCTCCAGACTTCTGGACTCTTTTATGCTTTGCCTCGGTTTGCGAACCAGGCTCTGTTTTCTCTGTTTCTCTTCCCGAAGGGAGGGAGAGGTCCCGTAGATCATCTCTCAGTGACGGTAGGCTACGTTTCGTGGTCGTAGGCCATTTTGCCCGTTCGGAGTCCGGTTTTCGATTTTTTTCGGAGCCGTTGGCCGTGTGCCTCGGTTCAGGACCGCTTAACCACCTCCGTTCGCTCCGGTTTTTGGCATACATCTTATTTGCTCCTTTTTGAGGGACATTGTGGTCCGAGAGACCAACTTCGTAGTCGAACACCACTCCCGGTGCCTAACAGCCAGTTTTTGGGGCCTCAGGCTGCGCGTTTCGGCCCCCGAACCTTCGTTTTGCATCGGTTTTTGATTCGTTTTTGGCAGGGACCTCTGTTTCATTGCTAAGAAGGTCGTGGAAGGGCAGGAGGCCAGTAATTGTCCTGTCAGCCAACTTTATCCCTTCATCGCCCTCCGTCGCCCGATTTTCCTCACTTCAAAGCCAATGTTGACCATCCTTGGGCCATTTTCTTGCACCATAAACCCCATATTTGTGATGTACACATCTGGGAGGCCACCAATATTTGGTGGCCGGCCAGTAATTGTTGTTGAACCTTTTGAACCCCTTTGAAAAGTGGGTTGTTCTCTCTCCTGGTTCACTAGTTCCAGTGTTTAACCACGGGGTTGTGTTGTGCACACATGGGAGGCCCTCTTTCTGTGGTGGCCGGCCACTAATTATCATTGAACCTTTTGACCCTTGGCCGGTCGGCCATGGGAGGTAGCCAGCCGGCCACCTGCAACCTAGATAACCGGCCGGCCATGCTCCTTGCTGCAGGCACTTTCCAAGTATGCATCTCTTTTCCCCCCAGATTGTGTATCCGGGGGGGGGGTGCATTTTTTTAGGGAAACTTGGATTGTTTTCCCTCCATTTTTTCCCCCTTTTCCCCCCTCTTTTGTCTATATAACCGCAGCTCCAGCTCTGTTATTAGGGTTACAAAATTTCCCTTTAAGCTCCCTTTTTGTCTCTCTCTCTCTCTCTATACTTCCAAGCACTAAACCTCTCAAGTCCTACACTCATTTCTTCACTAACCCAAACCCCCACCCTTCCATCCTCCATTCCAGCAGCTTGAGGTTGTTCTCCAGAGCCTAGGAGTGCTGCATCTTGGTCCAAAAGGCTGCTAAAGTTTGGTCTTCAAGGGTGAGCACCATTTTCTCTCTTTTTAGCTTGTTTTTGTATCCTTTCTAAGTCATACTTGCTTGCTGTTTTGGGCTCCGACCCTAACTAGGAATAGCATTATTTTTAGGTATTTTTCATGTTTGTTTAAGGGCCTCTCACTGTTTGAGGCCTCCTTGTTTCACTTGCTTCATTACTCCCCTATTTTGAGCTCTGTCATAAACTGTAAAGTTGCTTATTTCGGACCCTCTGCGCGAGGGCATAACTATAATAAGTGTGCGTGTGTGTGATGTATGTCTTCCAACCCCACGTCTTTCTTCCTTTTATTTACCTGCTTATGATGGTTAGATTAGGGCATGTTTCAATTAGCATACAGTATGACAGCATGTTTGCATCATTCATCTGTATTGCATGCACCGGGCTCGGCGCATCATACTAACTGCATTGTATTTTCAATTCCAAATTGAATACATGTTAGTTGTAGCATTTCATATGCCGTGTTTAGAATAGCCGAGCCTGCTATAGTTGCATTTTTGCATGTGTTGCATTAGGCATTTCTGTATAATTAGGATCATGCATGGATTTCTAATGAGCTTCTGTTTTGGCTTGGAGTACTCGGTAAGTTTTATGCTTTAGCATCCTTGCATGCATGTGAGTGACTGCCATGAATAGCATGCTTACCATGAGGCTATTTGCTTACGTGATATAATTGCCTGAATGCCTGTGGGTGAAGGTTGGGTTATTTGGATTGGAACAAATCATCAACTGTGAGTTTTAAGCCTACTAGATAGTGGCAAAACCATCTTTTCTTAAGCCCACCTGAGGGTGGCGAAATCTGTATCTTTAAGCCTACTTGCGAGTAGCAAACCATCTTTCAAAAACAAACATGAAATGTTTTGTTCCAATTCAGGCGATCTAGTCTATACTTGTATGCTGTGCGCATCACATAGTAAATCTAGGCTAATAACCAGAATAAGAACGCATAATGTTTTCAAAAAATAGATATCATGGTTAGTAGAGGCCGATCTTTGATCGGGCGAGCGGGGGTGCTCACAAAGTGACCTTCCCCAATCGTACCCAAGTTCCCGAGCTGAGGCAACTTTGGTGATGACGGACACGTGGCCTTAGGCAACGAGTCAGGGTTTCCTAAATTTCCCAAAATAAAACATTTTGGTAGCGACTCTGTATCTGGCAAAGCAGTCCATGTTTGGCACTTCTTTCAAAAATCTGTTTTCTCAAAAACGATTTGCCGGATTTGGACTCTTTGGTTCAGACTTAGAACCGTGACAATTTGAGAGTCCTGAGCTGTAGTGACCCCAATAATGAATAGAACGGGACTCACCCTCCCGGGGCGTTCGGGGACGTCTACACTACTTAACTAATTATTACAACAAATGAATTAACTATTCTAGTTAACTAAAATAATTACAAGACGGAATCAAATAACTAGTTAACCAACTAAGTAATTACAACACTTTACCAAATTAACTAGCTACAACTAATTAATTACAATAAATATCTATGATAAATATTTAAACTTAAACATGCTTGGTACGCGAGGAATGTTCATGCACGTGCTCGGTTTCCACCTGAAAAGCCACTGTTTTGCTTCTAAATGACTCTGTTGCACAGTTGAACACATACACTTTTGTCCTCTTCCATAATAACTCTGCTCTGCTCAAACAACAAACTATTGAATTTTGCATCAGTGGCCGGCCAGCCAAAAGTGAGGGCCTGCCGACCACCAGTGATAGCCGGCCGCCCATCAAAGCTAGCCTGCCTACCATGGAAAGCGGCCTGCCGGCCACTGCTGCACGGTTCATCTTGCTACAACAGAGAACAAACAGAGTATGCACAGGGTATTCTCAAGGGTTGTCTACACAACTCACCCCTCCTTATCATGAACAAATCAAAGGAGAGACAAGACTTGGTCCACAAACCATCAACTCAGGCAATTTTGTTGCATGACAACCCTTGAACCAAAGTGTGCAAATTCAATAAATGCAATAAAACAAGACACAAACCTCCTTCCTTTGATGAATTTGATCAAGGGAAATGGTGACCTTGGATACTTGAACCATTTCATCACTAATGAGTATGAAATGCCTCAAGTTTTCATGTGCTCAATTAACGTCCAATTAAACACAAAACCAAATTCTTATCTTGTATCATTTTAGTCCCATTTTAATTACTTCATTTTAGTTACCAACCATCCTTTAATTCATTAAGTCCAAGGGGTGAATTTAAGTCCCCTAATGGAAAAAAGGCTCAAACCGAGTGTTGTCTTGGGCATGAAAGAGACATCATACCGTTGGTAATGAACTCCCTAAGGGATTAAATTATTAAGCATGACATCTCAATCTCATGCTTTAAACAAACAAGTTGTTTAAACCACTTTCAAAAAAAAACAAAAGCCAATAAAGGAGGGACGTTGCAGAGGTGATTAAGAGTGATCACAAGTATGGAAAGCCATAAATAAATGCAATCAACTCAAATAAGATGGTGTCTAAGACCTAAAACACTAAACTCATTAGGACAATTACACTATAAGTATGCCAAACAAAGCTCAAATGCAACTATCAACCAAAAATAGTGCTAAAACAGTCTAAAAAATGTCTTAAAACATATTGGAATTAAGACAAACATTGCTAGATTAATAAGTTAAAACATAGCACAAGCTAGGCTAATAAGCAAGACATAATGAGGGAAGGCTAACCTCTCCAAATTTGGACTTCAAAATATGATTTTGACCACTGAAATAACTCTGAAAAACAGTGTTTAAAAGCTCAAAAACAGACAATAAAAGGAAGTGAAACACAAGGGAAAAGGCCTTCAAAACAAGGTGCAAAGAAGGGTGAACCACCCCTCAACCTTTAATGGCCTTAAAACCCAAGCTTCAGCCCAAAAATAAGAGTTTTTATAGCCCAAAAATGGTTGGAAAACAACAAGAATAATAGCTAATAAAACAAAGCAACAAGCAAAGCCTTATACCTCTTGAACAGAAGACCAATTCTAGGCAACAAATCAAGACAACAGACCCTTCAAGAGTTCAAACCAAGCTCAAAAGTACCTCAGCTCAAAGATGAGAAGGTTTTGTTAAGGGTGTATAGGCAAAAGTTAAGGATATGTAGGCAAGCTTGTAGAAATTTGGAAAAGAAAGAGAGAGAATTGTAAAGAGAGGAAAAATTTTGCTCTAAAATTTTTCTGACCTTAAAACATGAAAGGGAGGCCCTCTATATATTGAAAACATGAATTCCCCTCAAGAACATCCAGCCCTACACGTGGGAGCAGATGCAAGCATCTGGGCAAACAGCTGGCACAACTGTCACAAAATACTTGCAAAAGACACTAGTGGTCGGCAACCAAGAGTGATGGTCGGCGGCCCAAAAAGGTTGCCGACAGGCCACCAAGGGTTGCAGGCTTGAAGAACCAAGGGTTGGTCAAAAATGAGGAAACAGAGGTGTAGGGTTTCAAGGGCTCAAAGTTGTGGCATTTCGCTGAGGACTTCGAGCACTTGACGAGCATACAGATTCATCATTGGGTGTGCATGCAATGACGTCCAAGTCGTAAGGGCTGTCAAAAATGGGAAGTGGTGAAAAACCTTTTTACCCCTAGTTCCAGGGCGGCTTTTAAACCAGCGATACACGCTTCATACTCTGTTTCGTTATTTGACACCTTGAACCGAAGTTTGAAGGCTAAAGGTATATAGAAGTTCGTCGGGTGCTATCAACAACACACATATCCCATAACCATACTGATTGGACGCTCTGTCAAAGTACATCGTCCAAGTCTCCTCCTCAACTTGCAGAATGGCTTTATCTGGGAACAGGTATTCCACCGCTTTATCCCCTTCTACTGGGTGGTCTGCTAGGAACTTCGCTACAGCTCTCTTCTTGACCAACTTGTGGGTAACATACTCAAGATCAAATTCAGAGAGAAGAAGCAACCAACGGGCTAGTCTACCCGTAAGTGCTGATTTCTCAAAGAGATATTTGATGGGATCTAATCTCGAAACCAGGATTACAGAGTGGGCTAACAAGTAGTGCCTCAACTTCCTAGTAGCCCATACCAAGGCTAAGCAAGCTTTCTCCAATGGAGTATAGCGAGTCTCATAATCCAGCATTTTTTTGCTCAACTAGTAGATGGCTTTCTCCACCTTATCCTCAGCTTCCAGAGCAAGCATGCATCCCATTGTGGTGTCTATCACTGACAAGTAAAGAATCAAAGGCTTCTCCGGCTCTAGCAGTAATAACACTGGCGGATTCTAAAGGTACTGCTTAATCTACTCAAAGGCGAATTGACATCGATCATCCCATCGAAATTACTTCCCTTTCTTCAGGAGACCAAATAGTGGTTCACAAGTCAAGGTTAATTTGGAAATAAACCGTCCAGAAAGCCTCACACCTCCTTTTCAGTCCTTGGTGTTGGCATTTTTAGGATAGCCTTGATTTTGGAAGGATCTACTTCGATGCCCCTTTGTGTGATCAAAAAGCCCAGTATTTTCCCTGCTGTTATGCTAAAAGTACATTTCTACGGATTCAACATCAGTCTGTATTCTCTGATCCGTTGAAAGAATTTCTTCAAGGCAGTGTAGTGGCCCTCTCTTTCTTTGGACTTGATAATCATGTCGTCTACATACATCTCGATCTCTTTGTGGATCATATCGTGTAAAATAGTGGTTGCAGCCCTCTGATAGGTAGCCCCGACATTTTTCACCCTAAACATTATAGCCCGATAGCAGTAGGTACCCTACGGCATAGTAAATGCCGTTTTCTCTCTGTCCTCGGGTGCCGTCAGAATCTGGTTATACCCAGAAAATCCATCCATGAAAGATAGCAATGCATGGCCCGTAGTGAAATCCACTAACTCATCGATGTGCGGCAAAGGGAAGTCATCCTTCGGACTAGCTCTATTCCAATCCTGGAAGTCCACACACACCTGGATTCTACCATCCTTTTTCGGCACTGGGACATTATTGGCCAACCAAGTTGGATATCTAGATACTAATAAGAAACCTGCCTCAATCTTCTTAGTGACCTCTTCTTTGACCTTCAACGCCCAATCCAGACGGATTCTTTGCAACTTCTGTTTGACGGGTCGAGCCTCGAGGTCGAGAGGGATTCGATGCTATACAATCTCAAGATCGATTCCAGGCATGTCTTCGTAGAACCATGCAAAAACATCTTTGAAATCTTTTAATAAAGCGACTAAGCGCCCGCGCTCCTCCGAAAATAACGTGGACCCGATCTAGACCAGACGCGGATCCTTCTCAGTACCGACATTAATAGCAATGATTTCATTAGTACAGGGTTTTGTAAATCTCTCATCCTCTCAATTAATCAAGTTTTTCAAAACCAGAGGAATTCCTTCCTTTTTGTTTTCATTAAAATTCTGAAAATCTTGGTTAATACAATAAATAAGCAGCACAGAGAAATACTCAGAATCAGTAGCATTCTCATTCATAAGGTCCAGCTCTTCAGTTACAACCGACTCAAAAGCGAAAGAAAAAGAGGACCTGGATATGACCTTGGCATCCGGGTTATCACCCCCAATAATACCGGACTCAGACTCAGAAGAACCGGAATCAGATTCTGACTCCACAGACTCTATGGAATCAGATTCTAGCTCATCACCCAACTCAGAACTAGACAGGTAACCCTCCTCCAACTGCCAGATAAGAGATGGTGCTTCAGATGCATCCAAAATGCTACTGGATAGGTTCACACCCAGTTGGTCCCCAATCACGGAGATGGTAAGGTTATCCCCCAAGTTCTCTAAGTCAGCCGGAGGATCCGTAAGGAGACATGCCAGTCATGCCTCTACTTTAAGTTCGCTGTTTTCTGAGTCACTTTCCATGCTCTGTTCAACTTCAGTACTTAGCTCAACCTTTTTCTCGGCATCACTATCTTGCAACTGCAAGTCAAGGAAGATTTCGAATCCGGGGACACGCTGCTTCGCAGAATTCATCCAGGGCTCAGGAAAGCCGCAAAAGGAGAAGTCTTCTCTCTCCCAAACAAAGCGGTCATTTAGCGTTCCCCGGATTGGCCTGTGAATGAGCCCATAGTGTTTCTCGGCCTGCTGGCTCTACCTGTCATCTCTTCCCTTTTCCTAATCCAGTCCTTTTTTGTGGGTACATATCCCAGACCAAAGGCATGTGGATTATGCGGCACATCGGCCAATGCTGTGACGCCTTTCCGGCCACTTTTTCCAAGTCCCATTCCTGGCACATGCTGTAGTTTGTTCATGACATAGATTGATTGGGCGCTAACATACATGCCCTCATCAGCGGCCAAGATGGTTTGTACTACCCGGGCCTCAGCCAGTGTAAACCCTGAAAGGAATACATCCTTCTCACCATGAGTGATTTCGAGCATTGGTGTAGTTACCTCTGGCGGGGAATGGATGGATGAATTCCTGAAAACAATCGCCACTCCTTTCCTGTGAAGGTATTTCAACATTTGGTGGAGGGTAAAAGAGACTGCTTTCACATAATGCAGCCAAGGCCTCCCTAACAGTAAGTTAAAGGTGGTCGGGACATCTAGGACATGGAACTTGACATCTTGTTGAGCTGGGCCTACTTGGACTCTGATTTGCACTGTGGCCATAACCTCCCTGCTTGTATTGTCATATGCCCGGATCACTTAGGCTGTGGGCACGAAGTTTACCGCTGTAAGGCCGATGGCATAAGCTGTGCGAGAAAGACAGACACTGATAGTCAAACCGGTGTTTATCAACACCACCGGTACCCATTTCTCCGTGCACTCAACAGATATTTATAGGGATTTGTTGTGAGCTGAGCCTTCCGGGGCAGTTCTTTGCCGGAAAAGGTTAGGGTTGGCTCGGCGCCTCCTGGGAAGACCAATCCCACAAACTATTCAGGGGTAGTGTCAATGGACAAGTTAGCTTTGTCCATTGCTGACAGTATAACATGTCGATGCACCCGGGAGGCAATAAGAAGACCCAGATTGAGATATTAGCTTGGATTTTCTTCAGTTGCTTCAACACTACCTCTTCTTCCAACTGCTTCTCTTTCTGTTTCTCAACCTCTCTATCTTTCCCAGATGCCTCAGCTTAATCTAAGTGCGGTGGCTTGAAATACCACCCACTTTTTGTCATGCAATCTATCTCTTCCGCGTACCACATGTTATCAGAAAGGCACTCACCCCAATCTTCGTCAGTGTGAGCCAGAAGTAGATCGTCATCCTCCCACCATACACCTCCGGCAGTCGACAAACAGTTGTTCGGCTCCATTCAAATCACTTTCACCTCACAAGTATTTCCCACAGGGTGTTGGGCCATTACTGCTTTCTGGTTGTCTTCAACCCTCTCTTGTGCAAACTGCTTCAACGTAGCTTCCTATTCTATGTCCACAATACTCACAGTGCCCAGTTCTTGAGCTAAATTTTGTACATCGGCGTTCTCTGGCAGTTTTTCCTTTTCATCGACCATTCTGGCCACTACAGCAATTCTTGATTTCTTTTCAACCTTTTTTTTTCAGTTCCTTCCTCCCTATCTGGTTTATCACTCAACCGCCCAGAGTTGTCCGCTGATCCATTCAAATCGAACCAATCAATCTGCACATCCCCTTGATTTTGTTCGTTGAAGAACTGCAGGTTGTCTAAGTCCTCCTCAAGTTCCGCGAAATCATCTAAACCTTGGCTCGGGCCATCCTCCCTAACCACATTGACCTCAACTACAGTTGGCAATACCACTTCTGACTTGGCTTGATTAATCGGCACAATGTAGCAGCTTGGATTATACACCCCTTTAGGCAAGTCCTCAGAGCACTCAGGCAACAGACTCACACTTTCCTCTAAAGTCGACCTCCTTTATACTACAACTGTCACCATCACAGGCTTAGGTTGAAGTGTGGAAATGTCCATCGTACACAAATCTGTGCTTTTAGGAATGAACACCGTTGGTCTGGGTAGGTGGAAAGGGGTAATTTATACGCTGGGGTGATAGGGGATGGCTAGTGTATGGATTAGGTTTAAATTTCAAGGTGATGGAACTTGATTGTGGGCCGGGAGAGGGTTTGTGGTCACATTTTCTTTTTAGGGTAGTGCAATCACCTTATTATCAATGAGATCTTGAATCTCATGACGCAATCTGAAGCATTGGTCAGTGTCGTGACCATGTTGTTGGTGAAAACCACAATACTTCGATGGGTTATGTTTGGGTGGAAGAGGATCGAGTAGTAGGAGTGGCTCTAATGGTTTGAGGTGCCCTTATTTTATCAGCACCTTTATGGCTTGAGATAAGGGCATATAGAGTTGGGTAAAGGTCCTTTGGGATCGGGCAGGGCTGTTTGAAGTTTGTGGAGTTGTATTGGCAAAAGGATTGGCGGTCTTCGTTGTGTTGGTGACAACGCTCACATCCGATAACCACGCAACTGTGCTACCACTAATGCTTGCATTGGAACTACGCACAAAAGGCCTTTTGGCCTGTTTTTTTTCATTAGTGATCAGCCCTTGCTTCATGGCGTCTTCAATCTGAACCTCCATCTCATGGAGCTCGGTGAATGTGAATAAAGGTAGGATGATCATTTTCTGTAGCAACTTCCCGTGCAGCTTGCGAACTACCATCCTTATTTGATCTTTCTCAAAAGGCCGTGTGGTCATCATTGAAGCCTTAGCCCTTCATCTCGTCACGAATTTTGAGAAGCCCTCCTTCGGCTCCTGGTGCGTTGCTTTGAGATCATGAGTTTTGACCTCAATTTGTGTGTTATATGAGTACTATGCAACAAAGGCCTCAGCCATTTCCTCTCAACTGTGCTTCACAGAATCCTCTAGCTTCGCATACTATATAACCACTATTCCCGACATAGTCTGGCCAAAGAGTGAGAGCTTCTGTAGTCTGGTCAGGCCCATCGGCCGTAGGATGTTTGAAAATAGCCGAAAATAAATCATGGGATCTCCGGAGCCATCGAATCGATCGATGCATGGCATTTTGAACTAATCTAGCAATGTCACTGCAGAATTGGTATACCCGTCTTCTATGTCAGGGATAGAATTAACACCTTGTGCTCTCTTGAAAAGCTTCTCCAGCTTGTTGGCCTTAAGCATAGCCGAGTCAACCACAAACTCAAATGGAGCCTTGGTTTGATGCACAGGTGCTTTAGAGGCTTGTGGTGGGATCGGCTTTGCCGGATTGGCCTGATTTTCAGCATGGGCAATGGCTCCAGGTGCTGGGATACCCGCAGGAGGTGCATGAGATGCAGAAATTACTGCCGGCTGTGGTTGTTGTTGTTGCAGCCTATTTATTACCTCAGCCTGATGGGCTGTGACTTCGGCCTGACAAGCAACGTCTTACTACATGGTTTCAACTATTTGTTGAAGGTGGTGGATTAGTTCCTTCATGCTGACTGAGGGATATTGTGCCATTGGGATTGGCGAGTAATCTCATACTGGACTAGATGTAGAAGATTGTCCTTGAGCCTGACTATATACAGGTGAATTGAGAGGTGACTACTGTATAAATTGGACTGGCGAACTTTTCCTGACTCTCCTCCGTCTAGTAACCGGTGGGAGCGAAGTAAACACGGGTTGTCCCCTAACACGATACTCGGATCCAGAGCACTTGGGGGAATATCCAAACTTTCTGAAGCTATGGTGTTATACTACCTACCAAAAAGAAATAAAGCAAAAAGAAAGTAGTAATCAGAAATTGTACAGCACCTCAGCTCAGATGTTAACAACACACAGATGTAATCAAAGCTGTAGGACTGCACTCAACACTGAATTCTGCCCCCAAAACTAATACCCAACTTGCAGCTGATACACACATTCTTGTACAGTTTCACTTAAATCACATACCAGTTAAGTGAGAGCCAAAACACCCCTATGAGAGGGTAGGGTTACCCTGTCCTAATTTCGTCAGGAACTAAGGTTAACTATTCAAACAAAGCGGTTTCACGCAATCCTGTATTCGGGTAAGCATCCTGTCCTAATTTGGAACAATCTCTATGGCTTTTCGATATGCATCTAAGCCAAATAGTCAAAAAGTTACCTCAAGACTACCTAATATACCTCTCTCACCAAACACCGAGAAGTGAAAGGAGGATCAAACGATACAACGGTAGTCCAAAACCAAGGTCTGTGTTCTTATCATGGCAGAGCCCGTGACCGATCAGCCTTTTGGCAAGATTTTCAAGCAAGCCTCTGGCAAACCATCCAAGAATAGCAGATGGCAAACATAGTGACTTAAACACACTAATGCAAATGCAATACAAAGAAACATATAAGTGTAGATAAAATGTCATACCATGAATTTTCAAGTCAAGTTCTCTAAATTCCCGAGTGGAGTCACCAGAAACTATAGCTCGACTTTTCATGCCCCCTCTTGGAAGATGAATAAGCCCTAAAGTATCGGACTCCTTACAGTTCTGAATCTGATTCCACAAGTGCAATGTGAAATAGATAATCACCAAAGAGTCTCAATTCGGCAAATCTTTTAGAAAATTGATTTTAAATCAAATTGTCAAAAATGGACTGCTTTGTCAAATACAGAGTCGCTAACTAAATATTTTGTTTTAGGAAAATTTAGGAAACCCATGACTCGTGCCAAAGGTCACGTGTTCGTCATCACCAAGATTGTCTCAGCTCAGGAACTTAGGTACAAGAGAGGAAAGTCATGAATTGATCAACCCCCGCTCGCCCGATCAAAGATCGACCTCTATTAATCATGATATAAATCTTATTTATATTATATGCTCTTGTTCCGGTTTATTGGGCTAGCATTACTATGTGATGCACACACATACAATTATAGACTAAATTTCCAAGAATTGGAAGACTTCATTCATGTTTGTTTTGAAAATTGTTTCAAATATGTACCATTTTTAAAATGAAGTGATCGCATATGAACATTTACTCAAAGTATTCCAATTCAAGCAACAAGCCTTCATCTACAAGCATTCAAGCAATTATAGCACTTAAGCAATTAGCCTCATGGAAAGCATGCTAGACATGGCAACAATCACATACATGCGATATGCTAAAGCGAGTAAAGGCTCACCTAGTACTCCAAGCCAAAAGAGAAAATGAGTTAGAAAAATGCATGATTCCTAACTTATGCACTATGACTAGTGCAACACATAAAATATGCAACTAATAGGCTCAGCTACTAATATGACATATGAATCAATTTGATAGCATGCGGTCTAAGCATGTATTCAAAGAAGTATTTAACTAACAATGCAAGTTAGAATGATGAACCAAGCCTCGGTGCATGCAAGACAAGTGGATGCAAACATAAAGTATGCTAAACAAAACATGATGTCCCTAAACTAACAATCATAAGCTAGTAAATAAAAGGGAGAAAGACGTAGGGTTGGAAGACATACAGATTATTACATTGCGCTCTCACAAAGGAGAGTCCAAATAAACTAACTAGCTAACTAGCTAAGCAAAGCTAATTAAGCTAACTATCGCAAAACAAAATAAATAATCAACCAAACTACTTAACTAATTATTACAACAAATGAATTAACTATTCTAGTTAACTAAAACAATTACAAGACGGAATCGAATAACTAGTTAACCAACTAACTAATTACAATACTTTACCAAATTAACTTGCTACAAGACGGAATGCTCATGCACGTGCTCGGTTTCCACCTGAAAAGCCTTCGTTTTGCTTCTGAATGCCTCTGTTGCATAGTCAAACACATACACTTTTGTCCACTTCCAGAATAACTATGCTCTACTCAAATAACACATTGTTGAATTTTGCATCAATGGCCGGCCGGCCAAGAGTAAGGGCCTGCCGGCCACCAGTGATAGCTAGCCGCCCATTAAAAGTGGCCTACCGGCCATAGAAAGTGGCTTGCTGGCCATGGAAAGTGGCCTACCAGCCACTACTGCACAGTTCATCTTGCTATAACAGAGAATAAACAGAGCATGCACAAGGTATTCTCAAGGATTGTCTGCACAACTCACCCCTCCTTATCGTGAACAAACCAAAGGAGAGACAAGACTTGGTCCACAAACCATCAACTCAAGCAATTTCATTGCATGATGGCTCATGAACCAAAGTGTGAAAGTTCAATAAATGCAACAAAACAAGACACAAACCTCCTTCCTTTCATGAATTGATCAAGGGAAGTGGTGACCTTGGATACTTGAACCATTTCATCACTAATGAGTATGACATGCCTCAAGTTTCCATGTGTTCAATTAACATCTGATTGAATACAAAACCAAATTCTTATCTTGCATCATTTTAGTCCCATTTTAATTACTTCATTTTAGTTACCAACCATCCTTTAATTAATTAAGTCCAAGAGGTGAATTTAAGTCCTCTAATGGAAAGAAGGCTTAAACCAAGTGTTGTCTTGGGCATGAAAGAGACATCATACCATTGGTAGTAAACCCCCTAAGGGATTAAACCATTAAGGATGACATCTCAATCTCATGCCTTAAACAAACAAGTTGTTTGAATCACTTTCAAAGCAAAACAAAAGCCAAGAAACGAGGGAGGTTGCAGAGGTGATTAAGAGTGATCACAAGTATGGAAAGCCATAAATAAATGCAATCAACTCAAATGAGATGGTGTCTAAGGCCTAGAACACCAAACTCATAAGGACAATTACACTATAAGCATGCAAAACAAAACTCAAATGCAACTATCAACCAAAAATAGTGCTAAAACAATCTAAAAACAATCCTAAAGCATGTTGGAATTAAGACAAAAATTGCTAGATTAATAATCTAAAACATAGCACAAGCTAAGCTAGTAAGCAAGACACAAGGAGGGGAGACTAACCCCTTCAAATTTGGAGTTCAAAACATGATTTTGGCCACTGAAATAACTCTAAAAAATAGTGTTTAAAAGCTCAAAAACATATAGTAAAAGGATGGGAAACACAAGGGAAAAGGCCTTCAAAACAAGGTGCAAAGAAGAGTAAACAATCCCTCAACCTTTAATGGCCTTAAAACCCAAGTTTCAACACAAAAATATAGAGTTTTTATAGCCCAAAAATGGTTGGAAAATAGCAAGAATAGTAGCTAATAAAACAAAGCAACAAGCAAAGCCTTATACCTCTTGAACAGAAGACCAATTCTAGGCAACAAATCAAGACAACACACCCTTCAAGAGCTCAAAATGAGCTCAAAAGTACCTCAACTCAAAGATAAGAAGGTTTTGTTAAGGGTGTATAAGCAAAGGTAAAGATATGTAGGCAAGAGTGTAGAAATTTGGAAGAGATAGAGGAAAAATTTTGCTCCAAAATTTTTCTAACCTTAAACATGAGAGGGAGGCCCTCTATATATAGAAAACATGAATTTCCCTCAAGAACGTCCAACCCTACACGTGGGAGCAGATACAAGGATCTATGCAAACAGTTGGCATAGCTGTCTCAAAATATCTACAAAAGACACTGGTGGCCGGCAACCAAGAGTGATGGTCGACAGCCCAAAAAGGTGGCCGGCAGGCCACCAAGGGTTGCAGGCTTGAAGAACCAAGGTTTGGTCCAAGAGGAAACAGTTGTTTACGGTTTGAAAGGCTCAAAGTTGTGGCATTCTACTGAGGACTTCAAGCACTTGACGAGCATATAGACTCATCATTGGGTGTGCATGCAATGACATCCAAGTCGTAAGGGCCGTCAAAAATGGGGTGTCTATAGCGGGCTTCTACCAGCCCAAGTTTACACTCTATGACGGAAAGACCGACCCGTATATGCACGTGAGCCACTTTCGGCAAGTCATGGCTGGCTACAGGCAAAATGACGCCTTTATGTGCCTTATTTTCCCATCAAGTTTGGGTGAGTTGGGCCTGAAGTGGTTTGAGAGGTTGCCAGAGGAAAATATCGAGAGGTGGTAGCAGCTGGCGGAGGCATTTGTGACCCGATTCAAAACCAACACCAAGACACCCAAAGAAGTCGACCACTTGTTGGGCATCAAGATAGAACCAGGCAACTCACTCAAGGCTTACAACGCCAAGTACTGGGAAACCTTCAACAAAATTCTCGATTACCTGACCAACCTGGCAATCACCCAATACAAGCGCGGTCTCCTGGTCGAACATAGACTGCGGGACTCGCTTACCATGAGTCATTCAGCTACCATGGAGTTGGTAATGCAACGTATCAATGAGCATATCCGAGTTGAGGATGATGCAACTGCGACTACCGCAAAGGCGAATCCAGTGGTGGCGGATAAGAGGGTGGCCAGAAAGGTTCACGTGGTCAGGCATGAGGCAAACCATCCGAACAACCGTAAAAGAGAATCAAACCGTGGTGCTAACTGCAACAATCGAGATAAGGGTCATCACAATGACCAAGGTTACTACCGCCACGATGCCGCGGAAGATGCAAAGAGAAAATTGAATGCACGAATGGGTATCACCACAGTTTTCAAGATCCCAATATACCGCAAACTTAGCGAGATCCGTGACGAGGAATATGTCCGGTTCCCGGCCAAGTTAGGTGATACACAAAGAGGCTTCAATCCGAGATACCGCTGCATCTACCATGATGAACATGGTCACCGCACAGAAGATTGTGTCCCATTGAAGCAAAATCTAAAGGAATTAGTGGCCGTCAACCACCTAGATTACTACATTAATAGAGGCGCCAAGGCCGCGCCCCATGTTCAAGCAAAGCCTAACAACTTGGCCGCTTTAGATGCACCCCCCAAGGGTGTAATCAACATTATCTATGGGGTCATCGAGCCAGCACGGGTATACAAGCTCCGGGGGATGATCAAAAAGGCGGAGCTTATGAGGGAAGTTTTGTCGATCCAACCAACCGTCAAGAAAAGAAAGACCGAGGTGAAAGATGTCCTCAACTTTTCAAGCAGAGATCTTGAACGCATTCAGATGCCGCACAATGATGCGCTGGTGGTCACGCTATGCGTGAAGGACTTTGACATTAGACGCATTTTGATTGACCAGGGTAGCTCGGTCGAAATAATGTATTATGAAGCCTTCAAGCAGCTCAAGCTCAATGACAAAGACTTAGCCCTAGCGCGGTTTCAATTCGCAACTAGAGTGACCAGTAGGAAAGATCATCCTACCGGTCAAAGCGGGGTCTGTTGTCAAGTAGGTGGAATTTTGGGTGTTAAAGGTGCCTTCTACGTATAATTTGATCTTAGGCAGATTATGGCTTCATGCCATGCAAGCGGTGGCATCGACCTACTACCAGGTTATGAAGTTCCCCTCCGCCACAATTGAAGAAGTTTGGGGTGATCAAGTTATGGCCAAGCAGTGTTTCGTGGCCATGAACTGAAGCCAGGCTGCCAAAGGCTTCATGCAGATGATTGAAAGAACAGAAGATCAAAGCATCCTAGATGATGTGGGTACCAGGGCCAAAGAGAAGGCTATTGAAGACTTGGTGGAGGTAAGGATCAATAAGAGGGATCCTGAAAAGTTATTTCTATTAGGATCCAACCTGATCGCCCAAGAACGGTTGGACATGGTGAATTTTTTATCGCAAACATCGAAGTGTTTGCATGGACGCTTTACGACAAGCCTGGCGTGGATCCAAACTTCATTTTCCACCAACTTAATGTTTTCCCTAATGCTCGGTCGCTCGTTCAAAGAACACGAAGATCAACACTTCGTCACGCCGAGGTGGTGGCAGAAGAGGTGAAGAATTTGCTTGAAGGTTGGGCTATCCAAGAGGTGCACTACCCCGGTGGGTTTCAAACACGATCGTGGTGCCAAAGAAGAATGGGAAATGACAAGTTTGTGTCGACTGCAAGACGGTCGACCGAGCTTGCCCCAAAGACAGTTTCCCTTTGCCCAAAATCAACCAACTAGTGGACCTTACAACCGGGCACAACCGGCTCAGTTTCTTGCATGCATACCGTGACTACCATCAGATTGCCATGCACGAGCCCAACCAGGAGGTTACCTCTTTCACAATGCCAAGGTGGTTGTTCTGCTATAGAGTTATGCCCTTTGGGTTAAAGAATGTCAAGGTAACCTTTCAGAGGATGGTTACAAAAATGTTTACGACGACATAGTTGTGAAGAGAAAAAGTGAGGCCAACCACTTAGCCAACTTAGCGGAAATGTTCGCCATTCTCAAACAACACAGGTTACGTTTGAATGCATCGAAATGTGCCTTCGGCATGGGATCAAGGAAATTCTTGGGTTTTTTAGTCACCAATCGTGGCATTGAGGTAGATCCCTCTCAACTCAAGGCCATACAAGAATTAAAGCGGCCCAATTCAGCAAGGGATATACAACATCTTACTGGGATAGCAGACGCGCTCAATGGATTTATTAGTCAGTCATCAGATCGTTGTCGCCCTTTCTTCCAAGCTCTTAAGTCCAAGTTTTCATGGGACGAAGAATGCGACAAAGCCTTAGCCGAGCTAAAGACGTATCTATCTTCCTCTCCACTTTTGGTCACGTTGAAGCAAGGCGAGGAACTCTATCTTTATCTAGCCATTTCTCAACATGTTGTCAGCGCAGTGCTTGTTCTAGCAGAAGGCATACAACATCTGTCGATCTTCTACGTGAGCAAGACCTCGCTCCCCGCGGAGTCGAGATATTTGTCACTTGAGAAATTGGCCTTGGTGTTGATGATGGCCTCTAGGAAGTTGGCACATTACTTTCATGCGCATACGATCGTTGTGCTGACCGATTTTCCGTTGAAAGCCTTGTTTGAGCGGGCTGACTTCTCTGGTCGAATCTTGAAGTGGCCATTTGAATTGGGACAATTCAACATCAAGTTTCAACCCAGAACCGCCATCAAGGCCTAGGCATTGGCTGACTTCATTGCAGAATTCTCGCCAGGGACTCATCGGGTTTTCGTAGTGGACCTAACCGACACGATCGGGCTGAGAGGAATAAGCATCGTGAAAATTGCATAGCCAACACCCACTCCGGTCCATATCAACCCTTCTAACAAGCCCAATATGGGAGGCGACGCGAAAATTGCGTGCCTAAGTAGAGACCCGTCACTTGAAAAACAACCACCTCTTGGCAATGCGCTGATGGATTTGGGAATAATAGGACAACCTGTTGGATCCAACACCGCATCGCCAAGGGGGAATGAAGGCATGCAAGTTGCAACCATCACCAGAGCGCTTGTCGCAGAAATAGCCGAGCAGTCAAGCAACTTAGAACACCTAAACCTTCAAAAGTCCCAAGACCTCACAGAATGTTGGAAGCTTTTTATCGGCAAAATGTAGAAATTTGTTGTCGATGGTGCTTCAAACAAACATGGATCGGGCTAGGCATAGTTCTAATCTCACCAGACAGACTGACCATTGAACATTCTATCACACTGGGGTTTCTTACGTCAAACAATGAGGCTGAGTATGAAGGGCTACTAGCCGGATTGAAAAACGCGCTCTGACTGAAAGCATCTAAACTAATGGTCTACAGTGACTCCCAACTCATTGTAAACCAAGTGTTTGGAGAATATAAAGCCAAAGATGACATAATGTCCAAGTACCAAACCCTGATGAGAGGGAAAATCAAGAAATTTCAAGCCATAAGAGTTCAACAAATCGGCCGAGAAGACAATGGTCGAGCAGATGAATTAGCCGGCTTAACTTCCATGGCGAACAAGTCTGCCCCCAGCCCTCTCCTGATTGAATTTCTCCCGAGGCTCAATATCGAAGAATCAGATAAGCCAGAAGTCTTCTGCGCCAAGCTAGGTCCCTCCTAGATGAATCCCATCATTCTCTTCTTGAAAGAAAGAGTTCTACCGACCAACAGGAAAAAAGCAAACAAGATTCGGGTGAAGTCTGAGCAATTTTGACTCTCTCCATTTGGCATCCTATATAAGAAATCCTTCACCGGTCTATATCTCAAGTGCATCCATCCAAGCAGAGTCGATGCCTTTCTTTTTGAAATTCACGAAGGGATGTGCGGAAGTCTGATCGGCGGAAGATCTCTGGCTTACCGGGCTATCTCGCAAGGATACCGGTGGTCGTGCATACAGGTAGATGCCTCAGAAGTATGTGAGAAAATGTGAGAATTGCCAAAAGTTCGCCCACCAAATTCATCAGCTGGCCAGAGAACTTCTTCCTCTCACAAATCCTTGGTCATTCACAATATGGAGACTTGACATAGTGGGGCCACTCCCAACCGCATCAGGCAACCGCAAGTTCTTTATAGCCACGACAGATTACTTTACCAAATTGGTAGAAGCGGAGCCCCTGGAGACCATCAAGGAGAAGAATGTGAAAAGATTTGTCCGGCGAAATGTTATAACGCGGTTCAAAGTACCCAAAGCCTTAATATCCGATAACGGCACCCAATTCAACGGAAAGTTATTTAGGGGATTCTATGAGGAGCCGAAGATAGAGTTCTACAATTCAACATCGGCCTATCCGCAGTCGAATGGCCAAGCCAAAGTGTCGAACAAGACCATTCTAGATGGACTGGGGAAAAAAAAAATAGAAAAAGCCAAAGGAATGTGGACAAAAGAACTTCCAAATGTCCTCTGGGCCTACTAAACAACACCAAGTTGTTCAACCAGAGAGACACCTTTCACCTTAGCCTATGGCATAGAGGCAGTCATCCCATTGGAGATTGGTATACCCACCATCCACAATGAAAATTTTGAGCCAGATCTGAATGCCGAAGCCGTTGCCCTTGAATTAGACCATGCCAAAGAACGCAGAGAAAAGGCACTGGTCTGGTCTATGTCGTGGCATACCAACATGAACTGTCTAAGAAGGATAACAAGACAGTTCACCCCAAACAATTCAAGGTTAGAGACTGCGTTTTGCGAAAGATGATGGGCAACACTCTGGTGTTGGGCGAAGGAAAGCTAGGGGCAAATTAGGAAGGGCCTTACAAGATAATCGGTTTGGTAGGAAAATGGGCACATCGTCTAGAAGATTTGGACGGCCAAGCCATACCTCGGCTATGAAACGCAACCAACTTAAAATTGTATTATTTTTAGTTTATACTTCCATTGCAATTTTTGTAGAGGGCAACCATACCCCTTCATTTTTCAACGAAATTCTTTCGGATGCATTAAGGATTCATGAAATGTGTCTCTAAAAGAAATGAATCAAATTAGTGTACTTGGAAATTTTGTCATGATTGATGGTTTGAAATGAATAAGGGACAACTGTCTCCCAGCGGTGGTGATTTTACCTGGCTAAAGGAGTTAATGACCTGTTCAACTCTAAGTATTAAGCCAAGATGTTTTGTCCAGCTAAAAGAGTTGATGACTTGTTCAACTCTAACTCTTTAGCTGAGGTGTTTGGCCCGGGTAAAGGGGTTAATGACTTGTTCAATTCCAAGTTTTTAGCGTAGCTATTTTGCCCGGCTAAACGAATTAATGACCTGTTCAACTCCAAGTGTATAGCCAAGATGTTTTATCTGGCTAAAAGAGTTGATGACTTGTTCAACTCCAAGCTCTTAGCCGAGATATTTTGCCTGGCTAAAGGAGTTGATGGCTAGTTCTACTCCAAGTGTTTATCCAAGATGTTTTGCCTGGTTAAATGAATAGATGCTTTGTTCAAGAATATTGCACGGTTGCAAAAAAAAGGCACACAATATGATTGCAAGTGACAAAAGTTGTAAAACCTTTCATTCATTGAGAATTCCAATACAAGAGGAGGGGCCAGTAGCCCAGTTACAAAAGGTTCCAAAAATAAATAAATAAATAAATACAAAGCAGAACTAAGGAATGGGGGAGAGATTAGCAAAGGTATCTCCAACTCTGACACTGGTCTCCTCCAGATCGACCACCGCGGCCACGTTACCACGCTCCTTCTGGCTAGACTCATCTCGACCGCCTCCTTCCTCGGCCACTTCCTCGGTTTCTTCCACAACCTCTTCCTCAACCTCCCCTTGCAAAGAGTTGAAAACGTCGTTCACGTAAGGCACCATATAAACTGGCAGGAAGGCGGGGGGAGGAGAGGTGAACACCTCGGTTTCAGATCCTTGGTCAAGTTTCTCACAAGCTGCTTTCCAACCGGACTTGAAGAAGATGTCCTTGGTGGCTTCAACCTATTTAGTGTAGCTCTCCTTGACCTCCTTCAAGTCGAGATTGTTGGCCTCATCCACGTCTTTCTACCTCGCCTTCTTCAACTCTTCCAGCTCAGCCTTCATGGCAACTCTCCCCTACACAGCTTCGCCGAGCTGACCAGGTAGCCTCACATTATCGACATTTGTGATTTCAAGCGAAGGCTTAGCTCGGCCTGTAGACACTCTATTTTTGAACACCCGTAAGACTTAGGCACTTGGTCCAGCGCACTCGATGATGAAAACTGCATTGTGTAATTCAAGTTCTCGGTGAGGGAATCCAAAGTCGAGCCCCGAAATAATCCCAAAACTTTCCTACTTTTCTCATTTTTACCTCAAAGGTTCTATACTGGGTTTGAAACAGGGGAGTGGGGCAACACATTAGGGCCCGGTCATGCCCCATTAGGAGTCGGCCATGTCTATTTGGGCCCAGCTATGCCTCAATGGCGATACACATTGTTCTGGCTGAGAGCCCGCCAACTGCCTTTTTTTGAAGACATTTTCGACTTGTCTTACTCAAATTCTATAAAAACGAGGTTATACCTCTGTTTTAAGGGCTGGAAAATTTCTAAAGAACATATACACACAAGAGAGAGCTTCTTCTTCCTATACAAGTCATCTTTGAGCCAACCTATCTCTCTTGACCAATATCCATACACCATACATCACTTTAGATCATAATCTTAGAACCTGGGTTGAGGCTTGAGCATCACAATTCAAGCTTGAGAGTGTGCTTGAACCAAGTTTGTGTTACAAACAAGAGCATGCTTCTTTGAGAGGTATAAGCTTACTACCTCTTCTCTTGTTCTCTTTGTTGTCTCTTCCTATCTATTTCTTATGTTTTATATTGTCTTGAGCCTATTTCAAGTGTCTAAGCTTGGGTTTGAATAGCTACCAAAGGGTAGAAAGAGTTAACACTCTTTCTTGCACCTTCACCTATAGCTCAAACCCTTGTTTTACACCCTTTTGTTTTCTTTCCAAATTGATTTTCAGAGTTTTAAAGAGACTAAAAATCATACTTTGAGGTTTCAAAGGTGGAGGGGTTAGTGTAGACCGCCCGAACTCCGGTCCGCGCGTGAGGACGCAAATTGGGTTCATAGCTACTACAGTTCGGACTCCTGTCACAGTTCTGAATCTAATCTCACAAAATGCAATGTAAGACTGATAAATCACCAAAGAGTCCAAATCCGGCAAATCATTTTGGAAAACTGATTTTAATCAAAAAAAAGTGCCAAACATGGACTACTTTGCCAGATTTCAGAGTCACCACCTAAATATTTTGTTTTGGGAAATTTAAGAAACCCTGACTCATGCCTAAGGCCATGTGTCTGTCATCACCAAAGTTGTCTCGGCTCTGGAACTTGGGTACGAGAGGGGAAGGTCCTAAAATGAGCACCCCCGCTCGCCCGAACAAAGATCGACCTCTACTAACATAATATGTTATTTTTATAAACACATGTGTTCTTATTCCGGCTATTAATCTAGAATTACTGTGTGATGCGCACATCATACAAGTATAGACTAAATCACTCAAATTGGAACAAAACATCTCATGTTTTTTTTTGAAAAATGGTTTGAAAGTGCTACTTACAAGTAGGCTAAAGCGCGGATTTGCCACCTTCAAGTGGGCTTAGAACATGATGATGTGCCACCCTCAAGTGGGCTTAAAGCTCGTATTTGATGAATTGTCCCAATTCAAGCAATGAAGCATTCATCCACAGGCATTCATGCAGTTAAATCACTTAAGCAAATAGCCTCATAGCAAGCCGGCTATCATGGCAACCACTTATACACATGCAAGGATGCTAAAGCAGAAACACTTACAGTGTACTCCGAGCCAAAACAGAAGCTAATTAGAAATCATACATGATCCTAGATATGTTAAAATGCCTAATGCAACACATGCAAAAATGCAACTAAAATAGGCTTGGCTATCTAAAATGACATATGAATGCAACACTTGATAACATGCTTTGAAACACGTATTCAAGTAAGTGTATTGGAGTACAATGCAGTTTGAATGATACGCCGAGCCCGGTGCATGCAATACGAATGAATGAATGCAAACATACAAGCATAAGGTATGCTAATTGAAATATGCCCTAAACTAACCATCGAAAGCGGTAAGTAAAAGGGAGAAAGAAATGGGGGTTGGAAGACATGCACACACACGCACGCTTATTACAACAATGTGCCCTCTCGATGGAGGATATGAATGAATAAGCTAAGCTAATCAAAGCTTAGCTAATCAACTAATCTAATTAAGCTAATTAGACTAATTATTACAAACCAATAAAGAAATAGCTAAACTAAGCTACTTAATTATTACAACACTTAATTAATTAACATATTAACTAATTAAATTACAAATTGATGCTAACTAACAAGTAAGCATTAAACTAAGCTGCTCCAACTCTGTTCGAAGAAGAAGAGGATGCATGCTCGGTTACCGCCCCGAAAAGCTCTCTGGTTGCTCTCTTGAGGCTCTGTTTGCAGGGTGTCTTCAAGAACTTGCTACTGGATCTCACCAAAATAGTGCTGAGGAGTGCACCGGTGGCCTGCCGGCTATGAATGGTGACTGTCGACCCTCCTGCCAGCCAAGGATGTGCACTGTCGGCCAAGGATGAAGGGGTGCCGACCAACAATGAGAGGGCGCCGGCCACTAGTGTACTGTGACACCAAACTGCAACAGAGCACAAGACAGAGAAAATGGGGGGTCTCCTAAGGATATGTATATACTATGCCACTCCTTATCATCTCAAAACATCAAGGGAGGGGGCACCATTGGATCCAAAACCATCAATCAAGCATTTGGAATGCATGATGGCCAAAGATCCAATCTTGCACACATTGAATAAATGCAATGCAAACAAGACTCTAAATCCACTACCTCATCATGGATGATCAAAGGCAATAGAGACCAAGGAATATTGGCTTACTTTCATCACTTTGAGTATGAAGTGGACCAATCAACCTTATGTTCAATATAACATCCAGTTGAACATGATGCAACGCAAACAACATGCTATGCAAACAACATGCTATTTTTCAAAGCTAAAGTGGCATGCACAAGACTCTACCATGTAAGCAATGCATGCAAGACATGTTAAGGGGCCAAGAGCACCAAGGCTGGTGAAGAGAATAACACTATGAGCATGCATCACAATGCTCAAACAACCAAACCAGCTCAAAACAGAGTTACATCATGACCAAAAAAGTGGCAAAACATGCTGAAATGGAAGCCCAAAATACTAGAAGAACATGCACACATGTTGGCCTATGAGCAAGGCATAATACACAACCCTCAAAAGCTATGAAGAGGTGAAGTATATGACAGTGTGACTACACTATATGCACTGAAATTACATGCTAAATGGTGTCATACCATGCAAACATCACATGCATAACATGTTAAAGGCCTCAAAACTCAAAGCTAGTCAAGGTCCTTTACACTATAACCATACTAAGCAATACTCAAATGACCTTGACCATTCAAAACAGACCTAAGGCAAGTCGAAATAATAGTAAAAACATACGAGACTTGCAGCATAGATGGCAAGAAAGATAGGCTCATGTATTGGCTCACAAACAAGGCATGAGGCTCAACTTCTCAAAAGCATTGAAAGAGTGATAAACATGAGAGTATGATAGTGAAACATGCTCTGAAATCATATATATCAAATGATGCTATATCACACAAATGTCACAAATAAGGCATGCTAGGGGTCTCAAAACACAAGACTAGCAAAGCCATTTGCACTATAGCCCTACAAGGCAAGCCATACATGACCAAGACCACTTAAAACAAACCTCAAGCATGTTAAATCAATGGTAAAAATGTGCTGGAGAAAAGCTAACACATGCTAGAATGATGAACAAAAGCATGAAGCATGTTAGGCCAACAAGCATGATTGCACTACAAGTACCAAAAGCATGCAAGAGGTGACCAAATTAGTGAAAAATAGAGTTATGGCATGGCAAATAATGGCTAAAAACATGCTTGAACTAAGCAAATTCAACGCACAAAGACATGCTACTTTGCAAGGCTACAAGTAGGATTACACTACAAGTTCAAGAAGCATGCAAGAGGTGACCAAACCAGCCCAAAACAGAGTTATGGAGGGTCTAAAAAGTCACAAAAAGTGCTTGAACTAAGCCTCAAAAGGGTGGAAACACATGCTCATTTGATAGGCCAACAAGACAAGCAAGCAAGACAAGAGGAGAGGGGACCACCCTCTCCTATTTCAGACCTCAAAAGAGGGTTTTTACCACTGAAAATTCTCTGGATTTTAGTGGTTAAAAGGCCACGAAAAGTTGTTTTGAAAGGCCTTGAAAGATGGCACAAAAAAGCTATACAAGCTAAGGAACAAAAGGGAGAGACAACCCTCTAACACAAAATAGGATTAAGCCATCATTTTTAGGACTGAAAAATAGAGTTTTCTTCAGTTCAAAACCAAGCCAAAAACAGTTTGCAAAGGTAGTAAAACAAGCATGCAAAAAAAAGCTTAAAAGCGACAAGTTCTTCCCCTTGAAGCACAACAACAAAACAGCAAGATTTTTGAGTCAAAACCAAGCTTTAGACCTCAAATAGGACCTCCAAGGACCTCAGCTCCAAGATGAAGGTATTTGGTCAAGAGGTTGTATGCAAATATGAAGAGATTTCCCACTTTCAAGCCTAAAATACGGAGAGAGGGGGAATTCTAGAGAGAGAGGCTCCCAAGCCTTTGCCAAATTGTTCTAAAATGTTCTAACCCTTGAATAGGAGATATTTGGCTTCATTATATAGCAAAAATGGAGCACTTGGTTGAAAATATCTCAAGAGAGACAGCTGGAGAAAGCTGGAGCAAAATATCTATCCAAAACTGCTTTTTGTCATCTGTGGCCGGCACTGTACCACTGTTGGCCGGCACTTTACCATTGTTAGCTAGAAGCACACTCCCTTGGACAGAAGGGGGCCGGCATTGGCCATTCATGGCGGGCACATGGTCCAAAAATCCCATTCATGGTCATAAACTTCCACCTCTAGTTGGACAGAAAAATCTACTTTTAGGCCCGACTTCAACCGGACATATCTCCTTCACTTGGACTGCTTTTTAGGTCATTCTTGAGCCTAAATTGTAGACCTGGAAGTCTTCTTTCCAATGGTGACAGACTCACTTCAAAATTCTAACTGTGCATCAAGTTATGCTCATTTGAGTGAAGACTGCTCAATTTCAATCCTACCCGAATTCATGCCGAACTGCTTCTCCAACTTGTTTTCTTCTCTCCTCTCCTCTTTTCTACAACTCCAAACCCCTAAACAAGGTGTTTTGAAATATTTTTCGAGGATTTCGTCTCTCTTTCATTCATTTCCACTTTGTCCTTGCTCAATTTACCGAAAAGTACGACATTTAACAAAATGCGAGCGTCAGAACATTGTAAGAATTTTCTTTTCAAAAATATTTTGAAAGAGAGGGTTTTAAGGCCTAAAAACCATTCAAAATAGCTTTGGTAAAAAATGGGATGTAAGGTTGGGATTTGACTCTCCTCTTGCCAAAGAAATCGAGCCTTTGCACTGCACAACTTTCACCACCAAGTAAACCATCAGCGGCGCCCAAGTCTTAAGGACGGTCAAAAATGGGGTGTCTACAGTTAGCCACCCCTCTTTGTTCTTGCTTACTAGCCTTATTTTCTTTACTTGTTGTTTAGCTTTTTAGGCTCTTTTCATGCACTTTGAGCCACTATTTTTCACCTATTAGGGGTTGTTTTAGGGCTATCCTGGGTTATTTAATTGGTTCAAGCTTTGATTAATTCGTTTATTGTATCATAAGTTCTCATATATAGCTTGTTGTGTGTTGTTCTTAACTTTTCTTTAATTGATTTCCATATTAAGAGCCTCATTTTAATAAGCAACTTACCGTCCATTTCTTTCGTTTGAGAGTTGTTTCAACCGGTTGATGGTCATTCAAAACATGAGCTAGAGATCTATGCTTAATGGCTTAATCTCTACGGAGGTTCATCAACGGCATGGTCTCTCTTTAATGTTGAGAATCACTTCCCGTTTGACATGCTTCTCATTTAGCGGATGTAATCTTTAATGGACGTAATCATCACCTTGGACAAATAGATTAAAGAATGGTAAGGACTAATGAATTTGGCTTAAAATGAACCAACCAACATAAAGAACATGAGTTATATTGCTTGGGTTCGGCCGGACGTTATGCCGAGTTTATTGTGTCAAGAGTCGTCACACGTCAATTCATGTTGTTTTGACGGCACTTAAAGTGTCTTTACTTCCCCCTTTGAGCTCACTCCATGATAAGGGGGAGAGGTTGGTGTTGATTCATTGCATTCATTGATTTTTTGTCCAAATCGTGGCCGAAATCATCAAGCAATCAACTTGCTCTTTGATGGTTTTGGAAACGACTCTATCATTCTCTTGAGGCTTTCTATGACAGAGAAATGTAAGAGGGACAAACAGAGCTCAGAAAATTCTATCTGTATTGTTTTCACCTCAGAACACAAAAATAGAGTTTTACATGAAATTAGGGCACAACCGGTCTTACTTGGGCCTGAGGGCTAGCCAGGCCCCAATGTTTAGTAAGCAGAGTGTTTTGCAGAAAATGGAGGGCAGTGGCAGAAGGTGAAATAGGACAAATTCCAAGGAAAGCAGATAGAGTTGCTTCTAAAAACTGTCGTATGCATGCCATCCTTATACTTTTTAGTTCTATCTAATGTTGTAAATTAATGCTCTCATTATCATTGTCATTAAATATAATTAGGATTATTGTAATGATTATGAATGTTTATTGTTGAGTAACTTAGATAGTTAGTTTTGTTGTGTACCCGTGTTGTAGTAATTAAGTAGCTAGCTTATTTCTTATTATTAGTCTTGTTGTAATAGCTTAGCTAATTAGTTGTTTATTCATTCATTTGGTTTTGTAATAGTTAGTTGAATCCGAACACTCGGACACTTCTTCAGATCCTCTTGCATAAGGCAAAATTGTAATAGCGTGTATGTCTTCCAACCCCCATTTCTTTCTCCCTTTTATTTACCTGCTTATAATGGTAGTGTAGAGCATCATGCTTCTTAGCATTTCTCATGTTCGCATACGCTCGTCTCACATGCATTTGGGTTCGGCTCATCATACTAACCAATGTCAATTTCATTTTCATTGTTTGAATACGTGATTTATCACATGTCTTGGAATTGGATCATATACCATGCTCATAGCCGAGCCTACAAAAATTGCATAAATGTATGCATTGCATTAGACACATTACATTGTTTAGGAACGTGCATATTTTCTAATTATTTTGCTTTGTTTGGCTTGCTTTGGAGTACTAGTGATTATTTATTGCTTTATCATCTTGCATCGCGTGTGATTATTGCCATATCGAGCATGCTTTCCATGAGGCTATTTGCTTAAGTAATATAACTCTTTGAATGCCTGTGGATGAAGGTTAAATTGCAAAAATTGAGATACATTGATTAGTGTATGTACAAACATGCTACAGTTTCTGGCGATTCTGCTGGGGATTTAGAGAACTTGACTTGAAATTCGTGATGTGAAATTTTATCTACACTTATATGTTCTTTGCATTGTATTTGCGTAGTTAAGTTAAGTCACTATGTTTTCCATCCGCTATTCCTGGGCTATTTGTCCAAGGGTTGCCCAAAAGGCTGACCAGTCATGGGCTCTGCCATGTTGGAAATACAACCCTTGGATCTGGATTACCGCTGTACCTCTTGATCCTCCTTTCACTTCTCGATGTTAGGTGTAAGAGGTATATTAGGTAATCTTGCTGAGGTACCCTTTCAACCATTTGACCTAGTTGCATATAGTGAAGCTATAGTGACTATTCCAAATTAAGACAGGATGCCACCCATATGCAGGATATTGTGAGACTCATTGATTAAAGTAATGCAGCCTAGACCATGTCAAAAATCTAGGACAGGGTAACCCTACCCCCCTTATAGGGGTGTTTTGGTTCTTTTACTTGGTATGTGCTTTTACAATGAGACTATACAAGATGGTTCATATCAGTATGAGTTTAAGAATAGAGTTCAGTGGGGATTGTGGTTCTTCAGTTATGTTTTATCTACTGTGAATTGGGCCGAAGTGCCGTCCGTTTTGATTGATGGTTTTTCTTTTCTTTTGTTAGGTAGTTTACCATCATAACTTTGGAAAGACCCGATATTTCCCAAGTTGTGTGGATTCACTTTGGCAGGCTTTACAAAGCTCAAGACCTTGTTGGTGGCCAGCATGTGTTAGTCTCATTTCCATCAGTTATTACTCGACGAAGAAGGAACAGACAGGCAGCCACACTGGTACAAAGCATTCAACAAACACCTACCCATTCTCACTCAAGCAATTCACCAGCATCTAACTCATCTAGACCAGCAATGGCACAGAACACGGAAGAATTTGCTACCATGATGGCAACTTTCCAGAGAACCATGGATACCGTAAACCAAAGAATGGCCATACAGGACGAAGTCATCGCTGATCTGCGACGTACATCTGGGGTATCCACATCAACCGTGCATCTGATCCCGAATGCTCAGCCAAACTCGGATCCACCTCCACCAGTAAAAAATTTCCAAATCCCAAATCTTTAGGAAATGTTTTCCCCAGCTCTAGCTTATCAGCCTCTAGTTCAACCCCTTGTGGGGATCTTTCCTTTTGATATCAATGAAATTGATCTGGTCTTGGTCAAGATCACCAGGCTAAAGAAAGCACTGAAAAAATCTTAGGCCCTCAATTCCATTCCAGATATCGAA
The DNA here is from genome assembly GCF_055761805.1 of Camellia sinensis. Classification (NCBI taxonomy): domain Eukaryota; kingdom Viridiplantae; phylum Streptophyta; class Magnoliopsida; order Ericales; family Theaceae; genus Camellia; species Camellia sinensis. Next base: position 132,746,671 of record NC_138975.1, read on the forward strand.
GATGGGTACACTGAGGCTTCGGTCAAATTACCAAAGAAATTTAAAATGCTCTACATTGACAGATTTGATGGAAATGGGGATCCGATTGTGCATGTCCGCTTGTTTTCAGATGTGCTAAGGCCAATGGGCCTATCTAGGGCTTAGAAACTATCACTGTTTGGAAGAACCTTGTCTAATGTGGCGGCCATCTAGTACACTAAGTTGGAGGACTCTACAAAGCGGAATTGAGAGGAGTTATCCGAGACGTTTGTTAACCGGTACTTTTATAACACTCAGATAGACGTAACCATCAGTGAGCTAGAGGGTACTACCCAGAACCCCAAAGAATCATCCGTTGACTTTGTTACCAAACAGAGGGCAAAAGCAGCAAGAATGACAAATAGACCTTCTAAAAGAGAGCAAGTTCGGCTGGTCCAGAACCTTGAGCCAGATACGCTGCAGCAAATTGCTTCCCTACAAGAGTTTGGGGTCTAGATTGAGAGTGCATTCAAGAAGGGTATCATCCGCAGAACTAGTGAACCTGCCAGAAGGCCATTCTCCCAGAGTACCAATGCTAGCAGTAGCACTATTTTGCGGTCTGCAGATGTCAGTACTGTTGTCACAACGGCCAAGATGGCTGAGCCCTTTGCTACCGCCATAACCTCACAACCTCCACAAAATACCGACGCTGTTACGTCCCAAAAATTGCGAACTTCAGAGAATATATTATCAATTAAATACAGGGTTTATCTAAGGTTAGGAGTCGAGGAAATGGCACTAATGAGTCCTATGGCCAATAACCAAGAAAGATCCCAGATCGCCGGAGGAGTCAAGTTAGCCTCCCTTCTAAGTCCAACTTTCTTAGGTAGCGCACCACCCTTTTGACAGATCTTAAAAGGCATTGACACAAGATCTCATAAGCAACGCAGAGATAGGCATAGAATTACAAAGTAAATAATAATTACAGCGTCTCAAATTTTAAATTTACAAAATGAGTTCCATTACTATTACAATCCAAAAAGAATAAATAAAAGCACAATTAGACTAATGAGCGAAATGGTTCCAAACTTTCCCTAAGGAAAACTTAAGTCTTCAAATGTCTTTGACTCTTCGTTGGCTTTGTACGTTTCTTCGATACCTAGCATGAAACGCCATGAGGTTTGAATGCCTAGTAAACGCACACACACCCCATCCATTTTTCCCAATCCAATACACCATCACAATTATAACAAGCAAGTAATGAAGCATGATAATCATTCAATAATAAAGAATTACAAGGTTAGATGTTAGAAATCTAGAAATCCTCCACAGAGACTTCGTCCTCCCAACCACAAGAATCGGACGCGAATTATTCGGTATTCCCCCTCTTTTGCTACTTTGTTGCAGAACTAACCTCGGATGCCTACCAACGGTTATATACCACGTAGCGCCAACCGCAGGGCCTCAAAAGAGACGGTAACAATGGGCCTTGCCCAAATCCCTCCTTACACCAAATACCTAGGGTTTGAATACAACCGCTTCGTTCAAGGGTTTCAAAAACCACTCGCGCAAGATTTTAACTTCCAAATAGGGAACGCATCCCGTCAACCAATCAATGTCTTAGTAATCTTGTCCAAAAATTTGCAACCCATTACCACCCATTAAGTTTCCCGTTTGAGTTAGATAATTTAAGTTAGAGTTAGGACATGCTCTTGAAACAACATCTATTGCACAAGTTTGAACAACTAAATAATACAAATAGAAGGAAATAAGGTTACAACACATGAGATTCACATATGAAGATAGGCACAAGTAGCTCTAGGCATATTCAAGTGGTTAAGGGAATAAATTCGCACATGAATATAATTTTCAGATTTGCATAAGTGTGAGAACCATCGAAGGATTAAAATAAAACACATAAACCTATGACATGTGAAATATCATATCGAGACATGATCATAAATTAATAAGCATCTTCATGAACACAAGAGCATAAAACACTAATGAAAACAGAATTTCTAGATTCAGTACTACCTAAAGATTATATTCAAAAGGGCTATTTCAGATTTTTCCAAAGCCCAGCCTTCCTATGGTTCGTAGGGAATTTTATCTAGTTTTCAAAACATTTTTCAGAAATGGAATAGCTTTTCTAGATTTGTAGTTATTTCAGAAATACTCCAGCTCTGTCCAAATTCATCGACTGTTATGAAAATTGGATTTTCTCACAAACCGCTCACTCGTTTTCAATGAAACCAATTTTTCTTGAAAGATAACTCCTTAAGAAAGATTTTGACATAAAATGGAGGTCCAGAATATTTTTATACATTTTTCTACAATTTTCGTAAGGTGGCTATAAAACAAATTTTTCTAACACAGTTCTTGAAAATAGAAAATTGGTGAGAAAAGAGGTCAGCTAGGGGAAATTTTCCACTTATCTTATGATGAAAACGTGATAAATAATATGTATTAAACTCAGAAATTTAATGTGAAGGTGTGCCTTTGAAAATTTTGAGAGACTGATAGGGAAAAATGTAGTCTTATACCGATTAAGAGAAATAGAAGAAGGGTAGAATCAAGGCTCAACTCCTTTCATTTTTGACACAAGAATACCATATAACACATCTGAAAATACCATTTTAAACTTCTAATAACATGTATTTGAAAAAGAAAAATGGAAGAGAGAGTTGTGTTATGGCTTACTTGAGGGTTATTGGAATTGCTAGCAAACTTTTTCTTCCTCTCCTCTCTTCTACCAAGCTCACCCTCCTTCATTTCTTCTCTTTCAGCTGAATATAGTGTGTATAAGTGTTGTTCTTGTATGTAAAATGCTAGGGGAAGGGTTGTTTATATAATGAATTTGGTGCAAAAGGCCTAAATGCCCCTTGGTTGGAATTGGATTGGATAGTTTGGATTTAGTTTGAATTTAATAGAATAATAGAGGATTAAAGGTCTTAATTAGGTTCCTAAATATGATCTAGTTAGGGTTTTCCTCCTAATCAAACCAACCTAGTTGCTTATATACATGTATATAAAAGTTTGTACCAAGTCAAAGATTTTTCTTCATTAAATCATGGAAAATTGTCTCATAGTACATTCATTACACCTACAATGGTGATGGCTAGCTATGTGATGGTGAATTGATGGACTTGTTTTATATTTTATTTTTATTTTTATTTATTTATTTATTTATTTATTTTTATTTTTTTGTGTACAATTGTTGGAATTTGTAAAATAAAATGTTTTAAAAAAAGATTTTAGGATACAAGTGTATATATAAATATATAATGGTACTCGTTTGGGGTCAATTTGTGATTTAATAAAAATATGAGGGCTTGGGCTCAATTAAAGTATCTATTTCAAGTATAGAGTTAATAAATTAGTGTTAGGAAAAATAATTCGGTTTGTATTATCTTGCTTTGAATTTAAAGGTAAATAACCGAACGAAAATTGTGAAAACCGGAAGTTAAGGTTTTGAGTGATTAATCTAAAATTTGAGAGTTAAATAATTAATATTAGAGTATTAGAAATGATTTCTAAGCTTCCAGGGTCTATTAGGGTTTGTATGGGTTCGTCCGTGGTGCATTTTCAGTTCTAGGGTTTAATTTGCAAACAATCAACGAATTAAGGGCTTTATTATAATAACTCAAAATTTAGGGACCTAATAAGGTTTACAAAAGTTAGGGGTCTCACAAGCCCACCCCGAAATCGAAGAATCTTTACCCCTCTCCACATAAGCCCAACCCACGCCCTCAAAAGGTTACTGGAAAAAGGGCATCTCAAGCCCCTTGATCCGCGACCCCTCCCTGACCCACTGTCGCTTAGACATGACCCGACCCAGTACTGTCTCTTTCACCAACAACACGGCCACCCCATGGACCTGTGCTATCGCTTATGTCATGAGATCCAGGATCTCATTGACAATAAAGTCATTGCTCCACTTGCCAAACCGAATGTAACCACCAACCCACTTCCTCTACATAACCAAGTCCCCTCACCCAGAAACATTAACCAAATACATACACTACCGCCTTTCTTTAACCCCAGTGCATACATTACCCCATCCCATCTACCCAAGCTAGAGGTGATTATTCCAGAAGGCACGGACACGTGCATGATGGATTTAACACCACAAACCCATCCTAAACCAGAACCCGTGGCAGTAGAAATAGAGAAGAAAGAGAGTGCACTAGCGAAAGGCTTGCCTGATGCCCAAGTCATAGAGAAAGGGGCCTCACTTGCAAAGGAGTACCACCCTAGCTTATACATCGTGGCTATCGATCAACTGAGGCCAGTAGTCATATTGCTAGACTTCCTCAGCATTAATGCTATTGGGGAGAACCCGCTAGGGCAAAATCAGAATGATTGGCAGGAACGAGGCCTAAATGACTTGGCCAAACAAGAAAAAGACATGGCCGAGCTGGAAGATGATCTAGACAACCTCTACTCTTTAAAGAAGAGGATACAAACAGTGTACATCTGGGATGGTGGGATCTAAGCCAATCAGAAACAAGCAACGGGTGGCTGAGTGAGAAGGAGTCAGATGTTGAGAAACAGATAGGAGAGACTAGAAAAGAAGAGAAAATTGGTGCTAGTGGCAAGGCTAAGGTTGCACCTTTGACTGAGAAAGAGTGGGCACTGGAACAATTTCAAAGGGAAATGATAGAAGAGATCCAGACAAAGATAGCTCTAGAGCAGGGAAAAGGAAAAGGGAAAGAAGAACCCGAGACAATGGTAGGTGATGTCCAAACTACCAAAAAGGTCAAATAAGAGCCCAATGACCGGAAAAGGATGTTAAGGAAGCTCATAAAATATTGGGATTCAGAAACCAGGACTGTGGTGGAGGAAGAATGGTATGATGATGGGGCGCGCGATGTTAACATGCTCCAGATATAACCTAATGCTAGCCCGGCCATGACTGCAAGAGAGTGGTGGGAAGACAACAACCTAAGTCATGCATACACTGACAAATGATAGAAAACTGACACCCCGGATGACACCTAGTATACTGACGTGATTAACCACATGACTCAGAGCAGTCTGTATTTCAAACCTACAGCCTCAGATCAGCCGGAGTCTTCCAACAAAGAGGTTGAGAGATCAAAAAAGAAGGATGTTGAAGAAAACCTGGTCTTGAAACAACTCAAGAAGATTCAGGTAGACATATCAATCTGGGGGCTGATAATGGCTTCTCGGGAGCATAGACAAGAAATGTTAGAGGCAATGAACCAGACCAAACTACCTATTGACACCACTGCTGACCAATTGGTATCGTTGATAACATCTGGGAACGTTACGCCGGTGATATCTTTTACAGATAAGGAGTTACCACCTGAGGGTGCTAACCACAACCGACCCTTATATAAAACCCTAGAAAGTCAAAAAAAAAGTGGATTCTATTGGTGTTAGTAGATACCGGATCGGCAATCAATGTATGTCCAGTGAGGATTGCCTACCATCGGTTTGAGGTCGGCTGACTTTACACCTACGGCTCAGGTCGTCCGGGCTTATGACAATACGAGTCGGGATATTATGGAAACGTTCAATAGCCATATGCTAATCGACCCGTCCAAACACGAGGTGGAATTCCATGTAATGGATGTACCGACCATATTCAATCTACTATTGGGAAGGCCCTGGCTACATCAGATGAAAGAAATCTCATCAACAGTCCATCAGTTGGTAAGTACCCCTTCATAGACGAGATTACTACTATGTAAGGCAATTCTACGATCCGTTCTCCCCAGGGAACTACCGTGCCATTATTAGAAATCATACATGGGGAAGAAGACGTGTTCCTTTCTGGCTTCTCTCTGGCAGAGGCTCAGCTAGTCCAAACCATCATGGCGGAGGACGATGGGAATTATGTAAGCGTTCAATCCATGTACATGATGAACAAACAGGGGCATATTCCGGGATCAAGACTAGGCAGAAGTGGCAAGTAGGGAGGTACTGTTGTCAAGGAGATGAGTCACAACCCTTACGCTTTTGGGCTGGGATACAAACGTACTATTGTAGATTGGCAAAGAAAGGGGGAGGAGTTGAGAGGAAGACTAAAAGCAAAGAAGACTGGGAGGGAGTACAAGTTAGTTCACAAACCAATACAGGGGACCTTGAACGGACGTTTTGTCCACCAAGGGAAAGACTTCACCTTCTTTGGCTTTCTAGAGCCTTGGTATGATTGGGAGACAAAAACAAGGTATCCGAGTTCGAGATCTTCTTTGGACACCAGTTATCAGAAGAGGAAGATGAACAAGCAGAGTTAAGCCCTAGCACAAATCAAGGGAGGACAGCAGGCCTAGATATTGAAAAAGAAGAGCTGTTGGGAAAAGCACTGGCTGACCTATTGACAAGTTCTACAACTGGAGCTGAGTCCGTCAACTTGGGGGATAGTTTTACCATCTCAATGATTGGGGATATACCGGCAGCAGATTTCACTAGTCTTATCGTGGATACATCTGAAGCTCCATGCCTAGTCTGGAAGTTCGAGAAAGACGTCATCAGCAGTTCTGGATCGGATAGTGAGTCTGGATCTGATTCCATTCAGTCAATGGAGTCGGAGTCAGATTCGAGTTCCTTTGAGTCTGGTACTTCCGAGAGTGGTAACCCGAATACCAAGGTCCCGTCCAGGTCATCTTTCAGCTTTTCTTTTGAGTCCACTGTAAGTGAGGATCCGGACCTTTTGAATGAGAATGTTGTGAACTTTGCCTACTTTTTTGTGCCTTTGGTTTGTTGTAATGATCTTGATTTTCAAAATTTCGACTTAAACAAAGAGGAAGAAATTCCTTGGGTTTTGAAAATTTCGGTTGATCATGAGGAGAAGAGGCATGTTAAGCCCTGTACTGTTGAAATTGTATCAATTAACGTGGGAACTGAGGAGGATCCTCACTTGGTCCAGATCTGGTCCACATTGTCTTAGGAGAAGCACGACTGTTTAATCGCTTTATTAAAAAATTTCAAAGATGTTTTCGCGTGGTCCTACGAAGACATGCCTGGAATTGATCCTGAGATTGTACAGCACCAGATCCCTCGTGACCCCAAGCCCCCACTAGTTAAGCAAAAACTGCGCAGAGTCCGCCCAGATTGGGCTTTGAAGATCAAGGAAGAAGTTACCAAACAGATTGAGGCAAGGTTCTTGCTTGTATCTGAGTATCTGACGTGGTTGGCCAATATTGTTCCAGTTCCGAAGAAGGATGGCAGAATCAGAGTTTGTGTCGACTTCAGGGATTTGAATAAGGCCAGTCCAAATGATGACTTCCCTTTGCTACACATAGACAAGTTGGTAGGCTTCACCGTCGGCCACGCACTGTTATCCTTCATGGATGGATTTTTCGAGTATAACCAGATTCTAATGGCACCTGAGGATAGGGAGAAGACTGTTTCACTACTTCGTGGGGCACCTACTGCTACCAAGTCATGTCATTTGGGTTGAAGAATGCTGGGGCTACCTACCAGAGGGCTGCAACCACCATTCGGCATGACATGATCCACAAAGAGGTTGAGGTGTATGTGGATAACATGATTGTCAAATCCAGAGAGCGAGAAGGCCACTACACTCCACTAGAAAAATTCTTTCAATGGATCAAGGAATACAAATTGAGGTAAACCGGCAAAAATGCACATTTGGGGTAACGATAGGGAAGATGCTGGGTTTCCTAATCACACAGAGGGGAATTGAAGTAAATCCTTCCAAAATCAAGGTCATCTTAGAAATGCTACCACTAAGGACTGAAAAGGAGGTGCGCGACTTTCAAGGTAAAGTGAACCACAATTAACCTTGACTTGTGAACCACAATTTGGTCTCCTGAAGAAAGGAAAGAAATTTCAATGAGACGATCGCTGTTAGGTTGCCTTTGAGCAAATCAAGTAGTATTTGCAAAATCCATCGGTGTTATCACTACCAGAACTGGGGAAACCATTGATCTTATACCTGTCAGTGACAAATTCGACTATGGGGTGCAAGCTAGCTCAAGAATCTGAAGCCAAAGTGGAGAAAGCCATCTACTACTTGAGCAAAAAGATGCTAGATTACGAGACCCGCTACACTCCCCTGAACAAAGCTTGCGTAGCCTTGGTATGGGCTACTAGAAAGTTGAGGCACTACTTGTTAGCTCATTCTGTAATCTTGGTTTCGAGATTTGATCCCATTAAATATCTCTTCAAGAAACCAGCACTTACAGGTAGGCTAGCTCGTTGGTTGATTCTTCTCTCCGAATTTGATCTCAAATATGTTACATGCCAATCAGTTAAAGGAAGAGCTGTGGCAGAACTCTTGGCGGATTATCTGGTAGAAGGAGATGAAACAATGGAATACATGTTCCCAGATGAAGACATTCTGCATGTAGAAGAGGAAACATAGATGATGTACTTTGACAGAGCAGTTAATCAGTACGGTTATAGGATAGGTGTGTGTTGCTCATAACACCCAATGATTCCCATATACCCTTGGTGTTCAAACTCCGGTTTAGAGTGTCCAACAATGAAGCAGAATATGAGATGCGCATTGCTGGTTTGGAAGTTGCCCTAGAACTAGGGGCAAAAAGGTTGGACGTCATTGGAGATTCGAATTTGGCTATCTCTCAAGCTAATGGGGATTGGAAGGTCCTAGGTTTGAAAAACTGACATTTACACATTTGTTGAGAGAGAGCAACCAGTTCGTTGATGCATTAGCAACTCTATCTTCTATGGTAGACATCCCGCTGGGAGTAAAGATGCGTCCAATCATTATTGAGCAGAAGTATAAGCGTGCTTACCAGATCGTCGCAGCAATAGATGAAGCGCAAGACAAAAACCCTAGGTATTACGATATTTGGAACTTTCTGGAAAAAGAGACGTATCCACTAGGGGCAAATGCCAAGGACAAACGGGGAATACGGCGTCTGGCCGTCCAATTTATCATCTGTGGGGATAAACTATATAAAAGAGGCCGTCTAGGAATGCATAAGCTATGCGTGGAGGAAAAGGAATCAAAGCACCTTATGGAGGCTATCCACAGAGGAGAGTGTGGAGCCCACATGAACAATGTGATGTTAGCCCGGAAAATCCTTAGACAAGGCTACTACTGGTCAACCATGGAAGAGGATCGTATTGGTTTTGTTCGGCGATGCCATAAATGCCAAATTCATGCCAATCGTATGAACATACCACCATCTAAGCTCTATAATATGACTTCACCGTGGCCTTTCTTAGTCTGGGGAATCGACGTTATCAATGCAATCACACCAAAGGGATCAAATGGGCATGAGTTCACCCTGGTAGCAATCAACTACTTTATTAAATGGGTGGAGGCCCAGTCCTATTCTGTGTTGAAAACATCACATGTGGCTAAGTTTATTAAGAACAACATCATCTGCTGATATGGGGTTCCAAACGAGATTATTTCTAATAATGGCTCGTACTTCAAGAAAGAGGCGTTGGATCTGCTTGAGAAATATAATGTGGCTTTCCACAAGTCATCAATATACAAACCACAGACCAACGAAGCTGTTGAGGCCGCGAACAAAAATATCAAGAATATCCTACGAAAAATGATCGAGACCTACAGGGACTGGCCGGATAAATTGCCATTTGCACTATAGGGCTACAGAACCTCAATCCGAACATCTACAGGGGTAACCTCCTATTCTCTCATCTATGAGATGGAGGCTGCTTTGCCAATTGGAATTAAAGTGTTGTCGCTGCGGGTTATGGCCGAGTGTTAGATAGCAAAGACAAATTGGCAGCAGATTCGAGGAGTTAATGTTGTTTGATGAGAGAAGACTTAGGGCATTGTATCATGTCCAAGGCTACCAACGCTGAATTGCCAGGGCTTTTAACAAGAAAGTTAAGTCCAGGAATCTCAAGGAGGGAGACATGGTACTGAAAGACAACCGGGCTCCCATCCATGACCCTAGGAATGGCAACGGGTGGGGCGGGGCCGGGGATTACCCTCCCCGTCCCCGATCCCCGATTGAGAATGTCTCCCCGTCCCCGGCCCCGATCCCCGACGGGGATCCTATCACCGTTCCCATCCCCGTCCCCTAACGGGGATCGGGGTTCCCCGACCCCGAAAATTCCCCGGTCCAAATCTGTTATGGTCAACAATACCATCAACAACATCAACAACAGCATAATCGTTCCAAAAAAAAAAAAAAAAATCTGTTTCAACACCATACATGTACCAATCTATATACAACACCATACTGTGTATGTATTTATACCTGTGTAATAAAAATAAAAAATCTGTATATATACATACTGTCTAAACACATGTAACATACACATACAAAAATCAGTTTGAACGACGAAGGAGGATCGGCGTTGCGGAGAGGATGATCGGCGTCGCGCAGAGGACGATCGGTGTCGAGGACGAGGATCGGCGTTGTGGACGACTCTCAGCAGCATCCCAGACGCAGATTGGAGGGCGGCAGTGACGGAGATCGGGGTGAGGCAGTGAGGTCGGAAGGAGGGAGATCGGAGGGAGGGATGAAGATCGGAGGGAAGGAGGGAGATCGGAGGGAGGGGAGGCTTTGAGAGAGAGAGAGAGGGAGAGAGAGATGAGAGACAGACAGACTAAAGTCTGAGGCAGAGGTCCTAACATATAATATAATATACATATTATAATAACCCTAACCCTAAACATATAATATACATATTATCAGTCGGGGACGAGTCGGGGCGGGGCCGGGCCGGGGCCGGGGTTCGGAAATCTATCCCCGTCCCCGGCCCGAAAATTATCGGGGATCAGATTTTTAATACCATCCCCGGCCCTATGGGGATAAATTTCGGGGAAAAACCGTCCCAATCGGGGTCGGGGGATCGGGTCCCCGTCGGACCGGGTTTAAATTGCCATCCCTACATGACCCTAGGGGCAAGTTCAGACCCAATTAGACTGGTCCTTATATCATCAAGTCAATCTGGTCAGGAGGGGCGATTATTCTCGTGGACTTGGATGGCTTGGAGTTTTCACAACCGATCAATATGGACAAGTTGAAGAAATATTACCCTTGAGAGGCTCACAAGGCCGAAAACCCAAAAGGGTGACCTAAACAAAAGTTAGCGTATGAAAAATTAGAAATAAAGAAAAACTGAGCTCACAAGGCCGAAAACCCCAAAAGGTGACTTTGGCAAAAGTTAGAGCGCCAAAAAAAGAGAGTTAATACTCAAGTGAACCTGAACCGAACTACGTAAGGCCTGATTCCCATTTTTGGAATATGTAGGCAACTTCATCCCGAAGTTCGGCCATAACCATCTCCAATTCAACAATCTTATTCATTCATATTTAATCAGGCTATCCTTTTCCATTGTTGGTTAGCACGATTGTGTAATCTTTATATTGGTAGAAGGCCCGATATAATGGATACGGTTATGGGCAGTCGTGATTTGTTGATTTGGGGTTGTACATCTTGAGGATGAGTTTTGAGTGTGTCACGTAATGACCATTTCCAGAGACAATTTTGAAAAGTTTTAATAAAAGCTTATTTTTTTCTCAAAATTTTACCCTTTTACAACTTGGACCATTTTTGGGACCAAAAGAAAAAAATTTAGTACTCGCAACTTTAATTTTATTAATTCGACACAAGTACATTCTCCAACTCTTTGATTTAGATCAAAGTTGCTTTTACATAAACTTGAAAAAAAAGATCAAAGCAGTAAAACTAGGGGCACAGTCAAGTCAGGTAGCTCTATGTCTTCTGTTTGCACTCGTGGAAGTTTCCGCAGCTAAAGATGGCCCAACTTGTTCTTCGTCTTCAAGCTAAGCTAAACACTTGCCAGAAAGGGCGTAACTGAAGCTAGGGGCAGGGGTTAGAAGCTCCTTCGTCCTCCAAGCAGTAAGATATCGAGGCAAGTGTAAACCACGAATGGGAAATGAAGCAGGGTATTCCACCTCCTCATCTGGACATGTCTGCTCATGTCCAAACTGGTGTCTGAACCAGAAGGGGAAATAGAACAGGCAGTGTGTGAGGCCAATCAACTGCATACCCGGCTGATGAGACATGTTGTAGCTCATCTCAGTCAAAGCAATCCAGGGGCAACGCCAAGTTATGTCAGCTACAAATCTACTGCACATCCAATCACACCACAATCCTTCTGAAGGGAAATCCACTTGTCGTTGGTAAAAGAAGTAAGCTCTGGCCAAGTACTCGAGGCAAGGGTCCACTACTTGCAGTTTATCCATAAGCCATATCTGGGGAGGGATGAAAAATAAGAGAGATTAAAGAATATAGAGGTGTACGATGAGGGAAAAGTAAGGAAGAGGTTTTGAAAGAAAAACAGAGATTGAGTGTCGAGTGATATGAGAATTATAAATTAACAGAGTGGGAGGCAATACCTGAAGAAGTAACGGACTCCCTGCAAAGTGGATAGTCTCTCGTCGATGAAATACATCCAAACCCATCAAGATTTCGGCCAGGGCCAGGCCCATGCAACTCTTACCCTCTTTCAGACATTGGGCTACTTCAATCAACCGAATGTTGGCTCCGTCGAAACTAGGGGCAAGAAGGAATTGCGGAAGCAAACATAAACAGAGAGCATGTTGCCGATAACCTCGCCAGAGAAGGTCAATCTTGTCTCCAATAGCAGAAAATCGATGAACTAAGCCAGAGATGTCTAGCTCCCCATCATGGGCTAAGGACCGAGTCTCATGTGTTGAAAACCCGCACATCCGTCCCAAAGCCTGGGCATAGCCAAAACGAGGCTGAGGTGTAATTTTTTCGTTACGTCAGGATTCCATCAATGCTTGAAATTCTTCGATCATCGAACACATCTCCTGTGATCTGAAGTAAAACACATGTGTGATCGGGTTCCGGCATCGAGCAGCGACGTAGAGGAATGGAAAATAAAGAGCAGTACGGCTCAGAGGAAAAAGAGCGTTTAGGCCAAAACTGTGAAAGTTCACCTTTTTCGAGCCATCCAAAGTAGCTATCCAATCTCAGAGCCTATTGTTGAGAAGAGTCTCCATCTTGAGAACAAAATACCAAGGACTGGTTATTCTACCAGAAACATAGCATAGAAGCACCTTTTATATACTCTGAGAAGGAGCAGTGCATAACAGCTAGACAGGATTGACCGACCTCATTTTGGGGCCCAGCCGTGCCTCATTAAAGCCCGGCCATGCCTATTTGGACCCGGTCGGGTCTAAATGTTGGCCTAGGTCAGTGCAGTTGCAGCAAAGTGCTGACCTCTGCTTCGATGTACAATGACTGTATTTTGAATCCTATTTTATTTATACCAAGTGTTTTTTAGTATTTTCGAGTTGTTTTCATTTCATTTTTGTGTTATCGAGTTGTATTTTATATTTTAACCGGTTGTAAGTTATTATCCGATTCAAGAATCAATTCAAGTGCAAGCATTCACAGTTGGTAACAATCTTGTACAAGAGTATCATGAAAGTGCCATTCATTCATCACATATCATGCGAGAAGATCACTGTAAAAATCTGTCTTTTTATAAACTACTAGGTCCAACCCCAATCATTATTTACAAAGACCAAAAACAAAAGAAAAGTCTTCAAAAACAAAATACATAGGTCTATCTGAAGCTATAGTTCCTAACTACAAAGCAAAAGAGAAAGGGAAAAAAAAATCAATAATCTATCCTTTCTTTCTTCCTCCTCGGCTGCGGATGAGGTGCGTTACTGTCATCACTGGGACTGCTGGACCGTATGTCGACCGCCTCTCCCTCCTCCTCGGAGGTCGTGTACTCCTCAAAAGACTCCTCGGGAGGTGAGCGCTGTCTCACTCTACCTCTCCCTCGGTCAGCTCCTCCCCTGCCACTCACTGAGCCCCATCTCTGTCTCTGTTTTCGTCTCCTAGCTAGAGGAGGTCCTACAGGTGCAACTGGTGCTAGCTCAAGCTGAAAGAAGAAAGGAAAAAGAAAGATTACAGATATCAGAAGAGATCAACAAAGTTATGAGCAAGTTTGTAATAACCGTAAACTAAGGGCAAAGTGTACCTCGATCCCATGGGTAACTAGAGCGGTCTGTCTCCTCTGAACCATCAGGCGCAGTCAATCAACTGTCTGGAGGAGGTTATCCACATATCCTACGGGCACCTACAAAGGATTTGAGAATATGAGACAAGACAATGTAATATAGTGGGTAGAAAGTAAGCACGGTGGACATCAAGTAATAAAGCATAACGGGCAGAAAATAATGAAGGACAGCGGAAAGTACAGTGAACTGACATATAAAGAAATGTGTACCTGCTCAATGCCAGGAGCGATCACCAATTTGCGATCCCTCTCCTCAATGTGCTCAAAAGGGATCTGCTCGATCACCCTATCTGGCCGTATGTATACAACCTTAGTTGGAATAATAGAAAGCTCGGGAGCGGCGGCAAGAGTGCCTCTAGCAGTAGCAGCAACAACCTCTGGAATGGCACGGGGTACGCCCTGAGTAAGAGGCGCCATCACTTGAGTCTACAAGAAAGTAGTGAAGTCGCCGGGCCCGTGGTATCGATCACCATCCTCCCCCAGCATCAAGAAGTTGATATGGGGTCCACCACAAAGATCATCGACTACCCTCATGTCGGAAAGAAGAGAATGGGAAATGTCAGGATCAACTACGCCTCATGTCTAACGGATGAACCGCTCTCCCAAGTAATATGCCATGCCGAATGGGCACTCAAACAGAATCTGCATGGCGAAGGCGTACCATGCAGCAACGTAGGTTGTCTTCGCCGTTTGAAGGATACCCGCCTAAGGGTGCCGGTCAACCTGTGGAAGCAAATATCAGATGTCAAAGATCTAAGCAGTATGGAAACACAATATGAGAATGACAGTGCAAAATAGAAACAGTGCAGTATGAAAACATTACAGTACAAAAACAGTGTAGTATGGGAAATAGTGTAGTGTGCACATAGTATGTAAAAGTTAAAGGTTAATATTTTGTTACCTGATCTATGGTGATTGTGTCAAAGAAACGGAAAGAGTAAGGGAAGTCTCGGTCTATGCGGCGGCATCGCTCAAATCAAGAGTTGTAGTACTGCGAACGGGGTACTGACAACTCGATCGGCCTCACTGGGACCAGAGCCAAGGAGGTAAAATACGAGTAAATCCATAGCTGCAAGCAGAAAGATAAGGATAAAGTAACTGAGCAGATGAACAAAAAAAGAAATGCAAAGTTGAACATAATGCAAAGCTAAATAGAAAGTAAGTATGAGGTGTACCTCCCAAACCCTCTAGTAGCCGCCAAGTGTATCCGCTTTTTAACGGGATATGGAGCTCATGTAGCAGTACAAGGTGGCTAAGCCGGCGCCACCCCAGTCATACTCTGCCACCTGTGGTAAGTGCACCAGTGCTCCCAAGAGATATAACCCCACGGTATTTTCCCTATTTGCAAATAGGGTAGTACCGAGGAGATACATAAGGAAGCCACGATTGTACTGAGTGACCTCATGTGAAGTAGCTGGCTAAAAGTCGGAGAAGTGATCAAAGAACCAACTGTACCTCACCATCTTGTGGTTGGTGGTGTCTGGGATCGCCCCAAGAAGCTGGCACTATGCGGTTCTCCACCGCGTCATATCGGGATCAAATGGGGTCGGGCCACCAACTCCGACCGGCAACCCAGTAAGCATCGAAAAGTCATATGGAGTTAGGGTCAGCTCACTAATCGACGAGAAATGGAACGAGTCAGTGATGTCCCACCATTTCTCTACCAAGGCTCCGTAGAGCAGTGGCTCAACCCTCATCAATATGAGCCCTGAACAGAAAGGCCCAAAGCCTGCAGCATCGACCCGTGTGCGGACCTCCACGGGAAGCCTCTCATACTAGTACTGATGACTAGATGTGGACCCATAACAGCCAATCCTCCTGGCTATCACCTATAAATGGGGAATGTTATCAATACGTGTACAGCATTGATGAGTAGTTTGCTTATGAAATTCAATATATGTGCAAAAGAAAGGAAAGATTACTTACCGTAGAAGCATCAGCAGACAAGTGCTCCGCTAGCTCTCACAGCAAGATATCCTTATCTATCCCTGGGATGAGGCCCTTGAATCTCAAGATACCACCTGGGGTCAGTATGTGTATGCGGCTGGTAGGTGGCTGAGTCGAATGGCCTATCGGCAAGGAAAGGCAACGCAGGAGCGTCCTCGGCCTTTATATCTACACCTAAGATGGCACCAATACCCACAACTAGGTCAAGAATGGGAACCTCATCGCTAGCCATGGGGATGTATGAGGAAAAATGAGAAAATGTGCAAAAAACTGAGGAGGTAAGTGAGATTGAGTGAAAATTCAAAAAAAAAAAAAAAAAAAAAAAAACCCTAGAAGAGAGAAAACAAAGAGAGAAAAAAAAATCAAATGAGGAGGAAGGAAAGTGTGGGTAAATGTGAAAGAAACCAAGACAAAAATTCAAACTCCACCAAATCAAATTTTGTTCGGTTCAAAACGTAGAGATTTGAAAGGGTGTTAAGGAAAAAATTTGCAAGGATTGTTGGGTAACTCAAGGAAAGGGGAAATCTAAAAAGAGAGGGAGGTTAGAGAGAGAGGAGAGAGAGTTTCGGCCTTGTGTGTGTATGAAATGAGGGTTGATTTGTGTTTAAATCAACCGGGGTGTGTGGTTTGACCAAATTGCCCCGTGCCCCTATCGCGACTTGACCGGCTCCATTGGGGCCTGGTCGTGCTTCATTAGGGCCCGACAGGCCCCAAATACAACCCAGTTTGTTTTTTATTTTGTTTTGTTGTTTTGTTTGTTTGTTTCAACATTGGGTTTTGTTCTGGATTTGGAGGGTGAAAAGAAAAAAGAAAACAAGGGAGGAGAAACAAAAAAAAAAAACAGAAAAGCAAAAGCAAAAAGAAAAGAGGAAAAGAAGAACAACAGTAAAAAGAAAGAAAAAAACAATGCAAAACTGAGAAGAAAAAAATAGAAAATTAGAGAGATTTGTTCCTTTTGTGTTGTTTTGTTCACATAAACTTGTTAATTAAAGCATCGTTTTGATTATTTTGATTTTATTTCTTTGATTAGTTTGTTAAAATTCATATTTGAAAGCTTCATTAAAATTCGTGTTTACGTTTTGTACCTAACTTTGTGTTTACGTTTTGTACCTTGGTTCGCGTTTTAATTTTGCACCATAAATTAGGCTATCTCGGCGGGCTTTATGTTCTAAGGCCTTCCAATCTCTCTGTGTCAAGTTTTGAATCGTTTGCCCCTTTTATTGATCCCACTTTTCCTCCTCTCGCGTACGATACGTGAGGACTGTTTACCTCAGTTAAAACAATAAGTGCGCCTGTTTGTTCACACCAACTTTCCTCCTCTCGCGTGCGACATGTGAGGATTGTTTACCTTGGTTAAAAACAACAGGTGCACCTGTTTGTTCACACCACATTTCCTCATCTCGCGTGCGACGCGTGAGGATTGTTTACCTTAGTTAAAAACAACAAGTGCACCTGTTTGTTCACACCACCTTTCCTCCTCTCTCGTGCAACGCGTGAAGATTGTTTACCTCGGTTAAAACCAATAGGTGCGCCTGTTTGTTCACACCACCTTTCCTCCTCTCGTGTGCGAAGCGTGAGGATTGTTCAACTCGGTTAAGAACAGCAGGTGCACCTGTTTGTTCAAACCGCTTTTCCTCTCTTCATGTGTGACGCATTAAGATCTCGAGTTCCTCGATTAGAAACGTCAAGTATGCCTGGGGTTCATACCACCCTCTGCCCTCTCTGTGTGAGACACAGTTTTTCATAGAGCTTTTCGCTCTCTCTACATGTGACATAATCTGGCTTGTATCTTTTTCACCCTTCTTACTTGAGGCGTAATTAGGTTTGCATTTTCTTACATCCTCTCTACGTGCGACGTAGTTTGATTTGTGCTTTCTTTGTCCTTCTCGTGGGAGACATGTTTATTTATTCACTTTTTTCCGTATGAGACACGGCTTAGTTTGTTTTGCTTAAATTTATGCTTTTGTTCAAGTGTTATATTCATATTATCACTTATTGTATTGTTTCATCGCTTGTTAGCATACATGTGAATGTTCCATTGCATTGCCTCATTGCAAGATCATAAGTCATGATTTCTGCATGTCATTTAGCATTTTGCCCTTGAACTATGCATGGTTTGATTTCTCACCAAAGGGATACATAGGCAACCTTCAGGTTTAACCTTTGGTATTTGTATTTTGGTTTATTTTCTTGCCGAAGTCTTACAGCTACATCAAATGGGTCGTCTCTGGGCTTTGACATTCACTCACGTCATTTTATGACTTTGAGCTCTGTCAATGAGGGGCAACTATAGACACCCCATTTTTGACCACCTATAAGACTTGGGTGCTTGGTCCAACATACTCAATGATAAAAACTGCATTGTGTAATTCGAGTTCTCGGTGAGGAAATCCAAAGTTGAGCCCCGAAATAATCCTAAAACTTTCCTACTTGTCTCACTTTTACCTCAGAGGTTCATTTTTTACCATTGTGCCACCTTATACTGGGTTTGAAACAGGGGAGTGGGCCAACACATTAGGGCCCGACCGTGCCCCATTAGGAGCCAACCATGTCTATTTGGGCCCGGGCGTGCTCGATGGCAATACACACTGTTCTAGGCGAAAGCCCACCAGTTGTCTTTTTTTGAAGATATTTTTGACTTGTCTTACTCAAATTCTATGAAAACGAGGTTATATCTTTGTTTTGAGGGCTGGAAAATTTCTAAAGAACCTATACACATAAGAAAGAGCTCCTTCTTCCTACATAAGTCATCTTTGAGCCAACCTATCTCTCTTGACCAATATCCATACACCATACATCACCTTAGATCATAATCTTAGAACCTTCGTTGAGGCTTGAGCATCACAATTCAAGCATGAGAGTGTGCTTGAACCAATTTTGTGTTACAAACAAGAGCTTGCTTCTTTGAGAGGTATAAGCTTACTACCTCTTTTCTTACTCTCTTTGCTGTCTCTTGCTATCTATTTCTTGTGTTTTATATTGTCTTGAGCCTATTTCAAGTGTCTAAGCTTGGGTTTGGATAGCTAGCAAAGGGAAGAAAGAGTTAACACTCTTTCTTGCACCTTCACCTATAGCTCAAACCCTTGTTTTACACCCTTTTCGTTCCTTTCCAAATTTATTTTCAGAGTTTCAAAGAGGCTAAAAATCATGCTTTGAGGTTTCAAAGGTGGAGGGATTAGCCACCCCTCCTTGTTCTTGCTTATTAGCCTTATTTTCTTTGCTTGTTGTTTAGGTTTTTTGGCTCTTTTCATGCACTTTGGGCCACTGTTTTTCACCTATTATGGGCTGTTTTAGGGCTGTCCTAGGTTATTTAATTGATTCAAGCTTTGATTAGTTCGTTTGTTGTATCATAAGTTTTCATATATAGCTTGATATATGTTGTTCTTAGCTTTTCTTTATTGATTTCCATGTTAAGAGCCTCATTTTAATAAGCAACTTACTGTCCATTTCTTTCGTTTGAGAGTTGTTTCAACTGGTTGATGATCATTCAAAACATGAGCTAGAGATCTATGCTTAATGGCTTAATCTCTACAGAGGTTCATTGTCAATGGCTCTCTTTCATATTGAGAATCACTTCCCATTTGACATGCTTCTCATTTAATGGACGTAATCTTTAGTGGACGTAATCATCACCTTGGACAAATGGATTAAAGAATGGCAAAGACTAATGAATTTGGCTTAAAATGAACCAACCAACATAAAGAACATGAGTTATATTGCTTGGGTTCGGCCGGATGTTATGCCGAGTCTATTGTGTCAAGAGTCGTCACACGTCAATTCATGATGTTTTGACAGCCCTTGAAGCGTCTTTACTTCCCCCTTTGAGCTCATTCCATGATAAAGGGGATGGGTTGGTGTTGATTCATTACATTCATTGATTTTTTGTCCAAATCATGGCCGAAATCATCAAGCAAGCAACTTGCTCATTGATGGTTTTGGAAACGACTTCATCCTTCTCTTGAGGTTTTCCATGACAGAGAAGTGTAAGAGGGACAAACGGAGCTCAGAAATTTCTGTCTGCACTGTTTTCACCTCAGAACACAAAAATAGAGTTTTGCATGAAATTAGGGCACAAACAGCCCTATTTGGGCCCAGCCAGACTTCATTGGGGGCCGACCGGGCCCCAATGTTTGGTAAGCAGAGTGTTTTGCAGAAAACAGAGGGCAGTGGCTGAAGGTGAAACAAGACAAATTCCAAGGAAGGTAGACAGAGTTACTTCTGAAAACTGTCGCATGCATGCCATCCTTATGCTTTTTAGTTCTATCAAATGTTGTAAATCAATGCTCTCATTATCATTGTCATTAAATATAATTAGTATTAGTGTAATGATTATGAATGTTTATTGTTGAGTAACTATTAGATAGTTAGTTTTATTGTGTGCCCTTGTTGTAGTAAATTAAGTAGCTAGCTTATTTCTTATTAATAGTCTTGTTGTAATAGCGTAGCTAATTAGTTGTTTATTCATTCATTTGGTTTTGTAATAGTTAGTTTAATCCGGACACTCGGACACTTATTCAAACCCTCTTGCATGAGGGCAAAATTGTAATAATGTGTATGTCTTCCAACTCCCATTTCTTTCTCCTTTTTATTTACCTACTTATAATGGTAGTGTAGAGCATCATGCTTCTTAGCATTTCTCATGTTCGCATACACTCGTCTCACGTGCATTTGGGTTCGACTCATCATACTAACCAATGTCAATTTCATTTTCATTGTTTGAATACGTGATTTATCACATGTCTTGGAATTGGATCATATACCATGCTCATAGCCAAGCCTATAAAAATTGCATAAATGTATGCGTTAAATTAGTCACATTGCATTGTTTAGGGACATGCATATTTTTTAATTATTTTGCTTTGTTTGGCTTACCTTGGAGTACTAGGTGAGAGTTTATTGCTTTAGCATCTTACATCGCGTGTGATTATTGTCATATCGAACATGTTTTCCATGAGACTATTTGCTTAAGTGATATAACTCTTTGAATGCTTGTGGATGAAGGTTAATTGCGAAAATTGAGATGCATTGATTAGTGTATGTTCAAACTCGCTTTTTTAAGTGACACGTGTTCAAAATAATTTTCAAACAAACATGAAATCAAAGCGTTCCAACTTTTATAAATTAGTCTATACGTGTGTGCAACACATAGTAATGTTAATCTAATAATATGAACAAGAGCATATAATGTAAATAAGAACCACATCATAATTAGTAGAGACCGATCTTTGATCGGGTGAGTGGGGTGCTCAATTCATGACCTTCCCCTCTCGTACCTAAGTTCCCAAGCCGAGACACTTTGGTGATGACGGATAAGTGGCCTTTGGCACGAGTCTAGGGTTTCCTAAATTTTCCAAAAATATTTAGATGGCAATTCCGAAATCTGGCAATGCAGTCCATTTTTGGCATTTTTTTGTTCAAATTAACTTTCCAAAAGAATTGCCAGATTTGGACTCTTTTTTACGTTTTCACTATTTCACATTGCACTTGTGAAATCAGATTCAGAACCACGGGAGTCCGAACTGTAGGGCTTATCATATCCGAAAAAAGCACGAAAAGCACGCTACACAGCCCAACTCAGCCAAGACATTCTTCCCAACAGCATTCAGCTTGTTGACTTTTTGCTGCAAGCTGACAATGCGGTCCATAACGAGGTGGGTCTTCTGAATAGACTACAGGAAACCAGAAGAAGGTTAGACCAAGCAAGTAAAAAACTGAGCAAATAGCTAGTAAAATTTTGAATTTGAAACTCTTACCCTCGTCATCGATTTCACTGCGGACTTGACAAGCCGGGTTTCTAGAACGTGCTCGGTCCCAATCATGTCTTTCGACAGAAGAAAGATCGAAGGCAAGGAGACGTTCCTTGTCCCCCTTCACAGAAGCATTGGCCCGGATAAGGCCTCCTCGGGATTTCAACCTCGGCTGCCAAGTAGGAACCAGTTCGACTTCGGTCACTGCGTGCTCAGTATTGAACTCGGCTACTAGCTCAACGAATGGATCAACTGAGCAGGCCCTCTTACCAGCCCGGCATTGTTCAGCGTGTCATGTAACCATGGAAGCCAAGGCGATCACAGTCCTTGAGCTCTAGCTAGCGGTTGGTGCCGGAGGTGGGTTACTCAGCAGCTCGGCGAAAGTGGCGGTGATGAGGTTCTTAATTTGGCTCTTCTTTGCCATTTCTTGCTCTTCTGTCAACCGGATTAGGGGCACGCCGGGCAAAGTTGGGTCAAGTGGAGGAGAAGGCGCCCGAAAGAAGTCGGTAACCTTGCTCTTCCAGGGTGCTGAATATTGGTAGCTCAGTATGTAGCTAAGAAGCTCGTGGCAATCTCGATGTCAATATCTTAGCACGGCCCTGATCACCTCTTCGTTCTAATGAAGATAATTGGCTTATAAATCTTCGATAGCTGCAAAATGAAGGTAATTATCTCAGTATAACGAATATTGACAAAGTTAACAAGTCAAAGAGCTCAGCTTATGAGAAGAATCGAAGTCCTTGCTGATGTAACAACCGCGCACATCGGCGGTCTCATAATTGCCGGACACCCAGAAGAAGTCGTCATAGTGCATATTTTTGCCCGGTGTACCGATCACTAGACGTTCTCGGCCCAGCCTTATTTTCAAGTAATCATTATATCTGTCTGTCATGCGACCGAGTGTGTATTGGTGCAAGATCTCGGCCAGGCCCAAGTATAGACCAAGCCGGTGGTTTAGCTCGGCCACCTCATTTATAATTCTGTAAGTGTTGGTGGATACTTGTGAAAGAGCTAGCCCGATGCATCTTAGGAATTCGCAAATCAAGGGTTGCACCAGAAAGTTCAGTCCCTCCTCGACAATGCTCAGTACGGTGAAGGGACAAGATTCTAACCTGCCCTAAGGGTTTATGTCCTCTTCGCCGAGCTCTAGGTACATATCAGCTGGGACGCCATACTCCTCTCGGAACGCAGCCAATGTGCCCGGCGTGTTTATAAGGAAGCGATAACCCCACATGGGAGGCCGGTTTGTTTAGCTTGGTAGAATTGGGTTGGCAAGCTTATGCACGGTGGCTGCTCAATCTTTGAGAGCCTTGGTGTTGGTGTGCCTGGTCTCCTAAGATTCTGCAGTTAAAAACCAAGTGTGAGTGGCAATGCGATTGCGCATGTGAGCTTGATGTTAGCTCGGTCAATTTGAGTGCGCTTTTGCAGCTCGATTTGTTTGATTTGTTAGATCCTAGCTTGGTCATGCAAGCAGGCCAGATGTTAGCTCGGTCGGCAACCTCATACATTGGGTAGCTCAGTTTTATGCCCGAACTCCATGAACACTGAATTTTTCCAATCGACTTGTGTTTTCAAATCAAAAAGGCGCTTCAAGCCTGGCCAAACCCAGATCCACACTTGTTCATCTCAGGAGAAGATGGACAGTGGGAAACTAGGGGCACGAGAGCTTTTTGACATCAAAAGTGGTGCAAAACCCTAACCTTATTCGATTTTTGGTAGTGTTTGAGTGTTTTAATCTTCCTTAATGAATGAATGTGAGATTTGGAGTTCAAAAATACAAGAAAAACATGAAGAACAAGCGAAGAACAGTGGGTAAATCGAGAACTTACGGGTTGGGGCTTTCGTTAGAGCTTCAACCAATGGGATGATCCTCGATGGCAGT
The DNA here is from genome assembly GCF_055761805.1 of Camellia sinensis. Taxonomy (NCBI): domain Eukaryota; kingdom Viridiplantae; phylum Streptophyta; class Magnoliopsida; order Ericales; family Theaceae; genus Camellia; species Camellia sinensis. Next base: position 132,770,173 of record NC_138975.1, read on the forward strand.
GACGGAGCCAAATCCACCAAGAAGGTGCTTCGATTAGGGCAAGAAAGGCAAAAAACCAGGGTTTGGTATGTCGTCACCGGAAGGGATAATGAACAGTGGATGTAGGGGTCTAAAGAGGTGTGACAATATATGTGAGAGAGGAAGGGGCGCCAAAATTTGAATCTGAAAAAACATTGTGGGACAGTTGGGATGGCTGTACAGAACCAATGGACGAGCGACACGTATGTAACGAGATTGGTATCGGTATTGAAAGGACAGGTTGGACAGACCAAGCACCGGCAAGGCGAGTTATGGAGTCGAGCACGATGGTTAGCTCGGTCGAGGTAACAGATCGATTTGGGAAAATAGGTGACCAAACACTAAGCAGGGCAAACAGTGACCGAGCAAGGAAATGAGCTCGTCTAATGAATATAATCTCGGTCACGCTAGCACGAACGGAATTAAGGGGCAATTAAGAGGGAGATATATGCCTTAATAATGGGTCGAGCTAGTTTGGGCTGGAGTTCGGGGTCTTTACTTGGTCAGACGTTGGGTACGCACCAAATAAAAGATTCAATCTGGTCAAGTCGGGACAATTTTGAACCACTAGCCCGGTGGGGTTGTACGATCTGCTAAGTTGAACAGGATTTGTCCTTAGAAGACCGGACTCGACTGAGCAGAAGCTCGGTCGTGATTGTGGAGCTCAGTTGAGCCTACGATCAAGAATTACTGATGAGACCGAACAAGCAGCACGATCTTAGGATAAAGGTGTGACACCGTGCTAAGCATAGCTCGGTGGGAAGTGCCACGCGGCGTGACAGGACTGCAGGAAGAAGATTCCGCCATCCGCATGCATTAATACTGTTTTGCAATTTTATCATTTGGTGTTTAGCGGTATTTGCGCCTACACGTAGAGGAATGCGAGAGGGGAACATATCCACGCGTCAGAAGGAAGACAGACAAAGGGGAATGCACAGAAACTATATAAACGATGTTGAGCCTCCATACACAGGTCGAGAACATCTGGTTATCAGAGATACCTACCCCTTTGTCTCTCTCTCTCTCTCTTCCTCTCTCTAAGTGTGCTAACTTGATTGTCGAAGGGTTTTTCCGCAGCACACCACCGGGTAGCTCATCGTCTTTGTGTTCTCAAGTCATTCAGGAAGAACCAAAGCTTGGACGAGAGGACTACGGAAAGCAATGAATATTTGCTCCCCGTACAAAAATAATAATGATATGAAAGCATATATAAATTTTTTTTCTTTAGCAACTATAAAATAGTTTATTTATTAAAGTGATATATTTTGAATTGTATTTAACACTCTTTCATATCATTAAAAACATATGTGATAGAATTAAAATTAAAATTTTAAATAATGTTTCTCAATAAATTTAATCAAGTAACTGGACAACTTATCTTTTGATTGGTAGAAAAGTAATTGTGGGTGTCGAGTAAATTATTACGTAAGATAGCCGAATATATTAAAGAAGGAAACTAGATCATGTACTATACGGCTCCAACGTCGAGGGACAGAGGCCGAATATTCGGATCGGCCTCTGTATCAGTTGTAGATTGGGCCGAATATGAAGAGATAGCCGAATGAGCGATTGTTCATTGGACGAAAGGTGGGCCCAACCATCAACATCGAGGACGACTATAAATAAGAGGAGCATCAGCCAAAAGAGGTATGTGAGAACAAATAATTTTAACTTGAGATATAAGCAACCAAGAGAGTATACACTAACTTATCCGTCGAAGTGCTAATTCTGGCACCCCCAACCGGAGTGTTCATTTCTTTTCAGGTGACTAGCCGAGGATCACGAGCGTCCTACTAGATCCAAAGAGTATTTCCGAACCACTTCTCCACAATTGGCGCCATCTGTGGGAATACTCCAGCATATCCATGGCGGGCGTAACAGAAGATCCTCCGATAGTCGCTGACGACCTTACACGACAAGACAAAACCACTCCAAGCAACATGCTTGGGCCCGAGACCATCGCCGCACGAAGAACCTTGAACTTCGACTCAGTTGCCCAGACCTCACCCTCGACATCAGCACATGAGACAATGCAAGTGATCATGGATCAGGCGAAGCAAAACGAACAGAGGTTGGAAAACATGATCGCTGAGAACGAACGCCTTCGACAGGATTTGGCCTTGGAGGTGGCAAAATCCCAACAGACCGCACGCCAAGATCCAGGACGACCTCAGAGAAAGGACGGTCGACGACCTCGAGTTCGGAGACAAGATAGTGACAGTGATTCTGACTCATCATCCCCCGAATCCAAAAAGAAGGGACGAGTCGAAACCTCCAGTTCCTCCGAAGAGAGTTTGCGTGCACGGAATAAGCGAAGAAGAAACGATTCAGACGAAGAAGATCAACATGACCCCTTTGTTCGAAGGATCGCAAGGGCAATGCTACCCAAAAAGGTCAAAGCTCCGTCGTTCACCCTATATGATGGAAAATCAAACCCCACAGATCACATCCATCATTATAAGCAAGCCATGACGCTACATGCAGACGACAAGGCCCTCATATGTCGAATATTTCCATGTAGTTTGGGACCTTTGGCTTTCAAATGGTACTATAAATTGAAGCCGGCATCGATCCAGAGCTTCCATCAACTCCAAAAATCCTTCAGGGCAAGGTTCATCACCAATGAGGTCCAGCTGAAGCAGGCTGATTCTCTCTAGGCAATGCAAATCCAACCAGAGAAAACCCTACGAGTGTATTCGGCGCGCTATTGGGAATGCTTTAATCTCGTAGATGATGCCTGCAATGACTCTATGGCCATCATCGCCTTTAAAATGGGGTTGCATCCTGATAGTGCCCTCCGCAGCTCTTTAACCAGAAGGCCCTCCAAAACAGTCTGGACGTTGATGAAGAAAGTCAAGGAGTATTGCAAAGTGGAAGATGACACCCCACGGGTCAAAGCCGGGCACAAGGCCAACAAAACGGCCCCATCTGAAATCATCCAGCCAATAAATTATGTACCATCACGGAGCCCTGAACAACAAAATTGGACTAAACGAGACAAAAGACGAGATTCGCGCCGATCAAACGACCAATGTCCACATCGGTCTAACGAATAACTTCAAGTGGATAGCAGGCGCATAAGGCGCGTAGACAAGAAATATACGAAGTTTTCAGAGCCGATCAGCACGATTATGTCTAAAGTGCAACATCTACCGTTCTTCAAATGACCACCCAAGATGGTGGGACCTCCCGACACAAGGAGACGGGATAGGCGGTGCAAATATCACAAAGGCCACAGTCATGATACCGAAAGTTGTTATGCTTTGAAAGATCACCTTGAGGAGCTGGTACAAGACGGTCGGCTTAAGCAACACGTCTGAAAAAATGACTCAATCAAAACAGTTGCTCTACGGCAGGATTCACCTCCACTTGGCGTAATCCATATGATATACAACTTGCCGACGACATCTGACATGCATACAATTCAATCACACCCTAACCCCCAAAAGCAAATCACACCAGCGAAATGGCCCCACGAAGCTGTGAGTATTACTTTCGATGATTCAGATTTGGCTGGCGTGACGCTCTCCCACATTGATCCCTTGGTCATTGAGCTACGCGTAAACCGATTCACCGTTGAGCGTGTTCTCATTGATCAGGGGAGCACTTCAGAAGTCATGTACTACAAGACCTTCGTCAAACTCGACTTCACTGAGTCGGACCTGTCTCCAGCTCATTACCAGTTATTCGGCTTCAACGCTAATCTGGAATATCCGTTGGGGAAAATCACACTACTAGTTCGAACGGGTTTCCAATCAGTGGATGTGAAATTTTTGGCTGTCAAGCTGCCTTCGCTGTATAATCTTATCATGGAACGAACTTGGCTGCATACTATACAGGCCGTGCCAAGCACCTATCACCAACTACTTCGCTTCCCGACTGAATGCGGCATTGAACAAATTCGTGGCTCCCAAAAATCGGCACAAGCATGTTATCTTCTTGCCGCAAAGACACCAAGAGAGCTGGATATGAATTCTATTGAGGTGCCAGATCGAGAGAGCCTCGACGATGTTGGACGGCTTCCTAATGAGAAGGCAACCGAAGATCTAGATCGAGTTGAAATTGACGGGAACCCTGACAGGTTCTTCATGGTCGGCGTTTCCCTGAATAAAGTCAACAAGCAGCAGCTAGTCTCCTTCTTACTCGGCAACCTTGATGTATTTACGTGGTCAACATATGAGATGCCAGGGGTGGATCCATCTGTTTCTCAGCACCGATTAAACGTTAACCCCAAATGCAAGCCAATTATTCAGAAAAGCCGGCGGTCAGCCGTGGAACACACTGCTACCGTTGTTGAAGAAGTAGACCGGTTACTTGATGCCGGGGCAATCTGCAAAGTGACTTACCCTACATGGCTGTCGAATACTGTGGTTATAAAAAAGAAAAATGGAACTTGGCACGTTTGTGTGGATTTCACGGACTTAAACAAAGCTTGTCCCAAAGATTGCTTTCCCCTCCCCAAGATTGATCAACTTGTTGATGCAACGGCACATCACCAACGTATGAGCTTCCTGGATGCATACAGGGGCTACCATCAAATTGCTATGCATCCGGAGGACCAAGACAAAACTGCATCCCTCACCCCAAGAGGAACCTATTACTATATGGTTATACCTTTTCGAGCTGAAGAATGCGGGGGCAACCTACTAAAGATTAGTCATTGCCATGTTCAAAGAGCAACTCGGCCGTACTATGGAAGTATATATCGATGATATGGTGGTCAAGTCCAAAGAAGAGCAAACTCATCTAGCTGATCAGGAAGAAACATTCGGCATTCTTCGTAAGTACAAAATGAAGTTGAACACTTCCAAGTGTGCCTTCGGCATCGGATCCGGCAAATTCCTTGGCTACATTGTTAACCACCGCAGAATCGAAGCCAACCCGAGGCAAATCACAGCAATTCTAGAGCTCACCTCCCCTCGGTCGGTCAAAGAGGTTTAGAAGCTGATGGGAATGGCCGCCGCACTCAACAAATTCATCAGTCGGTCCACAGATCGCTGCCGACAATTCTTTCATACCCTTCGTCAGGGCAAGGCTTTTGAATGGACCCCCGAGTGCGAAGCCACTTTGGAAGGTTTGAAGACTTACCTCCGATCAGTTCCGCTCTTGACAATACCTTTGGCAGGTGATCCGCTTATTTTATATTTGGCAGTTTTCGACGGGGCTGTCAGTGCCGTACTGTTAAAGAAAGAACTTGGGGAGCAGCGGCCAGTTTATTATGTGAGCAAAGCAATGGTTGACGCCGAAACACGCTACCTTTCGTTGGAAAAACTCATCCTGGCTCGTTATGGCAGTAAGAAAACTGATACATTACTTTCATGGGCATACTATTAAGGTACTAACGGACTACCCCCTCCGGTCAGTACTCTGCAGTGCAGAAGCATCAGGGCACGTTTCAAAATGGGCTCTCGAACTCGGCCAATATGATGTTCAATTTCTGCCCAGAACCTCTATTAAGGGGCAAGTGCTCGCCGACTTTGTGGTCGAATTCACTAGATGCCTGGCTGACTTTAAGTCTAATCAAACTCAACTTAAGCCGAACTGGAGAATTTACATGGGGGACATTTGGCAATTGTATTGTGACAAATCATCCAACCAACGTGGCAGTGGGGCGGGTGTAGTGATCATGGCTCCTAACGGGGCAATAATCAAGCAAGCTGTTAAACTGGGCTTCAAAGCATCGAACAATGAGGCCGAATACGAAGCCTTGTTAACCGGTTTACGGCATGCACATCTCCTTGGTGCTCAACGCCTACTTGTCTTCTGCAATTCAAAGCTAGTTATCAACCAATTGAAGGGGGAATACGCAGCCAAAAATGACCGTATGGAAGCTTACATGAAAATGGCGAACTCTTTGTTGGCAAAATTCGACTATCATGAACTAAATCAAATAACCCGGGATCAGAACACACATACAGATGCCCTGGCGTGCCTAGCCTCCGCCATTAACTCAGAAATTAAACGAACAATTGAAGTAGGATTCATCCCTGAGCCGAGCATTGCCCCCTTAGAGTCAATCCAAATTAGTATCATAGAATCAGGTCCAAGTTGGATGGATCTTATCACTGCATTTCTATCTTCTGAACAGCTCTCGATGGATAAGAAAGAAGCACACAAACTGCGAAACAAAGCCCTGCGATATTACTTAGATCCGCATGGAAAGCTCCACAAAAAATCCCTTTCTGGTCGATACCTAGAGTGCGTCCATCCGAATAAAGTCGAGGAACTCCTAACTGAAATACATGAAGGTAGTTATGGTGCACATTCTGGCGGACGCTCTTTGGGTCATCAAACTGTGACACAGGGGTATTATTGGCCGACAATAAGAGCTGATGCCGAGTGTTACATCAAAAAATGTGGACAATGCTAGAAGTTCTCCCCTTTAACCCATCTGCCTACTGAAGAATTGAACTTTATCACCAGTCCTTGGCCGTTCGCCCAATGGGGACTTGATATCGTCAGACCATTACCTCGTGTTGCAGGTGATTTTTTATTGTCGCAATAGATTACTTCACAAAATGGGTCAAAACGGAGACACTAACGCACATTCGAGATATTGATGTTAAGCGTTTTGTATGGAAAAATATCATAACACGATTCAGCATTCCAAGAACACTTATCTCAGACAACGGCACCCAGTTTGATTGTGGAGTCTATCGAGAATTATGCAGCACGTATGGTATTCGGCCCTATTTCTCCACCCCGGCTTATCCACAAAGTAATGGTCAAGCAGAAGCCTCTAACAGGCCATCTTAGACGGCATCAAGAAGAGGCTGGAAAAAGCTAAGGGCAGATGGGTCGAAGAATTTCCGAGTGTATTGTGGGCTCATCGCACTACACCGAGGCGATCCACTAGGGAAACATCGTTCGCTTTATGCTTCGGAACCCAGGCAATCCTCTCCCTGGAGATCGGCCTCCCAACCCTGAAATTAAAAGTTTTTGATATAGGCCGCAATGACATGATGTTGGCCTTGGATTTGACTCTGATTGAGGAACAACTAGACCACACCCTTGCGTCCATAGCATGGTATCAGTAACAACTTGCCAAGTCGTATAATCAACGTGTTCAGCTACGCCGCTATACACCATGAGAATTAGTCCTCAAGAAAGTACTTCCGGCTACCAGGATCCGGTTGACGAAAAATTGGGTCCTAATTGGGATGGCCCCTATCAGATCGATTCCATCGCAGGAACGGGGGCATATCTACTCAAGGACATGTCTGGGAGAAGTCTACCACGTCCTCGGAACTCCACCCATTTGCGTAAATTTTATCATTAACCCTACATGTGAGGCGTGTTACCTTGTTTGGCATGATTCGCCGTGTACAACTTTCACTTTTATAATGCAAGGCTTCTTATCTCACTAAAATTTTAGTTCAAAGTTAAAAGTCTCCGAATTCGGAGCCCCATTAGTAAATGCCACTTTTGGGCTAAGTAAGCCTCCGGATTCGAAGCGCCCTTCGTGGATTTCATGATTGGCCAAATTAAAAGTCTCCGAATTCGACGCGCCATCAGTGAATGCCACTTTTGGGCCGAGTAAGCCTCCGGATTCGGAGCGCCCTTCGTGGATTTCACAATTAGCAAAATTAAAAGTCTCCAGATTCGAAGCGCCCTTCGTGGATTTCACGATTGGCCAAATTAAAAGTCTCCGAATTCAGAGCCCCATCAATGAATGCCACTTTGGGGCCGAGTAAGCCTTCAGATTCGGAGCGCCCTTCGTGGATTTCACGTTGGCCAAATTAAAAGTCTCCGAATTCAGAGCCCCATCAGTGAATGCCACTTTTGGGCTGAGTAAGCCTCCGGATTCGGAGTGCCCTTCGTGGATTTCACGATTGGCCAAATTAAAAGTCTCCGGATTCGAAACGCCCTTCGTGGATTTCACGATTGGCCAAATTAAAAGTCTCCGAATTCGGAGCCCCATCAGTGAATGCCACTTTTGGGCCGAGTAAGCATTCAAATTCAAGGCGCCCTTCGTGGATTTCACGATTGGCCAAATTAAAAGTCTCCGAATTCGGAGCCCTATCAGTGAATGCCACTTTTGGGCCGAGTAATCATCCGGATTCGGAGCGCCCTTCGTGGATTTCACGATTGGCTAAGTTAAAAGTCTCCGAATTCGGAGCCCCATCAGTGAATGACACTTTTGGGCCGAGTAAGCATCCAGATTCAGAGCGTCCTTCGTGGATTTTAGGATTGGCTAAATTAAGTCTTCGGATTCAGAGCGCCCTTCGTAGATTTCACGATTGGCCAAATTAAAAGTCTTCGAATTCGGAGCCCCATTAGTAAATGCCACTTTTGGGCCGAGTAAGCCTCCAGATTCGGAGCGCCCTTCGTGGATTCACGATTGGCCAAGTTAAAAGTCCCCAAATTCGGAACCCCATTCATACTAGACATGATTGGCCAAGTCTCCGAATTCGGAGCCCCATTCATGCTAGACATGATTGGCCAAGTCTCCGAATTCGGAGCCCCAGCCATGCATGGCACGATTCGTGAATAAGTCTTCGGATTCGGAGCTCCCTTCGTGGATTTCACAATCGGCCAAGATAAAGGCCTCCGAACTTGGCACATTTTCCATGTACTATGAGTTTCATTGAATGGAAGATGATACATAATTCGAACATTTATGAATGTAAATTGAAACAAATGGAAGATGATCACAACTGAATTTATAAACATAAATTGAAACAACAGGAAAACATTTAAAATTACGAGTTTCATTGAATTAATCGATAACACATAATTCGCTTTGAATTTACGTTAGAGCGTTACAATAAGTTCAGTTTAATTCGGCATCCCCCTTGTCATTGCTCTTCTCGACTTTGAAGGCTGAAAAGGGAAAATGATGCCTCTAATATAGCGGAGATGCCGAATCAACGCCTGCTGCCCGGAAAGCCTCTGCGGCCTGGAGAGCATTGATCCACCCATGCTTAAATCCACGATTCTCGCATCGGCAGACCTCCTCGGTGAGGTTTTCTTTTGTCTTCTGTATCCCAACTTTTCGGCCCTCATGGAAGCCTTTTTCATAAGCTCTAGTCCTTGCGGCCTCTATTGCAAACATGCTTGCCATATCTCGATCGGCAATCGCATGACTTATATGTCGTTAGGTCACCCTCTCTTCCACAATTGGGTTACCTGGGCTGGCCGATTGTGTCTTGGCAGTTTTGACCTTTCTTAGTTCGCGCTTGGCCTTCTCCGTGCGAGCTTCCAAGCTTCGAATGCGTTCGTCTTTCTGCTCTATCTCCCGCCGCACGACACGAAGACGCATGCCGATCTCATAGGCGGTATACAGCCCCTTCACCGTTCCATGGATGCCCTCTCGGAACACTTCGAAATCAGGTCGACTGACCATCGACTGCTGGACTTTTGGTGGAAAAATTTGTCGAGCAAACTCGACTGCCACATTTGGGTCACGCACAACTGAATTAGTTTCCGTCATCGGTTTGTTTCCCACAAAAATCGTAAAACTTAATGGGCGCGGTGCCGCACTAGTTTCTCCTATGGAGCGTGGTAGAGGGGAGCTGCCCCGTTGCTGTTTTTCCCTTCTAGGTGACCTACTTCGATGATGTGGGGACTGGCATTTTTCACGTTCCCTCGACGTCCTACTCCCCATACGCGTAGACTCGCCACCTCGATTCATCTCTGCGTCCAACTCCACAAGCGTTCTCCCTTCTCCTCTACTGTTGAAAAATAGCCTTCTAGACATCTAGTTCAAACCCACCACTCTTCTCCCTTCTGTGATCTGCCAAATTTGGACACCAATATGGACCCTAAACGAACGCAACCCTGACCCATCTTATTAATCGCGGGCATAGCATTCCCAAAGCGTTTCCTTCAATTCCCTACGCCACAAACTGACGTGGATCAGCGTTCTAGTTCATTAATGCGGCGGCCGTGTTCACTAACTTGTTGGGGCAATGGCAGATTCATCAATATATTTGGCCCCAGCAAACTCTTGAACTGCCGTTTTTAGGAAGTCTTGTTCACTAGTTGGGACAAGAGCAGATTCATCAATCTATTCGGCCTAAACATCAGAGCTCCTAGCCGAATTTCCATTGTGCCCTAGCAAACTCCTGAACTGCCGTTTTTAGGCAGTCTTGTTCACTAACTTGCTGGGGCAAAGGCAGATTCATCAATCTATTCAGCCCCAGCAAACTCCTGAACTGTCGTTTTTAGGCAGTCTTGTTCACTAACTTGCTGGGGAAAGGGCAGATTCATCAATCTATTCGACCCCAGCAAACTCCTGAACTGTCGTTTTTAGGCAGTCTTGTTCACTAGCTAGGGCAAGGGTAGATTCATCAATCTATTCGACCTAAACATCAGAGCTCCTAGCCAAATTTTCATTGTGCCCCAGCAAACTAATGAACTGCCATTTTTAGGCAGTCTTATTCACTAACTTGCTAGGGTAAGGGCAGATTCATCAATCTATTCAGCCCCAGCAAACTCCTGAACTGCTGTTTTTAGGCAGTCTTGTTCACTAGGCAATGGCAGATTCATCAATCTATTTAGTCTAAACATCAGAGCTCCTAGCCAAATTTCCATTGTGCCCCAGCAAACTCCTGAACTGCCGTTTTTAGGCAGTCTTGTTCACTAATTTGCTGGGACAAGGGCAAATTCATCAATCTATTCAGCCTAAACATCAGAGCTCCTAGCCGAATTTCCATTGTGCCCCAGCAAACTCCTGAACTGCCATTTTTAGGCAGCCTTGTTCATCAACTTCTGGGGCAAGGGAATATTCAGTAATATATTCGGCTAAGTTGCAGTGATATACAGTTATGTTTGCGCTGGATTAATTCAGTAGTTTGTTCCATTCATTTCATGATTTTACATCTTACTTAGCTGTTAACAAGCACATTTATCAGGCAATAAGGCAAAAGTAATAAATTCAGCTAAGTTGCAGTGATATACAGTTATGTTTGCGCTAGATTAATTCAGTAGTTTGTTCCATTCATTTCATTCATTTCATGATTTTACATCTTACTTAGCTGTTAACAAGCACATTCATCAGGCAATAATGCAAAAGTAAGTTTCATTCATAAACTGAGCGCAAACAGGAGCCATTTTACAAATGAAAACTACCCTACATCAGCTTCTCACAAAAATGAACAGTCAAAAACCTAATAAACTTAACAAAACCTACATACACACAATACCAAAAACAAAATGGAAAATATTCGACTCAGTCTTCGGGGTCAGATTCTAGCGGCTCAACGTCTACCTGCTTGTACGGAATCGGTTGCTCCGATACCACATTAGCGGCAGCCAAGGCTTTGAGCCAGCTGTGTTTGAACCCTCTGTTTTCGAACTTCGGCACTTCTTCTACGTAGTCCGCCAAGGCCGCATCCTTGCCAGCCTGGAACGACTTAGAAATCTCGGACTCGGCATTTGCCATCGCCCTCTTCGACTCTTCCAAGTTAGCCTCCAGGTTGGCAATCATCTCGTTGGCCAATCTGAGCGCTTCTTCGTTGGCATTCACCATTTCCTCGGCGGCCACTCTCAGTTCAATAGCAGTCTTGGCCTTATATGCTTCAACATCGGCCCTAGCTCCCTTTGCCGCCGCTTTCATGGCCTCAGACTCAGCTCTGAGAGAAGCCTCTGCTACCTTCCCCTTCTCATTTTCCAACTCGGCTGTAAGAAAGCCGATCTGTTCGATAGCGTCATGTTGGTGATGGCCAATTACAACTATCCTTCCCACCACCTACAAAACAAGGGATCAGTAAGCTAGTATAAAAACTTTTCTTTTAGTTAGCCTTGCAAAATTATAAAGGATCACGTACCAATATCATCGATTGAGTGGCTAATGCGATGGTCAGCAGATCAGCCTCTGCCTTAAAAGTTTCTCTGTCAACCGGCAGAGAAACGGAGGAGGCCAAGTTTAAGGCCACAGGTGGATCTCTTATAGTTGATGCATCGGAGGCAACCGGCATGTTCCTTATCCTTGGTTGTACTATGAACGGCACGACCAGGTCCGATTCCTCCATGTGTGGCCGTTTATCCACTTGATCTTCCGAATAATCGACTTCATGATCGGCCAGACGTTTTTCCCTCCTGTGCTCCGTCACTTCACCCTCCTATTGCTCGACAACAAGTTTCATTTCGGCTACTTCAGTCTAAACCACCTCTTCAACAGGAGTGGGTGAAGGAGTTTCTTCCCTAGCGTCGGGTAGAGGGGGTGGAGGTTTGTTTCGCTCGGCTTCGACTCTCCGAAGTGCAACCATCCTCTCGGCGTTTTTCCATCTGGCCAATTGAGTGAGCGACTCACCAGTCATGATGTCAGGATATGAGCCGGGTAGGTCCCCCAAGTCGGTGAAAATATCTCCGAAGGACACGTCCGCTCGGCCGAAAGTGGATGGAGGATTGAGGTTGGCTTCTTCAAAAGCCAAATTAATTGGCGCATCAATCTCCTCTAGTCCGTTGGATCCGTCCAAGGATAGTTGATTCGGCTGCTCAGCGACTCCTTCGGCTGCTTGTTCGTCCGTTGGCTCCGAGTCTAATGCCTTAAAACCAATTTGCCTAAGGTTCTTGAAATTGGGAAAAACAAGCGCCGTAAGGTGATGTTCACCCCTCGGAATCAGAATATTATCGGCGGCCGAAAAGGTAGTGTAGGTCGGCTCGTATCTCAGAAGAATGTGGGCCGCCCTCCCCTGCTTCTGAATATTCGGATGGCCGAAGAACTAAAATGCGGCTTTGATCTACGTAAGTACAGCTTCGTCGGCCGAAATGAGAACTTTTTTCACGTCGTTTCCTACACAAATAAAACGGTAAGTACGTAGAAGTTGAACCAAGTAAACATTTAATAAAAACGTGTGGGGGATCAAACAGCAACCTGGCTCGCCTCTTCACCTAGGCACTGGATCTTGACGATCTTCACCCTCGCCAAATTCCCAGTTGCCGCGAACAACGACCATGACATCATCAACTCGCTTACCAAAGCTGGCAAGCATTGTCACCAGATGATGGTCGGTGTCCTTGGCCCTGAGGAAATAGCGCTCCTGCCGACCAGTGGATTTGGCCAAGGCATAACAATGCCGAATGGCAGGGATTCCAAGGTTAAGCCTAAGGCGCCGGTTTAGTTCTACAATCCCCATTATTATTCTGAAAACATTCACATTCGGTTGAGAAGGGATTAAACTCCAATGGCGAAGGTTAGCCCTCAAAAGTGAATAAAGGGGGAAACGGACTCCCCCCTTAGCAATTGACATGAGAGGAAAGACGATTGTGTTTTCGTTAGTCCTCTCTGTGTCAATCACATTCTCTCCCAAGAGTGACAGATGGACGTCGTCAGGAATGGAAAAATGACGACAGAAACCAGAGACTCGCTCCGCCAAAAGAAGGGCTCTTAGATGTTTTGTCATCATAAAAGGTAAAATGGACACTCTAAACAAAAAACAAACAAGGAAAAGGAGTCGAAGTGGAAGAGAGAAGAACTTACAAGAAATGAGGACAATGAAGAACGGAAAGAAGTTGCAGAGGGCGAGAGGCGAGGTAGGTGAACTGACAGCCAACGAGGAACCTTGTGCATTCGAAAAAGCATACAAACGAAGAGACAACACGGTTTTAAATCGTATTAAATGAATGAAGTGTACGAAGGGGCAGGAAATTGTAATCATGCCTAAAAAGAGTAGGCGTTCTGACGCTTGCATTGGAATAAGGGAAACCGCCGTATTTTTTGACCCTCTAAGTCCAAAACCAAACATGTCGTCTAACTGACATTAGAAGAATGTTTGGGGGCCAATTATGGGTGCCAAGTAAATTATTACGTAGGATAGCCGAATATATTAAAGAAGGAAACTAGATCATGTACTACACGGCTCCAGCACCGAGGGACAGAGGCTGAATATCCGGATCGGCCTCTGTATCAGTTGTAGATTGGGCCGAATATGAAGAGATAGTTGAATGAGCGACTATTCATTGGACGAAAGGTGGGCCCAACCATCAACATCGAGGATGACTATAAATAAGAGGAGCATCAGCCATAAGAGGTATGTGAGAACAAATAAGTTTAACTTGAGATATAAGCAACCAATAGAGTATACACTGACTTATCCATCAGAGTGCTAATTCCGGCACCTCCGACCGGAGTGTTCATTTCTTTTCAAGTGACTAGCTGAGGATCACAAGCGTCCTACTGGATCCAAAGAGTATTTTCGAACTACTTCTCCACAGTAATCTTTATTGATGTAGTTAGAGTACAATACAGCAGACAAAACATCAATAAAGAGCGTGAGTTCAAGGAGCATCAAAGCACAACTAAACGATCCCAACTAAGTTGGCACCGAAGAGCTCACCCAATCATTTGCTAGCACATCACAAGTTGGTGAGAAACCAACAAACAAGAACAACCAAAAAACAAAGGAGCTTAACAATATTCGAAACAATTGATTTACAACAAACAACTAGAACTACACTCCAACTGCTATTGAGCTCCCACTGTATCCAACATCACTTAGCAAAGTACTTCAGTAGCAATAGCAAACATAAGAAAATAACATGAGTGCTAAACCCAAACACAAGACCTGCAAATCAGGCAGCACCCCTTCCTCCTAGACACAATTATACCTGCAAACAAAGCTAACTACCAACACCATCGCCAACATCCAATCTAATATGCTCCAGGTGATGCATGAGATCATGAATAGAGTATCAATAATATTACAAACCAAACTTAACTATCCAAAAATTATCATAATTATCATCTTGTGGTTCAAATTTATTTTACATGGGCCTTATATTACACAAATTCAATCTCAACCACACATTTCCATTCAGGGTAAATTCGGGATCCATATATCAGGGTCCATAGACTTATTCATAGAGTATGGATGCTCTTTAGATGATGATCTTACCCATAAGGCAACTCTCAATTTTATCAAATCACATAACTCCACCATATTAGGCTGACGTTCATTAAAAACATAATCATTTCTTTGTTTCCAAATGGACCAAAGCACAGCGAAGGGAATAACTCTCCAGGTTTTTCTTTCCAACCTTTTGACTCTTAACCCCTGTCACCATTGAAACAAACTCTCCATTGACCCTGGTTGTACCCATTGAATTCCCCATCAATTGACCATATATGTGACCAAAATTTCCAAATTAAAGGACAAGAAAGGAGAACATGATTACATGACTCCTCCTCATCTTACGCACAAAGAGAGCTCACATTATCACTAAGAATACCAAAAAAAGACACCAGTTTTAATTTTCCACTTCCAATCTAACCACCCAAAGAATTGGGCTTTAGGATTTGCAATCGATCATAGTTTTAATAAATTAATTTCTTTTATTTATTTTAACCAAAATGGTTTCACATTTTTATACATTTCATAAATATATAGAGATGATCACTTAAATTTGGAGCCACATAATTTTTTTAAAAAAAATAAAAAGAGAGCAAACTTGTATAATTTAGAGATAATTATTAATATCCATTCTTGCTTGTAGAAGTTGAAAGCTAAAGCAAACAATCTTGATGGGAAGTACGAGAGAGGGGGGAGTCGAGGATGACTGCAAGGCCTAAAAAAAGCTGGATCAAAACGGTTTGGCAAACTACTTCAAATGATAACGTGTTAAGGCATTGTGCGGATTGGCTCAAAAAAGTTGGTGGCAGTTGCTAAAGCATTGTGATGCAGCTGCGAACGTCGTCTTAGCTTGAGAAGAACACAACCTAAGCCTTGTGTTAATAACTTTGCCAAAGTGCTCTTCCTTGTGTATGGATGACCCTTCATTGCTATGATCATTTGGGATTGTACTAACCCCCCCCCCCCATCTCTCTCTCTCTCTCTAAAGTTTGATGACTCTTATGATCCAACAGCAATCTATTCACACTCTTCACTTTAATGTATTCATTTTAATTTTATTTTTTTTAATCAAGTATCTGGCCAATTTACATACATTTTAACTAATTTTCGGATCAGAGCAAACGTCCTATATGAATTGACTGCAAAAAAATATATTGCAGCTAGTGAATATTGAACATGAGACCTTGTGAAAGTATACCCCAAGTCCGAAATTATGCCACTAAGCCAACCCATTGAGTTACTTTAATGTGTTCATATCGATATTCTTTATCTCCATTTTGAAATGGGAGATATTTATTTATTTATTTATTATTATTATTTTTAGAGGGATTTGGATCTCTTTCATTCATAGGTTGTCGTTGGTGGGATGTAGCAGTGTAAAAATAGCCCATATCCCGTGAGCAGCCCGAACCCTACCCACACTCCGATGGTGAAGGCATTGGCCTTCCCCAGCAGAGAGTTAAGTTCAACTCTTGGGGGCGCGAAATGCTGGGTAATTTCCAGTGGTTCTCTGCAGAGACCTCACGTTATACTCCGATCAAAACTTGACCCTGCTGGGGGTGGTCAATGAACTTCATTGATACCTCGGTGGTGGATCCCTTCCTATGGGTTGGGTTAAATTAGGCTGGCAACCGATTACCCTAAGGTATGAGCCCAGAGATGCCGTGATGACACCTCAGAACATCATTTTCTTCATGATCAAAAAAAAAAAAAAAAAAAAAGAATCGTTGAAAAAACATTTCTTACTTCTCTGCAGGCAAGTGAATTGATTCCAAAAAATTCACGCAGCTTAGGTGACGTGTAAACTCACAATCTGGACAGTAGTACATCATGTGCTTTGGGTTTCTACTTTCCTCACAAACGTCGTAGTAATACTCACCAGAACCATCGTCTTCATAAAAAAAACACAAGGTGGAGAGGGTGCCAATGAATTTTGTTTTTAAAGCTAAAGGGAAACAGGGCACAGCCGACATCAAATTGAGTCTTCCAGTGACAGCAGGAGTAGAATGCCATGCACTTTCTAGTTTCATTGCAAGTAGTATACATGAATTCAGTATCGGATGCAAGGGGAGAGATATTGAAAAACAAAGGACTACTCTCACGTAGTCTGTGGCGAAGAACCATAAGAAATAAACCACGTCTTAGGATGGTGTGATAGAGGCAGTCTTCATAATCATCCATGAATCCCATGTTAATAGCGACATCATCATCATCTATGGAATGGAAAGGGCTCTATTTCTCTAGAAAAGAATACTTGCTTGAGTTTAGGTCGACAATCGAGCTGAGTTTGTGTGGCATAAGTTCCTTCCAGTAGGGTAACTCGGTGCAAGACTTGTGGAGGGAGAGGTCACAACGGGTATAGGTGTAGTAGTAGGTGGCTACATCAGATGTACTAAAACTGATGAGTTGTAGACACTTCCTACAAGCAATTTCGCGGCCATTTTCCTCTTCGTAGCTAGACATGGTTGTTGTATAATTTGTGTACTAAAATAAATAAAATACATAGATTCATAATTACCAATCAACATTTGAAGGAGGAAAACAACATGCTTACAATAACAAGATTGATAGGAATACATCATAAAATGAAATGGCATAAAAGAAACAAATCGAAACCTGTGTGATACCATAGTGTTCTTAAAACAGATTAGTCACCTCACCGTGGGTGCTAGAGGAACGTCGACTTCTATCTCCCAGGATACGACGGTTTAGACCGGCTAATGTAGAAGCACTTTCTGTTAACTTTGGCGAACTGATAATGGCAACACTCTCTCAACACAGGAATATGAGGAGACTGACTTGACTATAATTTGAGAGCAAAAATTTCTGTACCAAAACCAAGGGAGATGGGTCTCCTTTTATATACCATGGGGGAGAGAGGAGGAGCCTCTAGCCATGCAGGCTAGCAACCAATGCCCATTACTCCAGCAAAAACTGCTGGAGTAGTGGACCAAAACTGATGGAACAATAATATCTGAGATATATATTCTATATACACAAGTGTATATATCTGCAGTAGACTTGGCCCAAAAAGATTAGGTTGGTGGACCACCAATCCGACCCAGCCCAAACCTAACCCATTCCAGCAAGCCTTAAGCCTTAAGCCTCAAGACCCACAACCCACGGATCACAAGCCCGGCCCAATCCGGGCGGGCAGCACGCGTGTATGGCAATTTTTTCATAACCAACTTGGACCATAGTTTTGTCCCAAGCCCATCCTTGAAATATCCATAACTCCCTTCCTTCGAAAAATTTGGATGCCCCAAAAAGCTCATGCCCTTATCAAAATCTTAAGGTTTAAATACCAATCAAAGCTTCCCTCTACAATCAATGTGGGATTGGTAGTTATACACAATTCTCAATACCTCATTCATGAGGCCAACTTTATAAGACAATTTCTTATTCAATTCTTAATGGTTAAAGACCTTGTTACAAATAATCTAAATCAATTTAATCCCACATTAACCAATCGTTGGGACCTACTTTAATTTCTCATTAAAGTCACCAAAAAATCATTTTTTCCAACAAAGGTTAGCCGATGAACGTGGGCAGCAGGATTTCCGATTCACTCTACTATATGATTCAATGTCTTGCTGCTGCCACCACCGTTGCCATGTTTCTCCTGCTCACTAGAGCCGGAAGAACTACATAATTTTGGAAATTTTATTAGTATTTGTAAAACGTATAATGGAATGAGTCTATAATTTTTATGGCCAACTGAGTTGGCCAGTTGATCAAAACTCTTGCACTTCATTAGGAGGTCAAGGTCAAGAGTGCGAGTCTCTTCACTTGTGTTCAATATGATTTTCAATTGCTTCACATGCTATGCATGTTACTACTTATGTCGATCAACGAAATGGCTTTAAACAGGTCTAATTTATATGCTTTGTTTTAATCAATAGTTCAAAATTAAAAAAAAAAAAAAAAAAAAAAAAAAAAAAAAAAAAACCTAGTTATAGATTTATTTATTTCTTTTTCTCTTTATGAAATATTTCTTTGACAAGTGTTATATAATAAATTACCTTTAATTAGTAATATACCAATGCCTACTCAATTTTTTTATTCACAAACCTTGGCTCTCCTAGATAAAATTTTTGATTCTGCCCCATGAGCTCGCTGCTGATTTCAAGAGGTCTCAAACTTTCTTCACAAATCCAGTGAAGAACATCACTAAAATGGGTGTGTTTGGAGGCATCATGTAAACCACGTCTGTTCACAATAGATACCTCTCCCATCCTAAGACACCCTGTGGTGTCTACTACAAGCTTTGACACACCACCATGATCATAATTCGTCCGCACACCAGTCATACCTTTCCAACAACCTTTGAAGATCATCCGATGTTGTCGGCTTGTACCAACCGCTGATGCCATTGGCAGCTGCACCGTCCAGTTGTCTCCTCTCTATACGAATTTTCCATTCGTATCTATATTGGGCTATGCACTCAATGATAATCAAGCGGGCTCCAGCAGACTTTAAATGAGATCGTTGTGAAAGTGAGGTGTCAACGATGATGGTGCGTTTTAAATGCAGCTGGGTCAGAGCCATTTGACAAACAGATTGGAATGAGACATCATTGAGGTGCTCTGCTTCTTCCCCTATGGTTATCGATGTTGTTGGCGGGGTACTCTCTAATCATTGTCATACAATTGAAGATGCTTTCATGGTAGATAACAGGGCATTTTAGGACCTTTGCTAGAGACAGTGCTAATACTCTTTCCAGTGCATGGGTAGCCTTTCATTGATATGATCACAGCTGCCATCTCTCTCTCGTTTGTGAGTGTGTGTGTTAGGGAGGAGGAGAAGAAAGTCTAAAATGCAAGAGATTTCTGACAAATACAGTAATCTCGCTCGTGGTTTTTGAAATTATATTAAGTAAGAAAATTGATAAAAAAAAAAAAAAAAACTAATTTTACATCTTTATCCTTCTATTTTTGGATCTTTTCTTATGACCAACCAAACCTTAATTCAAACACCAAACATCTCGAAACCCCATTCTTTCCAATCAAACATAAACATCCTCTTTAAAAATGAACAATATACAAATTCTGGTTCTGGTTGATTCAAAATAGTGGGTCATATTCAGAAAATGTATTGACCCCTAAAAGTGCCCTATTCCCTTCCCTTTCCCCCTTTCTCTCTCAAAAACTACCACCACCCAAATATACTAACACCACTGTCGCTGTCAGTTTGATAAATGGCAAAAAAAAAAATTAAAAAATTCGATCTTGGGTGATTTGATGAATGAGAAGATTTGTTTAGCTGTGGCAATAACTACGAAATGTGAAGGTCATTATTAGAGAAAATAGAGAGGAACGTGGCTGCGTTAAAAATGTCTTTGTTGTTGGAAAATGTATATGTTTATGGGTATGAAGTGTTTGAGGAAATGCGACACTGGAAGTAGTCTGTAATTCTGTTGAGTGAAACAAAGAAAAACAATAATACTATTGAAATCTATGATGGGTTATGGAAAAGAGAGAGAATTTGAAGAAGAAACCTGCTCAAAGGGGTGGATCTTGCTGACTACAACGAAGCACCATCACCAGTAAGTTACCACCTCATCATCATCATCATCATCCCTTTCTTCATCGGTATGTCATATGTTGTTCTATCCCTCCACAAGTTTATCACTTCTCTTCATCTATTATGGTGATAGATTAGCAGTGGCTGTTTGTTTGGAATGATAATAATGAGGGGTTTGTTTGGTTTTTATGAAATATAAAAAGAAAATTTGTTGTTATATTCAAAAATATTTTGGGTGAATTATACTAAGTTACTAACCTCCCGTTGTAATTTGGAAAAAAATATAGTTAAGCTTATACTTTTAACATAATTACCACTTCTTTATGGTTAAAAGGATTGAAATTAATGTCAGTGGTGGTTAAGTACTGAAATAAATAAAGATAAATATATATTTTAATAAGAAAGTGATGATAATATTACTTTTTTCATTCATATGATTAGGAGTGTGCGCGTTACGACTCGGACAGTTTAAGAGTAAAATTATAAATCGAATGGTGAATTGACGAATTGACAAATAACCAAATTGCGGTTTTGGCTATTTGGGACAGTTTGACGGATTGATGAATACTCTTAACTAATTATCAAGTATTTGTATAATATTTTTCATATATATAATACAAACTAATTTTATATAATATTTTTTTGTATATAACTATTAATTTGTAACAAATTTCACATATTAAATCTCTCTTACACACATTTTTACTTTGATAATTTGTTAGAGATTAAAAAATATATGTGTATTAATTATAGCAGAGCAGAGTGATTTCCAAAGCGGATTATAAATTTTAAAATTTAATCCGCGATTGTTGATAGAACGGTGCAGGTCGATGCAGTTTTAGCGGATTAAATGGTATTTTGTACAACCCTACATACATATGACTAATGAATTACTGATAAAAAATAACTGAAGTATTATATGAATTAAAACATTGAGGGAAGCCAATGTGATTTGTCAAAAGTATGAGACTATTTGCATATTTTTCAAATATCGAAGGTATGGGTATAAACGTAAATCAAATACTTTCATTTTTATTTTATTTTTTACTTTTAGATTTACTTAACCTATATGCACTTAAAAATAGAATATTTGTGAATAAATTTTAAAAAATATATTCATTAAACACGAAAAAAATACAAAAAAAAAAAGTATATTTTTTATTTTTTTATAAATATTTTAATTTTTAAATGCAAGGTGTGTTCAAAAAATAAAAACTTTAATTAAAATAAGAAGAAATTCATTAAAAAAAACAAATAAACAAACAAATAAAAAACACTCAAAAAATAATTTAAAAAACTAAACCAAACATAAATGTGATTTTAGTTACCAATATTTGCACATAATCAATTTCTATGGGGGGTGATTTTATTTATACCATAAAGCCATCTCAATACACTCAATTCCTAATTTTATTACACAAAAATTTAAAATTTTAATTTTATCTCTTTACATAATAGCAAACATACTTTCATTTTTGCACCCATTAACATTTGAAATCCTAACTCTACGCCACCCATATCCATCGTTACAATCTCATTCTTGATCTACCTCTTCAACTGGCGAAACCCTCACCCTTCGCCTCCCCTACCGGAGCCTTCCCTTTCCATCCCTTTCAACACTATCCCTTTCTTCCCTTTCACTATGATTGAGTTAGCGTTACAAGATTAGTTTTGACCATGTATATTAAATTTTAGGGTTAACTACCAATTAGTCTTATTAAATGGATTCAAAATACGAATAATTCCTCTTGACTTTTTCTATGCATTAATAAATCCTACATTACCTATAAAAGATTGTTTAACAAATTCTTTTATCTTCTCTCTCTCTCTCTCTCTCTCTCTCTCTCTCTCTCTCTCTCTCTCTCTCTCTCTCTCTCTCTCTCTCTCTCTCTCCCCACCATATCTCCAAAACCTTTACACTACCATTGTTCACCACTACCACTACCACCACCGCACCGCCACCATAGTCGCCACTGCTATCTAGCCGCCACAACCACCGCCACGGTTATCATCCAACCATCACTACTACTACTACCACCACTATCTTCCACTTGCTACCATGATTGTCCATTCACTATCGCCATTGATTTACACTCCACTGTCACGAATGCACCACCGTTATTCACCAACCACATCAATCATTACCGATCTACACTTTACATCTCTAATCTCTACTCTATTGTCACTAATCCACCGATTTGGTTTTAGATCTACATTGATCTAGTTGTTTCAATGGTGAAATTGACTCCAAAATGTCTTCAAACAGCAATATTTTTTTAGATCTTATCTCTCATCCTCCTTTTCTTTCTCTCTCTTTCTCTCTATTTTTAAAAAATATATATTGTAAATTTATATTTTAGTAATAAATTTATTAGTTACTAGTTGTGTATATGAATGTAGGATTAGAGCGTCTTGTGAACAAGTGAGTAGAAGCGTGAATGTGAAAAAGTGGATGATGTCTATTTTTTTTTACAAATTTATCACTTAGGTCTCGTTTGGGAACATGCTATTTTAATAACTTTTTGCTAAAATATGAGGTAAAAAAAATTAGTATGTTTGGAATGATTTTTTAATTTTTTACGAAAAGATGTACAAATAAAGAAAAATGAATCTTGGACTTTTTGGTATAAATATAGACTTTTTTTATTGTTCTAGTAACTTTTTAACTTTTAGGCTAAAATTCTCACATGCCAAATGAGGCCTGAATGTATCTTTAATTGTCACTGTTGCTATGCTAGAATTTTGATATTAATGCAATGATAAATTTATCATTAATTTTGTTCAATATGCTATGGATCGTTTCTGTGCTAAAATTTTGAGTGATAAATTTATAAGTAATTTTGTTCAATGTACTGTTGTTGTTGTTGTTGATAGATATTATTTTTGTTGAAATAATTTTAAAAAAAAACTATTGCCTGAAACTATCGCCAGAGGTGGCTGCTGGCGAAAGAAGAGAGAGTCATAATAATGTTGATAATAATGTTGAAGAAGGTGAATGAAAGATATTTTAGGGATATTGATAGGTGAAAAAATGAATATAACTTATAAGTAAATAAGGGGAAATTCTATATCTACACATCTAATTAGCTCAAGACACACACTTAATGAAATATGAATTTAATAACAATTGTATTCTAAATAAAAATGACTATAATAGACATTCAGCAATACCCATAATATTATATATAAAAAGTCTCTGTACACATCTTTTAAGAACAAGAAAATCTCATTGTATACCTTTTGAGTTACAAAAAAATTAAATTCTAGTTTTTCCATTGTTGTCACTTTACTTGTTGCACACTCTATACTCCTTTATTGTTTGTAAAGTAATACTCTCAAAACATCTATCATATTACTTTAATCTCTAGGTTTATACTCTATTATCCATATCGTTTTCTTATTAGTTTCACAATTTTTACTTGATTTTGATATGGAAGAATTGCAAACCAATGGAAGTTCAAACTTAAGCAAAAATATGTCTGGTAACAATAAAATCAATGATGAAAAAATTAGTTTTTTCATATAGTAAATTTTATTTTATTTTTTTTGGTTTTTAATCGGACCACTAGTGTTGATTTTCTTCATTAAATAAAAGGAACCAAAAAAAAAAAAATTCATTCGAAACTTCAGTGCCGAAACAACATACAATTTTAAGAACTAAACTGTCGAAAACATGGTAACATTTCAAAACTATAGAACTGAAGAAATTCATCAACTTCGGAAACTAATAATCGAGATTTTATTTTTTTCGGAAGTAATTTGTCGAAATAATACAATTTATTTGAAGGTTATGTTCCGAATTCACTCTTTTGTTTGCCAAAAGCCTCAAACTATTACTCACAAGACTGGAGTGCACATAGATCTGAAAATGATAAATGTAATAACAAAATGATAAATGTAATAAGAAAATAGAAAGATTTCTTACCTTCAACACTATTTTTGAAGATTTACAGTGGTCTTCAATGAATGTTCAATGGAGGTCTTTTATGCAAGTCTTTAATAGAGGAAATTTTGCTTCAGACCAAAGTCTTCAAGGACGTGGGTGAGTCAATGTGGAAGTAGGGTCAATCAAAAGTTATGGAAAGGAGGTTAGTGATGTGTACAATGGTTATGAGTGAATGGTGTAATTGTAATTTTAAGTGTGTGGATTGAGAAAATTAATTGATAATCAAATGAATAGGTGTGTGTATTGAGAAAATATGTGCTCTAAGCTAATTAGGTGTGTGGAAATAGAATTTCTCATAAATAAGTCTGCTCAATAGAACCTACTCGTAAGTGCCCCTAAATTTTATTCTTATCCTTTTAAAATTGAGTATTGTTATTCAAGTCAAAAAATTAAACCCACTTTTTAGACCTAATGATGTGGTACTCTATTAAAATATTCAAGTGAACTCTCTCTTTCTCTCTCTCTCTCACATTTATTCTTTAATCATCAACCAATTATCTTACTAACACATCACTAAGTATAGAAAATAAGTATAAAAAGTTTACTTATATATCATTTTCTTTTAAAATTTTAAATCCTAACGACTTTAAGTAACAAGTAAATTCTTGGTGTTATAAAACTTTTATACAAGGTGTATACCTAATGTTCTGTCTCCATTTGATTAAAAAAGAAATAAATGATAGCAAGTTAAAATGGTAGACAGTGCAGTGGAGGAAAAGAAAATAGATTTTCTTATATGAATTTGATTAGGATGAATTTTTTTCAAGAGAATAGAAATTCTTATTATAAGTAAGTATTTTTATAATAAATTTAAATTTTCTTGTATTTTTTAGTTAGCATGCTATTATGAGTTATACAAAAGTTTAGGATAACCTACAAAAATTAAAAAATCAAAAAATTATTTAAAAAGTCAAAAAATTCATATTATTTGGGGAAAGTTTGTGGGGAATTATTTTGTCCTTAGAATTCAACTATCTAAAAGTTTAAAAGTTAAAAGTTCAAAAGTTAACAAGGGTAGAATGGTCATTTTGATTTTACTATAATAGTTTATTACACATCTTTTTGTAAAAAATCAAAAAGTTATCTTAAATACATCTTCTTTTTTTCTGTCACGACCTGCTCCCGTACCCAAAGGTTAAATATCGTGATGGCCAGTAATTGAAATTACCTCCAGCCAATTCTTAGACAAATTATTAAACGTGAGCGGAAAAAATATTTAAGTAAGGGTACCAAAATAATGATTGGAGTTTCTATTTTTTATAACAAAATTTATTGATCAAAAAGGTCGATATTTACATATAAATAATATAATTATAAATACTATAAAAGTGTTGTGTGTGTGTCTATTCCGCAGTCTCGCGTCTAAGACTCTCCAAAAATTATTTCTAAATTGCATTGTTTCCTGAAAATTGATAAACAGTTATAAGCACATGGTAGAGTAAGAAATATTATACTAAGAGTATGAGGGCATAAAATTAACCATGGATAATTATTGGCTAAACAAAGTTTGATATTAAAATACAGAGTATATAATACGGAGATCATTTGACATATGATACAGAAATCATATAAATAAAATAAGTATTGCCACGGTACAGAACAGAACAAATGCATGGACTCAAGAGGTAGCTCCCACAATAGTGTGGCACCTAACTCCGTACAACACTTTGTTACACACTAGAAATCAGAGTGTCAGTGGATCCATAACAGATATAGGGTCAAGTGATTAATCAGATGGCTAATGGTTATTCAAGTCTCTCAAGGTATGAGACTCTCGTGGTGATAATTACCAAAATATTTATATAATCATAGTCAAATAATTTCTAAAATTTAAACAAACATATCTATGGGTTTCATTTTAAGAAAATAGAATTTAGAAAATAAATAATATAATTAAAACATAATTTACGTAAAATAAATTATGATAATTCAAAATATACATAAAATATATCATAATAACTCTATATATAATATAATTTATTTTAAAATTAATTATAATTTTTAGCTTTCGTTCACTGCGCCTTACTAAATACTCTAAACTCAAAGTTTTATATGTAAAAAGACACTAGAGAGTGGAGAGAGAAAATAAGAGAGTTTGGAAGATGTGGATGCTTTTGATGATTGATGAAGGTGGCTTGCGGAGCAAGAGGGCTTGGGGCGCACGTAAATTGTTGTATAGAACATGATGTATTTTAATATATTTTAGTCTAATAAAAATATATAGAAAAATATAATACAAATATTATAATACTTAAAAAATAATATTAAAAATATATAGAAAAATATAATACAAATATTATAATACTTAAAAAATAATATCTAATAGTAATATAAAGTTAATTTTTTTTAAATTATTTATAATTAAATAATACTAATATAAAATTTAAAAGATAATTTAAATTTTTGAGTTGTTATATTTTTTTAGTTAAAAAGTCAAAAAGTGCACTTATATAGCACATTTCAAATTAATTTTTTGACTTTTTACGAAAAGATTTATAATAAAATATTGTAATAAAATCAAAATAACTATTATACCCTTGTTGACTTTTTAAATTTTAACTTTTTCACTTTTAGATAGTTAAATTCAAAAGACAAAATAATAATTTTGCTCTCTAAACTTTTCCCAAATAGTATAAATTTTTTAATTTTTTTAGTAATTTTTAAATTTTTTTAACTTTTATAATTTCTTTCAAACAACAAAGCCTTACCTTTATAATTTTATTTTATTTTTAACTCCCACTACTTTTATGGTAAGCAAACTCAGAATTTTTATTTTTTTTTCCATTTTCTTCATTATTCATCATTTTCATCCTAATAGTGCTTGTCAAGAAAAAAAAAACAATAAATACAAAAAAAAAAATGATATTTTCATATTTTTATATTTAGTAAATTATTTTTAAATTTTTAGATTAGGTACATTTTAAAATTGTTTTAAAATAACTACAACATTATAAAAACTATTAAAATTAAAAAATAATTTTCAAAAATTAAACCAAATTTCATAAAAACCATACATTTCACAGATGTTGGACACGTAAGGCGAGTATCGCGAGCACAGAGGATCACTCTTACTTGGCAATTATCCAATTTGGAAAGTTCCTCGCATTTTCACTCCCAACAACACTTGGCGTCGAAACGTATTCTCTCCCGTTCACATTGCCTTTACGGGCTCATGGGGCTATCGCCTGGTTTGGAAATAAATTTTTTTAATAATTTTTAAATTTTTTAATTAAAATAGTGTTAAAAAAATTAAAATATTTAGAATGATTTTTTAATTTTTTATGAAAAAATATGCAAAAAATAGTGAGAAAAAATTTTTATAATTTTTTAGTATAAATTATTAATTTTTTTAATAATTTTTTAACTAAAAAATAATATTGTCAAATGAGATCTTATATTTTGATAATTCAAATAGATTAATAAATAAAATTTATCAAATATTTTATTATTAAAAAAAATTATATTAATCAAATATTAATAATTATTTAATTTAATTTAATTTCTGTCCATTATTTATTATAAAAATTATATTTATTATTGATAAAAATATAATTTAATCAAATAAATATTGATATCCAATTAATATAATTTTTTATAAAAATAAAATAGTCAATGAATTGTCCAAACAAAGCTTACCTGACCCTTTAGTTTAGTTGACCAGAGAAGAAAGAGAGGGAAACTTTGAGAGAGAGAGAGAGAGGGGGGAAAGATAAGTCTTCCAACCAGTCATTGACTATGGAGAACTAAGAGTACAGAGGAAGAGAGCACTCATCCATCTATTCATTCCTCATCTTCTCCATTCTCTCTCTCATCTGATCCAAAATTGAGAGACTTTTAGAGAGGGAGAGTGAGAAAAATGGAGTCTGGCCAACAATCTCCCCAATTGAAAGGGTTTGTCATAATCACACTCCCTCCTGCTGATAACCCTTCTCTTGGCAAAACCATAACAGCTTTCACTCTCTCTGATGATTCACCTCAACCCCAACCCCAATCTCAATCTCAATCTCAACAACCCCACCACCAATCCCCACCACCACCACCACCACCACCACTACTTCCTATTCAATCACCACCAAACCCTCAACTTCCTCAATTCTCACCCAGAAGATCCCTCTTTGGTACTAGAAGAATTCGATTGAGTCTTCTGGGTATCTTCCTAATCGCTCTAATTTTGTGGCGTTATTCTTCTCCATCTACCCTTTATGAAGAATTAAGCAGTTCTAATGAAGATCGCGAAAAACCCACTTCCTTTATCTTTCCTTTGTATCCTAAATTGGGTATTCGAGAGATGTCACAGAGAGATATTGAGCTTAAATTGGGGAAGTTTGTGAGGAAGAATTCGGCGGTTTCTGTGTCACAGATTGATGATGGAATGAGACACAAATCGAACTCTAAATTTGTTTCGAGCTCGTTGAAGATCGGTTCAACTGCTAATTTACCTGTTAGGGGAAATATTTATCCAGATGGGTATGTGTGTTTTTCATTGTTGATTTATTCATCAATTCAGTATTGATCTTTATTGGTACATAGGATTGCTGTTATGGGTATTAAGTCAAACTAATTTTTTTTTTATTTTTATATTTTGTCTGTGCAAACAGATAATTTTTATTTATATTTTGTTTGTGCAAGCAGATAATTTTTAGCAAATCATAATTTCTATTTTATGATCTGTTTGTGCACAATTTGATTGTATATATGTATTGTCTAGGCACCAAATTGTGTTGCTTTGGCTTCTTTCTTCCTCTTTTTGTTTATTTTTTAAATTTTGACACTGCAAAAGAAAAAGGGCTCATGAGGTAAAATGAAAATGTGATGTATTAATGAGTATATGAAAACTGACAGCATGTAGTTGGAGTAGGTGATCCAATGATTTTAACGAAATTTTAGGCCTTGAAAATAAGCCATCCTCCAGGCATGACATGAACAACTAAATTTTCCGGGAGAGTTGATACGGAACATGTGTTATTGGAAAAAAAATTTAATTGGAGTTTTGTCTTTTATGAACCCAACATACCCAACATGGATGTATTAATGCATGTTAATGTGGTGATAATTAATGGGGCAGTCTATGGCCAGACAAGTGTTCAGATATAAAGTCAAGGACAGTTCATTATGGTAATATGATTATGGTTTGTTTAAATAACGTTTGTTCCTTCTTTCGCAGGTGACCTAGACTATTTTAATGATTGTGGAAAGTGACTTTTGTAGTAACAAAATTAGATAATAATAGTTTCTTAAATTCAGTTATCCAGAACATTTCTCACAATTCACTGCCTGAATTAGTAATTGGTTTTACAACATGACCACTACTGTTAT
Source organism: Camellia sinensis (assembly GCF_055761805.1). NCBI lineage: Eukaryota > Viridiplantae > Streptophyta > Magnoliopsida > Ericales > Theaceae > Camellia > Camellia sinensis. Next base: position 132,799,771 of record NC_138975.1, read on the forward strand.
ACTAGGACAGTGTTAAACTGGAAACAAGGACCAGTTGTCATATTGAAGATTTTCGGAGTTTTTGAGTTTGTTTCCAATTTTTTGTTTTTAATTTGTCTCTTTTTGATATGAGTATAGATTTATACTTGTAAATAGTGTCTTTTTGATATAAGGTACATTTATCATAATCAATAATGCGATCATAGATCTCAAGGCAAGCATCTTACCTATCACACACCATATGTTCAACATCATTTAGAACAAGTTTTTCATTGATTTTGTATCTAAAGTTGTTGTATTCCTGATATATCTTGAATATGTAATTGATTGTACATATATATATTATTTTAGAAATTATAACCAAAAATATTTACAATTCACATTTTGAAAAAAAGAAAAAGAAAAAAAGAGTAGTTTAATTCACAATGTGATGCTCAATTTAAAAACTGTTATTGTGGCTGTGTAGAACCATGATATGCCCTTCCAAATCATATAGAAATTGTTATTGCAAAAGCACAAACCAGTCCGTCACTATCTTAACTATCATTTTCAAATGCTTTTGACATCATATTTCATCTTTTGTACAGATTGTATTACACACATATGCTTGTTGGGAGTCCTCCAAAACATTATTTTCTTGATGTGGATACTGGGAGTGACTTAACATGGATCCAATGTGATGCTCCATGCTCTAGTTGTGCTAAGGTAAGGCATGGTTGCAACAAGCTCTTGTGTTTTTTCAGTCTGTCAAGGGTTTATGTAAGACTCATAGGCTCCGTTTGTTTCGACGTAAAATATTTTACGCAAAAAAATATTTTTCTTGTAAATTGATTTTATAGAGAAAAAAAAAAATTTTGTTTTTGTTTTTTGGTATTTGGTTGACACTTAAAACAAAAATATTTTATTACCCAAAAAATAAATTTTGATTCATAAAGTGTCATTTATGATTTTTTAATGAGCTAAGATACTTATTTGAAAAGGCTAAATGTGTTAAAAACTAAAAGATAGTGAGTGAGTCAATTTTGTAAAAATTTACTTACAGAATTTTTAAAGGTAAAGTCATTTTTTAGAAAATGATGCAAACATATTTTACTTGTTTTTTGTTCAATGAAACAACGGAAAATGAGTAAAATATTTTTGGCAAAAACATTTTACGTCAAAACAAACGGAGCCATAGTCTCTCTCTCTCTCTCTCTCTCAATTCGTTTGCCCCTAACTTGACAAAGCTCAAAGGTTGAGATGAGGGGGAATGGACCAATAAAATAAAGATAAAAATCTCTCCATCATGGAGAATACGCCAAACTAATTATATAATAAGATTGAAATCTGACTTCTTCTTCTTCTTTTATAAATTTATTCAAGGAAAGGTCACTTGAAATAAGATTTTTTTTTTTTTTTTTTTTTGGCCAGGGAGCGCACCCTTTGTACAAACCCACGAAAGGCCAAATCATACCTTCCAAGGACTCGTTGTGTTTTGAAGTTCAGAGAAATCAGAAGACATATTGTCAAACATGTTTGCAGTGTGATTATGAAATAGAATATGCAGATCAAAGCTCCTCCATTGGGGTTCTTACAAGGGATGAGCTCCATCTAACAGTTGCCAATGGATCAGTTACCCAGTCGAGTGTCGTTTTTGGGTCTCTCTCTCTCTCAAAATATTAGTTCCTTTGTGGATTTTGTTACTTATCCAATTAACACATTGATATTGAATTTATATCTGTCAGGTGTGCACATGATCAGGATTTTGTTACTTATCCAATTAACACGTTGATATTGAATTTATATCTGTCAGGTGTGCATATGATCAGCAAGGCTTACTCCTAAATTCATTGGCAATGACGGATGGAATTCTAGGGCTTAGCAGGGCTAAAGTTAGCTTACCTTCTCAATTGGCAAGTCAGGGAATCATTAACAATGTTGTAGGCCATTGTCTCACCACTGATTCAGGAGGTGGTGGATATATGTTCTTGGGTGATGACTTTGTCCCCTACTGGCAAATGACATGGATCCCCATGCTTTACAGCCCTTCCACGTGAGTGTAAAACTCTCAGAATCAGCATTCTTTTTCTTTTTTTAAACCTATTTTTTGGCATAGCTTATTGGCAAATCTTTAATTGCAAGACATTTGTATGTAGAGGGGTTAGATTGGAAGAAAAATCTTAATATGTATAATGCTTAGAAGATATTACTCCTTTCGTCCCAAATTGTTTGTCTAATTTACTATTCCAAACAACATTAAAAAATCATCTACATTTTTTAATTTAATGATTTTGAAGACCATATTGACAAGAACTAATAGAGATATTTTAATTTGTGAAAAGTTTGAATTTTTCTTTTACAAAAAATACATTATTTATTTACTCGGTCAAAGGCTTCAGATAATTTCGGTGGAAATTTCTCAAATACTGGACACAGTTGTTTCCAAGGTTTTCATTTAACAGCAAGAAACATAGTGTATGTAGTTATTTTAATTCCAATCTAGCAGCTCTTCCCTTGTGCTATAGTCAGGACATAAAATTTCTCAATTTTTCGTTTCTAACAAACATAATCTATTTTGTTGAAACACTTCTACAATTATTTTTGGGACAAATTATTTTACCATTGCATTTGTTCTTATCCTTGATTTCTCCTTATTTGGTTCACTTTCATCGTCTTTTTGTAATGCTTTATTATTATATCTTTCGCTCCATTTGGTAGTAGTGATGGAAAATTAAAAGGAAAGCTGAAGGGATGGAAAAAGTTAATATGGGAAAGGAAAGAAAGACACTTTGCTTTGTTTGGTTGGTTGAGTAGGAAGGAAAAGAGTGTTTGTTTGCTTTACATGAGGTTGTTTTCTGAACTCTGATGGGAAAACTACATACAAACAGTCCCTTTCTTTTACTCCTGCTTGATGTATTTCCCACTTTTAGAATAATTGGTGACTTAACACCACCAACTGAGCATTAACTTTTTTGATACACATACTTCCTTATCTTGCATTTGTGCGCACTTGTGGAACTCAATTCTGAAGCATTTTTAATTTGTTTATTTTATTTTTTGTTGTTTTTGGTTCAGGAACTTTTATCAGACAGAGGTCGTCAAAATGAGTTATGGAAATAAAAAACTCAGTTTAGGTGGTCAGTCTGATGGACTAGCACGGGTAATTTTTGATAGCGGCAGTTCTTATACATACTTCACAAATCAAGCATATTCTGATTTGGTTGCCTCCGTAAGTATTTTACACATTTAAGCATGAATATCTTCTTTTACAGTACTTTCACCAGTTCTACTGAATTTCTGATATCCATTGATTTGCAGCTTAATGATGTTTCTGGTGAAGGCCTCATCCAGGATGCATCCGACACTACGTTGCCCATTTGTTGGCGAGCTAAATTCCCAATAAGGTACCCGGAAATAAAAATGGAAATGTGGTTGTCTAGTCTGTATCTGGAATTAGTTTCAAGTGGGAATAATTTCATTGAAGTAATACTTACTAAATTACTATCATTTTCTCTTAGAAGGTGATCATAAAACTATTATTCTGCTTGGAGTGTTCTTTTCCCGAAATTATTGGTCTACCCAGATTGCTTATGCTTAAAGAATAACTTCACAGGGCCTATAGTAAATGTTGGGTGTAGGTATATGGGTCCACCCCTGATACATGGCACCCTCAGGCTGTGCCACATAATCACATCATGGCTTCCCCTAAGATGAACAAATATTTTAGTAGCATGTCAATTTTGCCTGAAGGTGCATACAAGTTTACTGTATCTGCCCCTTGAGGACATTGCTTATTAGTAAAAATTGATCACTTTGGTCATCTGTTTAACTCTGTGTTTCCAGTATAACTGTGACACTATTACATGGTAGTAGTGTTGGTAGTGGTGGTGGTAAGGGTTTGTTGCAGGATTAATTTTAAGGGTTTGGTTAACAAGCCCAAGCCTGCTAAGGGCATTGGTTAACAATGCTTTAAATGGTTGTACATTCTTTATCGTGATGCACTTTACTATTTCGAGCTTCTTAATAATTGCCCTTAAGGCACTCATCACTTCAGATATGACCATCTCTCAATTGAGCACCATAGTCTAAAAGTGTGCATCTATATGATTGCAGATCTGTTTCAGATGTCAAGCAAAATTTTAAACCATTGACCCTTCAATTTGGAAGCAAATGGTGGATGGCCTCCAGAAAGCTTCGTATTATGCCGGAGGGTTACTTGATCGTAAATGTAAGGATTTCTAGCCCTTTTACTTGGTTTCTTTTCAATATCTCAAGTTGTAAGTTGCAAAAGCACCATGTGATGAAAGCTCCCTTTACTGCAGAATAAAGGCAATGCGTGCTTGGGTATCCTTGATGGAAGCAAAGTACATGATGGTTCCACTGTTATAATCGGAGGTATTGTTCCTTCAATCTTGTGATTTCCGCAATAGTTTATAATCCTTTATTTTCTCTTGTTCTTTCATATATGATTGTTATAGTTCACCACTAGTTTTTGCCTATCCTTTGGCTTGGGCTTTATTCAACCTAACAAGAAATTAAATTGGGCTAACCAAATGGGAGTAGCCTAGTTGGCCAAAAATCAAGGGTTCGAGTCTTGCCTCATACAACACTCCCCTTAACCTTGGCTAGGGCCTCTGACGTACTAAAAAAATGAAATTATAAACTGACTCTTTGAGTAATTTGGGATAAAGAAAGCATCAAACTGGAATATGTGATTTGTTTCTCATTTTCATCTACTTGTGCATCTCCTACCTTTTGCAGATATCTCATTGCGAGGACAATTGGTTGTATATGACAATGTGAACGAGAAAATCGGGTGGGCCCAATCAGATTGTGTCAAGCCGGAGAGAATTAAGAGCCTTCCATTTTTCGGAGGCATGGATCGTGAGAGTTAACATGGACAACATTTGACACACCAAAAAAACAAAAAAAAAATGACTCGCTGAACATTCAATCCAGTATTGATGGACAGTTTTTCCTTGTAAATAACCAGCTCAGTCGCTGCCTTTTTGAGAATTTTGTGTGCTATAACTTCTATCATATGTTTATATAAATCTTCACTTCACTTGGACATATATAAATACCTGTTTTTTTGTTATCTTCTGTAATGCTACATCATGTCCCTATATAAATTTGTAGTTCACTAGGACATAATATTTTTGTACAACTCACCATGTAACTAAGTTTTCTCTCTTGTTTCCTATATGCCCGATTAGGCCTTTGAAGTGGAAGTTTGTATTATCACATAATTTGTTAAACAAAAGCCTTAGAATATGGTTGATGTGATTTTGTGTTGGCTTCGTACTAGGGGTGGTCAAAATTCAACTATATATTGAAAGATTTAATTGAATTGGGATTGAACTTCCCTATTAATCCATATACTATTTTTAAAATTTTTAATGTCTCTGAAGTGGAACATTTTTATGTCATGACTCGTACTATAGGTACAATGAGATAATACAAGTTCTTTCACAATGCTTTATTTATATTCTTAGTAAAAATAGATCAAGATCAAATATATTTTTTTCTCAAGTATCATTTTTCACGATAAGAGGTAAAGATGATAAACAAAGCAAATAACTCAAGCTCAATTCGTGTTCATGTTCAGATTGTTAAAAGTTTGTTCAAACTTAGTTCGTTAAATAAATAAATCAAACTCAAACATATTTTGCTCATTAAAATTTTCAAACCAAATTTGAAAAATTAATTGCTCGTTCAACACTATTTAATAAGCCTAAAATTATATAAAATATCAAACTACTCCAACTAGTTTGAACAAATTTTAAAATTTGTTAAAATTATCAAACTAAGTTTGCACAATTAACTATTCGGCTTGTTCGATTCATTTATCACTCCTAATAATGGGCAGAATTTATTCTTCTTGCACCGTAATTACACAGGCTTCCAAACTCAATAAATATGAAATATTATTTGTTTTGAAAAATGGTGAAGCAAGAGATCAAATTACAAGAAAAATGACAAAATTAGTGGAGGAAGAAACAAGGATGAAGCATGGAAAAGTTAAGCACCATAAGGGCTTTTTTTAAAAAAGATATCTGTTGGCATCAAAACCATATTTGAAACTTTTTTTAGGCATCCAAAGGGACATCAAATCAGCGGATAGACAAGGATTCTAACACGCCACACATACAGGAGATTACATATTTTGTTAATAACTGAACTTTCCAAATCATGAAAAATGAAACCCTAATGATACAATCAAATCTAGCTGGACATCATGACCTGATCAGTAGTTGCTTGCAGCGCTTGGCTCGCAAAATACCTGACATCAACATCTGGGTCCTCACTCAGCTCAACCAAACAGGGACGGATTGTCTTCTCTACCACCTGCATTTGAGATAAATATTCAACAAAATTCTGACCTAAGGTGTGCATTTTTTAACCTCAACAAAGAAAGACAACCTATAAGCCAAATTTGTATCAAGTGTGACCCAAATGTGATAGTGAGTGGTATGCCTCATCTTGGTAAATTATGTTATAAACACCACAGATACGTTGAATCGATCCAAAAAGATTACATATAGTTCATGCTAAATTCCTTATATCATGCATTACCCTCTTTTTGATCAATATCATTCTCTTCTCCCCTTTGACCTTTTTCTTTCCCGCTACCCCATATCAATTGAGTTACAATGCTTCCACCACGCACAAAGATTATCAAGAATAACAGGAAAATAAAATTAATTTAGTTACTTACAGACTGGTCAACTATAGGAATAAGAGACTGCAACACCTTTGCCACATTGAACTTGATGTTCGGTACCCTGTAATGAGTTGTTCTCAGGCCAGCTGTCGAAGCTATGACAAAAGATGATTAAGCTCTACGAACTGGATTAGTTACCTGTCTTTCGATGCAGTGATGACCACAGGCAGAAGTTTAGAACATGTAATTTCTGGCCCCATAACAGGGGCAAGGAGACAAATTGCATGTAGTATGGTCATCCGATATAAATAATGTGGATTGTTAATCATGTCCAAAACCTGTTAAGAGATTGTTAAGTTAGAGATTTAAATAAGGAAGAAAAACAAAATAGAAAGTCATCCATTAATTCAGAAGCAAATCAGTATATGCTTTTGGCAAAGGCATTATCCAATAATTTAACTAGAATTGACATGAGATATGATAGAATATTTGAATTTTACTTCACATACACCCCTGGAAAATGTTACTAGTCTATATAATAATTTGTAAAATATTGGAAATTGACCCGAATTGAACAAGATGTTTGACACAACAAATAGAGAAAGCAACAAACCATGTAACGAGTCTTTCTTCAGTAGGTAACCAAGTCAATACCTGTGGAATTATGTGCTGCATTGCCCATTCTGGACCAAATTCTTCTGCAAGGCGCTTCACATTATTAGCAGCTGCATCTCGAATAGAGTAAACCTACAGCATACCCACTAAAATTAGCAAAAGTATATTAAAAAATCAAAGATGTTAATTACTCATCAAAGAAAAGAAAAAAAAGTCATGATGTTAATCGCTTAGAAGATATTGACAGACTGATGTGAGACACCAATCAAATGCCGAAGGAACAATTGTAAAGGAATCACAAGATTCTCACAGTAAACTCAAGATGTGAACTAAGTGGCAGAAAAATCTCTATAGAGAACATATATTTATCCTAAATTTTGGTTATCCTCCTAGAATTTGAGTCCTGATCCTGACAGGAGCCATGTTGCGCAAATATTGTCAGAGGTTAGGTATAATTCCAATCTTACCTCTCCCAATGCACTCGGTTGGTTTGGATCAAGAATGGGTAATGTCCTTTCTTAACTTCATGAGGTCCCCACCTCATAGATTTTTAGAAATACCTCCATTTTTCTCCTTTACTATATTATTAACTTTCTCCAAATGTTCTAATGTACTCCAACTGGATGTGTTTAAATCAAATCTTCCAAGGACCCCAATGTTTTTCTGTTATACAATATTAAATACTACTTTTTCTAACATAGTATGTTCCTGGAATAGTTCGTAAGAATACCTCCATTTCTCTCACTTGCTATATTATATGAACTTCCTCTAAATTTTCCAATATACTCCAACTTGATGTGTTTAAATAAAATCTTCCAATGACCACCTCAATGCTTATCTGTTATCCAATATTAGATACTGCTTTTTCTAATAATAGTATGTTATTTGTACAGTACACAAATTGCTTACCAAACAAAACAGGATGGGGTTAAAAAAAAAAAAAGGAAAGAAATTAGAGGGACAAGAAAGCTGGTGACAAAATCAAGGAACGGAACTAAAGTATATTAGCATATTGGGTTTAGTATGCACACTATTTGACCTGTACATGAGAATAAAACAATCAAGCAAAAAAGAGATACAAATTTCATGTGATTATTACTCAATATGAAGTTTCACAAACCTTGTCTCATGAAATTTGCGTGCAAAGAGACTCAGCCTATCATTAAATGAAAAACCTATACCTAGACGAATCACCAATCAAGGCGGGTATTCTATTAAATCATTTCACAAACCTTATCTTTCAACCATTGCATGCAAAGAGCACCAAGCTTATCATCAAAAAACCCGACACCCAACTGACTTGCCAACAATGGTATGTATTCTATTATTGCAAGACGAACTCTCCAGTGTCTATCCTCTGCAAGTTCAACAATTGCTGGCAGCAGGGACTGGGATAGTAGATCAATTCCAATGACCTACATGAAAAGGATATATCAAGTAGAGAAAATATAAAATGTTATGACAACTCACCAGAAAGCAGTTCATTTAAATAATTTTACACTAAAGATTGAAAGCATTGAGAATTATGCAACAAAAACCTTGCTCCAAGTGGCAATTGCAAAAATAAGCATTTTTAAGGGCTATGCACACACATCCCTTAGAATCCCAAAAATTAGTTGTTGATAGAAAGGTCGGTGCCATAGTTGTTATTAGAAAAAAAATATCTCCTCAATTGACCAACTATAGCACATTTATTCATCTTCTTTCTTGAAGGAGATCAGCAGAGTGGCTGGAAATGGAAATATTTGGGGGAAAGAGCTTGATTTTGGCAAGTTTTCTCATTATCTACCATTGTGATCTCAACAAATCATAACTTACAATATGTAGGCACGGATTTAGCTTGAAATTGGTTCAAAAGGATATAAAAAACAAGAACACCGGGCAACATTCTGTTAGATCATATTATTTTCATGACAACAAGTTTTGCACCATAAAAATGATTTCTGACCCTGTATGTAAGATCATATGATGAGCAACATTAATCAGACTACTTCTGCACGACAATTACAATTAAAGGAAGAAGAAAATGAACCATGGATCAAAAACCAAATAGAACACATTAAAGCTAAGTGGAATATAGCGATCTTAACTGACCTGATTCACTTGATCAAGCTTGCTGATAATATTCAGTCGAACGTCAGGGAACTCATCTTTCAGAAGAGAGAGGAAGATTGGTAAAAGCTGCTCTATTGTTGCATCCTGCAATCACCAATAGAGAGAAATATTGAAGGTCACTTGAAGATTTGAAATGAGAAAAATACAACAGAGAAGCTCAAAATCTTGTGATATCACAAGTGAAGCAAATTCTTTTCCTCCTTATATATATACATACATATATATATATACATATTTTATCAAAATAGCACTCAGGCAAGGGGGAGCTCAACTTCGTGGAGTAGCTAAACATGTAATTGATAATGGAAACCAAGAAACTGCAGGTGACATGTTTCAATTTTTAGAATAAGAAACATGAAAAATATCTGGATTTGACAGGGGAAAAAAAAGAAGAAAAAGATAAAAAGAAAAAGTGGAGTTCAGAATCAGAAATAATTATTAGAACTAAGAATTCACAGACCACCAATGATATGCAAACATGAAAATTCCAATGGTGCGCAACATGTTAACACTTTTCAAATGCATGTACACCTGAAGTGAAGGTAAGCAAATATGTGCTTGATACCTAACTATCTAAGGTTCTCACCTTCCCTAGAACTGGCGCCATTCCCATTATAACTGATGCCAAAGCAGAACGTACATGCTGGGATGAATCTGATGATAGTTCCTACAGAATGCAAGAAAAATTATTATATTTATCAACTTTGAGGTGCACACAAGAAAACAATAATGGAGAAGCAGCTTTTAAGTTTTAATAACTACATAAACCAACAAGAACATTTCGAAACAAATAAATTTTTGCAATGCATATGCATGTATACCTTCACACAAGGAAGGATATGTTGAATTGCAAGCTCCGGGTTCAAAATTCGACAAAACTTGGTTACTTTTCCTGCAGCGGCTATACGCACTTCAGCCTCATTGTCTCGAAGAAGTCGAACATATGCAGGAACCAAGTCTGTTCTGAAGAATATCACAGCAACCATCAGTCTAAATACGTAACAATTCAATGAACAACAATGGGCACACAAGTAGAAGTCATAACAGCAACATTATGCAAAGGGCAGACTAATTAGTTTGACAACGTTTAAAATAGGGATCATGGAATGCTTTACTAATTTATTTACTTATTTATTTTGGATCAGCAACAAGATCATGGAATGATATATTAATCCAACGGATTTCGAAACAAGGTGAGAAAAAAGATGGGGAATAGGGATGGCAATGGATAACCTACCCTGTGGGTATCCATGGAGATCCAACCCAAATACATGGGTTTTCCCCTTTTTTTCTTATCCATTGGATAGGGTAGGTGATATTCTTTAAATATCCATAGGGGATGGATTGGGGATGGGTACTCACTAATTTCCCCATATCTCTTTTTTTTTTTTTTTTTTTTTAAAGATTCACAACTAAAACTAAATATACATTCAATCTTTTTTATTTTATTTATTTATTTATTTATTTATTCAAGTTCACAACCAATTTTTTTTTTTTTTTTTTTTTTTTTTTTAAAGATCCACAGGATTAAACTACAGGATCATAGAACTCTTTAAATGCTCTCTTCTTCTTCTTTTTTTTTTTTTTCATTTTTTGTTTTTGTTTTTATTTTTGTTTTTGTTATTGAACTACCTTTAAATGCCGTTGAATTTCCACGTTAATTAAGGACACGTATCATTTTGTTAGTGGACAACGGTAAATCAGGAGTTCACGGTTGTGCTGAGAATAACTTATTCTCTTTCATTTTAAAATAAAATGATTGAATTTTTCTCAAATTTAAATATAAACTTAATTATTATATTTGGGTTTGTTGTAGGGGTGAACAAATCTTAGGATGGACTCAGTTTGGGTCGAAGTTGGGTGATTCTATTTACATTTAAAAAATTATTTAGCATGTTTAACTAAAATTTTAAAAATTTATTTTTTATTATATTCTATTATAAATTTATTAATAACGATAATATAGATTAAATCTTAAAATGAAATATTATTTTTTTTTTGTCACTGTACACTCTAATTACTTATACGTGTTCTTTATATTTAAGTCTCTTCATATTCTTCTCAAGTTTCAATTATTTTTTATTTTCATCTTTTTACTCACTCCAAAACTCAAGTCCATTCCATCAAAATTCACTGTTATTATTAGCATTATTGTTTCTTATTGTGTTACTATATGTAAATAGAAAAAAGTTTGAATAAAATCAAATAATAAATAAGAATAATAATCAAAAATGTTTTTCTAAAGGTTTTGAGATTTTTTTTTTTAATTTTTTTTTTTATCGGGACAGTTATGAATTTGAATGATTGAACTATCGTCCATTATATGATGCATCAGCCAGAAACATTATAGGAAAAAGGTCATTTGAATGATCGAACTATCATCCATTATATGAATTTGAATGTATATTTAGTTTTTTTTGTGAACCTTAAAAAAAAATAAAAAATAAAATAAAAAAATAAGTTGTTAATATTAAATATATTAAAAAAAAAGAAAAAAGATTGAAGGTATATTTAGCTAAAACCTTAAAGCAAAAAAAAAAAAGAAAAGAAAAGAAAAGAAAAAAAAAAAGTTGTTAACATTAAATATATTTAAAAAGAAAGAAAAAAGATTGAAGGTATATTTAGCTTTTGTTGTGAACCTTAAAAAAAAAGAAAAAAAAAAAGAAGTTAACATTAAATATATTAAAAAAGAAAAAAAAAAGATTGAAGGTACATTTAGCTAAAACCTTAAAAATAAAAAAAAAAGTTGTTAACATTAAATATATTAAAAAAGAAAGAAAAAAGATTGAAGGTATATTTAGTTTTTGTTGTGAACCTTAAAAAAAAAAAAAAAAAGATTGAAGGTATATTTAGCTAAAACCTTAAAAAAAAAAAAGATACTAAAAAAGAAAGAAAAAAGATTGAAGGTATATTTAGTTTTTGTTGTGAACCTTAAAAAAAATAAAAAATAAAAAATAAAAAATAAAAAAATAAAAAATTCTTAACATTAAATATATTAAAAAAGAAAAAAAAAAAAAGATTGAAGGTATATTTAGTTTTTGTTGTAAACATTTAAAAAAAAAAGGTTGTTAACATTAAATATAAAAAATAAAAATGAGGATTAAAGTGGGTTGGGGAAAATCCAAACCCATTAGGAAATGGGGAGGGTGGTACCCATGGGGAATGGGGAATGGAGAAAATTTATTATAGGGGAATGGGGATGAGGAATTAATATCCACCCCATTAACCCCCATTGCCATCCATAAGGGGGAAAGGGAAACAAAGAATAGTCAAAAATACCAACAACACAAATAAGTTAGTACATAACAAAAAAAATGAGTGATTTATCATGTCCACAAATACCTGGTAGATTCTGGACCTACTGCTTCGCATAGCTCATATAATTGATTTGCAACCATATAACGAACCCGCCAAGATTTATCCTGTTCAGGGAAAAATAAATAACATCAGATATACAACAATATAGTACCTAGAAATGTACTACAGCATATCCCCTTAGAGCTTTGTACGAATAAAGGGTTGATCTATGTGGCTAGCACTATTTGGTACACTTTTGCAAAGGTGTATGTCGAAGTTCAAGCTATTTCAGATATACCAAAGTCTTTCATATTGAATTTAGGCTACGGTGAGTCTTATGCAATACAAGTGGAGGTACCACTGAGACCTTAAAATTGTGATGATTGCAAGGTCTATGGTCATGCCACAAATTTGTCTTTAGAAATCAAAGCCATAGGGTGGGTTCTACCTCCTTGCCTAAACAAGAATGGAGACCTAAGAAGGAAAAAAGGGATGTAAAGCCTAATGAATGGGAAGAGGTGAAGAAGTGGAAAGGTAAGGATGTGGCACACTATTCATTAAAAAAGGAAGATTCTACTGTCCATCCTTTGCCATCCTCATTGAATATATATGATGTGCTATCATCTTGTGATCCAATGGAAGAGATACACCGTAAGAGGGAAGGCCATCAACTGTTTTGGGATGTGCTATCATCTTAGTATGCCATTGCTTTTCCTAGGAAACAGATGAAATTATTTTGATTTCAAACTTGCACAAGCTCTCTACAATAATCCAGGCACATCACAATCCTAGCAAAGCACAAGTCACATACCGCCATATTGTCCATGATAAGAACAGGGCTATCCGATGATATAAGTGAACTGAGAATACATTATGAAATACTAATAATAATGAAAAGTGAATGACATGAATTAAAAATATGCTATATAACATATGAAAACACGATGGACTTACCTGAGAGAAATTAACTATCACAGGCAGAATATGTGCTACACAATCTTGGGATTCCAACAGCTTCCCAAGAGCTGCACAACCCTCGACAGCCAATAACCGAACAGAATCTTGATCTGAAACAAAACAAAGCAGTGGCTTATAAGAAATAATGAACCTCTTAGTCTGATTTCTAAAATAGCTAAGTATAAAAATCGAATCAATAAAAAATGCACAACTTATCTTCATTTGTAGATCAAAAAACAGTTAATAGGACTTTATGTTGTGGACTACACATACATAAATATGAGTTGACTGAACAACTCTTCCTATATTATAGAAGAATAAGGGATCCCACAATCAAGTTCATGTTTTAACAAAGTTAGGTGATCAAACTGATAAAGTCACATATTTTTATGTCAGTGTTAAAAGCACCAGACTATTAGCTCTTGAAGCTCATCCAAAAATAAAAACTCGCACTTATATCCACAAAGTGCAAACTGAAGCATTCCATGCTAAAAAACCTCACTCAATGGTCACATACTTCTTGTAAATGGCACATGTATTCAAACCAAGCAAGTTTTACTCAGCTTAAACTTGAGTTAGAAGACTTCCTGTCCCCGGACCTTCCGGTCCTTATTTTTGAATTAAATTAATCAGAGCTCAGTAAACTCCAGGCACTAACAAAGTCCAAATGACCATAAAATCTAGAAATAATAACCATTTAGAAGGTAGAAAACATATGTTTTTACACTACAAAAAAATAAAAAATAAACAATAATAATATTAACTACAAGAATTTGCAAGAAAGAGAACCTAACAAAGCCACCAATCCAGAATACGACTCTATTTAAACGAAGAGATAAATAGGAAACAATTATTCATGTGTTGCTTGGCATCTTAAGCCCTTTAGTTGTTTCCTTTAACTGGGATTCCATTTGTTCCCTCTCAAATTCTGAACTTCATAAAAAATCATCTTTTGCGAATCTATTAGAAAAGAAAGGCAATTTATCATTTAATTCTCTATTCACTTCACATTCAAATTAACAGAAGTTAGTTAATTAAAAAAGCTTATGTCCCATTTTGAATTTTCAATGATGAAGTTGCACAAGTAGAAAAGGCTGAAAGAATTTCAAAGAAATCATTGCCTCTTGTCTTGAATTTGACTTGAAACCCAAGATACTTCTTCATGGGATAAGGCTAAAGTTTGCACTAGCTCACTGAAGTCTGCTTTAAGGGGAATATCAGAATTAACATCAATGGTTGTTAGGTAACCGAGGTTAACAAGCGATGCGGTGAACTCTTAATGATCACAAAGGAAGATTACTTCTAGCCTTCTCAAACTTTTCAGGTTCAGGAGTGTAAAAGAACAGGAATTTTGGTTCTTTTGGAAGGTCATTAGGATGCTCATTCTCATATGCACAAAATCTGAAGCCCAAAGAATTGATACAGAATTTTTCTGTGTCAAGAATCCATCTACTGAAATTTATCTGTATCAGCAGAAATGTGAAATCTAAAACCAACATTTAATTATCAAAGAGAGAGGACTAAAGCATATGCGAAATCAATTTACCATCCTGTGTCAGATCCTCAAACATTGACATGATGTCGTTCTTCATATGGGCAGCTTCAATAGTGGCAGCAAATTTTCCCAGATTTGTTGCAGCAGCTCTCCTCACCATGGGCATGTCATCTTGACACAATTGATTATATATTGTTCGTAGTTCAGTCTTTAATGTGTCTGGGGCACTTGGGTAAGCAATATGAAATAATCCACACGATGAAACTCGAGCTGTAAACCATTCGCCGGAAGCCAGTCTCTGAATGTTGTAAAGTGCATGGTGTGAAGAAGGGATATTAACGTTGTAACATAACTACGATTAAACAAAACTGTATGTTTGTGTTGAAGATCCTGTGTACTAGACATATAATAGACCAGAGAACATAAAAATCAAACAGGTCAATAATTTAGCTTTGGAAATCCGTTGTCCTAGTTCTTTGTTAATTACCCAAAGGCATAAACTCTTTGGGTGTGGTCCAATTGTCCACATTTTCCAGATTTTAAGAAAACAAACATTAAGATGAATAAAGACTGTCAAGGGAAATATGGCAAATCAGACTATTCTAAGCGAAGAATAAAATTAGGTCACCAAAGCATACCCATATCTAGCATGCCATAATGACATGCAACCTTTCGGAGGCCAGGCATGGGAATCACAGAAAGACATTGAATAAGCAGCGTCATGCAACAAAGCAAATAGATGGCACAGCAGCCAAGCCAATTTGGTTAACAAGCATATATAAAGTATTCAAGGTGAGATGATTTAGACCATCTGTAGAGCTCACCAACAGCATTATGCGACACCTATAACTAACAATTGACATCAAACAAGAACAGGCATTGGTTCTTTCCCTTAGGAGAATCGCAAACATTCAAATTCCGTTGCATGGATTGCTTTTACATACAAAAGCACTTTGTCTTATTCTCTTCCCTACTGTTCTTTATAATCAATCTATATCCTTTGAATGTATCAAAAAGTTGGAGATGCAACATGTTGGGTCTTGTGAACTCTGATAAGTACTATATGCTGGGCCCTAGGTCCAATGGAGGGGATTGGGGGCCCTCCCCAAAGGGAAGGGTACAGGGAGCGCCTCTTTTCTGTAGAGTGTTGTTATCGTTTTATGATCATGGTAAAAACCACAACAGCCATGGACATAACCCTATCTGGAGTGAACCACATAAATCTTTGTGTTTGTGTGTGTGATTTCTTTGATTCGTTTTATATTTCTTGTTTGGTATTTTGTGTCTCATTGATCCTGTAAGGAAGAGTCGATTTCCTAACACAACCGGTGTTCTTTGTGACTTCAAATACTCCTCTCAATTTCCCAATGTTCTAAGCCATCCAGTAAGTTCTTTGCAAATGAAAATATTTCATTCAGATATTACATGGAAGTATAGTGCTTTTTTAAGTCCAACAACCATTTCTATGAGTTTCTAATTGCCAAAGCATAGGTTAAAAGCTTTTACCATAACATTACCCAAATAACAAAAACCCAATTGGCAAAACAAGCAAATACGCAAAATCAAACAAACTCAAAAAATCAATAATCTAACCTTCACCAACGGAATAAATGAATCAACCAAGTCTTGCAAGTATAGTGCTTTTCAAGTCCAACAACATTTTCTATGAGTTTCTAATTGCCAAAGTATAAGTTAAAAGCATTTTCCAACAAAAACCCAATTGGAAAAACAAGCAAATACCCAAAAAAAACAAAACCCAATTGGCGAAACAAGCAAATACCCAAAATCAAACAAACTCATGAAATCAATAATCTCACCTTCACCAACGGAATAAACGACTCGATCAAGTCCTGCTCCCTCATCTGAGCCCCAATCCTACACAACGACTCAACCGCTTTGTCCCTCACACAAGTTTCTTCAACAGTACACAGAGTCTCCAACGGCGAAAGCAACACGTTCGCGTGCTCAACCCCACCCACATAGGGAATAAAAACACCCAATTCTTCAGCCATCGCGAGGAGTACTTCATCATCATCATCATTGTTCTCGCTCAAGAACGGAATCAACTCCTTCCGGGTCCTGTCCTCCCCTAGGGCACGAGCGATGGTAGAGAGACGGCGGATCGAGTTCAGTCTCAGCTGAATGTCTTCGTTCTTGAGCTCATCGATGAGAACCGCGATCGGATACAGAGGCTCATCGATCATAGCCATAGCTGAAGTCACGAGATCTACAGAAACTGAGATTCACAGAATCGTTAGATCGTGAAATCAAGAAATGGAATGAGATGTTGGCAATGATTGGATGGAGAAGATGCAATTGAAAGCAAACCTTATTGGATGGGAGATGAAAAGCCCTAGGTGAGATTCGAGAAGAGATTTGGGGGTTGAGATTGAAAAATATCAAAGGGAATTAGTGGTGAACTTTGAACCAGGACTTGAAATTGAGGAATTTCAGTTCTCTTCAATCAAAATACAAAAAATAATTTTTTAAAAAAATGAAGAATTTTCTTTTAAGATATCTCTATAAGAGCATTACCACGGTTTACTTTTCTTTTTCTTTTTTTTTAATTATTATTAAATTTGAGTAAGGCCTAGTTTGGGTTCTACTATATAATCCATCTTTTTATCTTTTTATTTTTTTTTCATCACATCACCTCTCTACTTTTCTGCACATCTTTTTATAAAAAGATAAAAAGTGCACTTTTTTAAGACACCTCAAACCAACCCTAAATGATATCAAACGTTTTAACGAATAATTTGTATTTTTTTTATCAGAATATCAATTGATCGGAAAAACGAACGGCCGGATATGATTGATGAATTTGTGTAAATTGACCAACATTTTTTATGGACAATTTTGCAAAGATTATCCAGCTTAACAGTCACTTATAAATTTGATGAAAATATAAAATTAATTTAATTTAATGAAAAAAATAAGATAATGTTTGATAAAATTAAAAATTGAAGATTGAAAATTAAGTATTAAAAACTGAAAACTAATATTTTTAAGTTAAAAAGTTGTTTGATAGAAATTTAATTAAAAATAAATTGTTTAATATGTGTAAGATAAAATTTGAAATGTATTATTTTTAAATTGTATATTTTATTTTTTTATATTGTGATGATCTTAGTAGCGGTGGTGGCGATTGTAATGGTAGTGGTGGCGATGGCGTCGCGTTGATGGTAGCAATTATAGTAGTAGTAAAATGATGAATAATGTTTTAGAGCACTAAATTGGGAGCTCTAGAGCATCATTAATGATGTGGCACAGTGGCCCCCACCAAAGTGATGTGATGTTTTAGCTTGAGTTTGTTTTTTTTTT
This sequence comes from Camellia sinensis, assembly GCF_055761805.1. Classification (NCBI taxonomy): domain Eukaryota; kingdom Viridiplantae; phylum Streptophyta; class Magnoliopsida; order Ericales; family Theaceae; genus Camellia; species Camellia sinensis. Next base: position 132,818,193 of record NC_138975.1, read on the forward strand.
TTTTTTAAGCTTATTAGAGCTATTAGTGGTCCAAAAATTAGTGGGATGAATCACTACTCGTAAAATGATAGTGATGTTTATGACAATAATGAAAATAGGTGAAGGTGATAGTAGTAGTGGTGGTGGTAATGATGGCAGCGACAGCATGATGGTGGTGGTGGTAGTGAGAGTGGTAGTAGTGATAGTGACATGATGGTGGTGGTAGTGGCGGTGGAGATGGCATGGTGGTAGTGGTTTGTGGTGATAGTGAGTTTATAATAGTATATATTGATAATAATGTTTAATATTTATAAATTCAGTTAGAATTAAGTAAGTTTTATATGATTTAAAATTTTCTTAAATTTTAACTTATATTTTAAGTGGTACTTAAATTTTTAAGTGATATCAATTATAGTTATTAAACGGGCTTAATTGATTATCACTTAATCAATTTAGTTTTAAGTGTTTAATGTTATCAAACACTAACTCTCCCTTTATTTCATATCAATTGATAAAAGAGTTGGAACTCACATTTTAGGCATTTTTCATCAAATTTGAATTTTATAACAGATTTGATGAAACGTTGGACATACTCTAAGCGTTGTTTGGTTTGTGTTTTGAGATATTATTTTTAAAATAATTTTTTGAAGAGAGTTTAGAAAATTTAAAAATTTGTTTGATTGTATATTTTGAAAATAGTTTTGAAATTCGAAGTAATTTGATTTTTTTAAGTTGAATAAATTGGTGTGAAATAAAAAGTGATTGATATGTGTTGTACAGAGAAAAATGATTTTGAAATTTCGTTTTACAAAATTTTAACACCAGAAATATGTTTTAAGAGACAAAACAAGCCCATATTGTAATGAGCCGGACATGCATCTGATTATTTTGTCATCTGGATATAAAGTCAATTTCTCATCAAACACGAAATCAATTAGCACATAACAATGCAAAGTCAATTTCTTATCAAACATGAAATCAATTAGCACATAACAATGCAACTAGATGACTAAATAATCAGATGCATGTTTGGGTCATTACATTATCCCCACCTCAGGAAGTTTGGTCCTCCAAACTTGTCTTCTTATGTCACAAATCAAATTTAGGTCCCCGTGTGTTGGTTCTTGCATAGTTCCTCAAATTTGGGGAGAAATTTCATGGAGTTTAACTATAGAACTTAATATATGCATGGATTCTTGATATAATTCATATGAACATATCTTTACAGAAATGTTACTCACAGTGAGCTTCCAAAACCGGTTGCTCGGTCTTCAAGTCTTGACTTACAAACACAAACATTCATAGCACAACACTTCAACACATTCAATTTATTTCGTTAGTTCTTACTCCTATTTGGTTTAGTTCATCGCTACTTGTTCATTTGTTTTGTTCAATTCGTTTTCTCATTTATTTGATGCTCATGATATGCGAATGCATGTGAAAAACATGTGAAAACCAATGCTAATAGAGGCCCGAAAGTCCGAAAAACAAAAAGAAAACAAAATCGAAGAAATTGCCCTGCACACAGCACGTGTGGTGGCCTTGGCCGCTAGGTGACTTATATGAACATGAAATTTCTTATGTTTATCATTTCCCATGCTTATATATACCAATAGAGAATGCAAGAAATGTAGATGAGTCATGATCTTCTAATGTCAGAATAGATCAGTTCGAAAGAATGGTGGAAGTTTTAACTGAACTAATGAGACAACAACAAGAGCAAAGGCAACAACTCGTACCTCCTCCGCCACCTCCAGGCTAAATGGAGCTAAATAATGATGATATCATTACTCTTACACAGAAGTTCAACAAAATGAAGTCGCCAACCTTCCAGAGCGGCATTGAACCTTTGAAAGTCAAGGCGTGGGTAAGCTATTTCCTATAATCTTCTCTTTAGGGTTCTTAACATCAACCCAATTCCTAAATTCCACTTAGCTTTTATGATTTCATGGAGGATACAACTTAGATTCAAGAAATTAGAAGAAAATTCTCACCTTAGATGGTTGATTTGGTGAAGATTTAGCTTAATTTCCCTTTTGTTCTTTTTCTTTCTATTCTTTTCTTCTTTCTTCTTTTAGTCTCTAATAGAGGCCCGGAAGTCCGAAAAACAAAAAAAAAAAAAAAAAAAATTTGCCCTACAGACTGCACATGCGGTGGCCTGGCCACTCGTGCGGTGTACCAGGCCGCTTGAGCGGCACCCAAGTAGAATGCAAAGTGAAGTAAAGGAAGCCAGGCTATACAGGTCAACAAACTTCCATATCAAAAGCACAAAACTTGCCAACGGTCTTTTAAGCGTAGCCTTAACTTGGAGGCACCAAAACTCAGTAGGGCTTCAACAAGTGGCTTAGCTAAGGAACCCTTCTAGGCTTGACTTCTAGGGCACTCACTTATACATATATATATATATATATATACAAACAGTGAGCTATAGCCCAGTGAATAATACTAAAATAAAGAGGTTAGTGAACGAATTCCATACATGTCATATTATGTTTTATGTATATGACATGTATGGAATTCGTTCACTAACCTTTTTACTTTAATATTATTCACTAGGCTATAACTCACTGTTTGTATACATATGTATAGGTGAGCGTCCTAGAAGTTTGTTGACTTGATATATATGTTGATGAAAGTTTTGTACATGATATTATGCATGTATTGTACAGTGGGTAAATTAATATTTATATACATCTACATTTGTGCATATAAATACACAGCTCAATGGACTATTTGTTGTCTTTATGTTATAAGCTTCCGCAAGTCCCGATTATTTTCATTTGTATAGAAAGGCCTTTGGTAATCTTGGATTACTAACCGATTACGACACTAAACCTATAGAGGCGGGTTTTGGTCGTGACACATACTTTCTTTTTTTTGAGAAAAATATAAAAAATTAAAAATATATTTTTTTAAAGATTTAACTATTATAACAAAATAAATTTTGAATCTTTAATTTTGTCAATTTACCGTCTAAATTTTTGATTTATTTTTAATCTAAATCATTTGTCTATTTTTTATTAAGGCCAAATTATGCAACATTGAGGCTGTTAATTAGGATCTCTTAACTTTACTTGCTTGTGAAACTATATATTTTATGTATATTTAATGTCAATCAGGTTGTACATAGTCGGAGTATAAAATGGACAAAAATACAGAATTTGGAAAGAAAAGAGCTTCTTGCATGTGTGGAGGCCCATTCCCGCACGTACGGCCTTTACCTCACAGCCAAACAGGGCCCCAACTTTCCGCACGTGTGAAGGGTTTTCCCGCAAGTGCGTTGACTTTTCCCGCACGTGCAGTCGTACCTCGAAAAACAGGCCCGGTGTTTTAAACTTGTTTGAAAGACAGTACAGGTATAAAAAGAAAAGAGGGAGGCTAGACTAGGGTTCGAAAATTATTTGAAAAAAAATGAAGACTAGGGTTTCAAGAGAGTGATCTTCTTCAAGCTTCAAGGATAACTTCCATGGGGGCTTCTTCCTCATCCTCTTCCTCTTCCTTTTCCTCTTCCTCTTCCTCTTCCCACTCCTCCATGAGTGGCTAGTCCTCCAATTCTAGGGTTTGATGAAACCCTACCGATGTAATAGAATTTTTCATAGGCTTTGATTATGAATCAGTTTGAATCAATGTATGAACGATTTAGAAGTTTTTAATAATTGCTCCTTTCATCTCTTCAAGTATTTTACTATCTTTGATTGTCTAATACTTTCCATACATTAGTTTTCTTTGTATTTGTGTTCAAAATACGAGACGAGTCATGTTACGAGAGACGAGTCGTGTTGCTACCATAGTTTAGAGCAAACGCCTCGTGCTACTCAGGATGATTCGTGTCTATACGTTGAATGCAACAACCCTCTTGAACAATATTTCAAACTTGTAGTTGTGAAATACTAGGTATTTCAAACTGGATTGCAATTATTGGCCAATGTTATGTGGTTAGTGGTGAATTATTTGCCCTAGGATTTTTTTCAAAAATTTATATCTCAAACCCTAATTTTAATTATCAATTTAATTATTCAGTTTCATTTAATTCTTGTTTAGTCATAATATCCATCAATCTTTTTAATCAAAATTAATATAGGAATTTAGCAATTAAATTAGTTTAATTTCACAATTGTTCCTGTGGATCGATACTTGAACTTGCCATTATTCTAAAAGAATTTGGTATAGTTTAGTGTTCAATTTTGGTGTATGTAACGACCCATCAATTTTCATTAGGTAAAATTAATTAAAAAAATATTTTAATCATTAAATTCAATGAAAAAAATATATATTTTAGACATTTTATATATATCTACATTGAATTTAATGGATAAAATATTATTTTTTGATCAATTTTAACTAACAAAAAATTGAAAACAAATTAAAAATTCATGATTTATTTTATTATAAAACTCAAATTTTAGTTTAGTTTTTTTTTTTTTTTTTTTGTATTTTTTTTTAACTAAACATAGAGATCTACTTTAATTTCATTTCCTTCTAATAAAAAAATAAAATAAAATGAAAAGTTTTCTTTGAAGATTTTTTTATTTTTATAATTTATCTTGGGGGACAAAAATGTTTTGCTCACAAAATTTTAAATTGAGAAAAAAAATTACTATTATCTCTTCAAACTATTATATGTGTGTTGTTTTATCTACAATTTAAATAATTATTCACACAGAACGCGATTAACTAACAGATTTTTTTGATTAAAAATCCATCAAATAACTTATTTTATGAGTGATAATATTAATGAAAATATTGATTTTACTTTCCACTATAATAAGTGATAATTTACTTACTTTCTCGTGAGGTGCCAAATTAATTTTTTAACAATATTATAAATTTATCATTATCAATTCAGAATTTATCTAGAAAAAAAAAATGACTCAGATTCATTTTATATGTGAACCCCTGTTAGCTTATTTTTCCTACGAAGGAAAATATTATAAATGCGAGCGAGCCAGCAAGGATTGAAAAATCCTTACGGATTAAATTCAAGCAAATTATCAAGTGATTGCATTGACGATTCTTTTGCCTTAACGAAAAGGATTTCAAAATTGCAAAGTATAGGGAAAAGAAAAATTAAAAGAAGAATAAGGGAGACGAAACGGAGAAAAATGATTGATTGAATAATCAAAGTAACCATTAATTACTTCTACTCCTATGTTTTGAAAAGGAAATGCATAAAATATAAATCTATGTTAAACTACTCCTAAGATAAGGAAAATGACAAGAAAAATAGAAATCAATTGTTTTTTATTTGAGTTGGATCTCTTATAATGTAGCCATTGATGACTATTTATAGAGAAAAAAATACAGCAATAACTATTTAGTAACTACCCATTTCTCTGAGTCCGGATCCTCTCCTTGAGGAGGGTCCTTCATTCCCTGCTTGCAACGGCTCAGATGAGCCGTTGGTCATCCAACGGCTGAGATTATAAAAAAAAAAAATCAAAAATGAAATTTCGGACATCTCCCGCCCAAGACAAAACACACAGCTCTCAACGCCCAAAACACAGCTCACACAGCCTACACTCACCCATTCCCTCCGTCGAACCCACCCTCACCGACGACCCAATACCGGCGGCGACCCACTATCGACGTCGTTGCAAATCCGACGACGGTAACCCAGTCTCAAATCCGGACTCATGCAACACACCCACCGAGCCATCACACTGTTCTGCAAAATCGATAATAATTATAAGCCGATCTTTGTCACCATTATAATCGAGAAATCGTAGCCATAGATTCCTAATCCTGTCTCTCTATATATATAGGTGTATGAGTGACCATTGATCTCTCTTGCTCCTCTTCTCTGTTTTTAGACCAAGAACTCTGCAAAAGGGTTTTGTGGAAAGGTGAGTTGTGGATAGAAGATTTATGTCGGCAGAGTCTGAATCGGCGTTGATTGGGGCTCAGTTGAAGCTCTAGATTTCATTCACTTCTGTGTTCTTCGCTTTGTGCTTGCAACAACTCTGCTGTCTTTACCAGCAGAGAACCAATCTCTGTTCCCAACTGTTTCGATGCGTTTGAGGCCAAAGAGGTACAATTTTTTTTTAAACCCTTTTTTTTTTTTGCATATGTTTCAAGCTTTTGTGTGTTTTTTGATGGTTTTGTGGACTGATCTGAACTGGGTTTTTGTGTTTGTGATTTGCAGGACTTGTTCTGGAGTAGAGTGTTTTGGGGGTTTTCACATAAAACGAAGAGAATCCGAATAATCTGTTACGATCCGTATGCAACAGATTCGCTGTTTATGGATGATTTTGGACATCTGTTTGATGATTTTGGGAGTCTTGATGATCTTCAAATCTTTGGGTTTGAAGAGAATGAACCAAGTGATCTTCCTGATTTTGATTTTGAGCTTGGAAATGAAGAGTTTGCTTGGATGGATGGACCCCTCAATATAGCATGCCTATAAGTTTTGCAGCTAATAGAAATGAGTGTTGGTATTATGATTATATTATATAGTTTTAGGGAGAGAAATGCACATATCAAGAACATTTGATTAAGTTCTTGAGAGTGGTTTTGTTTATTTGTTTGTTTGTTTGTTTATTAATATAGAAAGAGATGAGTGAGCTTGATTCATTTGATTTTTCATGTGCTATTAAAACAAATTCTTTAATATTAATATAATTCTGGTTCTGCTGGTATGCTTCTGATCTGGTATGAATTCTGGTAAATTCTAATTCTGGTTCTGGTTCTGTAGATGGACATGGTTTTGCAATGGTTCTGCAATGGTTACAGTTTATCTATATTTTGCAATGGTTCTGCAATGGTTACAGATTATGTCCAGTTTTGTGATCAAATTTTGTGCCCATAGAGAATTGGAATTAAAAATCTGGAAACTTGGTTGCTGGTTGTGTTATTCAGATGCTGCTAACCATTCACAAATTAAACCAGAAAGCAAGCAAAAGGCCATTTTGATTAATAATAATAAAAAAAAAAAAAAAAAAAAAGTAATTACAAGAGTAACACATTCTCATACTCTCTGTGTTCAACTACATATAATCCAAAAATATACAGAACTTGATTAATCATTTTGTCCATTTTGATTAGTGATCAAGGAGAATTAGAAGAAAAAATATACACTGCCAATTGATCCAATTGATTGTTCGAACCACTCACAACAGAGGAAGGAAAAAGAAAAAAAAAAACAAAACAAAAAAGTGGGTTTATTTTCTTTTGCTCTGTTTTTCCTTGTTTCTTTGTTTTTTTTTTTTACTTTTCCCCTTCCAAATTCTCAGCAAGAAAGTGGAACATCACACTCACATATTCTACAAGAAAATCATTTGCAGAATATCAAGAAAAGCTAAAACAATGTATCAATAGAAACTAACAAAAATTGAACACACAACCACCTTAACTAGCACTGGTGCAACAAGAATTGAACAGTCATATATGTTGCAACAAGAATTCAGCATTTATAAACAACAAATTCAGTACAATTTCAGTGTGAATACAAGCTATAACACACATTTCAGCCCAATTTCAGCAACTATAAACAAAAAACAATTTCAGCAAACATTTAAACCTCATACATGTTCACACAAAAATAAGAACAAATTCAAGCTCTTTTATGTTCGCAACAGATGCACAGCAGCAGCAACAGATGGACAGTAGTTTCAGACAGTGTTCAACCCCATTTCTGCCCGCGACATCTCGGCCTTTGCAAAGACAGTGTTCAACACTCTCGCCTTTCAGACCCGTGGAGAAGGGCTGCAACGGCTGAGATCAGCAGTTTCAGACAGTGTTCAAGCTCTTTTATCTCTGCACCCATTTCAGCAGCAAGAAAGACTCCCCAATAAGGACAGAGAGAATGAGGGCAAAGCAATGGGTTAGGTTTGGGGAGTGGGTCGCCGTCGAGAGGGTCGCCGGTGAGACGGGTTCAATGAGGTGTAGGAGACGAGCGTGAAAGCTGTGTGTTTGCGAAGCAGATAGATAAAAGATTCACCTCGATCGGTTAGGTTGGGTTTCACGAGTGGGTCGTCGGCGTTGGGAGTGGGTCGCCGTCAAGCTTGGGTTTCCGTTGGGAGTAGGTCGCTGGTGAAGGTGGGTTCTGTGGAGGAGAAGAAGTGCGTGTATAACCTATACAGCTTTGGGTTTGGCTGAGTTTGTTTGGGCGGGAATGTTTGAAATTTCATTTTTTTTTTTTAATCTGAACCGTTGGATGTCCAACGGCTCATCTGAGCCGTTGCCAGTAGGGAATGAAGGAGAGTGCCTCAAGGAGAGGATCCGGACTCCATTTCTCTCATCTTCATCATTGTCTTGCCATGTGTCCTTTCACTCATCCACTTTGTCCTTTATGTTCTCCATCATCTTCATAACTTCTTGTGGGAGCTAAATATCTTTTTTTGTATAAAATTCAAATGGATTTGGGAAAAATCAGGATATAGGTTATTCGGCTCCCACCAGGGGGATCATCGAGCCGAATAGATAAATTGGCCATAGAACCAGTTGAACAAGCAGCCGAGTGGAAATTGGCGTACGACAAAAGGGCCGAATGACCAATCATGCGATGGACTAAGAGTGGGCCCAACCCTAGGGCCCAGAAGCGAATATAAATAAGAGGAACATCAACCAAAGAGAGATATGTAAGAACAGACTCAAGAAACTTAAGACACAAACAAACGAGAGACATATACTAACTTGTCCGTCGGAGTGCTAATTTCAGCACCCCCGACCGAAGTGTTAATCCCTTTTTCAGATGGCAATCAAAGGATCAGGAACGTTCTTCAGGATCCAAGAGTATTTCCAAACCACATAATCACAATTGGTGCCGTCTGTGGGAATACTCAAGCATATCCATGGCGGGCGTCACAGAAGATCCTCCGATAGTCGCTGACCAAACTACGCCAAGAGACGACTTCACTCCAAGAAACATGCTTGGACCGGAGAATATCACTGCACGACGGGCCTTGAACTTCGATTTAGTAGCTCAAACCTCACCCTCAACCTTAATGCATGAGATAATGCAGATGATTATGGATCAAACAAAGCAAAATGAACAACGACTGAAGAACATGATGGCTGAGAACGAGCGCCTGCACCAGGATTTGGCCTTGGAGGTGACGAAATCCCAACAAGCCGCATGCCAAGACGGGGGTCAACCCCGGGGAAAGGAGGATGGTCGATGACGTCGACTTCAGAAACGTAATAATGGCAGTGATCCTGACTCATTATCCCCGGAACCTAGAAAGAAAGGATGAGTTGATGTATCCAGCTCATCTGAAGGAAGTCCATATGTACGGCATAAACGAGGGAGGAGCGAAGACTCGGATGAGGAAGATAAGCATGACCCCTTTGTGCGACGAATTGTAAGGGCTGTACTATCCAAAAAGTTCAAAGCACCGTCGTTCACCCTCTACGACGGAAAATCGAAGCCTACCGATCACATTCGCCATTATAAGCAAGTAATGACACTTCATGCTGACGACGAAGCCCTCATGTGTCGAATATTTCCAAGCAGTCTGGGACCGCTGGCCGTTAGGTGGTATTCTAAACTGGAACCGGTGTCGATTAAGAGTTTCCATCAACTCCAGAAGTTCTTTAGGGCTAGATTCATCACTAATGAGATCCAGCCAAAGCAAGCCGATTCCCTTTGGGCGATGCAAATTAAAACAGGCGAAACCCTTCGTAAATATTCAGCGCGCTATTGGGAATGCTTCAATCTGGTAGATGATGCTTGCAATGACTCCATAGCCATCACCGCCTTTAAGATGTGATTGCATCCCGATAGTCCCCCTACAGTTCATTAACTAAATGGCCCTCTAAAACAGTCTGGGCATTAATGAAAAAGGTCGAAGAATATTGCAAAGTGGAAGACGATGCCCTGTGAGTCAAAGCCGGACATAAAGCCGTTGAGACGGCCGCGCCGGGAATCGTTCAGCCGATTAGCGTTGTGCCATCCAGAAGCCCCAAGCCGTGGAATCGAGCTAAACGAGACAAAAGGTGTGACTCACGCCGATTAAACGATCAATGTTCACATCGAGCTAATGAACAGTATCAAGTGGATAGCAGATGCACAAAGCGCTCAAGCAAGAAATAAACGGAGTTAACAGACCCGATTAGTAAGATTCTGTCGAAAGTCCAACACCTTCCGTTCTTCAAGTGGCCGTCCAAAATAACGGGACCTCTTGATAAAAGAAGGCGGGATAAACGGTGTGAGTATCATAAAGACCATGGTTACGACACCGATAGTTGTTATGCACTGAGGGATCACCTGGAGGAGTTGGTACAAGACGGTTGTCTTACACAACACATCCGAAAGAACAATCCAACAAATACAATAGCTCTACGGCCGGACTTACCTCCTCTTGGTGTAATTCATATGATATACAGCTTGCCGACGTCATCCGTGGTGCATACGATTCAGTTACAGTCTAGCCCCCATAGCCGAATCACGCTAGCAAAACGGCCCCATGAAACTGAAAGGATTAGTTTCGATGATAGTGACTAAATTGAAGTAACTCACCCCCACACTGATCCCCTTGTCATTGAGCTACATGTAAACAGGTTCACTATTGAGCGTGTTCTCATTGACCAGGGTAGCACTTCGAAAATAATGTATTACAAAACTTTTGTCAAACTTGGCTTCACTGACTCGGATCTGTCTTCAACTGATTACCCGTTATTCGGCTTTAATGCCAACCGAGAGTATCCTTTGGGCAAAATCACACTATCAGTTCAGGCGGACACCAGATCAATAGATGTAAAATTTCTGGTTGTCAAGAACTCAGTTGCACACCATGCAGGCCACGCCAAGCACCTATCATAAACTACTTCGTTTTTCGACTAAGTACGGTATTGAACAAATTCGAGGTTCTCAGAAGTCGGCATAGGCGTGCTATCTTCTTGCTACAAAGAGACCAAAGGAGTTGGGAGTGCATTCAATTGAGGTACTGGATAGGGAGAGCCTTGAAGACATTGGGAAGATTCCAAGTGAAAAGGCAACTGAAGCCCTGGATCGGGTCGAAATTGACGGGAATCCTGATAAGTTCTTCATAATCGGCGCTTCCCTGGATAAAGTTGAAAAACAAGAGTTTGTATCCTTCTTACTCGGCAATATCGATGTGTTTGCATGGTCACCATACGAGATGCCAAGAGTGGATCCATCTGTGTCCTAGCATCACTTAAACGTTGATCCGAAATGTAAGCCAATTATTCAGAGAAGTCGGCGGTCTGCCGCGAAGCATACTTCAGCCGTTGTTGAAGAGGTAGATCAGTTACTTGATGCCGGGGCAATTCGTGAAGTAACCTATCCTACATGGTTGTCCAATATTGTGGTCGTAAAGAAGAAAAATGGCTCTTGGCGTGTTTGCGTGGATTTTACAAACTTAAACAAAGCTTGTCCCAAGGACTGTTTTCCCCTGCCCATAATAGACCAACTCGTAGATGCAACGGCACATCATCAACGCATGAGCTTCTTGGATGCCTACAGGGGCTATCATCAAATCGCCATGTATCCGGAGGATCAAGAAAAAACTGCATTCCTCACCTCAAGAGGAACCTATTGCTACAAGGTCATGTCTTTTGGACTGAAAAATACGGGGGCAACTTATCAAAGACTAGTGACTGCCATGTTCAAGGAACAACTCGGCCGTATCATGGAAGTATACATTGACGATATAGTGGTCAAATCTAAGGAAAAACACTCTCATCTAGCCAATTTGGTAGAGACATTCGGCATTGTCACAACCCAAACCCGCCCTTATGGGTTTAGCACCATAACCGGCCAGTAATCCGAGATTACCAAAGGCCTGCTTAGCAGTCAGACAATAATACAAGGGCATGGCGGAAGCCAAAATAGTAAATAAACAGTGTCCAATGAGCTGTGACAGTCTGTATGCAAAAAAAATTTTCATGCGTATATACATGAACAACACAGAACAGTATGTACAACATTTACAGTCGATCAGAACAGGGACCTAATCCCTATTAAACAGTACAGTACAGTACAGTGCTATCAGTCTATACAACATTACAAAACAGATACAGAGACAGACGGGGGAAATTAAAACACCCCTAAGCCATAGCTTGGCAGGCTCGGAACCTGACAGCGAGGCACAGTGGTTGGCTTGACAAAAAGGGAGTCTAACCCACGCTCCTAGCTCCGGTCTGGTGCCTGTACACCTATATATATATATATAAACAGTGAGCTAAAGCCTAGTGAATAACATAATACGTAAAGAGGTTAAGAATGAATGTCCTTACAGTATTGAAAACAATCATTTCAATCAGTATATCAGTTATTCAGTTATTACAGTCATATGTGGTACATCCATTAGCATAGCAGTACAGTAAACAGTAGGTCTTAAGAGACCGAACAGTCAATGATGGCCATCATAACAGTAAACAGAAGTTCCAAGATAGGAACTAACAGAGATCTCTGTAACAATAGCAGTAACAGTAAACAGCAGTTGCTATGGATGCCACAATACAGTTCAGAATAGAGGACATACATTCGTTCAGTTAACAGTAACGATTCAAAAAGCAGTTCAGTTAACAGTCAGAAAATATTCATCTTTGAACATATCTTTACACAGTTGTTACTCACAGAGTTCTGGGCTACAGTTAAGCTAGAGCGCGTCTCCAATCGCCAACCCTACACAGTTTACAGGACGAACACACACTAAGCTACACAGTTGAGAAAGATAATAACTTAATCCCTAATTTGCCTCGGTGTGTTCTACATCTATATCCTCATTAAGATGCCTTAAACTAGGCCTAAGAATGCCTAGGATGAAATGAGAATTCAAAGATGCACTTTAAAATATTTTTCAAAAAACAGAGGTCCCGCTCGAGCATAGGTTTCCCCGCTCGAGCGTACATGCAGACAAAGGTATCCGCTCGAGCGTATACTTTCCCGCTCGAGCGTTCTGCAAAACAGGGCAAAAATACTAGATAGGTGAAAATCACGCTCGATGGGCGCTCGATAGCCGCTCGAGCGTAATACACAAGGTCCCGCTCAAGCGTCAATTATTTCGCTTGAGCGGACGTCAAAACAGTGCAAAGTATTGGGAGCACGAATTTCCCGCTCGAGCGTCACTTTCCCCACTCGAGCGGGAGTTCAAAATCTGGAATATCCAGATTTGAACTTCCAAGCTCAAAACCAAGTTCAAATGCACAAATTCCGATCCTCTTGGGCCAATTTTCCAGAAAACATTCCAAAACTCATAATTTAACATGATTTCAAAGCTCAATTGTAAAATCAAAGCCCAAGGGTGTTTCAAACACTCAATTTCAAACCAATTTTCATGAACATGATGAACATGCAAACATGCATGAGTTTAAATCAATTCAAAACTTCAATACATGCTCTAATGAGCCGATTCTTTTCAAAACAAGATGAAATCATGGACTTAAACAAAATTATGAGCATGCATGTAACATTTTGCCATGAAAACAACTTAAAACTCAACAATACAAACATGCATGCAAGATTAGAGCTACAACTCAACATGCTAGAACTAATTCATGACTTAGCTCTTCAATTTGGCAAGAACCATGCAAGAATCAATTTAAAGACACAATTAAGAGGGTAAATTCCCTACCTAGGTCCTCAAATACAAGGTGAGGAAGCTTAATTTGCAACCTATATTCCAATTCTTCAAGCCAATGCACAAAGTCAAGTTGGATTCACTCCAAACCTCTCACTCTCCTCTTTTGATCGGTTATGAACATCAAAAGGGCTGAACAAATGTTTTGTAATGCCTAAGAATGAGCCTCTAAAGTGTCAAATAAGTGGCCCACTAGATGGCACTAAGGTAATTAAGTCAAATTATGTAATTAGCTTATTTTAATCTATTTTAATTATACTAAATCAATTTCAGATAAATATACCATAAAATCACATTAATTCTACTAATCTTAAGACACTAATCAATTTCAGATTCGGCCGCCGATAAGGCCTTCAATTAGCAGTTTAAAACATAGAATGTGAACAGATAATCAAACAGGCAATAGATACATAATGCATTTAAACAGATACAGTCAATCAATCAATTTCAGATTTCAGTCTATCTGTTCAATATTTCAGTTGATTCAATTACTTATCATAATCAGTCTCGGTTTAGCAGTAATCAGTAGTTTATCGGTAAACAGGGGTGAGGGTTATTACAGGCATCCTACGAAAGTACAAGATAAAATTGAATGCCTCAAAGTGTGCATTCGGCATCAGATCCGGCAAATTCCTTGGCTACATAATTAACCATTGCACAGTTGAAGCCAACTCGAGGCAAATAACAGCAATTCTAGAGCTTGGCTCCCCTCGGTCAGTCAAAAAGGTTCAGAAGCTGATGGGAATGACAGCCGCACTCAACAGGTTTATTAGCTATTCCACAGATCGTTGCTGACAATTCTTTCACACACATCAGCAAGGCAGAGCATTTGAATGGACCCCCGAATGCCAAGCCGCTTTGGACGGCTTGAGGTCTTATCTCCGATTAGCACCACTCTTGGCAACACCTACGGCAGACGATCCGCTCATTTTGTATCTGGCGATATCCGATCGGGCGGTTAGTGCCGTATTGTTAAGGGAAGAACTTGGGGAGCAGAGACCAGTTTACTATATGAGCAAAGCAATGGCCGACGCCGAAACATGTTACCTTTCATTGGAAAAGCTTATCCTTGCTCTCGTCATGGCTACAAGAAAACTGATGCATTACTTTTAGGGGCATACCATTGGGGCACTAACAGACTATCCCCTCCGGTCAGCGCTTTGTAGCGTGGAAGCATCGGGGCACGTTTCGAAATGGACTCTAGAATTTGGCCAGCATGATATCCAGTTTTTACCCAGAACTTCCATAAAGGAGCAAGTGCTCACCGACTTTGTAGCCGAATTTACAAGATGCCTCGCCGACTTTAAGTCTGATCAGGTTCAAACTAAGCCCAACTGGAGAATGTATGTTGGAGACGTTTGGCAGATGTATTGTAACGAGTCATCCAACCAACATGGCATTGGGGATGGCATAGTAATCATGACTCCCGAAAGGGCATCGAACAGGCCGTCAAACTGGGCTTCGATGCATTAAACAATGAAGCCGAATACAAAGCACTGTTAACCGGCCTCCGGAATGCACTTCACCTCGGTGCGCGGCGTCTGCTTGTTTTCTGTGACTCAAAGCTAGTAATCAACCAGTTGAAAGGGGAATATACAGCCAAAAATGACCGCATGACAGCCTATATGAAAACGGCGAATTCTTTGCTCGTGAAATTTGATCACCACGAATTGAATCAAATAACCTAGGATCAGAACACGCATGCAGATGCCCTGGCCTGCTTAGCCTCTACCATCAACTCAGAAAATTAAGCGGACAATCGAAGTAGGGTTCGTCCCTGAGCCGAGCATTGCCTCTTCAGAATCAGTCCAAATCATCGTTATTGAACCGGGACCAAGTTGGATGGACCCTATCGCCATATTCTTATCCTCAAAGCAGCTCCCAATGGATAAGAAAGAAGCACACAAACTACGAAACAAAGCCCTCCGATACTACTTGGATCCGCAGGGGAAGCTCTACAAAAAATCTCTCTCTGGGCCATACTTAGAATGTATTCACTCGGATAAAGTCGAGGAACTTTTGTATGAAATACATGAAGGCAGTTGTGGTGCCCATTCAGGCAGACGTTCTCTGGCCCATCGAGCCGTAACGTAGGGATACTATTGGCCAACCATGCGAACAGATGTCAAGTGTTATGTCAAGAAATGTGAGCAATGCCAGAAGTTTTCCCCTTTAACTCATATGCCTGCCGAGGAGTTAAACTCTATCACTAGTCCATAGCCGTCTGCTCAATGGGGGTTTGATATCATTGGACCATTACCAAGGGCCCCAGGCAACAAGCGATTCTTAATTGTTACGATGGATTATTTTACAAAATGGGTCGAAGCGATGGCACTGACACATATTCGAGATTCCGATGTTAAGCGTTTTATATGGAAAAGCATCATAACGAGATTCGGCATCCCAAGAGCCCTTGTCTCAGACAACGGTACCCAGTTTGACTGTGGCGTATATCGAGAGCTATGCAACATGTATGGTATCTGGCCCCACTTTTCCTCACTGGTTTATCCACAAAGCAGCGGTCAAGCGAAGGCCACCAACAAAGTCATTATGGTTGGCATCAAGAAAAGGCTGGAGAAAGCTAAAGGCAAATGGGCCAAAGAGCTGCCCAGCGTATTGTGGGCTCACCGCACTACTCTAAAGCGATCCACTGGGGAAACTCCGTTTGCTCTTTGCTTTAAAACCCAAACAATCATCCCCATGGAGATCGGCCTTCCAAACTTAAAATCGAGGCTTTTTGACATGGGCCGAAATGACATGATGTTGGTCTTGGACTTAACTCTAATTGAAGAACACCGGGACCATGCCCTTGCATCCATGGCACAGTACCAGCAACAGCTCGCTAAATCGTATAATCAACGTGTACAGTTACGTCGTTATACACCAAGAGAATTGGTCCTCAAGAAAGTGCTTCCCGCTGCTAGGAATCCCGCTGACGGAAAGTTAGGTCCCAACTGGGACGGCCCCTATCAGATTGACTCAATCGTAGGAACAGTGGCATATCGGCTCAAAGACATGGATGGAAGAAGTTTACGGCATCCCTGGAATTTCACACACTTGTGCAAATTTTATCATTAAGCAAACTTGTACGGCATGACAACTTGTTTTGAATTTTTACCGTGTATATCTTTCTTGTTTCTAATACAATGCTTTTTCTTTCTTGCTTAGTGAGTTACGGTTGTGACAAAAAGCCTCTGAATTCGGAGCCCCCTTCGTAGATATCAGGATTGGCCAACTCAAAAAGCCTCCGAATTCGGAGCCCCAACCGTGAATGACATGTTTGGGCCGAATAAGCCTCCGAATTTGAAGCGCCCTTCATGGATATCACGATTGGCCAACTCAAAAAGCCTCCGAATTCGGAGCCCCAACCATGAATGACACGTTTGAGCCGATTAAGCCTCTGAATTCGGAGCGCCCTTCGTGGATATCACGATTGGCCAACTCAAAAAGCCTCTGAATTCAGAGCCCCAACTGCGAATAACACATTTGGGCCGAATAAGCTTCCGAATTTGGAGCGCCCTTCATAGATATCACGATTGGCCAACACAAAAAGCCTTCGAATTCGGAATGCCCTTCGTGGAAATCACAATTGGCCAACTCAAAAAGCCTCCGAATTTGGAGCCCCATCTGTGAATGACATGTCTAGGCCAAATAAGCCTTCGAATTCGAAGCGCCCTTTGTGGATATCATGGTTGACCAACTCAAAAAGCCTCCGAATTTGGAGCCCCAATCGTGAATGACACGTTTGGGCCGAATAAGCCTCCGAATTCGAAGTGCCCTTCGTGGATATTACGATTGGCCAACACAAAAAGCCTCTGAATTCGGAGCGCCCTTCGTGGAAATCACGATTGGCCAACTTAAAAAGCCTCTGAATTCGGAGCCCCATACATGATTAACACGTTTGAGCCGAATAAGCATCCGAATTCAGAGCGCCCTTCGTGAACACGATTGGCCAACTCAAAAAGCCTCCGAATTTGGAGCCCCATGCGTGAATGACATGTTTGGGCCGAATAAGCCTCCGAATTCGGAGCACCTTTCGTGAATATTGCGATTGACAAGCACAAACGCGATTGACGTAAAGTAGTAGATGGTCATGACTTAATTTACAAGCATTGATTGAAATAACATATAGACATTCCAAATAAAATGTTTTATTAAATATATCGTGAGTACAAGATTTACATAAAAACGGATCAATGTACATTAAAATTATTCGACTCCATCCTCGTCGTCAGTCTTCTCGGTGTCGAAAGCCTCAAACGGAAAAGTATAACTCTGATATAAAGGTGACACTGGATCAATGCCCACGGCCTGGAGAGCCTTGATCCATCTATACTTGAATCCACGATTTTCGCATCGACAGACTTTCTCAGCTAGTTTTTCCTTCGCCTTGTCTATTCCAATTTTTCGACCGTCATGGAAGCCCTTTTCATAGGACCTGGTCTTCGCAGCTTTTATTGCGAACATACTCACCATTTCTCGGTCAGGAATCGGGTGATCCAAAATTCACCGGTTTACTCGTTCCGCGACAATCGGGTTCACTTGACTCACCGACTGAGTTTCAGAGGTATTAGCTTTCTTCAGCTCATTTTCAGCCTTCTCTGCGCAGGCTTGCAAGCTCTGAATGTGACTGTCCTTTTGCTCTATCTCTCTTCACGCGACATGAAGACGCATGTCGATTTCATAGAAGGTATATAACCCCTTCACTGCTCCATGGACGCCCTCCCGAAAAACTTCATAATCAGCCCGGCCGACCATCGACTGCCAGACTTCTGGGGGGAAAATCTGTCGAGTGAACTCGATTGCTACATTTAGGTCATGGATAATCGAATCCGTTTCTATCATCGGTTTGTTCCCAACAAAGACCGAGAAACTCAACAGGCGCGGTGATCCACTGGTTTCTCCTTTCGAACGAGGCGAGTTACCTCGTTGCTGTTTCTCCTTCCTAGGTGACCTACTTCGACGACGTGGGGAGTAGGGCCTCTTATGTTCCCCCGACGTCCTACTCCCCGTGCACGTAGGCTCGCTACCTCGATTCATCTCTGCGTCCAATTCCGCCAGTGTCTTACCCTTCCTTCTGCTGTTGAAGAATAGTTTTCTTGACATCCACAGTCGTCCACACTATTGAAGAATAGGCTCAACACACTGCCTTTTTCCTTCTCACAGTTTGTTGGATTTGAACGCAAAAATGGCACCTACGCGTATGTAGCGCCCACCCTATTTATTCATTACGGGTGCAACACTCCTGAGGCACTCTCTTTAATGCTCTGTGCACCAATATTCGGCGGTTTAGTTCATTCATTAATTGAGGCAAAGGAAGATTCATCAATTTATTCGGCTAAATTTCAAGGCTTTGGGTCGCTCAGTTGTGCCCCAGCCAATCCATGAACCACCAATATTCGGTGGTCCAGTTCATTCATTAGCTGAGGCAAGGGCAGATTCGTTAATCTACTTGGCTAAATTTCGAAGCTTTGCGCCGCTAAGTTAATGTGCCCCATCCAATCCATGAACCACCGGTGTTCGGCGGTCTAGTTCATTCATTAGCTGGGGTAAGGGCAGATTCATCAATCTACTCGGCTAAATTTCAAAGCTTTGCACCGCGAAATTAATGTGCCCCAGCCAATCCATGAACCATCGGTATTCGGCGGTCTAGTTTATTCATTAGCTGGGGTAAGGGCAGATTCATCAATCTACTTAGCTAAATTTCAAAGCTTTGCGCCGCTAAGTTGTGCCCCAGCCAATCCATGAACCACTGATATTCGACGGTCCAGTTTATTCGTTAGCTGAGGCAAGGGTAGATTCATTAATTTATTCGGCTAAATTTCAAGGCTTTGCGCCGCTAAGTTTTGCCCCAGCCAATCCATGAACCATCGGTATTCAGCGGTCCAGTTCATTCATTAGTTGGGGTAAGGGCAGATTCATCAATCTACTCGATTAAATTTCCAAGCTTTGCGCCGCTAAGTCGATGTGCCCCAGCCAATCTATGAACCACCGGTATTCGGCGGTCCTGTTCATTCATTAGCTAGGGCAAGGGCAAATTCATCAATCTATTTGGCTAAATTTCAAAGCTTTGCGTCTCTAAGTTAATGTGTCCCAGCCAATCCATGAACCACCGATATTCAGCTGTCCAGTTTATTCATTAGCTGGGGCAAATGACGATTCTTTAATTTATTTAGCTAAATTTCAAGGCTTTGCGCCGCTAAGTTATGCCCCAACCAATCCACGAACCACCAATATTCGGCGGTCCAGTTCATTCATTAGCTGAGGCAAGGGCAGATTCATCAATCTACTCTAAGTTGTGCCCCAACCAATCCATGAACCACCGATATTCGGCGGTTCAGTTCATTCATTAGTTGAGGCAAGGGCAGTTTCATTAATTTATTCAACTAAATCGCAAAGATACGCAGTTATTTTATCAGATGTTTAATTTACTCATTTCATGATCTTACATCCTACGAAACCGTTAATTAGCACATGCAGCAAACAGAAAGGCAAAGGAAATTTTCATTAATAAATTGAGTACAGATAGTAGTCGTTTTACACATGAAAATTACCCTACATTTAACTTCGAACCGAAATAAATAAACAAAATCTATCAACAAAAATCTACAAAAAACTATGCACACAAGATGCCTAACAAAAATCAAAATCACACCCTAGTCAATCTTCAGGGTTAGACTCCAGGGGCTCAACGTCCACCTGCTTGTATGGAATCGGCTGTGCCAATGTCACATTAGTGGCAGTGAGGGCTTTGAGCCAACCGTGTTTGAAGCCCCGATTCTCAAACTTGGGTACTTCCTCCACGAAGTTCTCCAAGGCGGCGTCCTTCTAAGCCTGGAATGCTTTGGAAATCATGGAGTCGGCTATTTCCTTTGCCTTCTTCGATACTTCCAAGTTAACTTCCAGTTCGGCAATCACCTTCTTGGCTAACTTGATCGCGTCTTCACTCGCGTTTGCCCTCTTTTTGGCAGCCAACTTGAGTTGGTCAGAACTCTTGGCCTTTTCTGCCTCGGCGTCGGCCCTCGTACGTTCTTCCACCGCTTTTATCGCCTCGGACTCGGCTTTTAAAGAGGCCTTCACGACCTCGTTCTTTTCACTTTCAACTTCGGCTGTAAGAAAGCTGATTTGTTTAATAGCATCATGTTGACGGCGACCAATCTCAGATATCCTACCCACCGTCTGCAAAACAAGGAATTAGAGTTAAATAAAAATAAAAAAAATATATAGGTGGAAGACTGCAG
Source organism: Camellia sinensis (assembly GCF_055761805.1). Classification (NCBI taxonomy): domain Eukaryota; kingdom Viridiplantae; phylum Streptophyta; class Magnoliopsida; order Ericales; family Theaceae; genus Camellia; species Camellia sinensis. The sequence goes on from NC_138975.1 coordinate 132,838,954, forward strand.
ACAAGGCTCAAGTCATGTACCAATATGGCCTATTGAGCGTCTAATGCTATTGACAGCAAATCCGGCTTCGTCCGAAAGGTTGCTCTGTCAACCGGCAGGGAAATTAAAGAGGCCATGCTTAAGACCACAACAGGGTCTTTCATAGCCGATGCATCAGAAGCAATCGGCACATTCTTTATCCTTGGTTGAACGATAAATGGCACAACCAAGTCTGACTCCTCTATGCGCGGCCATTTATCGATTAAGTTTTCTACAGAGTCGACTTCGTGCTCAGCAGGATGCTTTTCTCCCCTCTGCTCGACCTCCTGATTGCCCCGTTGGCCGACAATGTGCTCTATTTCAGCCGTATCAATCTGAGCCGTTTCTTCCACAGGGGTAAGTGAAGAAGAATCAGTCAGGACAACAGGCGGAGGTTCAAATCGATTGGTCTCGGCTCTCCTCCGGGCGGCCATCCTCTTTGCGTTTTTCCTCCTGGCCAGTTACGTGAGCGACTCCCTAGCCATGTTCTCAAGATATGCGCCGAGAAATTCCCCCTAAGTCGGTAAAAATATCTTTAAAGGAGGCGTTCACTCGCCCTGAAGTGGATGGAGGGTTGGATAGATTAAAGCCGGCTTCCTCAAAAGCCAAATTCAGAGCCTCGTCAACTTCTTTCCTGAGATTATCGAATCTGTCCAAGGTGGACTGATTCGACTGCTCAGCGACTTCTTCGGCTACTTGTTCGTTCGCCGGCTCTAAATCTGAAGCTTCTAGACCAATCTGCCTAAGGTTTTTGAAGTTTGGGAAAACAAGCGCCATAAGCTGCTTTTTTCCCCTTGGAATCAGAATGTTATCTACGGCTGAAAACGTAGAGTAAGTTGGCTCGTATCTCAGAAGTATGCGGGCCGCCCTCCCTTTCTTTTGGAGGTTTGGACGGCCAAAGAACTGGAGCGCGGTTTTGATTTGTGCAAGTACAGCGTCGTCGGCCGAGACCAGAACTTTCTTCAAATTGTTGCCTGCATAAATAAAACGGTAAGTGCATAGAATCTAAGCTGGGTAAATACATAACAAATACACATCGAGGACTATGCGGCCACCTGGTTCGCCTTTTCATCTAGGCACGGGATCTAGGCGATTTTCGCCCTCGCCGAATTCCCAGTTGCCTCGGACAATGACCATAACATCGTCAACACGCTTGCTAGAGCTGGCAAGCATAGTCACCAAATGATGGTCGGTGTCCTTGGCCCTAAGGAAGTAGCGCCCCTGCCAGCCAGAGGATTTGGCCAAGGCATAGCAATGCCGAATAGCGGGGATTCCAAGATTGAGCTTAAGGTGTCAGTTTAGTTCTATAATACCCATTATGATTCGATAAAAATTTACGTAAGGTTGAGAAGGGATTAGACCCCAGTGACGAAGGATGGCCCTAAAAAACGAGTGAAAGGGGAAACGGACTTCGCCCTTAGTAATGGACATGAGAGAAAAGATGATTGTACTCTCATCGGTTCTCTCCATGTCAATCACACTCTTTACCACGAGTGACAGATGAACGTCATTAGGAATGGGAAAATGGCGTCGAAAACCAGAAACTCGATCCGCAGAAAGAAAGGCTTTCAAATGTTTCGCCAACCTAGCCAGGATAGGAAGTATGCTAAACTAAAAAAAAAAAAAAACAGCAAACAAGGAAAGGGGAGTCGAAATGGAGAAGAGGAAAAATTACAAGAAGTAGGGAAGACAAAGAGGAACGAGGACAAGTTGCAGAGGTCGTGAAATGAATGAGGCAAACTGGCAAGCAACCAAGAAGCTTTGCGAATTCAAAAAACATGTATTCGAAGGGACAACACGGTTTCAAATTGCATTAAATGAATGAAGCGTACGAAGGGGCGGGAAATTATAATGATTCATAAAAAGCATAGACGTTCTGACACTTGCGTTGGAATAAGGGAAGCAGCCGTATTTTTGACTCTCCAAGTTCAAAACCAAACATGCCGACTAACTGCCATTAGTAGGATGTTTAGAGGGCAATTGTGGAAGCCGAATATCTTTTTATGTATAAAAGCCAAATAGATTTGGGGAAAATCAGGATATAAGTTATTCGGTTTCCCCCCAGAGGGATCATCGAGCCGAATAGATAAATCGGCCATAGAACCAGTTGAACAGGCAGCCGAGTGGAAATTGGCATACGACAAAAGAGCCGAATGAGTAATCATGCGATGGACTAAGAGTGGACCCGACCCTAGGGCCCAGAAGCGAATATAAATAAAAAGAACATCAACCAAAGAGAGGTATGTGAGAACAGACTCAAGAAATTTAAGACACAAGCAAACGAGAGACATATACTAACTTGTTCGTCGGAGTGCTAATTCCGGCACCCCTGACCGGAGTGTTAATCCCTTTTTCAGGTGACAATCAGAAGATCAGGAGCATCCTTCAGGATCCAAGAGTATTTTCAAACCACATAACCACACTTCTTTTAACTTCCAAATGAATAAGAGGATGCCACGTGTCCTGAAAATAATAACAATAATAATACTAATTATAATAATAATAAGAATATTTTATGGTGCCAACAACCCCATAATTCATTAATTTAATTTTCACCACACAAACACATTCAGCATAAATTTAAGGTCTATAAGCGTTAGTTCCTATTGTTTTTTTAAATTTTTTTGAGAAAAGTTAATTGCGGTCAAATAAAATAAATATCATGCACGAAAAAGAACAACAATAAGTCCCAAGGGACCGAACAAGAAACCTAACACAAGCAATAAGATACAAAAGCCACAAAAAAATATGAGTGATGCTATTAACATCCCATGAATTATTTTGGAACTCCTATTTCTTTGGACTCCTACTTATAAATTTTGAAACCTTTAAAATTTCTTTTCCTCTTCTGAATAATACCAACATTGTCCTTGTGAAAATATTACACCCATTGAATGCACACCCCCCACACCCCTACACTCCAAAAAAACCCCACTTTCAAAAAAATCCTAACAAAGCCCACGAAGAAAAAGAAGAAGAAGAGACAATGCGATTATTGTCTCTGCTGCCTCATCCACCACTGTCACATTTGATATGCTCTCTCTCTCTGTGTATATATATACACACACACATAATTTCTTAGTTTTCTCATAATAATTTCTTCTATTGTAGAAAAAAATTACAATAATTAGTGTAGTTTTTTCAGTAAAATAGGTCCGAACTTATGAATAATTTTTGATTATCTGTTTCCGAACAAATATTAAATGTTCGGTTACCAATTCCTAAACAAATAAATAATGTTCGGGCCTATGTTCTCGAATTTCGATCATATGTTTGGGAGTTTAGTCTTGAAAAAATAACAAACAGATTTTATTATTTTTTTCAAAAAACTTACCCTTACAAGGCCAATCTCTTCTGAGCTAAGAACAACATTAAAGTTATGAATCTCTTCTAAGTTTTTATTGTTGTACCCCTCTCGTCTTATGGAGTTGTAATTGCCAAAAAAACTTCCACTCCTTGTCATTGTCGGAGAAGTGTAGATAATCAAATGGTTGTTGTTGTTACTGCCGGAATATTGTCGCCAAAGGGTTTTCAAGGTTCTGAGAGTGGATAGGTTTTGAAGGTGAAATTTGGAGAAAATGGATGGGTAGTGATGGAGATGGGTGCTCTCATAAGCCCTAATTTATAATGTAGTGGGTGTGTAGATTTAATTGTGAAATGGGATATCCCAAAATTAATGATATCTTTTGTAGTAATTTTATTTGAGGTTATTATTATAATAAAAAAGAGCTAAAAATTGAGAGGTCCAAAATAATTTATGAGGTGTTAATAGTAACACTCAAATATATATATATATATATATATAATATAAGGGAAGAGAGTTTTTGAAAATGTATAAAATGTATGAGAGATACATTTTGATCCAATGGCTGAGATTAATTCCAAATTTAAAATATATGGCTCAGATTAATTCCAATGTTAGATCTCCCGCCCGTGACTTCTCTCCACCTACCCACGTACGCCTCTCTCTTCCTCCTATCTCTTTCATATTATGTGATGTTGTGTGTGAGTGTGAGTGTGTGTGTTTGGGAGAGCTACACAGAAATTTAAAATATTATGGCTTCGATTCAAGCTTAGGGTTTCTTTTACCGTGTGTGTTTGGGAGAGCTACACAGAAATTTTCTCGGGGCTGAGAAAGTCCCAGAAAATGGCGAGAAACAACGCACAGGGCGAGAAACAACACTCCGGCGCTTCAACCGCCTCCACCTCCGCCTCCGTCTCCGCCTCCGCCGCTATCAGAGTTAGATCCAGACCCGATCCTTTCTTGGTCGTTTGTCGATGTTTCAGCATCGTAACCTCTGCGGCTGCCATTCTCTGCATCTCTGTCAACATTCTCTTTGCCATTCGTTCCTTCAAAGATGGATCTGATGTATGTAATCCCCCTCTTCCTCTTTGTCTCTCTCTCTCTCTCTCTTTCTCTCTCTCTCTCTAGATATATGCCTCTGGATTTGTATGTAAATTTATTGTTTTGTGGATATTTGTAGATATTTGATGGCATATTTCGGTGCTATGCGGTTGTGATTGCAATGTTCGTGGTCGTTGCCGAGACAGAATGGGGATTTATCATTAAGTTCTGAAAGGTTTACTTTCCAATTTTGGATTTTAATTTGTTCTACGAAATTTGAATGTCCATATAATACAAAATGTTAGAGATTCGAGTGTTGAAGCATTTATGTATGAAATTTGAATGTCCAGATTTCACTTTCTTCATACTATCCTTCACAAGGTGATCTTGGTTGGTCACATGAGATTATAGTGGAAATTTTACAAATTTCATAAAACCTATTCACTTGCTACCTGGTTACATGAAACATATCATCATAGCTTACGCTGTAGTTATTGGTTTTGCATGCCAAGTTTTGGGTAAAGCCTTAGCTTGGAAACCCTTTGGTTTATCACAAAGCTCACATTATCTTGGATTGATTTCAATCAATTATTTGCAGGTGTTGGAGTATTAGGCTGCTAGGGGTATGCTGCAGATCTATAATGGCTCACATTTTTTGTGTTCCTGTTATGTGGCCCCTGTTTGTGAAGATTCTGCATCAACTTATGGCCCCTGTCTGTAATGGCATTTTGTAGTTTAACAGGAACACACAAACTGCCATAACTTATGGCCATTATAGACATTATAGATTATGCATCAACACAACAGCAACACACAAACTGCCATAACAGGAATGTTACAAAATGCCATGTTGAGTTTGCTTTGAAATCCTTGACTTGGGTTCATTTCTATTTATCATCATTTCTGGTTCACGGTTTATTCATATCATCTGTGCAAGGTAAGATTTTTGTCTCTATTCCCCTTCTCTCTCCGTTCCCCTTCGTTGTCTTCTCTTGCCATTTTGCCTAAAAATATCATAATAAATCAGGCCCATTAAAATGTCATTGATTGAAAAAATATCATTGATTGAGGGGCAAAAAATCTGCTGATCAACATTTGGTTCTCTTGCTGTTCATTTTTGCCATTTTCAATTATGATTTAATATAACTTGGTGACTGAGGGAAAATTTAAAGTTTGGTGAATGATGTGATGGCCAAAGAAAGAACACTCCGTAAAGGTGTTTTTCTTTATGGGTTTTATAGGTATGTTTTTAGTGTTGTCCCAAACTACTTTCAGAACTACATAATCCAGATTGACAGTAAATCAAATTCGTTGGCAATACCACACAGAGGAAGCATCTGGGATGAAGACATGGGTGTTTGGATCAGTTAGACAATCAGTTAGCCAGTGACAGGTCTGTCATGAACCCACATGGGAACACCACCTGAAGGCACCTCACATTTTTCCAACACAAAAGCAAATAGAATGGGATGGGATGGGCTGTAATAGAGGGGTAGCCCCACCTCTCAAATTTCAATTCCATAATTTTATTAATGAAAAAGTCTAGAAACACATATACTGATCATATGAAAATAATGTCCGATTTTTAGAAACACAGAAACTAATCATATAACGATTGCCTCTGATTTTTAAATTGACCACTAAAATACAGTTACAATTTAGAATTATGAGGGGCAAAATTTAAGTGTAGTAGTTTATAATTATTCAATGACAAGCTCCAATGTTTAATATCTGTAGTTATATTTTTTTTCCCGTGTATCTTTTGTGATTAATTTTATGATTAGTTTTATTGTTGTTGAAACTATGATATGGGTAAAGGTAGAAATTTCAAATATTCATGGATTTGGGTCATTTCTGTTTTTCTCAGGAGGCGTCCAGGTGAAGCTATGTGGAATAGCTCAGTATGGTAATCTCATAGGTGTTACAATTGGATACACAATAACGGCATCTATTAGTATGGTGTGAGTATAATTTTAATGGACTTGCTTTTCGGTTTGAATCTCCTTATTAGTCTTTTATTGTCTTATTTATAGTAAGGGGAGAATTCTTCCCAATCCACTGTGTGAGTTGGAGGCTTTGTGGGGGTGTAGATATACCATAAAATTATTTAATTTGTTTATTTGTTATTTGTAAATTATTCATAAACAGAATTATATTAATTTAGTAATTATAATTATGTGATTTTATATATAAAAAAAATTGTGGATTATTTTTAAAATTATACTTATCGTTTATTTTTTTAAGATAAATATATATGATGAAATAATGTAGTTATAATTATCTTATCAATCTAATTTTTCTCATAACTAATTTGTACATAGGATTTGAAAAAATGAACAATTCAAATTATCATAATAACGGACTAAAATAATATTAAGATTTGAATTGTTCATTTTTTTAATCAACATTTGAGTCTTAGATCACAGTTTTTGAGTCTTTCTCATTACTCAAATTTTAAAATCACTAAATGATTCACCTAATGATCATTGTTCGAGTTTAGAAAAAATAAATATAAAAATGAAAACAAAAGCAACAATTGTCACATTTTTTTTTCAATACTCCCCCACAAAAATGCATAGTTAGTCTATACATGCGTAATAAAATTTTCAATAGATTTCATTGTGTACTCACCTTAAACTGGGGGTATTACTCATGAGAGCAGAGGCATTATTCATTCTTCATAGTAGCCGGTTTTAATTAAACGATATTCAAAATATTTTTACAAACATAGTGTACATGAATTTACAGACATAGTTTACATGAATTTACAGAGAATCACCGAACTTCGCATCACAATCAGAAATCGTCAAAACCACAAACAATTAACTAAATTTTCAACAATTAACTAAATTTTCAGCAATTAAAGCAACAATAGGATGAACAAACAATCTCAATGCAAATAACCATAGAGAATTCACATCAATTGGGATTCTTTGTGCTATATAGTATAAATCTGTTGATCAACATTGGATATGTTAAAAAACAAAATCTAATGATTTCAGTTTCTGCTTGAAATTTCAGATTTTGGCTTGAAAGGCTTGCGAAGAAAGCAGAAAGTTTTCAGGTGAGACTCTAATTGCGAACATATTGAGTTTGCTTTGAAATCCTTGACTTGGGTTCATTTCTGTTTATCATCATTTCTGATCAACATTTGATATGTTATAAAATAAAATCTGCTAATACATATCAAATTTTATCAAACAAAATTTCTTTGTATCAATAAATTTTATTCATATCATCTTTGGGAATTGCACAGTGTGCTTGCCACCCCACAAAACCACCCTTGAGAAACTCAGAGACAGACTGTTTGAGATTTTCTTCCAAAATGATCCTCTTCACAGGTTCAAGAACCAAGCATGCTATCAAAAATTGCTTCTGGGTCTTCAATTTTTCTTCCCTGTTTTTCAGTGGGGACCCAATTATAGTCTAAATCTTCTTAGGTCTGATGTCATCTCTGATCTCACCATTGCAAGCCTTGCAATCCCACAGGTATATATGTATATATATAAGATACCAATTATGAAAACTTTAGTTAGGCCTGTTTCAATTAGATATATGTATATATGTATATATATAAGATACCAATTTGATTGGCAGCAATAGCACTAACTGGTGTGCATTTTAGTTTTAATTTCTTTTAAATTGCAGAGCACTGGCTGGTGTGCATTATTTGATATTTAATTTTTTTTATATTTGATTTGTTTGGAATTGTATAGTACAGTCTGTTAAATATATTTTTATAACTGCATTTTAATCTTAATATTATTTACACCGTGCCTTTAGGCACTGACTGGTGACAAACAAATATGATTATAATAAATTAAAATTTTGATTGGATGCGTTAAAGTTAAAGAAATTTTTCCTTCTTCCCTTTACCCCTGTGACTCAACTCAATATATTTTAGTTTCGTTGGGTGAAATCATTCCTTATTTTGTACAAGAGCTGAATCTATTCTTTCCTTTATTTATTTGTTTTCTTTCTTTCTTTCTTTCTTTCTTGATTATCAGGTTATCCTTTATGTTTGCTTAACTTTCATTAGTTGTTAATGGATGCAGTTATATTGAATTTATTGACAGTATATTCTGTGTCATTTAGCAGGTTCATGTATAGTCCAGTGTATAAATTGTTTTCTTCTTAGTTTCATGAAACCCCATATTTCACCTCCTCTCATTTCATATATATCTATCGAGTTATAATTTCTACTGGGTTTTGTTTGTTTTGATGTTTTTGTGAAGTTTAAGGTGCCATTCATGGGTATTTTGTTTCATGAAATTAACTGTTCTGTTTTCATATCCCTATTATATAAAAAATGGGTATAGGCTGATATGTTGCATTTACTTTCCTAAAATTTGAATCGGAGAAAGAAATATAAATTTTGTAGTAGAGAATAAACAGAAGATATTTGTAGTTTCAATTATATTTTTAGCAATAAAATTTGATGTTATCTGCCACTTTAACAACAAATTTAGTACATCACTAAATTTGTCTTTCTTGGGTTAATAAAAATCCCGGTGGTATAATTCCAAAGGGAATGGTTACCTTATGCATATGATTTTTTGCTTCTTTTTTTTTCTATAATTTTAAAAAAAATAAAATAAAAATTCTATTAGTAGCCATGCATATGTAAAGGCTATTCGCGCTGCTCAGCATTTCATCTATATTGAAAATCAATATATCATAGGGTCTTCATACAATTGGAGCTCCCATAAAGACATAGGTAACGAACTATTCCCTCACATGCAAAAATCATGGTGTTTATATTTCTTTTTCTAAAAGCACAAATGATAGAATCTTCTATAGACCGAAGACTACCCAACCAAAACTTAAAAAAGTTTTATCTGGCATTTTTGTTTATGTTATGCAATATTAGATATTATGGTGTGAAAAAATTGATGCAATTTAAGAATACCTGATGGACTTGAGCATGGTTAATGATTATCTCAAAACTAGATAGTTGAAGTCATTTTTGGCATGAAATTTGGTTTGCAGAAGTGGCTTACAGACTCCACTAAGTATATATACACTCCTATATGACGATTTCATTGCGTAATTGAATCTCAATCTCTCTTTCTCTCCGAAGAAATATGGAACAAGAAACTACAATGGAGGAGGCATTGCTCTTAGGTAAAATTCTAGTTTCATAGGCTTTCAATATTGGTTTTCCCCAATGTTTTGATTTCTAAATTTGGGTTCTGATTGACAGAGAAGAGCGATTTAGTAGAAGAAAAACAAAGCTTCGAAAGATGGAGTTCGTATCAGTACGTGGAAACGGCTGGTTCTATAATTCCAACAGCTTCCTTGGCTGGAACTGAAGTCAGCGTCAACGAAATTCGATTTGCTACTGCTTCTTCTGATCGATATTACCCTCATTCTCTTCACGCCCCTTTGATTAGCTCACCTGAACCAGATCCTAATGGTAATCCAATTCAATAATATCCCCAATTGATTCACTCACTCACAGACACACACACAAACAGTTTTAGTTCAGAATTTGTGAATTTTGTTGCTGCATACTAGGAAAGTTATGTTTCGTTGGATTCACGCATATATATGCATATGAACAATCACAGAAACAGTACAGTTTAATGTTACATTGAAATCTCAGCAACCCAGCAGAGGGTTTTGTTTTAACAATTGGTTACTACAATACCCAGAAGAAAGTTTTGATATTTTTTGCTTTTAAATATTTTGGGTGGTGTTTTGTGGTTCAGAATTTGTGAATTTTGTTGCTGCATTTTAGGAAAGGAAAGTTGTGTTTGGTAGGATTCACTAAACAGTGAAACATGTTCAGTTTAAGTGTTGAATTTGGTGTTTCTACTAAATCACTGATTGAGGAAGTTTTATGGTTCAAATTGGATTTTGATCTCATCCCTATGTTTAACATTGCCAGAGATATGATATTTACTGTTAGCTTTGGCCTCCCTGAATTTGCATTTTCTTAGCCTAGCAAAAGAAAAGAAAAGAAAAGAAAAGAAAAGAAAAAGCAGGGGGATTAGAAAGGAATTTTGCAACTCACATGTGAGTTAAATCTCTCAATAATGTAGCATCACTCTGCTAAATTTTAATCCAAATCAAGAAAAAACTAAAGAAAACAAATTGGCAGCAATCTACAAATCTGACTTATTAGAGGTGTTTTAAATTATTTGTTTTCTTGAGCTACATTCACCAAGGATTAGTGAAACAATGGAGTCACGAATGAAGTGTTTAGGCATATAGACAATTACTTGAAGTGATTATGGGCACTGTATAGTCGATTAGGCTACTGGGTTTTATTTACATGGACTATTCAATTTGAATTAATTAGATTCACTGCTTAATTTAAAAAGGCCAGCTTTATATAGTTTCAATACATGTTTCTGTTTAGAACACATTATGATGTACTGAACGCTAATATGGCAACATAGCTTCATCAATTGCTTCCCTGCAAGTACTAGACTATAGCATATTATTTTGGATGCTAAACTATGAGCCAATTTTTGCAGAGCAAGCTCTCATTTATCAACGTGGATATGGAGGAGATTATGGTGGAATGTCTAATGAATTTCAAAGGTGAGGTTCAATAATGACTTACAGAATATTGATTTTCTAAGGACCTATTCAATAATTAATTGGGGTGATAACTTCATATTTTTTTAATAATTGTGGGTTCAATTGCCCTTGCATTGGGGCTTTACTGTTTTAGCTAAGAATGAAAGAAAAAAGGCTGATTGCGATGCCGTAGGAGGAGGATATGTTACTATGCTTCTTTTTTTTCAACACTATTTATTGAGTGTTAACATACATTATTGGGCTCATCTATTGACAATTTAAGCTTTTGGGATAACTGGTGTTCTATCTGTTAATGAATGAGAGTATGGTCACATGTGAATGGGAGTGTTAAGGATACATATAATCAAGTTACCCATACATCTTGATGAAGTTACTCCTTTCTCTAATAGCATAAGCTTTCAATGTGATGGTAGTGAAACTTGCTTGGTTGTAGCAAACAAGGAGACTGGTTGAGGATTTTTTCTGTGTCTGTACTTACGGTAGACGGTTTAATAAGATTAGGTAGTTCTTTTGATTTGCTACATCGTGTTTTAGTTGAGAGTGAAGTGGCCTTTGATATGACAATAAATAAATGCTTTCCTAAGCTTTTATGCCTGAAATTCCTTTACTGAGTACTTATTGTGAGCATATTTTCTTGCTGTAGGTGCGAACAATTTGATTCCCATGGAAATTGCACTTAAAATTGCTGAGAAAATCAGAGCACGTGAGAGGTTTGCTGCTTATATCGTTATTCCGATGTGGCCAGAAGGCAATCCAACAAGTGCTGCTACACAAAGGATTTTATTTTGGCAAGTAGGAACCAATTATGACTTCAATGCATAGCATTGTGCTTCTGCATTTTAAAGGCAGCTTCAGAGATGGATAACTTTGTTGCCTTTTTTTTCATTAGATTAATATGGGAAATCAAAAAATTCTATTAATCTGCCCATCAGTGTATATACTTCAGAAGGATCAATTTTTGATTTTGAAATTATCTCTCATTTATTGTACAGAACAAAACAATGCAAATGATGTATGAGACCATTTACAAGGCTTTAGTGGAGGTTGGGCTTCAGAATGAATACACCCCACAAGACTATTTGAACTTACGTTCATATTTGGAAAGCACCGGTGTGCATTTTGTTGTTTGTTGTTTGGTCTTAAATTACAGATGATTGGTTGGTGTGCATTGTTTGTTGTTTTGTTTTAATTAAATTATTTTAGAATTGCAGAGCACTGGCATGCATTGTTTGGCATCCAATTTTAATTTTGTAAAATTGTAGAATATTAGCTGGTGTGCATTGTTTGGTTAATTTTATTTTATTATTGTAGGAGAGGGTTCAAGAAAGGAGTTGGAAAATTCGAAGATCCTTGAAGAACAATTTCGAATTCTCTAGAATATGATGAGAGGCTTAGATTCTTCAATAATCTCAACTTAGGAACACGACAACAAAGGAGATGATGGAGATAAGAGATTGGGTGAAGAAGAAGGCAAAATGGCTAGAGAATAGAATAATGGCAAGGCTCTCCCATTGATCTCCCACTTTCACTCTCAAGGTCGATAATGGAGAAGGGAAATTAGTTCTTTCCCAAGAGTTAAAAATCTCCAAAATCCGTCCCTTGTAAAGCTATGGGTGGGTGCTATTTATAGGCACCTCATGATGTAGGATGGAGCCCATGTGCAAGGCACATGGGGGATATTCTCTCTAACCACCTTGTCCGAGGAGGTGACCTCTCCGAGGAGGTGACTTCTCCGAGGATGAGAAAACCCCGAAGAGGAGATCAATCCCTCGGCGAACCCTTCTTCTTAGCCACACCTAACCAATGATCCCCAATCATCCCAAAAGGTCAGGGGTAGTCCCAGAGGACGTCCTGCCGCAAAATATTGCCGAGTCTCATGGACCCCCCGGGGTCGTGCCACCTCGACCCGGGTATAGGCTAGTTTAACCGAAGAGTGAATTTATCTCCACTCACCGTCCTCGGGATCGGGTCCTTTGTTCGAACTCCATTACGCCCATGGTTCTGGTGCGTAGATCCCGGAAAGCTCCGAGCCCGCAAGTGTTCTGGGACTCATTAACGGAGCGACTTCTAGATTGCGTTTGAATCCGTTCGAAGCCAAGTACTTCGGATCTCTAGATTCGTGGATCCGAATCCTTTCGAGTCCGAGTGCCTCGGATCTCTAGGCTTGGTTAATACCTTTTCGAGTCCGGGCCCGAGTAAGTCTCTAGGTTCGTGGATCCGAACCCTTTCGAGGCTTAGAGCGATTCAATCCGTTTGATGGCGATAAATCTGGGCCCACCGATTCTTGGACTTGCGATAAATTCGGGCCCACTAATCTTGGGCTATTGGGCCTAAATAATTTAGTGGGCTCAAATTAGCCCCTCTTACAATTATAATTGTAAAACATTAGTTTACCATTTTAATTTTAATGAACATTATAAATTTTATATGTTTATTCCTTAATTTGCATTAAGACTAGGGAGAGTTGTTATTTTTAATTGAATTCTGTAAAGGGTATGGTACAAGCAAAATTATTAAAAGTTCTTTAAGAAGAAAAAATGTTACAGCCTTCACATGTTTTAACATGATACGTATATAAATTATAAATATATTTCGATCTTAATATTATTTACACCGTGCTTTTAGGCACGAGCATACACTAGTATATATATAAGCCACAATTCAGGAAAAATCACCAATCTTTCTCACTGTGATATGAAAAAAAAAAAAAAAATGATCTAGACTAGATCTGAATCAAAATACAACTCAGACCCATTGACATCCCTATTGCCGCTACCCAATTGCACTATTGTTGCTGCTGCCGTCTTCAATTATCGGCGAAAGTAAGAGTTGAAGAAGAAAAATACCCACAATAGTAAGAGAGGAGTAAGAAAAGAGTGAACCATTGTAAATGTTGAAAAACAAAAAATCTATGCAAGAAATAGAAGGAGAAGCTCTCGACCCCTTTTTCCCAAGCATAAAAAATCCAGATCTAAACTACATAAATGTTTTCAGAGTTCGCTGAAAATCGCCTAGAGATAAAGCTCTCTCCAGCGGCCCATGAGTTTTGTGCATCATATTTTTTGGCCAAATTGATTGACGGTGCTCTAAAGGGTCGTTTTAGCATTGATATTTTTAATATTTGTTTAACTTCTAACCAAAAAAAAAATGTATAAAAAAATAAAGTGAATTATTTAATAATGTAGAGTGACTTTTTTATTTAAAACATTTCTTCCTAAACACCCCCTCTCCTTCATTACCAGTCAGATACGAAATTAGAAATTTTATATTTGGAGACTATCATGACAATTATTAATACTAGATAAAATACAATTATTTTTATTTTTATTTTTATCTAAGATTCAAAAGAATTTTTGCATTATAAATAAGACAGAACTAAACTATCATTAAAAACAAAAAAAATCGTTACAAGCACAAGCATTTGAGAGCACCCTTTATTCATAAAATAAAAAATAATAATAAAAAAAAATTAACCATCAAGGCGAATAGAGAGAAAGATGAGACTATTCTGCCATGGCTACCCTTGAGTGACTTCAATAACTATGCAATAACAGAGCTACATTATCAACTCTTTTAAAAAAATTGCATGAAGGAATGCCAGTTCATAGATCTTGAAAAGCAAAAGAGGATTAGCCACCAGTCAATTTGTCTCTCTTCTTGTCAATTTATCAGTTCGAATAACTCCACCAAGAGAAAATCAGCTACCGGTTCCTACAAAACTAAACTAGACTAAACTACACCCAGTTTCGTCCCCATTTTATGGGGCTCTGAAAGGGATAGATTGGGTACAAACTCGAGATCAACATTGCGTGTCCAATTTTTGCCTCAAGTATTAACTATTCACGGTTTTCCTAAACTTGTGTGCATAAAATGAGATTAGTTCTATCCCAACAACTGCTCATCTTTCTTCAAAAACTTCACACCCCCAATCATCCTCCTCCAAAACCCGATTGCCTCTGTTTGCGGTTGTTCCTCTATAGGTTCTTTAAATTTCGCATTCTCACTTAATTCTTCAAATGCATCAACAAGATTTTGAAGCCGCGCAACGAATTCAATCAGAAGCGAAGTAAATGTCGCCAAAGACAATGAACTGGCATTTTCATACGTCTTTGATTCTTCTTCTTCAGGCAGCGCATCAGCTTTCCACGACAAGTTTGCAGGCCATTTTTCAGGAGGGATGAAGTTGATACCCATACCACTGTTACTAACATTCCAACTATTCGACGCGGGAAGTGAACTGAGATGGAGCAGAGCTTCGCTATAAAACTTGCATTTACCTAATTTGTTTTCTTCATCATCCATGCTGAGAAATTCTTGGGGAGGTTCTAGCTCTTTTGACCGACTTCCGATTTCCCAGCTCTCTGCATGAACAAGAAGGTACGATTTCTGATCTACCTTTTTTTGCAACTCTTCTGCTGCCTCATGCACTTCGAATAGTATGTCTATTGCACCCAATTTCTCCATCTTTTTAACTTTGTACCCAAGGTCACGTAACACTTTCGTACATGCAGTGCCAACCCTTCGAAGTTCATTACTAAAGACTTGTCTTTTTTCAGGTGGAGCCTACATATACAAGCAATGAAACCATTATTTTCTTTGCACATGGTTCTAGTAGGAGAAAATCACGAGCAAGGCATAACATATAAATTATAATATATCTTCTTTTTCTTTTACCGAAGTGTGCTAAATAAGGGTTCATTTGTTTCAGCGAATATTTTCTAGAAAATACTGATGTGCACTTTGATATATTGAAAACTACACTTTACCTAAAAAAATGTCTTTCAATGCTTACAAGTGCAAAGATCTAAATTAACAAATATACTAATATAGTAATCAAGTAATTTTCAGACTATGTAAGGCATTCTTAAGGCATATTGAGTGAAACTCATTTAAATCCATTTCTACACAAAACAGCTGTAAAATGAAGCCAGAGATAGAAAAAGAATAACACCTGTATTTCGGAGAGTATACAACCATGCAATGCCATGACCATGAATGCACAATGCCTCAACGCACCACTCACTTTTACATAGTTTCTCCATGGATATCTAAGCATTTTGTAGGGACCATGAGGTGGCTCCCAAATAGCAAATCCTAGCTGCCAAGCCGAAAATGAGTTAAAATCAAAAAGTTGATTCATAATTTGCAATTACCTATACTTGCAAGACATTCACTTAAAAGAATACCAGAGCATCCTCTTGGCTTGTAGATTCCACGGCCGTTCTATAGCCACTGTATATTGGGTCATCAGAAGCTTGGTAAGTAAGAATTTTTGAAGGAACCTTCACATATTCAACACAATTCAAGTACCGATCAACACAAGCTGCCGAGAAGTCAAAGAGGATTAGTCAGCATGGAAAACAGAATAAGAAGACTAAATCAGAATTTTACAAAGTGTTTCTGAAAAATAAAGTAATAATAGTATAGTATACGGAAACGTTAGTCAACCTTCCACGGAAGTTGCAACACCCATGAAATTTTTTACCACCAATCTGTGCAGATCCTCACCAGCCCAGATGGGGTAGATACATATATTCACGACCAAACACACAGCAGCACCAAGTAAAATGAGCAAAAATCGAGTTACAGCTGTATGTATAAATTCTCTTGTTCGATACCCAGATACCATTATGAAACAATATGTTATCAAGAATACTCGAAATCCATATTCATACGGCTTCCATGTGGGGTAAAGTTTTGCATAAGTAGTGAAAAAACCTAGAAACCACATAAAAAACACAGTGAGCAAAACTTCAATTGAAATACACGCTGAAAACTGCTAGTTCATTTCCAACATAATCAGAAAAAGAATACTGGCTGAAAAACCAGACCAATGATAAATATGCTGAAGACAATAACAGCTTCTTCCCAATCTCCAGCCAATTCAGACAACTCTGCCATACCGAGAGCAAGCCCTCCAGCTGATAATGTCCCCAATCCACGGTTAAATCCTTTGCTAAATGTTGCACCTGCACAAGCACTTAGATCATCAGCTGCTTCATCTGTGCGTTTGTTTCTTAAAAAGTTAGAACTTACAAGACAAAGGATTATACTATTGTTGGAAAACTAAGAAAAAGATGCACATAAAACTTCAAAATGTATGCTATTTTTGCTTAGGAAAATGAAAACACACTTCCGCTAATAGAAAAGCTGCATTGGATCCAGTGAAGGAAATTTTTTATATTCATATCCTGCATAATGTGAATTTTAGGATTCAAATTCAATTCTATTTCTCTTAGCCATACATTCCCAAGTCACTTGAATTGACGAACAAGTACTCGAATGGTTCACCAAATATTAAATGTCAACTTTACTTTTGCCAAATATTATGTGCATGCCAGCACTGCACACTAGGTCTTAATTTAAATACATCAGTTCTCACAATTTTGGGACTAAAGCGTATTTCAATGCTTTTTAAAGTTTCATTTAAAGATTTTTACGTTCTGATACCAATCGATTCTTTTCTTGCAAGATGTTCAATATCTATCACTAATATGTATACTTTATGCCACAATTGAGGAGATATATTAAGAAAAGAAATTCAATGAATACCCAACAAAGCATATCGGTATAAAAATCAGGGAAAAAAGTGCACTAAAGCTGTGTCTGGCAGCATGGAATCCAAAGCTTGGATTTAGAAATAGAAGTAGTTAAAAGTTTGACCTAAGATGGTGTCCTATTTCAATTTCCAAAGTATGATTCTATGGTGCAAAACAGATGGTAGACAACTTTGGGAAACTCGTGTTAATGCTGCCTACAATAGGTATTATTGTGGTGGATTTTTGTTATACAAAGCTTTTAGGGTTGGAGTTTAACAAGGGAGAAGAAAGTTTATTGGGTTTCTAAATGTAAAGGGTTAGTTTGGGCTTGATATTCAAAATTTGCGGGTTGCAAAGGCAACAACTGTTTTATGGTGTTTTTAGTGTTGATTTAGCAGCCAAAAGGGTAAAAGAGAATAATGGTGGTGTTTGTTTGGGTTTTTTTGAGCCAACTTATGGTTTTTGGCTTTTCAAAAGCTATTTTAGACTGTTTGGTTAAACTTATTTCAAACAGTTTTTGATTCAAACAACTTATTTTAAGTCAAAAAAGCTGCTACTCACCCTTTACTTCTAATTATCAGCTTCTGCTGTGGACATGTTAATTTACGGTTATACTCTTAAATTTTTTATTTTTTTATTTTTTTAAAAATAGAAAAAGACCCAAATAGACTATAGAATATTATTATTATTTTTTATGAGAAATATAAACAAGTAGTGAATAACAAAAAATAAAAATTAATTGAAAAAGTTACTTCACAGCTTATTTAACAAACACTACTCAGCAACTTAAATCTATAATCTAACAGCTATACCAAACAGATAAACAGCTTCTAATTAAAGTCATAATCTATAATCTGTTAAGCTATAATCTATAATCTATTTTAACAGTTACACCAAACGGGGCCAATATGTGGAAGATTTGAACTTGATTGGCTAGAGTTTATGGGCTGAAAATGGCACTTTTTGAGGGCAATGAACAGTACTTGGGTAATTTGTGCAAATAAAAAGAATGATAAAAAGACAACCAAGAGCTTACCCCTCTACGGGTTAAGTAAATCACACACAAAATAAGATCTCAATTCCTTATAATATCAGGTCTCTATTACTGAGATTACACGTATACGGACTAGAGAATTCTCTAATTCTCTAATTTTTATAAGGACTAGAACTCCGACTTAAAAATTAAGAAATATTTGGTAAGTCCAAATCTTCTTAATCAACTAGGACGACGACCTATAGATTATGACTACTACCTATATCCAACAATGATTAAAGTTACCAAACTACTCTCAACTACTAGAACATAAAATATTAAGTTTATAAAATTTGTTCTAGTTTAGAACAAATGTAAATAATTAACCTAAACACTACCGTGACACTTCTTTTCGACCCAAAAAAGGTCTTCTTAATGATCATGGGACCAATGACTTTTACTTGAAGCTTCCAAAGCCAATTATACTAATCTATTCTTATCATCAAGACATCCAAATTCCAATAGAGGTGACATCAAAAACACACTCTCACACTCTTGGAATTGTAGGAAAAAAGGAACATCATAACAAAAGAAAATGAGGTAAAAGAAGCAAAATTTGTTTCTTCTTTGTTTTTCTTATATTTATTTATTCTATTATATAGAGTTAGTGTGAACGCTACCACATTTTTTCATTTTTCAAAAATGCCCTTCAAACTAACAACTGTTGAATCCAATAACTATTAAATAATTTTTTTAAATTTTTTTTATTCATTCAACAAATTGCCCAAATCAAGAATCACCAAATCTAACACTATGATTATCATTTTTTTTTTTTCTCTAAAACCCACTATACAAACAGAGTGAAAATGCATTATATGAATTTCAAGCAGCCAAACACAGCATTCCAATCGAAAAAATAACCATACCTATGCTGAATTCAAACACTACAACAACAGTGAGGATAGCCCAAACAGAGTATCTACTGAGTTCTTTGATTGGTTGTTCTTTCATGAAAATCAACAGAGATACGAGCATCAAAGCCAGACCCATTTTAGCCGAAAACACGATCTTTCGTGGGTCGGATCGACCCACATCCCATGCTTTCACAGAAACCTCTTTCAATTTCTTCCACCACTCTGCAAATTTCTTCCGAACCCTCCTCCAACTCGAACAAAACCAAGAACTCTCATCATCATCTTCTTGTTCGTTGCCATCTAGCTCAGAGTACCATCCCTTGGATAACAATCTCTCTCTCTCTCTCTTCTCCGCAAAACTCTTCCTGAACGAACCCAATTTGTACGCCATCTTTCTCTCTTCTCTCTCCATACCAAGTAACGATGATCAAGATTCAAGAGAGAGATGGAAAAACTTGTGTGTAATTTTTGTGTGGAGACAAGAGAGAGAATGTTGATTGTGTAATCAATGATGAAAAGATTGGATTTGCGTGATTTCAAAGACGATTTGTTACAAGGGTTGAATGGCAGATATGCCTATTGCAAAAGTAAAATCACAATGGTAGGAGATATGGTTGGTTTGTTTTTCAGAAAAATCACAATGGTATCAAATAAATTTTTTTAAAAAAAATATCAAAATTTTGTTTTATTACTTATTTTTTAAAGTAGTTCTCTTTCTCATACACATTAAATCAATTATTTTTTTAAAAATTTTCTCTCTAAAATAATTTTTTAAAATTATTTATAAAAAAAGATAAACCAAATAAGTTTCGTATTTTTTATCTCAAAAACTACTCTACAAACACAAACCAAACACAACCATCATATGGCATGTATTTTACTCGCATATAATTTTTTTTTTTTTTGTAAATAAGAGCGATTTTGGAAGTTGGTCAAGAGTTTTTTTTTTAATTTTTCAATTTTTTTTTTTGTGAAAAATATGAGAGATAGTGTGATTTAAAATAAATTAAAAGTTAAAATTTAATTTTTAACTAACTTTTCAAATTACCCAATTATATATGGTGATACGAGTTTGTGTACATATATATGACACGTAATTTCTTTTTTGGAAAATATTATCGATTTCAAATAATTTACTGGATGTTTTAATAATGCTCTCATATAGGTATGAAATCAACACACATGTAGATTTGTGTGAGATTTCTAGCATAATTTTTTTTTTCTTTTTTTTTTTTTTTGAAAAGATTATGTACACACTTTCAAAATAGGAATACTTACATGTAGGTCTTTATAAGTGGACTTATTGTCTAATAAGTCTTATGGAAAAAAATTGTCATAAAAAAGTGACTAATTGTAAGTTTTAGAGACAATATATAAAAATCATAACAAAAAAAAGTAATTTATTGTCAATTTTACCGACATATATAAAAAATTGTTACAAAAAAATTATTTTTAGCTACACTTTACCCAGACTTATTTTCAATAGGACTTGATGGGAATTAAGTCTAACTATTGGAACCTATTAATAGTTTACTCTTCAAAATATTGGCTATATTTGGGATACAACTTCAGGCTAAGATAGTCATATAGGATAAAATTAGTTATTTTAGTTAAATATGATAAAATGTTACACTCAATCGATAATCATTTTATTTTTTCTCTTACAAAAGTTAAAAAATCTAAAAATCTATTCAAAATGAAACTTTTTAGTCCCAAACTAAAATAATCAAAAAGTCAACTCACATCCCAAACAAATGCATTATAGAAATGTGTACGATATACATCTTATAATTATAGAAAAAATAAAATAATTTCATATTTTGTAAGTTATAATTGAAAAAATAATAATAATCAAGCATAAATGAAACATAACAAAAGATTTTAAAATAATTAATCATAATTATAAATAATAAAAAAAAGGTAATTAAAAGTTTATCCATTTTATTTTAGAGATTGATATGTGATATGTATTTGAAAAATGGTTGAGAGTACTAAAATAGAAACACTAGGGGAACATTAATGATGTGACATTATTTTTGTTTTTTTTTTTGTTAATATTTTTAATGTATTAATATTATTAGTGGTGCTTTTTTAGTGGTATGAATTATTATTGTATGTATTTAGGTGTCTGTTTATACGAAGACAAGACATAACGGAACTGGATCCAAGTTCGAATGAGACGATATTTCTATATTATACTATTTTGGATGGCCCCATTTCTTCTACAATACAAGTTTATTTTTACGAAAAATGTTTGGGGGCCCTAATTCTGTGGCTCAAATATGGCTCAAATGGCCAAAACGACGTCGTTTTGGCCATTTTGATGTTGTTTTGTACTCAAAACGACGTCGTTTTGGCCATTTGAGCCACATTTGAGCCACAAAATTTGGGCCCTCTACCATTGCTGTATTTTTACAGTAATACCACGGACTCATACACGAAAACTTAGAAATTATTTAAAATTTTATATTAATAACTTAGATTTATTTTATAGGTAGATTTTATATTTTGTCAATTTAATTTTCATTATACATATTCATTTTTAGGTAAATTTATCCTAACTTTTTTCTTATCTTTTGACCAGTGGACCAGATTTAGGTCCATTTGAAAATAAGTTATTTTTTATTTTCTTATAAAAAGACACGCAGAAAAGATAATGACGTGATAATTTATAGTGATTTTTTAATATTTTGACTAAAAATTAAAATTTTCAAACCAATTTGCTAATTTGGTGATTTTTTTTTTTTTTTTTTGTATATTTGTGTCTTTAGTGAATTTTTTTCTTAAAAAAAAATGAAAAAAAATTATATTCCTAAATACAGCTCGATGAGACAAATTGAAAATTTATTTTCTTATCAAAAAATTTTAAAAAAGTTTAGAAAAAATAAAAATAAACCAAAAATAGTACATTTTTGGGGGCTTATTTTGACTTTTCCAATTTTTTTATTGAAATTTCAATTTTATTTTATTTTTTAAATTCATTGACAAAAGACAGATCGAAAAAGTAAACAAATTTAACATAATTTAAAAGGAAAAAAAAGTCACTAACAACAAAACAACCGAAAAACAGGCGGCTTTTTATTTAGCCAATAATCTAAAATCCTCAACACCCCCTTAATACTCAACAAGTCACAAATTAACAATTCGCAACTCCCATTGATTCTCACAGCAAACTTATGACTTTTTCAACGATTCTCAACACTAAAAGCATAATTTTCAAGACTAATATACCCAAAAAAAAAAAAAAACCCTCACTGCAAAACTATTAGGTAATAATTTTAATCAATAGAACCAGTTGGTAATTTTACCTTTATTTTTTGAGACTAATAAGGCTTTTATGGTTTGGTTAGGATAGTCCAATTTGGCCAATTTGCCTTGTTTCTCTTATTTTTTAAGCTATGGAATTGTTTCGTTTTGAATTATAAAAAAAGATTTTTGAATTTTTGAATTTTCGTGTTCTATTATTTTTAGTGAGTTTTTTTTATTCTAATTATTTTTTTAATGTACGTAAAAAGTAAAATATTTATAAATATATTTTTTTAAAATAATAAATACAAAAATATAATGAATTAATATATATATATATATATATTTAAATTTAGTGAATTTTGAAATTTTTTTTTGCTAAATTTTGTATTTTTTAAATATGTGAGAATCTAAAAAGTAAAAAATAAAAAATAAAATATTAAAACAACTAAAAACTAAAAAATACGAATTAAAAATTTAAAAACTGTATTCGAAAACTCTTAAACCAAAAAAACCACTACGGGTTTATTTTTATTTTATTTCAGTTTTTGGGTAGAACGTCGGGTGGACATGGGATGCGTTAGGTTTTTGTGTTTGAGATGATTTGTAAATATTTTTATAGTTGAATAGTTGGTTTTGAAGAAAAAGTGATTGGTTGATATGTAAGAGGTTATATTTTATTTTATTAATTATTTTAATATTTTTTTTATTTAATTACAAAAAAAAAATTCACAAATCTAAAAGACAACTTTTTTTCATTGGCTGTAATAGTAAAAAAAATCCAAAAAATTAATTAAAATAACTAATGCATAATTTATTCTCATAAAAAAATAAAGTTGAACAATGTAAAACATATCTATAAAAATGGGGTGTTTTGAGAAATTGGTAAAAAGTTAACTTTTGACTTTTTACCAAGCTTTTTGACTTTTTCGAAAGTGATTTGAAAAGTTGGTAAAAAGTTGATTTTTTTGCTTTTTGGTTTAATATTTTTTAAAAGTGTCACATCACTCTAAAATGACCAAAATATCCTTACTTTTTGCATCTCAACAATTTTTTGAATTAATTAATTATAATGTTCCAGAAGGTAGTTTGATAAATTTGTAAGTGGCTTTTTTGGATCTTCCCAAATGGGATCAGTGGCATTTTTGCAAGGGTTGGCGTTTTTGGGAAATTGCTCAAAACGCGGCTTTTTGCTGCGTTGCCAAAACGGCACAATATATGCTTATAAAAATATATTATATAATATAGTTTGAGGGGGGCTACGACGGGCTAGACTTTTAGGTGTCGTTTGGTAAATTTAGCTTTTTGGTTTTTAAAATTTTTTTAGTTTGAGACTTTTTTATTTGTTTAGTTTTTTTATTTGACTTTTTTGACTTTTTTGCATTGGAATGGCAAAATTGCCCTCCACTTGGAAATGATACTTTTTTGACTTTTTGTTTGTTTATGGGTCAATTTGGTAATTTTACATCAAAAGTCAAGTGTTGTCATTTTGTGATTTTCTAGCTTTTTTTTTTGTCTACATGTGCTTATTTAGTCCCAACTCAAAAACCAAACCGGGGCTTAGCACTCTTTCGAAGCCGGGCCCATATTATAAGGAAAAAGGTTGAGACCCATTTTTTTCTTGAGCTCATCACCCCCAATGTATTGGGATTGGTTGATTTTTTACCTTTTGTTTTTTGTTTTTTGTTTTTTTTTTCCTCCTATCACTCACTGACATGTGTCTAAGAAGATTGTGAAGGTAAAAAAAAAATGGAGTCTCTATCATTTCTAATATTATAATTAGGCCTAAAGAAATTGCTAGACTTGGCCTTATAAGCCTAAATTATAATCCCAACTCCTATAAATTAGCGAACCATTGGGCCCATGCTCACCCCTATTTGTGACAAACTATTTGGTGTAGTTTGGTATTAGACAAAAATAATTTAAATAAGTTAAAAATCATTATTTATATAGAAGTTAAAGGAATAATATTTTTGACTTCTACTTTCTTGTTATCAGTTTTTAGTTTCTATTATAAATTGCACCAAATAAGACCTTTGTACATAATTTTTTTATAAAAAAAAATCATATTGTTTCAATAAACTCAAATGTATGATTTTATTATGTTAGTGCTCAAAAAAATGAGATGGCTATTTTCAATATTGAAGGGGCAAAATATAAACGGGTCAGATTCAAGCCTTGGGCCAGCCCAATCCTTTAAATCCAAGTCCAAGTGGGTTAGGTAAGTGTGAGGGTAAGCCAATCAAACCCAACTCCATGATCAAGAGTCCATCCCAAGTCCTCAAGCACTTGGGCCTAACTTGCAGTGGAAAGGTTAGTCCAGCCGTGACGCTAGGTTGGGCCGAGCTGCAAGACTCAATCTTTGGACCGAACTGATGGGCCGAACCTATCACCAAAAACCAAAATGGGCCAAACCCACACAAAAATATCTAAATGGGCTAGCCCATCTCTATAAGTAGTCTCACAAAGGGCCGAGCCGAGACACAATGGTACCGAGCTTAGGAAACCTTGCAGAAAAACGTGGAAGCTATGAATGTATGCATGTGCAGGTTGCCACCTCAACTGGTCCTCTCCCTCTAGAATCACAGAAATGGTTGATCAGGGGAATATGTTCTATTATCAGCATGAATACAATGAGTATATACATTCATTGTCAACTACCTCATGGTCCTTGTGGACTTGCCTTTTTCCGCGCCCCGCCGTTTGGAAAGGGTTTGAAAAGAAGGCCTCACAGTTCGAACTCCCGCGGTTCTGAATCTAGTCTCACAAGTGCAATGTGAAATTGATAATCACCAAAGAGTCCAAATCCGGCAAACCTTTTGGAAAATTGATTTTAAATCAAATAATGCCAAAATTGGACTGCTTTGCTAGATGCAGAGTCGCCACCTAAATATTTTATTTTTTGGAAAAATTTAGGAAATCTTGACTCGTGCCAAAGGTCACGTGTCTGTCATCACCAGAGTTACCTCGGCTTGGGAACTTGGGTACGAGAGGGGAAATTCCTAAAATGAGCACCCCTGCTCGCTCGATCAAAGATCGACCTCTACTAATCATGATATGTTTTTTTATAAACATTATGTGTTCTTATTCCGGTTATTAATCTAACCTTACTATGTGATGCGCACAAGTAAGTATAGACTAGTTTGCTCAATTTGGAACAATTCAACTCATGTTTGTTTGCAAAAATGGTTTGAATTTGCCACCCTTAAGTGAGCTTAAAACATGATTTGCCATAACAAAGTGGGCTTAAAACTCACATATGTTGAATCATTCTAATTCAAACAACAAGCCTTCATTCACAGGCATTCATGCAGTTTAGCAAGTAAGCACATAGTATTATGGCAAGCATGCTAATCATGGCAATATGGCAATCACACTCATGCAAGTATGCTAAAGCATAAAACTCACCGAGTACTCCAAGCCAAAACAAAAACTAGTTAGAAAGATGCATGATCCTAACTATACAAGATGCCCAATGCAACACATGCAATAATACAATTAATAGGCTTGGCTACTAATATGGCATATGATTCGATTTGAACAACATGCGATAAAACACATATTCAAAGAAGATATTGAAATTGCAATGCAGTTTGAATGATGTGCCAAGCCTCAGAGCATGCAAGACAAATGAATGTATGTAAGCATGCAAGCATAAGGTATGCTAATCAAAATATATCCCTAATCGAAAGCGATTAAATAAAAGGAAGAAAGACGCGGGGTTGGAAGACATGCACACACGGACGCACACTTATTACAACATCACGCCCTTACGAAGGAGGGTCCGAATGAATAAACTAAGCTAATTAATCTAATCTAATTAAGCTAATTAGACTATTTATTACAAATCAAATGAATAACTAGCAAACCAATTACTAATTATTACAACTCTTAACTAATTAGCAAACTAATTAATTAAAACGAATGTACAATAACTAAGCATGCGAGATATTAAACTATGCTGCCACTGTTCCGCCTCGAGAAGTGGAATATGCATATGCTCGGTTCTCGCCCCGAGAAGACTTCCGTTTTGCTCTTGAAAGGCTCTGTTTGCAGGGTTGAGCAAACTCCAGAATCTTTATGCTCCAACTTACCAAATCTTCTTTGAGATTGACATCAGTGGCCTGCCGGCCATGGATGGCTGCTGCTGGCCATCTACCGGCCAAAATGGTGTACTACCGGCCAAAAATAAAGCCTTGCCGGCCATTGATGAGGCACTGCCGACCACTGATGCTCTGAGTCACCATACTGCAACAGAGCATAAGCAGCGCAAAATAAAGGCTTTTCCAAGGGTATGTTTATATTGTACCCCTCATTATCATCTCAAAACCTCAAATGAGTGACACACTTGGATCCAAAATCACCAATTAAGTAATTTCATTGCATGATGGCCAAAAATCCAAATTGTACAATTTCGATAAATGCACAAATATGACCAACAAGACCATTACCCTGTCATGCATGATCAAGAGTAATGGAGAACAAGGAAAATGGCACATTTCATCACTTTTGAGTATGAAATGTCCCATTTTCCTTGTGTTCGAATTAACGTCCGATTCGAACACATGCAATGCAACACAAAAGATGTTTATCTAGCTTCTTTTACATGTCCAATTTGTTTACTCATTTTACAGTACCGATTCATTCTTTAATTGATTAAGTCCATTAGTGAGTATCCTCTAATGGAAAGATGGCTCAAACAACGAGTTGCTTTGGACATAAAAGAGGCATTACACTGTTGGTAATGAACCCCCTAAGGGATTAAACCAGTAGGTGCAACACCTCTGTTTTAAACTTTGGCAAACAAAGGATTTAAAACCACTTTCAAAGCAAACAAAAGAGTGAAGAATTGAGGGAGGTTGCAGAGATTTTAGATGCTGAAATAAAGTGTAAAACAACACTACAACATGCTATTAACTCAAAACAATGATGATTAAAGTATTAAAACATCAAGCTAGTGAAAGAATTAACACTACAACTATACAAAACAAGCCTCAACTGAACTAACCAGTCCAAAATAGTGCCAAAACAGGTTATTTCAGAGGCAAAAACATGCTGGACTCAAGCCACAAAAAGCTAAAATAATAAGCTAACATGTGAGGCTAACTAGGCATGCAAACAAGACACAAGGAGGGGAGGCTAACCCCTCCAATTTTAGACTTCAAAAGTTGATTTTTACCACTAAAAAATCTCTGAGATTTAGTAGTTAAAAGGTAAAAAAAAAAAATTGTTTTGAAAGTGGTGAATAATAGCACAAAAGCTTAACAAGTTAAGAAGTAAAATGGGTGGACAACCCCTTAACAAAAAATGGCTTCAAACTACCATTTTCAGGTCATAAAAACAGAGGTTTTTTTAGTTCAAGGCCAGCCTCAAAACAATTTAAAAATATGAGAAAGCAAGCATGCTAAACAAGATAACAAAGTAAGTAAATTACCTCTTGAAGCAAAGAGCAATTCTAGGCACAAATCCAAGCTAAAACCACTTGCTAGAGCTCAAATCAAGCCTCAAGGAACCTTAGATCAAATAGAAGTAACTTCTATCAAGGAAGTGTATGCAAAAGTGTAGAAAAAATATGCTTCAAGGCACAAAATTGTAAGAGAGTGAGAGAATTTTTGTCTTCAAATTTTTCTAACCTCCCCCCCCCCCACATGCAAGAGAGGGGTCCTATATATAGAAAATACTAAAATCCCCTCACAAAGATCCAGCCACACACGTGTTAGAAGATGCATGAACCTGTGCAAACAGCTAATACAAAATATCACAAAATATTTGCATAAAAGACTGATGGCCGGCCGACCATCAGTGATGGCCAACAAGGCTTCATTGATGGCTAGCAAGGCACATCAATGGCCAGCAGGCCAAAAGGCATGGCCGGCAGCCTTCAAGAATGGCCAGCAGGCCATCAACAACTTCATACTGAAAAGACCTAAGCATGGTCCAAAGATGAGACAAAATGGATGCAGGGTTTGGAAAACTCAAACTTGTGGCGCTCTGCCATAGAATTTAAGCGTTCGGTGAGCAATCAAACTCGCCATTGAATGTACCTACAAGAACATCCAAGTCTTAAAGGGCCGTCAAAAATGGGTTGTCTATAGTCCCCTACCTTGAGCAATGTTAAAGGGAGCATGGCAGCACCAAAGTCTTATGAAACCATATTGGGTAACAAGTAAGAAGTTTTATATAAACTATAAGGACTTCACATTGAAGGTAACAAAGTTGAGCTACAATATACTCACTTGAACACATCTCTTTGCACTTAGAGAGAACATTTCATCTTTTCCGATCACTTACTCTCACGTCGGAAGGGTTATCCGGCCAACTCTGGCTGGGCAGCTCTAACGGTGTTCACTGTTGCAGGGTCTTGATTCTTGGATAGTCCAGTCGGGTGCGGAGCTCTGGTCCACAATCATCTAGTGCGGTATTAGGAACGCACAATTGGTACGGTGAGCGTGGATCATTGATCTCAGAGTTCTGCATCTGATTTCGGCGATGGGAATTAAGGATATTTCACCATCGGCATTGATTCCACAAATAAAGAAGACGAAAGATAAAGGCCTGGCACTGCCGACAGTTCTGGAGGAGTAGATTGGAAACAACAATCGGACTCCAGAATCTATTGAGCATCGACAGCCTTTTGCTGGTGGTTCTTCTTACCTTTTTCTGTCAGAGAAAGATTATAGAGATCGTGTCATTGATTCCATGGGAACGAAGATACAGGAATTGAAAGCACAGTTCAAAATGATGATGGACGACTCGATAGAGAAGAGAATCGACGCAGAACTCTCTTGTCTGTGTCGTAGGAGCCTATCCCTGGAACCATAGTGAAGAAGGTCACCAGAAACGAATCTTGGCAACAAAGTCAGCCAATCCCAGTGTAAAGTGAAGCAGCGAGCAGCCACACTCATGGTTCACGCCGGAGAAAAGCTAAGAGGCAAAAAACGGCCAACCAGCAGACAAAGTATCCTCCTCAGGATCTTCATATTTGGTTGGTCGGGAATAGACAAAACAAGCAACGACGAGAGACCCCCCAGCCATTATCAGTAGATGATGTCCTTATAAAGCTTAGATGAGGCACTAATGTGCAAAGTCTTTCCATCCAACCTGGGAGAATTCGGACTCCGATGGTTCAATCGTCTCCCTGCTGAATCGATTTACGACTGGAAGCAACTCTCTGAAGAGTTCTTGGCTTGATTTGTTTCTAACACCAAAATCTCGAAAGAACCAAACACCTTGTTCGGTCTCCAAAAGGAACAGGAGGAAACACTGTGTAATTATGTAAGAAAGTATCGGGAAGAGTATAATGATTTGGAGGAAAATGTCTGCAACGAACAGATAGCTGTAATGTCTTTTAAACATGGACTGCGTCCGGAAAGCAAGTTGAGACAATCACTTACCAAACGCCCAGCCACAGTACTAAAGGACTTACGTGCCAGGATTGAGCAGTACTCTCGCCTTGAAGATGATCAGATCCCTATCGAGGTGGCATTGGCCAAACAAACAACTCTAGAAAATAGAAGAAAAGCAGATCGAGGGGAACCCCGAGGAGTTGTTGTGAATGAAACGGACAAGTCTAAATCCCACGAAGCAGTTGTTACAGTCTTCAAGGAGCCTATCTATCGTATTATGGAAAAAATCAAGAGAGAGTCATTCTTTACTTGGCTACCAAAGATGCTAGGAGACCCAGCTCGGCGCAACCAAAAGCTCAGATGCACCTATCATCAGGACATGGGGCATATGACTCAGAACTGCCAAGCATTAAAGCAACTCCTGGAGGACTTGGTAGCTGTTGGGCACCTCCAAGAATACATTGATCCAGACAAAGTGGTAACCGAGAGAATTAGCCTCGATTGATCATAAATGCAATTCATGGCACAAAAAATCACGAGCAAGAACAGGCACTTCAGGAAAAAATTACAAAAGCCGTGCAGATTCAGCAAGTCATGATAGTGGGTCCGGCACCGAAAAAGGTATGAACAATACCTAAGACTCCCTTATGTACTGCTTCATTTACTAAGAAGCACTTAAAAGGAATTCAGCACCCACATACTGATGCATTGATTATAACTGTGGGAATTGGGAAACGATTCGATGTGAAACAAGTCTTGGTAGACCAAGGTAGCGCAG
Source organism: Camellia sinensis (assembly GCF_055761805.1). NCBI lineage: Eukaryota > Viridiplantae > Streptophyta > Magnoliopsida > Ericales > Theaceae > Camellia > Camellia sinensis. The sequence goes on from NC_138975.1 coordinate 132,869,662, forward strand.
ATTGCGACTTGTTCAGGAAGCTCGGTCTCTCTGAGCAGCACCTCACCCCAGCGGCAGCTCCGTTGGTCGGCTTTAATTCATAGCCTGAATGGCCACTTGGCAGGATAGTGTTGCTAGTTATGGCGGGAACAAAGACCCTTCAGATAGAATTGCTGGTTATTAACACACTATCTCCTTACAACATAATACTTAGTCGACCTTAGATTCATCAAATGAAAGCAGTCCCCTCAAACTACTACCAGCTCATTCACTTCCTGACGGAATATGGAGTAGAACAGATCTCAGGGGACCAAGTTGCATCCAAGCATTGTTTCATGGCAGCCATGAAAGCTAAATAACTCTGCAATCGAGTTCAGATAGCTGAAGTAGCAAAATAGCTAGTCTCGGAAGATGTCGGAGGAACCCCAGCTGAGGAGATAGTAGAGGATCTGGAGAAAGTTTTAGTAAAGGAAGATGACCCAGAAAAGTACTTCCTTATCAGTACCTTACTAAGCGCTGATGAGAAACTTCAGCTGCTGGATTTGCTGAGGGACAATATAGAGGTATTCGCATGGTCAGCATATGATACTCTGGGGCTGAATCCAGAATTTGCTTGCCATAAACTCAATGTCAACCCTTCCGCTAGGCCCATTGTGTAGAAAAGCCGAAGATCTTCAGTTGAGCACACCGAAACAGTAATTGCACAAGTCGACAAACTCTTAATGGCAGGGGCAATCCAAAAAATTCAGTACCCGCAGTGGCTGTCCAACACAATCGTAATGAAAAAGAAAAACGGAAAGTGGAAAGTCTACTTCGACTTTACTTGCCTCAGCAGAGCTTATCCAAAAGACAACTTCCCTCTGCCTCGTATAGACCAGCTGGTAGACTCTATAGTGGGGCATGAGCGTATAAGCTTTCTAGACGCCTACAGCAGTTACCACTAGATGCCATTGTTCGGCCCAAATCAAGAGAAGACAGTGTTTGTTACTCCGAGAGGCACCTACTGCTATAAAGTAATGTCGTTCGGCCTTAAAATGTCAGAACAACCTACCAGTAAATGGTAACTCGAATGTTCAAAGAGCAGTTCGGTCGAACTATGGAAGCCTACATAGATGATATGGTAGTGAAAAGAAAGCTTGCTACAGACCACCTCATAGATCTGAGAGAAGTTTTTAACATCCTGAAAACCCATCAACTTCGCCCCAATGCCTCGAAATGCACCTTCGAGGTAGGAACAAAGAAGTTCATGGGGTACATGGTGACTCACAAAGGAATCAAGGCAAATCTGAATCAAATCAAAGCAATATAAGAAATCGAGATACCGACAAAGGCCAAAGAACTGTAGAAACTAGCCGGAATGGCAACAACCTTAAACCGATTCATCAGCAAGTCATCGGATTGAATGAAGCCTTTCTTTCAGCTGTTGAGGAAAAAGTCTACATTCGAATGAGGACCTGAATACACTGAAGCGCCGTAGGACCTCAAGAAATATCTCAGTACACCACCTCTCATTTCCACTCCAGAACTAGGGGAAGAGTTGTACCTATATCTGGCAGTCTCAAATCATGTAGTAAGTGCAGTACTGCTTCATGAAACAAGACTCTCCTAGACGCCGAAACACGGTATCTACCGCTAGAAAAGCTCGCTTACGCTCTGCTCATTGCCTCCAGGAAGCTACAACACTACTTCCAAGGTCATACCATCAATGTCCTCACCGAATTCCCCCTCAAATCTGTCTTCGGCCGAGTTGATTTCTTGGGCCGAACGGTGAAATGAGCGGTTAAGCTTGCTAAGTTTAACATACGGTATCAGCCTAGAACAACAATCGAGGCCCAGGTCTTGGCAGATTTTGTCGCATTCACCCCTGCCCAGAGCATCGAACATCAAAACTCCAGCTCAGCACAAGTGCCATGTACCACCGAACTGAGTAAATAGTGTGCTTCAAAAGCATAAAAACTCTTTATTGGGGATATCTGGCAGCTCTACATTGACGGATCATCTAATAACCAAGGATCGGGGACATGAGTGGTACTCATATCTCCAAAAAGATTCATTTGAGAGCAAGCTCTAAAGCTTGGATGGAATGCCTCTAACAATGAGGTAGAATATGAAGCCCTACTAATTGAATTGCGTAGTGCCGAACACTTCAGTGCATATCAACTCCTAGTTTTCAGTGATTCTCAGTTGGTTGTTAATCAACTCACTGGGGTCTATGAGGCAAGAGATGAAAGAATGGCCATGTATGTAGACAAGGCAAGAGATTTACTTAAGAAATTCCAATCCATACAAGTAATCGGGATAGAAACAGTCATGCCGATGCCCTCGCGTGCCTTGGCTCATTAGTAGACACTAAAGATGCTAGAAACTTTTGGGTTGAGTTTGTGCCAGAACTGAGCACTGCATCTCCAGATTCAGTCCTCTGCACTAACCTGGGACCGAGTTGGATGGATCCAATACTTGTTTCTAAGATCAGACAGTCTCCTCGAAGACAAGAAAGAAGCCAATAAAATTCGGCACCGATCAAATCGATTTTGGATTTCACCATTTGGGAAATTATACCAACGCTCCTTCCTCAACCCTTATTTACTATGTGTACATCCAAATCTAGTCGAGGATGTTCTCTGTGAAATTTACAAGGGGATTTGTAGAAGCCACGGTCATGGAATGTCACTGGCACACCGTGCCTTCACTCATGGATACTGGTGGCCACAGATGCAGCAGGATGCACAGTTGTACGTGTAGAAGTGTGATAAGTGTCGAAGATTTGCTTCACTAATTCATCAGCCAGCCAAAAATCTTATTTCGATTACTAGCCCATGGCCTTTCACTCAGTAGGGCTTGGACATCGTTGGACCTTTGGCACGGGGGACTGGAAACATACGTTTCTTCATCAGTGTAACCGACTACTTCACTAAGTGGGTGAAAATTGAAGCACTGGCAAGCATCAAAGAAGCAGACACAAAGCAGTTTGTTATAAGGAATGTCGTGGTCCGTTTCGACATCCCACAGGTACTAATTGCAGACAATGGAACGCAGTTTGACGTCAGGAAGTTCTGTGCCAATCTCAGGATTGAATATTGGAATTCCTCTCCAGGATACCCATAGAGCAATGGGCAAGCAGAGTCGTCAAACAAGACTATCATTAACGGGGTAAAAAAACGACTTGAAAGTGCAAAAGGCAAATGGGTTGAAGAGTTGCCCTATGTATTATGGGCCTACCGAACCACAGCACGGCGCTCAACGGGGGAAACACCCTACTCTTTGACCTACGGAATGGAAGCTGTTATTCACTAGAAATCGGTCTCCCAATCCTCCGATCAGAATTATTTGAAGAAGCAAATAATGAGGAAGTTATTGCACAAGCCTTAGACATGGTGGAAGGCCGAAGAGAAGCAGCACTGATCAGACTTGTTGCTTATCAGCATCAACTTATTAAAAGTTTTGATAAAAAAAAGTTTTTCCAAGGTAATTTACACCGAGAGAGCTGGTTCTAAGGAAAGTCATGAACCACAAAAAGGTGCCTGGCTAAAGGAAGTTAGAACCTAACTGGGAGGGTCCTTACAAGTTACAGTTGTGGCTGGAAATGGAGCATACCACCTGGAAGATCTGAAGGGCAGAGCCATACCTCAACCCTGGAATGTAGCCAACCTTAAAAAGTACTATCAATAGACTAGACCCTCAAATTTGTCCATCAAGTGAACTTTGGTGTTTACCAAACGGATTTTAGCTTTGATGATTATTAAACGGACTTAGCTCTGGTGTTAATCAAATGGATTTAGCTTTGATTTTAACCAAACAAAATTCGTCTCAGAGCGACCGAACGGAATTTAGTTTTGGTTAGCACTCAAACATGCTAAGTGGAATTGTTTGGGGAATTATGTTTGGCAACTAAAATGGACCTTAGCCAAGTGGAATTGCTTGGTGGAAACCACACTAACAAATTTTCACTATTCATTTTCTTTTTGGAAATCGCTGAATTTCTTAACTATACTTCAGCACTGCTCCATACAAAGCACAAGTTGGAACTGACTTGGGTACTCCTTTCAAGATCACACTCCTAGTATTAATCTTACTCAGCTCCAGATAGGGGCAAACAATTGTTTTTTAGAACTAACCTAGACCTAAGTAAGACTTAACTTCTCTATATTTTTCATTCCATTCAAGTACACTCTCGCTTTCCAAGCTGAAACAAACTTCAGTAAGATCTGTCCAAAGGCAAAGATCTACAATGACAATCTTACTTAGCTCTAGGTGGGGGGCAAACAATTATTTTTCTCAAACTCAACTTGGACCTAAGTAACACATTCTCCTTCGATTTCAAGCCAAGCATATCGAATGACCAAACCGAGCATCTATTCGGCCTTGTAGCTCCAATAGTGCTCGCCCGGGGGCAAACAGTAAAGACAAGACAAGCATTAGCATAAAAAAGCATCAGAGCATCAGATTACAAAAATTAACAAGGAAATGTTCCATCATTCAACCAAGGCACAGCTGGCCTCGCAAAAGTAACAATAAAAAGAAAAATTGTCTCAACAAGCATCAAAGGGGCAACTCATCAGGAAGACCGAGCTCCAGTGTGTCAAAAACAAAAAAAAAAACAAAAAAAAAAAGAGAGCAAACTTCAAGTTTTTTCAAACGAAAACCACTCTAACTCTCATTAACAGGAGGAGCTTCAAAGGTATCATTCACAATTTTGTCCACATCAGCTTGGGGTGGAAAAGTGGAGGTAGCTCCAACATCCTGGGAAACAGGAGCCTCCTTAACCACAACTCCCACAGCCTCAGTCTCCAAGTCCCCACTCCTTTCAGCACCTATTGTTTCACTGGCAACACCGCTCTCAGGAGTCTTGATTGCAGAGTCAATTCCTAGGGAAATCCTTGCTAGATGAGTGACAGGGGTGGCAGCTGCCTTCAGACCCAAGGACTTTGAGAGAATTGGAACGCTCTAAAACAAAGAGGAGTCTTCAGGAATTTGAGCAACAACCAAGGCACTCATCCAGCCCTTCAAGAAAAGCTTGTCACGAAGTACTAGCACCTCCTCCTTGTAAGCAGCTTCGGCTTTATCCCAGCCCTACTACTAGTGCTTGGCCTCAAAAGTTGAGCGTTCAATAGCCATCACTGTAATAACTGCCTCTAGCTCAGCCACTTTCCCTTCGAGTTAGGCCTGGACCCCGATAGTAGCTTCCTTGGACTTCTCAGCAGAAGCAACAACTTTGTTCAAACGGAACACCTCCCTCTCAGTAGTCCTGCGTCCCTTCTTCTTGGCCTCTAAATTTGTTGCCAATCTCTCAACATTCATAGCGGCCTCCAGTACGGCCTTCCCTAGTTCCTCAACTCGGGTGATAGGCAGATGCATCCTCTGGATATCTTGCAACAAATAAACGGGTATCAAAGGAAAGAAAATGATAGAAACTAGAAAAGAACACAAAAAGAAATAAAGTAACACTTACAATAGTCATCATTTTAAGGGTTCCCTTTAAGATGGGGATGTCCCGAGGTTCGTTATGATCTGTCATATCCACTGGCATCAATAGGGTTTTAGTTAAATCAAAAGCGAAGTCTCCAGAAGTAACAACTGCGTCAGAAATAGAAATAGGCCTGCCTTGATGAAGCATGGGCGACTCCCATTTCTCAAAAAACTCATCCTCAACAGGATCTTCAGAAGCCTCTCCAACTATGGCCTTACCAGCCTCCCTCCTCGTCTTTTTCGCCCTTTCAGCGATTAAAGCAGCAGGTTTGATAGTAACAACAAAAGGGCTAGAGGCTCCTATCTCCAATTTTACATCCATAAGGCTCTTTGGTTCGGCCTTGGCCAGAGAAGCCTCTAGAATCGAAAAGGAGCCAAAAGCCTCTGCCTCCAAATCCACTAACACTCTTCTTTTTTACATTGATCCATCCCCTGCGAAACTGGGGACAGGAGAAGGTGTCCTCTTAACAAATAAACTTCGGCCACGGCGGCGGTTTGCGACTAGAGGGGCAGGGGGTGTGTCAATTTCAGTATCAGAATCGAGAAGGGATGCAGCAAGTTTTGTTTTTTTCGGGATTGCGGTTTGTATGTTGCTTGGTAATCCAATAGTTCAAGGCTGACCTTTTTTTGTATCTCAGAACGACCTTAATTGCCTCAAAGTTCTCATGGTTCGGCCTATGCTGAAAATGGGAAGCCTCTACAGAGATAAGGAACAACATTAGAACAACATTTAAATAAAACAAAAGTACAGAAATACTAGGGCATAGGACTCAGACCTGGGTAGCCATCTTTTTGGGGCATCTGCTCAGATTGGAACTCGGTCCTAGTAGAGAACTCCTAGTTACCACCAACTTGTAAGAAATCGTCGTTGTGTTTGTCAGAATCAGGGCCGGTGACAAGGTGACAGTTAGCCGAATGGACGCGGAGGTAATAGATGCTACGATCTTTATTATGTGAAAGGGTGTAACAACCCAAAATGTCCCATATGTCCAGGTTTAGACCCAACAACCTGTTAAAAGTGGAAACCCACAGACGACTTGAAACAAGTTTACGGACACTTGCATAGGGGTAAGTTGAACTTGGTGTAGGAAATGGCGTATTAAGGGATCAAAGGGAAACCGAACCCCTCCTTCAACAATGGCAGCGACGGGGAAAGCAATAGTGTTTTTGGTATCCATGCGCTTGGCATCAACACTCGCTAGCGAAAGGGTCACATCCTCAGAGATACCATAGTCACGGTAAAACAAGGCCATTGCCTCAGGAGTATCCACCAACGCCCGAAATTTTCCTATTATCTAGACCTAGTAGGGCAGGGACAAAACTCAACTAAACAAGAGATGGAACCAGTCGCCGAAAACAATGGCCCAAGGGCCAAAGATGGCGATCAGCATAGAAAAGCAAAAGAAAAGATAGGTTTCAAGGGAGCTTACAGAGATTCAACAAAGGAACAGCGACAAACGGAGATCTTTGAGACTGGAACAAGGCAATAATGGCGGCAGGAGTCTGGACAGAGCACCGTTAAGACCAAGGTGAAAGAATGAAAAGGGTTTTGGGGTTTCCTGAAATTCAGAGATAGACAAAGGGGTTTAAATTGACACCCTAAGGGCAATTATTATCCTCAACCGGCGCGAAGGTACAAAATCATACCCGTCTTTATGGATTCGGCGCACTAATTCTGCACACCAGTATAGCACCGCTACGTGTTATCATGCAAAGTGCATGTGTTAGGATCGAACTGCCACCAAGGCCAAACTGGAATGGATCCGAAGCAACATGACGCTTGGGGTACCGGATAATAGCTCCCCCTAAGGGGATCCTTAGCGCGAGCTAGGGGGCAAATAAAGGGGCAAAATATAAACAGGTCGGATCCAAGCCTTAGGCCGGCCCAATCCTTTAAACCCAAGTCCAAGTGAGTCAAGTAAGTGTGAGGGTAAGCCAATCAAGCCCAACTTCATGATCAACAGTCCACCCTAAGTCCTCAAGCGCTTGGGCCCAACTTGCAGTGGAGAAGTCAGTCCAGCCGTGACGCTGGGCTAGGCCGAGCTATAGGACTCAATCTTTGGACCGAATTGATGGGCTGAACCCATCACCAAAAACCAAAGTGGGCCGATCCCACACAAAGATATCTAAATGGGCCAGCCTATCTCTATAAGCAGTCTCACAAAGGGCCGAGCCGAGACACAACGGTACCGAGCTAAGAAAATCTCTCAGAAAAACGTAGAAGCTATAAATGTATGCATGTGCAGGCTGCCACCTTAATTGGTTCTCTCCCCCTAGAATCACGGAAATGGTTGATCAGGGAAATGTGTTCTATTATCAACATGAATACAACAAGTATATGCATCCATTGTCAACTACCTCATGGTCTCCTACCTTGAGCAATGTTAAAGGGAGCATGGCAGCACCAAAGTGTCATGAAACCATCTTGAGAAACAAATAAGGAGTTCTATATAAACTACAAGGACTTCACATTGAAGGTAACAAAGTTGAGCTACAATATACTCACTTGAACACATCTCTCTGCACTTAGAGAAAGCATTCCATCTTCTCCGATCACTTACTCTCACACCAGAGGGGTTATCCGGCCAACTTCGGCTGGGCAGCTCTAACTTCGGTTACTGTTGCAGGGTCTCGATTCTTGGATAGTCTAGTTGGGTGCGGAGCTCTGGTCCACAATCATTTAGTGCGGTATTCGGTACGCACAACTATCAAACTTTGTCTTCTTTTTTTTTTGGTTGAGAAAAATGCAATAAACCAAATATGATTATATAACTTTATTTTTTATTTTTTTTATACATCAGTAAGAAACTTTCGTTCTCTTTTGTAACCAAGAAATTCTCCTCAAGATTTCCAATTTTCTCTCCTGTTTTCTAATGATGAAACATGTGCAATGGATCTTGAGCTCAATGATAATATCAAAATTATTGCCACACGAACATCAGGATTAAAATTCCATCCACCATACAATATGAGAATTGCTGTGATACAAAATGTCAGGATTTGAATTCCATCCACTATACATGAATCCGTTGCCAAAAAAATTGAATATAGACATATATTCTAGAATTTTTTATTCTTCAAATTGAAAAATTCTCTCTATTATATTCTGCTTCATGGTAAAAATTGAAATCATGACCCAATCTCATTGGTAGGTGCCTCTACCATTTTGATGGGAAGTTGGCATCAACTTGTACAGTTTTTTCCAAGAAATTCATTTTCCTGGAAAATAGGCCTCTTACACATATTCATCCATTTTAACTAATATCAGACTGAAAGCAACTCTATATGAAGATATACATTGAATAAAAGTCGCTGAATTTCTGAAGTAAAATTTCAGAGTGAAAGCAACTATATGAAGAAAAAATGCAAAATTCCGCAGAATTTGAACGTAAATTATATTTTTTTACTGCGATTTGCGATTGAGTGTCACCTTCTTCTGTGATACATGTACAACCATGGACTCTGCTGTATCTGCTGAAATCAAAATTAAATATGATTGAGTTACTTTGAAGATGTCAAGTAATTTCCACTTAATTGATTAATTAATATAGACCTAGATCAATAGATGCATTTGAGGGTGGTGAAAGCTATAGAGTCGAAAAAAATAGCACAATAAGTGTCCAAAAAAATGAAATGTACGATATAGATTTAATTAATGTGATGTGCATCACGTTCATAGTAAATTTGGTCCACATCTTTTATGGATATATAATTGATTAGGCTATGAGGGCCTTCGGGCTAAGCCCAACCATATATACACGCCACGCCACATGGGGCCCATGACAGCTAAGTGACCCATATTAAAGACTTTATAAAATTTAATGTGATGTGAGTCACGTTCATAAAAAATTTATTTTTGGTTTACATCTTTTATGGATATAGGAGGGTCTTCGGGCTGAGCCTAATCATATATGCACACCACGCTACATGGAGCCCATTATAGCTAAGTGGCCCATATTAAAGACTTTATAAAATTTAATGTGATGTGAGTCACATTCATAATAAATTTGGTCTACATCTTTTATGGATATAGGAAGGCTTTCAGGCTAAGCTCAATCGTATATGCATGCCACGCCACATGGGGCCCATGACAGTTAAGTGGCCCATATTAAAGACTTTATAAAATTTAATATGATGTGAGTCATGTTTATAATAAATTTGGGATATATCTTTTATGGATATATAATTGATTAGGCTAGGAGGGCCTCCGAGCTAAGCCCAATCATATATGCACGCCATGCCACGCCACGCCACATGAGACCTATGACAGCTAAGTGGCCTATATTAAAGATTTTATAAAAGAAAAAGATAGGATAGATATAAGGTAAGCAATTCTCTAAATCTTAAATCCCTTTCTCTCTCCCTACAATATTATTTCACAACTGAACTGATTTAAGCATCGGATCGGCCTTGGCCGGCACGACACCAGTGCTCACGAAGACTAACTCTTTCTTTTCTTCTATGGCAAGTTATGATGTCAAGATCGAATCAGATGGATTTCAGTATCATCAATAAATTTTTATTTTTTGTTAGTTACTTTTCTAAGTCGATAACATTGCATATAAGATTTTACCAAGCATTCTTGAAATTGCATCAGCTAGCCTCTTTTGGCACTCAATGCACTGTACATCAGCTTCAATAACCACTTCTTGTACCTGTTTCAATTACCAAAATCAAAAAAAAAAAAAAAATTCATCAACTTTGCATTTTCCTCATAATTTGCATAGTAAAAACCATAGCCATGAGTCACTAAACTATTATCTTTCAATACTCTCTTTCTAAGATATGTTAAAATATAAATAATAAAATTATTCTTCTCTAATAGCTCAAACTCTTAGATGAGATGGCGATCAATAATTTAATATAGTATATCTCATATGCAAGCATCGTCTATTTATTATTTAAGAATATTTACACATGTTTAACTTGCTTATCGTGAAAGAATGTATTAAGAATATAATTAAGAGAGACAACGATTACCTTGGGAGACTTGTGGGTTTTGAGTTGAGCTATCTCCTTCTTAGCCCATGAAATCAGAGAAGTCATGACTGTTGAGCACTTCTTTAATGCAAATTGCAAAGCCAAGCTAGATGTAGAAAAAGCAATGCTTGAATCCGAGATTGAGTTCATTGTTCGCCAATTACCTACTAATAAAGAAGAGGGTGTTACACACCCTTCGTCAATGATTCTCTATTCCTAAATCTTTATGTTCCCGTCACAAAACACTAATAACTTCTAGATCACTAAAAATTTCAAAATGCAACAATCTTAAGACAAGATTTAACATGATCCAATGAATATTAATAATTTGAGACAGTAGACAAAAAATTTTAAAAACAAAAAATCTTGTAACTATTAGCGTGGACCTTTAAACAATATAACCTATTATGGTTGAGAAATACCATCATGGTCACTAAAGTTGTAGGCTACCTATAATTGATTATAAAGAGAAAGTAGTAGGTCAATTGAACTTGATAAAGACGCTTCATTGCATAAAGAGTTCCACATTTCTTCCTTGCTTTTTTTAATTTATTTTTATTTTTTGAATTGGTCACTTCATTAAAAAAATGTGTGATGAAGGTTTCATTTAGTACTAGACATTTCCTTAGCTCTTGTGGTTCTCAATTCATTAGTAAACTCATATATTATGTGTGGAATTCATGATCTAGTTCATAGCTGAGCTGCAAATAGAACCAAGTGAAGTGTCATTGGTTGTGTTTTCATTTTTTATTTTTTTTGAAAAAATCTTTATTTGGTGAACTATTTTCAAGAAATTCTCTTAAAAATGACTCACTTTTTAAGAAATATCAAAAAATTATTTTCAAATTTTCAAAAAAAAAAAAGGATATAATTTCGAGAACTTTTTTTTTTTTTTTTTGCACAAAAATAAAAATATAAAACGAAAAGGAAATCAAAACACAACCAAATAGATGTGTCACCAAACTTTATCTTTACTTATTATTGAAGTCTGACAAGGAGAAAAGCATGAATGCCCTCAAAAGAGGGCTGCAGGCACTGCAAATAAAGAAAGCAAGAGGGGCAAACTTTATAATCCTAATTGGCCACGAGTTTGAATCTCAGTGTGATTTGGATTTTTTGAATTATGTTTTTTGAAAATTGAATTTTTTAATTTTTATATTTTTATATTTTTAGTGAATATTTTTAAAATTTTAAATATTTTTTTACATTTTTAGATGCACCTTACTTAGATGTATCTAAAAAGTAAAAAATTTGTGAAAAAATATTTTTAAAAATTAATAAATACATAAAAATATAAAAAATATACTGAATTCTTGTATTTTTTTTTATATTTTTGGTATTTAGTGAATTTTTTTTACTTTTTAGGTATATTTATGTTAGGTATGACTAAAAATTAAAAAAAATTGTTCAAAATATTAAAAAAATTCAGTAAAAACAAAAAAATACGGAAAATAAGAAAGTAGAATTTTCTGAAAAGTATTTTTGAAAAATGATAACCAAGCATAATGATCACCTTTTTTTATTTGTTTTTAAGTAAGAGATTAGGGAGAATTATATTAAATTGGATGATTATATTGTAGCAATACATATCTACATAAGGAGAATTATATTAAATTAGATAATTATATTGTAACAATACATATCTATGAGTCTAACAATTCACACAAGAAATAGTTCATAATGAGCAAGAATCAATTCAATATGACGGAGATAAGAAAGTGTTCAAAATTGGAAGAAATAAATTTTAATAAAACAAAGACACTCAATAATTTGGGAAAACTAATTAATCTTGTATGTCCTAATCATGATGCTTAACCTATGTCTTGTATATCGACGGATATGTATTAGTTTTTGAAATTTTCAATATCCGTTATTTATTAATATATTGATGGTTATTGTCTGACATAGACTAATATTTGATTGTATCAGTAATACTGATACGTTATTCAATACCGTTGTTTAAAACCATGGTTATAAGGGATGCATTTGGTTCAAATTTCACCTGCTTCTCAAGTTTCATTTGGGACGAAGACTAATTCCACTATTGCTGCCATGCAAACTTCTCTTATCTCATAGAACTCTTTTACTTTATTTCTTCATTCATCATAGAGCTAATAGGTTATGTGTGATAACCCTCACTTCTGATTAGTGCTAAACTGTGATTGAGCATGATAAATAATTGATTAAGCTGAAATTCTGAACTGATTGCATGAAAATATTGCCTAATTGCATTTCTATCTGTTTGTCATTAAATGATCTGTTCATGTTTTGATTTCGAACTGCGAATTGGCAGCTTTATCGGCAACTGAATCAGAAATTGATTAGTGTTTTATGCTAGTTAGAATTTATGTGATTTTATGGTAGATTTAATTAAAATTTGATTTGGAATGATTAAATTAGATTAAATAATGTTAAAACACATTAGTTTGAGTAAATTACCTTATTGCCATTAGTGGACATTTTTAGGCCATTAGTTAATTTCATTGTGATGCACTACTCTTCATCCATCTCCTAGACCAAGAACGTGGGAGAGAGAGAGAGACTTGAGGGAGATTGAATTCATCTAGATTTTGGCTTGGATTTAGAAGAATCAAAGGGAATTTTGAAGAATTGTTCTTTTGCTCATGGACCTTGCTTGAGTAGAGCTTAATTGAAGAGACTAGGTAAAAACTCAACCCTTTAATTTTGTTTTTGAGCCATCTAGAGCTTGTATAATAATGAAATAGGTGAGTTCATGGTTAATTGAGTTAGAATTTAAGAGTGTGAAGCTAATTCATGCATGCATGTGCATATTCTTGCATTTTGAGATCGTTTTCATGGGAATTTCTTCATGCATGTTCATATTTTGGTAGAAGTCCATGAATTGGTCATGCTCTTGAGCTCAATCTTGCATTTTATATTGTTTTAGAGCATTGAAATTCATAGGAGCTCATGCATGTTATGTTCTTACTTAGTTCATGAAAGTTTCTTTGAAATTGTGTTCAATTGACTTACCCTTGGGTTTTGATTTTACAAATTGATCTTCAAAACATGTTATATTGTTAGTTTTCAAGTGCTTTCCATAAAATTGGCCTAAAAGGTTAAGTTTTGAGGTGTTGAATGCTTGGTTTGAACTTTGAAGGCAAATCTGGAAAATCCAGAATTTGGCTTCCTCGCTCGAGTGAAGGATTCCAAGCTCGAGCGACCATCTTTTGTTCAGAGCTCCGCTCGAGCGACGAAATGCTGGCTCTAGCGTAGATTGCAAGCTCTCAAGTTTTTGTGCACGCAGACGCACACTTGAGTGACGAGACCTACGCTCGAGCGAGCATCGAGAGAGCATCGAGCGGGGATTTTCAACAACCAGTACTTTTGCATTTTTACAGACTGCTCGAGCGAAGGAGTTTACGCTCGAGCGACCCCACTATTTTGGCAAGCTCGCTCGAGTGAGACTCATATTTTCAGCAAATTTTGAAAAGTGTTTTAAAGTACATCTTTGCATCCTCATCCCATCCTAGGCATTCTTATGCCATGTTTAAGGCATCTTAAGGAGGATATTGATGTAGAACCACACCAAGTCAAGTTTAGGGGCTAAGCTATTAATCTCAAGTGTTTAACTTAGTTTGTGTTCATTCTGCAACTGTGTAGGGTTAGCACCCAAGGACGCGGACTAGCCTATCTGTAGCCCAGTAATCTGTGAGTAACAATGTTGTAAAGATACGTTCAATTATAACTCTTTCTGAATGATTGATTATACTACTTTCTGAAATGGCATCGTTTACTGAATGAATGTTTGTCCTATTTGTAAACTGTATTCGTGGCATCCATAGCAACTTACTGTTACTGTTACTGTTATTATTACAGAGATCTCTGTCGGTTCCAATGTTTGGAACTACTACTGTTTACTGTTATAATGGCCATCAACTGACTGTTCGGTCTGTCAAGACCTACTGTACTGTTTTGTTATTGGATGTACCACATATGACTATTATGGTTTCTGAATAACCGTTATGGCATGAAATATGAGCCACTAATTGAGTAACTGTTTTACTGATACAATTGACTGTTTCAATTACTGAAAGGACATTCATTATTAACCCCTTTACGCATATGTTATTCACTGGGTTTTAGCTCATTGTTTATATTTATATGTAGGTGTCCAGGCACCGGGCTGAAGCTAGCAGCGTTAAGTTAAGCTCCCGTTTTGTCAAGCTAACTTTTGTGCCTCACATCGAAGTTCCAAGTGCATTCAAGCTAAGGTTGTCCCTGGGGTGTCTCAGATTCACTCCCTTTTGTGTCTGTTTTGTAATAGTTGAATAAGACTTTCTGACTGTACAGTAATGTTGAAGGGACTTGGTCCCTAACCAGGAAGTTATGTATATATATTTTAGTTATGAATGTAGCTTGTGCATAAAAGTCTTTGTGCATTCAAGTTTTCACAGCTCATTGGACATCTTTTGTTTACTGTTTTGGCTTCTGCCAATCCCTCTACTCTGTATTATTGTCATTACTGTTAAGCAGGCCTTTGGTAATCACGGATTACTGGCCGGTTACGATGCTAAACCCATAGGGGCGGGTTTGGGTCGTGATATTATGTGAGTTTTTGGGAAGTGAGTTTTTATGTAGGTTTTTTTAGTTGTAGGATATTATTGGAGAAATTTTTTTTTGTGTTTGGAAAGATAATTTTTTTTGTGATTGGATGTGATGTTTGTGAGAGAAAAAGTGAAATGATTATGGGGTTGGATGTGATATTTTGTTTGGATGTGTTTTTTTTTTTTTTTTTTGCAAAAAGTTTGTCTTTTTGTGAAAAAAAAAAACCCAAGTCCCAAACTTCCCAAACACCACCATCTCTTCTTGGACTAAAATAGTCACAAAATATAAAATATGTTAAAAAATCAATAAGATAAAATGTCACATCTAAATTAGAATCAGTTCATTTTTTTCTCTCACAAAAGTAAAAAAAATCAAAAAATTTATCCCAAACAAGATTTCTTAACCTCCAACTAAAAGATCTAAAAAACTAAAAAGTTAACTCACATGCCAAACAAACGCATAATGGTTCAAAAAATAAAAACATGAATAATCACTTGTGTCTGATCGAGGTGATGAAAGATTTCGAATTCCTTTATTCATTTATTTTTTGTTGAAATATTCTTAGTAAGAAAACGTGTAAGTAGGGGTTATTTGGAGTGTTTTAAATAAGTATATTTTTTGTCTTTTTAGACTAAAAAATTAAGGAAAAAAATATGGATGTTTGAGTTAACTTTTTAACTTTTTATAAAAAAATGTGTATTAAAAAATTATATAAATTAGTGTGTAGAAAAAAATTAAGTTTAAAAATGATACAGCTGTAATTTTTAAATTTTGATAAATAATGATAACTTTTTAACTTTTTAAATAATTTTTTAACTTTTTTTCAACTCTTCAAACTTACCCTAAATAAATTGTGAACTTTACACGTTTTCTTTCTTAAACACACAAGACTTTGTTCCACCCACAAAAGTACAAAGACAAAAACTTGCATTCCATTTGGTTTTGAGTTTTCTATTTATTTATTTATTTATTTGAGTTTTTAATCCGTACTTCTTTTAATTTTTTGTGAATTTTTTAAATATTTCATTTATTATTATTATTATTATTTTAAACTTTTTATATCCACTTAATCTAGATATATGTTTAAAAAGTACAAACTTTGTGAATATTTTTATACACTAAATACTAAAAAATACATAAGAATACAAAACTTCGATACATTTTCATATTTCTTTTTTGTATTTATTGAATTTTTTAAAATTTTCTTAACAAATATTTTACATTTTCCGTACATGTAAATTAGGTGCTTCTAAAAAATGACTAAAATATTAAAAAATTTCACTAAAAAAATGAATTAAAAATTCAAAACCAAATAGTTTTTGAAGCCAAATATTGATCAAATTTGATTGTTATATTATAACTGTTTTTTGTTGACCATATCTACAATACACTGTTTAATTTCATAATATGTTTTTCATGGAATTCAGCTTCTCCTACAGTTACTGTGGCACCGAGACCCACTATCATGGGCTTAGGTTCGGCCATAGTGGCGGTGCAAAGTTGAAGATGGAACGGCACTTGGTAGTGCCAGCGGCGGGAGTGGTGGTGGAGGCTATAATTTGGTTTCTCTTAGACAAAGTATTGCATTGAGTATTGTGATATCAGCTCTGTTTGGTAGAACAGTGGAAAATTGCTTATAACCTATGTCTTAATAATTTATAGTTTATAACTATGAACATAAGTTGATTTCTGACTTATAAATTAAGTTTCTCCTGTCCCACTCAAAGAATAAGCTGATTTCTGACTTACAAAAAGGTGTAAGCTGCATTGTTAAGCTAAACCAAACACATCAAAATAACTTAAATTAAACTAAAATAAATTGAAAAAAAACTGTACCAAACAGGGCCATCTAGTTTTATTGTTGCAACAGAATTCTCATTTGGGATTAGATGTCGCTCTAATTGATGACGACTTGTTTGAATTCACTAGGAAAAGATGAATTTTCAATAGAAAAAATTAATACTAATATTGATCAAAAGTTCAAAGCACTAACAAAAAAATTTCAAATTTAGCGAATTTGAGTTAAACCCAAATTTGAATACTAGTCTCGCTACATCTCCTAATTGAAGCTTATAATTTCATCCCAATAACGTGGCTAAAACCCATATGAAACTAATCCTCCCTCTTGCATCTACAGCCCCCCGTAATTCCACATAGTTGGAGGTAGAATTGGGACAAAATTAAGAGATTAGTAATTTTTCATTTGAATGCTAAAAGACATTATAAACATGTCAAGAGACCGTGTTAAAAATAGACATTCCAAACTATAGTTATTGCTAAAATAAAACTTTTCATAAATGACAAAATCACATATTTAAAGATCTAAATAAAACAATTTGACTAAAATTAACCGTCCAATTGTTACATAACCATTGTCACAGCTTTCTTGTTATGCAAAAGAGACGCAAGATGTCTCAATAAAGACTTGATGCAAGATTTAGGGTTAATCCTATCTGTATAACAATGTTATCTTAGATTACATTATATTTGTTACAAAACTATGTAATATATCTCCGTGCCGAAGGAATTTCCGTAAACAAAACATAACATTTGATTAATTTAAAACAGTAGACTTCTTATGCAAAAAGTTTATTGATCCTATTGAAAATTGTAAACCTCACTAACGTGTACGATCAAAAAATTGTGTAATGTAGTCAAAGATTAGGTCAATAAAATGGGACTGAGATTTGCTTGTTGTGATCAGTTGTTTGTAACACCACCTCTTGATCAAAGCTCTAGAATGAGCTTCGGGTATAGTCTTACAACAACTTTAAATATATGCTTTGGTTTTAAAATTTTAAATTAATTTCTAGTTATTTTTTGAGTGAATAGATTTTTTTTTTTTTTTTAAATTTCTATCTTGTCTTATCTCAAGAGCAGGTGGTGATTGTGCAACTGAAATGAAACTAATTGATCCGATAAAACATTATTACGTGTTATAACTGTAATTTTTAAAATGAACCATTTATATCCCTTTAATATTATTATAATAAAATCACATGAGTAATGAATCTAACATTTTAAAAATAAATTATTTATTCTTTTCAATATTATTATGATAAAATTTATGAGTAATGAGCCTAACAAATTATAAAATGGATAGAGGCCGAAATGGAATCCAAACAAAAACCAATTGCCAAGTTTCCGAATTGATAGCAGTGGGAATCATGAATTTGTTTCTAACCATTGGTTGTGAACCACCCCAACATACTTAATCCTCCCAGCATGTTAATTTGGTATTTCTTTTGTGAAAATGCTAAAAACACCTCTCAAGTCTGTTATTATTAGTTTTGATTAAAAATGTAAAACTTATATAAAAATATATAAAACTATTTTGAAATATGTGAAAAAGTATTGGACTGATAAATATTGTCATTTTATGATTCTTAAAGACTAATTGTCATTAGTAAGACACTTTTTGTCACACTCCAAACCTGCCCCTAAAAGTTTCGAGCATGACTTATTTAGAAACGGACACTTAACCTGATATACGTAATATATGAGGCCTGAACGGAAGCATTAATAATATAAAACAACATAAAACATCATCCATTGAGCTACCACTACCATGCCAGGGCCGCAAACATTGCATTAGGTAGATAGTATACAGGAGACATACACCCGAGCTTCAATTACAGTTATTCATATTCGTACACAAGTATTACAGAAGAAGGGGTTATATACATTCAATCATAGGTAAACAACCAAAGTGTAAGCCAAAACTTAGTAAGACTTTGCAAAATGCACGGGTTTCATCTTAAGTGCCTGGACACACTGAGGCTGACAAGAGAGGGACAAGCCTTAAGGGTTAGGACTGGCCTCCCGGTTGATTACCTACAGAAATAGACAAAATACAGAGTGAGTAAAACTCAGTGAATAATAGCACATAAATAATGTAATGGTTAACTTAAACAGCAAAGTATATCACTGTAGAGGCATATGATGAATTATATTCTGTAGAACGGCCATGGGCCCAATTTCCTTAACAGAGTGGCTTTAAGCCCAGTAATATACAAAACGGTCATAGGCCTAACAGATACAGAACGGCCATAGGCCCAGAATTATCAGAACGGCCATCGGCCCAGAAATAACAGAACGGCTTATCAGCGCAAAAATAACGGAACGACCATCGGCCCAGATCACATATGTATGGATTCAAGAGGTGGCTTGTACGGATTCCGTACAGCACTTTGTTCCGAACAGCACTTTGTTCTATACCAGAAATAATAGGTCTTATCATGTCATGGCATAGATGAAACAAACAACAAAACAGAATAACCTCAGATATCATCAGAACAGACTAGTTTCAGAGTTATACAGAAGCACACAGATTCTTCCAATCATTTACATGAGTTAATGTAGTTAGTTTACATTTAACAGAATACTAATGATAATTATTAGCAATAAGGATAGCGTATCCCACAGATTATACACGTGCCATCACAATACTATTTGTAGGGACAGAACAATTTACCTCAAAACAGTCTTGATTCATCATTGACAAAATAGAATGATTCGGGATACACAAGCATCATTGTTCCACTTGATCATCATGAATCATTAAGGTTAATTTACGGATAACAGAATATTAATAAAATGTCTTTTAACGGTAAGCAAAATGCACTACTATAGTATTATCCAATTATCCAATTATGCTAATCCTCTTTAGCGGATATCTTTGTCACAAGACATATATTGAACCAAACAGATGATAAGAGTTCCTGACAGAACATTCGGGGTATTACATTCCCATTCAAATGCGAAATCATAGGTAATTTATAGGTTGTTGCACATTACCAATAACCGTTAACCGTGGTTGGAATGCAGAATAATTTCAGAGTCATATCAATGTATGCCAAATCTTTCAATGTTTATACCAATTCCCAATCAACATACTCGCTAACATAGTTGCCCACGGAGAACAGAATGTTAATAACAATAATTATTAACAGTACTAGATGTACATTGATAGTACTATTACTCACAGTGATCAACTCCTGGTAGTAATGGGATGATGTCCTCATCTCGACCTACAAGTACTGTCATGACCCGAACCTGTCCCTATGGGTTAAGGACATAACCGGCCAGTAATCCTGAGATTACCTACGGCCTCAAACCTTAACAGACATAACTCATCAGAGTAAAGGGGCCAAACGGAAGCAAAAATTTAAAATTTTGTCCATAGAGCCGTGCTTATATGCACTCAAAACAAACCATGCACATATACGTTAATAACCCACAACAAGTACAATATCACAAAATCCTTTACAGACAGGATCATCCAAACTGAGTCAACCCATATCAAAACTATATACAGATGTACACAAAGTCCTTGCCAGCAAGACAAAATATAATTACATAACAAAATGGCAAGGATGGGTCTCGTACGTGAGACACAAGGCTGACTCTCCAAAACTCATGTTGTTCCTGGCAGGCTTCGCTAGGGCTGGGTTTGGACTTCCCTCGGCTCACCTACAAACACATGAATGAGCGTGAGCGATAGCCCAATGAATAATATCGAATACATAAGTTACATAAGCAATATGAAAAACAACATGCTCCGAACGGCCTTGGGCCCAATGCATATTTCTGCTTAACATATATATACTTATACAAAATTCAGATCAAATGACTGTAGTTCCAAACATACTGGCCTTTGGCCCAATCAGATTTCCACTCATGTCAAAACGGCCTTCGGCCTATTCATTTATGTCAGAACGGCCTTCGGCCTATTCATTTTTGTCAAAACAGCCTTCGGCCCATTCATTTACATCAAAACGGCCTTCGGCCCATACATTCGTGTCCAAACGACCATAGGTCCATTCACTTATGTCAAAACGGCCTTCGGCCAACTCATTTATGTCAAAACGACATTCGGTCCATTCATTTCTATCAAAACGACCTTCGGTCCATTCATTTCTATCATGTCAAACTTTTGTCCACAATCCCAATTAGCAACTCATAAAGTTTATAAGGGAAATAAACAATTGGACATTGACAAGCTTTCAAATATTGATATTACTCACAATGATCGGCTTGTGGATTTCCTCTGGAGCTTGACCCTACACATTTCATGAACACAAAGGGGGTCATTAACAGTTCAATCCGTTCTTTGATTCGCATATTCCTCTTTAGGCTTTATTCTTATCTCATTAACTCATTTACAATGCTTAACATATGCCTAAGAGTGCTTACATGTGAAAGAGAACAGAAAACGAAACACAGAACGAGCATACAAAATTTCAGGAAACAGGGTCCCCGCTCAAGCGTCAACTTTCCCGCTCAAGCGGACCCTTAGGGCCTACAAAAGTACTGGTTGCATGAAAAATACGCTCGAGCGTGGGATAGAGCGCTCGAGCGGAAGGCCTGTCTACAAAAACTCCCCGCTCGAGTGTGATATATACCGCTCGAGCGGACATCCAACTCTGTAAAAAGTGCTGGGAGCACGATTTTCCCGCTCGAGCGGCTCTTCCCCCACTCGAGCGAACATCAAAAATCTGGGTTTTCCAGATTGAGTTCTTGAGTTCCAATTCGAATTTCAACCAACAAAACATGCATGTTATGGCTCAAATCTCAAATATAGTTATGCTAACATGCCATAAACACCAAAACACATTACAATGGAGCCCAATTCACAATTAATTCACATGTATGCCCCAATCCCCCATCAACTCATTCTAATACAAACAAAATCATACTTTCAAAGTTCATATCTTAATTATTCAAACATGCATGCTAATCTTGATTTCATTTCCATCCCAAACAATGCAAATGGTGTTCATTCTCATGGAATACAACAAAAGCATACTTGCATGTAAGATTTAACACCTTTATTTCCATGTTCAACTCAATACATGCTAGATTATGCATTTCCACAACAATTATATACATGCATGCCTTCATTGACCTTCAATTGAACACAAGCAACTCAATTCCCTTACATTCAAACTAATTCATGTTCTTGACCATCTATTAAACTTGAATTCACAAGGTGATAACTATAAATGCATGAATCACTCACCAAAGAGCTTTAATCTCCCCAATTTAGCAATACTTGAGCTTAATCTCCAAAAGGTCCAAGTCTTGAACCACAAATGCACAATTCTCTCCTCTCTCTCTCTCTCTGTAACAGCCGTCTCTCTCTCAATCAATTGTATAACTCAGATTTTGAGTTCAATAGAGTTAAAGGAGAGTGTAGTGCTAACATACAACAAGCCCCCATTAACATATTATTTTAATATAAAATAATTGGGCACTCAATTCATCAATTTAATTAGTTTAATCTGACCCGAATAAATTTTCAATTAAATTTCACCGTAGGCTCTAAAAATTACGCTAATCACAATGGCGTAATCAATTTCGAGTTCTGTGGCCAATAAGGCCCTCAATTTAATTTTCAAAGCAGATTATTTAAACAGATATTTCTACGGTGAACAGATAAAACTTTAAAATCACATATATTCATATAATGGCACATAAAATCATGCTAACACATAATCATACTCAAATTAAGGACCAATTAGCATACTACGGAACAGGGGTATCACAAGTACATTGCACAACACATAATATGAGATTATACTCGATCCTTTACTTATTCTCTTTGATCATTCAATCAGTTAGCCATGGTGGTACCAAGCTCATTATTCTTTAATAAGTTATAATCCATGTCTCAGAAAACAGGAGAAATCGATGGGAAATGGTTTAGGTGAAGAAATGGTACAAAATTGGTTGACAAGAAAGTGAACAGTCGTCACTAATTTGGGCATAACTATTTCTTTATTTAGAATTTGGGTGTGAGACTACCGCCATTGAAAATTAGACTTCCGGGGCTTGATTTTAGGCTCAAGAATCACTCAAAACGGAGTCCGAATGCAAAAGATATACTTGTTCAAAGTTGGTTGGACAGAGCTGTCTCCGCACGTGCGGGGGAACAGTGCCACACGTGCGGCCCTGGACAGTTTGCAGTCCGAAAATGGCTGAAAAATTGGGACTTCCCATTTTCAAAATCAAACCTCAATTCCATGTAAATCAAAGCCTAAAACCCTTTAATACATAACAAATTTCATATTGTCAATCTCCATCAAACATCACAACCTCAAACTATTATTCAATTTCCAAGCACAAGGACACAAGAATATAATATAGCCATAGTTGGGGTTCAAAGCTCACAGCTTCTGTATCAATCCTTGATTTCATGTATTTGATGCTTTAAACAAAAGGATTCAAGATAGGTGATCATACCTTAGTTCAATCTTTGACTTCCTTTTAATTCTCCTCCATTTCCTCAAGCCTCCATGGTTGTTCTCTCTTCTCTTTCTTCAATTCCCTTCAAACCCCCATGATTGTTAAGCTTTTCTTGGTCTCTCCTCTCTTTTCTCCTCCACGGTTCTCTTCTCTCTCTTTTAGGTATTTTGGCTCCCAAAAGATGAGACCAATCACTCACAAACATATCTATATATCTAAATAAACACACACACATGGCTTAACACAATAGGGAGAGCTAAACGTGGCCTTACGAATCGCGCAAAATCAATTTTCAATTAAAGTTCCCAGGTGACTCTAAAAATTGCGCTGATCATAAATATGTCCCCTGTTCTGGTTTCTGAAGTCTCTAGAGTCTTCAATTTACAGTACAAAGTTACCACCCAAATATGCATTCAAATTAATTTCCAATTACTTTTCCTAAATAGCTTTAAAAATTCTCATTAATATATCCAAGTCCTCAATTGTGATTTCTGAACCCGTAAAGGTCGGTAATTTAAATTTTAAAGTCGTAGCTCAACAGTTAATTCCTCAATTTGAACACATATCATTAAATTAAAATGCATTAACCCATAAGGCCGTAAAGGTAATCTCTAATACGGATTTTGGGGTCGCTACACTTTTCTTTTTGGGAGAGGTTACAATTGGGTTGTTTGATATAAATTTTAAGATGTGATTATAATTTATTTTAATTTGAGAGTTTATACCCGACTATTTGGTATAGATTTTGCTTAGGTGCTTTTTTTTTTAAGGTCCATCGTATTAAGATTTTATAGCATAAAGGACATCTAATATTTTCATAATGTCTAAGGTCCCTCAAGTTGATCTAGAGAAAATTCACGTCACAGAGAAAATTGGTCCAAAAAATTTTTATTTCTCCAGACAACATAGCAACGCTTTCTTCAATCAACCTTTGCTCTTGCTGGAAATCCAGAGAAAGTTGGAAAAGAAGAGGTTTTAATAGTTCTTCTATGAGTTTGTGATAGATTTTCTTTAAACTTAATGCTATGAATTTCTCTGGATTCAACCCAAAGAAAATTCAAATTTCTCTGGATAGAAATTTTTTTCAGATAAAATGAATGAAGAATTTCTCTGGATCACTTTAAGACAGAGAAATTCTCTCAAAATCAATGAAATTCCTAAAGAAACATTTCCAGAGAAATTCTCTTTAACCCAGAGAAAATTTAGGAATCCACAAGCTAACTTGTAGAGATGTGTGTAATCTATGGTGGAACTGCTAATCCATTCATACAAGAGGGCTAATAGGATGAAACCCAGAAATCCTACAATCCTTTTAACTTGAGGTACATTGTTGTTGGGCTTCACAATTACCATCTCAGTTACGTCACAGCGGAAAATATTCTTCACTGGATTTGGTGATCGATCATTGTGTGATGCATTTACAAAAGCGGAGAAGTCCTGCTTCCCAAGGAAATGCTTCGCAGCTTCCCTCATGACATTGGTATTGAGTTTATAAACACTATGGTAAGCATACTGACGTTAAAATGGATCCATGATGGTATCGTTATATATCTTGTAGTGATAAACCTTGCTCTTTGCTGAAAAGCGAGCACGAAATTGAGGCACTGCAACGCTAATTTCTCAAATTCTGATATCTGAAAGAAGAAGACCATTTAGGGTTTCGGAGAGAGAGAGAGAGGAAGGAAGTGCTACTCTGCAGTAGAGGAGGAGAGACAAAGAGTCAAATTTCTCTGATATATGTTTTGGGACCTTAGACATCAAAAAATAATTCTGTGGATCTCTTTCATTACGAAAAGTAAGAGAGGGACCGTAATCTAATTTTCTCTTTTGCTTATAGCTATTAGATAGAAATAACTTAATAAGCTGAAAAAAAATAATTATTTAAGAACTGAAAAAAAATGCTTTTAATTTTTACTTTTTGATTATTAGATTTTAACTTGAAAAAAAAAGGTTACAAACTAGACCATTGTTCATCCTAAAATAGGTGCTTATGATATGCCGGTCATAATATTTTGACAAAATTTCATGCCATAAGTTACAAAATAAGAAAAGACTATGGCATATGCCCCTCAAATGATATGAACTATATGTATGGCATATGCCCCTCAAATGATATGTACTATATGTATCTTATAATTAAAGAAAAAATGATATAATTTCACATTTTTTGAGTCATACCCAAAAAAAAAAAGTCATAACCAAATATTACATGAAATATAACCAATCAATGTATTTGGTTTCAATTTTCTTGAATTAATTTTTTGAAAATTGAGTTTTTTATTTTTCGTATTTTTTTTATTTTTAGTGAATATTTTTAAAATTTTAAACAATTTTTTTACTTTTTTAGATGCACCTTACTTAGATGTATCTAAGAAGTAAAATATTTGTAAAAAATCAATAAATACACAAGAATACGAAAAATGTACTGAATTATCTTTTTTTTGTATTTTTTATATTTACTGAATTTTCTAAATATGTTTTTAACAAATATTATACTTTTTAGGTGTATTTATGTTAGGTGTATCTAAATTTTTTTTAAAAAATTGATTAGAATATTAAAAAAATTCAGTGAAAGCAAAAAATAAAAAATATGAAAAATAAAAAATTTCAATTTTCTGAAAAGTGAATCCTAAAAATCCAAACAACACAAGCTAATTTTATGAGTCATAACTAAAATAGTGTCATGTCTAAAGAAAAAAATTAGTCATAATTAAAAATAAAATGATATAACTAGGAGTGCATATGACACACCCCTTTCATGGGATGTGCATAGTAGAATTTCCCTACAAAATATCATCATTTTTTTATTACAAAAATCATAATTTTTACTATAAAAATGTCATAACAAAAATTACACATTACTATAACTTTACTGTTCATAACTTTAGAAAAAGGAAGACCCACAAAAAACCTCATATAATTTGATTCACAATATTGAAGCATAATATATGTTAATTTTTGATTTGTCATATATTCAATTAGGTAAGGTCTATATTTCTTATCACATTATTGTAGGTAAATTTAAAAGGACTTGGCTTCCCTCTAATCTCAGATCGGACTGAAAGGTGCCGTTGGGTCCGTAAGGGCCTACGGGTCCCGTTTTGATAATTTGAACCGTTTAATATGTAGAACTTATCGAGTATTATATATTTGTAAAAAATCACGTTAATTGGATATCGATAGCTATCTCATCGGATCAGTTTTCTGTCAACCATTTTTTTTTTTATACAAAACGAATTTGATCACGTAGCTATCGATATCCGATCAATGTGATTTTTTGTAAGTGTATAGTACTCGATGAGTTTTACACATTGACGATTCGGATTATTAAAACAGAACTTGTTGTGAGTTCCCACGAATCCAACAGCACCTTTTAATCTTATCTGGGACTGGAGGAACGCCAATGCCAATTTAAAAAATCAAATTATGAATCTCAAACATTACTCCTCTTTTTTTTTTTATTCTGGCTATTTCCTTTTTATTGAAAATTACAAATCCATATCTTTTCTTGAAGAACAATTGAATGATTACAGATATTTATGTTGAGAAATGGTTCATAGGAACAGACTCACTAATTCTCTAACTAACTAACAAACTCTAATATTAAGGTAGCGTTTGATAACGTTTATATTTTTAATTTATGTTTATAAAAATTTTATAAATTGATTTTTATTTATTTTTAAAAAAACATAAATTATAAATGCGTTTGGTTTGAACAAAATATTTAAAAAAATTTAAAAACATAAACTAAAAAATATGTTTGTTCAGGCCTAAAATATTTATATTTATTTTTATTATTTATGACAATAGGATCACACACATTATAATTGGAAAAAAAATTCATTAAAAAAATAATTGAAGAAAAAATTTAATTGGGAAAAAAATTATTTGAAAAAAAAGATTAATTGAAAAAATAATTAATTGAAAAAAAACTATTTGAAAAAAAATTAATTGATAAAAACAATTGAAAAAAAAAATTAAAAACTGAAAACGTAAACTCATTTTTCTCAAATTTATAAACTGAGACAATCATTTATAAACCAAAAAAATTATCAAAACAATTTTTTATAATAATTTTTAAAATTTTTATAAATATAAACTGAAAATTGAAAACATAATAGTTATCAAACAGACCCTAACCAACAAACTGGTTTTCTAATCACATATGCTTGTGATGCACATGAAGTCACAGTAGCCAGCACTTGTGAATTGAACTGTTGTGCCGTGTGCTGTTGAGGTTTGCACTGCAGCTCAGATTGTGGCTTTTTTGCTTGAACAGATAGCTTATCACTTTCTAATTTCACTGGCATAAATTAATTATTTATTTCCATTTACCTTTTTGTCATCAAAAACTCACCTATTTTGACGAAGATGTATTCATACCGACGTTGATTTTGCTACCTCTATTTATTTTTTTAAATAAAAAAAGCCATTTCATTATTATTAAAACATTAATAAAATTTTACAAGTCACAATAAGTGTAATAATAGAATGAGATTTGATTTAAAAGGTTGGATTGAAGGGTATTGTTTAGATTCGTACAACTCTCTATGTCTCATTTTGATAATTTGAATTGTTCATTTTATAGAACATATATTATACCTAAAAAAAATTAAATCAATTTGATTATCAAATAAAATAAAAATGTTATAATTATTAAATCGAACTAATTTTTTAAAAAAATAGTATACATGTAGTATTCTACAAAATAAATAAATTCGATCATCAAAATATGATACACAGTAACTCTCACATACCAAGATAATATCCGCCAATTTAGATTTTCGAATCTCTCTTGTGGAGTGGAGAAGTTGGTTCCTATTTTAAAAAGTGAGGTTCCGTTTAGTTTAGTTTAGTTTTTAAATTGAAATTTGAGTAAAATGAACTGTTAAAATAAAACTTTAAAGTTGAAAATGTGTTTGGTTATAAGTTTTAAGAATAGTTTTGGAATGATTTGTAATTTTTTTTTTATTAATTAATGTATAGAATGTGAGATGAGAGATGAGAGATAAAAAATGATTAAATAATAATAATAATAATAAAAAAGAAAAGAAGTTTTGAAACTAATTTTGAATTGTATTTTAAAAATATGTTTGGTTAACATATTTATCCAAATTATAATTTAAAAATAAAATTATGATTTAAAAAGTAAACCAATCGCTATTTGAATCTGTACCAAAGCTTTTAATTGCATTTTTTTTTTTTTTTTTTTTGTAAATCATCTATTATCATAATGTTAAAAACAAATAATTAACATACAAAATGAATCACAAAAAGTACAGTGACAGTCAAAGCCTCCGTTCGGCAAGTTGGGTTAGGGACTTTTTTAGTTATTTTAGTCACAAAAGACAAAATAGGTTATTTTATCTCCAAAAAACAAAACCTTACATCCAATCCATAATCATTACACTCTTTTCTCACAAAAAAAAATCAAAAAAACCCTTCCTAAGGCCAAGTTTGGGAAGACTAAATAAGTGTACTTTTTGTCTTTTTGGACTAAAAAATTGAGGTTGAAAATATGGATGTTTGGGTTAACTTTTTGACTTTTTATTGAAAAATGTGTAATAAAAAATTGTAAAAATTGATTTGTAGGGAAAAATTTGAATTGGGAGTTGTGCAGCCGTAATTGTTGACTTTTGGTGAATAGTGTTAACTTTTTAACTTTTTAAGTAACTTTTTGGCTTTTTGGCTTTTTTGGGAGTACCCAAACTTAGCCTAAATCAAATTTTTTAACCCAAACTAAAATAACCAAAAAAATCAAAAAGTTAAAAAGACAACCCACTCCCCAAACCAACCAATTTACTTTGAAAATGGATCCTTACAAACGGCTTGGTTTGGGATGTTGATTAATTTTTTGCCTATTTTATTTAGGGTTAAAAAGTTTCTTTTGAGATGAATTTTTGAAATTTTTTTATTTTTGTATGAGAAAAAATAAAATAATTATACTTTAAATGTAACAAGAGAATGTTTCAAATAATATAAATAAGTATATTTTTAAATTTTTTATAAAAAAAAATATGCAAAAAAAAAGAAGTAATATGATTAAAAAAATAAAGATAAAAATGAAAAATATGCTGCTTTAGGAGATGTCAAATAATACTCTTCAATGATCCATTCTATCAATCACACAATGATCCATTTTATGTTCCTATCAATCTGAATTTCCACTACAAGGGTTATGACAATTAAAACACGTGTTAGTGGGAAAGAAAAAGACAAATAAAAATAATATTATTTTTTAATTGATACAAGAATCAATATCAAAACCTATTAGCCCCTCATTTATAAATTCGTGTGTATTAATCCCTCAATTTTTAAAAATTATACAAAAATAATGATGCATTTTTATAGAAAAGTGTATTGTAATTCAAAAGGTGGTACTTGAATGGTCCAAATTGATACTTGTTAAACGATCAAATAAAATACTGTCTATTGAGATTATCACTTTATTAATTTTTTTACCGAACAACTAATAAGATGAATAACTAACAACGGATAAAATAAATTTTGAACTATTCACACCAAACTCAAATTCAAATTGCAGTGTTAATTTTTACATTTGAAAAGATCAAAATGTCTAAGCTTTTAAATGAAACGGATTAACAGAGACTCGCCAATAATTTTTAAAAAATGCTATTTATATAAATTAACCTTTGAAATGACTAACAAATAATTGTCTAATCTAAATTAAAACTTTTAGCCTCGTTTAGGCCTCGTTTGGGAACAGGCTAATTTAGTAACTTTTTGGCTATTTGGCTAAAAAGGTAGGTAAAAAAAACTTGTATGTTTGAGATGATTTTTTGGCTAATTACGAAAAGATGTGCAAAAAGTAGAGAGAAAAGAGAATCTTTGACTTTTTGGTATGGGTTGTTGGCTTTTTGACTAATTTAGTAATTTTTTGACTAATTGGCTAAAATAGCCTCTTGCCAAACGAGGCCTTAGTTTGCTTAGAGAGTAATTTTAGAAAAAAAAATTTCGACGTTTTATTTGGTTTAATAATTTTTTTTTTAAAAATTCAAAAATCACTTTCTTATCCATCAAGAGATCACTTTTTCTCTCCTCTCTCATTCTCAATCATTTTTTTTCTCACACATCTACTCAATTATAATAAATAATCAAATCATTTCAAACTCTCATATTTTAAAATTATTTCCAAAATGAACCGTGCTAAAGGCCTTGAAATTGGAGGCACGAATTTGCCTCGAAAAATTGTTTTGTCTGTTTATTTGTTTGGTTTTTTTTTTTTTTTTTCTTTCTATGTTGGTTTGGTTTTGTTTTTGATTTTTTTTTTTTTTTTTTTTGACAAGATTTGTATGTGTATCTTAAAACTTAAACCTTAATAAAAAAATAAATAAATCAACACAGTCCAACAAATAAAAAAAAATCAACATAGCCCAACAAATAGAAGAAAAAAAAAAAACAATTGGGTTAGATTGATTGGATAATAAAATTGACTGATCAATTAGACTGCTGGTTAAAATTTGTTAATTTCATATAATTTTGTACGAGTCCTTACTGCATTTTTATTTCAAAAGAAATAAAAATCTAAACCTTAAATTCTAAACTCTAAACCTACCCCTACACATAACCATCCTTTAAAAATAAATAAATAAATAAATAAAATTACAACAGCTCAATAAATAAATAAATTAAAATAACCAAACTAACACAACCCAACAAATAAAAAAATAATAAAAAAAAAAATAACAACAAAACCAACACAGTTTGAAAAAAAAAAGGACGGATTCGAGCCAAAATCAAGGCTCAAATTCGAGGGCTCAATCTTTTCTCTTTCAAAATATACAACTGAACAAACAAACAAAAAATATTCTAAACTCTTACCTCAAATTTTTGTTAAAAAAATTTATCTCCTAAAACCAAACTAACCCCACCTTTTATACTTATAAAAATTAATATAAGTCTCATTTGACAAGTAACTGTTTTAACTTAAAAATAAAAAAATTATTAAAAAAATTAAAAAATTTATAACTTATATTAAAAAATTAAAATTTTCTTTTTTTATGTACTTTTTACGCTTTTTTCATAAAAAGTCAAAAAATCATTCCAAATATACAAATTTTTTTATCACATATTTTAATAAAAAAATTAAAAAATTATTAAAATAACATATTCCCAAACCAGCCTTTCCTTTGTTAAAAATTAAAAGTTGTCGGTGTCATTTATTTAACTAAAAAAAAATTACCAATAAATCTCTCCCTATCAAATGATCCACACACCAGTTAAAATTTATCAATAAAATAAAAAAATACCTTGCTTTAAAACGAAAATAAAAATTTCTTCACACAAATTGAATCCTTTTTTCTTCTACTTCAAATTTACATACTGTGTATAAACATAAAACAAATCGGGTTGGGACCAACCAAAACCGCCCAAGATCCGAACCTTTCGTAACTTTTACATTTAAAAAACAAATTTCTACCGGGCATACAAAAACTCCGAAAACTCGGCCGAGTCATAGTCAAACAACCCACCAACCGTCACGAACTCAACGTTACTAAGCTC
This sequence comes from Camellia sinensis, assembly GCF_055761805.1. Taxonomy (NCBI): domain Eukaryota; kingdom Viridiplantae; phylum Streptophyta; class Magnoliopsida; order Ericales; family Theaceae; genus Camellia; species Camellia sinensis. The sequence goes on from NC_138975.1 coordinate 132,901,426, forward strand.
AGTTTCTTCGCCGATTCCGAACCCGAACGAGTCGTAACTCGGAAACTCGTTCTCGAATCCCAATGCCTCGGCCTCATGGTTCATATTCCCCAAATCGATCGATTCGATCTTTGTTTCCGATGGAGAAACAGTCGGAGGCAGGCCGAGCTCGTCGTCAGAAGCTTCCAGAAGGTACCCGAGGTCCGGCTGAGACTCGCCGGAATCTGATAAAGCCGCCGGAATCTCCTCCGGGGGGGGAAGAGAGTGGTGGAGGATCTCTTCTTCGAAGCTTTTGATGACCGAGTCGAGATCCTGAATCGCCGGGTCAGAGTCCGTCACCACCGAGTCAGGCTCGTCGAGGATATCCAGGATGTCATCCGGGATCCGGCTCAACTCAGGCGAGTTCGGCTCCGACTCGGCCGAGCCAAATCGGTCAAACTCGTCCGAGTCAAACTCCGAGTCCGCCTTGGCCTTCTTGTTCTCGACTCGTTCCTCGTCGGGCGAGTCAAAATCCGAGTCGTCCCGGGCACGCTTCTTCCCGTCGTTTTCGTTCTTCACATCCTCCATTATGAAAACGTTTCCAGTGTCAGAAAGTGGTAACCCTAGAGAGAGAAAATGGAAAAGATTTGCAGTCTGGAATTCACAAGAGTGACGTTTTTATAGGGTTAGGGTTTGAGGGGGAAAAAAAGATTAGGAGGGTTGAGGTTAGTTGTGAGAGACAAAGATTTGAAATGGTGGGGTAGGTGTTGGGTGATGAGAGGTGAGGGGACTTGGGAGATGAGAAGGTTAGATGAAAAATTTTCTAGGGAGAGAAAATGGAGATGGAGGGTGAGAAAACAAAGAGAGAATGTAATTAATTTGTTTGAGAAAGTTGAGAGAGAGAAGTTTGGTTGACAAAACGCATAGGAGAGAGAAAAAAGTGAGATATATGGTGGAGGAGAAAGATTGGTGGAATGGGTATATATAGTGGGGTGGAGAATTGGGGAATGAGAAGGCGAGAGAGTCGAGAGCTTATTTGGTTTCTCTCTTAAGATATAATTTTTAAAAAGAAATTTTAAAATTTTATTTGGTTTAAATTTTTTTAATTTTTTTTTAAGTTACTTTTTTTTTCTATACACTATCAATTACTTTTTTGTTTTTTTTCTCGTTCTTAATTAGTATTTTTTTCTTTTACATATGTCTATCCAATTACAATAAAATATCAACTCGTCTCAAATTTTTGAATTTCAAAATTATTTTTAAAATATACAATCAAACAAATTTTAAAAAAATTAAACTTTATCCTTAAAAAAAATTTCAAAACTATTTTTAAAATATACAATCAAACAAATTTTAAAAAAATTAAACTTTATCCTTAAAAAAATTTATCTTCAAACACAAATCAAAACTTTTCTTTTTTATTTAAAGAATAAATGAAAAAGAAAATTAAAATGGGGAAGATGCGAAATGGGGAGACGTTGACAGGCGCGTGTTGGGCGGGCCCATCTCATCACGGACGTCTCGTCCCTCACCTTTTTCATTTTAAATATTACACCAACCGCCTTTGAAGGTCAAGTTAATACACAAAAATAATTTATTTTTTTATTTTTTTTAATCACATCATTTTTTTTTATTTTTCTACAATTTTTTTATAAAAAAATAAAAAATATATTTATATATGTCATTCCAAACAACTCAGTCTAAAAACTCATAGTAAAGCCAAGTTTGGCTACTCAAAATAAGTACGCATTTTTTATCTTTTTATCTTTTTTCCATCACATCACCTCTCTACTTTCTGTACATCTTTTCGTAAAAAGACAAAAAGTACACTTATTTAGGTCATCCCAAACAACCCTAAATAATTTTATAAATTTTATATAATTATTTTGGATTCGTTTGGGATTTAATTTTTTAATTATTTTAATTTAAAGCTAAAAAAATTTATTTTATTAAAAAAATAAAATAATTATGATTTAAATGTGCCATTATATTTTTTTGAGTTAAAAAAATTATTTTACCTTTTTGTGACTATTTTAACTAAAAAAATTTATTTTAACTTATGTCAAAAAAAACTTTGTAAGTAATGGTAGGCTTGGTTCAAATATATATTATTTTAATAATTTTTTTATTAAAATATAAAATAAAAAATTAATATATTGAAGATTTTTTTTTGTTTTTTATAAAAAATAAAATATAAAAGATAAGAATAAAGAAAATCTTTAACCTTTTTAATAATTGGTTGGCTTTTCAATTTATTCATACAATTAATGAACTACTAATAAACAATGTATTGAGTATTATGTAAATTAAAATTTTACGAGAGTTTAATATAATTTTGCCAAAATTAGAGAATTTGATTTTTTTTTTTTTTTGGTGTTAATTCCAATAGAGGTTATAATAGTATATAAACATTATTGGTATAAATTATTTTAGACAATTAACAAGTATTCATGGACATTATTAAATGTTAGGAAGAGTGTAAAAAGTGAATTTAAAATGGTAAAAAAAATTAAAAATAAGTGGAAAATGTTATGAAGTAATTAAAAGTGTTTCATGCTGCTGAATCATGTGTTAACATGACTTTTTTTTCATAAAAATAAACAGCGTCTCATTTATATATGTTAATAATTAAAAAATTTTAAAAATTCATCAATATGAGTCATAATTGTAATAATTAGAAAATACGTATATTTAGCATTTTTTAAAAAACTTATAAATTTTGTAATAATTTAAACATGATCATCAAACACATCGGAAAGTTTGGATTGTGTCGTTTGTGTATGTTTATAGGGTCCATGGAAGCCTCCCCACTCAGCAATTGCTTGGGTGTTAGTCATTTGTGAGTCCCGCTCTATTTGCATCGTGTGAGTGTTTGAAAAATTGTTATTTTAATAGTTTATTTTAGTTTTTGTAGTTGGATGTGATATTTATGAGAGAAAAAATAAAATAATTATGAATTTGATGTGATATTTTATCTTATTAACTATTTTAACCTTTTTTTTTAATGAATTTTAACTAAAAATTGGTTCAAATCCAACTTGCCAAACACCATGTTCCCAAAAAAACAAAAAACATAATCATCAAATTTTGGAAACTCAAATACGACTTAAAAAAATGAGTAAAACCACTCAAAAGAGGAGCGTTTGTGAGTCCCACATGATGGGATGTTTTGCTCTTCTGTTTTTTTTTTTTTTTTAATTTTCACCTCATTAGTGGTTAATTAATACTCCCAAATTAGTGGGATAAATCATTATTGTAAAACTTATTTCACTGACAGAAAAGTGTCATAATTTAATTAATACTTGAATATTAAAAAGACAAATTGCATCTTAGGTGGAGCATTTTTTTCCTTTGTTAAAAAATTAAAAATTAATTCTGAAACACCACCTTACGAATCGTCTAAAAGGAAAGGGTTATTCTACCGACAACAATGAAAAAGCATAAATTTGATGGAACCCACCTCAATTTAGGAGTGTTTCTTAAATTATAATTTATTTCCTTCTCTTATAAAAAATTAATTATAATTAGTTTTTAATTAGCTTTTAATCGAAAAGTTGATTATAACCATCTTTCAAAAATAGCTCTTAATAAAAAACCATCTAAATAAATTTGGTGATAATTTTTCTCAAAAGGAATTATATTATGGGGATTTTTTTAAGGTCTCTGGTATTAATATTTTATAGCATAAAGAGCATTCAATATTTTTATAATGTCTAAGGTCCCTCAAATCAAATAATAAAAAATTCAATCCAAAGAAATTCTCCAGTCCAAACTAAAAAAAATTCAATCCAAATCAAAGAAAATTCAATCCAAATAAATTCTCTGATCTAACCCAAAAAAAATTCAATCAAAACCAAAGAAATTCTCTTCAAACCAAATAAATTTTCTCTAATTTACTTATAATTTTTTCTGATTTGTTTAACATTTTCTCTGTCTTCAACAACAACAACCATCTAACTTTAAATTTCTCTAGTCCAAACTAGAGAATTCTCTCCAAACCAACATAGAAGCCCCATCATCAACTCTACCTCTCTTAGACAGCCATTTGAACTCTTCATATTCTCTCTGCAATGCAAATCAACAACCTTTACCTCTCTGAGACAACTATTTGTTTAAAATCATATGAGAGTTTTCTGATTATATTTGAATCGATAAAGTGCTATTACTTCAAACTATGAGGGTAAAATGGATTTTGGTCTAATTTTTTTTAATTCTCTTATATCCTAAGGCCGCATTTGTCAATTATACATTTTAGTTAAAAATTTAAAAAGTCACTATAAATTGTCACATCAATCTCTTTATTTTTTTATATATCTTTTCGTAAAAAATTAAAAAATTATTAAAATAATCTATTCTCAAACAAGACCTAAGAGTACTTGCTATCCAGACTTGTATCTTTAAATTTTCTTAGGACTAACTAGTGTGGGAAGAAGTTTTTTTTTGGTGTTTTATTTTTTATTTTTTATGAGATGAAAAGATGTGTTTGAAAATAATTTTTTTATGACTTTTATAGTTGTATAGAAAAACATAAAAGGTTGATATGATATTTTGATTTTTTGCCTGAGATTCTCATTTTATCTTTATTTTGGTTGTATGAAAAAAAATTAACATAAAAGGTTAATCAATCCTGTTATAGTGGTATAAGTCAAAAATTTTAAATACATGCTAAACATTAATTTTTAAATTTTTTAACTTTTAATGATTTTTTGATTTTTGACTAAAAATCTCTTTCTAAACGAAGATCTAAAGACACAAATTAACAAAATCGTTAAAATTATAAGTCGAGAACTTTGGTCTATTTTAAAAAGTACGTAGTTTTTTGATTTTTTAAATTTTTTTAAAAAAATAAAGAAATAGTGTAACTTATAAAAATTAAAAAGTCAAAAATTAATTTATAATCGTATTGCCCAAATAAGCCTTAACAAGTCATTATTATGTATGAATTTTAAATTATAAATTTATTTATTTTATTTTTGGGTTCCCAATGGCTTTGCATTGGGTTCTCATTTAGCAATTAACTAAATTTAAGTTCCGGTTTTGGAATCCGTTCGTTGCCGGACCCACAGCGTTAGGCCAAACGTGTGGCTTCCATTGTTGGCCCTCTCTCTCTCTCTCTCTCTCTCTCTCTCTATCTTCGCTGGTTTTCGCTTGGCTTTGCTTTATTGGCCTTCCTGCTTCTTTTACTTTTTTACCCCTTCTTTTTTTGTCCCTTGCTTTTTGACAAGTTCTATAATCTTTATCTATACTTGGAAGTTTCCAATTATTTTTCAACCATTCATTCTCAATCTTAGCATCTATCTAATCTAAATCTAATCTATTTGCTAAAACGATTCTAGGTACACTATTTTTAATCTAATCAAATGAGATGGTTTAATTCCACTACTTATTATTATTATTATCAATCTAATTATATGAGATGGTTTAATTCCACTACTTCTTTTTATTATTATCAATTGAGGGAGTATTTGGAAAGTTAATTATTTTAATAAGATATTTTAATTTTTTGACTATGTTCATATGTTAAAATAATTGTCTTTGAGAAGAGTGTTTGATTTTTTTTATAATTAAATGTGATATTTATGTAAAAAAAAAGTGAAATGATTACAAATTTGATATGATATTTTATTTTAATATCTATTTTGACTTATTTTATTTTTTAATACTATTTTAATTAAAAAAGTCAAAAAAATTTATTGCCAAACGCCCCCTAAATAGGAGATATTTTAGTAATACGTTGAATTGGAACCACAAATACATATAGAGCTATAAACAATATAAAAAGTCGTCGTATCATAAAAAAGTAAATTAAGATCTCAAACATAGTTTGGGAAGTTGGTTTTGGTGGGTTAGGGGCTAAAATAGCCACAAAAATAAAATATTAAATTCAATCCATAGTCATTACACTCATCTCTCACAAAAAAAGTCAAAAAGTCAAAAAGTCCTTCCCAAATCCACCAAGGATCCTCTAGAGTATTTTTTTCCTAAAGTTTCCTAGAGTGGTGCATTGTGTGCTTGAGATTTAATGTTGAAAAATTGATGTGACTTGTCATTAAATCTCAACCACGCAATGCACTACTCTAGGAAACTTTAGGAAAAAAAATACTCTAGAGGATCCTTGCTCTCCCAAATCAGGTTTTTGAACCCCAGGTTAAAATAATCAAAAAGCCAACTCACTTCCCAAACGGAGGTAAAGTAATACTGTAAATTAAATGCCACTAGTTTAATTTTATATAAGCTATTTATAATTTTATTTATTTATTTTGAAAAATTATGTCAAATTATTTGTAAAATATTAATTCAAAAAATTTATTGTCTAAAAGTTAAATGACGAGTACTTTTTACTACTTGAGAGGGAGATTTATGGTCTGGCTTGGGCCGTGGAAATGGCTGGGCAGATTTGGGCCGAACAAGTTTGGGCCGCAGTAAAACGGGCCTATCCTAAAAGGTTTTGCTCGGTTAAGGCAAGGTGTGGTCGGACCGAGCTGCGTGGCTCCATGGTGTAGAAGCTAGTGAAGTGGGATGACCGGCGCCATTGAAGGCGTGTAGGTTCCACGGTTCATGATTTAGCTCGGCAGGAAGGCCGGTGGCAAACTAGTATGAGCTGTCTCGAGCTCGGCTATGCCAGGATGCAGTCGAGCTCGGTCCTCAATGAGCTTGGATATTGGAATGCTTGGGCTTGAAGTGTAGCATGGCCGTTGGAAGCAGAGATACTACAATCCGACTGCCGAGCTCCCAGTAGAGTGGGCTGGCAGTTAGGATTAGGTGATGTTCAGTAAGATTTTGTACTGACAGATGGAATAACAGCACCACGTGTCGAGAGACTAATAGGAGTGGGTTTGGGGTGCAGAAGGTATATAAGCGAATCTGCGCCTCCCATACGAGACAGATGACATTTTGGTAAGATAAACACTAAACACAACTCAGTCCTCTCTCTCTCTATCCTTGTATGCGTGTCTAACTTGATCGTCGGAGGGGTTTTCCGGCCACACACCGCCGGGTAGCTCACCGCCATTGTGCTCGCAGGTCGATCGGACAGATAGGAGCTTGAAAGAAAAGAGTGCGGGCTTGCCTGAATATTTGCTCCCCGCATAATTGGCGCCGTCTGTGGGAACTTTATAGACAAAACCTTGTCTTCCAGGTTCATCTGATCGCCGTCCATGGCGAACAACGAAGAGATTCCGCTGTCCGCCGTCAACGGAGTTACCTCGGAGTCGGGCAGACGAAGAGAAGGACATCCCACCATCATTCCTCCGATGGCAGACCTGGAGACTTCTCCAGGTGGACACTCAGGAGACGCGCGCGATAAGCGCAGAAGAAGTTATGGTCATTCACGGAGTCCAGATGGTCATCGGCGGCGGAGAGAATCGCACGCCAGACGTCTGGAACACAAGCTAAGGGACCAGGACGCCGTCATCCGGCGAATGGCGGCGGAGATGGAGGAGCTGAAGCGGCATGTCAAAGGGAAGGGTGTAGCTGGAGGGGGAGACCACAGTGAGCGCACCCAACCCCACCGTTCAGGCAGTCAGAGTCAGTGGCACACTCCTTCCATTTCTGTCACCAAAAGTTACAAGGTTGGAGATTCCGACTTGCATGTGGAGAAATCCAGTGCGCAAGATAGCACTTACCAGCCCTCACGTCCGGTGACGACGTCGAGGTATTCTTATTCCGCTCAATCAGAAGATTTGCGGGCAGTTTTGAAGGAACGGGGTCGCCGGTGGGAGGCTCAGAGGGTGCCGGCGTTCCAGCGGCTATCGTATAGGGTTCACGCTAGCGAGAAGGTCGGAATGCCTCCACCCCGCCCAGCTGCGCCTCTTCTTGTAGACACAGACTTGGCGAGGCTGAGCGCCATTCCATTCTCTGTGGATATAGAGACAGCACCGCTTCCGGCGGGCTTCCACCAGCCAAAGTTCACGCTATACGACGGAAAAATCAACCCGTATATGCATGTAAGTCATTTCCGACTGGTCATGGCCGGACATAGGCGGAATGACGCTCTTATGTGCTTGATCTTCCTGTCGAGTTTGGGCGAGCTGGGTTTGAAATGGTTCAAGAGGCTGCCGGAGGGAAGCATTGAAAAGGTGGCAGCAGTTGGCCGAAGCCTTTGTGACGCGCTTCAAAACCAACACCAAAACACCAAAGGAAGTTGATCACCTACTGAGTGTTAAGATGGAACCGAGCGACACATTGAAGGCATACAACTCCAGATATTGGGAGACCTTCAACGAGATATTGGATTGCCCGGTCAACCTTGCAATCACACAATACAAGCGTGGTCTCCCGGTCGGACATAGACTGCGGGACTCGCTTACCATGCACCAGCCGACATCCATGGGCCAGCTAATGCAGCGCATCAATGAGCACATCCGAGTAGAGGATGATGCGTCAGCATCTACCGTGAAGGCAACTCCGGTAGCAACGGATAAGAGGTCGGCTGGCAAAGTGCACGCGGTCAAACAAGAATCTAGCCATTCAAATGACCACGCTGAGGAATCAGACCGTGGCTCAAATAGCAAAAATCGGGGTAGGGGACGTCGGAATGACCGGGATGACTACCCCCGGGATGACGTAGCCGATGCAAACAAAAGGTTGAAGGCCAGGACAGGTATCACCACGGTTTTTAAGATTCCAATCTATCGCATACTTAGTGAAATCCGTGACAAGGAGTATGTCCAGTTTCCTGCTAAGTTGGGCGACGGACAGAAGGGCTTCAATCCGCGGTACCGTTGCACGTTCCACCGAGAGCATGGCCACCGGACAGAGGACTGTTTGCCTTTGAGGCAACAGTTGGAAGAGCTAGTCGCCGCCGGACACCTGGACCTTTACATTGATGGAGGCGTGAAGGCAAATCAAGCTCCGGTTGATCCGCGGGGATCGGATGACCAGGATGCGCCTCCGCAAAGGATTGTTAATTTCATCCACGGCATAATGGAACCGGCGCGTGTATGCGAGCTCCACGGTATGATCAAGAAGGCAGAACACATGAGGGAAGTTTTGTCGGTTCAACCCGTGATCAAGAGGGGGAAGACCGGAGTGAAAGACGTGATCAGTTTCTCCTCAAGGGACCTAGAGCGCATTCAGACGCCGCACAACGATGCCCTAGTGGTTACACTCCGCGTCAAAGAATTTGATGTCAAACGGATCTTGATCGATCAGGGAAGCTCGGTCGAGATTTGATCGATCAGGGAAGCTTGGATGCGTTCAAACAGCTCAAGCTCTGGGATACAGATTTGGCTCCGGCAACTTCGCCAGTGGTTGGTTTCAACTCACAACCGAAGTGGCCTTTAGGAAAGATTATCCTGCCAGTCAAAGCGGGATCCGTGGTTAAGTAGGTGGAGTCCTGGGTGCTGCAGGTGCCATCTACTTATAACCTGATCCTTAGAAGATGATGGCTTCATGCTATGCAAGCCATGGCGTCAACCTACCACCAGGTAATGAGATTTCCCTCGGCTATGGGGGCAATAGAGGAGATTTGGGGCAATCAAGTCATGTCGAAGCAATGCTTCGTGGCAGTGAACGGGAGCCAGGCTGCCAAGGGCTTCGTCCAAATGATTAAAGGACCGGAAGACCGGGGAGTCCTTGATGATGTGGGTACTAAGGCCGAGGACAAAGCTGTTGAGGAATTGGTGGAAGTGCGAATTGATATAGAGAATCTGGACAAGTTCTTCTTGCTCGGCTCAAGCCTTACCGCCCAAGAAAGAACTGAGATTGTTGAGTTTTTGATGGCTAATATTGAAGTCTTCGCATGGTCGCCTTACGACATGCCCGGCCTCGATCCGAGTTTTATTTGCCATCACCTCAATGTCTTCCCCGGAGCCAAGCCGGTTATTCAGCGAACAAGGAGATCGACGCTGCATCACGCCGAGGAAGTTGCTGAGGAAGTGAAGAACTTGCTTGAGGCACGCACAATTCAGGAAGTGCACTACCCTCGGTGGATTTCAAATACGGTCGTGGTGCCCAAGAAAAATGGGAAGTGGCGAGTCTGTGTGGATTACAAGATCGTCAACCGAGCCTGCCTGAAAGACAACTTCCCTCTGCCAAGAATTGACCAACTTGTGGATTTAACGGCTGGACATAACAGGCTCAGTTTCTTGGATGCCTACCGCAGCTACCATCAGATTGCCATGCATGGCCCGGATCGAGAGATCACCTCATTCACTACACCAAGGGAACTCTTCTGCTATTGAATCATGCCTTTTGGTTTGAAGAACGCCGGGGTAACTTTCTAAAGGATGGTGACGAAGATGTTTGCTCCTTTGCTGGGCCGGACAATAGAGGTTTACATTGATGATATGGTGGTTAAAAGCCGGCATCAAGCAGACCACTTGTCCGACTTAGCCGAGATGTTCTCCATTCTCAAAAAACACAGGCTACGCCTGAATGCGTCTAAGTGTGCCTTTGGCGTGGGATCCGGAAAATTCTTAGGCTTCCTAGTCACGAACCGAGGCATCGAAGCAGACCCCACACAAATCAGAGCCGTACAAGAATTGGAGCAGCCTAGCTCGGCTAAGGACGTGTAGCATCTGGCCGGAATGGCCGCCGCGCTTAATCGATTTATAAGTCGGTCATCAGATCGCTGCCATCCTTTCTTTCAAGCATTGAAGTCAAAGTTCTCGTGGGATGAAGAGTGTGACCGGGCTTTGGCCGAGCTCAAGGAGTATCTGTCTTCGGCGCGACTGTTGGTAACACCGAAACCCGGCGAAGAACTTTACCTTTATCTGGCCGTTTCACAGCATGCAGTCAGTGCAGTGCTTATCCGGTCGGAAGGAATCAAGCACCTCCCTATCTTCTACGTCAGCAAAACCTTGCTACCGGCAGAGTCGAGATATTTGCCGCTGGAAAACTTGTGTTGGCATTAATGATGGTCTCGAGGAAGTTGGCGCACTATTTCCATGCGCATACAATAATCGTTCTGACCGAGTTCCCCTTCAAAGCTTTATTCGAGAGGGCGGACTTCTCCGGTCGAAGTCTTAAGTGGGCGGTCGAGTTGGGATAGTTTGACGTCAAGTTCCAGTCGTGCACTGCCATAAAAGCCCAGACTTTGGCCGACTTCGTCGCTGAATTCTCACTCGGAACTCATCCGGTATGCCCGGTCGATATTGCCGCAGCAGATGAAGAGGTGAATGTAAGCCTGAGCGAAAATACCACAGCTTGGCGGTGTTGGCGACGCGGAACTTGCACGCCCCGCCGAGGCACCTTCAGTTAATACGATACTACAGCCCGGCGATGCGATGACGGAGTTGGGTATCATCGACCAACCTGTTCTGTTCGGTACCGCATCACCGAGGGGGGAAGAAATGGAACCGCTCAGCACAGCGCCTGCGGCCGACATAATACCTCAACCTGGCGATTCACCTACGGACTTAGGCATTATGAATCAACTTGCTGAGTCCGGCGCCGAATCACCAAGGGGGACTGAAGTGGAACCGCTCAGCATGGAACTGGAAGCCGAACAGCCGAGCAACCGTGATCCCATCGACCTTCAAGCTTCTGAGGACCTCTCAGAGTGTTGGAAGCTCTTTGTTAGTGAAATGTGGAAACTTTTTGTTGATGGAGCCTCGAACCGTCATGGTGCCGGGTTGGGCATAGTTCTGATTTTGCCAGACGGACTGACTATTGAACATTCTATCACCCTTGGCTTCCCAGCATCCAACAACCAGGCCGAGTACGAGGTGCTCTTGGCCGGGCTCAAGAGTACGCTTCAGATGCAAGCATCCGAGCTAATGGTTTACAGTGATTCCCTGCTTGTGGTTAACCAAGTTTCTGGGGTTTACGAAGCAAAGGATGACCGAATGATGAAGTACCAAGTTCTGGTCAAGGACCACATCAAGCGATTTCAGGCGATCAGGGTCCAACGGATCAGCCGAGAAGAAAACGGCCGAGCAGATGAGTTGGCCGGTCTTGCTTCTATGGTCGACAACTCATCTCCCAACCCTCTTTTGATTGAATTCCTTCCGAGGCCCAACATTGAGGAAACCGGACAGACAGAAGTACTCTGCGCCGAGCCAGGTCCTTCTTGGATGGACCCAATCATCCTTTTTCTCAAAGACCGGACCCTTCCAGCCGCCAAGAAGGAAGCACATAAAGTGCGGGTGAAGTCAGAGCGATTTTGGCTCTCTCCATCTGGCGCTTTATACAAGAAGTCTTTCACCGGTCCCTACCTGAAGTGTGTGCACCCGAGCAACGTGGAAGCCTTCCTGTACGAAATTCACGAAGGCATCTGTGGCAGTCACATAGGGGGTAGATCTTTGGCCTACCGAGCTATTTCGCAAGGCTACTGGTGGCCGTACATGCAAGCCGACGCGCAGAAGTATGTTCGCAAGTGCGAGAAGTGCCAGAAGTTTGCCCACCAGATCCACTAGCCGGCCAGGGAACTTCTTCCTCTCATCAGCCCTTAGTCCTTTGCAATGTGGGGGCTAGATATAGTGGGGCCACTCCCAACTGCACTAGGCAACCAGAAGTTCTTCATCGCGGCCACAGACTACTTCACCAAATAGGTTGAAGCAGAGCCTTTGGCAATAATCAAGGAGAAAGACGTCAAGCTGTTTGTCTGGCAAAATGTGGTAACGCGGTTTGGCGTCCCCAAAATTCTGATCTCTGACAACGGTACCCAATTTGACGGACGCCTTTTCAGAGGATTTTGTGAAGACTTGAAGATAGAATTCTACAGCTCCACCCCGGCTTACCCGCAGTCTAATGGTCAAGCCGAGGCGTCAAACAAGACCATCCTTGATGGGTTGAAGAAAAGGCTAGAGAAGGCAAAGGGAAAGTGGGTTGAGGAACTTCCCAGCGTCCTTTGGGCATACCGAACAACCCCGCGGCGATCTACCGGGGAAACTCCTTTTGCTTTGGCATATGGCATGGAGGCGGTCATACCTTTGGAAGTTGGAATGCCCACCCTTAGAAGTGAAAGTTTTGAGCCCGAACTGAACGCCGAAGCCATTGCCCTGGAATTGGACCTCGTGGACGAACGCCAAGAAAAGGCTCTCATCCATGTGGCCGCCTACTAACAAGACCTCTCAAGGAAATACAACAAAATAGTGCACCTCAGACCGTTCAAAGCAAGTGATTAGGTCTTGAGGAAAGTCATGGGCAATACCCTGGTGCCAGGTGAAGGCAAACTAGAGGCAAATTGGGAAGGACCCTACAAGATAGTCGGTCTGGCGGGCAAGGGGGCATACCACTTGGACGACTTGGATGGTAGAGGAATACCCCGGCCATGGAATGCGGCCAACCTCAAACTGTATTATTTCTAGCTTTTGTTTTCTTTTCGCGCAAAGGAATTTTTTGCCTTACAGTTCAGAATGTAATATTCTTTTTGTCAATATATAGAAATGTCTCATTTTTGCCTTAGCATTCTGATTGTTGTTTTTTAATTGAGATTGCAACCGAGATGATTTACTCCGGTTGAACGAGTTGATAATGTGCTCAACTGAGATACTCAACCGAGATGATTTACTCCGGTTGAATGAGTTGATGATGTGCTCAACTCTGAGATACTCAACCGAGATGATTTACTCCGGTTGAACGAGTTGATGATGTGCTCAACTCTGAGATACTCAACCGAGATAATTTATTCCGGTTGAACGGGTTGATGATTTGCTCAACTCTGAGATACTCAACCGAGATGATTTATTCTAGTTGAACGAGTTGATTTGCTCAACTCTGAGATACTCAACCGAGATGATTTATTCTGGTTGAACGAGTTGATTTACTCAACTCTGAGATTCTCAACCGAGATTATTTACTCCTGCTGAACAAGTTGATGATTTGCTCAACTGAGATTCTCAACCGAGATGATTTACTCCGGTTGAACGAGTTGATGATTTGCTCAACCCTGAGATTCTCAACCGAGATGATTTACTCCGGTTGAACGAGTTGATGATTTGCTCAACTTTGAGATTCTCAACCGAGATGATTTACTCCGGTTGAACGAGTTGATGATTTGCTCAACTCTGAGATTCTCAACCGAGATGATTTACTCCGGTTGAACGAGTTGATGATTTGCTCAACTCTAAGATTCTCAATCGAGATGATTTACTCCGGTTGAGTATGCTGATTATTTATTCAAACCGAGATGTATTGTTTCGGTTGAAACAGTTGATGATTTATTCAATTACATGCTTGCAACCAAGATGTCTTTTTCGGTTAATTAAGTTATACAAGATGGTTAGTGTTGCCGAAGTATTTTGTCCGGTTGAAGTTACTCAACTTAAAGACCGTGAAAACACTTGATGAAATTAGCGCTTTTTCATTGATGTGAAAATAAGTACAAAAGGTGGAGAACTTAGCCCGTTTACAGGCTCAGACAAAAAGCAAGAAAAAGAAAACTAAGCCAAGGGGGAAAGGTTAGTGAATTCATCCTCGGTTGCCTCCAAGTTAATCGTTGGTGATTAGTCTTGGACACCGGTCTCAGTTTGGCCGGGCTGCTCCTTTATTTGGCGGTCCTGTTCCACAGCATTTGCCTCGGTTTCTCCTTCGAGTCCTTCCTCGGCCTCAGCCTGCAACGCGCTGAAGACGTCATTGGCATACAGCACGAGATAGGTCGGTAGGAAGACAGCCGGCGGAGAGGCAAACACGTCGGTCCCAGGGCCTTGGCCGAGCTGATCGCAAGCAGACTTCCAACCCGCTTTGAAGTATATATCTTGGGTAGCAAAGACTTGTTTTTTGTAGCTGTCCTCGGCCTCCTTGAAGCCGGCATTATTTGCGTCCTCCAGCTCCTTCTCTCTGGACTTTTTCAGTACATCTAGCTTGGCCTGGAGCGCATCCCTCTCTTTCTCGGCGTCACCTAGTTGGCCGAGCAACCGAGAGTTGTCTGCATTTGTTATCTGCAGTGAAGACTTTGCTCGGCCGAGCTCAGTTTGAAGGGTTTGAACTTGGCTGGCTGTGTCATTCGCCTTCTGCTGCAGTTGATGAATGCGTTCCATGACCAAGTGTTGCTTCTGGATGGCCTGTAAGAAGAAAGATTGATCAAAGAGGAAGTCATGCAAACACTTGTGAAAATTTTAGTAGAAGTTTGAGACTCTTACCCTGGTCATGGACTTCACGGCCGACTTCACCAACCGGGTGTCTGGAACATGGTCGCTGCCTATCACGTCGCTCGGTAAGAGAAGGGCCTTGGAGAGGTCAAAGGCGAGAAGATGTTGTTTGTCGCCATTCACGAAAGCTGTTGCCGGGATCTCCTTACCCCGGTGTTTGAGCTGCGGTCGCCATGCCGGTGTTGGGTCGACGATAACGGCCGGTTGCTCGGTAGTCAGCTCTTTAATTAGCTCGGCAGAGGGGTCTGCGGGAGGCCGTTTCTCAGCCCGGCGGTTGTCTTGGCTGGCTTGCCCGGCAGCAGGAGACACTAGCACCACGGCCCCGCTGGATTGACCGGCAGCTGGAGAGCGGGTGATGACGCTCGACATCTCGGTGGAAGTTACTGTGAGGAGGTTCTTGATACGGCTTCGTTTGGCCATCTCTTCTTCTTCGGTTAACCAGATTAGGGGCACGTCTGGTAGTGTAGGGTCTAGGGGTGACGAAGCACAGAGGAAGTCAGTGACCTTACTCCGGTGCGGTACTGAGTATCTATATGTTGGGACGTAACTGAGTAGCTCGTTACAATCCCGGTAGCGGTAGCGGAGCACGGTCCGGATGGCTTCTTCGTTGGGGTAGTGATAGTTGGCTTGTAAGGCTTGGATCGCTGCAAAGGAAAGAAGAAAAATGTTAAAATAAAGAATATAGAACAAAGGCAATTAACCGAGCCAGTTAGCACGGCTTACATGTCTCGCCGAAATTATTGCTAATGAACCAACCCGGTACGTCGGCCGTTTCATAATTGTCGGACACCCAGAAGAAGTCGTCGTCGTGTAAGTCTTTGCCTGGGGTACCAATCACTATTTTTTCTTTGCCCGGCCTAATCTTTAAGTAATAAGCGAGGCCATCGCTGGTGTGCCCAAGGGTGTACTGTCTCAGTATCTTGACTAAACCTAAGTTGGTACCTGGCCGGTTATTTAGCTCATGGATGCCGTTGATTATTCGGTAGGTGTTGGTTGATACTTGTGTGGGTGCTAGCCCGGTACGGCGCAAGAATTCGGTCAGTAGAGGGTTGACCGGGAAGCGGAGGCCTCCTTCAATGATAGAAAGCACGGTGAAGGGGCACTGGTCTAATCTGCCCCAAGGAGTTGTCTCAATTTCGGCAAGCTCTAGGTGAACGTCTGCCGGGATACCGTAGTCTTCCCGGAACACGGCCAAGGCAGCCAGAGTATCAACAAAGAAGCGAAAGCGTCCATGTGTAGCCGGCTGGATTAGCTCGGCCGAGGTGGTTTGGCACAGACTGGTGTGTTGATGGCTGCTCGGTCTTTAAGAGCCTCAATATTTGGTCAGTGGTCCCCTTGGACTCTGCAGGAAAAGGATGGTAGTTGTAAGTGTGAGTGCGGTCGCGTAAAACGAGCTTGACTTTAGCTCGGTCATGAAGAGTGCCAACCACCTCGGTTATGAAGGTGAACCAAGGAGCTCGATCGCTCAAGCAGACCAGATGTTAGTCCGGTCGAGCGGCCAAGTTCCTTGACTACTCCGATTTCTGCTAAAGGTTTTGATAAACTAGTAAATTGCTCGGTCTTATTGTATTTTGGGATCAAAAGGCGATCTGGAGTGCGGTTCGCCCCAGTTCTTCGTGTATTCATGTGTTTATCACTAGATTGAAGAACAACGAAGAGAATAGGGGCGAATGTGGATTTTGGGAGGGTTATGTCCTAAAACCTACGGATTTGGTGCTCTAAAAGGAGTAATATCAAACGAAATGACAATAAGAAGAGTTGAAGGACTTACCAGTTGAGGGCAGGGATTACTTATTCGAGCACGAGTGCAAGAAAGGGCAGGGGTGAAGCTTGCTAGGGATGCTTGAGCTCTGGAACGTTGAAGGTTTGAGGTGAGACAGTAAGAATGGAAGGAAATGAAATGAGGCATGTTTATAGGGGTGGAAAGGCCGTCCAAAATTTGAATTGAAGGGACGTAACTGTTGGCGGTTCGAGACCAATCAGCGCACGACACGTGTCCCCATTAATGGCAGCGTCAGAGCTGAAGAGACAGAAAGGTCAGACAAGGCGTCGACTGAACAAGTCAAGATACAGAAAGGTCAGAGGAGGCGTCGACCGAGCAAGACAAGGAACCGAGCGCAAAAATTAGCTCGGGTCGACTTCCTGCAAAATTGAGAACCGAGGAAGTGTTTACCCCGGTCATAACAGGTAATCTCAGTTACGCTTTGGAGGACGAAATTAAGGGGCTATTGAGAGGGAGATTTATGGTCTGGTTTGGGCCGTGGAAATGGCCGGGCAGATTTGGGCCGAACAAGTTTGGGGCGCGGTGAAACGGGCCTATCCTGAAAGGGTTTACTCGGTTAAGGCAAGGCGTGGTCGGACCGAGCTACGTGGCTCCATGGTGTAGAAGCCAGTGAAGTGGGATGACCGGCGCCATTGAAGGCATGTAGGTTCCACGGTTCATGATTTAGCTCGGCAGGAAGGCTGGTGGCAAACTAGTATGAGCTATCCCGAGCTCTGCTATGCCGGGATGCAGTCGAGCTCGGTCCTCAATGAGCTTGGATATTGGAATGCATGGGCTTGAAGTGCAGCATGGCCGTTGGAAGCCGAGATACTGCAATCTGGCTGCCGAGCTCCCCGTAGAGTGGGCTGGCAGTTGGGATTATGTAATGTTCAGCAAGATTTGTGCTGACAAATGGGATAGCAGCACTACGTGTTGAGAGACTAATGGGAGTGGGTTTGGGGCGCAGAAGGTATATAAGCGAATCTGCGCCTCCCATACGAGACAGATGACATTTTGGTGAGATAAACACTAACCACAACTCAGTCCTCTCTTTCTCTATCCCTGTGTGTGTGTCTAACTTGATCGTCGGAGGGGTTTTCCGGCCACACACCGCCGGGTAGCTCACCGTTGTTGTGCTCGCAGGTCGATCGGACAGACAGGAGCTTGGAAGAAAGGAGTGCGGGCTTGCCTGAATATTTGCTTCCCGCACAATTGGCGCCGTCTGTGGAAACTTTGCAGACAAAACTTTGTCTTCCAGGCTCATCTGATCGCCGTCCATGGCGAACAACGAAGAGATTCCGTTGTCCGCCGTCGACGGAGTTACCCCGGAGTCGGGCAGACGGAGAGAAGGATATCCCACCATCATTCCTCCAATAGCGGACCTGGAGGTGGACACTCAAGGGATGCGCGCGATAAGCGCGGAAGAAGTTATGGTCATTCACGGAGTCCAGACGGTCATCGGCGGCGGAGAGAATCGCACGCCAAACGTCTGGAACACAAGCTAAGGGACCAGGACGCCGTCATCCGGCGAATGGCAACGGAGATGGAGGAGCTGAAGCGGCATGTCAAAGGGAAAGGTGTAGCTAGAAGGGGAGACCATAGTGAGCGCACCCAACCCTGCCGTTCAGGCAGTCAGAGTCAGCAGCACACTCCTTCCATTTCTATCACCAGAAGTTACAAGGTTGGAGATTTCGACGTGCATGTGGAGAAATCCAGCGCGCAAGATAGCACTTACCAGCCCTCACGTCCGGTGACGACGTCGAGGTATTCTTATTCCGCTCAATCAGAAGATTTGCAGACAGTTTTGAAGGAACGGGCTCGCCGGCAGGAGGCTCAGAGGGTGCCGACGTTCTAGCGCAAACGTATTAGATGGCCTCTCACATTTTATAATTGTTTTGAGTATATCAATCTTGACCATCTCCGCTAGTTTTATCTTAGCACAAACGTATTCTTGATTGCTCATTGTTTGAGTATATCAATCTTGACTATGTTTTTAGGGATTGTTTTGGGTGTCCTAAATAAGTGTATTTTTTGTATTTTTGGATTAAAAAGTTGAGGAAAAAAATATGGATGTTTGGGTTTATTTTCTGACTTTTTATAGAAAAATATGTATTAAAAAATTGTATAAATAAATATATAGGGGAATAAAGTAATAGTGTAGGCTGTACGCTGGGAAGTAGCACGATAGAGGGTGTGTAGGAGATTGATTCTCTACTTTTTGGGCATAAATTGGCCAGTTCTGTTCGGCCCATGGGGGCCCACCACTGGTCCCGTTTTATTAATCGGAACCATTCAATGTGTAGAACTCGTCAAGTATTATATGCTTGTAAAAAATCACATTGATTGGATATCGATAGCTATCTGATCGTGGTAGTTTTTTTTGTTAACTGTTAACAATAACATCATCCATTTTTATACAAAACTGATTTGATCATATATTTAGCGATATCCGATAGACGTGATTTTTTATAAGCATATAGTACTAGACGAGTTCTACATATTGAACGGTTCAGATTATCAAAACGAAACCCATGGTGGCCGCCACGGGCCCAGCTCTACCATCCAATTTAATAAATATTTTACTCCTTATTTTTTTCCCAGTCATTGACGGGGCCCATCACGTCATACCTTGTTAATTGTATTTTTTTTTTATTTGTATTATTATGTAGATATTATTTTTTTTAATAAATAGTATTAATTTTTTGACTTTTTAATTTTTATAGGGAATGCCAAACCAAACCTTAGTCATGATATCTAACACTAAACATTATAAGAGAATGTAAACCAAAAAAGTAACTAGTTTTAATTTATGAATTTGTTATTTCTTTCACCATAATGAATCCTAATCAAACTTTATAACAAGGGGGAATCAAACCTCTTTTTTTTTTTTCCTTTTTTTTTTTTTTGATAAATAAGTTATTAATTTTTAACTTATAATAAATTGCATTAAGCAATATCACCTTTTTATTTTTTCTTTTTTAAGATAGGCAATCCCGGATTGGAAATTTTTATGGTACACATGCTCCCTAGGGTGTGTAGCATATACCTATTTAGTTACAACATTTGAGTCAATAGTTATCATCAACCTTATTAGTTATAACATGTTATAATATTAATTATGATAAAATTTTAGTTATGATCTCAAAATTATTTAATTATAGTGGTGTGTACCAAGTAGCTTGAAAGGACAAAATAAAATTTTCTTCATTATTTTAATTTAATCAATTTACATATAATATACCACCAATTGTATTGTGCAATGAGCAATGCTAGGTATCTTCGTGAAGATGATCATAAAATACTTTTGACTGTTACATTATATGCGTAATAAGTTAAAATATATAATATAAAGATAAAATTTTCACAAAAATGATCATGAAATGCTTTTGACTCTTGCATTATATACGTAATAAGTTAAAATATATAATATAAAGATAAAATTTATTTGGTACAAATTGTCCTCTACAATTTAAAAAATTACAAATATTCTCTTGTTATAATTTTTTATTTAATAAAATTAAATAAAAAATTCATAATTGTTCCCTTATACAATCATAAATTACTTAAATTATTAATCGAAACATATTTTTAGTATCATAAAAAATTATTAATTGACTCGATAATTTATTAATAAATAGATATTTTATTATGAAATTATAAACGAAAATATAATTTTTAAAATTATAGTAGACGATTTGTATTTTAATCAAATCTTAACAAATATATTTATAATTTATTCAAAATTCTTTTATAGCTATTCTCATGAAATATTTTTGGATAAATTACAATTATACTCCCTAAAGTTTGGTTAAAATATAAATTGTCTCATGTGGTTTGTAAAATTATAAATATTCTCTTATTAGAATTTTTTATTTAACAAAATTAACTAAAAAAATGAAATTCATTATTGCTCTATGTACGATAATAAAATTATCTAAATTATTAATTGAAATATATTTTTAACATCATTAAAAATAGTTAATTGACTTAATAATTTATTAATAAAAATAACGATTTGTTCTTAATCAAAAACTTCAAAGAGTGAAATATAATTGCTAAAATTATAAAAAATAATTCATATTTTAATCAAATCTCAAGAAATATATTTATAATTTACTCAATATTTTTCATAAATCTAATCAGTGTATTTGGTTTGAGTTTTCTGGATTAAGTTTTTTTAAAATTGATTTTTTTTGTTTTCGTATTTTTTTTGTTTTTAGTGAATATTTTTAAAATTTTGAACATTTTTTTTACTATTTTGGATGCACCTTACTTAGATATATCTAAAAAATAAAAAATTTGTGAAAAAATATTTTAAAAAATTAATAAATACATAAAAATATAAAAAATATAATGAATTATTGTATTTTTTTATATTTTTTGGTATTTAGTGAGTTTTAAAAAAAAAATTTAAAATATTAAAATATACTGAATTCTTGTATTTTTTTTATATTTTTTTACTTTTTAGGTATTTTTATGTTAGGTGTGTTTAAAAAGTAAAAAAAAAATTATTTAAAATATTAAAAAAATTCAATAAAAATAAAAAAACATAAAAAATAAGAAATTAAAATTTTTTGAAAAATATTTTTTAAAAAGTGAAGACAAGCAGGTGAACATTTTTCTTCGTGAGAGTATGAAGGAACTCGACACTTTTTTGCCTTTTATGGTAGGCTGTGTGTAGCCCACAAATTTGAAACATTAGACCTAGGCGACAAATAACAAACGGTAACGTGCATATTTAATTTAGTGGGCCCACGTATGTTTTTTATGGCATTGGGACCCACTAATCTGACAACGACTCGACAACATAGTCGAACCAATCAAACCTAATTCCCAATAAAATCCGAGCCACAGCCAGCCGAGTGAAATGAAGCTGCGCCGAATAATTCAAAGGCCATGTTTGACACGCGTGGTCGAGACTATTTTAATCATTAAAAAAAAAATTCGAACTAATAAAATAAAATTATATATTTAAATTATAATTATTTTATTTTTTTATAAATTAAAAATTTATTTTAAACTAAATATTTTAATTTAAATTAAAATAATTAAAAAATAAAAAATGAGAAAACTAATCTACTTCTCAAACGACGGCAAAGTTGAAAGCCTAAACCAACCACTCAAGCGGCGCCGTAACGTAGGACGGCGTGTTCGGTAGAAAAAAAAGAAAACTGGCTATGCTCAGTCGGTATTTAAGCGCATGCACGAAGCCACGTATAAAATTTAGACCCACGTGGCGTAGCTACCATATTAGCCGCCCATGGAGCCGTACCTTCTGGAGGTAATGGGATACCTTTAAAAAAGGCATATGTTATAGATCGTAAACAATTTATTAAATCTATTATATAAGTGCGAGATTATAAAAAATTTAGTAAAAAATTTATTAGGTTATTTTTGAATCTTTAACCCTCTCTCAAAAAAATGAAAAATCTTAAATATAAGAAATTATTTGATAGTATTTGGGCAAATTTATGGCGATTGGGGTTGTGGGGGCAATTTGAGAAGTTTGTAAAATGTTAATTTTATAATTTTTTACATAAAAAATCACAAAAAAATAATTTTTGTTAGCAAAAAAAATATAAAAAATTAACTTTTTACTAATTTCTTAAAAGAGCGCAGGGAGGGTCAATAGAAGTTTGTCCCGGGTCTAGTTTTGGCGGGGTTGTTTAGAATGACTTAAATAAGTATATTTTTTATCTTTTTATAAAAAGATGTGTAAAAAAATAAAGAGGTGATGTGATGAAAAAAGATAAAAATATGGATTATTTTGTAGTAGTCAAGCATGGCCTAATTTGGGGGTTGTTTGGGATGTCCTAAATTAGTACACTTTTTGACTTTTTGAACTAAAAAGTTAAGGAAAAAAATATGATTGTTTGGGTTAACTTTTTGACTTTTTATGAAAAAATGTGTATTAAAAAATTGTATAAATTAATGTATAAGGAAAAATTAGGATTAGGAGTTGTGCCGCCGTACTTTTTGACTTTTGGTGAATAGTGATAACTTTTTAACTTTTTAAAGTATCTTTTTGGCTTCATGCCAAACTTGGCCTTAATATATCATTTATGTAAAAATTAAGATCTCATTTGAAAATTAATTATTGTAATATTTTTTAATTTTTATATTAAAAAATGAAATAAAAAATTATTATATTTAAAATAATTTTTAAATTTTTTTTTTTAAAAAAGTGCTAAGAATTAGACCTACTTTCTAGACCTAGTGATGTGTGAAGAAGATAATTGGTTGATAATTTAAATATTCTTTAATTATTTTCAATTTTTTCTCTCTCTCTTTTCTACTTTAAATATCAATCAATCACTTTTTCTCTCTTATCTCTCCTTTCGCGTTCTCTCACATTTTACATATTAATCAATCAATTTTTCTCTTACACCGATTTATTTAACTATAAAAAAAATTACAAATCATTAAGTTGGGTAATTATTCAAAAAATAATAACATATACATGTAATTAAAGTTTGTAAAATTTATAATTAAACAGGAAAATTTACAAATTAGTATAACCGTCATTAATTAATTACATGATAAATTTCAAATATACTTTCTGAAATTTGTTTAAAGTATAAATTATTTTTTGTGATTTTAAAAATTACAAATATCCCCTTGTTAGAATTTTTATTTAACAAAATTTATTAAAAAAATAAAATTCATAATTATACAAGGAAAATTTACCCATAAGTCCTAGTTTCTGAAAAGTTGGACCATTTAGTCCTAAAAGTTTTCTTATGCTCCATTTAGTCCCATTTGCACATCAATCTAATGTTTGAAACATTAATCTGATGTTCGAAATCTAATGTTCGAAACATTAATCTGATGTTCAAAACATTGTAATGGGACCTTTCAGTCTATAAGAAAACTTTTAGGACTAAACAGTGTATAAGTTATTAATTTGGAATTTATTGGTGCATCCCCCATTATACAATAATAAAATTACCTAAATTATTAATTGAAATATATTTCTAAATCATTAAAAATTGTTAACTGACTTCATGATTTATTAATAAAATAGGCAATTTATTATAAAATTAGAAACCTCAAAGAGTGTAATGTAATTTCAAGAATTACAGTGAGTAATTGTATTTTAATCAAATATCATGAGATGTATTTTTAATTTACCCTTAATTATAACTCATGCCATACATAAAAGACTTGCACTAAATGCAAAAATAAAATTATATTATACACAAAAAATTTGCATAACTATAAAAATAAATCGCACTGCTATATCCACATAATTTGCTCCTCCTGAATACACATAATAAACACTCTGATCGAAAAGAAACTATCATTTTTAAGTTTCTTTTTGGTAAGAGTTTTACTTGTGTGTATTCGAAAGAGTAAATTGTGTGAACGAGTCATTAAAATAAAATTGTTATACCTAATAATTTCTTTAAAATTTCAAAGAAATTATTGTTAACTTTTGACCTTTTTTTGTGGGTTTGTTTGTCATCTGTCTAGTTTTTAAATCGATTAGATTTTCCTCCGGTCCGATTTTAAATTAGAGTGTCTTAAATTTGAGAGGTTTATTATGGATTTAATTTTAATAATTTAAATAGTTTAATATGTAAAATTTATCAAATATTTTATTCTTCTAAAAAAAGTATGTTGATTACATGTATTTAACTATATTATATTTGCATCAATAGTAAATATGATTTAAATAATAAATTATTGATAAAAATATATTTTGATCAAGTGACTATTAGGCCTCGTTTGGGAACCCTCTCTTTTAGCCAAAAAGTCAAAAAGTTACTGAATTAGCCAAAAAGCCAAAAAGTTACTGAATTAGCCAAAAAGCTAACAACACATACCAAAAAGTCAAAGATTCTCTTTTCTCTCTACTTTTTGCACATCTTTTCGTAAAAGGCCAAAAAGTCATCCCAAACGTACTAGTTTTTTTTAGCTCATATTTTAGCCAAATAGTCAAAAAGTTACTAAATTAGCCTGTTCCCAAACGAGACCTTAATATCTGATTAATATAATTTTTATAAGAATAAAATACTCAATGGGCCTCTATATATTGAATAATTTAGATTATCAAAATTAGATATATAATGAATTACACAACTCAACAGTACCGTATAATTCACAAAATGAACCGGTCACAAACTGTATCATTTTTAAACTCATAATATTATAATAATAAAAATAATATAATATCAGGCTCTATCCTCTGTGTCGTGGTCTTGACGATTAGCTGCGACAGTTTTTCAGTTTTTCCTGGTTTGTTTGTTAAAAGAAAAATGCTTGGGACCTCTAATTTAGAGGTACCACTAGTGATGTGGCAGTGGGTCTCACCCATTGCTACTGTCAGTCATGTGTCTTGATTTTTTTTATTTTTTATTTTTTATTTTTTTACCCTTTTTCACCTCATTAGAGGTGTGTTTGATTTTTTTTTATTTTTTATTTTTTCCCCTTTTCCACCTCATTAGAGGTGTGTTTGATTTTTTTTTTTTTTTTTATTTTTTTCCCCTTTTCCACCTCATTAGAGGTGTGTTTGATTTTTTTTTTTATTTTTTAGAGGTCTCTAGCATTGTTGTTGTTAAAATTACTACGTGGATATCCATTTCGTTCACGGAATGACACAAGGCTGCGGTCTTTTGGAACTATATCTCCGCTTGTTTGGAGAGTTAGAAAGAGATTAAGATTAATAGTGAGGTAGAATCTATTAATATTGTATCTATTTTGAGAGATGAGGAGGTGATTGATAGTGAGTTTCAGATTTGGATGGGCCTCCCCAAACGGATTCGGATGGGCCTCCCCAAGCGGATTCGGATGGACCTCAAAGACTTGATATTAGAAAAATAGTCTGCTGGACTAGAAATTTTTTATTTTTATTTATTTTTTACATGTTGGACATTTTTTTTTGAACATTAATGTTTAATTTTTTATATTTTTTGTTAAGTAAAAATCATTATTTTATTTTTTTTATTTTTTTGAAATTTATTTATTTATTTTAATTTTTTTACATATTCGACATTTTTTTTAAAAAACATTAATGTTATGTTTTTGTATTTTTGTATTTGTTTTATATTTATTTTATATAAAAATAATTTAACAATCCTTACACTAATAATTATCATCAAAACAAACACAGTTTTACTTAATCCCCTCACAACAATCCCCTCACTATGAATCCCTTTCATTCTACCTCTGAAAACAAATGAGATCTTAAAGCAGGCACACCACCAACTAATAAAAATAAAGGTAAATTACAAATATATTCTCTGAGGTTGATTACAATACTAATAATCTTTTATGGTTTTGAAAATTACAATTCACTTTTTGAAATTTTTAATTTCATAACAAATTGTTCTTTTTATTAATAAATTATCAAGTCAAATAACAATTTTTAATAATGTTAAAAATATGTTTCAATTAATAATTTAGGTAATTTTATTATTGTATAGGAGATCAATTATGAATTTCATTTTTTAGTTAATTCTGTTTAATAAAAAATTCTAATAAGAGGATATTTGTAATTTTTCAAATCATAGTAGGTAATCTATATTTTAAGCAAACCTGAGAGGGTGTATTTGTAATTTATCCTAATAATAATATATATATATACACGCTTCATTTGGAAATGAATTGACTTTTTGATTTTTTCAAATTTTTAACTATTTATGTTGAAGGCTAAAAATCTCATTTGTATTGAGTTTTTTTGAATTTTATTAGAGAATAAATAAAATAATTATGGTTTAGATGTGATATTTTATCTTATTTAGTGTGTTTAATTTTAGTTTTCTAAAAATTCTGTTTGATATTTATTTTTAGTAAATATTTTTAAAATTTCAAGCAATTTTTTTACTTTGTTAGATGCATAGATGTATCTAAATAGTGAGCTATTTGTGAAAAATATTTTTAAAAATTAATAAATACACAAAAATATAAAAAATGTATTAAATTTTCATATTTAGTAATTTTTTTGAAGATTTTTTTCACAAATATTATAGTTTTTAAGCGTATTTATGTTAGATGTGTCTACAAATTTTAAAAATTGCTTAAAATATTAAAAAAATTCAGGAAAAAAAAAATACAGAAAACAAAAAGGTAGAATTTTCTTAAAAGTGAATTCTGAAAATTGAAACCAAACATAATAACTTTTTGGCCTGTTTTATTTTTTTATGACTATTTAAACCAAAAAGCCTCCCAACCCAACATGCTAAAACAAAATAATTTATCAATTTATTAATTTAAATACTAAAATTTTGAATCTTTTTTTTTTCAATTTAAATGATAAGTCTATTTTTGTTAACTAAAATTGATTTTAAAAAATATTTTAATCATTAAACTTAACATAAAATAGTATTTTAAACATTTTATTTACACATACATTGAGTTTTTAATTTATTAATTTAAATACTCAACTTTTGATTTGTTTTTAATTTAAATGATGTGCCTAGAAAATAGTATTTAAATTTATAAATTAAAAAATTTAGTATTTAAAATAAAATTTTATTTTGTTACAAAAGTTCAACCTTGAAATTGTTTTTATGATTTTTATTTTTTAAATATTCCTTTCGTCCCAAAATAATAGTCCCTTTTGTGCAATCTAACTTTTTTTGATTGTATAATTATTACATTTTAAAAATATTAATTTTCCAAAGCAGTCTCACTAGGTAGCTCGAATTCATCAAGGCTCGAATGGCTCGAGGTACCAAAATAACCCCTTTTTTTTCCCTTTTCTTTTCTTCTTCCTCTGCGTAGATCTGTTCTTCCTCTGTTTTTTTTTTTTCATAACTCAGAATCAGAAAAAGAGATAGAGAAAAGGAAAAATCAAAATCAAAATCAAAATTCAACACCCAAAATCTTCTCTTTTTCTTCTTCTTTTTCTCTGTATTTTCTCCTCCACCACTACAACACCCAAAATCAAAATCAAAATTGACAAATTGGAGAACAGAGAGAGAGAGAGAGAGAGAGAGAGTTCTACACAGATCTATATACACATACACATCTATACAGATCGAGAAATAGATATAGAGATATACACAAAACAGATATATATATATATATATATACAGATCTATCTGTGTATACACAAAAGATAACAGTGCCGTTGGGTGGACTTTTCTCTCTTTGTTCCCTTTCATTCTTCTATCTTCTCTCTTCCTCTCTCTTCTCTCTCTTTTTCTCTCTTCCTTACTCCCTCTGTTTCAGAGATAAAATAAAGGGGGAAAAAAAATTCAAAATGACGTCGTTTTAAAATTTGGGCTACTTGAGCTTCAAAAAGTTTAGAACTCTGAAGCATTTTTCTTTCCAAAATTATCCTTTGATAGCACATTTTTTTTTTAGAATTATCAATTGTCATAATTATACTTTTTGTGTTATTAATGAATTTAAAAGAAGGATAAATAATAAATTTATATTGTTTATTTCTTAATTTTTGAAAATAGATTAATATTTTGAGATAATAAAAAATAAAATAAGAGACTAATATTTTAAAAAAGAGGGAGTAAGTAATTATAACTGATTTATAAGTAGGAAATTATGTGTAAATTAGTTAAAAGTAAAATTAATGATAAAAAAATCACTTGACATGTCAAAAATACTTCAAAATATGTCAAGCCTTAATTATGATAGTATAGATAAATATTGGATGTGATTTTGTGTCCGGTTTGTAATCGGATTAGATTGTATTGTTAGGTTCTATGAGTCTATCATACAGTTTATATTAATAATCTGAATCATTTAATATGTAGGACATTGAGTACTTTATTTGTATAAAAAAAATACGTTGATCAGATATTAATAGCTATTTGATTAGATTATATTTTTGTTAACGTTCAACATGATTTAAAAAAAAAAATTATAAAAAAAATATGATCCGATCAAATAGCAATTGACATCTAATTAATATAATTTTTTATAAAGGTAAAATACATAATGAGTCTTACACATTAAATAATTCATACCATCAATATAAATTCTATAATAGACCTAGAAGCCCAACTGTATAGTACGATACGAAACTGGACCGAAGACAAGCTCTAATTTCACATAGTTTCACACACATTTTTCTTTTTTTTTTTCTAAATTCATCCCCAAATCCTCTAGCCAAACACAGCGTAAAAGAGATAAAAGTAGTGAATATAATTATTTTAGTTATTTTATTTTTTATTTTATTTGGTTGAAAATTAAAGTATGAAATGAGGCAAAGTTTTACAATTAATTTTATTGAGTTTAATATAGTGTTTGGTAGAGTTTTTTAAATATGATTTGAGAATATAAATTATATTTTGAGTTTGCAAGTTTTAAAATTATGATTTGAGTGTAAAAAATTTATTTAGTGAATAAGTTTTGAATTAAGTGAGAAATTTTTGATGTGACATATGACATAATATAAAAACTTATAACTCATAACCAAAACATGGAATTCAAAAATCTATTAAAAACTCATAAATTGTTTTAAAAATATTGTTTTATTAAAAATATATATAAAAAAAAGCAAGTGCCAATTGCAAAAAATAAAATAAAAATCGCACTGTTTAGATCAATCGGCTGGACGAGTAGGCCAAATTTTAAAATTTAAAAACCCACCAAAATGAGTTTTCAAAAGGAGGCGTGAAACCAATTTTCCAAAACTTAAACCAAACATCATATTAGCATGTAGGGATAGAACTATGATCCCAAAATGCAACCAAACACAGCTTAAAATTTTAATATGGTTTTAAATACATTAAAAAGTTGTACTCTCATTTATCTTTAATTTTATTATTTTTACAAATTTCTATGTTTGAAATATTATTTCTGTAACAAATTATCTAGTGCCTCACAGCGACATAGCATCCGAATCATCATAAAAAATAATAATATTAATAATAATAATTTTATGTACATATGTGATAAGGTATGTAGGGATGGGAAGACGACAGCAAGATGAGTTTGTAAACACATCGAGAGGTGAGAGTTTCCTTTGAGATGTGAGTTAACAATTTGAATTTTTTGTCTATTTTAATTTGTTATGATATATTAAATATAAAGGAAAAATAAAAAACAAAATTGTTAGGGTTTCATCTTTATAATAGAATAAATTTTGAAAATTTTGCTATGTCAATTTAAACAATAGATTTTTGATTTATTTTTAATCAAAATTACTTGACTATTTCTATTAAGTAACCGACGAAAAAATTAGTATTTTAATCATTAAATTTAATAAAAAAAGATATTTTAGGCATTATATATATATTTATATTAAGTTTAATGACTAAAATATTATATTTTTTTTGTTAGTTTTACTTAATGACGACATGCTAATAGTTTAGATTGAAAATAAATAAAATAATTAAAATTTAAATTGATAAAATAAAAATTCAGAATTTATTTTGTTACAAAAATCGATTTCTAAGGTATTTTTTTTTTGTTTGTTTGTTTGTAAATTTTCCTAAATATAATTATTTATAAATGATGATAATTAAAAGATGTTAGGTGAGAAATAAAGAAGAGAAATTGAGGATTAAGTATAATATTTTAATATTTTAGTCTTATTATATTTAAAAAAAATTAAAGGGCAACTTCATTTTACCCATATTTGGGTTGTTGAACCATTTGCATTTCACTCCTTATACTTCAATAATAAACAATGAACCCCTTTGGGCTGTTTTTTTTTTTTTTTTTTTTTGAAATACAATGTTAACACTGCTAATGGCAAATACTAAATTACCAAATTAACCTTTTATCCTTGTATCCTCTGTTAACAACTCTTTATTTGCTAAATTTTCATGTAATTTCAAACTATTAAATTTTCATGTAATTCCAAATTATCCTTATATCCTTAGTCTTGTATTAGCTCAATCAAACTATTAAATTTAATCTGCCAAAAAAAAAAAAACTGTAAATTTAAGTCAAATATTAAACTAACTGATAATATAATTTTTATAATAATGTCCACAATTATGTCTATAAATAACTTAATTTAATTGTATGTATAATTATTTATTATAATGTATATAATTAGTTTTAGTTAAGGTTTAAGGAAAAAAAAAATTATACTTTTATCTTTTTATTTTTAAATTTGACTTTTAACTGTATTGAAAGGGATATGTTGCCACTTTTCATTATATGGAAAGAAAGATGTAATTGAATGAAGCAAAATATTAAATAGCTAAAAGACTTAAAATTATAAGAAAATCTTCTCCTTATTATTAAAAGACAGAAAATGAAATGTAAATTACTCAAATTAAGAATAGATAAAATGAATTTTTGTCTAAAATTATATTATTGTATATAACTATACAATCCATTAGGTTTCAGATTGTTTGTTGGGAGCAAATCCCTCCTGTCCAAAATTTGTACTGGAGAATATGGCCTATAGAAGTTTAAATTCGATAATTTGAATCGTTTATTTTATCAGATAATTTGTATGTTTCATTTACACAAAAAATGAGGTATCCAATAAATGTTACCTATTCCAATAAAAAAAAAAATAAACGGCAATTATAGTTTTAAAAATAAATATATATTTTTTTAGTGACAAGCGTAGTAAATTGAACAAATTATAATTATTGAATCGATCTAATATTTTATATAAATAAAA
The DNA here is from genome assembly GCF_055761805.1 of Camellia sinensis. NCBI lineage: Eukaryota > Viridiplantae > Streptophyta > Magnoliopsida > Ericales > Theaceae > Camellia > Camellia sinensis. The sequence continues at coordinate 132,932,732 of NC_138975.1, forward strand.
TACATAAAATATGTAATAAAATAAATAATTTAAATTATTAAATTTAGACCTATAATAAACCTCACAAACTCAAATAACGTCCTCCAATTTAAATTTTGAATTAAAAGGGATCCTCTCCTCCTTGTCGGTATATAATAATTTTGTGATGAATTTTATCTCATCTATGTAGGGATGATGGTTGTGGTTTCAATGGATTAGTGGGCCCCAACTTTATCCAATGCAATTCCATAAATGGAATAACAACCGTTCGAACAGATTTTCCAAATTAGTTTTGCCCAACAACAACAGTGTTGAGGGTATGGATGTCATTTGACAACCTGTAAATTGTCTACCACTTCCTTAATTATCACGTGCGCCCGCCTTGCTGTTTGGGCAAGTGGAACCTATCACGGGCTGCTCTTCTGTTCGGGTAAGTGGAGTTAGTTGCGGGTCTTTTTCTAATTTTTTTTAAAAATATTAGTTATATACAAAAATTAAATCAATTTAATAATTATAACTTATTTAATTTATCTCATAAATGTCAAATATATTTTTAAAAATTAATTATCATTTTTTTAATGACAAAAGTGATAAATTAAGATTTCATTTGAAAAGTGAGTCGACTTTTTAATTTTTTGGCCTTTTTGATTTTTTAGACTATTTTAACTTGGAGTTAAAAAAATCTGATTTAAAAAGGGATTTTGAATTTTTTGTAAGATAAAAAATGTAATAATTATAGATTAAATGTGATATTTTATCTTATTAAACTAAAAAATCTATTTTATTTTTTTATGTTTATTTTAACCAAAAAGTCCTCAAACCCAACTTCTCAGACATATGATTATTTCATCAGTATAACTTTTTTTTTTTTTTTCTATGGATAATACATAAACATTATATGTGGTTCGAACTCGAATAACAATATGAACAAGAGGCAATCTAGACTCAAAAACAAACAAAAAAAAAAAAAAAAAAAAAAAAAACATAGGAAACGTTACTATACTAATTTGAAAACTTGGTTTTAAAGTTACTTTTTAGCTTTTAATTTATTTTGGATTATATTATCTTTCTACTATTTTATATATTTTAAAAAAAATTAAAAAGTCAATTTTTAACCAACTTCTCAAAATAATATATCATAAAAATTCATAATATAGTCTCAAAAAAATAAAAAATACAAAATCATAACATCAATTATAAAATGATATAACTTTTCTCATAATTTTGTTTTTTGTTCACTATAAAAAATGGGAGCTTAAAGTTTATAATGTCACAAAAATTTATTATTTTCATATGATAACAGGGTGTCCATAGTAGCATTTCCCCAAACATAAGGCTGAATGAACTTATTTGGTATAACTTTTTTCAAGTTTTTTTTTTTTTTTTTTTAAGATAATCGAGTGTCCAGACCAACACTACTTCGGAGTGTCACACCTCGACTAATCTTGGGGCCCTGAGTAGATTGATCAGGCAAAGACACAGTGGCCCACCAGTAGCAGGCTAGGGGTGAAATTCGAACCTAAGACCTAGATAGGAACATACTCATAAGTCCTTAGTCCCTTATAATTTTTTTCAAGTTAAAATTTGATAATAATGAAAGCAAAAAAATCTTGTACACTTATCAATTTAAAAAAAAAAAAACTTATTTAGGTTATTTTTGCCTCATAAATTGTAAATAGAAAATGTATCAAATAATCTAATATAAATTAAAAAAATAAAACAAAATAATAAATAACTCCACAAGCAACCCCAAACAGTACTAATACATGGGTTGATATGGGATTTAATGTGGTCCAGTTATTCCTTATCGGAACCACAAACATACCCTAAGGAATTTGTTCCCAAAATATGTGAACTCAAAGATAGATATATGCCTCTCTATAATGTTGAAAAGAATACTAGGAAACAATCAAAATTCCCCAATTACTTGATTTGGTTAGACTTCCTTGTATGTATTGACGTGCATACATGGGTTTGAATCTTACATTATTGCCTTTGTGAAATAGCCTAGGAACCTTCATGAGAGACTTGAAGAAAAAAAAATTAACAAAAAAAAGGACCCATCACACACATAATGAATATTGGTGGATACCCACCTAAGAAAAAAAAGAAAAGAAAAGAAACAGAAGATAAAAGCATTAAGCAAAGTATGTATATACACACGCAACAAACACACATATGTGTGTTCAAAAAAAAAATCAGACATATATGTCACCCATTGCGTAATAGCATAAGAAAAGTAGGGAGAATGAGAAAGAATGGGAGAGGTCCGGTTTATTGTGGGTTTATTTTGAGTATGCTTGGAAAATTCAAATGATTAATTTCTTAGGATTTATTAAACATATTTTTTATACAAATTTGTTTGTATAAAAAATAGAGGGTTTGTTTGGTTTTAAAAATAGGTTATCTATTTTTTATTTTTTTAAATAAATATGATCTGATCAAATAACTATTAATATCTAATCAACTTAATTTTTTGTATAAAAAAAGGGCTCGGCATGTTTTACAAGATGAACTATTTGAATCGTGACAGTAGGCCCAAGGTGGGCCTGACTAAGGTACTTCTATTTTATTTATATTATACTATATTGTAATGATATATAAAACTTAAACTCGAGTTCTTTTATTTTTCCAAAGTATCCTAACAACCGCAAAATTTGAATAGTTATAATTCTCTCAAATCTAAATTGTTTCAAATAGTTTTTATATTTAGGTCAAGTTTGACATGTCCTCAAAAAGTAAAAAAATAACTCAAAAAGTTAAAAATTATTATTATTCACTAAAAAAATATTAAAAAATTAATTTCCCTCAACTTAGTACAACTTAGAATCTGACATGGATGGCTTATTGATGCGTTTGCCAAAGAAAAATTACACACTTTGGGTGTAATTTTCACATATTGCTGTTCGGCCCGTGGAGGCCCATCACGAGTCCCTTTTTGATAATCTGAACCATTAACGTGTAGAACTCGTTGTGTACTACATGTCTGTGAACAATCACATTGATCAGATATTGATAACTACATGATGAAATCAGTTTTGTATAAAAAAATGGATGGTGTTATAATTAACGATTGAAAAAAATTAAATCTGATCAGATAGCTATCGATATCTGATCAACGTGATTTTTTTATAGGCATATAATACTTGACGAGTTCTACACATTCAATGGTTCAGATTATCAAAATAGGACCCGTGATGGCCCCCACGGGATGAACAAAACCGTCCAGTACAATGCCCGAAAAGTAGCCAATCATTACTTTCATCTATTCCTCTGTCCAGAAAGTACGGCTGCACAACTCTCAATTCTAATCTTCCCCTACACACTAATTTATACAAATTTTTAATACACATTTTTTCATAAAAAGTTAACCAAAACAACTATATTTTTTTCCTCAATTTTATAGTCCAAAAAATCAAAAAGTACACTTACTTAAAACACCCTAAACAACCCCTTTAAAATTCAGATGCGTATTGAGTGCCGTTTTGACAACTTGAAAAAAAAGCCGCATTTTGCAGCTCTTTCTAAAAAAGTAAAAATGGCTTTTTACCATTAAAATCATTTGGGAGGTTAAAAAAGGCTATTGATAAAATTACAACTATGCCCTTCATGGATCATAATGAGCCACATATAGGTGACATTGTAAATTTTTTAAATTAGGTAAGGATAGTTTAGTCATTTTATTATAATGTGATATTATAAACAAACATTAATAAAAAAAATCAAAAATAACTTTTTATTAATTTTCTAAATCACTTTTTAATAAAGTCCAAAAACTTAGCTTTTAATCATTTTCTTAAAACAATCTTGAGTGTTGACACTTACAATTTTATAACATTTGAACGGGTGGGGAAAGATTACTATTATTATTATTTTTGTGCGGAGCCCAATTTGCTTTTTTTTTTTTTTTTTTTGAAGTTTAGAAATGTAACTGCTTTATTTACCTTACATCCATGTAATGTGTGAACAAACTTCCAAGGAAATGTAGTGTATATTATATTCATTTTGTTATATATTTTTTAATAGTATATATTTTTGTAATTAAAAAATATTTTGATAAAAAATTTATAACAATATTACAAAAAGCATATCATATATTGAAAAATACATAATAAGATACATATGCTAAGAAACTTCTTACACCTAATTATCATGATAATGTGCGAATAGACTTCTAGGTTGGTGCAACACGTTTTTAAAGTGTAAAGCTTTTTTTGAGTTTTTCATAATTGTTAAATAACTAAAAAAAGTTAGTTATAGGCTTATTTTGAGTATTAGATTAAAAATTAATTTTTTGATTTTTTATTATAAAAATATATAAAAAAAAATTCAAAAAGTTGATTTTTAACCAACTTTTCAAAATAATGAAGGTTATCTATATTATTATATGAAGCTTACAAGGTTTTTTTTTTTTTTTTGGTCACAACATTTTTATTCTTAAGTTACCCTTCTTTTTCATTTTTGTTCGTTTTTTTGTTGTTGTTGTTGTAATTCCTGAATTAAAATATAATTATGAATTTGTAACTGCTGAGAAATAACTACAAAATTAAAGTGCACACAGTGTCCAAACACCCCGATTAATTCAAAGTTGCTTTTAACAACTAAATACGAATATCTTCTTGGAGTGGGATTAAAGGGCTTGCCTAGGATAGATTCTTGATCATTTGAAAAAGAATAATACTATATATACTAATTAATATATTAATTAGTGTATTAATTGATGATATGACATAATTTAAGAAATTTTTGATATTTGTAATATGATTAATGAATAGGGTCAATAATAATATCATAACTAGTGTTGGTACATTAATTAATCAACTAATTAGTGTATGTAATACCACCGTTTAAAAAAATTTGAATAAGACTTTCACATCGGAGGATATTAATGTCATTTATCACCTTTGGAAAATTGTGTTTAGAGTGAAACAATTTAAAATAATTAGGCATGGTTTGCGAAGTAGGTTGACTTTTTGACTTTTTTGACTATTTTAACCTGGGGCTAAATGGCCTGATTTGGGAAGAATTTTTGATTTTTTTGACTTTTTTTTAAAAGAAAGAATGTAATGATTATGGGTTGAATTAGATATTTTGTCTTATTAAACTAAAAAATTTATTTTATTTTTGTGACTATTTTAATCAAAAATCCCCCAAACCTTCTTCTCAAACCATGCCTTAGTATATTTTTATGAAGATATAAGTTCGGATAAATGAGAATTGTATTGCACGACATAATTTTCACTTGTATCATACACAAATTTACTTGCAGTTCCTTAAAAATATGACTGGCCTCCTTTGGTAATTTAAAAAGTCACCAAAAAATAAGAAGTTAACCATCAATACTAAAAGGTCAAATATTTCGTTTTTTCTCTACTTTTTATGCAACATTTTGTAAAATATTAAAAATTTATCTCAAATATATTAGTTTTTTTATTTCATATTTTAATCAAAAAGTTACTAAAATAAAATGTTTACAAACGAGGCCTAAGTTAATAATATTATTTATTTATTTATTTATACAACTAACGAATTATTAATAAAAAAAGATAAGTATTATGTGAATTAAAAACTTAAAAGAGTCTATTAAAATTATGATATATAACTTTTTATATCTAATGATATGTAAAAAAAATATAAAAAAATAATTAATTAATAATTAAAGAGAGCTGCCGATATTTTAATTATGTCAATTTAAAAAGGGAACATAATTTTTAGACTAAGATAGCACTAGTCAAATAATAATCTATACTATATATATAATCAAATGTAGTGGTTTTGTCAAAAATTTGTAAATATTTATTTCTAAATTCTCATAATTTTAAAATTCTCTCTTTCCTACGTGGCAACCCTCTTTGATTGCCTTTTGTGTTTTCTATTTTCCTCCATTTTCTATTTGTTTGATTAATTAAAATGAAAATTAATTTTATGGCTTATGGATAAAGATTTGAATTTCAAAATTCCTCCATATAGATAAACATATAAAAACTGATAAATAATTTATGAAAATTAATTTCATGGTATCCAGATAAAAATAAAAATTAAATACTTAATTTCATAACTTATAGATAATTTAAAATTTCTTCCCATAAATAAGCATATAAAAATTGATAAATAATTTATAAAAATTAATTTCATGGCCTACTGATAAAAATAAAGGTTAAAAAATTGATTTAAAAAAAAATTACTCATGTTTTTTGCCCTTCATTTTGTACTTTAATTAATTTCATTATAAATAAACATATAAAAAAATCATAAATAATTTATGGAAATTTATTTCATGACATTTAGATAAAGATAAAAAATTTAAAAATTATTTGATAAATAATAATTTCATGACTTATAGATAAATAAACATATAAGAATTGATAAATAATTTATAAAAATTAATTCCATGGTCTACAGAAAAAGATAAAGATTAACTAATTGATTTACAAAAATAATAATAATAATAATAAAATTTAGATAAATATATGATTTGTTAATCTATATCTATAAAAAACATATCTATCTAAAGCTTTATTTTGGTTTACTTATATTTTTTTTTCTCCTTTTATCACATATTATCTTTTTTTATTTTAAATTTTTTATCTTGTGAAATACTCTTATCTATAACTTCTTATCTCCTCTTAACCTACTCCTCATAATTTTTATTATTTGTTATTATCTACCAAGTGATAAAGATATATATAAAAAAAGAATGGTTGGCTGTGAATAAGAACAGTATTAATAATTAAATAATGAAAGCTGTATGGGAGAAAGCAATACAAAAATCTCACAAAATTATTTTCCGTCACTATATTTATCCAAGGTAATAATTTGATATTCTTTCTTTTAATTTTTAAAAATAGTTTACATTAGATCATTGCTATGTGTTTTTTCTTTTTCTTTCTTTTTATTTTTTTTATAAGATTGTCATTTGTTATAGTATTTTTTCAATCTCATCTCTAAATTTTCTCTTTGAAATTTCTATTTTTTTAATAATAAAGTTTAGAACTAATTTCTTATCAAATTTGTTTTCTTGGTGCTTATTTTATTGAAAGATTGAGACAAGTAAAACTTTCATATAATATATGAAATTAATGAATATAATACAAAGATGGTAGACAAATACTATATATTTGTCGATATCTCTCTTTTATTATTAGTTGATTTATTAGATTATATTATCAATTTAGAGCCCATATGATTTAATTCAATATCCATGATTTTAGTTATATTCGACCATTTTGTTGTTGAGTAACCTATATAATTTTTTTTTGGGTATATAATGATTAAAGCTATCATTTGTTATATTTCTTCAAATACAATTCAAATAATTTGTCATCATTTTTTTTTATAAATAAAATGGATTAAACTATTTTCTTATATAATTTTCATAATCCTACGAAATTCTTATCTTGATTTTTTTTTTAAATATTGTAGAAACTATGCAAGTATTATTCAAGTTATGGAGAATGATTATTTACAAATTATAATTAAAAGTTGAGATTTATTCATAATTTGGTCCCACAATAATAATATAAATCATTGATTTAAAATAAGTAAATTTATGATAACTTATAAAATTTATTTCTTTTAATGCTTTGTTTTTGTTTTTTTTGCATGACACTATAGTCTGATACAAATTATTTATGTTATCAAGTGATTGCAATACTATTATCTCAACAATCTTTATAATTAACAATTTTTTATGTATATCAAATTTTTATTGTGAAATTTTGTAGATTAATTATTGTTAACATCAACCAAGATGGCGTAACATCATGACTTGCTGCTATTAAAATATAATTTAAAATTAAAATAATTTATATATCACACAAAATATATATAGTTTATTTTTTCGCGCATCACACGGTTACCTCTAGTAAAGAAGATAAGAATGTGGGAGTCATGTCCCAACACGGAATTGAAATGAAAGAACATGTTTGTCATTACAAATTGTAGATATATGCCATTATCATTATATATATAATGGAGAGGGCCCTCCATAAGGTGGAACTGACCAACATGTTCTACAAAAGCACAATCTATGAAAAGTCATATGTGATTGTGGGGGTGGCATCTTTAGTTTTCAAGCTACTCCACCACTAGATTCCAACTATTTCAAGTAATAATTGAATGGACAATTTTTATTTTTTATTGTTTATAGCACAAGTGTCCTAATTGAGCAATTATTTAATAATAATGATTGAGACTTTTTTTTAGATTTCACAATTTTCTTTGGATCTCAATTATTGACGTATATATGAGACTCACTCATGTATGAGTTACACACATACTTTAATGATTCAAAACTAAAGGGAGTTATAAAAGTTCTTAAAAAAAGCGGGCCCAAGCATTTTTGATTATCAACTATGCTGTAGACCTCCAATGAGGTGGCGAGTCCCCACTGACTGAAACTCAAAAAAATAAAATAAAATAAAATAAAATAGTTTTTTTTTGTCCAATCACGGCGCGCCACCTCAGTGGGGGTCGACCCCCAATGGGGTCCGAAGCATTTTTCTTTTGATTATTTAATACCACCAAAAATATTACTGTTCAACACTTCGTGAGATTCTCTGTCTATAAATCTATTTATTTTTGTATTTTAAAATGTTCATTTTTATTGAATCATGATAAAATTACCATATTTCAAAACAATAATTTAATAGTTGAAAATGTTTTATTAATAAATCAAAATATTTGAAAATAGAAGATCCTTACCTGTTCAACACAATTTAATTGTTAAACATTTCTATGAGCCTTACGTAGATAGTGGTTGGATTCACACAAATATATGATTTTTGATTGTGTGAGCAAAACACATTGACGGTATTGAATAGTTTTTCATCCTCTAAGTGGATGGATCTTTTGTTTGGATTCTTCTTATTTTTTAATATAACCTTTTTTTAACATGCTGTCACACTCAGGGACTCACATGTTCACTATAGTTTTTGAGATGTTTACATTTAATTTTTGTTTTTTTGGAGGGGTCATATATCCCTCTCTATAATATTTTATTATCAAAATAATAAACTTATAAATGTTGCTAGGTTGCTGCAATAAGGATAAGGATAAGGAAAACACAAATGCATAATTTTTTCAAATTTAAAATTGTATATAGTTTTATGTAGATAATTGTTATTCAATTTGGTATTACTTCTAATTCAAGACCAACCTCATAGATATGCAGAATTTCAAAATAGTGATGGTTACCAAACTTTCATTTTCCCCACAGATAAACAAAAAAACAAAAAAAAAGGCAACTCGAGTTATACTGAGTAATGCTATATAAATAAAAAATGGATTGAGTTTCTCTCATATTGGTCATCACAATATGAGAGAGTGTTTGGGTTTGGTAAGTCTATTTTGAAATTAATTTCGGTGATTCAAATCATTCACTTTTTTGAATTTGTTAAGTAAAATATTCGTGTAAAAAATTAAAATGATCGGATATCCATAATTATATCTTTGAATCAAATTTGTATTACAAAAAACGAATTGCTATTCTTAAAATTATATTTGGCGTCCATTTTTTTAAAAACAAAATATGATTTAAATATATAGCTATCAATATTCAATCATATTGATTTTTTTCGTGACTATTCTATTTAACAAGTCCTAAAAAGTGAACGGTTCAGATTATCAAAATCGTTTAAAAAAATGGGTCTACCAACCTCAAACGCTCTCACAAGTTAAGACGACAGCTTAAGAAAAGCCAAACTCAATAAAAAATTCATACAAAATGACGTGACTTAGTTTTGATCTTTCATTTCAAAACAAAACACCATTTAAAATGAATTTATTTATAATAATCACATTGTCACATCATTTTTATCAAATTTTTTTATATAAATTTTATGTAGCAATAGCAATTTTCAATTATGAAGTTTCTATCTAGTCTACAAAAACTGCTGCTATTAATGTCAAGTTTAGAAATTTTATGTGTTATTACTATAAACTTTACCGAATTTTGGCAACTAACCAATCCGCAAGCTGATCTAAAAAGTAAATTAATTAATTATACTCACCTCCTTTAAAATTTAGAGATAATATAGTTAGTCCTACTCTTTTTATATAAATACATTAATATTTTTTTAGCATGATTAAAATGACTAAAACTAATGGCAATAGTGAGTAAACATTGACATAAACAAATATAAATATATATTTCAGTAGGAAAGAGATGGTAATATCATTTTTCATTCATATAACTAACAAATTACTTGTAAAAATGACCCACATGTTATGTGAATTAAAACTTCAGAGAGATTAATATAATTATGTCAAAAATATGAGATTAACTGTATTTTTTTTTTAACCTTTAAAAGAGATAAGTGTAATTTACTATTAAAAAAAAAATCACTAAATTAACTCCCTGCACTTTGTTAGGATTTTAAGGATTTGACACTTACGTATGAATATTTTCACTTATAATTAATTTTTTATATGAGTTTAGGTTTCTTTCATAATTGAAAGACCAATTGAGTATAGTTTTCATGATGGACGTGTTGTTCATCTTGGTGAAATTAAAGAAATAGATTTATGAAGAAATTAAAATTATATACAAAGAATATATATTGATAATTACAACTAAATTTCAATAAAAATACACAAAATAATAAAATGGTAAAGAAACCAAACCGAAGCCTGCACGGTAGCAGTTTCCTTAAAACAGATTTCGCCGCTTCACGAGTCGAGTGTTTGAAGAATCCCGGCGTCTTTCTCCCAGGATACGACAGTCAAAAACCAGCTACGGCAGAAACACTCTCTATCTAGCTTAGCGAACAAAACAGTGGCAGTACTCTCTCACTGTAGAAATTTCTAGCAAACTGACTGAAAAATAGAAGAAACAATTTCTGTGTTAGTGACTTGACAGGAGGGTCTCAATTTATACATGTATAGGGGAGAGAGGAGAAGCCTCCAGCCTTTATGGCTGGTCACTAATGCACCATTAATCTCTGCAATAAAGGCAGGAGGTACAAACCCCATTAATACACTATTAAACTCTGCAATAAAGGCAGGAGTTACAAACCCCATTAACTCTTTCATGAAGCTAACTTCATGGGGCAATTTCTCATTCAATTCTCAATGGTTTTGGCTATACTATTTGTGGTGTAAAGATCTCATTGCAAAGTATCTAGACCCACTTAGACCCAACACAATAGATGGTTGGGACCCACTTTAATATTTAATTAAAATTACCAAAAAATCATTTTTTCCAACAATCCCCCACATGAATAAAAATTGACCGAAAGACTCAACAAACGGACATCGATCAACAATAATGACTCGAAGAGAGAGTGCAACGAACTAACCCCGACATCAGAGAAGGTAGCTTTTGGCTTTGAACCTCTCCCAGTGAAAACCTATCGAGTTTACTGGCTGATCAGTGAATAAGACATCTTGAACTGCTTTGCCGTTTATGTAAACTGAGACAATAGATCTCACACGAGAATTACTCCTACCACCATTCTGTTCTCACTAGTGTGCCCTGTGTGGCCCTGGGCACTAGCCTGCTTCAGCGAGTGGTTTCAAAGAATCTTGGCCTACCCAATTCTTCTAGAAGCGGCCCCACTTCAAACTCACATAGGTGACTCTACTTGAGTATCCTGCTATACTCAGCTCAACAGCTTAACACACTAGAGTCATTAAAAGCTCAGCTTAACCTCTACACTTGCAGGTATCACTGATATAAGGAATGGCTGGAGGTTTAACCTCCTCAGTGACATACCACCGTTACACGCAAATAGGTTGTCCCATTGAACCTAGATCTTGGGATCTCTAGTCAACTAGGTTGGGTTTCCATTCTGGTAACTTCCAAAGGCCTCAACCCCATTCCTCTTGACGACGTTTCGACTAACACTCGATTTAACCTTTTGGTTAGCGGATCCGCAATGTTGTCCTTAGACTTTACAAAGTCTAAAGAGACAACTCCATTCGAGAGTAGTTGTCGTATGGAATTATGTCTACGACGGATATGTCTAGACTTTCCATTATACATATTACTCTATGTCCTACCAATTGTAGATATCACAATAAATACAAAAAGTTGGCATAGGTTTAGACCAATGTGAAATATCTTCAATGAAATGGCGAAGCCATTCAGCTTTTCCCGCTACTTTATCAAAAGCAATAAACTCTGATTCCATCGTAGATCTAGATATACACGTTTGCTTGGAAGATTTCCAAGACACGGCTGCCCCACCAAGAGTGAACACATATCCATTAGTGGACTTTGAGTCCTTTATATCTGATATCCAATTTGCGTCACTATAGCCTTCAAGCACCGCTGGATATCGAGTATAATGTAACCCATAATCCCGAGTGTAGCGTAAATACCTTAACACCCGCACAATGCCTTTCCAATGAGTAGCATTTGGATTACTCGTGTATCCACTAAGCCTGCTAACAGAGTAGGCTATATTCGGCCTTGTACAGCTCATCAAATACATCAAACTGCTAATGACCCAAGAATATTCTAGCTGAGAGACACTCTCACCAATATTCTTGGTCAAGTGTAGACTCACGTCTACCGGTGTCTTAGACACACTTGTATTTGATTTACTAAGTTTCTCAAGTATTTTCTCAACTTAGTGAGACAGAGAAAGTACAATTCCACCAGATGTTCTGGTAATCTTAATACCTAGAATAACATTTGCAAGGCCCATATCTTTCATGTCAAACTTAGAATTTAACAACTTCTTGGTAGTTTTGATCATTTCATCGTTACTACCTATAATGAGCATATCATTAACATATAGACACAAAATGACATAACCACTGTCAGTGTCTTTAACATATACGTATTTGTCACACTCATTGATTCTAAATCCATTTGACAACATAGCGTTGTCAAACTTCTCATGTCCTGGAGCTGAAAACCCCTCGGGTTGCTCCATGTAGATTTCTTCATTCAAATCTCCATTTAAGAAAGCTGTCTTTACATCCGTCTGATGTATCTCTAGACCACGTAGCGTTGCTATCGCAATCACCATGCGAATGGATGTAATCCTTGTCACAGGTGAATACGTATCAAAGTAATCCAAGTGTTCTCTCTGCTTCTATCCTTTGATAATTAGCCCATCTTTATACTTATCAATTGACCCATCAGCTTTCATCTTTCTTTTAAAGATCCACTTACTCCCCAAGGCCTTACTCCTAGGGGTAGATCAACCAACTCCCAAGTATGATTCTGCAAGATGGAGTCAATCTCACTCTTAATTGCTTCTTTCCACAAAGGACTTTCATGTGAAGTCATAGCTTCATGGAAAGTTCGAGGTTCTCCCTCTAACATATAAGTCAAAAAATCCGGACCAAAAGACTTTGTAGTCCTTGCCCTCTTACTCTTTCTTGGCTCATCTACATCTTCAGCTTGATTATCAACTTGATCACGCCAGTGATCATTTGTTTGATTAGCTATGCAATCATTGTCACCTTCAACCTCTTACATGGAACTCAGAATACATTTTCAAAGAAAGATGCATTTATTGATTCCATGATAGTGTTCTTGTGTATATCTGGAATAGCAGACTGAACCACAAGAAATCGATATGCACTGCTATATTGTGCATAACCGTTAAATACAAAGTCAACGGATTTTTAGGCTTATCCTAACCCTCTTGGGTTTAGGTATTCCCGCCTTTTGCACGACACCCCCACATTTGTAGAATTTATACAAAGGCTTTTGGCCTTTTTTCCGAAAATTCATACAAGGTCTTTAAACAATTCCTTGCGTCACAATGATTATGAAACTCTCAAAATCATATCACAGTAAATACATTCCCAGAATGTCATCAACCGAATTAGACACCCAAATATATTTGGTCCAACCTATCACTCTGAAGCCAATAGTCTTACTATTAGGAAACACAAATCCAATGTTCAATAGTCTGCTATATGGAACTTCATAACATGGCCAGTAGTCTTATCACTAGGAATCACTAATTTCTCAGCATGTGGTCAGTAGACTTTCTACTACTAGAAATCACAATGTCTTAACCTGTGATCAGTAGTCACTTTACTACTAGGAATCACAACGTCCTGACATAGGATCAATAGACTCTTTCATTACTTGGAATCACATGTCATGATTTCTACCGTGAGAGAGTACTGCCACTGTTTTGTTTGCTAAACTAGACAGAGAGTGCTTCTGCCGTAGCTGGTTTTTGACCGTCGTATTCTGAGAGACAAACGCCGGGATTTCTCAAGCACTCGACCCGTGAGGCGGCGAAATCTGTTTTAAGAAAACTGCTACTGTGCAGGCTTCGGTTTGGTTTCTTTACCATTTGATTGTTTTGTATATTTCTGTTAAAATTTAGTTGTAATTATCAGCATATGTTCTTAGTATATAATTTCGATTTCTTTATAAATCTATTTCTTTAATTTCACAAAGATGAACAACAAGCTTAAAACAGATTTCGCCGCCTCACGGGTCGAGTGCTTGAGGAATCCCGGCGTCTGTCTCCCAGGATACGACGGTAAAAAACCAGCTACGGCAGAAACACTCTCTGTATAGCTTAGCGAACAAAACAGTGGGAGTACTCTCTCACGGTAGAAATTTCTAGCAAACTGACTGAAAAATGGAAGAAACAATTTTTGTGTTGGAGACTTGACAGGAGGGTCTCAATTTATACATGTGTAGGGGAGAGAGGAGAAGCCTCCAGCCTTTATGGCTGGTTACTAATGCACCATTAACCTCTGTAATAAAGGCAGGAGTTACAAACCCCATTAATGCACTATTAAACTCTGTAATAAAGGCAAGAGTTACAAACCCCATTAACTCTTTCATGAAGCTAACTTCATGGGGTAATTTCTCATTCAATTCTCAATGGTTTTGGCTATACTATTTGTGGTGTAAAGATCTCATTGCAAAGTATCTAGACCTACTTGGACCCAACACGAATAGATGGTTGGGACCCACTTTAATATTTAATTAAAGTCACCAAAAAATCATTTTTTTCCAACAAGACGTTCTTGTATAGTTGAATGACTAATTTAGTATAATTCTCAAAAAATAAAGTGTATTTGGTTTTAGTTTTTTGAATTTTTTGTTTTTTGTGTTTTTTTCTAGTGAATGTTTTTAAACTTTTAAGCATTTTTTTTTTACTTTTTTAGATTCACCTTACTTAATGTATCTAAAAAGTAAAATATTTGTGAAAAAATATTTTAAAAAATTAATAAATACACAAAAATATGAAAAATATACTAAATTTTCATTTTTTTCATATTTTTGATATTTAGTGAATCTTTTAAAGATTTTTTTCCCAAAAATTATATTTTTTAAGTGTATTTATGTTAAGTGTGTCTAAAAATTAAAAAAATTGCTTAAAATATTTAAAAATTCAGTAAAAATAAAAAAAATATAAAGAAAATAATAAAGTAGAATTTTCTGAAAACTGTTTTCAAAAAATTAGAAACAAATATGGTGTATATAGTTTATCCCTTACCTTCATAATTGAATGTCCAATTTGAGATAATTCTTATTTATTTTTCTTATGATTTGATAAAAAGACTGGTAACTAATGCTTAATAAGCTCAAATTATCACCATTGACATTGGCCGTAATCTAGGTCTAGTTTGGACTCAACATTTTTATTATCTTTTTTGGCTTTGACTTGTACCTTATTTGCTAACCACGAAAAAAAAAAAAAAAAAAAAAACTTTATACAAAGAAATTAAACTCATCCCTTTTTTCATAACTATTCCAAAGAGCCATTAAATAGAGGTTTGCATGTTGTCTTGCATTCAAGCTAAATATCATTTTGTTGTACCCTAATTTATTGAAATTATTAGTTAAAAAATTATAAAATTTTATATTTTATATTTTATATTTTATAAATTTCTTACTTAGATGTGTAAAGAGGGGTCTTAACTGGTTGGCATGAAATGTTGGTTTTGAATAAAAACATGTAATCAAATAATATATATATATATATATATTTTTTTTGAAAATTAATCACAAAATATTTTAGGTTGGTTTACTTAGCCCTTAAGCCACTACATGATGTGATGCCACCCATTGTTCCTGGTTTTTTTTTTTCTCCAATTCAATAATCATATTGTAGATACTAAAATTTTGAGAAAGTCAAAAAGAGTGGACACAACTTATATATCAGTAAATAAATTTAAAATTTAAATGGCATGGATGATTAGGAGAGTAAAAAAAAAAAAAGAGTAATGGACGGTGTAGTCTCTGACAAATTCAAAATTGAATTTTTTTGGATGAATATCAAAGTTGATAATTTATAACCAAACGAAACCAAACGAAACCTTAAGTCCCATCAAATGGGGTCAGTTACATGAATCATTCTTCTCCACGCGGCCCTATCAAAGGCCATTTCATTAGTCAAATTAAGTAGATTCATATCTCTATTTATAACGCTAGTCAACGTTAATCTAGGCCTACCCCGTCCCTTAACACTTCCATCTACCGTTACAGCATCGCATCTCTTCACTACTGCCTCTGTTGGTCTCCGTTGAATATGACCAAACCATCTCAAACGATTCTCTCTCAACTTATCTTCTATCGGTGCTACTCCTACCCATTCCCGAATACACTCATTCCTAATCCTGTCCTGTCTAGTCTTACCACACATCCACCTTAGCATCCTCATCTCAGCCACACTCATCTTATCTACATGTTGTTTCTTAGTTGCCCAACACTCTGTCCCATACAACATAGCTGGTCTAATAGCCGTTCTATAAAACTTACCTTTTAGTCTAGTGGGTATTCGTTTATCGCACAATACCCCAGACGCACTTCTACACTTACACCATCCCGCCTTAATCCTATGGGCCACATCTGCATCAATCTCTCCCGCTGTTGTGATAATCGACCCTAAATAACGAAAATGTTCACTCTTAGGCAGTTCTTGGTTCTCAATCTTCACTTCTCCTCTGCTTTCATTGTTACTGTTACTAAATTTACACTCCATGTACTCTGTCTTAGTTCTGCTTATTCGAAACCCTTTAGATTCAAGAGCTTTTCTCCAGATCTCCAACTTTGTGTTAACTCCTTCTCTAGTCTCATATATGAAAAAATTTAAAATATTATTTTCTCAACTTCTGAATAATTATTTTTCTTTCAACTTACACTTTGACATGTACCAAATGAGGCCTTAGTCAATTATGCAGTACTTCATTCACATTGCACAAGACAATTCTCTAATCTATTGCATCTATTCAATTATATAAAGCCAGGTTTAGAGTTGGTGTAGAGTAACAATTTTTTCATTTTTCCAAAATAGTCCTAGGACATTATAATAAATGTATGAACTACTTCAGTATTTTATTTTATTTTTAATTTTCAATTCAAATCTGTTTCAATTTTCAAACTAAATTCAAATAAGACTATTCACAATTTTATTAAATGCACATGCATCCACCATTTCTAGTTCTTAACAAAGGCAAGCTTGTTTAGTTAAAAGGAATGGATTTATAGGTTTATTTTAATGGAGTTCTTTCAAGAGCTATAAAGAGAATTATGTAATCTACCTACTGATCAGGCTCCTTCAATTAAGTTGTTGAGGATACTATTATTATACTCAACAACTTTGTCCAACAAAAATATGGGCAATTTTTAGTTCATTGAAGGGAAATTATTCAATATTTTCAGAGTATCACGTGTTTGTACTCCCTAATTAATGATCATTCAATATATTTTCTCATATTCGCCAATCACCCAACACAACATCTCACCTATCTACCTTCTCCACCAATGATAATATTATGAAATAACACGTGTCCATACTTCAGAATTACTGAATAATTACCCGTTCATTGAAGTGGAGGTGTTGAAATTGAAAGGCCATTAAATGAATATTAATGGTTCAACCTTGCCAAACTTCATTAATGGACAAAATTTATTTATTTATTTTCCCACATTTGTGTTAAAGTGGTGTTATGCAAGCAACAAGTTTGTACAGAATAATTATACAGAACTATGTAATTTATTGTGGCCCATACAACACAAGGTTCATTATTATCCACATAATTTATTAATATGTCATTATCATATTATTCTAGATATAAATTTTGTATAAAAATTCTAGTGAAATAAGATTTGTATTTATGTTAAAGTGCTTTACAAGATGGGAGAGGATTCTCTTCAAAACCGTGCCATCTAGTCTAATTTTGTGGGTACATATAACCCCACTTTAATGATTTAATTAGGTTATCTTCTAAGTCGTTGCGTATATATTTATAAAAAAAAAATTCAAAATGATTCGATAATCCTAATCATATATATTTTTTTAGATGGACATATTTTCAACATCATACTTGTCATCTACTTAATAAAATCATGTGACTACGATTATTAAATTAATATAAAAAAAATTCATAACAATTTATGTAAAAAAAATTTAAATGTCAAAAAAATTGAATCATATAAGTAAGATCCGCATTGGGCTTACAGTCCCAAACTGGACTAGTCTAAAGATCCTTCTCTAACACTTTTTTGGTACATCCATTATCCAACACTAGTCACAAATAATAATAACTAATTGTTGAATTGTTGCCTTTATATCAAATACTAGATGACAGCTAAATGAAGAAAGTGCTGAAAAACGGATCCAAATCCCTGGTCCAATCCATTCTATGGAATTTTGTAGATGTCTCAACACCTCTCAACAGTCCCTCAAATGGGAAGTTTGGTGCTTGATTGATTCCCCTATTTTTGTTTGGTGCTTGATTTTCTCCCCTATTTTTCTCTTTTGTCCTTCACCTAGTAATAAAAATAAAAATAATAAAATATTATATGTATAATCTTTTATATGAAAATTTATGACTGGTTCATTTGTTTTTTTTTTGGAACGACTGGCTCATTTGTTTAGAAACAATTATTAAGAAATTAATAAAAATAAGTAACATTTTACCAAGTACCTAGTGATACAAAATGGTAACAAAATGATATATAATAGTCCTAACAAAAAAGTTTCCATCCCCATTTTACTAACTCTAATAATCTATTGAGGTATTGGAATATCATTAGTTGATGTTGCCAAACTATTTAAATTATAATATTCACAATCCCACTTTTAGATTCTCAATTTCTCTTTGTGAGAGGTAGGGGTGTAAATCTAGTTCGGCCTGGCTTGATTCATGTCGGATCTCGCGGGCTCCTGCCTAAATTCGGGTCGGGTTGGGCCAGGCCACGAGCCAAAAAATTAGGCCCAGAATCAGGGATATTTAGGCCTTGGGCGGGCCGGTGGACCAGGCCTCAAGGTTGGGCTGACTTGACCATTTTTTTTGGGTTTTTTTTTTTAATTTTCTACCAAAATTTCATTATTTTTCACAAAAAAGACATTGGGCCTTAAGCAAGCAGGGTGGGTCGGGCCTTGAGTGGGCCTTAAGCAGGCCGAAGGGCCGGGCCAGGCTTCAAAATGATGGTTCAGGCCCAGGCCCAGGTCCAGGGATTGTGCTTGGGCTCGGGTCCAAACGGGTGGGGCCCACCCCGGGCTGTGGGCGGGCTTCAGGCCGCGGGTCATTTTTACACTCCTAGTGAGAGGTTAATAGACAAAAAAAAAAAATAGTGTAACTCTTTAAGAATTAAACTATTTTTGCATCTCCCTGACCAAATCCGCCCACATTAGGTTTACTTGTTAATGATTGATCAAATTTGATGAATTTGCCTTCTAAAACAAGAAGTTCTGGTCCTGGAGAGATAATATCAACCCTTGAGAGAAAATATCAACCCTTTGACGTCCATTCGATGCATCTGCAATTGTTATTTCGTATCCCCTTTCCTTTATATATATATATAAATAAAGATTTAAGATTGACAATAAATAAATAAAAATATAAACAAACTATCATCATGTCAATGCAACAATTGCCATGGTAAAAATTTCTTGTGTCTAAGTAGATCAAGATATATAACAAAACAATTTAGTAAACGAAAAAATTGACTGTTGAAGTGTTGTTAGCTAGTATCACAAAACCATAGAAAACCCAAACTGAAACATGGAGGTTTTTTTTATTTTTTATTTTATAAATATTTTAAAAACAAACAATTTAGAGAATTGACACACTTTTTAAATTATTTGGAAAACTAACCTATTTTTGAAATCTCATTTTAAAAATGTAATTTTAAATTGAAATCGCATTTTCAACGTGTAATTTCAACTTAAAATCGTATGTTGAAAATTCAATTTTATGATGACATGGATTTCACTAATATATATTGCATTTTCAATTTAAAATTGCTTTTTCAAAATGCGATTTCAAAAAACTGGTTAATTTTCTAAATAGTTTGAGAAGTGGGTTAATTCTTTAAATTATTATTTTTTTTAGAAAATTAAAAAAAAAAAAAAACTCCTGAAACATGGGCTGCCAATATATATATATTATTAAAATAAGGGGAAAAAAAAAATATTCAGGCATTGGTAGTAGGTGAAGATGTTGAACAC
This sequence comes from Camellia sinensis, assembly GCF_055761805.1. NCBI lineage: Eukaryota > Viridiplantae > Streptophyta > Magnoliopsida > Ericales > Theaceae > Camellia > Camellia sinensis. The sequence continues at coordinate 132,953,101 of NC_138975.1, forward strand.
AATGGGAAAGAATGCTTAAACTGTGTGCACATTAAGGCTAAGTTTGGGTACTCCTAAAAAAGCCAAAAAGTCAAAAAGTTACTCAAAAAGTTAAAAAATTAATACTATTCACCAAAAGTCAACAATTACGGCTGCACAACTCCCAATTCAAATTTTTCCCTACAAATCAATTTTTACAATTTTTTATTACACATTTTTCAATAAAAAGTCAAAAAGTTAACCCAAACATCCATATTTTCAACCTCAATTTTTTAGTCCAAAAAGACAAAAAGTGCACTTATTTAGTCTTCCCAAACTTGGCCTAATTATCTGGTATACTTTGCAAATAATAATGTTAGAAACATAGAATGAATCTTACAATGGTCCACAAAAATGTAAAGGATGGCTGGAATTAAGCTTCAGTGTGGTGGAATCCACATTTAAAATAAATCTCAGTTATTCAATATATTTTTTTGTGATTCATCATGTATTTCTATTTTGTATTTAATATTAGTGTTTTGTAAAAGTCGCTTCTAAATATCCAACATAATATCACTCCCACCTCTCTCTAGTAATTTTATTTCCCAATAATGTTATATATTTTGAAAAATTATATAAAAAATGTTCAAAATTTAAAATGTATTGTAAATCAAATTATGTGAACCACACCACACCTATTCAAATTCTGAATATTCTTTTTGGTATATAGCATTTTTTTAATTTTTTCTAAATAATTATTGTAATGTTCAAATTTTTGTGAGAACTATCGTTAACCTTTTTCACATTGGGTAAATTACAAATACATTCCTTAATATTTGTTTAAAATACGGATAGCTCTATGTGACTTGAAAAATTACAAATATCCTCTTGTCATAATTTTTTTGTTTAACATAATAAATTAAAAAAAAAAATTCTACCTAGTCTCCTATATAATAAGAAAATTACCTGAATTACTAATTAAAATAAATTTATGACATCGTTAAAAATTGTTAATTAACTTGATATTTTATTAAATAAATGAGTTATTCAACTACATGGGACAAATCATATTTTAACTAAATTTCAAGGGATAATTTACCCTTTCAGTTTTGTATTAAATTTGTGTAAATGACATAAAAAGGATAGAATCAAAATATGAACAAGTCCAGGTCCAAATAATCTAGAATCGGACCACCTGAGATAGAAATCTAAATTAAAAGTTTATGTTGACATTTATTCTTGGAATGAAAGATCATACACCACCTAAGAACCAGCCAAAACATTCAGTCTCAAAATTCATTTTCAACCACTTTTATTCTTGTGAAGATTAAGGAGAGTGATATTATTAAAGTAGATTTTGTTTTAGTTTTAAAATTTTGATTTTTATATGAAAAACTTAGTCTAAATGATTAATTTGTATAACATCTTTCGTAATTTTCTTAAACAAAAATTGGACCAACATTTTAAAGTTGAGAGAGAGACAGGTGTCTGTTTTAATGTCTACATTCTTGTGGACATGGGACATTACACCCAAAATAAGATTTTTAACTCTTTTCGGACTACCAATCCAATGAATGAGAGAGAGAGAGAGAGAGTAGTTAGCAATATAAGAACAGGTCAAGGGTGGTTAGCTTAGCAGTAAGACATTTCTACGTGATTGATGTTTAATATGTATTTTTGAAAGGCAAAAAAGAATAGAAAAGAAAAAGAGAAACACAAAAAACGAAAGAAAGAATAAGGCCTCATTTGGGGATTAAATATTTTAGTCAAATAATTACTATAAATTGTTATATCATTTTTTTTTATACATCTTTTCGTAAAAAATTTAAAAAATTATTAAAATAATTTGTTTTTTTAAAAAAAAAAAGAACAAGAAAGATGAGAGAATAGTCAATCAAATGGCCTGTTCCCAATTTTCTTAAACAAAAATTGGACCGTCATTTTAAACTGTTGAGAGAGAGACAGGTGTCTGTTTTAACGTCTAGATTCTTGTGGACATGGGACATTACATCCAAAATAAAATTTTTAATTTTTTTCAGACTACCATTCCCATGAATGAGAGAGAGAGAGAGAGAGAGAGAGAGAGAGAGAGAGAGAGAGAGAGAGAGAGAGAGAGAGAGAGAGAGAAAAGTTAGCAATATAAAAACAGGTCAAGGATGGATAGCTTAGCAGTAAGACATTTCTGTGTGATTGATGTTCTAACATGTATTTTTGTAAAAAAAAAGAAAGAAAAGAAAAAAAAGAATAAGGTCTCATTTGTAGAATAAATATTTTAGTTAAAAAGTTATTATATATTATCATATCAATTTTTTTATTTTTTTATATATCTTTTTATAAAAAATTTAAAAAATAACATATTCCTAAAAGAAAAAGAACATCAAGAAAGAAGAGAGAATAGTCAATCAAATGTATGTCTATATCATTGATATTCTTACATTTAGTAAAAATAGAAAGATCTTGTTAATGAGTATTTTTTTTTATTATCAAAGTTATATATTTTTACAATAGTATTTTGATAGACATTACACGATAAAGTTTGAGTAGGTCCAAGTGAATTCAATCTTGGACTAAGGTGCTACGTGGCGGGAATTTGTTCAAAAAAATCCCATTAGCTGTCACGATTCAAACTCCCCTATAAGGGTTTATCATCTGAATCGGTCAGTAATCTGTGATTATCAAAGGTCTACTTAACAGTAATAACAATTATATAATAAGAGGGGCCGGCGGAAGCCTGTAAATATTAAAACATAATGCCCAAAGAGCTGTGAGGACTTATATGAACAGACAACTTCTATATATATTTACCGATACACGCATACACTACAAGAAATAACAGTTTTGCCGACCAAAATATTAGTCGCCAAAGGTTGCATTTTTAGTCGCTGATACCATTTAGTGACTAAATTTTTTTGTCGCCAAGTTAGTCGCCTAAACCCCGTCGGCGATTGTTTTAGCGAAAAAACGTATGTTTGGTCGCTGAAAGTGAAACATATGGCTACTATTTTTTTTAGTCGGCAATGTTACCTTGTAGCTACTAAACTTTATTTGGTCAGCAAAATTAAATGTTTGGCTACTAAATTATTGGCGCCAATAGTCAATTATATAAAATTAAATTATACATTTACCGACCAATACTCAAGGAATCGGCGACCAAACCTTTTAGCCGCCAAAAGCTCATTCGTGAAAAAAAAAAAAAAAATTACACTCACTAGCTTCTCTTCTACTCTTATGGAGATTCAAACCTAGGGATGGCAATCTGAAACCGGCCTGATGGGGACCCGATCCCCCGATCCCGAATATAATGGTTATTCCCCGAAAAATACCCCCGACGGGCCGGGGATGGTGATAAAAAAAAAATCCCCGATGATATTCGGGCCGGGGACGGGGACACACGTTTCAGTCCCGGCCCCGCCCCGTTGATCTCCCCGAATAATATATATATTATATATATTATATATCCCCGGTCAATCAATGTCATCCTATCTTTTATTCATTTAGTTATATATTTATTCATACTTTTTTTTTTGATTTCATCTCCATCTTATCTACTCTCTCTCATAAAGTAGATCTACTCTCTCTCTCTCTCTCTCTCTCCATTCCTCACATCTCTCCTTCTCCTCCACGGATCACTACGCCATCGTCTCTCTATCCCTCACTCACGGCGGCTCCTCTCTCTCCTCGCAGAACCCCCGCAACCACAGCCCTAAGAATGGCCACGGCAGCTCTGTTCGGCCTCAGTCCGTCGATCTCCAACCACCACATCCTCTGCCGCAGATCTGAACAACATAGCCTCTGCCCCTCCTCCGTCGCAGATTTCGACATCACTCTAGGGATGGCAATTTAAACCCGGCCCGACGGGGACCCGACCCCCCGTCCCCGATTACAATGGTTTTTCCCCGAAAAATACTCCCCACGGGCCGGGGATGGTATTAAAAAATACATCCCCGATTAATTTCGGGCCGGGGACGGGGATAGCTTTTCCGGCCCCGGACCCGGCCCGGCCCCGTCCCCGAGCCCCGCCCCGTTTCCTCCCCGAAATAAAATCACCTTTATACCCCCACTATCTATTTTTATATATATATTTAATATAACCCTTCCCTCACATATGTGCATCTCTCTCACATTTGCATCACTCTCCAAACTATTTCTCTCTCTCAGACCTCTGTCTCTCTGTCTCTCTCTCTCTCTCTCTCTCTCTCAGACCTCTCTCTCTCTCGAAGTTGATCACAGTCCTCTCCCTCTCTCTCACCTGCTGCTCCACCCCACCACCGCCTCTGTCATTCCACCACCGCCTCTCGAAGTCGATCGCATCCGCCTCACTCACTCACGGACTCACGCAGACTCAGAACAGATCTGAAGAAACCGATCTGAACAGATCTGAAGCGAAGAAGCCCTCCGTCGATACACCACCGCCACTCGAAGTAGATCATCGCATCTCTCTCTCTCTCTCACGATATATATATATATATATATCTGTTGTTGAACACTTTTTTTTATTTTTTTTTTAAGTTGTTATATATATGTTGTTGATTGATGATTGTTGTGATCTGAAAAGTTGTTGTTGTGTGTGTGTGTGTGTTGAACTTGAACAGATCTGTTCGTCCATTATACAGATTTTTTTTTTTTTTTTTTTTTTGTCGAACAGATCTACCGGGGATGTTTCGGGGTCGGGGAAACCCGATCCCCGTTAGGGGACGGGGACGGGGGAGGTGATGGGTTCCCCGCCGGGGATCGGGGGCGGGGACGGGGATTTTTCTACCTTCGGGGATCGGGGATGGGGAGGGTCATCCCCGGCCCCGCCCCGGCCCGTTGCCATTCCTACATCACTCCCTCCTCCGTCGCAGCACCACTTCTATCCGGCCTCCGTCGCAGCTCCGGTGTTTGACCTAGACGACGCCGACGGCATACGGCATACGGCTCATCACTTAGATCTGGTTTTTGTTTTTTTTTTTTTTCAGATTGTTGTTGATCACCAGTTCATTATCACTCAAATCTGTTTATTTATTTATTTATTTTTCAAGTTGTTGATGATGAAGATGATGATAGTTATGTTTGTATGTGTTTTGTGTTTCAGATTATTTCTTTTTAAGTTTTTTATTTTGAAGTTGATGATGATTGTTGATGATCATGAAGGAACAGATTTAAAAAAAAAAATTTGTTGTGTTTCTGTGTTGAACAAAATTAAAAAAAAACAAAAAAACAAAAACAGGTTGGGGATTTTTCGGGGTCGGGGAAACCCGATCCCCGTTAGGGAGCGAGGGCGGGGGGGTTGATGGTGTCCTCGTCGGGGATCGGGGGCGGGGACGGGGATTTTCTGGTCTTCGGGGATCGGGGACGGGGAGGGTGATCCCCGGCCCCGCCCCGCCCCGTTGCCATTCCTATTCAAACCATCAACCTCCCACACCATAAACCTAATACATTCTTTTCACTACGCCTCTATAACACCATATGATTATATATGCAACATATATTATTTATATAGTACATAGACCCGTATTAATATAAAAGCATATATATAAAGATAATTATTTTTTATTGAACATAATTTATGTAAAAATAAATTATTTACTACAAAAATATTAGAGACCACTTTTGACGACTAAACTTCTTTTTAGTCGCCAATTCTATACTTTTGGTTACTAATTTTTTTAGTCGTTCAAGAATTTAATTCCCGCACTAAAATTACCACTTTTGGCAACTAAACTTTTTTTTAGTCGCCAAAAAGCCTCACTTTTGGCTACTAAACATCTTTTTAGTCGCCCAATGCCTTACTTTTGGCTACTAAATTATTTTTAGTCGCCAAAAAGCCTCACTTTTGGCTACTAAAATTTTTTTAGTCGGTAAAAGCATCACTTTTGGCGACCAAACATTTTCTTGGTCGCCCAATGCCTCACTTTTGGCTACCAAATTATTTTTAGTGGCCAAAAAGCCTCACTTTTGGCTACTAAAATTTTTTTAGTCGGTAAAAGCATTACTTTTGGCGACCAAACATCTTCTTAGTCGCCCAAAGCCTCACTTTTGGCTACTCAATTTTTTTTAGTTGGTAAAAGCCTTACTTTTGGCTACTAAAATATTTTTAATCAGAAAAAGCTTTATATCGGCGACCAAACAGATTGTTAGTCGCCAAAACCTATGCTTTTGGCTACTAAATTTTTTTAGTCGCCAAAACCTGTACTTTCAGCGACCAAAGGTGTTTTTTTAGTCGCCAAAGATGTTTTTTTTTGTGGTGATAAATCCAAGTCCATGTCCAAACATATATATCAAGACTTAAGTCCAAAACACATCTAAGCACAAAATAAAAGACATATTAGGGAATTAAATCCCAAGCCAAAACAAATTTAAAAACATTCACTTGATTTTATATAACATTTAAAAAGGGTGGAATTAGGTCACCCCAAAAAGCCTTGACAATAACGGTTTGGAACCTCGCGGTGAGGCACAATTGGTTGGCTTGACAAAACGGATTCTGATTGACACCACTAACTTTGCTCCGGTGCCTAACCATCGACATATATACAATAAACTATGAGCTAAAGCCCAGTGAATAACAAATGTATAATGGGTTAAGAATGAGTGTCCTTTTCAGTATTTAAAACAGTCAATTGTATCAGTAGATCATTTATTCGATCAATATCTCATATTTCATATCATTTCTGTCATATAGTAATTATAGCAGTTATACGCGGTACATCCAATAGCAAAACAATACAGTAGGTCTTAGAAGACCGAACAGTCAATTGATGACCATCAAACAGTAAACAGTAGATATAGTAAACATTAGATCCAAAACTTGGAACTGACAGAGATCTTTGTAACAGTAACAGTAACAATAATAGTAACAGTCAGTTGCTATAGGTGCCACGAGTACAGTTCATAAAATAGGATAAACATTCATTCAGTAAACAATATCATTTCAAAAAGCAGTACAGTTAATCATTCAAAAAATAAGTATAATTGAACATAACTTTACAACATTTTTACTCACAGTGGACTCCTTGAAACACGTGTTAAAATGCACTAAGGATGTGGCGTCTAACCTAAACAAACAAATTCAAGCATAATAATTCAATTACATTTGTATCGTTAGCCAATTCTATTTGATTCGGTTGCTACTTATTCAATAACCAATCTTCTTTACTCATTCGGTTCTAAATTTTCATTCGTTCGTTCTAATGCACTCATGAGATGTAAATGCACATGAAAATACTTTAAAACTATGCAAACAGAGGCTCAAAAGGTGGAAAAGTATAGCGAAAAACAACATCGGGTCTGCCCAAAGGGCCGCACGTGCGGGGGTATTTGCTGTACGTGTGGGACCATCTCCGTACGTGCCTCCCACACCTATAATTTAAGCAGAATGCTCACTCACCACTGCCATGTTTTCCGCATGTGTGGGGCCCCATGCCACACGTGCGGTTCTGGGTAGTTTGGAATCCAAAAATGGCTGTTCTTTTGGCAATGCATTTCTTTGCAAAATCAACCCCATTTTCATGCAATTCATTTCCAAAAACTTGACATAACACCTTGAATTAAACATATGTAGCTTGGAACAAAATTCATAACTTCAATTGAAGTTTCAAAACTATGCAAGGAGTTCAAATTCTTGAAGTGTAAACACAAGTTCATAACTAATACAAATTGAGCTCCAAGTCTTTAAAATGCATGGAGTTTTCCTCCCAAATGTTGAAACTCAAACAAGAAGCAAGGAAACAATTAAATGATCATGAGTTCCACGGAAAATATGCCATGCATGTTGCTAATTCAAGTTAATCTCCACAATTCCTTCTTTATGTGATCATATGAATTCCTAACATCAATTTACACCACTAATCTCATAATTATTCATGCTCTTTAATTAAAACAATGCAAAGTCTAAGGGATTATGAGGAAAGCATTTCAATTTCATAAAATTTGGTGGAAATTTCTTACCTTAATTGGTTAATTGGTGAAGATTTCAAGTTTCCTTTCACTTTCTCTTCTTCCTATCTTCTTTCTCTTGTTGAGTTCTCTCACCAAGTCTTTTCTCCCTCTCTCTCTCTCTCTCTCTCTCTCGCTCTCTTTCTCTCTCTATGTGTATAGTGTAAGACTACGTAACAAGATCCACTAGCTCTATCTTCTATGTTCTTTTGATGAGCAAAATGCATTAGACTCAAATTAATTAGACTAAATAAATTAATTAAAATCAACTTGACTCAAATATAATTAATCTCAGCATATTTACACTAGATTAAATTATACTAATGTGAATTAGGCTCTAATTCCTATAGACAAGTTTAATTTTCACTCTAACCTATCTGTCCACAATAACACCATCCAAATATTCACATGGAAAATCAATAACTCTTCATATCACATAATCACATAATTAACAATAAGCATATAATGAATATAATTAATTTGTTTAATTAAGGAGGTGGTTGTCACATTCTCTTCCCTTTAGGACGTTTGGTCCTCCAAACTCAATTACTCAATTACTTTCCTCCTGGAAGAATATAGGATTAATTGGGAAGAGGTTCGGGTATCTTCTCTTTCCTAAGTTGCATAGTTACCATCGTGATTTTGCCAATCCACTTTTACTAATGGAATTTCTTTGTTTCTTAACTTTTTGATCCATCTGTTTACAATTTGAATGAGCCTTTCTTCATAAGTATAGTCATCACTCAACACCACGTGGGTAGGCTCAATAATATGAAAAGGATCCCGGAGATAATCCCGCAACATCAAAACATGAAAGACATTATACAAATGTTCTATTTCGGGAGGAAGAACTACCTGATATGCCACTGGATTAATCTTTTCAATGATTTCGTATGGCCTAACATACCTTGGTGCTAACTTGCCCTTGGTTCCAAAACGAGTTTGCTCTTTCATTGGTGTCACTTTGATAAAAACATGGTCGCCCACTTCATATTCCCTGTCTCGCCTTCGAACATCCGCATAACTTTTCAGTCAACTTTGCGTAGTTTTCAATATTTGTTGGATTAATTTCACATTTTCCGTCGTTTCATGTACAGTCTCAGGCCTAAGTAAAGGCCCATCTCCAACTTCTGCCCAATAAATAAGAGACAGACACTTTCTGCCATATAAAGCCTCGAAAGTGTAGACGTCCCCCGAACACCCCGGGAGGGTTAGCTCCCGTTCTGTTCATTTTGGGGTCACTACAGCTCGGACTCTCAAATTGTCACGGTTCTTAATCTGAATCAAAGAGTCCAAATCCGGCAAATCGTTTTGAGAAACAGATTTTTGAAAAAGTAGTGCCAAACATGGACTGCTTTGCCAGATACAGAGTCGCCACCTAAATATTTTTTATGGGGGAATTTAGGAAACCCTAACTCGGTGCCAAAGGCCACGTGTCCGTCATCACCAAAGTTGCCTCGGCTCGGGAACTTGGGTACGATTGGGGAAGGTCACTTCGTGAGCACCCCCGCTCGCCCGATCGAAGATCGGCCTCTACTAAACGTGATATCTATTTTTGAAAATATTGTGTGTTCTTATTCCGGTTATTAGCCTAGATTACTATGTGATGCGCGCAGCATACAAATATAGACCGAGTCGCCTGAATTGGAACGAAACATTTCATGTTTGTTTTTGAAAGTGGTTTGCTACCCGCAGGTAGGCTTGAAACATTTGATGATTTATTCCAATTTAAGTAACCCAACCTTCACCCACAGGCATTCAGGCAGATATATCACATAAGCACATAGCCTCATGGTAAGCATGCTATTCATGGCAACACTCACACGCATGCAAGGATGCTAAAGCATAAAACTCACCGAGTACTCCAAGCCAAAATAGAAACTACATTAGAAATCATGCATGATCCTAAGTATACAGAAATGCCTAATGCAACACATGCAAAATGCAATTATAGCAGGCTCGGCTATTCTAAGATGGTATATGAAATGTTACAACTATCATGTATTCAACTTTGAAATTGAAAGTACAATGCAGTTAGTATGATGCGCCGAGCCCGGTGCATGCGATACAGATGAATGAATGCAAACATGCTGTCATACTGTATGCTAATTTAAATATGCCCTAATCTAACCATCATAAGCGGATAAATAAAAGGGAAGAAAGACGTGGGGTTGGAAGACATACATCACACTCACGCACACTTATTACAGTTATGCCCTCGCGCAGAGGGTCCGAATAAATATACAGTCCAAATATTACAGTCCCCAAATAAAAGAATATTACAGTCCAAAATATTACAAAATTCTAATTAATTAATGAATTAACTAAGAAAGCAAATAAAACTGGCGTGCAAACCAGGGACTGCCTTGCTTCTGGTGGATGATGCATGTCCGAATTATCTTGCGCGGAAATCCACCGGAATGCCCCAATTAGCCTCTGTTTACACCTGTTCTTGAAATGCGTGCCAAGCCCCAAAAGGTTACTGATTCCTGATTTTGCTGCAACAGAGAGCAGGAAAGGGGCATAGCAATGTATTTGCACAGATATATGCATGTCTCGATCCTCGTGCCACCAATCACGCATACCGAGGCATGATGGCCGAGGAGTCGAAATGCACAACTGAATATAGGATGAATGCACATGAAACTACAGCTAAAACCTAGCTCCATCATGGATAATCCGGAGTGTCGGTGACTGGGGAATTGAGACACATTCCGTCACTCGCAGTACGAAATGTATCTCGTTTCCCGTGCCCGGGCTAACTCCTGTTCCGGACATGGTGCAATGTGCATGATATGCGTGAAATGCAACTAAGATACAATCCTAACATACACAATGCTATGGAAATGAAATGCCTCGAAATGCGTGCACATGGGCACGCAAACCGAGAAAATAGCAGAATGCTATGAAAATGAGGTGTCTCGAAATACGTGCACGCGGGCACGCAAATCGAGAAAATAACATGTCTCAAAATACGTGTACGCGGGCACGCAAACCGAGGCGATGATATGTGTCTCGAAATACGTGCACGCGGGCACGCAAACCGAGGCGATGACATGTGTCTCAAAATACGTGCACGCAGGCACGCAAACCGAGGTGATGATATGTGTCTCGAAATACGTGCATGCGAGCACGCAAACCGAGGCGATGATATGTGCCTCGAAATGCGTGCACACGGGCACGCAAACCGAGGCGATGATATGTGTCTCAAAATGACATGGAAATGACAAATGGGCTTATACCAACATGAGTGAGCCTCAGCCACACTCACATAGGATGCCGACGGTTGAAAATGAAGTGCCTCGAAATGCGTGCACACGGGCACGCAAACCGAGGCAAACGCAAAATGCGATGCAATGGCATGGAAACATGATATGGGCTTATACCAACATGAGTGAGCCTCAGCCACACTCACATAGGATGCCGGCAGATAAAAATGAGGTGCCTCGAAATGCGTGCACATGGGCACGCAAACCGAGGCGATGACAAAATGCGATGCAATGACATGAAAACATGATATGGGCTTATACCAACATGAGTGAGCCTCAGCCACACTCACATAGGTTGCCGGCGGATAAAAATGAGGTGCCTCGAAATGCGTGTACACGGGCACGCAAACCGAGGCGATGACAAAATGCGATGCAATGACATGAAAACATGATATGGGCTTATACCAACATGAGTGAGCCTCAGCCACACTCACATAGGATGCCGGCGGATAAAAATGAGGTGCCTCGAAATGCGTGCACATGGGCACGCAAACCGAGGCGATGACAAAATGCGATGCAATGACATGAAAACATGATATGGGCTTATACCAACATGAGTGAGCCTCAGCCACACTCACATAGGATGCCGGCGGATAAAAATGAGGTGCCTCGAAATGCATGCACACGGGCACGCAAACCGAGGCGATGATAAAATGCGATGCAATGACATGAAAACATGATATGGGCTTATACCAACATGAGTGAGCCTCAGCCACACTCACATAGGATGCCGGCGGATAAAAATGAGGTGCCTCGAAATGCGTGCACATGGGCACGCAAACCGAGGCGATGACAAAATGCGATGCAATGACATGAAAACATGATATGGGCTTATACCAACATGAGTGAGCCTCAGCCACACTCACATAGGATGCCGGCGGATAAAAATGAGGTGCCTCAAAATGCGTGCACACGGGCACGCAAACCGAGACGATGATAAAATGCGATGCAATGACATGAAAACATGATATGCAATCATTTTAATGGAATTTCAGCACTAAAATATGGGGGAAAACAGTCCCGAAATGAGGCGAAATGACACCAAATGCAAGGAAATGTCCCGAAATGCGAATTTAGGCACCCGAAATGGCCTATAGCCATGCTAAACATGCACAATATGGACATGCAATACAAATACAGAAGCTAGACAGTCCCAAAAGATGCACTTTCACAGTTATAAACATGGCCAAACAGAAAGCATAGGTATGGTAAAAATAGCATGCAAGAATAGGGGTCAAAAGAGGGGTAATGAAGCAAGTGATATAAGCAAAACTCAAACTGAAAAATTTCCTTCTAAAACACTTAAGAGGGACCAAAAATATGAACATTTACAGTATATGGCAGCCTCAAAATCAGTATACAAATATGCTAAAAATGTGATGCAAAATGAGGCTCAAAAGGTGCTATAACATGAAGTATACAAAATAATCATCAAACAGAAAAAAAGTGTGAATGAAACATGAAGTATAGGCCAAAATAAGGCCACTTTCAGTTCGGACCAAGGTCCAAAAACAGAAGCAAAGGGGGCTGCCAATTTATGCAAAAATGGGGCCAAATAAGGGATATAACTACAAGTGACACATGGAGGTACCAAACAATGTTGAGCCCTTCTCCAATGTTGAAGAGGGGCTCAAAATAAGCCTAATGTTAGTTTACAACATGCTCGAAAATAAATTTCTCATGGGTCAAAAATAGCATGCAAAACTATGACATACAAGAGGATCAATGAAGCAAGTGTGTCATGGAGGGCTCAAACAGGGTTGAGCCCTTAATGGAAAGTCAAGATGAGCTCAAAATATGGCCCTTTTCAGTTAGGGCCGGAGCTTGAAACCAAAAGGAAGTGGGGCTTGCAAATAGATCAAGAAAAAGGGTCAAAAGGGTAAAAGTATTACTTACCCTTGAAGACTCAAACTTTTGTTGCTTCTTGGATGAATTTGCAGCTTCTTTAGCCTTCAAGAATCCTTCTTTGTTTCTGGAAATGAGATGGTGGTGGTAGAGCTTGGTGGTGTAGAAGGAATGATGGTTAGGGACTTAGGGTTTTTTGAAGAATTGAGAAGGATGAAGATGGAGTTGGCTATGGAAGCTTCAAGGAGAGTTTTTCTAACCCCAACAAAGGAGGCCACCGGCTGGTTATAAGGGTTCAAAAGGGGGTGTAAAGGTGGGGGAGAAGGAGAGCAAAATTCCCCCACGAAATATCCCCCGGATAAATATCTTGTCTGGGGGATATTGCCCCACAGCTGTAAAGTGCACAGTGCGAGGAACACGGCCGGCCTCTCACTTTTGTTGGAGGTGGCCGGCCGGCCACACCACCTAGCCGGCCGGCTAGGGGTCAAAAGGTTCAATGAGATTTTCTGGCCGGCCAGCTACTGGGGAGGTAGTCCTATGTGTGTACAACACAACCATGTGGTTAAAATTCCAAGAAAGTGGGTCTAAGGGGTTCAACATTAGCTCGGAAAGAGGGGTTCAAAAGGGTCAATTTGAATTACTGGCCGGCCATGAACTTTTAGTGGCCTCTCATGTGTGTACATCACAGATATGTGGTTCAAAGTTCAAGAAAAAAGGTCCAAGGGGTTCAACATTAGCCCGGAAGAAAGGGGTCAAAAGGGTCAGGTAACCTTAATGGCCGGCCACCAACTTTTAGGGGCCTCCCATGTGTGTAGATCACAGATATGTGGTTGAAAGTTGGCAACATTGACTCCAAGGTGTTCAACATTAGCCCGGAAGTCAGAAAAACGGGCGCCGGGAGGCTCCGGAGGAGAGATAACTGGCTGCTGCAACAATTGCTGGCCTCCCACCCTTCAGTGACCTCTCCTGTGATAAAACAGAGGTACCTGCCAAAAATGAACGAAAACCGTTGCAAAACGAATGTTCGGGAGCCAAAACACGCAGTTCGGGATCCCGAAAATGGGCTGTTAAGCACCGAAAGTGGCATTCGGCCACGAAGTGGGTTTCTCAGACCCCAGTGTCCCTCAAAAGGGAGCAAATAAGATGTATGCCAAAAATCAGAGCAATAGGAGATGGTTAAGCGGTCCCGAACCGAGGCACACGGCCAACGGTCCCGAAAACCGGGAACCGGACTCCGAAATGGGCAAAATGGCCTACGGCCACCAAATGTGGCCTACGGACATTGAGAGATGGTCTACGGGACCTCTCCCTTCCCTCAGGAAAAGAAACAGAGAAAATCGAGTCTGGTTCGCAAACCGAGACAAGGCACAGAAGAGGGTTCGGAAGTCCGGAGGCAGGGCTCACGGCCGTGACTCTGAAACTTCTGAACAAGCACATTATGCAATATCACCAAGTGCTCAACTGGTGACGTCTGAGTCTCAAGGTCGGTCAAAAATGGGGTGTCTACAGAAAGGCGCCATACCAATACTTGAATTAAAACTGTTGTTGTAGGCGAATTCGGCTAAAGGCAAGTGAGTTTCCCAATTCCCTTGAAAATCAAGCAAATGCATACGCAACGTGTCCTCTAGAGTTTGGATTGTTCTTTCAAATTGGCCATCGGTCTGTGGGTGGTATGCACTGCTCAAACTCAATTCAGTATCCAATGCCTTTTGCAAACTTTGCCAAAATCTCGATGTGAATTTCGAGTCCCTATCTGAAACAATTGACACAGGTACTCCATGCAATTTAACATTCTCATCAATGTAAATTGTAGCCAACTTATCTGCATTATAAATTATTTTAACAGGTAAGAAGTGATCAGATTTAGTCAAACGGTTAACAATAATTCAAATTGAATCCATACCTTTATTGGAGAGAGGTAGTCCAACAATGAAATTCATAATGATGTGCTCCCATTTCCACTCCAGTATTGGCAGTGGTTGGAGCAATTCGGCGGGTTGTTGATGCTTGACTTTGACTTGTTGGCAGTATAAACACTTAGACACAAATTTTGCAATTTCCTTTTTCATTCCTGGCCACCAGAAATTGAGCTTCAAATCTTGGTACATTTTTGTATTCCCCAAATGGATAGAAAGTTTTGAATTGTGAGCTTTGTGCAAAACTCGCTTCCTTAACTCGATATCATTTAGTACACACAATCTACCTTGAAATTTCAAAACACCATTTTCAAAAACAAAATCTGGCCTTGGTTTGGATTCCCATTCATCAATAATCTTCTTTAAAAATTCATCTTGTTGCTGTTTTTCTTTAATATCTTCAAGAATTGCCGCTTGAACAAAAATAGTAGCCAATGCCCCGCCTTGCTCTCGCAAAATAATTTCAACTTCAAACTTCTCAAGGTCATGTAGCAATCCTTTTTGCCTGGTAAGTAAACAAGCTAAATTCCCAATTGATTTCCAACTAAGTGTATCGACAATAGTGTTAGCTTTCCCTGAATGGTACAAGATTTACAAGTCGTAAACTTTTATCAATTACAGCCATCTCCGCTATTGCATGTTCAAGTCTTTCTGGGTAAAGAAATACTTTAAGCTCTTATGGTCTGTGTAAACCTCACATGTTGCCCCATACAAGTAGTGGCGCCAAATTTTCAATGCAAATACTACTGCGGTAAGCTCCAAATCATGAGTCAGATAATTCTTTTCATGTGGCCTCAATTGTCGGGAAGCAGATGCTATTACTCTACTATTCTGCATCAATACACACCCCAAACCCTTATAAGAAGCATCACTAAAAATAGTAAATCCATCCGTACCTGAGGGTAAGGTGAAAATCGGTGCAGTCACAAGTCGGGTCTTCAATTCTTGAAAGGATGATTCTCTCTGATCGGTCCAATCAAACGGTACCCCTTTCTGAGTCAACTGAGTTCAAGGTTTTGAAACTCGAACTGGACCGGCCGGTTGAACCGGTGATTGGGTGAGGTTCTGGTCCGGTTAGCCCTCTTAAACCGTTCAGACATAAAAACTGGTGTATTTTTGGAGAACCAGTGAAACCGGTCGACCCGTTCACAGGTCAATTGAACCGGATCGGTTTCCTTATGCTATATATTAAAAAAAAAACAAAAACAAAACATATTTATTTTTGCTTTTCATTTCTGATCTTCATTCATTCTGAAGTAGGCATCTAGGGCTTCTTTACTTCTTCACACAAGTCTCTCTTCCTCTGTTAAGAGCAGCCGATCTGTCTTTCTCTCTTTATTTTTGCCATTAACAAAACAATCAAGTTCTCAACTTCATTTGCACACAGATTCTTTACCATCACTGTTACCAACGAATCTCAACAGGCTCCAGGTACTACTTTTGTGTAATTTGTTGGGCTACTTAGTGATCTTTGATTTGGTTTGAGCCTTGCGGTGGTTGATGAATCTATGATCTCCTTATTTGTTATTCACAAAATTTGGGTCTACTTGAAAAAGGCACTGTTTTCTCTTTTCCTATTACTATCTCACAGAAAATTACAAAAAAAAAAAAAAAAACTACTAATTTGGGTCTATTTGATCTCTTTCTTGTTTAACATTATATGAAAAAATCTTCTATTTTTTTCATTCTATAGTAGATTATAGATAGGTAGATAGAAACATAGAGGTTGTGTTTGGTACAGCTCTGGAATGTTATTTCGCACATGACGTTTGTTTACGATTTTCAAAAGTTAATTCCACGTTTAATTTTGAAAACTCGGTCGAAGGCGGGAAAATTTGGGCTAAATGGTCGTCCTACTGGACGTCTACCGGTTGACCGGAATAGTGCAAACATTTTTATTTTTTTATTTTTATTTTTGCAATTCACACATGTTAATTTTTATATATTCGAAAAAAAAAATTTCTGAATTTTTTAAAATTTTTTATGAGCTTTAATAGAATTTTGAGTTGTGTGTTTGGTTATGAGTTGTAAGTTTTTGTATCAAATATCATATGTCACATCAAAAATTCCCTACTTAATTCAAAACTCTTTTCAAAACTCTTTCACCAAACAAATTTTCCACACTCAAATCACAATTCAAAAACTCACAAACTCAAAATACAACTCATACTCTCAAATCATATTTAGAAAGCTCTACCAAATGCAACCAGAGATTCTCACGGAAAATTACCACAAAAAAAAAAGAAGAAAAGATTCCTCTACGAATTTGGGTCTATTTGATCTCCTTCTTGTTTAGCATTATATGAAAAAATCCTCTATCTTTTTCAATCTATAGATTATAGAGAGATTAATTGTTGCTGTTGCTGTAGATTGAAAAAACCTTCTTGCTGTTGTTATTGTTGATGTAGATTGAAAAATTTTGTCACTTGATATAATAAGTTAATTGTGTGATTTCCTTTTTCTTGTTTTGGATACCCATGAATAATTATAATTAATTTTCTTTTCTTATGACCTATTTTACACAATTAGAAGAAAATTAACTTTCAAATTTTGAACTCCACTTAATTTAATTATTGTATTGAATCTGATTTTTTTATTTATTTTCTTTTAAGTTGAATCTTTGGCCAGAATAGGAGTACTTTTTTATTATGATTATTGTATTGTATTGTATTGAATTCTACTTTCTAGAATATTAATTTGAATATGAGCACTTTTTCTCTCTTTTTTTTTTATTTATTTATTATTTGTTCTTATTCTACCTTCTAGTTGTGAGAGATGTCATCTGGCCAAAATTCAACTGTTAATTCCACCCAAGCCACAAGGGGAAAATCTGATATTGCATGGGCACATGTTATTGAGGGACACGATGTCAATGGGAAGAAGACTTATTCATGTATGTATTGTGGGAAAACTATTAAAGGTGGAGGGATTAATAGAATGAAGCAACATCTTGCATAGAAGTCAGGCGAGGTTGGGCCATGTAAAAAAGTTCCCCCAGATATTCAGTATCACATGCACGAGTCTTTGGAAGCATTTGATGAAAAGAAGAAGCAAAGTGTAGAAAATTATGATTAATTAAATCCTTATGGTCCAGGTGGTTTTCAATTTGAGGGTGATGATGCTTACATTAATGTTGATGATGAGGCTGATGAGGTTGTGGAAACAATTCCTCGGAACAATTAGGGCATTTCAATCAATAAAGGAGCTGGAAATGAGAATAAGAGTAGAGCACCAATGACAGATAAAGGGAAGGGGAAGAAACATGAACCAACAAAAATCGGTGATTATTTTGCACCAAGGACCACTCTGAGTTCTCAACCAACTATCAAAAGTGCCCTCCAAACTAAAGAATCCATACATAGAGCACATATGATTGTTGGCAAATTCTTTTATGATACTTGTATTTTAATCAATGCTGTGAACTCCATTTATTTTCAACCCATATTTGATGCCACAATTGCCATTGGTCTAGGATATAAGGTCCTTACTTACCATCAACTTCGAGTTCCTTTATTGAGAGACTCAAAAAAAGAGCTTCAGTTGTATATTGACACTTTGAAGAGTTCGTGGGCTGCTTGTGGATGTATTATTATAGGTGATGGTTGGACTTATGGTAGACAAAGAAATCTAATAAATTTTCTTGTCTATGGCCCTATGGGAATTGTTTTTGTAAAATCTATTGATGCCTCTGATGCTGTCAAAGATGCTACTCTTCTTTCTAAATTGTTTCTAGAAGTTATTGAGTGGGTGGGAGTGTCAAATGTTGTTCATATGGTGACAGATAATGGATCAAATTAAAAAGCTGCTGGAGGACTTGTAAATGTAACTTACAAATCTATAAATTGGTCTCCATGTGCAGCTCATTGCGTGAATTTAATCTTAAGTGAAATTTCCAAGATGAATCATGTGCATGAGCTTGCTATTAAGGCATCAACGGTGACAAGGTACATATACAACCGTTCATGGTTATTAGCTCGGTTGAGAAAGGAGAAGAGTTGGACTGAAATTGTGCGCCCAGGAACAACACACTTTGCCACTACTTGATGTGATCGGAACTAAAGCCACATCAAGTAAAACAAAGCTCATTAATGAACTTAGATTGTTTTGGGATCGACAAGACAGTTTTGGAAGAGAGCTTGCTATTACTACATCTAAGAAAACACAACCTGGTAATCTCTCTTTTTTTTTTAATAGTAATTATCATTATTATTTGCTTTTGATTGGAATGTTTTATCTCATTTATCTATTTCTTGTTTCTTTTTTTTATTTCGTTTTTTTATTATAATATCTCTCTTTCTTTCTTGATAATAAGATGAATGGTGGAAGATGTTTGGACACAGTGCTCCAAAATTGCAAAAGTTGGTCATTCGAATTCTTAGTCAAAAGCAACTCTTCTGGGTGTAAAAGGAATTGGAGCGTCTTTGAACGCATACATACAAAGAAGAGGAATAGACTAGAACATCATAGGCTTAATGATCTTCTGTATGTTCATTACAACTTGCAATTGAAGAATAGGTAAATGAATCTTTCTCATATAGTAACTAATGCATTCTTTATTTTATTCGCTTATTTAGTCTTACAATTGAATCAATATAGGAGGTATTACAAAATAAGGAATTATGATCCCATTGACATTGAAAGCATTGACAAAACTGAATTTTGGATTATTGAAGAAGAAAGACTAGAACAAGAGGAGCCTCCATTGCTTGATTATGATGAGCTCGAAAAAATGCTTTATGAAGAAGATAAGCCTCCACGACATAAGAGGCAATGTCATGGTCTACGAGATGGTTAGAAAATAATGTTTCATCATTATGCAACATTTTTTTTTCTTCTTTTATCTATCATTATCAAAATGATAACTTAATGATTTTATTTTAACTATTGCAGATGATGTTGATGATGATATGGAGCTAGAGTTTCTTGGAGATGATATCGACTTGGGATCTTTTGGTGATGTGAACATTGATAATAGATCAAACAACCCGAGCTCTAGTGCAAATGCAAATGAGAATGATGATGATGATTGGCTAAATTATCGTCCCTAGGAGATTTAGGCAAAAATCAAAGATTGTTTGTGATGTTGTTGTGTTGAATTTTTTTTTCCTCATATTTTTGTTTTTAAGAATGATGTCATGTTGTAAACATCTTTTTACATTTGTTGCTTGAGATTTATGTTTTATGTCTTTAAACTTTGGACTTAATTTTTTCTTTTTTTGTAACTAACGTTTTATGAATTGCTGTAGTTGGATGCTTTCATAATTTTTATTACTATGTGTAACTCGACTTTTTCGCGCCCCATTTCAAAAGATTAAAAAATAAGCCCTACAGTTCGGACTCCCACGGTCCTAAATCTAATCTCACAAGTGCAATGTGAAATTGATAAACACCAAAGAGTCCAAATCCGGCAAATCATTTGGAAAATTGATTTTGAATCAAAAAAATATCAAAATTGGACTGCTTTTCCAGATACAGAGTTGCTACTTAAATATTTTATTTTTGAAAAATTTAGAAAACCCATGACTCATGCCAAAGGCCACGTGTCCGTCATCACCAAAGTTGCCTCGGCTCGAGAACTTATGTACGAGAGAGGAAGGTCATGAATTGAGCACCCCCGCTTGCCCAATCAAATATCGCCCTCTACTAATCATGATATGATTTTTATCAACATTATGTGCTCTTATTCCGGTTATTAGGCTAGCATTACTACGTGATGCGCACAAGCGAGTATAGACTAGTTTGCTCAAATTGGAATAATTCAATTTCATGGTTGTTTTGTGAAAAGTGTTTGATTTTGCCACCTCAAGTGGGCTAAAGTTTGAGAATTTGCCACTCAACAAAGTAGGCTTAAAACGTACATTTACTGAATCGTTCCAATTCAAACAACAAGTCTTCATCCACAAGCACTCAAGCAGTTTAAACATGTAAGCATTTAGCCTCATAGAAAGTATGCTAGTCATGGCAATCACTCACATTCATGCAAGTATGCTAAAGCACTAAAAAACTCACCTAGTACTCCAAGCTAAGATAAAATATGAGTTATAAAAATGTATGATTCCTAACTATACATTTATGACTAATGCAACACATGCAATATGCAATTACTAGGCTCGATTACTAATGTGGCATATGAATTAATTCAAGATATGCGGTCTAAGCACGTATTCAACAAAGTATTGAAATGACATTGCAGTTTGAATGATGCGCTGAGCCTCGGTGCATGCAATACAAGATGAATGGATGTAAACATAAGGTATGCTAATTGAAACATATCCCTAATCTAACCATCAAAAGCAGTTAAATAAAAAGGAGAAAGACGTGGAGTTGGAAGACATACACATTATTACATCATGCTCTCACGAAGGAAAGTCCAAATGAATTAAGCTAACTACTAACTAAGCTAAGCTAATTAAGCTAATTATTTACAAAACTTGAATGAGTAATTAACTAACTATCTAAGCTAATTAAATAAGAATTTAACTAGGCTAAACTAATTAAATATTACAACACAAACTAATTAGCTACAACTAATTAAGCTAATCAAATATACAACATAAACTAATTAACTACAACTAATTAATTTACAACAAATAAACTAATTAACTGGCTAACTAGTCCCGGGGAGTGAGGGAGGCCCATGCAAGCTTGGTTTTCACCTGAAGAACATTCACTGTCTGCCCTTGAAAGCCTCTGTTTGCACAACCCTTGCACTGTTTTCCTTCTCTAGATCAACTTTGCCATGCTTTACAAGAACACTACCCAAAATTCACTGGTGGCCGGCAGGCTAGAATTGGTGGCCTTGAGGGGTTGCTGTCCAATAGTGATGGCCTGCCGGCCAGTAATAGTGGCTAGCCGACCATTGATGGTCAACTTTTCCTTCCTGCAACAGAGAGCAAACAGGGCAGAGAGAGGGTATTCTCACAGGTTGTATGTACTGTGTATCTCTCTTTATCATCAAAACATCTCAAATGAGTGATACACTTGGTTCCAAAACCATCAATCAAGATGCACAAGTTAATAAATGCATAAACAAGACCCAAAAAAGACCATCACCCTATTATGCATGATCAAGGGCAATGGAGACCTTGGAATCTTAACACATTTCATTACTTTGAGTATGAAATGCCCCAATTTTCCTTGTGTTCAATTAACGTCTGATTAAAGATATCAAAACAAAACCAATTTCTTATCTTGCACACTTTTAGTTTCAAATTTTTAGTTACTCATTTTAACTTATCAACCCATTCTTTAACCAATTAAGTTCATTGGTGAGAAGTCCTCTAAAGGGAAGGTAGTGTCAAACTAGGGGTAGTTTAAGGCAAGGGAGAGGTGTCATGCCATTGGTAATGAACCCCTAAAAAATGATTAAACCATTAAGCTATGAGTCTCAATCTCAAGCTTAAACTATCTTAAGGTTAAAACAACCCTCAAAGCAAATAAAAAGTGAAGAAATGATGGAGATTGTAGAGATTATAAGTGCTGAAATGAAATGAGAAAAGCACTAAAATATGCAGTCAACTCAAACAAGTGGTGCCTAAAGGCTTAAAACACCAAGCTTGTGAGGACTATTACAATAGAGGCATGCAAAACAAGACTCAAATGTAATAACCAGTCAAAAATAGAGTAAAAACAGTCTAAAATAGAGCCTAAAACATGCTGAAATTAAGCTACAAAAGGCTAAAAAAATAAGTTAACACATAGAGTTAACTAGGCTAGCAAATAAGACACAAGGAGGGGAGGCTAACCCTCTAATTTTGGACTTCAAATTATGATTTTTTCCACTGAAAATACTATGAAATTCAGTGCTCAAAAGCCCAAGAAAATATAGTTTGAAGGTGTGAAACAAAGGTGAAAATGCTTTACAAGCAAGAAATAAAGAAGGGTGAGATACCCCCCTAACCTTAAATGGCGTAAAACACCAATTTCAGCCCACAAAAACAGAGTTTTTATGGCCCCAAAACAGCCCAAAAATAGTAGGAAGAGATAGAAAAACAAGTATGCAAAACAAGCTTAAAGGACAAGTATTATACCTCTTGAGGCAAAGAACAATTCTAGGCACTAATTCAAGCCAAAACCATATTCAAGAGCTCCAAGAAGGCTTCAAGGAACCTTAGCTCAAAGAAGATCAACTTTGGTTAAGGAGATGTATGCAAAAGAGTAGTGTAACTAGGCTAATGTGCACAAATTTGTAAGAGAAAGAGACAGAGAGAGAGAAATTTTTGTTCCAAAATTTCTAACCCTCAAAAATGGGGGAGGAGACCCCATATATATAGAAAAACAAGCATTGGTTGAAAGAAATGCCTCCCTACACATGTAGGGAGATGAAACCAATTGTGCCAACAGCTGGAACAACTGTCAACAAAATATCTGAAAAAAGCACTGGTGGCCGGCAGGCCACTTGGGTGGCCGGCAGCCTCAATTGGTGGCCGGCAGCCACCAAGGGTTGTAGGCCTGAAGGTTTTGGTCCAAAACAGGGCACATAATGGATGGGGTTTGAAGGCTCAAAGACAGGGCATTCCGCCGAGGACTTCGGGTACTAAAACAAGCACAAATAGTCACAATCATCGAGTGCACAAGCGATGATGTCCAAGTTTTGAGGGCGGTAAAAAATGGGGTGTCTACACTATGATTGTTGTTTTTAACGGCTAAATTTTCATTTTTAATTCTATTTGTTGTTAGTATGTGAAGTGTTATGACTTATATTTATGATTTTTTTTTAAATACAGAAAAACATCACTAAAAATATTTAAGAATTTTTTTAAAAAAATTGAAAATTGAAAATTTATATTGTTAATTTATATTTTTTTGAAAATATTTATGACATAATTATGATGTCACGGTTCGATCTGGTTCTTGAACCGGTGACCTATCCACCCCGTTTTTTTTCTGGTTTACTCACTGGTCTGGTTTTTAAAACCTTGACTGAGTCAAAGGCAAAGCAATTTTGGAGAAGTTTTTCACGAATCTTCGGTAGTATCCGGCAAAACCCAAGAAACTTAGGATTTCGGTAACATTAGTCGGTCTAGGCCAATTCACAACTTTTTCTATTTTCTGTGGGTCAACAGAAATGCCATCTTTACTAATCACATGTCCAAAAAATATAACACTATCCAGCCAGAATTCACACTTTGTTAGCTTTGCATATAATTTCTTCTCTCTCAACGTTTGCAAACCAATTCTTAAATGATGTTCATGTTCCTCTTTACTTTTGGAATAAACCAAAATGTCATCTATAAAAACAACCACAAATTCATCGAGGAATGGCTTGAAAATTCTGTTCATGAGATCTGTAAATGCAACAGGCGCATTAGTAACTTTGAAAGGCATAACAAGAACTTCATAATGTTCGTACCTTGGTCGGAAAGCAGTCTTTTCTACATCTTCGGCTTTGACTTTCAATTAATGGTATTCCGATCTAAGATCAATCTTGGAAAACACTTGGGCACCTTGCAATTGGTCGAATAAGTCATCAATACGAGGCAACAGATACTTGTTTTTCACTGTTACCTTGTTCAATTCACGGTAATCAATGCAGAGCTGTAATGAGCCATCTTTCTTTTTCACAAATAAAACTGGAGCGCCCCACGGTGATGTACTAGGTCTGATAAATTTCTTGTCCAACAACTCTTGCAATTGGATTTTTAACTCTTTCAATTCAGTAGGTGCCATTCGATACGGAGCTTTGGAAAATGGCTGTGTACCCGATATCACCTCAATAGTGAACTCAATCTCCCCGTCAATCAAATCCCTTGGCAAATCATCTGGAAAAACATTTGGGAATTCTCTAACTATAGGAATACTGTCCACATTAGCTTAAGTATCAGCAGACACAGTCAATACACAACACAAATGCCTTTTACACCCCTTTCTAATCAATTTGAATGCTTTCATAAATGAAATCAAATATAGGGGAGGTACAACATCAACTCCATCAAGTATAAATTTGGGCAACCCAGGTGGACAAAAAAAAACTTGTTTTGTTACACAATCAATGGAGGCATCATATTTTGTTAACTAGTCCATCCCCAAAATTACATCAAAGTGATCAAGATTTAGAGGCAACAAATCAACATATAAAATCACATCTCCAATAACAATCTCACATGCGTAATACACATAAGCACAAGTCATGGACCCCCCAGTAGGTGAAGACACAACTAATAAATAGTTCATCGGTTCCAATGGTCTAGATAATTTTCTCGAAAAAACATGTGACACAAATGAATGCGTAGACCTCGAGTCAATCAAAATATAGGCGTTTTGAGCACAAATAGGGAGTATACCTGAAATCACTGTCTCAGTATTCTGCACATCCCTTGGTACAAGTGCAAACACCCTGCCTTGCCTCAAGGTTTCTCTCTCGGTAGCTTTGGGATTAGGTTTTGGTGTAGCGGTTGATGCTGCAGCACTTGCTACGGGTCTACTAGTGCCTTGCGATGCGAGATGACAATCTTTGACTATGTGGCCCACCTTGCCACATCTGTAACATGCCCCAGAAATTTTGTAACAAACCCCTTTTATGTCTTTTGCCACATTCTGGACAATGTGGTATAGAATTGTTCCCCCGACTAGAACTACTTGTTGACCCTATATTCTATTTCTTACTCTGTGAGTTATTCCAACCCTTTTTGAAATTAAAACTTTGTCTCTTATCTCGCCATGCAATCACCGGCGTCTTAGCCTGCTTCAAGGCTGCAATGTTTGCCTTGGCCATGACAGCTCGGTCAAAGACATCCACATACTTGAGTAATTTTAAAACATTGATCCAATCAAGTATCTCCACATTAAGTCCTCCCTCAAATTTTTGAGCCTTTTTATAGTCAGTATCTACCATATGTGGTGCATAATGTGCAAGCTCAGTAAATTTTGCTTCATGTTCGGCCACAGACATAGTACCTTGCTTTAATTTTCCAAACTCGGATACTTTGCAATCACAGACACATTGAGGAAAGTATTTATCATAGAATGCTTTCTTGAATTGAGCCCAAATCATAGTATTATTACTTTCACGCACAAGCATCCACCATCGCCTTGCCTCATCTTGTAAAGTAAAAGTGGCCAACAACACTTTATGTGCCTCTGAACACGGAAACACTTCAAACAACTTTTCAATTTCTAGGATCCATGCCTCAGCTTTCAGTGGTTCTAGCCCTTCCTGGAATGTCAGTGGCTTCATTTTGTTAAACTTTTGTGTTAAGGTAATAACATCATCATTGGCATTTAGTTTAGGTTGCACTAGTGGCAGAGGAGGAGGTGGGGGTTGTTGATTCTGTTGTTGTCTTAGAGCTTCAGTCAAGAGTTTAACCATTCTCTCCAATCTTGCAATTCTTGCTTCGGGTGATTCATTTTCATCTGCATTTCTTGCATTCTCCATTACACTATATGAAACATGGGCCCTGTTTGGTAGAGCTATGGGAAAGTGATTATATGTAACAACCCTCGTCACTGTTTACCGAATAACCACTGATTACCGTTAAACTGAAACTGATTATGACTGATAAGTGAATTGAATAAACTACTGAACTGACTGACTGAAATTGAAACTGAATTGACTGAGTATACCTGTTTAATTGTAATTCTATCTGTTTGGTTATTTGATTATCTGTTCGTGTTTTTATGTTTAAACTGCTAATTGAGGGCCTTATCGGCGGCCAAACCAGGAATTGATTGATGTTTTAGGACCATCATAATTTATGTGATTTTATGGCATATTTATCTGAAAACTGATTTGGTATGATTAAATTAGGTTAATTATTGATAAATTGCACAACTTAGACTTAATTACATTAGTGCCACTTAGTGGCCACTACCTAACACATATGAAGCCTTGTACAACACTTGACCAACACTTTTCCTCAGCCATTCTCCTTGTTATTGCCGACCATAGAGAGAGAGAGAGACTAGAAGAGTTAATTTCATCTCACTTTTGCTTGAGCTTTGCTTGATAATTGAAGTAATTGAAGAGTTCTTTGCAAAATTGAGCTTGTGCATCTTGAACTACTAGACCTAAGGTAGATTCATTGCCTCTTGTGTATGTTTTGAATTGATTCTTGCATGGTTTTGAGCAAGTTGAAGTCTAGAGCCAAGTTATGGCTCTTAATTGTTGAATTATAGCTTAATTCACGCATGCATGCCTATACTATTGAATTTTGAGTTGATTCCATGGAGAATTGTCACATGCATGCTCATGGTTATGTTAAGTCCATGTTTTCGTCTTGTTTTTGTAAGAGTTAGCTCATTAGAGCATGAAATTGAAGCTTTGAATGGTTTAAATTCATGCATGTTTGCATGTTTTTCATATTTATGAAAATTGGTTTGAATTGAGTTGTTTGAAACACCCTTGGGCTTTGATTTTACAAATTGAGCTTTGAATCATGTTAAAGTATGAGTTTTGGGATGTTTTCTGGAAAATTGGCCCATGAGGATCGAAACTTATGGTTTAAAAGTTGAATTTGAGCTTGAGGTTCAAATCTGGAATTTCCAGAATTTGGACTCACGCTCGAGCGGGGTGACTGGCGCTCGAGCGTGGAAATCGTGCTCCTAGCATTTTGTTCTGTTTTGAAGTCCGCTCGAGCGGAAGAATTGACGCTCGAGCGGGACATTGTGTCTCATGCTCGAGCGGGTGTCGAGTGCCCAATCGAGCGTGATTTTCACCTATCCAGCACTTTTGACTGTTTTGCAGAACGCTCGAGCGGGTATGTCTACGCTCGAGCGGAAACCTTTGTCTGCATGTCCGCTCGAGCGGAGTAACCTACACTCGAGCGTGACCCCTGTTTTCTGAAAATTCTGAAAATTCTGAAAATATTTTTAAAGTGCATCCTTGCATCCTCATCCCATCCTAGGCATTCTTAGGCCTAGTTTAAAACATCTTAATGAGGATATAGATGTAGAACCACACCGAGGCAAATTAGGGATTAAGTTATTATCTTTCCCAACTGTGTAGCTTAGTGTGTGTTCAATCTATAAACTGTGTAGGGTTGGTGACTGGGGACGTGCTCTAGCCTTACTGTAGCCCAGAACTCTGTGAGTAACAACTGTGTAAAGATATGTTCAAAATGATTATCTTCTGAACAATTGAACTGTACTGCTTTCTGAACTGATACTGTTAATTGAATGAATGCATGTCCTATATTCTGAACTGTATTGTGGCATCCTTAGCAACTACTGTTTACTGTTACTGTTACAGAGATCTCTGTCGGTTCCCTCGTTGGAACCACTACTGTTACTGACTGATGGCCATTATTTACTGTCCAGTCTTTTAAGACCTACTGTTTACTGTACTGTTATGCTAATGGATGTACCACATATGACTGAATGACTGATATACTGAATTAATGAACTGTTTTCATTACTGTAAGGACATTCATTCTTAATCCCTTTACGCATTGTTTTATTCACTAGGCTTTAGCTCACTGCTCATATATATATGTAGGTGTACAGGCACCAGACCGCAGCTAGAAGCGTCGGGGTAAACTCCAGTTTTGTCGAGCCAACCTATGTGCCTCAATGCGAGGTTCCGAGCTTGTCAAGCTACGGCTTAGGGGTGTTTTAGTTTCCCCTTCTGTCTCTGTAACCGTTTTGTTTACTGTACGGTACTGTTTACTAGGGATTAGGTCCCTGAACTGAATGATTGTATATATGTACATACTGTTTTGTTTGACTGTATATATTTGAATGAAAAGTCTTTTTGCATACAGACTGTCACAGCTCATTGGACATTGTTTATTTACTGTTTTGGCTTCCGCCAACCCCTGTACTCTGTATTACTGTTCTTCTGTTAAGCAGGCCTTCAGTAATCTTAGATTACTGGCCGGTTACGGTACTAAACCCATAGGGGCGGGTTTGGGTCATGACATTATAGCTTATAGATTAACAGCTTATAGCTTATAGCTGTGAACATAAGTTGATTTTGACTTATAAATTAATCTTCTTCTGCCCCACTCAAAGAATAAGTTGATTTTTGACTTACAAAAAGCTATAAGTTGTATTGTTAAGCTGAACCAAACACATCAAAATAGCTTAAATTAAGCTAAAAGTTGAAATAAGCCCTACTAAATAGGGCCATGGTAATAATATGTGACAACCACCTCCTTAATTAAGCAAATTAATTATATTCATTATATGTTTATTGTTAATTATGTGATTATGTGTTATGAAGAGTTATTGATTTGCCATGTGATTATTTGGATGGTGTTATTATGGACAGATAGGTTAGAGTGAAAATTAAACGGGTCTGATTCGTTAACTTTAACAAGTTAGAATTAAGAATTTGGATAGGAATTAGAGCCTAATTCACCTTAGTATAATTTAATCCCATGTTTGTAGATGATAGCTTATTATTAAGTTATTTCTGACTAATTCTTCTCATTTCCTTCTCTGTAATTTAATTCAATTCAAGCCTTCTTTATTCTTCTGAACTTATCGTTGTTTTCCACTTTGCCAGTAACCACCCAACTTTAGTCCCGCATCTTCTGTAAGACCTCAAGTTAGGCAGTAAACAGATATAAGGGTTCCCAGAAAGGGTATGAGTGAACACATAGTATGTGCAAATATGTTAAGTCATCTAAGAATTTAGAATTTCAAATTACTCTATAGAATCATAATAAGTCGATTATTCCGAAATAACTTGTCAGTTAGCTCTAGATCTACAACTTTAGCTCCCATACCCGATACAGTCATAAACAGAGAAGAACATGAATTTCAAGATTTAAAAATGTATTTAAGTTGGAATATCCCAAAAATGCCAATTAAGGAAATTTATAAAACCAATTTTTTAAAGTCATCTTTTAACATTGATTTACGTATTAAAACTATTGAACAAGTTTATGCTTTAACCAAAATCCAAGAAACATGTCACTTACTTAGTAAAGAATCAATTAGAAAACATACATCTACTGGACATAATTTTATTCATATAGGATTAATCCAAGTTGGAATCAAACCTTTAACTCCAGCAAATCGTAATTCTTCTGTTTTATTGTGTTTACAAGATGCTCGATTCATCAATTATCATGTTAGTCTAATGGGAATGATGGAATCTGGACTTCATAAAGGGCATGTCCATTTTAATTGTTTTCCTGATTTTACTTTAAGTTTATGAGTGTAGACGCGCCCGCGTGAGGCCTTCGTGCTACAGTTCGGACTCAATTTGTGTCACGGTTCTAAATCTGAATGAAAGAGTCCAAATCTGGCAAATCGTTTTGAGAAAACAAATTTTGAAAAGAAGTGCCAAACATGGACTGCTTTCCCAGATACAGAGTCGCCACCTAAATATTTTATTTTTGGGAAATTTAGGAAACCCTGACTCAGTGCCAAAGGCCACGTGTCCGTCATCACCAAAGTTGCCTCGGCTCGGGAGTTTGGGTACGATTGGGGAAGGTCAGCTATGAGCACCCCCTCTCGCCCGATCCGAAGATCGGCCTCTACTAATTATGATATCCAGTTTTGAAAATGTTATGCGTTCTTATACCGATTATTAGCCTAGAATTACTATGTTATGCGCACAGCAAACAAGTATAGACCAAATCGCTTAAATTAGAACAAAACATTACATGTTTGTTTTGAAAATGGTTTGCTACTCGCAAGTAGGCTAAAATGCAAGTTTTGCCACCCTCAAGTAGGCTTTAGAAAAGATGGTTTTTGCCACTGTCTAGTGGGCTTAAAACTCACAGTTTTAATGCATTATTCCAATTTAGGTAATTCAACCTCCATCCACAGGCATTCAAGCAGTTATATCACATAAGCAGCTAGCCTCATGGTAATCATGCTGTCCTGGCAACACTCACACGCATGCAAGGATGCTAAAGCATAGAACTTACAGAGTACTCTAAGCCAAAACAGAAACTAGTTAGTAATCACATGCATGATCCTAGTTCATGTTAAAAATGGCTAGTGCAACACATGCAAAGATGCAATCTAGACAGGCTCGGCTATTCTAAGATGGCATATGATGATGATACAACTAACACGTATTCCACTTGGAATTGAAATACAATGCAGTTAGTATGATGCGCCGAGCCCGATACATGCAAGAAAAATGTATGGATGCACGCATGCATAGCATAAGGTATGCTAAATTAAATATGCCCTAATACTAACCATCGAAAGCAGGTAAGTAAAAGGGAGAAAGAAGTGGGGATTGGAAGACATGCACACACGCACCCACACTTATTACAAATTCGCCCTCGCTCGGAGGGACCAAAAGAATAATACAATTAATTAACTACGAGCTAGCTAATTATTATAGTCTGTTAACTAGTTAAGCAAATTAACTAATCTAGGAAAGCAGTAAACAGCCTTGGGAAGAGGGCCCCATGCAATGTATGCATGGTTTCGCTCGGAAAGTCGCAGCCATGCACAAGTTGCCTCTACTTTGACTGTTATCCTCCTCTGGAGACTGCACAAGTCCCAGGGTTGCTTCTCTGAATGCTTCGGAACATCACTGGCTAAGGGGATTTGCCACCGGCCATGGAGAAAGACCATCGGCCTTTGATTGAGATATCGGCCATGGATGGATGGCCGGTCAGCACTGCATATGGCCGGTTGGCCAAATCTTCCTGCAGAACCTGTTTTGACAGCAACAGAGGGCAAAACATGGCATGGCAATGCATTTCAAGCAATGTTTGCACTAACCACACTCTTTATCATGTTTATGGCTCAAAGGAGCATGGTACTTGATTCTCGGACCACCAATCGTGCATTTCAATGCGTGATGGCCCAACGAACCAAAGTGTGCAATTTCAATGTGGAATGAAATGCACATAAACAAACAATGAACTCAACCTCTATCATACTCAATTCAAGAGGCAAAGTATGCATGCCAATGTAATGCAACCTAGGCATGTGAGCTAAGTGTGCAACATGATCATGCAAACAACAAAACCATGTGTAATGGGCCATGAACTAAACAAGTAAGCATGCAAGGCATATAACATCAATGTTAATGACACACATGCAACAACATGAAAGGCATAACACATGTAAATATGCAAAGCAACTCAACACAAGAAGCATGCCAAATGTAATGGCACTTAAACATACAACATGTTAATAGACTAAGTACCTAAACATACAAACATGTATAGCATGCAACAACATGCCAAAGGGATGGTCTTAAACTAATTTGGATAGCTCTCTACTAGGTCCAAAACAGTGGCCACAATGATGCAAGTGAGGCAACAAAATACATGGAATGCATGCACAATGCATTAACCAAGCTTAAGGCACAAAAATGCAACTCTACCAAAGCATGGCAAGGAGGAAATATGGCATACAATGGTGCATGTTCCAGATCTGAAATGGCATACCAAATGACTCCAAAATGACCCCAAAACATGAAAACACTACCATTTAAGCATGCAAGAAGCTTCAAAACTTAAAGCTAGGCATGGGCATTGCACTACAAGCATGCATAACAAGCGTTATTCGACCATGAGGCATGAAAACAGTGCTAAGGCAGTCCAAAACATTCATGAAATCAGTTCAAGGCAGGGCCAAAAAGTGCTAACATGAAGGGCCAAAACAACATGCAACATAGGCTAGTAAACATGGTTTACACTACATGTCTATGAAGCACAAGAGAGGTCACCAAACCAGCTCAAAACAGTAACATGGTATGTCAAATAAGCCCCAAAAACCCATGGAAACAAGGTCCACACATGCTAGAATAGGGTGTTCCTTTGAAAGGCCAACAAGAGGGTTACTCTACACATGCAAAAAGGACATTCAACAAGACCAAACCAATTCTGGAAATGGCTTATGGGGGTCCTAAAATCCACTGAAAAATTCTTGAAACAAGGCTTGGAAGCATGCAAATAGGAGCCCCTTTGGAAGGCCAAAAAGGGCAACGAACAAGGCAACAAGGGAGAGGGTCACCCCTCTCCTTCTTAGGACCTCAAACCACTATCCTCACCACTGAAATCCCTCAAGATTTCAGTGGTGAGGAGGCCCAAACAAGGTGGTCCCGGAGCTCACCAAAATCACACAAAAATGGGGCCAAACAAGGCCTAAGAGGGGATAAACGACCCCAAACACAAAAGTAATCTTAAACAAACTTCAAAAGGAGCTCAAAATAAGACTTTTTTCAGTTTATGACAAAGCCCAAAACAGCTTGCAAGACAGGCTAAAAGTGTGTGCAAAAACGGAGAATAAAGAGGGTAAGAAGTTACCTTTGAAGACCAGCAAGAACCAGCAGCCTTTAGGTCTCAAAAACCAGTCCCTTGGCCTCTGAAAATGAGCTCCAAGAACCTCCAAGTGATGATGGAAGTGTGTGGCTATGAAGTGGTGTGCAATTGGCCAAGAACAAGACCCTTTTGGACCCTCTAACCCACCCAAATGTAGAGAGAGAGGGAGATATATAGAGAGAGTGATATATATATATCTTATATATCAGATTTTCTAACCCTCTAAAGGAGAGGAGAGGCCCTCTTTTTATAGAGAAACCAAGGGGGCAAAGCTTCTCTTAGAAGCTTTGAGCAAAAAGGCCAAGCTTCTCTTAGAAGCGTGGAGCAAAAAGGCTAAGCTTCTTGGAGAAGCTAGACAAAGGGGTCAAGAGGTTCAAGCTTCTTCAAGAAGCTAAAAAAAAAGGGGTCAAGCTTCTTGGAGAAGCTAAAAAAGGGTCAAGCTTCTTGGAGAAGCTAAAAAGGTTCAAGCTTCCTCAAGAAGGTAAAAAAAAGGTTCAAAAGGGTCAAGCTCCCTCAAGAAAAGGTCTCGACCAGGAAAAGTGGCCGATTGATCAAAAACAGTGGCCGGCCGACCAAACACAATGCAGACCGACCATCAATAGTGCCGACCGGCCATCACCAATGGCCGGTGGCAAGGAAACAAGGCCGGTGGCCTCAAGCCATGGCCGGTGAGGTGTGGGGATGGCCTACAAGCTATTTCCCACCCTCAGAAGCAAAACAATAAGTGTTTGATGTAAGACCAAACACAAAACAAACAAGTCGAGAGGTCTTGAGGCAAGGCGCGTAGCCGAAACCTCTGAGAACTCAAGACGAACACGAATAGGGATGATCATCAAGTGTTCAAACGATGACGTCCAAGTCTTGAGGACGGTCAAAAATGGGGTGTCTACAATGAGATCCTCACATATTAAAAGATTTAACATTAAATATACAAGTCTCTGGTGAATTTACCAAAATGTTACGTGGTGCACATTCTATAGTTTTAATTTATCGTCTTTATTACAAATGTATTAAAACCAATCTTAATGTTCATGCTTTAGTAAAAAGTCCAAAAGATAAAACCTTACTCACCCAAGGCAGTACTAGTGAAACCAACATCGAAGTCCCTAAAACCATTTGCTGGGATGAAATCACTTTTCGTGATAATTGGGTTATAGTTAATGAAAATTATATCCATCCACACCAATCCGATAGTAATGATGTCTGACAAATCCAACAACATGATGATGGCTCTGTTCACATACGTTTTAATCACCCAAGTTATAGTCAATCCTCCAGACATAGTATCTCTAGTATCCCTACTAATGACGATAAAATTTTTAGTACCCCTTTATTTACTTGCAAAGATCGAAAACTTCTTATTGGTCAACCCCCACATACTGCTAATAGTAAATTAAAAGGAATCGATAATTCCTCTACATCTCAAATTAGTAAACCAGTTTATTCAACACGCACACATCTTCATGAAGAAGATACCACATCTCAAGATTCACCCACTGAAACAGACTTTGAAGTTATTCCTGCTGTTAATCCACAATTATTAACCCTTAGTAAACCTTTTACTCCATATCTTAATAAACTTAATTCTAAATTTAAATCTAAAGAAAATAAATTCAAATGACAAATTTATAGGAATACTTATAGTGAACGACAACAATCCAAAATAATTAAGACATGGTATAAATTTATGAATGAAATCAGTACTGAAGTCAATTTCTTTGATTATCTTGAAAATTATTATCAAAAATTAAATACTATTACAAAAACTAAATGGAAAACTTCCCCTAATACTACTATTTATTCTAGTCATCCTCCTTTAGAAACCATCCTCATTGAATATAAAGGATCGCTTGTACATGTTTCTCCTTTTAAACTTTCTAGTGATAAATCTAAAATTAAAAAAGTAATTGAACAAAATAATTATACAAATCAATGTTTAAAAACTATTGGTAAACAATTAGATAAAATTGAAACTTATTTTGATGATTACTCAATTAGCCATACACATCAACTAGTAAACCTTTAAACAAACCTCTTATTAATCTTCCTAGCACTAGGAAAATGTTAAGTCTAGTTACTCAAGATACTAATACAATTGAAGCTATTGAACATTTATTTACTAAGTTGTCTACCCATTCTAACAAAAAAGGAATTATTGTCTTAACACAACAGTCACCTTTAGAATTTACTAGTGACTCCGATACATCTACTAATGAAATTAGTCAATTAACACAACAATTTCAAACCACTCATCTTAATCGAATCGTACATCCGAAAGTTAATCCTATTACTCTTACAAAAAATTGGTATAATAAACCAACCCCACCTGATCTTCAATTTGAATAAACCAATATAAGTAATCAATTTTCTATTTCTGACAAAAAATTATATGAATGGAATATAGATGGTCTTAGTGAAAATCAAATTCTTCAAAAGTTAAATCACATGTCTGTGGTAGCTAATAGTTATTTTAGTAATTATCCAGACTACACTCAACCTGAAATAGTCTCTTTACTTACCTCTGGTTTTACTAGTATGCTTAAATCTTGGTGGGACAAATATCTCACTCAGGATATGCGTGAAGACATTAAAATGCAGTCCAAGTTGATGAAAACGACTTCCCCATATTTGATGAAGACATAAGAACAAGTAAACCTGATGGTATTAATACTTTAATATTTACCATAATCAAACATTTTATTGGAACACCTACTAATATTTATTCTCTCATCCATGGTTAACTTAGAAATTTAACTTGCCTTACATTGAGTGATTTTCGTTGGTATAAAGATGTCTTTACTTCTAGAGTTATGCTTAGAGATGATTGTACTAAATCATTTTGGAAAAAAAAAATTTATTAATGGGTTACCTAGTCTTTTTGCCCATAAAATTAGGAATGTCCTTAGTCAACCTACTGGTATTATTGAATATGATAACCTAACTTATGGCTATTCAGAAGGAAGGATTAAATATGTGTATTGACATAAAACTTAGTCAAAAAGCAGCTAGAGATAAACATAAGGCTACATATGTATTAGGTAACTTCTATGAACAATATGGTCTGCCCCCTATAGTACCATCGCGTAAAAAACATAAGAAAAATAAAACTTTCCCCCGAACCATATAAGAAATATCGTAAAAAACATTCATCCTCTAAATCACCTGATCAATATTATACTAAACCTCACAAGAAATATCACCAGAAAACTAAAAACTTTAAAAAGTCAAAATCTACTCAAGATGTTACTTGTTACAATTGTGGTAAAAATGGCCATTATTCTAACAAATGTAAAGCTAAAGCCAACCTAAAGGACAAACTTAACCAATTACACATTACTGAAGAAAATCAACGTCAAATATTTGAAATATTCAACTTAAATAATACCCCGAATCACTCTTCTCTTCTATCTAGTACCTCATCAAGTGATCCTAATCTATCTTGTAGTACTTCTGACTATTATTCTCCCACTGATAATACTGATGATGATCCAATTGAACTAGGATATAAAGATACCTGCTGTAAACAAATCATTATACTTAGTAAATCCCAGTAAGAAGAAGATTCATTAATTGAATTAATTAGTAAGCTAGACAATCCTGACTTAAAAAGAAAATATACTAATAAATTAAAATCTTTACTAATGATCAAAGATAAAAAAAAAAACCTCATCAAGATAAACCAATTATCAGTTTAACTTCTACTTTAGAAAGATTAAAAAAAGCTCACTATAAAGAAGTCACCTTACAAGATTTACAGAAAGAAATTAACCAAATTAAATTAACAATTAAAGAATTACAAACTAAAGACAAATCATTAGAAGATTAAATTGCAATATTAAAAGTCAATAAAAGTCTTAATTATTTCCAAAATAATAACGATACTTCCTCTGATAAATCTAGTTTTAGTCACGATCCCAACCGTGTCGCCTTTGGTAATCGATCAACTAAATCTGATCATGACAATGATAATCACGACGACAGTAATCGTTTAAATATTATTAATAGAATTAATATTCAAAAATGACATTCGAAAGTCAAATTAGTTGTTAATGATTTTGAGATAGAAGTCATAGCCCTAATTGATACCGGCGCTGATTTAAATTGTATCCAAGAAGGTTTAATCCCCACAAAATATTATCATAAAACTAGTGAACAATTAAGTTCTGCTAATGGAAGTCAAATGTCTATTAAATATAAATTACCTAAAGTATATATTTGTCAAAATAATATTTGTTTTAAAACATCATTTGTTTTAGTTCGAAATATGACAGATAAAGTAATTTTAGGAACTCCATTTATCTTTTTATTATACCCATTCACCACCACTAATCATGGAATAACAACACAAGCTTTTGGTCAAATAGTAACCTTTAAATTCTTATCTCCTTCTGAAATCAAAGAATTAAATCAATTAAAAGAATGTTCCATATCCCAATCTATCTACCGATTAACAAAACAACTTAAGTTTCTTAAGGAAGAAGTCAAATATAAAAGAGTTGAATTTCAATTAACAAATCTCATTCTTGTTTCTAAAATTGAACAATTCCAAACCCATTTAGAAACTACTGTCTACTCTACTTTACCTAGTACTTTCTGGCATAGGAAAAAACATGTAGGTATACTTCCTTATATTAAAATTTTTGATGAAAGGCAAATTCCTACTAAATCTCATCCAATTCAAATGAATAATGAATTAGTCGAAACGTGTAAAAAAGAAATCAATGAATTATTTAAAAATAATATCATTAATAAAAGTAAGTCATCTTAGTCTTGTCTTACTTTTTATGTTAATAAAAATGCTTAACTTGAATGCGGTGTTCCACGATTAATCATCAATTATAAACCTTTAAATAAAGTTTTAGAATAGATACGTTATCCATTTGTAATAAAAAAGATTTAATTAAACGTCTTAGTCAAGTCGTCATTTTTAGTAAATTTGATCTTAAAAGTAGATTTTGGCAAATACAATTTCACCCTAAAGATAGGTATACAACTGCTTTAACTACACCCTTTGGTCATTACGAATGGAATGTTATGCCTTTTGGTTTAAGAAATACACGTAGTGAATTTCAAAACATCATGAATGAAATATTCAATCCCTTTAGTCAAATTTTCTATCGTTTATATTGATGACATTATTATTTTCTCTAAATCCATAGATGAATATTGGAAACATTTTCACCCTTTCCTCCAGATTATTAAACATAATGGTTTAGTCATATTTGCCTCTAAAATTAAGTTATTTCAAACCAAAGTCAGATTTTTAGATTATGATATATATCGAAGTACTATTCTTCCAATTAGCCGATTGATGTAGGCTGAAAGGTACCACATTGAGGTCGCTTAAGTTACATTTATAGTTTTTTAATTATGTTTATTTGGCGGAGATGATGTGTTCGTGCACTTGTATAGATTTGACAGGAAATATGAAAACAGATTCTCCATGCGAGAAGTGAAAAATCTGAGCCAGCCATCTCATCGCACGTGCGGCCCAGCTCCACCGCACGTGCGGGCCCACCACTGCTCGAGCAGCCCACATAGGCGCTCAAGTGGCCCACCTAGGAACGGGTGTGCAGAATTTTGGGTGTGTTCTACTGAGAATAAAGGAAGGAAGAATAGGCTTACCTAGGGTTCGAAATTTATTCTAAGAAAAGGGAGGCTAGGGTTTAGAGAAGGTGATTTTTCCTTACGCTTGAGAAGCAATTTTTATGGGTGCTTCCATCTCTTCCAACTTTTCCCACTCCTCCATGAGTGGCTAGGTTATTCTTTTTTAGGGTTTTGATGAAACCCTAGCCATGTAATAGGATTTTTCATAAGCTTTGATTGTGATTCGGTTTGAATCAATGTATGGATGATTTAGAAGTTTTTAATAATTGTTCCATTCACCTCTTCAAGTATTTTACTATCTGTGATTATTTAATGCTTTCCATACATTAGTTTTCTTTGTGTTTGTGTTCAAAGTATGAAACGAGTCATGCTACGAGAGATGGGTTGTGTTGCTACCATAGTTTATAGCAAACGCCTCGTGCTACTCGGGATGATTTGTGCCTGTACGTTGAATGTAACAACCCTCTTGATCAATATTTCAAACTTATAGTTGTGAAATATTGGCTATTTCAAATCGGATTGCAATTATTGGCCGATATTAAATCTCATTTATATGGTTAGTGGTGAATTCTTTGCCCTAGGATTTTTCTCAAAAATTAATATCTCGAACCCCAATTTTAATTGCCAATTTAATTATTCAATTTCATTTAATTCTTGTTCAGTCATAATATCCATCAATCTTTTTAATCAAAATTAATTTAGGAATCTAGTAATTAAATTAGTTTAATCTCACAATTATTTCTGTAAATTGAT
Organism: Camellia sinensis; assembly: GCF_055761805.1. NCBI lineage: Eukaryota > Viridiplantae > Streptophyta > Magnoliopsida > Ericales > Theaceae > Camellia > Camellia sinensis. The sequence continues at coordinate 132,992,548 of NC_138975.1, forward strand.
ACTTGGACTTACTATTATTCTAAAGAATTTGGTATAGTTTAATATTTATTTTTAGTGTGTGAAACGACCCATCAAATTTTGGCGCCGCTCCATTTTGAATTCGCCTCTAAGTTTCCTGATGAAATTTTAGGAAAATCTGTCAACCACTTTTTGATCGGTTGAAGGATAATCCTCCTCCATGGCCCCTAGTCATACTGCTAATGTGCAACAAGTCAAAAAATATATCAAAACTTTGCCTTGTCTTGGTATTCCTACTAAAAATTCATTCAAAATTATTTAAACTGATGTCTCTGATGTTGGTTATGGTGGCGTTTTCCTTCAGAAGATCACTCATAAGTCATCTGAACAAATTGTTCGTTTTCATTCTGGTGTTTGGAACAAAGCACAAAAAAATTATAGTACTATTAAAAAAGAAATTTTATCTATTGTATTACGTATTACTAAATTTCAAGATGATATTTTAAATCAAAAATTTTTTTATTACGAGTTGATTGTAAAAGTGCTAAATATGTTTTACAAAAAGATGTTCAAAATTTGTTAATAAACATATTTTTTCCCGTTGACAATCTATTTTAAGTATCTTTGATTTTGATATTGAATATATTCCTAGTAGTCAAAATTCTATCCCTAATTTTTTTACCCGATAATTTTTACAGGAGGGATAGTGCGCATCATGCCTACTCCTTATTGTTCTACACACAAGTTAGTAGTCACTCGATATCGCAAATTGATTTGTTGTTGTTCCTTCAAATAACTTGTTTAAAAATGATTGACCAAGATCCTTATTTACAATTCCAACAAATTCGCAGTCAACACAATTTGATTTCCCGTTACACTAATCTTCTTAATTCCCATATTGATAAGCTATATCTTATTAGTAGATGCTAATCAACTTCTATTTGTTCAACTATAGATGTTAAGTCAAAAGCTTCCTTCTAAACTTGCCATTGTTCCAACCAGTCAACCTATTGTTGCTCCTCCAATTGATCTAGTCAACAGATACCAAATGCTTGCTAACATTCTTAAACCTAGTTACACTTCTGCCCTTGCTTCAGATCCCTTTACTTGTCAGTCCAATACTCCAATGCCTCCTAATAATCCATACAGATTTACAAGAACAAATTATGTTCTTACACCCCCAACAGTCTATCTTTTCTACAAAGAACCAGTTTATAAAAATATTCACAATGTCAATGAACTAGTTACATCCTATTTCCCTTCTGGATGGCATTTCATTCCTTCCCATCCAAAAAAGTCAATTACTTTTTATAAAGACATCATTTTTCATCACTAGTCTATTGTCATCAAACCCATCTATGACCGTGTCAATGCTAGTAAAATTGTTCACCATTCTTTATACATACACAATATTGTATACATGGATGAATGGGGTCTCCCTTTTCTTCTTCGTGACCTTCCCAATCATAAGATACAATATAGTTACTATGATCATATTAATATCTGGTTTAAGATCCTTTTCTACCAAAATGAGTCATACAGTCACTCCTGATTTTTCTCTTTTGACCATAAATTCAAGTCAAAATTTCTTTCATGGTTTCTGAGATGGTGGTCTCAACATGGTGCTATCCCAAAAATTATTCCTACTAATTTAATGGAACAAGTCAATTATTTCTCTTCAGTTTATAAATTGAGTCAACATAAAAGTCAATTTCCTATATTGCTCCATTTTATGTCCAAATATAAAGTCCCCTAGATAGTTAAATGGCAATACAATATTTCCAATAACCTAGTCAGTAGCTAGCATTTTGTCAAATGGTGGGATGCTTTCAAAGCCCAACGCATTATTGAACAAGTCCAGTAAGAATTTCCAATCAATATTTATGCTCTTACTCCTGCAATGGTTAAATCTTCTCAGTAGAACCCAATTACTTCAGTCATTCTAGGAAGCCCACTTCCTCTTAGCACAGTCAGACTTGGGAGCCCAATAGCTAGTTCTGGGCCTTCAAAATCCAAGTCAAAGCCCAAGTCTAAGACCAGTAATGAAGAACTTATTCAGATTGCAAAGTTACTATTGGCCCAAGCCAAGTCACAAGATGAAGATGATGCTTTAGATGGATTAGCCTCATCCGAAGCCTCTACTAGCCATGATCCATATGGTCCACAATTCCAAGATGCTCAGGACACATATGCCTAAAAATAGTCATTAGATTTCATATATACATCAGCTTCAGTTACTACTCTTATTTTGAGAAAAGTTGCTGATATATATATTGATTCCCCATCAGTCAATTGTGTTATTGATTCCCCATCAGTCAACTGTGCAGGTAATTTAATTATTGTATAAAAGAATAGTTAGGAATTTTATTTTTTCAGTTAATTCTGTTAAATAAAAATTTTTAACAAAGGAATATTTGTAATTTTTCCAGCTATAGGGGTAATCTTTATTTTAAACAAATCTCAAGAGGTGCATTTCTAATTTATCTTATAATATTATAACAAGTGTATTGAATTTGTTATAAAATGTGTTCATAACTCTATTATTAAGGGTGTGTTTGGTAACGTTTACGTTTTCAGTTTATATTTACAAAAATTTTATAAACTGGTTTTTGTTTATTTTTTGTTTATTTTTAGAAAAACATAAACTACAAGCGCGTTTGGTAATTGACAAAATGTTTAAAAAAATTTAAAAATATAAAAAAGAGTGAGAAATAGCAAGTGGCGGCGGAAGACGATGGTGGAAAGTGGTGACGGTGGGTGGTGGGTAACTGTTGGTGGTAGGTGGTGGCGGGCGGGCGGGTGGGTGGGTGGTGGTAGGTGGGTGGGTGACGGTGGCGAGTGGTGGGTGGTAGCAAGTGGGTGGTGGTGGTGGCAGGTGGATGGCGGATGGCGAATAGCGGGTGGTGGTGGCGGGTGGGTGGTGGTGGCGGATAGGTGGCGGGTGGTGGTGGTGGGTGGGTGGATGGGTGGGTGATAGCGAGTAGGTGGTGGTGACGGGTGGTGGGTGGTGGTGGCGGGTGGATGGCGGATGGCTAGTGGTGATGGGTGGTGGCGGGTAGGTGGTGGGTGGTGATGGTGGGTGGGTAGGTGGGTGACGGTGACGGGTGGTGGGTGGTAGCGAGTGGGTGGTCGTGGTGGTGGTGGCAGGTGGGTGGCGGATTGCGGGTGGTGGCAGGTGGTGGCGGGTGGTGGCGGGTAGGTAGCGGGTGGTGGTGGTGGTGGGTAAGTGGGTGACGGTGGCTGGTGATAGGTAGTAACAAGTGGGTAGTGATGAGTGGTGGCGGATAGGTAGGGGGTGGTGGTGGGTGGGTGGGTAGGTGGGTGGGTGACGGTGGCGGGTAGTAGGTGGTAGCAAGTGAGTGGTGGTGGTGGTAGTGCATGGTGGTGGCAGGTGGGTGGTTGGTGGTGGTGGGTGGCTAAGGTGGCAGGTGGTGGCAGGTGGGTGGTAAGTGGTGGTGGCAAGTAGGTGACGGATGGTGGTGGTGGTGGGCAGTGGATGGTAGTGGCGGGTGGTGAGTGGTAGCGGGTGGATGGCAGGTGGTTGGTGGTAGTGGTAGCGAGGGGTAGATGGTGGTGGCGAGTGGCTGGTGGTGGGTGGTAGGTGGTGGTGGCGGAAGGCGGTGGTGAAAAATGGTGGCGGGTAGTGGCTAGTGTTGGGTGGTAAAAAAAAAACTGAAAACTGAAAATGGAAACACATTTTTGTATTTTCATTTTTTGGCCAAATTTATAAACTGAGACCATTGATTTATAAATCAAAAATTTTAACAAACAAGTTTTTATTTGAGTTTTTAAAATTTTTGTAAATATAAATAGAAAATTAAAAACGTAAGTGTTACCAAACGACACCTAACCTTTTGTAACTCCAACATTAAAACTCATTATTTATAATAACAATAGAATTAAATTATACTTTTATTTTCCACATTCAAATCATATTTCAAAACTCACAAACTCAAAATACAACTCTATTATCAAATTATAATTCTAAAATTCTACCAAAGCAACCTATATATATACACATAGATTATAAATATATATATATTTTCTGGAAGAAACATAGGTTTAAGAAAAACGAAAATGGGCTTAGATGTGAATTGACAATATTTCATAGTGTTTTGAATTTGATTTAATGCTATACGAACCCCAGTCCAGCCCAGCACCAATTAGTGAAAAATTGACTATTGGATTTACTATTGGGCTTATTTAGACAGTCAGGTTTCTCTAAAGTCGCTTGGGTTGAAAGCATTTCATCAGTAGGCCTGTTTGTGATTTTAAATAGCGGACTGCTATAACCTACGTGTTTTTCGGGAGATTCTATTCACACTCAAAAATATCATTAAGTATTTTTAAGTTTTTCGGGAGATTCTATTCACACTCAAAAATATCATTAAGTATTTTTAAGTTGGCTCCGGAGGTGAGTTAGTTTTTTAATTTTTTTAGTTATTTTAGTTTAGAGTTAAAAAATTTCATTTAGAAAGGATTTTTTGATTTTTTTTAAATTTTTGTGACAGAAAGAATATAATGATTATGGGTTAGATGTGATGTTTTGTCTTATTGGGTTAAAAAATCTATTTTGTCTTTTTGTGGCTAAAATATACCCAAACCAAACCCAACCCTTCTTCCCAAACGAAGCCTTAATTTCTCAATATATTTTATTAAATTATTTAAAATTATAATTTACTCTTAATATATATAATGTTTTTTCAAAAATTATTCTCTAAAGTACACCAAAATACAAACCAATCAAAAATCTCAAATTACATCACTTTAGTTTTTTTTTATTTTTTATTTTTCCTTTCTCTCTCTCAATGCTAGAATCCTAACCCATGCGAAACGAAGAGGATAGACGAGCAGACACAAAATAGAAAATCCATCAACCAACCCTAAGCCCACCACCATATCTATATCTATATATACACACACACTTTATCATCCATTAACGCAAAGAATATGTATTCAAATCTAATCAATTTCCATCTCTGCATATCACTCTCATAGTCTCCAGCAAACAACAACAACAATAGCAAAAGATGGAAGGTGAGATTAAGAACTTGATTCAAGTATGGTTCTCAATCACAGCCTCTCTTTGTTGCTCAACCAAAGACGGTTATTTCTTGAATGTCATAGGATGCAAAGCGAGATAATCTTCTAAAAATCTATACTGCGAAGTTTAGGATACAACTACCTAAAAGGACAAAAATAAAATATCTATATAATAACGATGTTGATGATAAGGGGGATGTTACCATATGCATCATTAAAAAAGTGCATAGGATATGCCTTTCATAATTTTTTCACAAAATTTCGCAACTTGAACATGAAATATTATAACTTTTTCACTATAAAAATCATAACTTTTTATTCACTATAAAATGTCATAACAAAAACACAAAGTGTCATAACAAAATATTATTCTAAACTTTACGGTACACATCATAAATTTATTATTTATAACTTTACCACAAAATATCATAACACATATTACAAATAATCATAACTTTTATCAATAGAAATTATAACTTTCTTACCATGTGTACCATTTTAAAAAGTGCACGTTGTAGATTTCTCCTAATAATAATGGTGAATTTTGGTGAGATAGATTAGAGCTTTAAAGTGAAGAGAAAAATGAAGAGAAAATAATTGAAAATTGAGGAAGAAGATGAAGAGAGTTGAATCTGAGTGTACCATGAGGGGGAAAAAAAAGATTTAATATGTATTGTCCTTATTAGTAAATTTACATTAAGGTATAATAGAAACTAAAATTTTAAAATTTTAATTGCGTGTACTAAATTATTATTTGAGCAAAAATGTTAAAGACTTTAAAAATTCTACTAAATATCTCACATGGATATGGTGTGGGTCCCACACCCATGTGAGGCATTTGATAGCTATTTTGAGATTTTTAGCATTACTCTTATTTGAGTGCCAAATAGAATCACTCATATTTTTTTACTTTTATAGAAACCGAACACAACTTTTCACACCGGTGTGAAGTCCATACAAAATGAAACTCACTTTATATGAGATGATTGGATTCAATTTTATTATTAATTTTTGTACCCTAAACTTTTTTTATTACCTAATAGGAATACTTTTTATTATTACCATATGGATTTTTCTTCATCTTTTCATGTAGATTCACATAATAAGTGTCATGTTTAATGTTGGATTCACTATCTCTACAACAATAATGGCAGTCAATTACTTTATAATTATGATGGGCTTTACTTGTACACAGAATGATTGTTGAGTGAATCTTGTTTGGCAATGGGATTTTTGACTAATTTAACTACTAAAAGGTAAAATAAATTAAAAAATTAATAAAATAAAATATCACATATAAATTATAGTCATTTCACTTTTTTTTTTTTTTTTTTTTTTACAAAAGTTTAAATAAAAAAATCTTTCCAAACGAACTTTTTAGTTTCAAATTAAAATAGTCAAAAAATAAAAAATCTAACTAAAAAAATAATTGCCAAACGCTGACTATGTAGAAAGCAAAAAAATTAGATAATATTCACCTCTAGTCATTCATGCTTCAATTTTCACTCAATTTTAGATGATTGTTGATAAAAGGATTACATCGATACACAAGTTCAAGTATCAGTTCTTTTTATGAAGGGATTATTAAAATAATTAAAAATTGTAATAATAACAATTTTTTTTTTTTATTTTATAAAAGGTAAATAATTCAAATGCCAAAACTTAAACTTAGACACTCCAAGGGTTATACTATGGTATTTTACAGTTGACTGTCAACCTATGTAATGGTACGTTGTAGACTCGTATAGCTTTCGAGATTCATACCCATACTTTAAACATTGGGTATAGTTCAATCAAAGCCTGGAAGGCATGTCCTTCGTACCAACTAATTATGTTGACACCCAAAACCTTATGATTTCGAGTGGTGCACTAGTAATACCAAGAATGATATAAGCAATCCTATAAATACACCATGTTATTCTCGAAGCCTGGGCTAAAGCTTTTGTTGAAAATATTGGTTTATAGGCTTATTTTTTGGTAATTTTGAGCTAAAAAATAAGTAGGACTTACACGCCTTTTGAGGTGGGTTCAAGTGGTGACATGTTCCTTGCCGCATGATAAGTCACACCTCAAAGTCAGTTTATCAAAACCATTTCTGAGTAAATGAGAAGCTGACGTTATTTTCAACTTCATGAAATTTAGAAAAGTTGAGGAAACTATGTCGGTTAGTCAAATTGGTTGTCCCATGTTGCAACAGAGAGGGAGTTTACATGAAGATATAAACTCTAGATTGGCACCCTTGAGTTGGGCCCCAAGGGGCACCCAAGTTTTGTGAAGGGGAGAGTTATGGACCAAGGATGGTTCAAATCAAATACCACAAACGCACACCGTCTGTCCAGGCTAGGCATGGGTGTGGGTCAACCATTAAGTTTTTGGGCAAAATTCATTTAAATTTTTTAAAAAATTTTTGATCGGAATTTTTAATTTCAAATTTGAAAATTCAAACTCCAACTAATATGACCTTTCACACCAATCCGAAATTCTCTTCTTTTTTCCAGTAGATTCAAATTGTTTTCAACAGATTTAATCTTGCACCTGTTCAGTTCAAATTCAGACTTGTTTGGACCTTCCGAACAGTCACCACCTTGTCTATAAGTACAGGCCTTTCTAGTAGTCCAAAAGGAATTCAATTGTTTTTTTTTCTTCCCAATTTTTTTTTTCTATTTTCTTGCATTATTCTTCATATTAGTTCATAGAGATATTTCTAAGAATGCAGAACACAAGTTCTGGTTTGCTGAACAGATTGTTTGTAGTGCCACTACAATCTATGTAAGATCACTGTATTGTAGGAGATAGACTCCGTTATTCTGCAAGCACCTAAGCGGGGTGAATCTGTTTTAAGGATAGAATGTCACACACTCAACTTGATCATCCTTGTTCGTAATCTGTTTCGATAAATAAATTATGTAAGTAATTTAGTTTAGTTGTTTGATTTGTTTCAAGTTATTTTATTATGCACAAAAGATTATTCTAACAATCTTAAGACAGTTTCGGATTATTCTGTTTATACAGAATTTTCATTTGTTTCATTTTCATAGTTTTTTACAGAATTTATTTTCTATGTGGGTTTTTTCAAAATTGAAATTCCGGTTTTTTCGAAAATAAAATTCTAAGTTTTTCAATAATTAAAATTCTAGTTTTTAGTTTTCTAAATTATTGACATTGGATTTGGTTTTACAGAATTTATATTCTGTGCTTATACAAAGTAATATTCTTGTTGGAAAATTTAAATAGTAATAATATACTGTTTATCATTGAATTTTTCAGAATATTAATTTGTGATCATAATTTTCTATGTTGAATTAATTTGTTTAAATAAAATTTATTTTCAAATTAATTTGAAATATAAGATTCAATTTGTTTCTTTTGTTTTTTACAGAATTAAATTCTGTGTTTTATGATTTAATTTTTTGTGTAGTATTAAAATTCTAATTCATGGCTGTTGAAACTGCTCATACCTCAAATCCGACTGGTGTTGCGACTACCCTTATCCTTGATGCTGTTGTGACAGTCCCAATAAATCACAGGGAAAAGTCAGAAAAGTTTCTAGGAACTAACTTTAAAAGATGGCAGCAGAAAATGCTATTCTATCTTATTACATTGAATCTGATGCTTTTCCTTCGTGAGGATGCTCCTGTGCTAAAAAATGATGAAACCAATTGGCAAGTGGTTGTTGTGGTCAATGCTTGGAAATGTGTGGATTTCCTTATATCTTGAATGGGCTTGATAGTACTTTGTACAACGTTTATAGCCCTATCAAGACGACAAAGGAATTATGGGAGTCGTTGGAGAAAGAATACAAAACAGAAGATGTTGGCTCGAAGAAATTCGTGGTGGGCAAATTTTTGGATTTTATAATGGTTGATTCAAAAACTATGATCAGCCAAGTTCAAGATCTTCAACTCATTTTGCATGACATCCATTTAGAAGGCATGTCACTAAGTGAGTCCTTCCAAGTCGCTGATCTAATGAAAAAATTATCACAAGGATGGAAGGAATTAAAAAACCATCTCAAGCACAAAGAAATGACTTTGGAAGAGTTGATTGTGCGATTGAGAATTAAGGAAGACAACTGGACTTCTGAAAAGTGGGTTAGAAAGCATCCTATGGAGTCTAAGACAAATATAGTAGAACATGCACCAAAAGCAAAGAAACGAAAATTCTTCGGAGAAAATTCCTCACAAGGCTCTAAGAGAGGGGACACCACGAAATTCAAGTTTAATGGCAAATGCTATATTTGTGACAAAGATGGACACTTGGCCAAAGATTATCGTAGCAAGTGCAAAGGTAAAGGAAAGTCAAGTAAGAAACCTGCTCAAGCCAATGTGTAGCGATCCCAGTTTTGCCACTTCGCTTAGTATGTCGAGAGTCGAGCTGCCCGGTTAGCTCGCGGGGGTCCAGGGGGCAGTGCCCTGGCGGGATTGAGGGGCATCGCCCCCAAAACAAAAATGCAAAATGCATTAGAAGTTGCTTATCCGCTCGAGCGGCCGTTTATGTGCTCGAGCGGAGAATGTTTGGTTTCAGAAGTTTGACCTGTCTGTAAAAGTATTGGGAAAGTGTATTTGACGCTCGAGCGGGGATTTCCAAGCTCGAGTGGACCATGTTATATCAGTTCATGAATCTGATATTTCAAATCACTTTTGTATATATATCCCTCTCTCGAAAAACCCTTTCCTCTCCATTCTCTCTACATTTTCCTACGCCAAATTGGATCAAAACCTTGATTTCTCCAGATCCATTAGAGTTCTGCCATAAGTTCTTTATCAAAGTTGGTTAACTTCTCGAGGGCTTCATTGTGTGCGGTGAAGATCGAGTTTCGACACCATTGATTTTGAGGGTTTTATCTCATTTCTTCTTCAAAACCTGAGGTATGGATTTTCTTAGAGTTATATATATATTTTTGCAAGATCTGTATGATTTTCGGAATCATCTTTTGATAGCTTTGAAAATTGATTGTTAATTCAAGAAGTTGAGCGATTTTGAAAGTGGGTTTGTCTCTTGTTCTTTTAAAATGATCTTATGGGTTTTGATCTTCGTTGATTAAAAAAAAGATGATTTGAAAAGTTTTTTTTCAAAAGATTTGAGTTGCATAGTTTTGGTAAGAAAATCTAGAATTTGGAGATTTTTTTAAAAGAGACTGAAAATTCATGAATGATATTGTTATATTTATTTTGTGTGTCAAAATAAATGGATGTTTGGAAAATTTCTTATTTATATTTATATAAATCATGAATTTCAGGGAATATGAGAATTGTTGTTCATTTTGGAAATTATTGTTCAAAACGTTGAAATAGTCTTGAAATGACTAATTGTTGAGGATACTTGAGAAGAGAGAATTTTGTTATTCCTTGGATGATGAATTGGAATAAAAGTATTTATATTCATCTTGTGTTATTGACATATCAATTCATTTGATTACATTAAACTTTAAAAGTTGATTTGAAAACTTGCATTGAAAAAAGAATGTTGAGAAACAAGTTTTTATGGAATGATTTTGGGGTAAATATGTTGGTAAGTCTTGATAGGTGGTATAGATGATATTGAATAAGTTGCCCTGAGAGTCTGGGGTGAAAGACCGAAAACTCGCGCGGATAGGTGTCAAGCCTTCCGGTTAATACCGGTAAAAATGACAAATTGGCAGTACTTGTATAGTCTACTTGCAGACACCGACCTAGGGATTACCAGAGTCGTATTTACCACCCTTAAAATAAATTGTTAAGTTTTGAATAATTGAAATTGCATGATATCATTGTGCATGATGGTTTTCAAAAGATGAAAATGTGATTTATCTTCAAAAAGGGCATAGCATGGCATGTGCATTTCATCTCTTAAGACTTGTATAAAATGTATATACTTTGTTAAGAATTTCTTACTGGGCTTTATGCTCACCCTACGGGATTTTTGTGCAGAAAACGATGTGGTGATCCCACCTAACTAGGGGCGTGGAAGTATGTGTATTGGGAGTACAATGCTCTCATTTTGCTGTGATTTTGTGTGTAAGCCAAGGGTTGTATTTGTGTAGGTTTGAATAACCATTTTGTGTAACCAGGCTCAAGCCTTGGAAACTTGTAAACCCTTGGGGGTATTTATTTGTTTATTTACTTGTTGTTGGATTAATGTATTGTTGCATGAAGAATTATTGTATCATGTAATGTAATTTTGGATATTTATATTCAGTTTTTCTTGAAAGAGCCATGATTGTTGTTTTATCATTTGGGCTAAAAATTTAGGGCATTACACAATGTCATTGAAATGGACAGAATCTTTAATGGTGTTGATGACATAAACCTTTCAGCCGTTGTCTCTGAGGTCAATCTTGTTGGAAATCCCAAAGAATGGTGGGTGGACACTGGAGCGAAGGACAAGGAAAAGTGATTCTGAAGATGACATCTGGAACGGAACTTACCCTCAATAATGTGTTGCATGTATCGGATATTCGTAAGAATCTTGTTTCCGGATCTCTGTTTAGCAGAAATGAGTTTAGGCTAATTTTTTAAAGTGACAAATTTGTACTTACCAAAAATAAGATAAATGTAGGAAAAAGGTTACATGAATGATGACCTTTTCAAAATGAATGTAATGACTATTGTCTCTCCTATGATTAATAAAAATCCATCTTCTTCTTACTTGCTTGAGTCTTCTAATTTATGGCATGGTAGATTAGGACATGTTAATTATGGATCTTTGCGTAAATTAATTAATATGAAATGTTTACGTAAATTTGAAATTGATTCAAATCATAAATGTGAAATTTGTGTTGAGACAAAATTAACTAAAACTCATTTTCATTCAATTGAAAGAAATACGGTATCACTTAAATTAATTCATAGTGATATTTGTGATTTTAAATCAATTCAAACTAGACGTGGGAAAACATATTTTATCACTTTCATAGATGACTATGCTAGATATAGTTATGTTTATTTAATTCGAACCAATGATGAAATTTTGGAAACTTTCATTCAATATAAGAATGAAATTAAAAATCAACTTGGTAAGAAAATTAAAATTCTAAGAAGTAATAAATGTGGTGAATATGAATCACCTTTTGGTGAGTTTTGCAAAGAATATGGAATAATTTATCAAACCACCGCTCCTTACTCACTTCAGCAAAATGGAATTGTTAAAAAGAAAAATAAGACTTTAAAATAAATGATGAATGCCATGTTAGTAAGTTCTGGATTACCTCAGAAATTGTGGAAGGAAACAATACTTTCTGCTAATTATATTTTTAATAAAGTACCACGAAAGAAAGTGAATCAAATACCTTATGAAATGTGGCATGGGAGAGTACCATCTTACAAATACTTACAAGTGTGGGAGCATTTGGCTAAAGTGCCTATTCCTAGTCCTAAAAAGACTAAGACAGGTCTGAAGACTGTTGATTGCGTATTCGTCGATTATGCCAAGAATAGTAGTGCATATTGGTTTTTGATTTATAAGTCAAAACACTCAGAAATACATGTAAATATTATTATTTAATTTAGGAATGTATCGTTCTTTGAACATGTTACTACAACAAAATGCACTTTTGGCGACTAAAAAAAATTTAGTCGCCAAAAGTTGTGGAATTGGCGACCAAAAATAATATTAGTCAGCAAAAGTCAAATATTTAGCTACTAAGTTTTTTTAGTTGTGGAATATTGATTATTGGTGACTAAAAAAAAATTTAGTCGCTAAAAATATCACAATTGGCGACTAAAATTTTTTTTAGTAGTCGTATAGCTAGTTTTGACTACTAAAATTGTTTAGTAGCAGAATGAAAAAAAAATAATTATTATATTTTATATTTGAAAACCAAAAGTTTGGTCGCCAAAAGTATATTTTCAGCGACAAAAGAATATTTTAGTAGCCGTATAGTGAGTTTTAACTACTAAATTTGTTTAGTAGCCGAATGAAAAGAAAAAAAAAATTTTTTTTTATCTATATTTTCAGTGACAAAAGAATATTTTAGTAGCTGTATAGTTAGTTTTAGCTACTAAAATTGTTTAGTAGCCGAATGAAAAGAAAAAAAATTATTTTTTGTCTTTGGCGACCAAAATTTTGGTCGCCAAAAGTATATTTTCAGCGACAAAAGAATATTTTAGTAGTTGTATAGTTAGTTTTAACTACTAAAATTGTTTAGTAGCCGAATTAAAAGAAAAAAATTATTTTATCTTTGGTGATCAAAAGTTTGGTTGCCAAAAATATATTACAAAAGAATATTTTAGTCGCTAAAAAACTAAAATATTTGGAGGGAGATTTCAAATTTTGGAGGGATTAAAAAAGTAATTAGCTATTCAAATATTTAGTTGCGAATTGTTATTAATTATATATGTATTTTGTTTCCAACCCAAACCATAACAAACCAGCAACTCTCTCTCTCTCTCTATTTCTGCGTTTCTCTCCCTCTCCCTCTCTCTCTCCGTTGCTCTGCTTCCCTCCCTTTCTCACTGCCGCTCCTCCTCGCATTCGCTAGCAACCGGAGCACCTCCTCCTCTACCATCGCTATCGTGAAGAGGGAAGATTGTAAACTCACCAAACATGACTTTGTTTTCTCCAAATGGAAGGTCTCTCTCTCTCTCTCTCTCTCTCTCTCTCTCTCTCTCTCAATTTCGCAAAAATAATTATCATTATGAGGGACCCTTGTTCAAATGTCCCAAAAACAATGAATGAAATTTGGATTTCTAAGATTTTGGATGTTCTTTTTCTTCTTTTTTTTAATTATTTATTTATTTATTTATAGAATTGAAGTCATCTAAGTTAGCATCCTATTTATGCAACTTTTAGTGGGTTGGAAGAGAGATCTGTCATTCATTCACGCCTCATGTGCTAGTGTTTATAAAAATGGGTTTGTCTATTTTCCTATGTTGGTGAGCTAACTAATCTTTTTGATTTATGCTCACCAAGTGTATGTAAAATGTCATAGAGAGGTTTTGAGGACTGGTTTGTTAGTTCAGTAATTAAGTTGACTACATACTTTATTGTTCGTTATAGAATGAATTTATTTTTGTTTTTGCTAGGATTATCTGTTGAAATTTTGTTATTTTATAGAATGTTGTTATTAATCCTCATAACATAATTGTAGAATCTGAGCAAAATGAATTGTGATGAGATATTCTTGTTTCCATGAGTTATGCTACTGTTAGAATTTTCATATGTCCAATGCTCCTAACATCCTGCTATAGTTTTTAATGTGCAAAGGACTAGGTTGGATAAGAATTGGGGGAGTATTATCTGTTGTCCTTGATTGTTTTTCTTCCTTTAATTTTTATTGGGCAATGCTAATCAATAGCTGTCCTTAATGTTTGAATTTAAAAATTAAGCTCTTTGTAACCCCCACATTTAGTTTGTGGGCAAGGAGCCCCTTGCCTTGGATTATTATTTTTTAATTATTAAATCTTTGAAGTAATGATAAAAAAGTAAAAACTGAAGTATCATACTTGTCTATTATAATGTCATATAATCAATTGAAACACATCAAGTTGACTTAGCTATTGCCAGAGAACTAATTGATGATATGACTTTTGGATTTTCAGTTTTAGTTTTCACAATATCCATTCTTCTGCACTAGTTAAAGAGGGAGGTTCTTATAAAATGTAATAAAGTTTCATGATGAAGTTTGTTATGGATGTGAATTGGCAGCTTTGGTTGAAGAACAATCAATCTTCCCCTACTTTTTCATAGTTCTTTATGCTAATGACAAGCTTTTAGATACTCATTTTAGGCTATGGTTTCTTTTTTATTAGCATTTTAGGCTATGGCTTTGTCATGCAGTTGATAATTCTTCTACATATATAGCTTCAGAATATGCCTCATCTTTTTTTTTCTTCTTGTCATTAAGTTTTGCAAGCATGATTTCATGGCAGAATCTTCTAATATACTTGGTTACTTGATGATTGTGGCTCTACTGAGCTTGATTTTAATTTGTTTTGTTGGATTGATGATTAGTGAAAATTTGCACAAGTCTCATTCACTCATAGTGGAAATAAGAGTACTTTTGCTCATCTTGGTGTCCATTTGTTACTTTGGGTGTTAGTTCACGTTTTTTATTCGAAATTTATGTTCATCTTTGTGTCACTAGATTCCTTCTTAATCTTTTTCCACATTTGGATTCTTTGCTTAAAAAAATCCCGTTAGATGAGAAATTAACAGATAGACGAGAACGACAAAGAGTTGCTTGATTTTTGCAAATTCTATGAGAAGTCTCACAAGACGAATGATTGGATTGATTCTTGATGCGGTGACCTACATGTAAGAATTTAACAATAGAATGAGATTGAGACCCTCTTCTACCATATTCGAAGCTGCATCAAGAACACGTGATAAGAAGATGGAGACCCTGATATGTTTTGTTATTAAGATTTTCTTTACTTTGAATTTTAATTGTTGGTTTGGATAGTATATGTATTTGTTGGATTATACTATATTTATGGGTTCTTATTTGCTTTGATATGTACGGTTAATAGTTAAGTTTTGTATGTGATTGAAAATTGAATGGTATAAGTTGTGGAGAAATATTTTTATTGAATGGTTGAGAATTGAATAAATGAATGAATGGATGAATAATTTTGTATATGTACAAGTTATAGGTGGCGCGAAAAATATTACATAACAAATTATAAAAAATAATTGAGACCTTTTGGTAACTAAACAAATATCACAGGTTGGCTTTTGGCTACTAAAACTTTAGTCGCCAATTGTAAAAAAGTGAAACTTTTGGCTACTAAACTATTAGTCGCCAATTGTAAAAAAGAAACTTTTGGCTGTTAAATTTTTAGTCGCCAATTCTAAAAAAGTGAAACTTTTGGCTACCAAATAATTAGTCGCCAAACATACACGTTTAATTGGCTACTAAATAATTTAGTCGCTAAAAGTAAAAATATACATATTTAATTATTTTTAAACAATATATAGGTCACTTTTGGCTACCAAAAAAATTTTAATCGCCGATTGTTTTCCTAACAAACTATTGGCAACCAAACGGGCGACCAAATATATTAGACGGCAAAAGTGATTGGCGACTAAAAACAAGGCTATTGGCAACTAAAATTTTAGTCACCAAAAGTGAAATTTCTTGTAGTGTGTGTTTCCAAATAAAACTGGACAAAAGACTAGTACTAACAAAATATCTTTTGGTCTAGAATAAGATCAAGTACAAGAGCTAGAGATAGATCAAAATGAGAAAGAGGAATCTAGGCGTAGTAAATGTATTAGAACCTTAAAATCTTTTGGTCTAGATTTTCTAACTTTTTTGTTAAAAAATGAGCATTTAACTTTTAAAGAGACTATGTTCAGTTCTGAGGCTCTTTTATGAAAAGAAGCTGTTAATAACGAAGTTGAATCCATCTTGTAAAATCACACATGGGAATTGGTGGATTTTCCTCTAGGTTGTAAACCTCTTGGATACAAGTGGATTTTCGAGAAGAAAATGAATGCAGATAGATCAATTGACAAATACAAGGCAAGACTTGTGGTCAAAGGATATAGACAAAAAAAAAAAAAAAAAAAGTCTTGATTACTTTGACACATACTCACTCGTTACTAAAATAACATCCATTAGAATGCTAATTGCCATTGCATGTTTGTACAATCTAGAAATTCATCAAATGGATGTGAAAACCGCTTTCTTAAATGGTGAGTTAAATGAAGAAATTTGCATGGATCAACCATAAGGATTTTTTGTTTCAGGAAAAGAAAAGAAAGTATGTAAATTAGTTAAATTATTATATGCTGTAAAACAAGCTTCAAAGTAGTAACATGAGAAATTTGACAAGATAATGATGTCAAATGGATTTAAAATTAATGAATGTGACAAATGTGTTTATATTAAAAACACAAACAAAGGTTATGTTATAGTATGTCTTTATGTGGATGATATGCTTATCATAGGTAGTAATACTGACATGATTAAAACTACCAAGAAAATGTTGAATAGACATTTTTTCATGAAAGATATGGGGATTGCTGATGTAATTCTTAGTATAAAAATCACCAAAACATCAAAAGGATATACTTTGTCACGATCACATTACATTGAGAAAATACTTGACAAAGTTAGCAAAGATGATGATCATCTTGCTAGAACACATATGGATGTTAATTTGTTTCTTTCTAAGAATGTACATGAAAGTATTTCTCAATTAGAGTATGTCCAGATTACTGGAAGCTTAATGTACTTGATAAACTACACTTGTCTAGATATAGCCTATGCAGTAAGTAAATTAAGTAGATATACGAGTAATCTACGAATAGAACACTAGAAGACTATTATAAGGGTTCTAAGATATCTCAGATTTACTTGTAACATTGGGCTATGCTATACTAGGTATCCAACGATACTTGAAGGATATTGTGATGCAAACTGGATATCGGATACTAGAGACTCAAAATCCACCAGTGGGTATGTCTTTACTCTTGGTGGTGCGGTTATATCTTGAAAATCTTCAAAACAGACTTGCATTGCTAGGTCTACTTGAAATCAGAGTTTATAGCTTTAGATAAAGTTGGGGAAGAACCTGAATGGCTTCGTCACTTCCTTGAAGACATTCAAATGTGGTTGAAACCTGTGCCTGCTATATGTGTGCATTGTGATAGCCAATCGATAATAGGTAGAGCATAGAGTCATATGTATAATGGTAAGTCACGACACAGTTGTCGTCGACATAACACCGTGAGACAACTACTCTCTAATGGAATAATTTTCATTGAATATGTGAAGTCTAAAGATGAGATAACGGATCCACTAACCAAAGGGTTAATAAGAGAGTTAGTTGAGAATTCATCGAGGAGAATTGGACTTAAGCCTATTAAATAAGAGTTACCACAACGGCAACCCAACTTAGCAGACTGAAGATCCCAAGATCTAGGTTCAACGGGACAATCGAGTTGTGTGTGATTCATAAGAGTCATTGGGGAGTTAAACTCCTACGCATTTCTAGGATGAAATAGTGATGTTTGCAGCGTGTTAGGGTAAGCAATGCTTTTAATGATTCTTATATCTAGGAGATACCTGGTGGAGTATGGCATGATGCTTTTTTATAAGAATCACCTATATGAGTGTGAACTAGGCCGGTTCTATGAGAATTGTTAAGGCTGAAATTCTCTAGAGCACTTACGAAATACCAGGTTGTTCAAGGCCAAAATGACATAACAGTGAGAACCAAATTGTATTTAGAAATATGCTTTGTGAGTTGTATTGTCTTGGTTTACACAAACGGTTGAACAGTTCAAGACATCATGTTCACTGATTAGCCAGTAAATTCGATAGTGTCTCATAATGAAAGGTTCAAAGCCAAAAGCTACTTATCCTATGTAGAATATCTCTGATTTTTGTACTCTCTTTAGAATCATCATGTTGTTGCATTTCTATCCGTTAATTCTATTCATGTGAGGGATTATTAGAAATATGGGTTTATAGGTTTATTTTTTGGTAACTTTGATCCAAAAAATAAGTGGGACCTACACGCCTTTCAAGGTAGGTCCAAGTGGTGACGTGTTCCTTACCGCAAGATAAGTCACACCTCAAAGTTGGTTTGTCAACACTATTTCTGAGTGAATGGAAAGTTGAAGTCATTTTCAGCTTAGTGGAATTTGGAAAAGTTGAGAAAACTATGTGAGTTAGTCAAATTGATTATCCCATATTGGAACATGGAGGGAGTTTACATAAAGATATATACTCTAGATTGGCACCCTTGGGCTGGGCCCCAAGAGGCACCCAAGTTTTGTGAAAGAGGGAGTTATGGACTAAGCATGGTTCAAGTCAAATGCTACACAAGCATGTGTTGTCTGTTCGGGCTGGGCGTGGGTGTGGGTCTATTCGACCATTCATTTTTTTGAACAAAATTCATTTAATTTTTTTTCAAAATTTGACCGGAATTTTTTAATTTCAAATTTGAAAATTCAAACTCTAACTAGTGTGACCTTTTACACTAGTCCGAATTCTCTTATTTTTTTCAGTAGATTTAAACTGTTTTCAACAGATTTAGGGGTTGTTTGGGGTGTCCTAAATAAGTGCACTTTTTGTCTTTTTAGACTAAAAAGTTGAGAAAAAAAATATGGATGTTTAGGTTAACTTTTTGACTTTTTATGAAAAAATGTGTATTAAAAAATTGTATTAATAAGTGTGTAGGAGAAGATAGAATAAAGAGATGGTACAGACTGGTAGTGGAGAAAATAGTTGAGTAGATGAGGAAATATTGTCTCCTTCTCGTGCTTTGATTGGATGGTGTTGTTTGGCCCGTGGGGGCCCACCACGGGTCCTTTTTTCTAATTGGAACCGCTCAATGTATAGAACTCATCAAGTACTATAGGCTTGTAAAAAATCACATTGATTGGATATTGATAGCTATCTGATCGTGTTAGTTTTTCTTGTTAACTGTTAACTATGACACTATCCATTTTTATACAAAATTGATTTGATCATGTAGTTAGCGATACTCGATAGAAGTGATTTTTTACATGCATATAGTACTAGATGATTTCTACATATTGAACGGTTCAAATTATCAAAACAGGATCCATGGTGGGCACCCACGGGCCCAACTTTACCATCTAATTTAGTTAATATTGTACTACAATTTTTTTTTTCCTCTGTCAGCGACTGACAGATCACGGTAGCGACTCATTTGGCCCAACTCATTGATTTGTATTAATATTTATATATTAATTTTTTAATATTTTTTTTGGTGAATAGTAATAACTTTTTAACTTTTTGAATAACTTTTTGACTTTTTAAATTTTTTTAAGGTTGCGAAACTTGGCCTTAATCTTGCACCTGTTCAGTTCAAATTCAGACCTTCCGAATAGTCACTACCTTGCCTATAAATACAGGCCTTTTTAGTTGTCCAAAAGGAATTCAATTGTTTTTTCCCCCCCCCCCCGATTTTTTTCTCACTTCTTGCATTATTCTTCATATTAATTCATACAAAGATTTCTGAGAGTGCAAAACACAAGTTCTGGCTTGCTGAACAGATTCTGTGTAAGATCATTGTATCTTGGGAGATAAACGCCATTATTCCGCAAACACCTAAGCAGGGCGAATCTGTTTTAAGCACAGAGTGTCACACATTCGACTTGATTATCCTTGTTCGTAATCTGTTTCGATAAATAAATTTTATAAGTAATTTAGTTTAGTTGCTTGATTTGTTTCAAGTTATTTTATTATACACAGATGATTGTTCCAACAACTTCTTCATGATAAGAATTATTAGTATAAAAACAAAGAAAAAGAATTTATTAGTATTATAAGGATAAAGAATTTTTTAACATTTTAGAATTCATTTTCAAACCAAAATACCCTTTAGATTTTTGTTTTTATTTTTTTTTAATCCAAAATTTTTAATTTTAAAATTCTCTCATCAAAATTTATAATAAATATAAAATTTTGAAGAAAATATTAGGAATTTTTTCTATATATATATATTTGCTATTATCAAATAGTAAAATTTCACTATAACTAATTAAAATAATTTTCGTTACAAGAATTAATTTTGGCTTTTAGCATAATACAAATAGAGATAAAGAGTATCTATCTTGTTGGACCATTTTAATATCTTTTATTTATTTATTTATTTATATTGTTCATGAATCGTCTTTTGTCTTATTCATGAATCTCATCTTGTTCATGAATGGAGATTCATTGCTTCGATGATTTTTTGTGTTGTTCATAGATGGAGTTTGATTAGAATTCATGGACTTGTTAGTGAGTTAATTTTTGGTTCACTCTCCATTTTCTCTAGGTTCATGGTCATTATTGTTTTTTGATGTATTTTGTAATATCTTAGTGGCCTATAAATCATTCATCTCTTCTACTCTTTTCTATAACCAACACACTAACTATTTTCTATACAAGAGAGATTACTAGCAAAGAATGGTGTTTTTCTTGGTGGAGCTTTGGGTTCACCATCTTATGCGGAGTTGGCCTAAACCATATGACAAGTGGTCGGGCTGTTGTATCTTGGAGGGGACAAGTCGTAATTTTGTGATTGCTGCATCGGTATTTGGGTTCTTCATACCACAGTGGGCTTGATCTCCTTAAAGAAAATGAGATATCTGTGCCTTAGCCTGATCTATTTGTATCTCTTTTTCTTTGCATTATTTATCAATAAAATATATTTTTTCTAGTATTTTCACCCACAATTTTAAGGAGATCAACCATGGATCAAGTGACAGAAAAAACTAATGATGGAATTGGAGATCTCAACAAGCCTTTCAAGTTTAAGGAAGTTCATTTTAAGAGGTGGAAAGGAAAAGTTCTTTTTTACCTTAGTCTTTTGAAAGTTGCATATGTTCTTACCGAGAAGAACCCAAACAAAATCCCAACCGAGGACATGAATGATGAAGACTACGAGGCACATGAAGCAAAAGTGGCTTCCTATAATACAGATGAGTATAAATGTCATTTTTATTTCTCAAATTTTCTTGCTAATTGATTTTATGATTATTATGACACTACTTACACTTTGTCTTTTATTAATTTTTTGCATGCTCGCTTGTGTCATATTAACAGTAAATATGTGGGAATCATGAGTAGTTTAGGATTAATTCCTAAAGTGACAAAAAAATTTGAAAAATGTGAAGTTTGCAGTAAAGCAAAAATTACCAAGAGGCCTCATAAAAGTGTTGAAAAAAATATAGAATTACTAGAATTATTTCATACTGATTTGTGTAAGTTTGAAGGAATTTTAACTCGGGGTGGTAACCAATATTTTATCACTTTTATTGATGATTTTTCAAAATACACAAACGTATATTTATTAAAAAAATAAAAGCGATGCTTTTGAGAAATTTAAAGAATTCCTTCTTGAAGTGGAAAATCAATTCGGTAAAAAATTAAAAGAATTAGAAATGATAGAGGTCGGGAGTATGAATCTCTTGGATTCAACTCTTTTGTTCAGTCATTGAGAATTGTTCATGAGACTACTCCACCATATTCACCTTCATCTAATGGCGTAGCGGAAAGAAAAAATATGACGCTAATTGACTTGACGAATACAATGCTTATTGATTTAGGTGCTCCCTCAAATCTTTGGGGTGAGGCTATTTTGACAGCTTGCCATGTGATAAATAGAGTGCCATATAAAAAGACTAGAATTGTACCTTATGAGTTGTGGCGGGGCATAAACCAAATCTAGGTTATTTGAGGGTTTGGGGTTGTTAAGCTTTTGTGAGGCTTGCAGATCCTAAACGACCTAAATTGGGTGAACGAGCTACCACCTGTGCTTTTCTTGGGTATGCGTTGCATAGTACAGCTTATAAATTTTTTGATATGGAAAATAATATTATTTTTGAATAAGGTGATGCTATTTTTCATGAAAATAAATTTCCTTTCAAATCTAGAAATAGTGGGGGTCAAGTAATTTCTGAAAATATTTTATCCGTGCCTAGTTCTTCTACTCCATCTAAAGTTTTTCAAGAACAAGAAAATTCTCAAATTCAACCAAAGAGGAGTAAACGAGCTAGAGTTGAAAAAGATTTTGGCCCTGACTATTATCTTTACAATGTGAAAGAAATTCCTCTTATAGTGCAAGAAGCTTTATCATCACCTGATACTATTTTCTGGAAAGAGATTGTAAATAATGAGATAGATTCATTACTTTCAAATAAAACATGGAAGCTAGTGGATTTACCTCCAGGTTGTAAAACTATTGGGTGTAAATGGGTCCTTCATAAAAAACTTAAACCGGATAGAACTATAGATAAACATAAAGCGAGGCTTGTCGCTAAAGGTTTTAAGAAACAAGTTGATCTTGATTTCTTTTATACTTTTTCTTCGGTTACTAGAATTACATCCATTAGACTGTTAATAGCAGTGGTTGCAATTCATGATTTAAAAATTCATCAAATGGATGTGAAAATAGCATTTTTAAATGGAGATTTAGATGAAGAGATTTACATGGACCAACCCGAAGGCTTTATGGAGCCTAGCCAAGAAAGCAAGGTGTGTAACTAAATCCTTTTATGGTTTAAAATAAGCTTCTAAACAGTGGCATGAGAAATTTGATTCCTACATGCTTAAGAATGGCTATAAGACTAATGAATGTGATAAGTGCATATATTATAAAACTTGTAAGAATTCACATGTGATTATTAGCCTATATGTGGATGATTTACTTATCTTTAGCTCTAATTTGCATATTATAAATGAGACTAAAAATATGCTTAATAACTGTACGGGAAAGAAATACGCCTTCTCGTATAATCCTGTTGACTAAGTCCGTGCTCCTCCGTACGACGTCGCTTTGTCACCTGAAAACACAAACGTGAGCTAGCCGGCGGGTGTGTGCCGGAAACCTCTCCGATGCCTAAGTCAGCAAACTTGACAAATAGACAAAGCTCTTTGTATTCAGAAAGCAAAGTTGTGTGTTGTGTTACCTCCTCCAAGGTGATGTTTGTAAGCTTTCATAGGTTTCGAGTGGCATAATCCTAGTAGGACTTTTACTCCTCCATTCAAAGTCCTCCTAGGATTCATACTCCTAAAGGATAATGCTTATCCTTTTACACCCCCCCCACTGCTTAAACCAAGTGGGATGGTTTTTACCATGGCCGAACCACCATTTGACCGAAGTACCCACGGCTATGCTGAGCCACAGAATAAACCGTACTATCATTGGTTCGGTTCTGCCTCTCGTTACACCTTATCTCGGTTCTCCCTTGTATGAACCATGATGTGTTTGGGAACTACCGAGTAGCAAAGTCCTGACCGATCTATCCAGAATACGCCATGACCGGACTAACTCCAAGTTGTCCAGACCGACGTAACATAACATTTTCTGCGCCGGAGTAACTTTATCTCTCTTGAGCCGGAGTAACCTTTCGGCCCTTTTTATCCAGTCTTTCGTATTTTGGGCCATATAGTAGGCCATATAGTCCATCTCATAGCTCGGCCCAATTTTCTCAAAAATTACCCTCTCAATTGCCCCTTAATTCCATCTGCACAGCATGATTAGGATTACCTGTCTATCAGCCGAGCTGAAGTTTTTAAGCCTTTCCAGCCGAGCTAAAAACCGTTTAGCCTCTCCAGCCGAGCTTATTTCACTCCGGGCTCTACTCGTTCGGTCAAAACGTCTCTTCAATCACCGTGACTGTAATGCTTCACTTTCTAATGACACGTGGCACGCTCTGATAGGTTGTGGGCAGCTGTCACGCCGCCCTCGTACCACGAAAAATTTGAACAGTTCCCGCTTTTTTGCTTTTTCGTCCCTTCATTTATACAAAACAACCCCTCTTGTTCTTGAATCATTCATCCACACAATTCTTTGTCTTCTCTTCTTGTGCCTCTATTTCTTCAACTACCAAGCTCGTGCTCTCCATTGACGCTGCTGTTTTCATCTCCAGTCCCCTCTTCTTGACCTGGTAAGCTACGCAAATCTGTCTTGTTTTCATTGTTTTCGCATTTTGTTTACTGTATTTTTGCAAAACATTTTCTTCCATTTATGTTTTGCTTCTGTACTTTCATGGAAAAACATTAACAGAACTCACGTGTGTATGAACTATTCTGTAGAAAACCAGTCTTGGATCCAAAATCATGTAGCAACCGAACTAGGATACTGTTCGTCCTATATAGGTAGATCACTTTAGACAATAACCGAACTAAAACTTGTAGAAAATCAGTAGTTTCAGTAGGTTACCAACTCCCGAATCACTCTGGCCGAGATAAGCTCATCGAACGAAGTTTGAACTCATTAAACTAGGAACCTCGGTCTTCAACCGAGCTAAGCCTTTGGGGCTAAGCCAACTTTCCTAGTTTCTGAACCAAACTTGGAAAGCTGCCCCTAGAGGCTCAACCGAAGTAACAAAACTCATAGTTCAACCGATTTAGGCTTTTGGGGCTAAACCAGCTTTCTGAGTTTTTTAGACCGAACTCAGAAAGCTGCCCCTAGACGATGAACCGGTCTAGCAAAATTGTTTCCAAAGCCAGCATGCCGAGATGCTTGCCAAGATCTGGTTAATAAGAACCCTGCTCAAACCGAGCTATGAAGCATTTTTGCCGAACCGAGATAGAACCTGTCCACAAAACCGAAGTAGGGCTCTTTTACCTTGCTTTTAATTTGTAGCACGGTCCTATGATCTGTGCTTAACCCCTTTGTTTTCTACTTAGCAAACTTAGGTTGCCCAGGCACTCCTTCGTGCGCTCAACCGAGCTACTGAGCACAAATTTTTGCACCGATATAACTTATTCGTAAATTACACAACAAATGGGTAAGTATAGGTATCTAGTGAATACTCCAGGCGGCCTAGCCGAATTCAGAAAAGATTATAATATACCCGACGACGTCCACTTGATCTTAGCCGAAAAAGAGGTCATTCCATGGGGTAATGAAGGCTTTGTCCCCTTCACCCTTTTGTCAATTATTGAAACCGGACTACGGTTTCCGGTCCAACCTTTAATTTGCGAGTTTCTTAGGCAAACCAGACTATGCCCAACCTAACTATCTACCAACTCCTATCGTATCATTATGGGAATAGCCGAACTGAACTGCCAAGCCGGACTAAACCTTGGCCTGGCCGAAATCTTCCACCAACATTCAATTGGTTCAAAAGAAGATGGGTGGGTCTATTATCTTAGAATACGTCGCCGCCGAGAGAAGATAATAAAAAATACACC
Organism: Camellia sinensis; assembly: GCF_055761805.1. Classification (NCBI taxonomy): domain Eukaryota; kingdom Viridiplantae; phylum Streptophyta; class Magnoliopsida; order Ericales; family Theaceae; genus Camellia; species Camellia sinensis. Next base: position 133,018,136 of record NC_138975.1, read on the forward strand.
GGACAAAGACTTAAACGACGACGATTTTTTCTGGGTCTCTGGGAACTTTGAGGATTATCAAGCCCAGATCCCTGGCCGACCTATAAATTGGAAAAAAGGAGAGCCTGGTAAATTTACTTGGTCTTCTTCCTTGCATTTTTTTTGTATTTCGGTTTTTTAATTTTTCAGCCGGACTAACAGTTGTCTTCTTTTGCAAATTCTGCCCACCTTCACTCTTTATACAGCTACCCAAACCTAGCCACTTTGCGCGCCGCACTACGATATCCAGAACGTAGCTGGGCCAAATTGCTGAAGTTCGAGCCGACCTACAGATACAGTGGTCACCAAAAAGCCAGAGTGACTGATTTTCTTCTTGAAGACGCCCCAGAGCCGGACCCATCCTTGCCACAAATCAGACTAATTCCACTCACTGCTGAAGAGGAGATGGCCAAGAAGAACAGGGTAAGGGCTCTCTTGACCGAAACCAACAGGGCCGAAGTACCACCAACAAGTCAAACCCAAGAAACGGTGGTGGCCCTTCCCATTCAACAACCGTCCTCATCCCGCCGAACTAAGCGCGCCCGCACCGCCGAAACCGAACCAAGTTTGGTTGATGAAGAAGAAACTGCTCTTCCACCAAGCCTACCACCGAGCCCCCAACCGGAGCCTTCTGACCGAACTTCCACTTGCTGGGTACCAAAACTTACCTTCAACAACCGAGATATCCAAGATTCTGATTCGGTTATTGCCGAGAAGGATCACCAGTTGGCCTTCAATCTGGCCAGGAGTGTGTGCCTCCCCAAAGACATGGAGCACCACCAAAAGTAACTAAACACCGAACTGAAGGCCATCCGGTCTTCAACAAAGTCGATGATTCTGGTAAATAACTTCGGTCATTTTTCTGTATACTTTTTTCAACTTTTATTTCGGCTAAAGGGAAATCTTTGTTTTGTCAGGCCATTCAGAAAAACCACATTACTCATAGGAAAGTGCTAGAGCTCAGGAAAACAACAAGGCAAGCCGTGGCAGAAGCCGAAGTGAAGTCGGCCGAGCTAGAAGAGGCCAGAAAGCAAATGGCCGAGCTACAAGCTGAGAACAGCAGACTGACCGGACTGGTTAGTTCGGCCGAAGCAGAAAAGCAGAAGGCTGCCATTGCTCTAAAGAACAAGTACCTGCGCGAGTTGGTGAAGCTTGAAAAGAAGAAAGATTCCGAGATAAACCTGCTGAAAGAAAGCGCAAAAGGAGCCGAAAAGAAAGGCTTCAAGAAGGCAGAGGATGTATATGTCAAGCAGTGTGAAGCCGCCAAGGAACTGTTTTTTAAGTGCGGCTGGAGGGCATCCGTTGAGAAGCTCGGTCATGATCCACAGACCGAGGTTTTCAACCCTCCAGCCTACTTCATACCGAACTCCCTTGTGGAGTATGCTAATGCCATGCAACAGCAGTTTCTTGAAGGCTTAGACTCTGATGAAGACTCTACCTCTGAGGATACTCCGGTTGTCAATGTGGATCAGACAGTTTGGTTGGAGCCCATGGTGGAAGACCTGACTATTGAACTTCTTGGGGAAACCGTGGTTCTGACCGAAACCACCCTTGCGACCGTGAGCGAGCTCCCGTTTGAAACCGGTCTTCGTGTTGATGCCGATGCAGCTTTTGATGCCGAAATTGAAGACCTTTTCTCTTGATTTTGTACTTTTTCTCTTTTTTGTTACCTTTTATCTTTGTAACCGGGCTAAGCCCCTTTGTAATTGCTTTTCCATGAATGAAAATTTTGCTTGAACTCTTATTCTGGTTTTGATTTGTATGCTTGTATTTGATCTTTTCATGTCCAACATTTATCTCGGTTTTTGCTTGTTCGAACTAACTTATGCTTACCAGCCAACCACTCCTTAGCCGACATAATTACTTCGGCTGAAGAGTACACAGATTTGGTTTAATCCAGCCAACCACTCTTCGGCCACCCTTACTTCGGCTGAAGAGTACAAAGAGTTGGTTTAATCCAGCCAACCACTCTTCAGCCACCCTTACTTCGGCTGAAGAGTAATAGAAGTTGGTTTATTCCAGCCAATCACTCCTTAGCCGACATAATTACTTCGGCTGGGGAGTACAAAGAGTTGGTTTTAATCCAGCCAACCACTCTTTAGCCATACCCATGCTTCGGCTGAAAAGTGCCAAGAGTTGGTTTAATCCAGCCAACCTCTAAGTTAGTTTTTTCCAGCTAACTTAGAACAAAGTGTTTGGTTATTCCGACCAAACGTCCTGCAGCCTGGATCGTTATCCTGAGCTTAGGAGGGGTGTTGGTTTATTCCAGCCAACCACTCTTAGCCTTACACTTACTTTGGCTGAAGAGTAACAGGAGTTGGTTTATTCCAGCCAACCACTCTTCAGCCCTACACTTACTTTGGCTGAAGAGTAAAAAGTTGGTTTATTCCAGCCAACCACTCTTCAGCCTTACACTTACTTTGGCTGAAGAGTAAAAAGTTGGTTTATTCCAGCCAACTTCTAAGTTAGTTTTTCCAGCTAACTTAGAATAATGTGTTTGGTTATTCCAACCAAACGTCCTGCAGCCTGGATCCTTATCCTGGGCTTAGGAGGGGTGTTGGTTTATTCCAGCCAACCACTCTTCAGCCTTATACTTACTTTGGCTGAAGAGTAACAGGAGTTGGTTTATTCCAGCCAACCATTCTTCAGCCTTACACTTACTTTGGCTGAAGAGTAAAAAGTTGGTTTTTTCCAGCCAACCTCTAAGTTAGTTTTTCCAGCCAACTTAGAATAATAATGCTTGCAATATTCCTAACTTTACTAAAGCTAATTTTTACAAAGAACAACTCATGCTGAAAAGAATTGATTGTTTTATTGACGAAAAAGAAATTACATATGTTTGAAAGGAAAAAAGCTAAAAATAAAATAACTTGAGATTGGCCGTGTTCCATGGCCTAGGGATTGCTTTGTCGTCCTTGTCTTCTAGGTGGTATGCCCTTTTGCCTGCTAACCCAACCACTTTGTAAGGACCTTCCCAGTTTGGCCCTAACTTGCCATCTCCTGGTACCAAGGTGTTTCCCATTACTTTGCGCAGTACCCAATCGCCGATCTTGAATTGTCTTGGATGTACCTTTTTGTTGTATTTTCTAATTAACTCTCGTTGGTATGAGGCAATGTGAACCAGTGCTCTTTCTCTTCTTTCTTCTGCAAGGTCGAGTTCCAATGTTATGGCTTCTCCATTTAAGTCTGGATCAAAATTTTCGCTTCAAATTGTGGGGAGGCCAACTTCTAGTGGGATTACTACTTCCATTCCGTAGGCTAAGGAGAATGGTGTCTCTCTTGTCGATCGCCGAGGTGTGGTGCGGTAAGCCCATAAAACATGAGGAAGCTCGTCCGCCCACTTGTCTTTTGCCTTCTCTAACCTTTTCTTCAATCTATCCAAGACGACTTTATTTGATGCTTCTGCTTGGCCATTTGCTTGTGGATATGCCGGTGTAGAATTGTAAAACTCTATCTTGTATTCTTCACAAAAGCCTCTAAAGATTCTGCCGTCGAACTAAGTGCCATTGTCTGAAATTAAGGCTTTTGGTATGCCAAACCGAGTGATGATATTCTGCCAAACGAACTTCTTCACATCTTTTTCTTTGATTGATGCCAATGCTTCAGCTTCCACCCATTTTGTGAAGTAGTCTGTTGCTGCGAGAAAAAACTTCCTGTTACCGGGTGTTGTTGGAAGTGGTCCTACTATGTCCAAGCCCCATATTGCGAAAGGCCATGGGCTAGTTAAGGGTAGGAGTTCTCTTGCTGGTTGATGTATTTGGTGTGCGAATTTTTGGCATATCTTACACTTCTTCACATATTTTTCTGAGTCTGCCTGCATGTATGGCCACCAGTATCCTCGTGAAATGGCTCTGTAAGCTAGCGATCTTCCTCCTTGATGGCTTCCGCACACCCCTTCGTGTATTTCAAACAAGAATGCTTCCACTTTGCTGGGATGAACACACTTTAGGCAAGGTCCTGAGAATGATTTCTTGTATAATGCCAAGGATGGGGAGAGCCAAAATCACTGTGATTTCGCTCTTATTCTGTTGGCTTCTTTTTTCTCTTCTGGTAGGATGCCGTCTTTTAAGAACAGGATGATGGGATCCATCCAAGAGGGGCCTAGTTCTGTGCAACATACCTCTTCTGTTTTGGGGTCTTCTATGCTTGGTCTAGGTAGGTAGTCGATTAGTAGTGGATGAGGTATGGAGGAATCTGTCATTGAGGCGAAGACCGCTAGTTCGTCTGCTCTGCTGTTTTCCTCCCTGCCGATTTGCTCTATCCTTACTACTTCAAATTTCTTGATTTCTGTTCTGACCAACTCTTGGTACTTGGCCATTCTATCATCCTTTGCTTCGTAGTCGCCAGAAATTTGATTTACCACCAGCTGTGAGTCGCTGTAGACCATTAGTTCGGTGGCCTTCATGTAGTATGCTGATTTGAGTCCTGCGAGAAGCGCTTCATACTCCGCTTCGTTGTTTGATGCTGAAAAGCCAAGGTTGATTGCTTGCTCTACAACCAGGCCGTCTGGGGAGATGAGGACTATGCCAAGCCCTGCACCATGCCGGTTGGATGCTCCATCCACAAAGAGCTTCCACATCTCTCCAACGAACAATTTCCAGCAAGTGGAGGGGTCAGATGATGTCGTGGGGTCAAGAATGTTGCTGGTGTTTTCTTTAATGTCCATGTTTGCTGTCTGTTCCTCGCTATCTGATTGTACCAAGTCTTTTTTTGTCGGAGAGCTTTGGTTTGGTGTAGCTTCTGCCTTGCTGTTTTTAGTCTGGTCTGCCTTGGGGTCTGACTGCGTATTTTCTACTAGGGGTTGCGCTATTCCGGCGTCAACTTCCATCCCTAGTTCAGTTGTGTCAGTTAGATCGACTGGGCAGATATGATGACTTCCAGGAGTAAACTCTGCGACGAAGTCTGCCAAAGATTGGGCTTTTATTGGGTTGGAATTTGATGTCGAATTGTCCCAACTCTACTGCCCACTTCAAAATTCGCCCAGAAAAATTCGCCCTCTCAAACAAAGCTTTTAGTAGGAAAGCTGTGAGGACGACTATGGTGTGGGCGTGAAAGTAGTGTGCCAATTTCCTGGAGGCCATTATCAAGGCTAATGCCAGTTTTTCCAGTGGCAAATACCTTGTTTCGGCTCCCAGCAATGTCTTGCTGACATAATAGATGGGCAAGTGTTGGATTCCCTCTGCACGAACCAACACTGCGCTAACGGCGTGTTGAGAGACTGCCAGGTACAAGAAGAGTTCTTCACCAGGTACTGGGGTAACAAGCAGTGGTGGGGAAGACATATACTCCTTCAAGCTTTCCAGAGCTTGGTCGCATTCTTCATCCCACTCAAACTTAGCCTTTAAAGCATGAAAAAATGGTCGTAGTCTATCTGACGACCTGCTTATGAATCGGTTGAGTGCAGCTGCCATGCCGGTGAGATGCTGTACCTCTTTTACTGAGTTTGGTCTCTCCAGATCTTGGATTGCTTTGATCTGAGAGGGGTCTGCTTCTATACCTCGGTTTGTCACTAGGAAGCCCAAGAATTTGCCAGATCCTACTCCGAATGCACACTTGGATGCGTTGAGCCGCAACTTGTGTTTCTTCAAGATTTCAAACATCTCTCCTAAGTCCTTGAGATGGTCATTCTCATCTTTGCTTTTGACCACCATGTCGTCGATGTAAGCCTCCATTGTTCTGCCTAACAATGGTTCAAACATCTTGGTGACCATCCGCTGGAATGTCGCCCCTGCGTTCTTTAGGCCAAAGGGCATGACCTTGTAACAGTATAGTCCTCTTGGAGTCGTAAAGGATGTGACCTCCTGGTCTGGTTCATGCATGGCGATCTGGTGGTAGCCTCTGTATGCATCCAGGAAGCTAAGTCGGTTGTGCCCCGCCGTTAGGTCCACCAGTTGATCTATCCGTGGTAGAGGAAAGCTGTCTTTTGGGCATGCCTTGTTGAGTGTTTTGTAGTCGACGCAGACACGCCATTTGCCATTCTTCTTTGGCACTACGACTGTGTTGGAGATCCATCTTGGGTAGTGCACTTCTCTAATTGCTCCTGCCTCTAGCAGGTTACCTACTTCTTCCGCCACTATTTCGGCATGGTGAAGTGCCGATCGGCGAGTGCGTTGAATGACCGGCCTGGCGGATGGGTGGCCATTGAGTTGGTGACTGATGAAGTTTGGATCAATGCCTGGCATGTCGTAGAGTGTCCAGGCGAACATTTCGATGTTAGAGGTCAAGAATTCCAAGACCTCTAATCTCTCAGTGCTGGACAACGACGAGCAGATCAAGAAGAACTTATCCGGGTTCTTTTCATCTATTTTTACCTCCACCAAGTCCTCCACTGCTTTCTGATCAGCCTCTTTGCCGACGTCCGTGAATAATTCATTGCTTTCTGGTTCTTCCACTGAATGAACGTATCCTTTGGCAGCGCGGCTGCCATTCACCGTAGCGAAACATTGCTTTGACATGATCTGATCTCCATAGACTTCTTCGATTACTCCGGTGTCGTTGGGAAACCGCATTACTTGGTGGTAAGACGATGCCACCGATCGCATGGCATGCAGCCATGTTCTGCCCAAGATGATGTTGTAAGTTGAGGGGACCTTCAATACCCAAAACTCCACTTGTTTTGTCACGCTTCCTGCTTTAACTGGGAGAATTATCTTACCGACGGGCCATTCTGGCATGGAGTTGAATCCAATTAGGGGAGATACGGCAGGCGCCAAGTCTTTGTCTTGCAGCTTTAATTGTTTAAATGTCTCGTAGTACATGATTTCACATGAACTACCCTGGTCAATCAGAATCCGCTTGACGTCAAAATCCTTGACTCGGAGAGTGACGACTAGGGCATCATTGTGAGGACAGTATATTCGATCCAAGTCTTTATCTGAAAAAGACATGACGTTTGTTGACTCTGTTTTCCCCTTCTTGATGGCAGGTTGGGCACTTAGCACCTCTCTAAAGTGCTCAGCCTTTTTGATTGATCCCCTGAGCTCGCATACACGCTCAGGTTCAAAGACTCCATGTATCACATTGATAATGCCTTAAGGTAGGGCATCGATTGGCATTCCGTTAGGGTTATTGTGATCCTGGGGGGCTGGCTGCGTCCCTCCTTCAATGTATTTATCCAAGTGACCTGCCGCCACCAACTCCTCCAGGTGCTGTCTCAATGGTGTGCAATTCTCAGTTCGGTGCCCCTTTTCTTTGTGGAAGGTGCACCGCGATCTTTCGTCATAGTCCTTCTGAGCTTCTCCTAGCTTGGCTGGCCATTTGACGAAAGGCTCATCTCTTATTTCGCTCAGAATCTGATATATCGGTTTTTTGAACACCGTGGTTATGGCAGTGTGGATTCTCAACCATCTTTTATCCGGGTCTTCTCCGTTATCTCGTCTGCCACGTCCGTTTCTATTTTGACGATCCACTGTATTGACCTTTGTTGAGGTTTTCTTTTCTGGTACTGCGGTTACACAAGATTTTGCTTTGGCACGTGCGTCATCCTCCTCTACCCTGATATGCTGATGCACTCTTTCCATCAGGGCTTTCATGGTGAGAGGTGGCGTCATGGTGATCGAATCCCATAGCCTGTTCCCGACTGGAAGGCCTCTTTTATACTGTGCGATGGCGAATCTGATTGAATGTCTCCCAGTAGCAACTGTTGTAGGATCTTAAGGTCTCTTTATCGTCCATGTCGATGGAGAGTAGCTGGTTGATCTCCACCGGGGTTTTTGTGTTTGTTCGGAACCTTATCACGAAGGCTTCTGCCAATTATGCCCAAGAGGCTATGCTGCCTTCTGGTAGTTTCTCGAACCACGTCAAGCCTAGGTCGCCAAGACTTGATGGGAAGAGTATGCACATTAAGGCCTCGTTTCGCCTGTATACAGCCATGACTTGGCGAAAGTGGCTCAAGTGTGAGTAGGGATCTGTCTTCCCTTCATATGTAGTGAATTTTGGCTGAAGGAAGCCTGATGGTAGGGGCGCGTTTTCAATCGCCGGAACAAACGGTGAAGTCTGTAGCCTTGCTAATGCCTTGTCTGCTGGTTCGTAGGCAGGGCGCGGTATTGGCATTCCAACCTCGACGCTTCCATGCATCCGAGGAGCCAACTGCTGTAAGGCAGAAACTCTTTGCGGATCCCGCGCCCTAGCATCGTCCTTGCATCGTGCTTTCTCTTCGAGCACGGTTTGTAAGTCGGATGATCTGGGTAATTCCGTCTGTCTAGATCTGGTTTGGTGCGAATGCAAGGGCCAATACGTGCTTCCTTCAGTGTATGATCTTTCAGATCTCGTCCTCTCAGACCTGGAGCGACGAGTTCTGGAAGACCAGGATTGAGTGTCGCCTGTCCTGAGGCTTCTGCTCTCTCCTTGCGAGGGTGTAATATTCCTACTACGATTTTCTGAGTGGCGAGGGGGCGTCTTGTTTTTGCGCCCCTCTCCTGTCGCCACTTCTTTTTTCTTCATCTGGCGTTTCAAGGCCTCCATGTCCGCCGCCATCTTTCTTATCAATTCATCTTGCTCTTTCACGCGATCTTCCAGAGCTTGAGGGTCAATCCTCCGCCTTTGCCTGTCGAGACTTTGAGAATGAGGTCCGTCTTCCCCTAGTATCTCTCCTGGAGTTATGTCGTTGGGACTCCAAGTCCGCCATGGGAGGGATAGAAGGTAATCCTTCACGCCTTGCGCCTCCATCTGGGGTTAGCTCGTCGATGGCGGACTGCGGCAATTCTTCAATGTGTGCCATTGATTGTAAAGGGAAGAAGCTTTAATCAAGAGGTTTTGTTCTGTCTGTTATTCCCACAGACGGCGCCAATTGTACGGGAAAGAAATACGTCTTCTCGTATAATCCTGTTGACTAAGTCCGTGCTCCTCCGTACGACGTCGCTTTTCACCTGAAAACACAAACGTGAGCTAGCCGGCGGGTGTGTGCCGGAAACCTCTCCGATGCCTAAGTCAGAAAACTTGACAAATAGACAAAGCTCTTTGTATTCAGAAAGCAAAGTTGTGTGTTGTGTTACCTCCTCCAAGGTGATGTTTGTGAGCTTTCATAGGTTTCGAGTGGCATAATCCTAGTAGGACTTTTACTCCTCCATGCAGAGTCCTCCTAGGATTCATACTCCTAAAGGATAATGCTTGTCCTTTTACACCCCCCCACTGCTTAAACCAAGTGGGATGGTTTTTACCATGGCCGAACCACCATTTGACCGAAGTACCCACGGCTATGCTGAGCCACAGAATAAACCGTACTATCATTGGTTCGGTTCTGCCTCTCGTTACACCTTATCTCGGTTCTCCCTTGTATGAACCATGGTGTGTTTGGGGCCGAACTACCGAGTAGTAAGGTCCTGACCGATCTATCCAGAATACGCCATAACCGGACTAACTCTGAGACCGGACTAACTCCAAGTTGTCCAGACCGAAGTAACATAACATTTTCTGTGCCGGAGTAACTTTATCTCTCTTGGGCCGGAGTAACCTTTCGGCCCTTTTTATCCAGTCTTTCGTATTTTGGGCCATATAGTAGGCCATATAGTCCATCTCATAGCTCGGCCCAATTTTCTCAAAAATTACCCTCTCAATAACTACTTTGATATGAAAGATCTTGGTGAAGCTAATTTTATTTTGGGAATTAAAACTACCAAGACTAAGGCCTCATTTGGGAACAGGCTAATTTAGTAACTTTTTGGCTATTTGGCTAAAATATGAGTTAAAAAAACTAAGTTGTTTGGGATGAACTTTTTGACTTTTTACGAAAAAATGTGTAAGGAAATAATATAAAAAAATGAAAGTTTGAAACTTGACATTTTTGCCCTTGCATGGAAATCGAAGTGTGGGAAATCAATGGAGACAGGTGCAGATGTGCAGCTACTGTCCGTTGGAACTTTTGACAAATATTTAATTTTTTTTTTTTTTTATACAACAATGTACAACTACTGTACACTTTTTGAGTCATGTCAAAGTAATGTCAAAGTAGCACATGTGGCCACATACATGTAATTGCAAAATCACAACCGTTGTTTGTGTTGTAATGTATTGTTAATTAATTAATTAATTAATTTTTGTTTTGTTTTTTGTTTTTGTTTTTTGTTTTTTGTTTTTTTTTTTTTAATTTCAGGATTTTGACGCCAACACATATGCAACAACATGTAGGCCTTGTTTGGTTCAAACTTGGAAAAGAAATGTTGGGGAAACAATCTAAAAATATTATTTGGTTTTGTGTTTTTGAAAAAAAAAATTAAAATCATTTTCTATCTCCTACGCATAAATCAATCACTTTTTTTTTCTCCGCTTTCCTTCTGAATCACTTTTGTCTCTCATACACATCCACTCAAGTACAAACTAATATACAATCTTTTTAAATTCCCACACTCGAAAACTATTTTCAAAATATACAACCAAACAAACAAAAAAAATTGGTAAATGCTTTCTATACGGGGAGGAAATAATTCTCCTCGTATAATCCTGTTGACCAAGTCCACGCTCCTCCGTACGACGTCGCTTTAGCACCTGAAAACACAAACGTGAGCTAGCCGGCGGGTGTGTGCCGGAAACCTCTCCGATGCCTAAGTCAGAAAACTTGACAAATAGACAAAGCTCTATGTTCTCAGAAAAAATTGTGTTCATATACCTCCTCCAAGGTGATGTTTGTGAGCTTTTATAAGTTTTCTGTGGCACAATCCTAGTAGGACTTGTATTTCTCCATGCAGAGTTCTCCTAGGATTCATACTCCTAAGGATAATGCTTATCCTTTTACACCCTCCCCCACTGCTTAAACCAAGTGGGATGGTTTTCACCATGGCCGAACTACTATATGACCGAAATAAGCTTGGCTATGCAGAGCCACAGAGAAGGCCGAACTGTCCTTCGCTCGGTCTTCTCCTCCAACTCCTTATCTCGGCTTTCCCCTGTTCAACCATGGTGTGTTTAGATCAAACTTCCAAGTAGCAAGTTCTGACCGACCTAACCAAATTATGACACGACCGGACTAAATGTAAGGCCGGACTTACTTCAAATTGCCACCGGACCGGAGTTGCTTTACACATTCTTGAACCAGAGTAATCACACCTCTCCTGGGCCGGAATAACTACACTTCTCCTGGACCGGAGTATCTATGCCTCTACTGGGCCGAAATATCACTACGGCTTCTTACCGATTCCTTCACACTTTGGGCCGCAGGGCCCAATTCACAGCTCGGCCCAATTCTTTCCCAAAAATTACCCTCTCAATTGCCCCTTAATTTCATCTGCACAGCATGACTGAGATTACAAATCCTTCAACCGAGCTGAAGTTCTACAAGTCTTTCCAGCCGAGATAAAAACCCTTCAGCGTATCTAGCCGAGCTAGTTCTACTCCGAGCGCTGCTTTATCCGGTCAAAACGTCTCTTCAATTACGACTGTACCGCTTCCCATTCCCTTGCCACGTGGCGGGCTCTGATAGGCTGTGAGCTGTTATCACGCCGCCTTCGTACTTCGAACTTTTTGAACAGTCCCGCCCCTTTTTGCCGCTTTTTTCTCTCTCCTCTTTCACAAAATAACCTTTCTTTTTCTTGAATCATTCACCTTCCATTCTTCATCTTCTCTCTCTGTGTTTTTACTGTTCTTCCGTTGCTTCTGAAGACTGCTTTTGTTTCCACTCTTCCATCTCCAGTCTCCTTTTCTTCAATCTGGTAAGTAAATCCATTCTCCTCTCTCTGTTTTGCTTTTCGCATCTTGCTTTCCATGTTTTTGCAAAACATACTTATATATTTTTGTTTTTGCTTCTGCACTTTTATGAAAAAACTAGTAGAACTTCAAGTGTGTATGAACTATTATGTAGAAAACCAGTCTTAGATCCAAAATCACATAGCAACCGAACTAGGATCCTGTTTGCTTTAAACAAGTAGATCACTGCAGTCAATAACCGAACTAGAACTTGAAAGTCTCAAAGAGTCACCAACGCCTGATTCATTTTAGCCGAAATAAGATCACCGAGTTTTGAACATATCAAACTAGGAACCTCAGTTTTCAACCGAACTAAGCTTTTGGGGCCAAGCCAGCTTTCTTAGTTTCTAAACCGAACTCAGAAAGCTGCCCCTAGAGGCTTAACCGAAGCAACTTTATTCACACCACAACCGTTTTAGGCCTTGAGGGCTAAGCCAGCTTTCTTAGTTTTTTAGACCGAACTCAGAAGGCTGCCCCTAGACGATAAACCGGTCTGACGAGTAACCTGCTCAAACCGAGCTACCAAACCTCTTGATGAACCGAAGTAGAACCAGTTTATGAGGCCGAAGTAGGGCTTTTATACCTTGCTTTTGAATTGTAGCACGGTCCAACGATCAGTGCTTTAACCCCCTCTGTTTTCTACTTTGCAGACTTAGGTTACCCAGGCACTCCTGCGTGCGCTCAACCGAGCTACTGAGCACGATTTTTGCACCGATATAAATTATAAGTAAATTATACATCAGATGGGTAAGTATAGGTATCTAGTTGAGACACCTAGTGGCATGGCCGAATTTAGGAAAGATTACCATATTCCTGATGATGTTCATTTGATGTTGGCCGAAAAAGACGTTATTCCGTGGGAAAAAGAAGGCTTCGTCCCTTTTAGCCTTCAATCCATAATAGAAACCGGACTACGGTTCCCCGTCCAACCATTGATCTGTGAATTTCTTAGGCAGACTAGGTTATGCCCCACCCAACTGTCCACAAATACATACCGCATTATTATGGGAATAGCCGCACTAAACCACCAAACCGGACTAAACCTTGGCCTGGCCGAAATTTTCCACCAATACTCCATCGGCTCAAAAGATGCTGGGTGGGTCTATTACCTTAGGATTCGCCGCCGCTGAGAGAAGATAGTTAAACACACACCGGACAAAGACCTTAATGACGATGACTTTTTCTGGGTCTCTGGGAACTTTGAGGATTTTCAAGCCCAAATTCCTGGCCAGCCCATAAATTGGAAAAAGGGGGAGCCCGGTAATTTGACTTCGGTCTTCTTCCTTGTATTTTTATTATTTCGATTTTTTAGTCTATTAACCGAACTAACAGTTCTCATTTTGCAGATTTCGCCCACCTCCGTTCCCTATATAGCTATCCCAACCTCGCGATATTGCGAGCCGCACTACGGTGTAAAGAAAGAAGTTGGGCCAAGCTTCTAAACTTTGAACCGACCTACAGATATAGCGGTCGTCGAAAAGCCCGAGTGACCGATTTCCTTCTTGAGGAAGCACCAGAGCCGGACCCAACCTTACCCGAAATACGACTTGTCCCATTAACTGCTGAAGAAGAGATGGCGAAGAAAAGCAGAGTTAGGGCCCTTCTGACCGCAACAACAAGGGCCGAAGTGCAACCATCCACAGAAACGCAGCCCGCCGTTGTGGCCCTCCCTTCTCAGCAGCCTTCTTCTCGCCCCCCAAAACGCGCCCGATCTACATCGACCGAACAACAACTTGTTGATGAGGTTGAAACCATCCCCCAAAGTCCTCAACCTGCCCTCCAACCGGAGCAAACTGACCGAGCAGAATCTTCGAAATGGGCTCCGCAGCTGACCTTCAACGACCGAGACATCAAAGCTACTGATTCGGTTGTTGCCGAAAAAGATCATCTATTGGCTTTTAATCTGGCCAAAAGTGTGTGCCTCCCCAAGGACATGGAGCACCACCTCAAGCAATTGAACACCGAGATGAAGTCCATCCGGTCTACATCGAAGTCCATGATTTTGGTAAGTAGCTCTGTCCGTTTTTTCTTGTTTGAATTTTCCAACTTTTACTTCGGCTCAAGAGACTCTTCGTTTTGTCAGGCCTTACAGAAGAACAACGTAACTTACAAGAAAGTCCAGGAGCTTAGAAAAACCACAAGGCAGGCAATGGCTGAGGCCGAAGCAAAAGCGGCCGAGCTAGATGAAGCCGAAAAGAAAATGGCCGAGCTACAAGCGGAGAACGGCCGTCTTGCCGATCTGGTTAGTTCGGCCGAGGCAGAGAGGCAGAAAGCGGCTATTGCTATGAAGGACAAATATCTGCGCGAGCTGGTAAAACTTGAAAAGAGAAAAGATACCGAAATAAGCCAACTAAAAAAGAGCGTGGAGGCGGCCGAAAAGCAGGGTTACAAGCAGGGTTACAAGAAGGCGGAGGAAGCATATGTGAAATAGTGCGATGCCGCCAAGGAGTTGTTCTTCAAGTGCGGTTGGAGGGCGGCCGTTGAGAAGCTCGGCCTTGATCCACAGATCGAGGTTTTCAGCCCTCCAGCCTATTTTATACCGAGCTCTCTTGCGGACTACGCCAATGCTCTGCAACAACAGTTTCTGGAAGAGTCAGAATCCGATGACTCCATTTCTGAAGATACTCCGGTCGATAATGTGGACTAGCCAGTTCGGTCGGAGCCCATTGTGGAAGACCTAACAGTTGGTCTTCCCAGTGAAACCGTGGTTCCAGCTGAAGTGACTCTCCCTATTGTGAATGAGCTCCCTCAAGAAACCAATCTTCAAGTTGATGGTGATGCAGCTTTTGACGCCGAGATTGAAGATCTTTTTTCTTGATTTTTTCTTCTTTTCATTGTTGCTCTTTGCCGTTGTAACCGAACTATGAACCTCCTTTGTGATAGTTTCAATGAATGAAAAATTTTGCTTCAACTCTTGTTCCGGTTCTGATATGTATGTTTGTACTTTGTAATGCCTTCAGTTACTCCAACTGTTATTTCGGTTTTGGCTGGTTAAACTACGCTTACTAGCCAACCACTCCTTAGCCGATATAATTACTTCGGCTGGGGAGTACAAAGTGTTTAATCTAGCCAATCCAGCTTCAGCCTTGCACTTACTTCGGCTGAAGAGTAAGAAGTGTTGGTTTATTCCAGCCAACCACTCTTCAGCCTTGCACTTATTTCGGCTGAAGAGTAACAAGTGTTGGTTATTTCAGCCAACCACTCTTCAGCCTTGCACTTACTTCGGCTGAAGAATAACAAGTGTTGGTTTATTCCAGCCAACCACTCTTCAGCCTTGCACTTACTTCGGCTGAAGAGTAACAAGTGTTGGTTTATTCCAGCCAACCACTCTTCAGCCTTGCACTTACTTCGGCTGAAGAGTAACGAGTGTTGGTTTATTCCAGCCAACCACTCTTCAGCCTTGCACTTACTTCGGCTGAAGAGTAACGAGTGTTGGTTTATTCCAGCCAACCACTCTTCAGCCATGCACTTACTTCGGCTGAAGAGTAACAAGTGTTGGTTTATTCCAGCCAACCACTCTTCAGCCTTGCACTTACTTCGGCTGAAGAGTAACAAGTGTTGGTTTATTCCAGCCAACCACTCTTCAGCCTTGCGCTTACTTCGGCTGAAGAGTAACGAGTGTTGGTTTATTCCAGCCAACCACTCTTCAGCCTTGCACTTACTTCGGCTGAAGAGTAACGAGTGTTGGTTTATTCCAGCCAACAACTCTTCAGCCTTGCACTTACTTCGGCTGAAGAGTAACAAGTGTTGGTTTATTCCAGCCAACCACTCTTCAGCCATGCACTTACTTCGGCTGAAGAGTAACACGAGTTGGTTTATTCCAGCCAACCTCTAAGTTAGTTTTTTCCAGCTAACTTAGAACAATGCTTGCAATATACCTAATCTTTACTAAGGCTAATTTTTATAAAGAACATCTTGTGCTGAAAAGAATTGCTTGTTTTATTGAAGGAAGAAAAAATTACACATGTTTGAAAAAAGAAAAGCTAAAAGTAAAATAACTTGAGATTGGCCGTGTTCCATGGCCTAGGGATTGCTTTGCCATCCTTGTCTTCTAGGTGGTATGCCCCTTTGCCTGCTAACCCAACCATCTTATAAGGACCTTCCCAGTTTGGGCCTAACTTGCCATCTCCTGGGTTTGAGGTGTTTCCCATTACTTTGCGCAGTACCCAATCTCCAATCTTGAATTGTCTCGGGTGGACCTTTTTGCTGTATTTTCTGATTAACTCTCGTTGGTATGAGGCGATGTGAACCAGTGCTCTTTCCCTTCTTTCCTCTCCAAGGTCCAGTTCCAATGTTATGGCTTCTCCATTCAAGTCAGGATCAAAATTCTCGCTTCGAATTGTGGGGAGGCCAACTTCTAGTGGGATTACTGCTTCCATTCCGTAGGCTAAGGAGAATGGTGTTTCTCCTGTTGATCGCCGAGGTGTGGTGCGGTAAGCCCATAAAACATGAGGAAGTTCCTCCGCCCACTTGCCTTTTGCTTTCTCTAGCCTTTTCTTTAGTCCATCCAAGACAACTTTATTTGATGCTTCTGCTTGCCCATTTGCTTGAAGATATGCCGGTGTAGAATTGTAGAACTCTATCTTGTACTCTTCACAAAAGCTTCTGAAGATTCTGCCGTCGAACTGAGTACCATTGTCTGAGATCAGTGCTTTTGGTATGCCAAACCGAGTGATGATATTCTGCCAAACAAACTTCTTCACGTCTTTCTCTTTGATTGATGCCAACGCTTCTGCTTCCACCCACTTTGTGAAGTAGTCTGTTGCTGCGAGAAAGAACTTCCTGCCACCGGGCATTGTTGGAAGTGGTCCTACTATGTCCAAGCCCCACATTGCGAAAGGCCATGGGCTTGTCAGTGGTAGGAGTTCTCTTGCTGGTTGATGTATTTGGTGCGCAAATTTTTGGCATTTCTCACACTTTTTCACATATTTCTCTGAGTCTGCTTGCATATAGGGCCACCAATATCCTTGCGAAATAGCCCTGTAAGCGAGCGACCTTCCCCCTTGATGACTTCCACACACCCCTTCGTGTATTTCAAACAAGAATGCTTCTACTTTGCTGGGATGAACGCACTTGAGGTAAGGCCCAGAGAATGACTTCTTGTATAATGCCAGAGATGGAGATAACCAAAATCGCTGTGACTTTGCCCTTATTCTGTTGGCTTCTTTTTTCTCTTCCGGTAGGATGCCGTCTTTTAGGAACAGGATGATGGGATCCATCCAAGAAGGGCCTAATTCTGTGCAACATACTTCTTCTGCTTCGGGGTCTTCTATGCTTGGTCTTGGTAAGAAGTCGACGAGTAATGGATGAGGGATTGATGTATCTGCCATTGAGGCAAGGCCTGCTAGTTCGTCTGCTCGGCTGTTTTCCTCCCTGCCAATTTGTTCTATCCTTACTACATCAAATTTCTTGATCTCTGTTCTGACTAACTCTTGGTACTTGGCCATTCTGTCATCCTTTGCTTCGTATTCGCCAGAAATTTGGTTTACCACCAGCAAAGAGTCATTGTATACCATTAGTTCGGTGGCCTTCATGTAGTATGCCGACTTGAGTCCTGCGAGAAGCGCCTCATACTCCGCTTCATTGTTGGATGCTGGGAAGCCAAGGTTGATTGCTTGCTCTACAACCAGGCCGTCTGGAGAGATGAGGACTATGCCAAGCCCTGCACCATGTCGGTTGGATGCTCCATCGACAAAGAGCTTCCACATCTCTCCAACGAATAACTTCCAGCAAGTGGAAGGATCAGATGATGTCGTGGGGTCTAGAATGGTGTTTTCTTCAAGGTCCATGTTGGCTGTCTGCCCTTCGTCCTCTGTTTGAACTGCTGGTGAGCCTTTGTTTGTCTCTTCCTTGTTGTCCTTAGTATGGTCTGCCCTGGTGCTTGATTGACTACCTTCTACTAGGGGTTGCGCTATTCCGGCGTCAACTTCTGTCCCTAGTTCGGTTGTGTCAGTTAAGTCGACTGGGCAGATATGATGATTTCCGGGAGTAAACTCTGCGACGAAGTCTGCCAAAGATTGGGCTTTTATTGCGGTCTTGGGTTAGAACTTGATGTCGAATTGTCCCAACTCTACTGCCCACTTCAAAATTCGCCCACTAAAGTTCGCCCTTTCAAACAGAGCTTTTAATGGAAAGGCTGTGAGGACGACTATGGTGTGGGCGTGAAAGTAGTGCGCCAATTTTCTGGATGCCATCATTAATGCTAGTGCTAGTTTCTCCAAGGGCAAGTACCTTGTTTCGGCTCCCAACAATGTCTTGCTGACATAAAAGATGGGCAAGTGTTGTATTCCTTCTGCACGAACCAACACTGCGCTGACTGCGTGCTGAGAGACTGCCAGGTACAAAAAGAGTTCTTCACCAGGTACTGGAGTAACAAGTAGTGGTGGGGAAGACATGTACTCCTTCAAGTTTTCCAGAGCTCGGTCGCATTCTTCATCCCACTCAAATTTGGCCTTTAAAGCTTGGAAGAATGGTCGTAGTCTGTCTGATGACCTGCTTATGAACCGGTTGAGCGCAGCTGCCATACCGGTGAGATGCTGTACTTCTTTGACTGAGTTCGGTCTCTCCAACTCTTGGATTGCTTTAATTTGAGAGGGGTCTACTTCTATACCTCGGTTGGTCACCAGGAAGCCCAAGAATTTGCCCGATCCAACTCCGAATGCGCATTTGGACGCATTGAGGCGCAACTTGTGTTTCTTCAGGATCTGGAACATCTCGCCTAGATCTTTAAGATGGTCATCCTCATCCTTGCTTTTGACCACCATGTCGTCGATGTAGGCCTCCATTGTTCTGCCTAACAATGGTTCAAACATCTTGGTGACCATCCGTTGGAATGTCGCCCCTGCGTTCTTTAGGCCAAAGGGCATGACCTTGTAGCAATATAATCCCCTTGGTGTCGTGAAGGATGTGACCTCCTGGTCTGGTTCATGCATGGCGATCTGGTGGTAGCCTCTGTATGCATCCAGGAAGCTAAGTCGGTTATGCCCTGCTGTTAGGTCCACCAGTTGATCTATCCTTGGTAGAGGAAAGCTATCTTTTGGGCACGCCTTGTTGACTGTTTTGTAGTCGACGCAGACACGCCATTTACCATTCTTTTTTGGCACTACGACTATGTTGGAGATCCATCTTGGGTAGTGCACTTCTCTTATTGCTCCTGCCTCTAGCAGGTTGCCTACCTCTTCTGCCACTATTTCGGCGTGGTGGAGTGCCGATCTGCGTGTGCGTTGGATGACTGGTCTGGCGGATGGGTGGACATTGAGTTGGTGACTGATGAAGTTTGGATCAATGCCTGGCATGTCGTAGGGCGTCTAGGCAAACACTTCGATGTTAGAGGTCAAGAATTCCAAGACCTCTAATCTCTCAGTGCTGGATAACGATGAGCCAAGCAAGAAGAACTTATCCGGGTTCTTCTCATCTATTTTTACCTCCACCAATTCCTCCACCGCTTTCTGATCAGCCTCTTTACCGACGTCCGCGAATAGTTCATTACTTTCTGGTTCTTCCACCGAATGAACATATCCTTTGGCAGCGTGGCTGCCATTCACCGTGGCGAAACATTGTTTTGACATGATCTGATCTCCATAGACTTCTTCAATTATACCGGTGTCGTTGGGGAACCTCATTACCTGATGGTAGGATGACGCTACCGAACGCATGGCATGCAGCCATGTTCTGCCCAAGATGATGTTGTAAGTGGAGGGGACCTTCAATACCCAGAACTCCACTTGTTTTGTTACGCTTCCCGCTCTGACCGGAAGAATTATTTTGCCGATGGGCCATTCTGGCATGGAGTTGAATCCAATTAGGGGAGAAACTGCAGGCGCTAAGTCTTTGTCTTGTAGCTTCAACTGTTTGAATGTTTCGTAGTACATGATCTCACACGAACTACCCTGGTCAATCAGAATCCGCTTGACGTCAAAATCTTTGACTCGGAGAGTGACAACCAGAGCATCATTGTGAGGACAGTATATTCGATCCAGGTCTTTATCCGAAAAAGACATGACGTTTGTTGCCTCTGTCTTCCCTTTCTTGGTGGCTGGTTGGGCACCTAGCACTTCTCTAAAGTGCTCAGCCTTTTTAATTGATCCTCTGAGCTCGCATACGCACTCAGGTTCAAAAACTCCATGTATGACATTGATAATACCTTGAGGCGGTGCGTCGATTGGCATTCTATTGGGATGGTTATTATGGTCTTGGGGGGTCGGTTGCGTCCCTCCTTCAATGTATTTGTCCAAGTGGCCTGCTGCCACCAATTCTTCCAAGTGCTGTCTTAGTGGCGTGCAATTCTCAGTTCGGTGTCCCTTTTCTTTGTGGAAGGTGCACCGTGATCTGTCGTCGTAATTTTTCTGAGCTTCCCCTAGCTTGGCTGGCCACTTGACAAAAGGCTCGTCTTTTATTTCGCTCAGAATCCGATATATTGGTTTTTTGAACACCGTTGTTATGGCAGTGCGGATTCTCAACCATCTTTTGTCTGGGTCTTCTCCATTATCTCGTCTGCCACGCCCGTTTTTATTCTGCCGATCTACTGCATTGACCTTTGCTGAGTCCTCTTTTCTTGTACCGCGGTTACGCTAGATTTTACTTTGGCACGTGCGCCATCCTCTTCTACCCTGATGTGCTGATGCACTCTCTCCATCAGGGCTTCCATGGTAAGGGGTGGCGTCATAGTGATCGAGTCCCTCAGTCTGTTTCCGACTGGAAGGCCTCTTTTATACTGCGCAATGGCTAGATTGGTGGGGCAGTCTCCAATCTGGTTGAATGTCTCCCAGTAGCGACTGTTGTAAGATCTGAGGGTCTCTTTTTCACCCATGTCGATGGAGAGCAACTGGTCTATTTCCACCGGCGTTTTTGTGTTTGTTCGAAACCTTGTTACGAACGCTTCTGCCAATTGGGCCCAGGAGGCTATGCTGTCCTCTGGGAGCTTTTCGAACCAAGTAAAGCCTAGGTCGCCAAGGCTTGACGGGAAGAGTATACACATCAAGGCCTCGTTTCGCCTGTACACAGCCATGACTTGGCGAAAGTGGCTCAAGTGTGAATACGGGTCCGTCTTCCCTTCATATGTAGTGAATTTCGGCTGAAGGAAGCCTGATGGTAGGGTTGCGTTTTCAATTGCGGGAACAAACGGCGAGGTCTGTAGTCTTGCTAAGGCTTTGTCCGTTGGTTCATATGCTGGGTGCGGTATTGGCATTCCAACCTCGACGCTTCCATGCGTCCGAGGAGCCAACCGTTGTAAGGCAGAGACTCTGTGTGGATCGCGTGCCCTGGCATCCTCCTTGCATCGTACTTTTTCTTCGACCACGGTTCGTAAGTCGGATGACTTGGGCAGCTCTGTCTGTCTAGATCTGGTTTGGTGTGAGTGCGAAGGCCAATACGTGTTTCCTTCAGTGTATGATCTTTCGGATCTCGTCCTCTCAGACCTGGAGTAACGAGTTCTGGAGGATAAGGAATGAGTGTCGCCTGTCCTGAGGCTTCTGCTTTCTCCGTGGGAGGGTGTAGTATTCCTACTACGATTCTCTGAGTGGCGAGGGGGCGTCTTGTGCTTGCGCCCCTCTCCTGTCGCCACATCTTTAGTCTTCATCTGGCGTTTCAAAGCCTCCATGTCCGCTGCCATCTTCCGAATTAGTTCATCTTGCTCCTTCACGCGATCTTCCAGGGCTTGAGGATCAATCCTCCTCTTTTGCCTGTCAGGACTTTGAGAGTGACGAGGGTTATTATTCCGCCTTCCCTTGCCACTCCTCCTGGGGTTATGTTGTTGGGGCTCCAGATCTGCCATAGGAGGGACAGAGGGTAATCCTTCTCGCCTTGCACCCCCGTCTGGAGTTAGCCCGTCGACGGCGGACTGCGGTAGTTCTTCAATGTGTGCCATTGATTGAGAAAAGGAGAAGCTTAGTCAAGAGGTTTTTGTTCTTGTCTGTTTGTTCCCACAGACGGCGCCAATTGTACGGGGAGGAAATAATTCTCCTCGTATAATCCTGTTGACCAAGTCCACGCTCCACCGTACGACGTCGCTTTAGCACCTGAAAACACAAACGTGAGCTAGCCGGCGGGTGTGTGCCGGAAACCTCTCCGATGCTTAAGTCAGAAAACTTGACAAATAGACAAAGCTCTATGTTCTCAGAAAAAATTGTGTTCAAATACCTCCTCCAAGGTGATGTTTGTGAGCTTTTATAAGTTTCCTGTGGCACAATCCTAGTAGGACTTGTATTTCTCCATGCAGAGTCCTCCTAGGATTCATACTCCTAAGGATAATGCTTATCCTTTTACACCCTCCCCCACTGCTTAAACCAAGTGGGATGGTTTTCACCATGGCCGAACTACTATATGACCGAAATAAGCTTGGCTATGCAGAGCCACAGAGAAGGCCGAACTGTCCTTAGCTCGGTCTTCTCCTCCAACTCCTTATCTCGGCTTTCCCCTGTTCAACCATGGTGTGTTTAGATCAAACTTCCAAGTAGCAAGTTCTGACCGACCTAACCAAATTATGACACGACCGGACTAAATGTAAGGCCGGACTTACTTCAAATTGCCACCGGACCGGAGTTGCTTTACACATTCTTGAACCGGAGTAACCACACCTCTCCTGGGCCGGAATAACTACACTTCTCCTGGACCGGAGTATCTATGCCTCTACTGGGCCGAAATATCACTACGGCTTCTTACCGATTCCTTCACACTTTGGGCCGCAGGGCCCAATTCACAGCTCGGCCCAATTCTTTCCCAAAAATTACCCTCTCAATTGCCCCTTAATTTCATCTGCACAGCATGACTGAGATTACAAATCCTTCAACCGAGCTGAAGTTCTACAAGTCTTTCCAGCCGAGATAAAAACCCTTCAGCGTATCCAGCCGAGCTAGTTCTACTCCGAGCGCTGCTTTATCCGGTCAAAACGTCTCTTCAATTACGACTGTACCGCTTCCCATTCCCTTGCCACGTGGCGGGCTCTGATAGGCTGTGAGCTGTTATCACGCCGCCTTCGTACTTCGAACTTTTTGAACAGTCCCGCCCCTTTTTGCCGCTTTTTTCTCTCTCCTCTTTCACAAAATAACCTTTCTTTTTCTTGAATCATTCACCTTCCATTCTTCATCTTCTCTCTCTGTGTTTTTACTATTCTTCCGTTGCTTCTGAAGACTGCTTTTGTTTCCACTCTTCCATCTCCAGTCTCCTTTTCTTCAATCTGGTAAGTAAATCCATTCTCCTCTCTCTGTTTTGCTTTTCGCATCTTGCTTTCCATGTTTTTGCAAAACATACTTATATATTTTTGTTTTTACAAACTAATATACAATCTTTTTAAATTCCCACACTCGAAAACTATTTTCAAAATATACAACCAAACAAACAAAAAAAATTGGTAAATGCTTTCCCCAATTTTTTTTTTTTTTTTTTTTTTTATAAAAAAATTTATCTCCCAAAACCAAACCACACACACCCATACTCTTTCAAAAATTCTCAATTTTTTAAAATTGGTAAATTCTCAAATTTTGTTTTTCAAAAATTTGACATAAGTGTACGGTCCACACACATGGTAATTTCTTTGGTGTCCACAACATTTTGGAAAACAAATTTTGTAATGAATAAAATTCACCATTTTTTGGTAATGTTTGTGGTGTTATGGATGAAACTTGGAAAATAAAATTGAAATTATAGTCAATTTGCAATATTGGAAGTAGTTTATTTAAAGATTTTTCAAATAGATCTCCCTTTTTTATTTTATTTGTCAAATACTGATTTTTCAGTTTTAGTTGGTTGAAGAAAATTTTGGGCCATGTTTTTTACGTCATGTAATTGGGCACAATTACGAACTTTACAGTTAATGCATGTAATATGTGTGACGAAATTCGTTATGACAATCCGTGAAATATTGAATTTGCATTAACCATACACGCATGCAAAGTACGACAATTTCGAAAGTTTTTTTTTTAAAATTCGTACGACATCTTAAAATATGTAAACAGTTTAGTACATTATGCATATATCACTACAAAACAAGACATTAGTGATGGTTTTCACAAAACACATACTACGGAAAATATTTAAAAGCAGTCATGCTAAACAACATTGTCTGACTACCTACCATTGCGCCGAATTTGGTATAACTCTTCCCTTATCTGATGACGCACCTCCGCCATTTCAACGTCCTCGTCCGTAGGCATGACGGCTTCGTCTAGGGCAGCCAAATCTGCACGATCGGGGATATCGGCATACGTGTACTCCGCCGCATTTCTGACAGCAGCAATGGTCGCATCATCCTCGCAGTTTCTGCGTATGAAATTGTGTAATGCCATAGATGCAGCCACCAACGACACCTGCACTCTACGAAAGTCAAACCGAGACATGTTGGGCAAGAATCTCCACTGCGACTTCCAAGCGCCAAATGTTCGCTCAATCACACTCCACAATGAAGAGTGGGCACGGTTGAACAACTCATCACGATTCCTCGGCTTGTGACATTGCAAGTGTGGTTGGTGATAGTGGCTACCCTTATATGGTACAAGAAATCCCTTCTTATTATGGTATCCACTATCCGCTAGATAATAGCGACCTGTGAATGTGTACATACTAATACATATTTGTTTCACGTGTGGGCAAACAAATTTAACAAGTTATGGCATTAAACAAATCAACTATTCGTACGTACCATCCACTGCAGTTGGAAAATTATATTGCGAATCTTCGGTGACAATGTTTAAAATCCGGCTGTCATGCATGCTACCCTCCCAACCGCATGACACAAGGACGAAACACATATTGAAATCACACACTGCCAAAATATTTGGAGTGTGGCAACCCTTTCGGCTAAAATACGGGGCTGCTTCCGACTCCTTTATGCACGCTAACACGTGTGTCCCATCCAAGGCACCTAACCAATCCTACACAATTCGAACAAGTAGGCAACCTATTAGTACCATGAAGTTATGCATTATAGCCTTGCATTTTTTAAGTCACATCTTTGTAGAATTTGAAAAAAAAAAAAACTCGAATTGTTGCATTTTTTGCGCACCTTAAACGACAAATACTGTGGTTGGGTCTGCAGGTAGGGATCCCTCCTGTTTTGGAAATCTGTGGGTGGCCGACAGTGTACGATGGTAAACTTTTTCATTGCTTTCAAAACATTATGAAAATGGCGTGATATTGTTTCACCGGAGTGTTGGACTCTTTCTTGAAACTCGCGGTTAGGCAAGTTTTTTAGAATATGAATGAAGATTGCAACACTCTCCTCAATGTGCAAGCCGTGGTCCCGCTCAGGTACATGAAACCTGAAGTCGTTCACTAGTGTGGCACATAAACGGGTAAAAACGACTTTGGGCATGCACAGTTCATAGCGAAATCTGCCACTGTGTCCATTATACATTTCCAAAATCCATGCCCTCAAGATGGACGTGTGACATGGGACTTTAAGCACGTGCGCCTTGTAGTAGTCGGAGGCAATTCTGTACGCTTCAACATAAGTATTATTCATTTCAGTCTGCCACTCGATCAAGCGTCGCGACATCATCACACATTTCCTGCATCCATGCATCGGTGTCATCGTCGCTTTCCTTGTCTAAATCACATAACTTCAAATAAAATCAGAAGCATAACATGACAGACTACTACTCTGGCAAAATTAAACATGCGAAAATTAAACAGCAGTCAAAAGTAAGGCTGTCAATAACAGAAATATTATGCATAAATAATCAATTGATTTCATTTGCCATCCTTCTGAGAGCTTCTATTGTATAGTGTTGTTCTATTACCAATGGTGAAATCTTCAATACATTTATTTGAAGTTTCCCAACAGACGTTAACACATTATATTTTTTTTTTACTACCTTACAAAAGGTGTAACTTATAGTAAATTTTTTTTCCTTTTTTCTGACTAATAAGCAATATAGAAATTGCAATGACATATACAAACAACAATGTTCAAATAAAATATACAAAAATAATAACTTCAATTATTTTGTTTTTTTTAGTACCTTATAAAGGGTCTAACTTCCACTTTTTAAGTTGAAGCCTTCAGTAAACTTCACATGTCTCTCTACAAGTAGCAACGCTTTTGTTCAAATGGTTGAGTATAGCTGATTTACAACCACTGTTTACATAACTATAAAGCTGCAAATTGGAAGAGTGTAATCAGATTCAGGGTTTATTGAAATTTAAAATTTTAAAATCCAACCATAGCCAGTACCCAACCAATGCACATCCATAATTTTAAAGCCAGGCAAATGAAAGGAATAGCATAACCATCTCCCTACCAATTCTCCTTACAAAGCATAGTTAAAAACATCATGTCCTTAGCAAATACAAAACCAACATAAGCGAAAAGAAGTCGAACACAAAGCATTTCATAAAAAGGCAGGTCTTTAGCAAATATAAACGAAGTCCAACACATAAGCATAGTTAGAAACGAAGTCCAACGCATAAGCGAAAAGAAGTCCAACACATAACAGAAAAGAAGTCCAACACAAAGCATAGTTAGAAACGAAGTCCTTGATTGCGCAATATGCTTGCAAGAGTTGGAACTGTTGTCATCCTCTGTTTGTCTTGTTGCTTCACCTGGAGCCAGCCGATAATGTCTTCATCGGAAGGAATACTCATAACCATCTCCCTATTATTGGGCACCTCCATAAGGGAAATACCGAAATGAAGCAGTGGATTAGTTTGGTCAAGTCCCTGAATTTCATAAAGACGTCTAATTGTTTCGGCCATAGTGACACTTTGGCCACTGACAACATGGTTTACAGTGAGTTCCTTGCTTTGTGTCTTCACCGAATTCACCAAATCATCCATGCTTGTTGCCAATGCATCTGCCCCGGTGATTCACTTTTTTGGCACGGCTGTGACAGCTGAGTGCCTCCTTTTGGTGCCACTACCCGATGCGTTAATGGTTGCAGATTTCATCAAGTTTGCCGTTTCAGAGGCACCAAACTCGTTGTTGTCCATAGAGAAGTCGGCACTGTCGGACTCCCTTTCTACCTCCAGCTGGTTCCGCATCTCGCCAGGCGTCCAAGCATTTTTACCCGTTGCCGCAGCCCCCGTGAATACACGACGCATCAACTCCTCGTGATCCAACCGCTTTGTTCTGAACTTGCAACACTCTTTGTCAACCTGTAATACAATACAATGGGAGTACACCATTAGCAACATGAATAACTTATGTTCATGGAGTATGCACATTAGTAATGAACAGTTTAAGCATGCATAGTTGATGTGCACATCAGTAATGAACAGTTTAAGTATGCACATAGTTGACGTGCTTATATATGGAAAAAAAAAAAAAAAAGCCACAATATTTCCTTATTGTCATGGCATGTTTCATGTTTATTTGAATGTTGTAGGCATGAACAGTATACTTTAAATGAAATATATGTTTATGGAGTTTGACATCTGTTTATGGCATAGTTGGGTTAACTGTCTTAACATCAAATTAACTCATGCATTAAAGATGCTCTGAGGAACCCAAGTCCTAAAAGAAGTCTACAACTCTTGAGAGATAAAAGGTAAGATTTCCTAGTCCAATCCAAATAGGGCCAGATACCAAATAACATGCAATGTTATTCATATGGAAATTTCACAATACTCCCTTCTTCACTCCCACCATATTCAAAACTCTTTCTATAAAAGAAAAAGTGACTCAGTTTTTTGCAAGTAGTCCCTAAACATCCCTTTGTTCTTTGCTTGAACATGAAACAAGGGTGGTGTTCACAAAGTGAATTGCGCACCACTCTCCCACATGGTATTCATCCCTTTTTTGAGAAACAACAAACCTTACAACCAAAAAAGTTCTTAAGGCTACTATAGATAGCATGCCTAATTTGCAATTTTCATTACCTCTCAATCTTTACATATATATATGTGTGTGTGTGTATATTGGTAACAAGGGTACACACCGGCGCTGCAGTCCCCTGGATCTTTACAGAGCATCCACTGATTACCTCTTAAATAACATTTTTTTTTTGGGTAAATAGTTCCCCAAGTATATGCACTCCCGGAGGGTCAAGCACTTTAGTGAGATTTAAACTCGTAATCTACACTTCATGAGACGCTTGTCATGGATCAATTTATCACTCAGCTAAACCCTTGAAGTTAATCTTTAAAGGATAATTATGTGTAAAAAATCAGGAAGTGGTAGTTTTCTTAATATCAACAGGTCACTTTACACTGCATGCACAAATCATTAGGTCATATGATGTTTTGCAACCAAGGTATATTCAGTTGTAGAACTTTTTGAACCAGCAACTTACAGCTTTGATGAGTCTCAGTGAGGCTACGTTTTGATAGACGTTGATTTCAAATCCAACTGATTTGATCTTGATCTCAAATCCAAATATAATAATTTACTTGTGAATTTCAAGATTGAATTATATAACATAATCATTAGGAATTTGAAACTAGTTATTTGAAATTATGCTAAGGATTCTCTTTCTAACTATGAGGATTCTGGTAAAATGTATCAATCTTTTATCTCAACTTATCATCTTCCATTGTTTCTCTATATAACCTCAAATCCCTTGATTTGAAATCTAAAATTATCTCAATGGACCCTAATAGCTATCTATCAGACATGTTCATATTTTGATTTTTCAGTATGTAGATTCATTGGAAACCCTATTACTGCAAAACACTCGAAAATCAAATCTAACAAATTGACATGTAAATATATCTGTTAGGAGCTTCCACAAATTATTCAGTTTAGCACTCAGGCTTGTTTGGTATGCCTACTTGATATTTATAATCAAATGTATTTTAACTCAACATGTGTCTCTATTTAATTTAAATCAATAGTTTACAAAGTCACTTGAATTATAGCAGATTCAATTTCAACGACATTATGAAACACAAAATTATGTAAACATAAGTTCAAATCGTTACCTTCTCCATTCTAGCCCACCATTCATCTGACGCATTGATCAACCCCGTCTCTTGGTCGAACCCAATTCCAGTGGGGCCTTTGTGGCTATCCATTAGCTTCGACCATGCATGCCACTCCGCCTTTAGTTGATTGTACCTATTTTTAAGTTTTTTGATGCTATGCGTCAACCCAGTTGTTGCCTCATAAGTCTTAGCCAAAGACCGGTACCCATTCGGATTGATTGACATGTGCGGCCTGTTACCTGCGTCTATTTCCTTAACAACAAGTTCCAAATAGATACGTGTGTTCGCCCAGTCCCAATTGGCTTTGTGATAAGGTTTTGGGCCTTTTCCTTTCTCGGAAGGGGTACGAGAGCCGGATCGAGTTGAAGCCATGCGACTATAGAACATTATAATTTGCATTACTTATTAATTGATCAGTGCATTACTTATAGTTGTGTTAACCATATATTATTATGTTTGTACATTACGTATCGCAATAGTAAAATCACATGGATAAGTAATATATTACATACGGAAAGCATAGTATGGTAACCAGCTACACACAGATACATATATTACATACGGAAACCATAGTATAATAACCATCTAAACACGAATACATATATTACATATGGAACAACAAAATAACGACGATGATGGACAAAAAACATGTCACAACTTTAAGTGTTGGAAAAATGGTTTAATATAGGCTTATTTTGGGCCAACTTTGAGCCCAAAATTGAGTAGGCCCCGAACGTCTTTTGGGACGGGTCCGAAGAGGTGATGTGTTCCTTGCCGCGTGGCAAGTCACACGGTGAAGACGGTTCGTCAAAACCATTTATGAGTGAATGGGAACATGACGTCGTTTTTGGGTTCGTGGAATGGACATTTAAATTTTTTAATGTGGGTTTCCTTGTGAGGCTTGTCCCACATTGAAACTTTAAGGGAGTTTTGTTGAATATATAAGCTCTAGCATACAACACTTGGGTTGGGCCACAAAGGGCACCCCAAGTTTGTAGAAGGGAGGAGTAATGGACAAAGTGAACCTTAGCCTAAACCACCACACACGCGCGTGCCGCCGCTGCCCATCCGTTCGACCGAGCCGGGCACGGGTGTGGGTTGTGGGTCGGGTCGGTTCTTGTATTAAGTTTTTGGACAAAATTCTTTTGAATTTTTTAAAAAAATTATTGCGGGAAAATTTAATTCAATTCCAAAATTGAATTTAAATTGTATATGTCCTTGTTTGATGCCTTTTCTGTCCAAAATTTTGAATTGTTTGAACAGTGTTATAACTGCCCAGCAGTTACACATTTGTAACTGCCGAACAGGTTCAAGATCTGGACAAACTGTAGCAGTTAGTCTGTTAAGGCAGTTTGCAGATCTGTTTGAATTAAAGGCAGCACCTGTTCAATTCAAAATCCCACCTATTCACTTCAAATTAGTACCTATTCGGGTCAGATATTTTGCCTTTAAATACAGCCATGTTCCAGCAGTCTTTACATCCGAAAAATCAGTCTGAAAAACTTTGTTCTTGCTGTCCAGATTTCATTTGTTTACATTATTCTTCATATTAGTCATTTAGAGAAATATTTAGAGAGTATAAGAACACAAGGTTCTAGTTCGCCGAAAAATTTGTTTTGGAGTGCTATTACAAATTGGTTAAGATCATTGTATCCTGGGAGATAAACGCCACTCAACCGTAAGCACCGTAGCGGGGCAAATCTGTCTTAAGGACAGAGTGTTACACACTCGACTTGGTCTTTAATTATTTATTCGGTTCAACAAAATAAATTCTGTAAGTTTTATTTTATTTTGTTTGAATTATTTCAATTTATTTTATTTACACAGAAGATTGTTCCAACAATCTTAAGACAGATTCGAATTATTCTATTTATAGAATTTTTCGTTTGTTTCCCTTTTTCTTCCCTTGTTTAAGAAAATTATTTTCTGTGAATTTACAAATTAATATTTTGGTTGGAAAAACAAATAGTGGTTATATGCTATTTGACAGATAGTAGTAATATACTGTCTATTTTCTTTGACAACTAGTAGTAATATACTGGTGTTATTAACAATTCAGAATATATATTTGTGGAATTTTGTCAGAAATTAATTTTGATTTTTTAAATTTATTTCTGAGTATTCATTAATTAAAAAATATTTTTTTAGTTTTTTTTTAATTATTGAAGTGTTACAGAAATTTAATTTTCTGTGTAGAATTAATTTGGTTAAATAAAATTTTATTTTATTTCCAAATTAATTGGAAAATAAAAGTTACATTCTTGTTTTTTTTATTTTTACGGAATTTAATTCTGTAAATTTGGATTAATTTTCTGTGTAGTATAAATTCTAATTATAATTTTGTGTTATAAATTAGAATCAATGGCTATTGAAACAAATGCTCAAACAAGTAGGGTGTGTTTGGTAACGTTTACGTTTTCAGTTTATATTTACAAAAATTTTATAAACTGGTTTTTGTTTATTTTTTGTTTATTTTTAGAAAAACATAAACTGCAAACGCGTTTGGTAATTGACAAAATGTTTAAAAAATTTTAAAAATATAAAAAGAGTGAGAAATAGCAAGTGGTGGCAAGTGGCGACAAGTGGCGGCGAAAGACGGTGATGAAAAGTGATGACGGTGGGTGGTGGGTAGCTGGTGGTGGCGGGTGGTGGTGGTGGTGGTGGGTGGGTGGGTAACGGTGGCGGGTGGTGGGTGGTAGCAAGTGGGCGGTGGTGGTGGTGGTGGTGATGGGTGGCAGGTGGGTGGCAGATGGCGGGTGGTGGTAGCGAGTAGATAGCGGGTGGTGGTGGTGGTGGGTGGGTGACAGTGGTGGGTGGTAGCGAGTGGATGGTTGTGGCGGGTGGTGGTGGCAGGGTGGTGACGGGTGGTAGTGGGTGGTGATGGTGGGTGGGTAGGTGACAGTGGCGAGTGATGGGTGGTAGCAAGTGGGTGGTGGTGGTGGTGGCGGCGGCGGCGGCGGTTGGGGGGTGATGGTGGCAGGTGGCGGGTGGTGATGGGTGGTAGCAAGTGGTGGTGGTGGTGGTGGTGGTGGGTGGGTGGGTGACGGTGGCGGGTGGTAGGTGGTAGCGAGTGGATGGTGGTGGTAGTAGTGGTGGGTGGTGGCAGGTGGATGGCGGGTGGGTGGTAGGTGGGTGGTGAGTGGTGGTGGCAAGTAGGTGGCGGGTGGTGGTGGCGGGTGGTGGGTGGTAGCGGGTGGATGACAGGTGGGTGGTGGTGGTGACGAGGGGTGGCTGGTAGTGGCGAGTGGGTGGGTGGTGGGTGGTGGGTGGTGATGGTAGGTGGGTGGTGAGTGGTGAGTGGTGAGTGGTGGTGGCAGGTGGTGGTAGGGGGTGGGTGGTGGTGACGGAAGACGGTGGTGGAAAATTGTGGCGGGTGGTGGCTAGTGTTGGGTGGTAAAAAAAAAACTGAAAACTCAAAATGAAAACACATTTTTTGTGTTTTCATTTTTTGGCCAAATTTATAAACTGAGACCACTGATTTATAAATCAAAAATTTTACCAAACAAGTTTTTATTTGAGTTTTTAAAATTTTTGTAAATATAAACAGAAAACGTAAGTGTTACCAAACGGCACCGTACTATTGTGGTGGCTACAATGACGCCAACCCCCTCTCCTGTTGTGACAGTACCGGTAAATCACGGTGAAAAGCCAGAGAAGTTCTCAGGAACTAATTTTAAAAGATGGCAACAGAAAATGTTGTTCTATCTTACAACTCTGAACCTG
Source organism: Camellia sinensis (assembly GCF_055761805.1). Lineage (NCBI taxonomy): Eukaryota > Viridiplantae > Streptophyta > Magnoliopsida > Ericales > Theaceae > Camellia > Camellia sinensis. The sequence continues at coordinate 133,050,407 of NC_138975.1, forward strand.
GCTCATTTTCTCCGTGAGGATGCTCCTATTTTGAAAAAAGATGAAACCGACCGGCAAGTGGCTGTTGCGGTTGATGCCTAAAAACATGCTGATTTCCTTTGCCGGAACTACATCTTAAACGGACTTGACAACACATTATACAACGTCTAATGTCCTATCAAGACAACAAAGGAACTTTGGGAGTCTTTGGAGAAAAAATACAAAACGAAAGATGCTGGCTCAAAGAAATTTGTGGTTGGCAGATTCTTGGATTTTGTAATGGTTGATTCAAAATTGTGATCAGCCAAGTTCAAGATTTCCAACTCATTCTACATGACATTCACGCAGAAAGAATGTCTCTCAGTGAATCCTTTCAAGTTGCAGTCTTAATTGAGAAATTACCACAAGGCTGGAAAGAATTCAAGAACTACCTCAAACACAAGCGCAAAGAAATGTCTACGGAAGAATTAATTGTGTGTTTGAGGATTGAGGACAACCGCAATTCTGAAAAGCGGGCTGGTAAGCATCCTATGGAGTCTAAATAAAATGTGGTGAAACATGCTACAAAGACCAAGAAACGAAAGTCTTCTGGAGAAAGTTCATCACAAGGCTCTAAAGGGAGGAAAAATAAAAAGTACAAGTTTAATGGCAAATGTTACATCTGTGACAAAGAGGAACATCGGACCGAAGATTGCTGTAGCAAAGGTAAAAGCAAAAGCAAAAGAAGAACAAGCAAGAAGCCTACTCAAGCCCATATGACCGAAGTGGACAATATTTCCAATGGTGTAGATGACATCAAACTTTCTGCAATTGTTTCCGAAGTAAATCTTGTCAGAAATCCTAAAGAATGGTGGGTGGACACTGGTGCTACTCGCCATATCTGTGCCCAAAAAAAGATGTTCACATCTTATTCTTCAGTGGACAATGGTGAACAACTTTTTATGGGCAACTCCTCAACTTCCAAAGTTGACAGACAAGGGAAAATTGTTCTCAAGATGACATCTAGAAATGAACTCACTCTCAACAATGTGCTGCATGTACCGGACATTCACAAGAATCTTGTTTCCGGATCTTTGTTGAGTAAGAATGGGTTTAGGCTAGTGCTTGAAAGTGATAAATTTGTACTTACTAAGAATGAGATGTATGTAGGAAAATATTACATGTCTGATGGCCTTTTCAAGTTAAATGTAATGACCATTGTACCCTCAGTTATTAATAATAATACATCTTCTTCTTACTTGCTTGAGTCTTTAAATTTATGTCATGGTAGACTAGGACATGTTAATCATGGATCTTTGCGTAGATTAATTAATATGGAATGTTTACCTAAATTTGACATTGATTTAAATCATAAATGTGAAATTTGCGTTGAGGCAAAATTATCCAAAACTCCTTTTCATTCAATTGAAAGAAGTTCGGAACCACTTGAATTAATTCATAGTGACATTTGTGATTTTAAGTCAATTCAAACAAGAGGTGGGAAAAAATATTTTATCACTTTTATAGATGATTATACTAGATATAGTTATGTTTATTTAATTCGAACCAAGGATGAAGCTTTGGAAACTTTCATTCAATATAAGAATGAAGTTGAAAATCAACTTGGTAAGAAAATCAAGAAAATTAGGAGTGATAGAGGTGGTGAATATGAATCACCTTTTGGTGAATTTTCTAAAGAACATGGAATAATTCATCAAACCACCGCTCCTTACTCACCTCAGCAAAATGGAATTACTGAAAGAAAAAATAGGACTTTAAAAGAAATGATGAATGCCATGTTAATAAGTTCTGGATTACCTCAGAACTTGTGGGGGGAAGCAATACTTTCTGCTAATTATATACTTAATAAAGTACCCCGAAAGAAAGTGAATCAAACACCTTATGAATTGTGACATGGAAGAGTACCATCCCACAAATACTTAAAAGTGTGGGGGTGTTTGGCTAAAGTGGTTATGCCTAGTCCTAAAAAGACTAAGATAGGTCCTAAGACTATTGATTGCATTTCATTGGTTATGCCAAGAATAGTAGTGCATATCAGTTTTTGATTCATAAATCAGAACATTCCGAAATGCATGTAAATACTATTATTGAATCTCAGAATGCATCTTTCTTTGAACATATATTTCCAAATAAGGCTGGACAAGAGACTAGTAACAATAGAAGATCTCATGATGCCATTACTAGTCAGGATCAAGAACATGATCAAGAACAAGAGCAAGAGCAAGAGTTAAACCAAAATAAGGAAGAGGAACCTAGACATAGTAAACGTGCTAGAACCTCAAAATCTTTTGGTCCAGATTTTCTAGCATTTTTGTTAGAAAATGAGCCTTTAACTTTTAAAGAGGCTATGTCCAGTCCTGAAGCTCCTTTATGGAAGGAAGCTATCAGTAGTGAAGTTGAATCCATCTTGCAAAATTACACTTGGGAATTGGTGGATTTGCCACCAGGTTGTAAACCTCTTGGGTACAAGTGGATTTTCAAAACAAAATTGAAAGCGGATGGATCAATAGACAAATATAAGGCAAGACTTGTGGTCAAAGGTTTTAGACAAAAGAAGGTCTTGATTACTTTGACACATACTCACAGGTTACTAGAATAACATCCACTAGAATGCTAATTGCCATTGCATTTCTATACAATCTAGAAATTCATCAAATGGATGTGAAAACCGCTTTCTTAAATGGTGAGTTAGATGAAGAAATTTACATGGAACAACCAGAAGGTTTTTCAGTTCCAGGAAAAGATAAGAAAGTGTGTAAATTGGTTAAATCATTATATGGTTTAAAACAAGCGCCAAAGCAATGGCATGAGAAATTTGACAAGGCAATGATGTCAAATGGATTCAAAATTAATGAGTATGACAAATGTGTTTATATTAAAAACACAGACAAATGTTATGTCATTGTATGTCTTTATGTAGATGATATGCTCATCATAGGTAGTAATAATGAAATGATTAAAAATACCAAGAAAATGTTGAATAAACATTTTGACATGAAGAATATGGGCATTGCTGATGTAATTCTTGGTATGAAAATTACTAAAACATCAGAAAGTTATGCTTTGTCACAATCTCATTACATTGAGAAAATACTTGACAAATTCAGCAAAGATGATGATCATCTTGCTAGAACACCTGTAGATGTTAATTTGTTTCTATCTAAGAATGTACAAGAAAGTATTTCTCAAATAGAGTATGCCCAAATTATTGGAAGCTTAATGTACTTGATGAACTGCACTCGCCCAGATATAGCTTATGCAGTAAGTAAATTAAGTAAATATACGAGTAATCCGGCAGTAGAACACTGGAAAGCAATTATAAGGGTTCTAAGATATCTTCGATTTACTCGTAACATTGGGCTGAATTATACTAGATATCCAGCAGTACTTAAAGGTTACTGTGATGCAAATTGGATATCGGATACTAGAGACTCAAAGTCCACCAGTGGGTATGTCTTTACTCTTGGTGGGGCGGCTGTATCTTGGAAATCTTCCAAACAGACTTGCATTGCTAGGTCTACTATGGAATCAGAATTCATAGCTTTAGACAAAGCAGGGGAAGAGGCAAAATGGCTTCGCTACTTCCTTGAAGATATTCCAATATGGCCAAAACCAGTGCCTGCTATATGTATACATTGCGATAGTCAATCAGTAATGGGTAGAGCATAGAGTCATATGTATAACGGTAAGTCTAGACACATTCGTCGTCGACATAATACCGTAAGACAACTACTCTCTAATGGAATTATTTCCATTGAATATGTGAAGTCTAAAGACAACATAGCGGATCCACTAACCAAAGGGTTAGCAAGAGAGTTAGTTGAGAATTCATCAAGGGGAATGGGACTAAAGCCTATTAAATAAGAGTTACCACAACGGCAACCCAACTTAGTTGACTGGAGATCCCAAGATCTAGGTTCAAAGGGACAACCGAGTTGTGATTGACTTAGAAGGATCACTGGGGAGTCCAACTCCTACCCATTTCTATGATGAAATAGTGATGTCTGCAGCGGTTTAGGTTAAATAATACTTTTAATGATTCTTATATCTAGGTAAACCTAGTGGAGTATGGTAGGATACTCTTCATAAGAATCACCTATGTGAGTGTGAACTGGGCCGGTTCTATGAGATTTGTGAAGGGCTACAATTCTCTAGAGCACTCATGAAAGACTAGGTTGTTCAGGACCAAATGAACACAATAGTGAGAACTAAACTGTGTCTGGGATATACTGTGTGAGTTCTATTGTCTTGGTTTACACAAACGGCTGAACAGTTCAAGACATCATGTTCACTGGTTAGCTAGTAAATCCGATGGTGTCTTACAAGGGAAGGTTCAAAGCCAAAAGCCACCTATCCTTTGCAGCATATTTCCAATTTCTGTACTCTCTGTGATTAGATCATGTTATTGCATTTTCTCTCTGTCAAATTCTATTCATGTAGCGGATTGTTGGAAAAATAGTTTAATATAGGCTTATTTTGGGCCAACTTTGAACCCAAAATTGAGTGGGCCCCGAACGTCTTTTTGGACGGGTTCGAAGAAGTGATGTGTTTCTTGCCGCGTGGCAAGTCACACGATGAAGACGGTTCGTCAAAACCATTTATGAGTGAATGGGAACATGACGTCATTTTCAGGTTCGTGGAATGGACATTTAAAGTTTTTAATGTGGGTTTCCTTGTGAGGCTTGTCCCACATTGAAACTTTAAGGGAGTTTTGTTAAATATATATGCTCTAGCATACAACACTTGGGTTGGGCCCCAAGGGGCACCCCAAGTTTGTAGAAGGGAGGAGTTATGGACAAAGTGAACCTTAGCCCAAACCACCACACACGCGCGCACCGCCGCTGGCCATCCGTCCGGCCGAGCCGGCCGCGGGTGTGGGTTGTGGGTCGGGTCGGTTCTTGTATTAATTTTTTAGACAAAATTCTTTTGAATTTTTTCAAAAATTATTGCGGGAAAATTTAATTTAATTCCAAAATTGAATTTAAATTGTGTATGCCCATGTTTAATGCATTTTCTGTCCGAAATTTTGAATTGTTTGAACAGTGTTATAACTGCCCAGCAGTTACACATCTGTAACTGCCGAACAGGTTCAAGATCTGGACAAACTGTAGCAGTTAGTCTGTTAAGGCAGTTTGCAGATCTGTTTGAATTAAAGACAACACCTGTTCAATTCAAAATCCCACCTATTCACTTCAAATTAGTACCTATTCGGGTTAGATATTTTGCCTATAAATACAGCCATGTTCTAGCAGTCTTTACATCCGAAAAATCAGTCTGAAAAACTTTGCTCTTGCTGTCCAGATTTCATTTGTTTACATTATTCTTCATATTAGTCATTTAGAGAAATATTCAGAGAGTATAAGAACACAAGGTTCTAGTTCGCCGAAAAATTTGTTTTGAAGTGCTACTACAAATTGGTTAAGATCATTATATCTTGGGAGATAGACGCCACTCAACCGTAAGCATCGTAGCGGGGCGAATCTGTCTTAAGGACAGAGTATTACACACTCGACTTGGTCTTTAATTATTTATTCGGTTTAACAAAATAAATTCTATAAGTTTTATTTTATTTTGTTTAAATTATTTCAATTTATTTTATTTGCACAGAAGATTGTTTCAATATTAAGTACACGCAGACTCTGTTTAATGTCAATCAAACGCGCCTCAAAATGACGAACATTGTCTCTGTCATTCTTAGGAGCCGTTTGTCGGCGATATTCGTCACACCACCCAATCCAATTGACACATGGCTGAGGTTAAAAAAATTATGAAATTATTAGTGACGGTTTGACAAGGTAATAATCCCAAACAAGGTGAAGGTGCTTGTACTTACCACTCCATGAGGGCATTGGTAGTACGCACGTCCTGGATTTTTGGCGGACCAAGAAATCTTGACCACACAATGCTCGTACCCACAAGCACACATAGGTCCTGGTTGTGTTGATGTCACAGTCTACATAAATGAGGCCATATAGTCTGTGATGACCTGTTCGATGACATGACAAGCACAACAAAACAGGTAAACAGGTGTGACACTTATGCTATGGGATAAGTTTGTTGTGTAAACAAGTTTCTTGTGTTAACACTTTTTGTCAGTGCATCTCATTTGTTATGTCCATAACAAATAAGGAAATGATTAATTTCAAAAAACTTTTTCAAAAAAGGATTAATTGGAAAAATAAGTTAATTGAGAAAATGAACCAAAATTAATTTATTTTGAAAAAAAATTGAAAACAAAATAATTGGGAACAAAACTATTTAAAAAAAAGATTAATTAAAAAACAATTATTTGGAAAAAAAATTAATGCAAACACAAAATTAATTGAAAAACATTTATTTGGGACAAAGGTAATTGGAAAAAATTGAATTGAAAAAACATTATCTGGAAAAAAATTAATTGCAAAACAAGTAATTGAGAAAAAATTATTTGAAAAATACTAATTGGAAAAAAAAAACTAATTGAAACAAATTTATTTGGAAAAATAAGAATTGAAAAAAACAATTATCTCCCAAAACAAAAAATTGGAAAAAAATTAATTGAAACAAAATTAATTGAGAAAAAATGAAAAAAATTAATTGGGAAAGAAAAAATTGGAATTTTTTTTTTAATTGAAACAAATTTATTTGGAAAAATAGTAATTGAAAAAAACAATTATCTGCCAAACCAAATTATTGAAAAAAAAGTAATTTGAAACAAAATTATTAATCCCAAAAAAATAAAAAAAATTAATTAGGAAAAAAATATTATTTGAAAAAAACAATAATTGGAAAAAAAAAATTTAATTGAAACAAATTTATTTGGAAAAATAATAATTGAAAAAAACAATTATCTCCCAAACCAAATAATTGAAAACAAATTAATTGAAACAAAATTATTTGAGAAAAAATGAAAAAGATTTAATGGGAAAAAAAATTATTTGAAAAAACTAATAATTGGAAAAACAAATTTAATTGAAACAAAATTATTTGGAAAAATAATAATTGACAAATACAATTATCTCCCAAAAGAAATAATTGAAAAAAAAAATAGTTGAAACAAAATTATTTGAGAAAAAATGAAAAAAATTGGGACAAAAAAATATTTGAAAAAATATTATTTTTTGTTTCTGTTTTCTTTACTTGGTGCACAATTTATGAATCCCTATTCGTACAATTATATTTCTAACTGGGAAAGAGTAAAAATCAATTATTATATGTACAAGAATTAACAGAAACACACCGACATACAACAAAATGTTTTATCAAACTCTAATAAATTATGTTTTCCCTAGCTATTCATGTAACATTATACTTGTTTTCCATTAACATTCTAACTTGGCAAACAAATTTGTACAAGAATTAACACAACAAACCAACGTAGAAGAGGCAAATTGTATCCAGAAGCCTTGATGAAGAATAAATACACATGTTGAAGGAAAAATGATATCCATTACTTGCACATATACATCACTTGAAAATGCAGACATTATTGGAAAAAATCAAAACAAATAAATAAAATAATTTAGGAATTGTTAACAAGGACCAACATATATAGTTTTTGATCCGCTACAAGGAGCACCATAGTAGCACGTTGTGTCCAAAAATAAGAAAGCCTCAAGCAGAAAAATGAAGACCTTGTAGGTTTTTGTGAATTTAAAATATAGCTCCATCAAATGCATAGTAAAGAACCAACATTACCTTAAACAAATTAAAAATCTTTTGCTGAAGTACATTGTTTAAACTCTGAGACATATGCAAGATGAGTTTGTTGTGGAAATTCGTATGATTCGTTGTTTTCTAGTGACAAATTTTCTTTACCCTCCCCTTTCCCTTTTCATTATAGGGATTGAATCCACCTTACTCAAAAGATTAACAGGGAGAACCATACTGCCACATAAACAAAAGAAAATGACCAATTATTCACCAACTTTATTGTGATGTGTTCATAGAAATCACTATGGTAGCATTTGTAGCTAATTTCACGAAATTTACAAGAATAGTATAAATGATAATTTCATGTCAACGTATTCAACAATTATAACCACAGAGACAAACATAATACTTCATCAGAATACTTCCAACTTGTTCAATTCAACAGACTACTTCATCCTGTTTAGGGGACTTTCTTGTTAGGGGACAATTCATTAGAATACTTCATCTTATTTAGGGGACTTTGTTGTTAATCCCCCAAAAAAATACATTGTAATTTTTTGTTTTACAACACATAATATGTTCAAATTGGCAACGCTTGATACACACACACACACACACACACACAGCGACAAAGACAAACAGAGAGCGAGATGAAGAGAGAGCAGACTATTGACATATACAAAAACCAGAGCATAGAAGTCATGGTTATGAGATCCACACACCCCCACCAACAGACAACCTGCAATATTGCTAAACTGCTCTCGGTAGGTGAAAGAAAGCCCTGAAACCTCCAACATAGTACATATGTGAGTTTTTACAAAAATTTACCCAACTCGAATGTTGAAGGCAAATTGAAAAACGACAATGGTCAAACAGAGCGACAGACACACACATACACACACACAGAGCGCGCATGCAGGCGCGAGAGAGAGAGAGACAGAAAAAGAGAGAGAGTTCATACATACATACAAACCAAACAGAGCATACGACGTTTGGAAACATAACGAAATAGAAACAAGAGAGGCTGAAGAGAGAGAGACAGAGAGCGAGAGAGAGAGAGAGAGCGAGAGCATACCTGCAGTTGGGGGGATCGTCGGAGGAGGGACTGCTTTTCCATTCGCCGACTATCGTCGTCTCTTGGTTCCTCTTTTTCTTCAGATCAGAGCTTCTACTATGATCTAGTCTTGAACGAAGGGCCCTCTTCATCTTCACTGTTTGATGTAGCTGAACAGCCGTAGGTACTACACCCTGTGTGAGAATAGCTTTGTAGATATTCCCATCAATGTTTGACATAAAGCCAAGGGTGAAAACGAGATAAACAAAATGAAAGAGGGGCAAAACGGTCATTTTACACTACAGCTGGCAGCCTTCACGTGCAGCTACTGTACATAGGTTTTTAGGGTGACTTCTTGGCTTTTTTGGTAACTTTTTGGCTTTTTGGCTAAAAGTGAGGGTTCCCAAACGAGGCCTAATGATGGCGTTTTTCTTGATCAGTCGCATTATATTGAGAAAATTTTACAAAAATATAATTTTCTAGATTGCAAACATGTTGCTACTCCTTTTGAAACAAGAATACATTTATTTGTTGTAATAAATGAAAAAGAAGTGATTAATCAAAAGGAATATGCTAGCATGATTGGTAGTTTGAGATATGCTACTGACTGTACTAGACCTGACATTGCATATGCTGTTGGAGTACTTAGCAGGTTTACTAGCAAAGCAAGTCAAGTTCATTGGCTAGCCATGGGAAGAATTATGAGATATTTATCTGATACAAAAAATTATGGTTTGTTTTATAACAAATATCCTGTGGTACTTGAGGGATATAGTGATACCGATTGGAACACTTTGTCAGGTGATTCTCTCTCTACTTCGGGTTTTATTTTTACCTTGGGTGGTGGTGCTATATGTTGGAAGTCTAAAAAACATACTATAATTGATAATTCTACAATGGAAGCTGAGCTTATAACATTAACTTCAGTATGTGAGGAAGCAAATTGGTTGAGAGATTTGTTACATGAAATCCCTTTTTGGAAAAAACTAATTCCTCTTGTGTTAATTCGTTGTGATAGCACTGCTGCTATTGGTAGAGTGAACAACCATTTTTTTAATGGTAAATCTAGACCTATTTGAAGGAAACACAATAATGTGAGATCCTATTTGAGTAATGACATCATAACTGTGAATTACGTAAGATCTTGTAATAATCTTGTGGATCCGTTAACCAAGGCCTTGGTGAAAGATAAGGTTTGGAATACATCAAGGGGGATGGGTTTGAAGCTTATAAAATCATAAACCATGTACGAGAATACCCAACCTAGGGACCAGAGATCCTGTAACTAGGTTCAATGGGAAGAACGAATCATATGGTGGTTGTAAAAAATGCACTCTTTAATATTTTGATATCTATCCCTATGATGTAAGTGCATTTGTCCTGTAATGTTGGAGGGTTGAGTTTTTATACTCTTAATGAAATTTTGTAACTCTTGTTGAGTGGGGTGTGTAAATTACAAGAACATGCTTGACAGATTTCACCTATGTGAGCATGAAAGTGGGCCGCTTTTTATGAGAACAAGGCTTATTCTCAAATATGCTCATGAAAACTAAGATAAGCATAAGGCCGCAATGTGCTGGCTATTAAAGCTCATGTCAACACCTGGACTATTATGTGTAAGCAGTAATACTTTATTTTTCCTAAGCAATCATAGTTCAAGTCTGAGACCACTACTGACTCTGGAGTAGAGGTTGCTATTTCACTACTGAATGTTCAATGCAGAGCACATCTCCGTGATGCATACTAGTCTATCTTTGTTTGGTAATCTCTCTTATCCTTGTTGATATTAAAATGAGTGGGGGATTGTTGGACCATTTTAATATCTTTTATTTATTTATTTATTTATATTGTTCATGAATCTTCTTTTGTCTTATTCATGAATTTCATCTTGTTCATGAATGGAGATTCATTGCTTTGGTGATTTTTTGTCTTGTTCATGGATGGAGTTTAATTAGAATTCATGAACTTGTTAGTAAGTTAATTTTTGGTTCACTCTCTTTTTTCTCTAGGTTCATGATAGTTATTGTTTTTTGATGTATTTTGTAATGTCTTAGTGGCCTATAAATAGTTCCTCTCTCCTACTCTTTTCTATAACCAACACACCAACTATTTTCTATACAAGAGAGGTTACTAGCAAAGAAATGTGTTTTTCTTGGTGGAGATTTGGGTTCACCATCTTGTGCAGAGTTGGCTCGAACCATACAACAAGTAGTCGGGCTGCTGTATCCTGGAGGGAACAAGTCATAATTTTGTGACTACTGCATCGGTATTTGGGTTCTTCCTACCGCAGTGGGCTTGATCTCCGTAAAAAAACGAGATATTCGTGCCTCAACCTGATCTATTTGTATCTCCTTTTTTTTGCATTATTTATCAATAAAATATATTTTTTCTGATATTTTCACTAACATATCTTAATCCATCTTATTTTTCTAACTTCTTTATTTTTTATAAAGTAAGCGATAGATTCATCATAAGGCCTTAACAAAAAACGTACTTCTCTCTATACAACAAGGCTCCAAAAATCAATTTCGATAAATTATCGTTTCTATTAAGAGTGTGCGTGGTGTAGTTCGGATGGTTTAAGAGTAAGATTACAAATTGAATGACGGATTGGCGGATTAGAGGATTGACAAATAACGATTTGAGTGATTTTTGACGGATTGAAAAATATTCTAACTAATTATCATACATTTACATAATATATTACACTAATTTGTATAATATTTTTTATATATACAACACAAAGTAATTTTACATAATATGTTTCATATATATAACTACTAATTTGTAATAAATTTCATATCTTAAGGTTTCGTTTGGGAACAGGCTAATTTAGTAACTTTTTGGCTATTTGGCTAAAATATGAGCAAAAAAAAATTAGTATATATGGGATGACTTTTTAGCTTTTTACGAAAAGATGTGCAAAAAGTAGAGATAAAAAAAAATATTTGACTTTTTAGTATAAGTTGTTGACTTTTTGGCTAATTTAATAATTTTTTGACTTTTTAACTAAACGGGAGGGTTCCCAAACGAGACCAAATCTCTCTTACGCTTATTTTTATTTTGATATTTCATTAAAGATTAAAGAATATATATGTATTAATTATAGTGGAGCGAAACGAAGCGATTTGAAAAACAGATTATAAATTTTAAAATTTAAATTACAATTAATAATTAAAACAATACGAATTAATACAAATCGATATAATTTCAACGAATTAAACAATATTTTACGCAGATTTAGTTTCTATTGATATTCTTACTGTATTAGTTCTCTTTTCAAGGTGTGTGCATATTGTTTTCCTTTTTATGTCATAACTCTTGCTTTGGTCATGTGTTGTAATACAGCGAGACTTGATCTTAAAGGGCATCGTCTTTATATTGCATCTAGAAGGATGATAGGATAATTTTCCTCTCTGTCAGTGTATATATAACGTATCTAGATGAATGATGAGTAATTTTTTTCTCTTTGCCAGCGTATTTACAACTATGAATGAGATAATAGAGATAAGGGCAAATCAAGCATTAAAATTTTTTAAAAATAAAATAAAATAAAATAAATCTATGCTTCAAAAAAAAAATAAAAAAAATAAAAAAAATTCATGACCTTAATTCCAAAGTGCTTTAAACTAGAACTCTAACTCATGTAAACTTTTATTGAAACTTATTTAAACAAAACAAAATCAAGACGTGACTTAAAATGTAATATTTCTAAAATTAATTTTTTTGTATAAAAATTTTGAAGACTTTTAATTTTTTAATTTTATAAAATTGTCCAATTGCGTGACAGCAAAAATCTGAGGCCCAGCTGCCAAGGAGGGGATTGGCTGGACGCATGGTCCAGCAAGGTGCACGCCCTGCGTAAATAGCCCTTGAAATTTCCAACTGCCCCCACACCACACCGGTCCAGACCACACCAACACTCTCTCTCTCTCTCTACCCAAACCACACCCAAGAAACTAGAGAGAGAGAGAGAGAGAGAGATTCAAAGCAGGATTGATTGGAGGTAGATTCGAACTCTTTGAGGTAAATTCGAACTCTTTCTATTCAATCCCATCAGTTACTGAGATTTTTCTTCAAAACAATTATTCTATGTTCTTTGTTGCAAAAACATTTTGTTATGCGAAATCAATTTCTGGGTTCTTGTTTAATCTTGTGTTTCCATTGTGTTTCTTTGTCTATGTTATCTTTGCAACGATAAAAGTGGTGATTTTTGGGGAACAGAGGAGAGAAACAGAGAGACAGAGAGAGAGAAGATTATATGTCGTCTGGTGTTGTTGGTGCTGATCTGTTGATTGGAAGATCAAAGCAGCTCTGGCTCTTTTCTCAATCTCTGTTAATCTCAACCCTCTTCTTCTGTTGCTGTGCTCATTAGAGGCCAAACCAGAGTTCTCCATATTCTTCCATGCGTTTAAGATCAAGAAGGTATGTTTCTTTATATTTGATTTTCTCATATATATATATATATATATGATTTTGTAATATGGGTTTTGATGGGTGATGGGTTTTGGGTTTTGGTTTTTTTGGTTTTTTGTTTTTTTTTTTTTTTGGTTTTTTGTTTATGTATGCAGGGCTTGTTCTGGCGTGGAGTGCTTTCGGAGTTTTCATACAAAACACTTCTTCTATTCAATCTTGAGTACTAGGGTTTTGGGTTTATCTCAGAACTGAGGATTTTCAAAGATTTTCAAAGATTTCCCAACTTTTCTTGTTATTGGCGTGTTGGGGGTTTAGGGTTTTCTATTGATTTAATTTATATCTCAAAGAAGAGATGCCAGGGCTTCAAAGGCAGTTTTTGAATCAAAACATGATCATTAAGAAAATGAAAAAAGAGAAGACAGGCAAAGATGATTATATGAAACCAATGATCATTAAGAAAGTGAAGAAGGAGAAAACAGGCAACGATGATTGTATGAAACCGGTTAGAAGAGTTCGAGTTGTTTACAATGATCCCTATGCCACCGATTCTGGGAGCGATTACGATGACTACTCAATTTATGATAATAACCATGGATTTACGAGAGTTAAGCGTGTTGTTATGGAGATTGTTCTTCCAAAGGTACCAAACGAGTCCTCTACAGAAAATTCTCCAATAGGGGCAGTTGCTAGTAAGGTTTGCGAAAATCAGAAGATGCAACGATCGTCATCGATGTATAAAGGAGTGAGGAGAAGGACATGGGGAAAATATGCTGCGGAGATTCGAGACCCAATTCAGGGGAAAAGGGTTTGGCTTGGTACTTACAACACTGCGGAAGAGGCTGCCAATGCTTATGAGAGAAAGAAACTTGAATTTGAAAAGGTACTTGAGTCGTCGGAGAGTGCTAAGAACTTGAATTTGAATATGGCTTTGATTGTTGACAACCACCACTGTGCTTCGGAGGAGGAGACTAGTGGTTTGTTTTCTCTTTCATCTCCATCCTCTGTCCTTGATGTCTCTCCGACATCTATTGTCAATGGCCTTGACAATTCTATCAAAGAAGAATGCAATTCCATAAAAATTGTGGAAGAAGAGCAACCCACTTTGGCAATCTTGGATGATCAATTTGTGTCACCCCCAATTTGTCTAGAACCTGAATCAGGTTTTGAGAACAACTTGCAACCAATTAGTGATTTGGAACAACCACCCATTTCGGAATTGTTGGAAGATCCATCAATTTCGCCCTCGGTGAGTAGAGAGCTCAGTTTGGGCTATGAGAACAATTCAGTATATGGCACTAATGATAAGGGGCAGTTTTTCAACGGCCTAGATGATTTCGACATGGACTTTCCATTGTTCGAGTTTCATAATGAAGAGAGAAATGATCTTACCGACTTTGATTTTAAGTTAGGCAAAGAAGAGCTTGCTTGGCTTGATGAAGCCCTGAATATAGCCTGCCCATAAATTTTGCAGCTAGGATCTGCTACATTAAGATTAGTTTTAACATCTTGAAAAATAAAAAATAAGTTGTTGAGTGGCAACAATTGTCAATGTGAGTGATTTTCTTGTTTTGGAGAGTAAAATGAGAGATTTTCTTGGGGTTTTCTCTGTGCTGTGCCTTTAGAGCCGTCCAAGATATTTTTGGCATCTCTCTAATAAAGATGAGTAATTGTTCATATTCACAAGTGAAGTTCTCTGTTCTGGTTGCATTTGCTTTCTTCTATTGCCAACTATTACATATTTTTAGTTCAGATTCTGAATTTTTTCAGCTTTGGGTTCCAATCTTGTTTGTTTTCTGAAGCACTTTTGATGTGGCCAATTTGATTCTATGTGGAGAGCTTTGAAGATGAGCATCTTTTGTTGTTTTTTTCTTTTTTTCTTTTTTATGTTTTGTATTCTTGTATAGACCTTTTGGTAATGGTGATGATAGAAGATGAGATACGCATGAACAAGAACAGATTTCTAGTTTGCAGACTAAAAGAGAAAAGCAGAAAGTGCAAGATTAAAAATCTTTTTCGGAGCTTTGGTTCGGTCCTGTGGGAGTGTAAATCATTCACCAAAATAATTAAATTAATTTGATAATGATAGTTTTATGATTTTATAACATTTGCAAAATAATAATAATAATTATTATTTTTTTAATTTTTTTTTTTTTTTAAAGACATCAAATGAAAATTTGAAACTACAATCATGAGAACAATTTGATTTATTTTTGGAATGATCTTGCGTCGTAACTTAAAATTGTCTACAAAAGTATGCTATTTGGTTTGTCATAATTACAACCATGAGATATTATATAATTACTCAGGCGTCTCTCTAATTGAATTGGAGTAATTAGCATTGGAGTATGTTGTTCAACTCTGTGGGTCCATTACATAACTCATATCAATAATTTGAATTATGATTTTTTATTGATAAATTTTATTTAGAAGTATTCTATTTCAATAAGTCTACAAAGGAAAATTATAGCCTTATTAGTCTTATATATTTAAACTTTTATTCTATAAAGTCTTTTTTTTTCTGATTTATATTTTTTGTTGGACTATTATACTCTTATGTCTATATATTGATATATATTATATACAAAAATAATATACATGTTTCCTTCTGTTTTTCTTGTGGTAGGGTTTCGTTCCTATGAGAGAGAAGACGACGACACAGAGTTCGTGGTAATGTTTCGTTGCGATAGGGTTTCATTTATGCAAGAGAGCAGATGACGATTCAGAGTTTGTGGTTTTTTTTTTCTTTTTTTGTCATAGTTATGATTTTAGCTGGAAATCAAAGGAACAGAGGTAATGGCTTACAAACTAGTTCAGTAGGTTGATTGAAACCCACATTCGATTGGATTAAATCAAAGGGAAAGATGTGATGGATTTGAATCGCGACTATTTTTGTATCCAGTCTATGTTGTTATATATATATATATATATATTTTTTTTTTCTAACTTTATTTTTTGGAATTGATGGACATGCAAGTTTTATTTAGTTGAATGGGGTTATAGGTTTTGGCTGATTATTTGAATGTGGTGAATATTCACATCGCAGGAAGAATGTGAATGTATATGAAGGATTGTATGCTCTGTTTCTTGCTTTTAACATTATTATCTAGATTAAATTTTAGTTGGTTGGTTGGTTGTATGCGGTTGTTGGTTTTGGCTGGTCATGTATTTAAGTTTTGATTTAAATTTTTGAATGTGGTGAATATTTACATCGCATGAACAATGTGAATATTCATAAAGTGTTCGATTTTGGAATTAGCTGTGCAAAATATAGACTTGGCTATTTTTTTTGTGTGATGTGATCAGTGTTAATATTCACATTAATTTGAATTAAAAATTTGTCATTGTGTTATCAATTGGTGTTAATATTATTCACACACCAATATAATATTGAATGGTGAATATGTTTTCACTGTGTTCATTACCATTGTGACAAGGTGATGTTAAGGTTCATATCAGCATTGTATCAACTTACACAGACAAATCTCAGCTTTCATTTTGAATACAAATATGATGTGAATATTCACAATAAAACATATGAATGTGAAGGCTCACACAAATTCTGGAATATAGATGAAGACACTATGGTTTCAAAGTGTTAATTACTAATATGGAATGGTGATATTAAAGTTCACATCAAAATTGCATTGTTCACAAATCACATTAAGCCAATGATTATGTGTATACAATTGTAAAGCAACTGACAACAATGTAAAGATTTACATTGATTTTTTAATCTCTAAAAATATGACTACATCAACATTGCATTAACAACAAACCATCATTTTTGTGTGTGCACAAACATGAAGTGTATGTTTATACACAATCAAATTATTGATGTGAATGTTAACATCATAAATAAAACATAGCATCTTGGTGGCTACTCTTCCTTATTCAACTACCAGCGCAGAAAGACAGGTTACTACTACAGCTTACGGCTTACAGAAAAGACTTCCTTACTCGCTTAAGTCAATCATTTCTTAGTCACATTAAACCAATGGTTATGTGTACATAATTATAAAATAACATAAACTAATATGAATATTAACATTGATTTTCTAGTGGCAATATTATGACAACATACCATTGTATCTTATTGAGCACAATCAAAATAACTAATTATGATTCTTTTATCCAATGTATTCTAATATTTTCAAAATCACAAAAGATGTAGAATTCATATTCATATTTTTCTCGCCGATGTAAAATGTGTTTTTGGATGCCTTGTATGTCTTTAGCACGCATACGATGACATCATTGAACTTCATGCATTTGTCGAGGTCAACTTTACCGATCCTCAACACATTAAACAACTGCCAAAATGGCATTTCCTTCAAACAATCCAGCTGAGGATCTGAAAACTTGGTACTCATCATTAGTTTCACTAACCAAATGATGTTAGATCGGTAGTTAACCTTTTTCACATTCACTTTTCAGGGGGGCTGGCTATTTGTTCAAGTTTGTCTTTGATGTGGAACTGTTCTCTTTTTATTTTGCCATGAAATCTATGAGCAACATCTGTTTGTTCAATTAGAAACAAATTTACTATTGATGGTCACAAATAGTAAATGATAACAAGTACAAACTATATGTACTGTGAATAGTGGAATGATGTGACCATGGTTGTATTAAGCAAAACCATGATATGAATATTCACATGAACACAGTACAACATAGGATAAAACAATAAAAGTCAATACATGGTGTGAACATTCACATTGATGAAATACATGGTGTGAACATTCAACAAATCAACTAAGTCTGCTATTTTCTACAATGAAAACACTAATGTGAACATTTAAAATATGCGCACAAGCGTAAACATTCACATCTTTGGGCACTGATGTGAATGTTCGCATCTATGGACAATGACGTAAACATTCACATCTTAAAAAGGGTTGAATGGAATAGGAATGGATTATGCATTTGTGTTGGCATTAGCACAACTTTATTTGGCATATATTTCACATCAGTTCATTACAATCAAACGTAAAGAGAAAACACAACAACAATAATATCAAATAGTTGTTTTAGAATTCACATTGAACCAAAAAAGGAGGGAAGTAGTGTGAATATTCATAATAACTACATACTACCAAACACCATGACAATATCACCAATTCATCAACTACAAACTATAAAGTTTTGCATCATACCCAAACATGATGTGAATATTAAGTTGACAAACATGGACAACATTAAGCGAGAATGGATAATTTGTTAATGGTATTTTTTACATTATATTCACATACACATGTTAATTCACAATGTTAATGTGGAGATTGACATTAACATTGTATCATATTACACAACCAAAAAAACAAGCCTTGTTTTGAAGAATGATGAGAATGTTCACATACGCTTACAAAGTACAAAAACATGACAACATTAGCAATACATTAACCACACACCGCAATTTTTGTGGGAATCAAAACATATTGCGAATATTCACATTGGTATAAATGTCAACATCAGAAAACAATAGTTTTATCCACATATCACGTAAGTCCAAGAAATGAGGTTTTTCATAGGTATTAGCTTGATGTAAATCTTCACAATGTAACATATAAATGAATTGGTCCACAACAATCATGTAACAATTTTATGCACGCCATGGTTTCTATGTGAATGTTTACATCATGGAAATAGCAACAAAACAATTATATATATTAAAAAAAAATCTGAAAAAAAAAAGAGAAAAGTTTTAGGGGATTTATATCCATTCAGGGATATCATTAATATCAACAATAACTGCAAGAAAGGAAAAATAACAACAATAATATGAATAGTAAAGACCAAAATCATATCAATATAACATGCAAATGTGTGGAAGTGCACATTGGGACAAAAAAAATAGTTAGGGTTTAGGATTTATATAGAAAATGAGTGAAATCACTTATGTTTGGTACCAGTTATGAGATATGGTTGGATTGTCACAAATAATCATTGTGAAGATTTACAGTAGAAACGAAAGATGAGAATGGTGATTCCGGTAGCCGACAACATAGAGAAGACGATAAAAGAGTTGAGGCGATGAAACAATGAGATGATGAGACGATTTCACAAGTATGGAATATAGGATTTTTGCGAGATTGTTTCCACTTTGTCTGGGAGTGCTCTTATATTTTCGGATCCTGTTGATTTGAATGGCAAGAGACATTTAAAAACGTAGTAGGGGTGTTTTGGACAAAAAGCTAGGAATGTGACTTATTGGAATAGTCAAAAATAATTTGGGTTAGATGAAATAAAACACTTAGGAATGAGATTTATAAAAAAAAACATCCTTTGAATTATTCAATTTGTAAGACTCGTTGAGTACCCACTTCTGTAAAAAATTACGTTGATCGGATATTGATAGTCACTTAATTAGATTAAATTTGTGTCGATGGTAATTATGATTTTAAAAAAATTCGTGGATACAAATGTATTTTGATCAAGTGACTATTAATATTCGATCAATATGATTTTTATAGGAATGAAATCTTCAACAAGTTTTACCTATTGAATGATTTGAATTATTGATATTTACTTTGTGGTGGGCCCACAAAAATCAACTGTATATTCTAATTGAGAAATCCAATTAAAGAGAAACTTATCCCTTATATAATTTATGTTGGACTCATTTTATTGATAATTGTGATTGGTTCACATGAGACGTGATTATATATATTTTTGTTGTTAGTGAGGCCCTGTTGGTAGAAGTAGGGGTAAAAAAAAAATGCAATAAAGAGAAATATCTCTCTCAGACTCAAATGGTTTTTTGCTTGATTTAAATAGCTTTTTTTGTGTTCCTTCATAATTGAAAATCCTATTTGTATATTAATTTCTTGTTGCTAATATGACTATTTTTTTTTTTTTTGTTTTGATATTTAATATGACTAAATTGGGTTCGGTCTTTTTCAGATATCCAATACTTCCCAGATCTTCTATTTATTGGTTTATTTTTTATTTTTAACATAAGAGTCTGTCTTGTACCCTTTGCCTTCATATTCAGGGGCTAGCCAACCTTTCAATAGTTGGTTTAGATCTTGTCTCACATTCCCTTTCTTTTAGCATAAGCTATTTTTTTATTATTTAATATGGCAAAAAATAGAAGACAATATATATATATATACATGCTAGGGATATTTACCAATAAATCCTATCTCACAATCAATTTTACCGATTGGTCCTAAGGTTATTTCTATTGTTCTGATTAGTCCTATTAATGGAGAAATATCTTACTAGTTGATCATATTTCCTTTGTTTAGTAATATTGAGTGGTCAATTATACCCTTCCGTGTGTGTGTCGCGTGACATACATCATTTCAAGATAAAAAGCATAAAGAGCTTTAGTGTACTTTGTTGATGTGTGACACCCATTGTGTGTGTCGCGTGACACTCCAAGGCAAAAAACATAAAAAGCCTTAGTGTACTTTGTTAATGTGTGACACCCATTGTGGTGTGTGTGGTGTGTGTCACGTGACATATTGTGTGTGTCGCATGACACTCCAAGGCAAAAAGCATAAAGAGCCTTAGTGTACTTTGTTGATGTGTGACACCCATTGTGTGTGTCGCGTGACATTCCAAGGTAAAAAGCATAAAGAGCCTTAGTGTACTTTGTTGATGTGTGACACCCATTGTGTGTGTCGCGTGACATTCCAAGGCAAAAAGCATAAAGAGCCTTAGTGTACTTTGTTGATGTGTGACACCCATTGTGTGTGTCGCGTGACATTCCAAGGCAAAAAGCATAAAGAGCCTTAGTGTACTTTGTTGATGTGTGACACCCATTGTGTGTGTCGCGTGACATTCCAAGGTAAAAAGCATAAAGAGCCTTAGTGTACTTTGTTGATGTGTGACACCCATTGTGTGTGTCGCGTGACATGTTGTGTGTCCTGTGACACATCCTCATAAAAAGTCTTGGTGTACTTTGTTGATGTGTAGCACCCATTGTGTGTGTCACGTGACATATTGTGTGTGGCACGTGACACACCCTCATAAAAAGCATGCATCTAATAACATCTAAATGAAGGCGTTAAGGTCCCTCAAAATATCCAAAAACTAAATAGTTTATTAGAAAAAAAAAAAGACCAATTGGTTCATAAGTTTAACATTTGAGATTTATTGATAAATCTCCCTATATATTAATAAAAAAATAAACTTCTATGAGGGAAAAATATTTTATATTTTTAAAAAATAAAAAATATTTTATAAAATAAAATTTTATCGATACCAACAACGTCACTATCACTACTACCTTACAGCCATGCCACCACTACTTCTCTACCATCAGTATTATTACAGTCGTTACCATATCAGTACCACTATTATCAGAGATGTTTAACTTAACAATTTCATGATTACAACCACACACAAATATTTTATTCCAAAACAAATAGAAGTGTAAATCACTTCCAAACTTATGTCAGCTAAGCACATGAGAGAGAGAGAGAGAGAGAGAGAGAGAGAGAGAGGATCCAACATATGTGAGCTTTTAGGTTGAGAACCATTGTTCAACCAGATAATAATTGCTTTGACTAATCAAGGGGGCTTGGACAGTAGTGGTGCCAGCCACCCATAAAGACCTTTTTTTTTTTTTTTTTTTTTTTTTTTTTTTTTTTTTTTTGGAGGGATTATGGAATATTTTGAAAAGTTGGTAATTTTTTTAAAAAAAAATTTTAATGATTTTTTTGATATTTTTTGTGATTTTTTTTGAGAAAATTTAGCTTTTTATCAAAATTTTAAATTGCTCTTATGATTTGAATATAGAGTTGTATTTTAAATTTTGAGTTTTTAAATCATGATTTGAAAAGAGATTTTTGTTTGATTATAAATTTAAAAAATAATTTTGAAATAATTTGTATTTTTTTAATTAATTGATGTGTAAAATGTGAGAGAATGTGAAAGGAGAGATGAGAAGGAAAAAATGATTGATTAATTGATTAACAATAATAAAAAGGACGAATTACACTAACAGTTTCTGTAGTTTAGGAATTGTGTCACTTTGGTCCTTGACTTTTCAATTGTAACACATTTGACATTTAATTTTGAATCTTATTTCAAATAAGGACAATTGAAAATTCATTGCTCAATTTAAAGGCAAAGTGGTAAATTTGATAAAATATAAATTAGTTTAACAAAATAAATATCAAAAAATTATTTTTAAATTTTTAAAAATTATTTATACACACCAAAGATAAAATTATATCAAATTGATAAATCTTTTACATATTTATTTATTTATTTTTAACAAATTAATTTTTAATAAATGTTTGGATAATAATCATGTAATGAGCGATTGTTTTTATTTTCATTAAATTAGTTTCTATTTATTCAAAAGTTAAATATGACGACAACTTTGATATCATTATAAAATCAATCCATTAAATAAAAAAATTCAAAACTAAAAAACTTTCATATGTTCAATATATCGATTACACATTAAGCTTAATAATTATTCATTACATGATAATTATCTAAAAGTATCTGTTAACAACAAATACAGTCATCTATTACATGATAATTATCGAAAAACATCATAAAAATAACCACCCATTACAAGATCATCATCCAATCACATAATAAAAATTAATTTGGTAAAAATAAATAAATAAATAAATGTGTAAAAGGTTTATCAAGTTTATGTAATTATCTTTAGTGGGTAGAAATAATTTTTAAAAATTCAAAAATATTTTTTTAACATTTATTTTTGTTAAATTAGTTTATATTTTATCAAATTGACGACTTTACCATTGAAATTGAGTAAATATCTTCAATTGTTCTTATTTGGAACAAGATTCAAAATTCAGGATCAAATGTGTCACAATTGAAAAGTTAAGGATCAAAGTGACACGAGCTTTAAACTATAGGGATTGTTAGTGTAATTCGCCCTAATAAAAAAAAAAAGAGAAGAAAGGAGTTTTGAAAGTAATTTTGAATATTATATTTTAAAATTTATTCGATTATAAATTTTAATTCAAATTATGATTTAAAAACAAAATTAAATTTTAAAAATTAAACCAAAAGCTAACTTAGTATTTTTTTTAAATATGCTTAGTAACTCGAATTTATAAGATTTAAATAACTCGAATATATTAAAATAATATCATTTTATTCTTAAAATAACATCATTTTAAAATATTCAAATTATTTAAATTATAAAAATTCAAATTATCAAGTATTATCCATCTTTTTTACTTTGTGACTTTGAGTGTTCTCTCTTGCATGACTGACTTGACTACCCTCATAGTCCAATCGCCCCACCTTTTTGCAATCTAATTCCCCCATTTTCCTTTCCTTTCCATTGCTTTCGTCCTCCACCTACCTTATATTTTTCAACCATCCCCCATTTCTCTCTCTCTCTCTCTCTCTCTCTCCCCCTCTCTCTCTCTCACACACACACACACACACACACACACACACACACACACACACACACACACACACAGAGTGCCAGCAGACAGAGTCATTGATCTCAAGACAAGACTTTTCTTCTAGAAAAATATTTGGTAGTGCACAAGAGGGAGTCATGAAAACCAGCTTGATATTCTCAACTATTTCCCATGCTTGTTTAGAATTCAAATAATTCGTGTTTAGTTTGAATTTTTTTAGGATTTGAGCAATAATATCTTGTAATTTGTTTGAACGGGTCTGAGTAAATTTTTGATGCCCGAATTGTAATTCGGACCGGGCTTAGACAAAATTAATGACTAACCCGAGCAACTCGAATCCGAATTGCATTTAATATATTATAGAAATTATATGATATTTATATAAATTAAATTAAATAGATGTCCTTAATATTTTTTTTTTTTTGGTTGGCTTGAGTGTCCCATCCCAATGGCAATGGCTGACTCTATTTCTTATGAGTGTGATATGTGTCTTCAACTCAAACAAGCTAGTGCCACCAGGCTCTAGCAGCTTCTTAAACAAAGTAGGCACTCTAGAGGGCTTGTTTGGAGAAGTACCATTGCAGAAGTTGTTTGTTGTCTAGTGCAATTCCGGCAATTCGGGCTAACTCGAGTTTAAATTATAAAGCTTGGTCCGGGCTTGGGCAGCCATGCTCGGGTTGATGGTCAGGCTTGGGCAGGCTTGGACACTACCAAACACAATTCAGGTTGGGCTTGGGTAAACCCCCAACCCGACCGAACCCGCCCGAGTTGCACCCCCTATACTTGTTAGTGTTTGAATACATGATATGCCATTTGTGATTTTTTTACCAATTATTAATATTATAATTATATGTGTTTTTTAAATTAATATATAATATGTATATAAATTTTGAAAATTTGTATAAATAAATTAATCTGTATTTAAAATATAACTAAATAAGAAACGAATACATACTCGGTTGAAGAATTTAATGATAAATAATTTTTTTTATAAATATAAATATTAATTTATAATTAGATTATTGAGATTACAATCTTATCTTAAATAATAAACAATAAACAAGTCTTTTAAATATATAGTATTTCATAACTTTTTTTCTATCAACTTTCACTTTAATTTTTTATAATCCGTACCTGTAATACAATTGCAAGTATAATACAAATTCATTGAATCCACAATTACATTGGTGTAAGAATACATTAATATCAATATGTAATATATATTTATACATCAAGAGTTATTGAGTCTCGTTTTTTGTACCACGAATATCTTGCATAATGAAAAATGTAATATTAGTCATTAGTACACAATTGCTATACAATTGTCATAAAAAAAATACATATAAAAAATACAATTATTGTCGTGATGTAGGTTTTTTGCTAAGTCTGGGTTTATTATTCAGAGTGTTTATGGTGGACACCTGTTTGTATAACATGTATGTATAGATGTATTGAATATAAGTTGATAGGAGAATAATACATAATTCTACAATTTTTTCCTAATAAATATAATTATATTACTAAAGCGATACATGTTAGAAAAATAAAGTATCCGATGGTAATATAACATTACAAATTGATAATGTATCAATACAGTAACATAAATAAATTTATATTTATATTTTTTATATATTTATATATATAGACATTGACATATATAAGATATCACAAAAGGAATATGTGAAATTTTTTGCAACAATATAATACAGGTAACAATGAGAAATTAATTATTTATAATTAAATAGTTGGTTATAATGTAAATGTTTAGTATTATAGTTTTGTGTGTATGCATCATTTTTTAATTAGGCTATTAAATTCACATAAAAATTGAAATAAATTTGTGAATAATTTGTGTAAAATTAGAGATTAGTGAAGAAAGATATAAAAAAAAGAAAAAAATTGAGTATTCGGTTTGATTTTTTTTTTTTTAAACTTTTGTTTTGAATTTTTTTATTTTCATCTTTTTTTGTCTTTGACGTTATTTATTTTAATAACCCTTTTAATTTCTTTTTAGATTCACTTAATTTAATACTTTTTATTTTTTAATTTTACTTTTAGATTTAGATTAACTCATTCTAAATACATTTAGAAAACAATTTGTTGTGTATTTTTTTAAAAAAATTATTAATATTAAATAATAATAATTACAAAAAAAAATATAATAATAAAAAATCAGTACATGTTTGAATTTATAATTTTTTTAACAATATTTTAATTTTTAAAGTATCATGTAAAATATTACAGTTCATAAAATATAATTTAAACAAAAAGAAAGTGTATGAAGATAACTTGCGAATTTTTGAGATGCAACATAAATCTCTGTTTTAAAAACGCATGTACTTTTCTCAATTTAGATTCGAACGAATGCACACAACTTTAAGATTCAACCAAAATTATTCACAGTAATTTGATCAATGATGGACAATTGTAAATATTATGTATATTAGTATAGATACAGACATAGAAAATAATAAAGAGCAATTTTTTTTTTCCTTCAATCATCATCAATGTAAAAAATAGGGAGACAGTTTGTTTATATTTATATAGGACTATTGAAAGCAGATATATCATTTTTGAGTGTTTAACTCCAAAAATAAAGATGGTTTATATAGGATTCTTTATGAATTTTTAAAAATATAGTAGATTTGAGAGGGTAAAATTGAGATTTAAAAAAAAAGAAAAGAAAAATATGACAGACTATTCACACTTTTATAATGGTAATAGATAGTAGATCTGTGTTTGGGTTGTTTGCTTGTCAACAAGTTTGTTAGCAGTTGGGTTCCTATCTAGTTGTTCATTTAAGTTGTATTTAGATCATAAATTTAAATAAAAATTTGAAAAGAGAAGAACAAAGTAAAAATAATTAAAATTTGAATAAAATATAATTACATTTCACATATTTTTTTTATTTTTCTTTTTAAATTTTTATCAAAATTCATTATTTGAACACAGCCAGTTTTTTTTTTTATCCCAGGCTAGAATTTGGTATTTTGTTGAATTGTGATTTTTGATTATAGAGAAGGTATAGGATTCGAGGTTATGAAAAAACGTTGAACTCTAGACTGTGCTAAGCTAAGTTGTTAACCCGTTAATATGCTATAAAATATTTATAAATAAAAAATAAAAAATAACTTTGATTTTAGTTGTTCTTTGTTGTTTAGTTTCCTCTGTAACCATAAATTCTATATACTTTTCTACTTAAGGAGCTGATTGTTTTCGGAGATAGAATGGAGGGAATTTATAATAAGGTGATTAATAGTGAAGGGATTGTTAGTGAGGGGATTAAGTAAAAAATTGTTGTGGGGACATAATTTTTGAATGACAACACATGCTGAGGTGTCACCGAAGTGCTAGTCGATGTGCCACGTGTCCTGTTATGACGTCGAGATCATTTCGGCTAGGCCGAGATTATCTGCGAAGATACCGAAATTCGGAATAAGCGGATAAGGGACAAGAGTCTTAGAATGGGAGAAGGCTTCAATTTAGATAAAGATAAGACTCTTAGAGAGCTTATCCCAATTCTATTGAGAGTCCAAGATTAGCAGTAATCCTAAGTCCATTGAAGCTAGGCTTCTAAGTGTTGGCTATAAAAGAAATGCACCCCCATGGGTCTAAAATATGCTTTTTATGCTCTGAATAGTGAGTTAAGCACTTTTGTTATCTTTGAGAGACAACTGACTTGATCAATGGAGTGCCCCCGGTTGGACGAACCATCGCCGAAATCTCTTCTTTTTGTGACAGGTCGTTCGGGCTTATCTATTCTGCCAGTGTTCTCCAACTGAGTGTTTGATTGGCAGTGTGGTTAGAAATTGACACACACAATTGTGTTTGTTTTGATTGATAATTGTTAGTGTAGAAATTGTTCAATTATTTTTATACAAAATAATAAAACAAATAAAAAATATAAAAAATTAAACATTAATATTTTTTAAAAAATTCCCAATATATAAAAAATAAAATAAATAAAAAAATTCTAATCCACTCACTATTTTTCTAATACCATCTCCACCTCCTTCATCTCAATCCCCCTTCCAACCTCCATCTATATCACCTCGTCCATCCTAATCCTCTCTCCAACTCTACAAATAAACACAACACTAAATAACCCACCTCCATTCTAATCCCCTTCTATTTATTTAACCCCAAAACAAACCGGGCCTTAGGATTGAAGATCTTACATTTTATCCAAAAAAAAAAACAGAGAGCCAATTTTATTATGTTTTCATATTTTTTTTTTTGGGTAATAAAAAGATTCAAAAATTTTAAAATATCCCTTATTTTCATATCATTTTCATTTTTATGTGAAAATAAATTTTGAAAATTCAAAAACAACCTTTTGTTTCCTTAAAAGAATTGAATGTTTTCAGAAAATTTTCTTCAAAATAGCTTTTGGTAACAAATCTAGGTTTTATTTAAAAAAAATGAAAATAATAATAAAAAACGACAACCAAATTAATTCTAATTAAACATCTGAATGAATTGAACAAGTCATTTGAAGAAGCCTCTATCTACCCCCTTTTTTAAAGCATGCACACAATTATATTCAGTCGTGTTTTGAAAAGTTGTTAAAAAAATTAATTTTTTGATTTTTTTAATGATTTTTTGGTATTTTTTGTGTAAAAAAGTTAAAAAGTCAAAATAAATTAACTTTTTACCAAGTTTTCAAATTGCCCCTCAAACATGGTTTCCACTTTCCACTAACATTTTACTTAAATTAAAAAAAAAGAAAAGAATTGATCAAGGCACCAATAACCAAAGAAAAGTAATAAAAATAAAGAGCGTGTTTGGTTTGGTTTATGAAGATAAATTTTTAAAAAAGATTTTGGAGAGAGAGCTTAGAATTTTTTTTAGTTTATTTGGTTGTATATTTTGGAAAGAATAATGTTTGAGAGCTTGAATTTGGCCCCCCCTAATCCCCCTAATCCCCAAAACGACGTTGTTTTGGGGATTTTTTTTTTTTTTTTTCTTTCTCCATTTTTGACTCTGAAACAGGGAGAGGGAGAGAAGCAGAGGGGAGGGGAAAAGAGAAAGAGAGAAAGAGAGAGAGAGAGAGAGAAGACGATCGTCGATCGCCGATACCCAGTCGCCGATCGTTGCCCAACCGCCGGTCGTCGTCGCAGCCCAGCCCCGCCGTTGCAGTCCCCTCCTTCCTCCCTCCTTCCTCTTCCTCTTCTCCTTCTCTACTTCTGAAAGGCCCTCTCCAGTCCCCTCCTTCCTCCTCCTCCTCCTTCTCCTCCTCCTCCCCCTCTCTCATTCCTCCTCCTCTCCTCCTTCTCTACTTCTGAAGAAAAAAAAAAAAATTAAGGGGATTCGGGGTAGCTCATTTTGAGCTACCCAGCATGACTCTTTTGGAAATTGTTTGAGTATGGAAGTTTGGGATGATTTGATGTTTTGTTGTAATTGAGTATATGTGTATGAGAGAAAAAGTGCCATTTTGGGAAGTTTTGAAAAAAGCCATGTTTTTTATCCAAGGGCAAAAAAGTTGGCAGCCAAAAACGCTGTGAATTTTCATTTGGGGAGAGCAAAAACGCAAGTGTTAAAATTACAAATTGGGGCCTATGATAAAAAAGTAAAAAAATAAATTTCTTATGTTGGGTAAGGATATTTTGGTCATTTTAATTTGATTTGACACCATAAACAAATATTAAACAAAAAAGTCAAAAGCTAACTTTTTACCAACTTTCCAAATCACTTTCCAAAAAGCTAAAAAAACTTGGTAAAAAGTCAAAAATCATTTTTTTACCAACTTCCCAAAACACCTAAAAGTGATTAAGAAGGAGAGATGAGAAAAAAAAAAGTAATTGATTGATTTGTAGGAAAAAGAAAGTAATTTTGAATTTTTTTTTTCTAATATCACTAAATCAAACAAAATTTTAAAAAAATTTCTCCAAAATTTATTTTTCAAAAACAAACGAAACAAGACCAAAATTTTTTAGACTAAAAGCCAAAAAACCAAAAAGTCTCGCTCAATACTACCACATCTTTCAATGAAAATGAAATAGAGTCAGAAAAAGTGTATATCATAAAACTGATCAAAAAGTTGACAATAATTTTAAATTCGATCGCCATTGGTAGCTCGAGATTTTTGGCTCGAAATTGGCCCCAAAAAGTGAGAGAGATGGAGGAGGAGGAGGGAGAGGCTGGAGGAGTGGCGGAGAAGGAGGAGGAGGAGGAGGAGGGACTAGAGGGGCCAACATATCGGGGTGGAGACGGAGGCGGAGGCGGGGGGCGGAGAGGAGGAGGGGCGGGGGCGGGGGCAGGGGGTGGGGGCTGCGAGGCAGAGGCTACGACGACGATCGACGGATGCGGGGCTGCGACGATCAGGCAGAGGCGACGGTGGAGGGCTGCGACGGCGGGCGGAGGGCTGCGACGGACGACCTGCCTTCTCTCTCTCTCTCTCTCTCTCTCCTCTTCCTCTGTTTCAGACCAGCATGACGAAGAAGAAGAAGAAAAAAAATTTATGGTGTACATTTAAAATCGAGCCATGAATTTCGAGCTACCAGTCATTTTCGTTTTAAATTTATGGTGTACATTTAAAATTCTCTGTGGTTGGATAATAGCTCTATTAAATCTTGGCTATAGATTATAAATTCTGAATAAATTTTTAGTTGTTTATTTATTTTCCTTGGGTATATATAGTATTGCTGAATAAACTTACAGAAGTTGAATAATAACAAAAGAGGGGTGCTCCTAGCATCTCATGAATTATTTTGGATCTCTCATTTTTTTGGATTCTTACTTATAAATTTTAAAACTCTCAAAATTTCTTTTTTTTTTCATAAATAATACCAAAATTATCCTTGTGAAAACATTATATCCATTGAATGCACATCCCCACACTCCTACACCCCAAAAAAATCTCTCTTCCAAAAAACCCTAACAAAAATCCACAAAGAAGAAAAAGAGCCAATGTGATTATTGTCTCTGCTGCTTCATTCACCATTATTACAGTTGGTATAATATCTCTATCTCTCTCTCTCTCTCTCTCTCTCTATATATATATATATATATGTATGTGTACATAATTTCTTAGTTTTTTTTTCTTGCAAGAAAAAAATTATAATAATTGGTTTGGTTGTTTTGTTGGTAGATATTATAAAATTGTGAATTCAGCAGAGATTTACGCAACAATATTATTAAAGTTACGTGATGAAGGAATGACTTTTGAACTTGATAATGGATTTGGGTTACTTCCGATAACTTTTGCAAGTGTTAAAAATTTTGACCATTCAATATGTTATGAAATTTTCATGTTCGGACATGCATTCTCGAACATTACTTTTTTGTTTAGAAATGCCTTCTTGAACAAATAAGTAATGTTTGGGTCTGTATTCCTGAACTTGAAAAAATGAAAATTTCTGAAAGCATTAATAATTTTGACTCTTTAATAGATAAAGAAATTTTCATGTTCAGACCTGCATTCCTGAACATTACTTATTTGTTCGGGATAAGTAATGTTTAGGAACGCCATCCCTGAACAAATAAGTAATGTTCGGGCTTGTATTCCGCCAAAAGGTTGCCATTATTATCATCAGAATATTGCCATTGCAGAGAAGTGTAGGTAGTTAAATGGTTGTCACTATTACCGCTGAAATATTGCCACCAAAGGGTTTTCAAGATTTTAAGGGTAGGTAGGTTTTTAAGATGGAATTTGGGAAAGATGGACGTGTAGTGATGGAGGTAGGTGCTCTCATAAATCCTAATTTATGATGTAGTGGGTGTGTAGGTTTAATTGCTACTGTTAATGCCGAAATATTTCCACCAAAATGTTTTCAAGATTTTGAGGGTGGGTAAGTTTTGAAGGTGAGATTTGGAAAAGATGAATGGGTGGTGATGGATGTGTGTTCTCATAAACCCTAGTTCATGATGTAATGGGTGTGTAGATTTAATTGTGAGATGGAGTGTCCTAAAATTAATGATGTCATTTTAAATAATTTTATTTGAGATTATTATTGTAATTAAAAAAATTAAAAATTGAGAAGCTCAAAATAATTTATAAGATGTTAATAATAGTACTCTAACAAAAACATGGACACAATTTGTCTTAGGCCTGGTTTGGTGTAGCGATTAGCTTAAAAGTCTTTATGGGATCTCAAAGTGCATTCTCTACCACGACTAAAGGGTTGATATTAAGTTGGGCTGCGCGGGACCAGCCCAAAAAACCATGCCCACATCGGCCAGTGGAAAATCAGAAAAGCCTACATGTCATATTTTCTTCGTCTCCTTTAAGAAAGAAAAACAAAAAAAAAAAAAACAAAAAAACCCAGCTACAAAAGCCAAAAAATGAGTTATTCTTAGAATTGAGTTATTCTTAGAAAAACAATAGATTTCAAATTATATTCAGGAAATAAGTTTCTAAATAATCAAAACAAAAAACACAAAAAATGAAACACAACCAAACAGGCCCAATTTGTTACCCATAGATATAGTTCTAAAAATATATTTTAGAAATGCTCTCACTAAGGTTGTTTTTGAATCATGGATTCAGGTAAAGATTTGAAAAGAGAGGGAAAAAAAAAAAAGTAAACAAAATGTGAATGAAAAAAGGGTAGAAGTTATATTTATTTTTTTTGCCATTTCACTTTTTTCCAAATCCATAATCTAAACATTACGTAATAGTTTGAAAGATACACATTTTTTTGGGGTTAAATTTGATGCTTAAAGTATTTAATTGTTCTTATTTTGCTCCAATTTCCAACATTTGTCCAAATTTTGATGAAAAATGCCAGGTCCGCGTCTCTTTGTTCTTTAAAGTTGCTTTCGATCCAATTTATTTTTTAAAATATTTAAAAATATTGGAATCCTAAAAAATAATAAATTTTTATATAATACTTACATGTGCGACCAAAATCTTAACAACGCTCTAGATGAGGAATCATGATGAAAAAACCTTAGGCTTATGCCTTCCTTAATGGACTTGGCCTAAATGAGTTAACAACTTGAGTTGCATATAAAGTTTAACAAGTCGAGATTCAAGTGTGCTTTTAAATTTTTTAATTAATTTATTTTTTATTAATATGTTTTAAAAATATTGTTTCTAATCGGGCTTATGGATGGGATATCAGGTCACCTTTCACAGATCAACGGGCGGGGCTATTAAATTGGGACGGGCTTCAACACCTAACATAGGCCAATCCATGTCTTATTCGGCCTAACCAACCCTATTTAGAGTAAAGGCTTATGCTAGTCCGACAGGCCTAGGCTGGGTAACAGGTATTTGGACAGAAGTGCTACAGACCCTACGGGCCATGACCCCGAGCAAGGAACCTCTCATTATCTTTCCTACTTCACTTCTTTCTTATAATGGTCGAGATTCATTTTAAGAGAATTTAATGGTTTAAATCATTTTTAAAAAATTATTTTTTAATTTTTAATAAAGTAATCTGAGCCATTAAATTTTTTTAAGATGAATCTTAACCATTACAAGTAGGAAGTGAAGTAGAGAATGTAAGGAGAGAATCCTTGCTTGCTCCATGACCCCACGCACACCGGTGGGAGGGAGAGAGAGAGAGGGCCCCTGTAAAAGAGAGAGGAAAAAGAAAAAAAAATAACGAATAAGAGAGAATAAGAGATCATCAATCAATTGAGAATCATGGAAGTCACAAATTTTTTAAGGTCTCGAGCATTAACCGGTATTTGGGCAAAGTGATGGCCGTTTAACTTTGACTTTTTTACTATTGTACGGTCTTGATATCAGCTTGAGGTAGGCTGATTGTATTTGCATTTAAAAATAATTTAATATGTCTCATTAAAATTTTATAATTTTAATTTCTATTATATTATAATATAAATTTACTAATAAAGACATTATATATTAAATTTTAAAATAAAATATTATTTTTTTCATGATATACTCTAATCACTTATAGATATTGTTCATATTTAAATCTCTTTATCTTCTTTTTGAAATTTCAATTATTTTCTCTTTTTATTCTCACTTCAAATCTCTAATTCATTCTATTAAAATTCACCATTATTATCAATATCATTCAGTGTGTTTAGTTTGAATTTTTTGAATTAAACTTTTTGAAAATTGAGTTTTTTGGTTTTTGTATTTTTTTATTTTTAGTGAATATTTTTAAAATTTTAAATATTTTTTTTATCTTTTTAGATGCACCTTACTTAGATGTATCTAAAAAGTAAAAAATTTGTGAAAAAATATTTTTAAAATTAATAAATACATAAAAATACAAAAAATATATTGAATTCTCATAATTTTTTGTATTTTTGGAATTTAGTGAATTTTTAAAAGGTTTTTTTCAATTTTTTTTTACTTTTTAAGTATATTTATGTTAGGTATGTCTAAAAATTAAAAAAATTGCTCAAAATATTAAAAAAATTCAGTAAAAATAAAAAAATACGGAAAATAAGAAAGTAGAATTTTCTGAAAAGTATTTTTGAAAAGTGATAACCAAACATAGTGATTATTTTTTATTGTATTGTTACTTGTAAATAAAAAAATTTAAATAAAATCAAACAATAAACAAAAATAATAATTAAAACTTTTTTTTTTTTTTTTCAGCAACCCATTAATTGTTCCCACGATGGGATTCCTTTTCTACCATCTAATGCAGTTGCCAAGTCTACCACAAAAGCAAGAACTTTCGTAAGTTCTATGTGACGCAGAAAAGCATGACCATGTCCTCGATTCTCATGGGCTCCCTCCTTATAAGCCTTGGAATGTTTGCCCCTGTGAATGAGAAATTTCAATAATTGGCAATGAAAAGATTGAGAAGAGGATGGTGTGACTAAGACGTGATTGAGAATGACTGAGAAGAAAATGCCATGGTTGAGGATAGCTGAAAAGAGAATTGTGTGGAGTTTTATTGAATTGATTTTATATTAAAATTCTGAGAAGAAAATGTCGTGGTTGAGAATAGCTGAAAAGAGAAGAATGTGGAGTTTTATTGAATTGATTTTATATTAAAGTTATTATTTAGGTGTACCGTAAAATTAAAATATTATATTATTCAAGGATATTTTAATTTTTATGTTAGTTTACCAGTTTTTATTCAACACAATACCAATGATTATTTATATCGTATATAATCGTATTGAAGTTGTATAGCTGTCTGTTTTTCAAGAAATTGGATAGGATGTGTTTGGTATACTAAAATTTTACTTTTAACCCCTATTATTTCAATTTAAAATTTTGATTATTACACTTTAAATCCAATTTTAATTTAGTCATTCTGTTCAAATTAGATGTTAAAATTAATAATTTTGTGATAAGTGCTAGTTTTGTAAAGCGCACATGTAGAAATAATTAATAGTAATTTGGATTGAAGGATCAAATTGACACTAAACGTAAAGTATAGTGACTAAATTGTTAAAATTAAAATAATAAAGACTAAAGAAAATTTGACTCAAACTATGTGTAAATTAAAAAGTATAATTTCGTGTTAATGGAAAACAAAAGTAATGAAAAGTTTGAAACCATACATTATTTTATATGATTCTATTTTTGTGTGAAAATAGTTTTCGAAGATTTGGAAAACAATTATTTTGGGATTTTGTACGGGAAAGAAATAAACCTTCTCGTATAATCCTGTTGATCAAGTCTGCGCTCCTCCAAACGTTGTCGCTTTACTCCTTGAAAACACAAACGTGAGCTAGCCAGCGGGTGTGTGCCGGAAACCCCTCCGATGCCTAAGTCAGCAAAATAGACAAGTAGACAAAAGCTCTGCGTATTCAAGAATCAAAATTGTGTTACCTCTCCATAGGTGATGTTGTGAGCTTTTATAGGTTCCGTGTGGCACAATTCAAGTAGGACTCTTACTCCTCCATGTAGAGTCCTCCAAGGATTCACATTCCTGAAAGATAATGCTTATCTTTCAACACCCCCCTCACTGCTTAAACCAAGTGAGATGGTTTTACCTTGGTAAGATGACCATGCGACCGAGATAACTGTCAGATCAGCTCTTTACTTCCTTACTTCTACCTCGGCTTTGTATGCCAAGACCGAGCTATTTGTAGAAGAGTTGAACCGAGCTAACCAAAAACAAAAGTCCCGAAGAAGGCTTCGTATATCTTGGCTAAAGATTACGATCGGGCCAACCAATTTGATCGTTACGACCGAGAAAACAACAAGGCCTTCTTGGACCAAGCTAATGAAAAAAGCCATTTTACTCCGCCTTTCTTACTACGGCCCAAAGCGGCCCATTACCCAATCTCGGCTCAATTTATTCATATAAATTACCCTCTCAATTGCCTCTTAATTCCATCTGCGCAGCATGATGGGATTACCTTGTCTTCCAGCCGAGCTAAAAAATTTTAATCTTACTACCGAGCTAAGCCTTTAAGCTTTTCCAGTTGAGTTAAAAACTCTTTTAGCCTTTCTAGCCGAGCTAGGCTCACACCGGGCTGTACCTGTCCGGTTCAAACATCTCTTCAATCACAGCAACTGAATCGCTTCTTATCCCCAAGGACACGTGGCATACTCTCATTGGCTGAAGGTAGCTGTCACGCCGTCATCGTACCTCGTGTTTTTTTAACAGTCCCGCCTAAATTTTGGGCCTCTCATCAAAATAAACTCTTTTTGTTTATCTTTTTGAATCACTCACACCACTATTCATCTCTTCTCTCTCTCTTTCTCGCATTCCTTCTTGTAACTAAGGAGCTCGTGTTCTTCACTGCCATTGCTTCATCTTCAGTGCTTCTACCCTTTCATTTGGTAAGTCACTCAAATCCATCTTTCTTGCTTTTGTTGTTTTCGTATTTGCTTTATACAATCCACAGCAATCTGTTCATGTGTTTTTACAAAACACTGTTTTTGCTTTTTTTTGCCTTATTTTCTGGAAAAAAACTTCATGAGAACCCCATGAACTTTACGAAGCAATCTGTAGAACACTCTGTTTGATCCATAAACACGTCTCAACCGAACTAGGATACTGTTTATGCTATGTGTAAGTCTAGCCAGACCTTTCAACCGAACCAACACTTGTACCAGTAGTTTTAACAAGTCAAAAAACCATCTTTTTGATTTATCTTAGCCGAGATAACAAACCGAACTAGGTCTATACTTAGTGTGTTTATAGGCCTTAATTCCGACCAAACTATCTTGGGGCTAAACCAGCACTCTTAGTTCAGACCGAACTAAGAAAGCTGCCCCTAGAATTTCAACCGGTCTAACAAATCACTTGCCCCAACCGAGCTACCAAGCACCTTGCTGAAACCGAGATAGGACCTGTAACATTTCACAAAGCCGAAGTAGGACTTGACTTGTTTTTACTTTGTAGCACGGTCTAAAGATCTGTGCTTAACACTTCTGTTTTTCACTTTGCAGACTTAGGTTGCCCAGGCACTCCTTTTGATCGCTCAACCGAGCTTCACAGCAACATTTTCCGACCGAGCTAGCACTAAGCATAATTTATACATAACTTAGGAATAAATGGGTAAATATAGGTTTTTAGTATAAACACTAGGTGGCTTGGCTGAATTCCGAAGGGATTATAACATCTCTGACGATGTCCATCTAACCTTAGCCAAAAAAGATGCTACATCTTGGGGAAAAACAAGGCTTTGTACCCTTTACCCTTTTATCAATAATAGAAACCGGACTAAGATTTCCAGTTCAACCTTTAATTTGTGAATTCCTTAGGCAAACGAGAATATACCCAACCCAGCTTTCCACCAACTCATACCGCATAATAATGGGCATAGCCGAGCTAAACCGCCGAACTGGCATTAACCTTGGTTTAGCCGAAATCTTCCACCAGTACTCCATAGGGTCAAAAGAAGACGGCTGGGTTTACTATCTTAGAATATGCCGCCGCCGAGAAAAAATAATAAAAGACACACCGGACAAAGACTTGAATGATGATGACTTTTTCTGGGTGTCTGGCAATTTTGAAGACCAGCAAGCCCAGATCCCTGGCCGAAGTATAAACTGGAATAAAGGAACACCTGGTATAATTACTTCGGTTTGTTGGCATGCTTTGTTTTATTTCGGTTACCTGCTCCTGAACCGAACTAACAGTTTGTCTTCTTTATGCAGATTCAGCCCACCTCAAGTCACTGTACAGTTACCCCAACCTACACACACTTCGCGCCGCACTTCGGTATTCCGAAAGAAGTTGGGCTAAGCTACTGAATTTTGAGCCGACATACAGATACAGCGGCCGACGTAAAGCCAGAGTAATAGACTTCTTACTGGAAGTCTCTCCCGAACCGGACCCCAACTTGCCACAAATTAACCTGGTTCGCACTACCGAAGAAGAAGAAATGGCGAAGCAGAATAGAGTGAAGGCCCTCTTAACCGAGACCAACCGAGCCGAAGTACCACCATCCAACCAGACTCAGGAAACAGTGATGGCCTTTCCATCTCAACAACCTTCTTCATCACGCCGAACTAAGCGCGCCCGTACTACCCAAACCGAACAATGCTTAGTTGATGAAGACGAAACCACTCTGCCGCCAAGCCCTCTACCGAGCTCGCAACCGGAGCATGCCGATCGAGCCAGCCCTTTCAAATGGGCACCCAAACTGACTTTCCAGAACCGTGATATTCAGAACACTGATTCAGTTGTCGTTGAAAAAGACCATTTGATGGCTTTCAACCTTGCCAAGAGTGTGTGCCTCCCAGCTGACATGGAGCACCACAAGAACTTGACCGAGCTAAGGGCCATCCGCTCAGCCACGAAATCAATGATCCTGGTAAGTTGTTCTTCTTGTCTCTCTAAATATTACCAACTTTCTGTTCGGTTTGGTCATTAGTTTTTTTTTCAGGCCGTACAAAAGAGCCAAATTGCGCATAAAAAGGTGTTGGAGCTCAGGAACACAGCAAGGCAAGCCATGGCAGAGGTTGGAGCAAAAACAACCGAACTGAAGGAGTCCTACCAGAAAACAGCCGAGCTAGAGGCCGAGGTAGCTCGTCTGACCGGACTAGTTACCTCGGCCAATGCAGACAAACAGACGGCCCTAACTGTGATGAAGGATAAGTACCTTTGTGAGCTAGTCAAGCTCGAAGGAAGGAAGAACACCGAGATAGCGAAGCTGAAGAAGAAGGCAGAAGACGCCGAGCTCCGGGGTTTCAAGGAGGGCGAAGCCCTTTATATCAAACAATGTGAAGCAGCAAAGGATTTATTCTTCAAGTGCGGCTGGAGAGGTGCTGTGGAGCAGCTCGGTTGTGGGCTCGAAACCGAGGTCTACAATGCTCCTCAGTATTTCATTCTGGCCTCACTGGCGGAGTATGTTGCCGACCTTCAGAAGCAATTTCTTGAAGAAGGTGGAGATGAAGGCTCTTCTTCTGAAGATGACTCCCAGCCCGGTCGCCAGCCTACTCCTCCAATTCCAGTGATCTCCAATCCCCCAACACCTGATGCTATAGTCGTGTTTCCAGCTAAGCCGAACCCAGAGTAGCTTGTTTCAACCGAGCCCAACCTAGTTCTGGTTACGACCGAACTTCCTGCTGAGACCGGACTCAGAGTTGAGCTGGATGCTAATCTGGACGATCTCTTTAACTGATTTTGTATCTTCTTTTTTCTTTTTGCTCTTGTAACCGGGCTATGGCCCCTCCTTTGTACTTGTTTTGAATTTAATCAATGAAAATCATCTTTTTTGCTCAACACTTATTCCGGTTTGATCTGTATGCTTGTACCTGTAATGACTTTTCAATGACTTCTATTGCTCCAACTGTTATCTTGGTTTACTTTCCTGTTTGTGCTTGCTTTCTAACTGCAACTTGAACGAAACACAATATTTTTCAGCCGAGATAATTTATTCCGGTCTTAGTTGAGCCAACTGACTGACCTTACTAGCCAACCACTCTTTTGCCGATATACTTACTTCGGCTGAAGAGTACCAAGAGTGGTTTAATTCAGTCAATTACTCTTCAGCCTAAACCCTTACTTCAGCTGAAGAGTAATAAGAGTTTAATTCGGTCATCCTCTAAGTTGG
This sequence comes from Camellia sinensis, assembly GCF_055761805.1. Classification (NCBI taxonomy): domain Eukaryota; kingdom Viridiplantae; phylum Streptophyta; class Magnoliopsida; order Ericales; family Theaceae; genus Camellia; species Camellia sinensis. The sequence continues at coordinate 133,089,752 of NC_138975.1, forward strand.
TTTTGTCCAGCCAACCACTCTTTAGCCGATGTCCTTACTTCGGCTAAAGAGTACTAAGAGTTGGTTTAGTCCAGCCAACCATTCTTTAGCCGATGTCCTTACTTCGGCTAAAGAGTACTAAGAGTTGGTTTAGTCCAGCCAACCATTCTTTAGCCGATGTCCTTACTTCGGCTAAAGAGTACTAAGAGTTGGTTTAATCCAGCCAACTACTCTTTAGCCGATGTCCTTACTTCGGCTAAAGAGTACTAAGAGTTGGTTTAATCCAGCCAACTACTCTTTAGCCGATGTTCTTACTTCGGCTAAAGAGTACTAAGAGTTGGTTTAATCCAGCCAACCACTCTTTAGCCGATGTCCTTACTTCTGCTAAAGAGTACTAAGAGTTGGTTTTAATCCAGCCAACCTCTCTTTAGCCGATGTCCTTACTTTGGCTAAAGAATACTAGGAGTTGGTTTAATCTAGCCAACCTCTAAATTGGTTATTCCTGCCAAGTTAGAATAAAATGTTTGGTTATTCCGACTAAACGTCCTGCAGCCTGGATCCTTATCCTGGGCTTAGGAGGGGTGTTGGTTTTTCCAGCCAACCTTTAGATTGGTTTTTCCAGCCAACCTAAAGTAAAGTGTTTGGTTATTCCGACCAAACGTCCTGTAGCCTGGATCCTTATCCTAGGCTTAGGAGGGGTGTTGGTTTTTCCAGCCAACCTATAGATTGGTTTTTCCAGCCAACCTAAAGTAAAGTGTTTGGTTATTCCGACCAAACGTCCTGCAGCCTGGATCCTTATCCTGGGCTTAGGAGGGGTGTTGGTTTTTCCAGCCAACCTATAGATTGGTTTTTCCAGCCAACCTTGCTTTTGATGTCCTTAACTTCTTAATACAATCTCTTACAAAAAATAACTATGCTGAAAAGAATCGACTTTGTTTTATTAAGAAAAAGGAAAATTACACATACTTTTTTAAAAAAAGCTAAAACTAAAATAGTTTGAGATTGGCAGTATTCCATGGCCTAGGAATGGCTTTGCCGTCCTCATCTTCCAGGTGGTATGCCCCTTTGCCAGCTAATCCGACCACTTTGTAAGGTCCTTCCCAATTAGGCCCTAATTTGCCATCTCCTGGTACCAAGGTGTTTCCCATCACTTTGCGCAGCACCCAATCTCCGATCTTGAATTGCCTTGGATGCACTGTTTTGTTGTATTTCCTGGATAACTCTTGTTGGTATGAGGCAATGTGAACCAGTGCTCTTTCTCTTCTTTCTTCGGCGAGGTCGAGCTCCAATGCTATGGCTTCTTCATTTAAGTCTGGATCAAAATTTTCGCTTCTAATTGTGGGAAGGCCAACTTCCAGTGGGATTATTGCTTCCATGCCGTAGGCTAAGGAGAATGGTGTTTCTCCTATTGATCGTCGAGGTGTGGTGCGGTAAGCCCATAAAACATGAGGAAGTTCCTCTGCCTACTTGCCTTTTGCCTTCTCTAGCCTTTTCTTTAGTCCATCCAAGATGACCTTGTTTGATGCTTCTGCTTGGCCATTTGCTTGAGGATATGCTGGTGTAGAATTGTAGAATTCTATCTTGTATTCTTCACAAAAGCCTCTAAAGATTCTGCCATCAAACTGGGTGTCGTTGTCTGATATTAGGGCTTTAGGTATGCCGAATCGAGTAATGATATTCTGCCAGACGAACTTCTTCACATCTTTTTCCTTGATTGATGCCAATGCTTCTACTTCCACCCACTTTGTGAAGTAGTCTGTTGCTGCAAGAAAGAACTTCCTATTTCCGGGCGTTGTTGGAAGTGGTCCTACTATGTCCAAGCCCCACATTGCAAAGGGCCATGGGCTGGTCAATGGTAGGAGTTCTCTGGCTGGCTGATGTATTTGATGTGCGAACTTCTGACATTTCTCGCACTTCTTCACATACTTTTCTGAGTCTGCTTGCATGTATGGCCATCAGTATCCTTGCAAAATGGCTCTGTAACCTAACGATCTTCCTCCTTGGTGGCTTCCGCACACCCCTTCATGTATTTCGAACAAGAACGCTTCTACTTTACTGTGGTGGACACACTTTAGATAAGGTCCTGAGAATGACTTTTTGTACAATGCCGTAGATGGGGAGAGCCAAAATCACTGCGACTTTGCTATAATTTTGTTGGCTTCTTTCTTATCTTCCGGTAAGACGCCGTCTTTTAAGAACAGTATGATGGGATCCATCCATGAGGGGCCTAATTCGGCGCAGCATATCTCTTCTACTTCGGGGTCTTCAATGCTTGGTCTCGGTAAGTAGTCAATTAGTAGTGGGTGAGGGATGGATGTATCTGCCATTGACGCAAAGCCTGCCAGTTCGTCTACTCTGCTGTTTTCCACCTTGCCAATCTGTTCTATCCTTACTACTTCAAATTTCTTGATCTCTGTTCTGACCAATTCTTGGTACTTGGCCATCCTATCATCCTTTGCTTCATAGTCGCCAGAAATTTGGTTTACCACCAGCTGTGAGTCGCTGTAGACCATTAATTCGGTGGCCTTCATGTAGAATGCTGATTTGAGTCCTGCAAGAAGTGCTTCATACTCCGCTTCGTTGTTTGATGCTGGGAAGCCAAGGTTGATTGCTTGCTCCACAACCAGGCTGTCTGGTGAGATGAGGACTATGCCAAGTCCTGCACCATGCCGGTTGGATGCTCTATCCACAAAGTGCTTCCACATCTCACCAACGAACAACTTCCAGCAAGTGGAGGGGTCAGAGATGTCGTGGGGTCAAGAATGTTGCTGGTGTTTTCTTCAAGGTCCATGCTTGCTGTCTGCCCCTCGCTATCTGATTGTACCAAGTCTTTATTTGTTGGTGAGTCTTGGCTCGGTGTAGCTTGGTTCGCTTCTTCCTTGATGTCTTTATTCTGGTTTGCTTTGGGGTCTGACTGAATATCCTGCACCAGGGGTTGCGCTATTCCGGTGTCAACTTCTATCCCTGGTTTGGTTGTATCAGTCAGGTCGACTGGGCAAATATGATGACTTCCTGGGGTGAATTCTGCGACAAAGTCTACCAAAGCTTAGGCCTTTATTGCGGTTCTAGGTTGAAACTTGATGTCGAATTGTCCCAACTCTACTGCCTACTTTAAGATTCGCCCAGAAAAGTTTGCCCTCTCAAACAAAGCTTTTAATGGGAAAGCTGTGAGGACGACTATGGTGTGGGCGTGAAAGTAGTGCGATAACTTTCTTGAGGCCATCATCAAGGCCAATGCCAGTTTTTCCAGTGGCAAATACCTTGTTTCGGCACCCAGCAATGTCTTGCTGACATAATAGATGGGCAGATGTTGGATTCCTTCTGCGCGAACCAACACTGCGCTAATTACGTGCTGAGAGACTGCCAGGTATAGGAAGAGTTCTTCTCCAGGTATTGGGGTTACCAGTAGTGGTGGAGAAGACATGTATTCTTTCAAGTTTTCTAGAGCGTGGTCACATTCTTCGTCCCACTCAAATTTAGCTTTTAATGCTTGAAAAAACGGTCGTAGTCTGTCTGACGATCGGCTAATGAATCGGTTGAGTGTAGCTGCCATGCCGGTGAAATGCTATACTTCTTTTACTGAGTTAGGTCTCTCCAGATCCTGAATAGCTTTGATCTGGGAGGGGTCTACCTCTATACCCCGGTTGGTCACTAGGAAGCCCAGGAATTTGCCAGATCCTACACCGAACGCGCACTTAGATGCATTAAGGCGCAACTTGTGTCTTTTTAGAATCTGAAACATCTCACCTAGGTTCCTTAGATGGTCATTCTCATCCTTGCTCTTGACCACCATGTCGTCGATATAAGCCTCCATTGTTCTGCCTAACAACGGCTCAAACATCTTGGTGACCATTCTCTAGAATGTTGCCCCTACGTTCTTTAGGCCAAAGGGCATGACCTTATAGCAATACAGTCCTCTTGGAGTGGTAAAGGACGTGACCTCCTGGTCTGGTCCGTACATGGCAATCTGATGGTAGCCTCTGTATGCATCCAGAAAGCTAAGCCGGTTGTGCCCCGCTGTTAGGTCTACCAATTGATCTATCCGTGGTAGGGGGAAGCTGTCCTTTGGGCATGCTTTGTTGACTGTCTTATAGTCGACGCAGACACGCCATTTGCCATTCTTCTTTGGTATCACGACTGTGTCGGAAATCCATCTGGGGTAGTGCACCTCTCTGATAGCTCCTGCCTCTAGCAGATTTCCCACCTCTTCCGCCACTATCTCGGCGTGGTGGAGTGCCGATCTGCGAGTGCGCTGAATGATTAGTCTGGCAGATGGGTGGACATTGAGTTGGCGACAGATGAAGTTTGGATTAATGCCTGGCATGTCGTAGGGTGTCCAGGCGAACACTTCGATGTTAGACGTCAAGAATTCCAAGACCTCTAATCTCTCAATGCTGGACAACGACGAACCGAGCAAAAAGAACTTATCCGGGTTCTTTTCATCTATTCTTTCCTCCACCAAATCTTCCACCGATTTTTGATCAGCTGCTCTGCCGACATTTGCGAACAGTTCATTACTTTCAGGTTCTTCCACCGAATGAACATATCCCTTGGCAGCATGGCTGCCATTAGCCGTGACAAAGCATTGCTTGGACATAATCTGGTCTCCAAAGACCTCTTCAATTACTCTGGTTCCGTTGGGGAACCGCATTACTTGATGGTAGGATGATGCTACTGATTTCATGACATGGAGCCATGTTCTTCCCAAGATTATGTTGTAAGTGGAAGGGACCTTCAACACCCAAAATTCCACTTGTTTTGTCACGCTCCCTGCCCTGACTGGCAGGATAATTTTACCGATTGGCCATTCTGGCATTGAGTTGAATCCGATCAGGGGGGATACAGCCGGTGCCAAGTCTTTGTCCTCCAATTTTAGTTGTTTGAAGGTGTCGTAGTACATTATCTCACATGAGCTACCTTGGTCAATCAAAATTCGCTTGACGTCATAATCCTTGATACGGAGGGTGACGACCAGTGCATCATTGTGAGGGCAATATATTCTTTCCAAGTCTTTGTCTGAAAAAGACATGACGTTCGTGGCTTCTGTCCTCTCCTTTTTGATGGTAGGTTAGGCACTTAGTACCTCCCTTAAGTGCTCAGCCTTCTTGATCGACCCTCTGAGCTCGCATACACGCTCAGGTTCGAATACTCCATGTATCACATTGATTACTCCTTGAGGTGGGGCGTCAATTGGCATTCCATTAGGGTTATTGTGGTCCTGAGGGGCTGGTTGCATCCCTCCTTCAATGTATTTATCCAGGTGACTGGCTGCCACCAACTCCTCCAGATGCTATCTCAATGGCATGCAATTTTCAGTGCGATGCCCCTTTTCTTTGTGAAAGGTGCATCGCGATCTTTCGTCATAGTCTTTCTGTGCTTCCCCTAGATTAGCTGGCCATCTGACGAAAGGCTCATCGCGTATTTCACTCAGAATCTGATAGATCGGCTTCTTGAATACCGTGGTTATGACAGTATGGATTCTCAACCATCTTTTATCCTGGTCTTCTTCGTTGTCCCGCCTGCCTCGTCCGTTTTTGTTTGGATGTTCTACCGCGTTGATCTTTTCTGTGGTCTTTTTATCTGGTACTGCGGTCGTGCCAAATTTTGTTTTGGCACGGGCGCCATCCTCTTCCACCCTAATGTGCTGATGCACTCTTTCCATCAAGGCCTCCATGGTGAGGGGCGGTGTCATGGGGATTGAGTCCCTTAGTTTGTTTCCGACTGGAAGGCCTCTTTTGTACTGTGCAATGGCGAGATTGGTGGGGCAGTCCCTAATCTGGTTGAATGTCTCACAGTAGCGACTATTATAGGATCTTAATGTCTCCTTTTCACCCATGTCGATGGAGAGTAACTGGTCAATCTCCACCGGGGTTTTGGTGTTCGTTCTGAACCTCGTGACGAACGCCTCCGCTAATTGTGCCCAGGAGGCTATGCTGCCTTCTGGAAGTTTTTCGAACCAAGTTAAGCCTAGGTCACCAAGGCTTGATGGGAAGAGGATGCACATCAAAGCCTCGTTTCGCCGATATACCGCCATAACCTGGCGGAAGTGGCTTAGGTGTATGTAGGGGTCTGTCTTCCCCTCGTACGTGGTGAATTTGGGTTGAAGGAAACCTGAAGGAAGGGGCGCGTTTTCAATTGCCGGAACGAACGGCGAGGTCTGCAGCCTTGCTAATGCTTTGTCCGTTGGTTTGTAGGCAGGGCGTGGCAACGACATTCCGACCTCGACACTTCCATACGTTCGAGGAGCCAACCACTGAAGGGCAGATACCCTACGAGGGTTGTGCGCCCTAGTATCCTCTTTCCTTCGTGCCTTTTCTTCTAGCATGTTCTGCAAATCGGACGATCTTGGCAACTCCATCTGCCTGGATGATGTCTGGTGCGAGCGTGAGGGTCGATAGGTACTTCCCTCAGTGTAAGACCTCAATGATCTCGTTCTCTCAGACCTGGAGTAACGAGTTTTGGAGGTTCTGGATTGAGTATCGCCTGTCTTGAGGCTTCTACTCTCTGCTTGTGATGGTATGGAATGCCTTCCACGGTTTTCTAAGCGGCGATGAGGTGTCTTGCTTTTGCGCCCCTCTCCTATCGCCATTCTTTTTCCCTTCATCTGGCGCTTCATGGCCTCCATGTCCGCCGCCATCTTCCTTATTAATTCATCTTGCTCCTTCGCGCGGTCCTCCAGAACTTGAGGATTAATCCTCCACCTTTGTCTGTCAGGACTTCGTGAACGAGAGTGACGGGGGCTGTTAGTCCGCCTCCTCCCCCTTGTATCCCTCCTGGGATTTTGTCGCTATGGCTCTAAGTCCACCATGGGAGGCATAGAAGGTAGGCCTTCGCGTCTTGCCCCCCCTTCTGGTGTTTGTCCGACGATGGCGGACTGCGGCAAATCTTCGTTGTGCGCCATTTGCTTCTAAAGAGGAAAAACTTGATCAAGAGGTTTTGTTCTTGTCTGAATTCCCACAGACGGCGCCAATTGTACGGGAAAGAAATAAACCTTCTCGTATAATCCTGTTGATCAAGTCTGCGCTCCTCCAAACGTTGTTGCTTTACTCCCTGAAAACACAAACGTGAGCTAGCCGACGGGTGTGTGCCGGAAACCCCTCCGATGCCTAAGTCAGCAAAATAGACAAGTAGACAAAAGCTCTGCGTATTCAAGAAACAAAGTTGTGTTACCTCTCCATAGGTGATATTGTGAGCTTTTATAGGTTCCGTGTGGCACAATCCAAGTAGGACTCTTACTCCTCCATGTAGAGTCCTCTAAGGATTCACACTCCTGAAAGATAATGCTTATCCTTCAACACCCCCCTCACTACTTAAACCAAGTGAGATGGTTTTACCTTGGCAAGATGACCATACGACCGAGATAACTGTCAGATCAGCTCTTTACTTCCTCACTTCTACCTCGGCTTTGTATGCCAAGACCGAGCTATTCGTAGAAGAGTTAGACTGAGCTAACCAAGAACAAAAGTCCCGAAGAAGGCTCCGAATATCTCGGCTAAAGATTACGACCGGGCCAACCAATTTGACCGTTGCGACTGAGATAACAACAAGGCCTTCTTGGACTGAGCTAATGAAAAAAGCCATTTTACTCCGTCTTTCTTACTACGGCCCAAAGCGGCCCATTACCCAATCTCGGCCCAATTTATTCATATAAATTACCCTCTCAGGTTTCTTTAGAAAATTATTTCAAAATAGTTTATATGTTGGACTGCTGACAGACATATATCTCTTTGCCTGAAAAAGCTTCATAATCTTTTCTTTGCATCCAAACAGGCAAACACGAGAAAACGGGAAAGATGCTTTAAAAAACACAGTTTATGCCTACACAAATGGTGCATTAAGATTAGCATATTTTCACATATTCTCCCCCCCTCCTTTTTATTTGCATAACATCTTCTCTCTCTCTCTCTCTCTAAATTACAAAATTTCGTAAAATTTTAACACATTCTCAGTTCTCTCTAATGATAAACTCTAATATTCATGTAGACAATAATAGGAATCATACCATAGTATCCCCCGCGACTTTGCCATCAAATGGTATCATAATTCCATTTTTAATACTTCCTCCATCTCCATCCTCGGATTCATCTCTATCTTCAAGTCAACCTAGGGTGATTGTTCCATCTAATCCTATGAAAAAATATACAAATAATTCAACTTTCAAGTGATGGAATGGAAGGTTGCTTAATCGAGCTTCATGGGTTGGTTTATTGATTTTGGAACTTGTCTTTTCTTTTATCTTGTAATTAAACTCTAGTTAGTTAGGTGGTGTTTGGTTTTCATTTTTGGCTAAATAATCACAAAAAGATTAAAAAAAGTCAAAAAATCACAAAAAGCCAAAAATCACAAAAAGACAAAAAAAATCTAATATTCGAAAGCTAAAAAGCAAAAAAAGCCAATCAAGAATACCAAACGAATAAAAAAGTCCCAAACTAAAAAAGTCAAAAAAGTCAAAAAGCCAACTAAAAAAGTCATTACCCAAGGCTTAGAATGCTATATTTGTGTTAGGATGTCGAGAATGATGGTTGATGCTATATAATTTCTCTTTACACCCATCTCGATTTTAATATATTAGGATTGTGGTTCACGAATATGGGTATAAAGAAAAATTATGATACGTGCACACCCATTATCCACAAACATCACCCATTATCCCATTCTTACACCCATGATCTCATGCATAGGTAGAAGTGGACTTAGAGAATATACTGCTGTGGGGATATATTTTCTGGTACCAACACGTGGCAAGGTGACGCTAATGTGTTAACCGAGTTGCCACGTGTTCTGGTCATTATGTCGAGGTTATCTCGGCGTTGCCGAGGTTATCTCAGAAGATATCGAAATCCGAGATAAACGGATAAGGGACAAGAGTCCTAGAATGAAGAGGAGACTTAGTCAAGATGAGGATAAAGCTCTTAGGGAGTTTATCTTTATCTCTTGAGGAGTCCAAAGTAAGTACTGAATTGGAGTCCATAGAAGTCAGGCTTCTAGTGGGACGAGGATTGTGTTAACTATAAAAGAGAGGCACCCCCGTGGGTCTGAGGTACGCAATTTATGCTTTGAGCAGTTAGTTTAGCACTTGATTTTCTTTGAGAGATATACTGACTTGATCGTTGGAGTGCCCCCGGGTGGAAGAGTCACCGCCGGAGCCTTCTCTTTCTGTTACAGGTTAACTGAAGCCATCTATTCTGCTGGTGCTCTCTAGTTGATTACTAAATGGGCAGTGTGATCAGAAAATCACTCACACAATTTGGCACCGTCTATGGGAACTTAGAAGGATAGATGGCCAGTAACGGACAGAAGGAAAAGATTGGGGACGACACTCCTGCTGGGAATGGCAGACCAATCGACCTTGATATTGAAGGAGACAACCACAATGCAGAAACCCGTGACCAGGGCCACGGAGAGAAAGACGTCGGCTAGGAGGGCGACACTTCGAAGAAGACAGACCAAAGCAAATACTATAACGAAGATAACCTCCAGGTATGGAGGGATAGGTGCCTGCGGAGGGATGAAGAAGTAAAAGAATTGGCAAACAAGTTGGCAGACTTGCAGTCGGTCGTCAACTTCATGATGCAAAACAATGTCATGCAGCCACCATACCCGCTGCACGACACGCCGATTCCAGTAACTAATACCCAGAAGGAGGAAGGAAAACAATTCCCGAAGCCCCTCAGTACACCAGAAGCGGAAGGCACTTTCACCGACCTTCCAGGGAAGTCGGACGAGAGGAGTCCCGAAGGACGTATCACACGAAAGACCCAGAGCCCAAAGAACATCGGCATGTTCAAGGGCAGGCGCTCTGTTTTGACACAATCCATGGAGAAAGATCAAAACGGGCCCACCACGAGGCTGAAAGTAGCATGCCGAAAAGATTGAAGTCCAAAGATAGCCGAGCTCCAGGGAGGAGTAAAGAAGACTTGAGAGATTACCTCAAGAGGAAGCAACAGAATGCTAAAGCCGAGGTAACTTCCCCGGTTAAGCCGAAGACACCATTCTCGGTGGAACTAGACAAATTTGAAGCACCAAAGAGATTCAGTATGCCGAGGTTCCAAATATATGATGGTAATTCAGTGTCACGACCCAAACCCGGCCCTATGGGTTTAGCACCGTAACCGGCCAGTAATCCGAGATTACCGAAGGCCTGCAGAACAGTAGTACAGTAAAACAGAGTACAGGGCCTGGCGGAAGCCAATACAGTAAATGAATAATGTCCATTGAGCTGTGTCAGTCAGTATGCCAAAAACATTTTTCATGCATTCACATATACAAACAGTACAGTCTATACAAAATTTACAGTCACACAGTACAGGGACCTAATCCCTTGATAACAGTACGGTTGGCAGTTAACAGTCTATACAGTAATCCAAACAGCATGGAGACAGACAGGGGAAAAACAAGACACCCCAAAGCCATAGCATGGCAACTCGGAACCTCTCAGTGAGGCACAAAGGCTGGCTTGACAAAACTGGAGTCTAACCCACGCTCCTAGCTCCGATCTGGTGGCTGAGCACCTACATATATATATAAACAGTGAGCTAAAGCCCAGTGAATAACATATTGCGTAAAGGGGTTATGAATGAAATGTCCTTATAGTAATGAAATCAGTTCATTAAACAATACTTCAGTCTTTCAGTCAGAACAGTTATTCAGTCATATGTGGTACATCCATTAGCATAGCAGTAAACAGTAGGTCTTAAAGACCGAACAGTAATGATGGCCATCAATCAGTAAACAGTAGTGGTTCCACAAGGGAACCGACAGAGATCTCTGTAACAGTAACAGTAACAGTAACAGTAGATGCCAAGGATGCCACAGTACAGTTTAGAATATAGGACATACATTCATTCAGTAAACAATATCAGTTCAGTAAACAGTTCAGTTCAGTATTCAGAAGATAATCATTTGAACATATCTTTACACAATTGTTACTCATAGAGTTTGGGCTACAGTATGCTAGAGCGTGCCTCCCCAGTCGCCAACCCTACACAGTTCACAGGTTGAACACACACTAAGCTACACAGTTGGGAAAGATAACAACTTAATCCCTAATGCCTCGGTGTGTTCTACATCTATATCCTCAACAAGATGTCTTAAACTAGGCCTAAGAATGCCTAGAATGGGATGAGGATGCAAAGATGCACATTTAAAAGCATTTTCAGAATTTAGCAGAAAAACAGAGTCCCGCTCGAGCGCAGGTTTCCCCGCTCGAGCGGTCATGCAACAAAGGTACACACTCGAGCGTCAACTTTCCCGCTCGAGCGTACTGTAAAAGTACTGGATGGGTGAAATCTCCGCTCGACGGACGCTCGACGCCCGCTCGAGCTTGAGACACATGACTCCGCTCGAGCGCCCAATCCTCCGCTCGAGCGGTCTGTAAAACAGTGCAGAGATACTGGATGCTCGGGTTCCCCGCTCGAGCGGCACTTCCCCCGCTCGAGCGGAAGTGCAAAATCTGGAAATTCCAGATTGCACCTCCAAGCCAAAAACCAAGTTTAGATGCATCAAAACCGATCCTCTTGGGCTGAATTCCCAGAAAACACTTGTAAACATACAGAATATCATAGTTCAAAACTCAATTTGAGAAATCAAAGCCCAAGGGTGTTTAATTGAAACCCAATTTCAAACCATTTTTCAAGAACAATATGAACATGCACACATGCATGAATTCAAATCATTTTGAAGTTCCAATTTGATGCTCTAAGGAGCCAATTGTTTCCAAAACATGATGAAATCATGGACTTGAACATAATTGTGAACATGCATGCAACATTTTGCCATGAACTCAACTCAAACTCCAACAACACTAACATGCATGCATGAATTGTCTTCTAATTCAACAACAATGAACCAATTCTAGACTTAATTCACTAGAGGCTCAAGAATCTTGCATGAATAAGCTTAACACAACAAAGAGGGGTTGAAATCCTTACCTAGAGCTTCAATTACAAGGTGAGAAAGCTTAATTTGCAACCTATGTTCCAATTCCTTCAATTACCAGGCAATTTACAAACAAAATGAGATGGAATTCACTCCTCTAGTCTCTCTCTCTCTCTCTCTCTCTCTCTCTCTAAGGTCGGCAATGCAAGGAAGAAGGCTGAGGAAAACATTTGATTTAATGAATTCAAAAGTGTATAGGTAGTGGCCCACTCAAGGGCAAGGTTGTAATTAAGTCCAATTCATATAATTAACTCATTTTAATCTAATTTAATCAGTTTTAAAATAATTATACCATAAAATCACATTAATTATGAGGGTCATAAAACCTCAATCACTTCCGGATTCGGCCGCCGATAAGGCCTTCCATTAACGGTTTAAACATAAAACACAAACAGATCAAATAATCAATCCACAGATAGAATGCAAATTAACATACATACTCAGTCAATTCAGTTCCAGTTTTCAGTCAGTCAGTTCAGTACGTTAAGCAGATTATTATCAGTTCAGTTATATCAGTCATAATCAGTTCAGTTTAACGGTAATCAGTGTTTATCGGTAAGCAGTGGTGAGGGTTATTACATTCAGATCCCAACTTTTACGTTGGACTATACTTGAATTCAATGGCGTTATATAGTAAGAACGAGCCGTTGCTCTGCAAAGTATTCTCCTCATCCTTCGGGGAGATTGTATCAGATTGGTTCCATAAACTATCGAAGGAAAGCGTAAAGACTTAGGAAGGCCTGACCGAGATGTTTGTGGCCAGGTTTGTGACGAACAAACTACAGTCCTTGAGGGTCGACGCACTGATGGCTTTAAAAATCACAAAGGATGAAGGCCTTAGGGCCTACGCAAAAAGGTACTACGAGGTGTTCAATTGAATACCCGAATGCAACCAAAAAGTGGCGGTCGTGTCTTTCAAGAACGGCCTGAAAGATGACTGCCCACTACGGAAGTCTTTGGCAAAGACATTGCCAAAAAGCATGGAAGAACTCATGGCGAGAATCGAGAAGTACGCCAGAGCCGAGAAGGATACGTCGGGAAACAAAGAGACAAAGCAGGAAAAAGGAAACGGCTCGCCGAAGCGAAGCCGAGGTAACAATGGATCGATCAAACAAGAAACGGAATTGAGGGCTAAACAGGCAGTGACGACTGTGTTCCGAATCCCGGTCCACAAAGTCCTGGATCAAATACGAAACCAACCCTATTTCAGAGCACCGACAAGAACACTAGGGGAATTTATGGGAAGAAACGTCGGTAGGCGTTGTGCTTACCACGATGAAGAAGGGCACCCAACTCAGGGTTGCAGAGCCCTAAAAGCACACTTAGAAGACTTGGTGAGGCAAGGCCATCTGAGGGACCTTGTCGATGAGGCCAGGACAAGAAAAGAACAGGCAAGATTGCCTCAAGCACCAGCAGCTCCGCCTCCCCCAGCACAGCAACCACAGGCAGGAGGACCACGGGTGGTTAATGTAATTCACTCAAAGGTGAACGAAAACGACATACGAGGGGAGACCCAGAAGGTAAAACACCTACAACACGTAAACCAGGTTGGACATAAAAGATCTCGGCCTGAAGAATGTTAGGGACCGACGATAGCCTTTACTGAAGTCGACCTAGAGATGGTCCAGCATATACATAATGATGCCTGGTAGTATCCCTCCAGGTTGGGGAGTGCCAAGTGAAACGCATCATGATTGATCAAGGCAGCTCTTGCGACATCATGTATGTTAGATGTTACAAGGAGCTGGGCCTTCATCCTGATGACTTGGAGCAGTCCAATGGCCCGATGGTTGGCTTCAATGGAACGCCGACGTGGCCACTGGGCACAACAAGCTTGGAGGTGCAGGCTGGCACTAGAAAAATCAAGACAGAATTCACCATCATCGACACACCCTCCCCTTACAACATCATCTTGGGAAGGCCATGGTTGCATGCAATGGGGGCAGTTCCCTCAACATTGCATCAACTATTGTGATTTCCAACAGAGCATGGGATAGAGGAAGTTAGAGGCGATCAGCTACAGGCGAAGAATTGCTCCATGGCAGCAATGAAATCTACCTGCAGCGTGCGAGAGCCAGAGAAGGCAGAAATTGAAGATGGGGACGTGGAAGTCCTAGAAGACGTCGGCAAAGAACCAGCCGAGAAGAGCGAAGAGGCACTAAAGAAAATCCTCGTCCAGGATGGGGATGAAGAACGCTTCTTTCTTCTTGGCTTGGGCTTAGCCGAAGAAGAGGAAAAAGAGTTGGAAACTTTTTTGAGAGAAAATATTGAGGTGTTCGCTTGGACACCTTGGGAAATGCCTGGCATTGACCCCGAGGTCACTTGCCATAAACTGAATGTTGACAGGTCGGCCAAACCTGTAATTCAGCGAGCCAGAAGACCGACGTTGATACGCGTCGAAGCAGTAGAAGAAGAAGTAGACAGACTTCTGGAGGCCAGGGCCATTAGAGAAGTACACTACCCAACATGGCTATCCAATACAGTGGTGGTAAAAAAGAAGAACGGTAAATGGAGGGTCTGCGTAGACTTTACCAGCCTCAACAAAGGTTGTCCCAAAGACAGCTTTCCCCTGTCCAAAATTGACCAACTAGTAGATGCCACTTTAGGGCATGGAAGAATGAGTTTTCTAGACGCCTACAGGGGGTACCACCAGATCGCCATATACCCCCCAGACGAAGAAAAAATCGCATTCATCACCCCCAAAAGGCCTGTACTGTTACAGAGTAATGCCTTTCGGGTTGAAAAACACAGGAGCAACTTACCAAAGGCTGGTAACCAAAATGTTCAAACACCTGATTGGCCGAACAGTAGAAGTCTACATCGACGACATGGTCGTTAAGACCAAAGAGCCTGAGGGTCATCTTGCCGATCTAAAAGTAGCCTTTGAAATCCTTAAAACATATTGGCTCCGACTCAATGCATCGAAGTGTGCATTTGGAGTTGGATCTAGTAAATTTTTAGGATACCTGGTAACTAGAAGGGGCATCGAGGCCAGCCCAGATCAGATCAAGGCCATCCTAGAGTTGAAGAGCCCAACGTCGGCAAAACAGGTGCAGATGCTAACTAGAAGGGCCGCAGCCCTAAACAAATTCATCAGCAGAAGCTCAAACAAATGTAAACCTTTCTTCAACCTGGTGAAGAAGGCCACGGACTTCCTATGGATTGAGGAATGTGAGGTCGCTTTGGCCGACCTAAAGAAGTATCTGACCACGGCTCCAGTCCTCTCAACACCTGAACCTGGGGAAGAACTGTTTTTGTATTTGGCAGTTTCAGAACATGCAGTAAGTGCAGTACTAATCCGAGAGGAAAAAGAGGAGCAAAATGCTGTTTATTATGTAAGTAAGACCTTGGCCGATGCAGAAACAAGGTACCTACCACTAGAGAAATTAATGCTGGCCTTAGTAATGGCTTCAAAGAAGCTGAACCATTACTTTCAAGCGCACAAGATTATAGTGCTAACAGAGCACCCACTGAAGTCCTTGTAACAACAAGGAGACTTAACTGGAAGAATAGTAAGATGGGCAGTAGCCTTGGGCCAGTACGACCCGGAGTTCAGGCCGAGAACAGCAATTAAGGGCCAAGTTTTGGCCGACTTTGTGGCCGAATTCATGCCAGAATCCATCGAACATCGGGCTCCATTGAGCCAAGATGAACGATGTCCAAGCAAACAAGGAGGAGCCCAGCCATAGGCAAAAGAACAAAGAAAGGAAAAACTCAAACCCTGCAGCATTTACATCGGCGACTCCTTTCGCCTGTTTGTCGCTGGGAGCTCAAACCGGCAAGGAGCGGGGGCAGGAGTAGTGTTAATATCTTCTGATGGGGAGATATTAGAACAGTCCATTCGATTAGGGTTCAAGGCCTCAAACAATGAGGCAGAATATGAAGCATTGATTGTAGGATTAAAGCTGGCAGTGGCAACAGAAGCAGATGAGGTAATAATTTTTTGTGATTCACAACTTATAGTGAATCAGACAATAGGAGAGTTTGCAACCCGAGATGAGAGAATGTCGGCATACGCAAAAGAAGTCATTAGGCTGGCAGCCTCGTTTCGCAACTGCCGACTTCTTCAAGTTAGCCGAGATGATAACAGCCACGCCGACGCATTGGCTAACTTGGCAAGTTCAATACAAACTGGAAAAACAAGGACAATAATGATTGACTATTTGTCAAGCTCGAGCATAGAACCACCGATCACAGAACAAGAAGCAATGTGTGTGGACTTGGGACCAAGCTAGATGGATGCAATTGTTGCATTCCTAAAAGAGGGAAAGCTGCCAGAAGATCATAAGGAAGCACACAAGGTCAGATTGAAGTCGGCAAGATTCAATCTGACAGCGGACGAACATCTCTACAGAAGGTCGTTCACTGGTCCCCCTTTTAAGGTGTGTACACCCTTTGCAGGTTAAAGATTTTATATATGAAATTCATGAAGGGATCTGTGGAAGCCACGTTGGGGGTAGATCACTAGCTCACAGAGCCATTGCATAGGGGTATTGGTGGCCTTACATGCAAAAAGATGGAGAAGCCTACGTGAAGAAGTGTGAACAATGCCAAAGGTTCGCACCTTTGATACATCAGCCAGCTGCAAAAAGATGGAGAAGCCTACGTGAAGAAGTGTAAACAATGCCAAAGGTTCGCACCTTTGATACATCAGCCAGCTGCTGACCTGAACGCTGTATCCAGTCCATGGCCATTTGCCCAATGGGGCATGGATCTCGTTGGGCAGTTGCCCCAAGCAACTGGGCAAAGGAAGACTTGCTAGTAGCAACAGATTACTTCACGAAGTGGATAGAAGCAGAACCTCTTGCCAAAATCTGAGATGTGGACGTCAAGAACTTCATATGGAGAAACATCATCACCAGATTTGGCATTCCAAGAGCAATAGTTGCTGACAACGGAACGTAGTTTGACAGCAAACTCATCAAAAATTTCTGTGCAAAATTCAAGATAAAGAATTACTTTTCAACACCAAGTTTTTCCCAAAGCAATGGGCATGCAGAAGTATCCAACAAAGTAATTTTGGATGGGATAAAGAAGAGGCTGCAAGCAGCAAAAGGAAAGTGGGTGGATGAGTTGCCCAATGTACTCTGGGCATATCGGACTACGTTGAGAAGATCAACAGGGGAAACCCCCTTTGTCATGGCTTACGGGACAGCAGCAGTTATCCCACTGGAGATCAGCATCCAAGGGATCAGAACCCAGGGAGTAGAGAATGAGACTAATGACATACTTCTAGCCCGATATCTAGATCTCTTAGAAGAAAAAAGAGAGAAAGCTGCAATTCAGCTCGCAGCATACCAGTAGCAGCTTGCTAGAGCTTACAATAAGAAGGTCAATCCAAGAAATTTTCAGGTCGGCGACCTAGTCTTAAGAAAAGTTGTTGGCAACAAGAAGGATTCCAGAGAGGGCAAGCTTGGCCCAAACTGGGAAGAACCCTACAGAATTACTTCGGTATTGGGCAATGGAGCATACTGGCTTGAAGATAATGAGGGCAAAGCATTGCCAAGACCCTGGAACACTTGTAATTTGAAATTTTTCTATCATTAGATGTTCCTTGTTATTTTTTGCCGACGTCATCAATAAAATCCTAGCAGAATTCTCAAAGACTTGTGAATTGATAAAAGATGCATAATGTTGTTTCTAAATAATGAGAACCCAAGTGGAACTCAGGTTCACATTGGGGGCAGAGAGAAGACAAAATTGTTTATCTTCACTTGTTGAAATTTGTAGCAATTTACAAGTTGAAATTAAGCCGAGATTGTTGTTTATCTTCACTTGTTGAAATTTGTAGCAATTTACAAGTTGAAGTTAAGCCGAGATTATTGTTTATCTTCACTTGTTGAAATTTGTAGCAATTTATAAGTTGAAGTTAAACCGAAGTAATGCTTAACGCTTGTTGAAATTTGTAGCAATTTACAAGTTGAAGTTAAGTCGAGATTGTTGTTTATCTTCACTTGTTGAAATTTGTAGCAATTTACAAGTTGAAGTTAAGCCGGGATTATTGTTTATCTTCACTTGTTGAAATTTGTAGCAATTACAAGTTGAAGTTAAGCTGAGATTATTGTTTATCTTCACTTGTTGAAATTTGTAGCAATTTACAAGTTAAGTTAAACCGAAATTATTGCTTAACACTTGATTAAAATTTGTGGACAATTTATAAGTTAAGTTAAACCAGTATGATGTTCAACATTTGTTAAAAGTTTACAAGAAGTTTGTCTATCTGAGGTGTGTCACCCCAAGAAGATTGTACAAAGAAAGAAAAGTGTGTGAAAGACATGCAGAATATTCTAAGTATAGAATCATGCAGAAGCAATGAAGAGAAGACAAGGGTACAAGCACTTAGAAAAGAAAAGTTGCATTAGCATTCATCAAGAAAAGGGCACATCGGCCATACAAAGGGCTTATATTGTTCCAAAAGATAAAGAAGAAACAAAATACAACTAAGCAAAAGAAAAACATGAAGCTAAGACTCCTCTCCACCAGTTGGTTGAATTTGAAGATCAGATGATTGTTGAGAAGATATCTCAGCAGTCTTATCCGCCACGACCTCGGCGTCAATTTCTGCAAGAGTGTCTTTAAGGTTTTTATCAGCAAGGATGACATCGGCTGATTCCTTCTCATCAACAGCATCTCTGTTAACCTCATCGCCTTCTTCATCCTAAGTCAAGTCTAGGACTTGCTCATTTTGAAGAGGGGACTTGGCAACATCTTTGACTTTTCTTACCAACGCCTCATCCTCTTCCTCATCACCATCCTCAGACTCAGATTCGCCGACGTCTTAACTTGGAGGTTGAGCTGGAGGGAATGGAAAAGAAATGGCATCGGCTTTCCTCAACGGTGAGTCCTCTGGGACATTGAGTTTCTTTAGAAGGGACATCCAACCAAGGGTGAAACCCTTGTTGCATGCCTCCTTCACCTGCTGTTCGCAGGTATCTGTGACGTCGGCCATGCCTTGGGCATATGCCTTCTCGTCGGCATCTTTTATTTCGGCTTTTTTGGTGGCCAGTGCCTCCTGAAGCTCTTTTTTCGGCTTGAACCATTTTCTCCTCGGCTTCTTTCTTCTGAGACTCAGCCACTTTCCTGATAGCCTTAGCAACCTCAGCTTTCTCTTCGGCATTGGTCTGAGCTTTGATTGCAGCCTCGGCTTGGTCCTCCAGTTTTTTCATCTTTGATTGAAGACCTTTGCTGGTCTTTTGGAGGGAAGAGAACTCCCTCTTCATCTCGACAAACCTCTCTCGATTCTCAAAAGATTGCATTGAGAAAGAGTGGGCATGCTGGATGGCCTGAAAGAAAATAGAGGTATTAGAGAATATTCAAAGTACGAAATAAAAAGAAAGAAGAACGTTACCAAATAGAAGACATCTACCTGAACGGAGTGCTGAAGCATTAGAGCGTAATTCTCATACTCACTGTACTGGGCGTTTCGCTTCAAATCGCCTGGTAACAGCAGAGCAGTGCTGAGCGCAACGTCGACGTTAATATCCTCGGCACTGTCACTTGCCATAACAGTCTTGTTTTCCAGAGTAATTGAGGGGGCCCAGGGGGCATCAGGTTTTTTTGATCCCTAGGTTGTTGCAGAAGAAGACATAGGCTTTTTTGGGTTTTAGGATTCTGGTGGTTGAGACTCAGAGCGTCTCTTCCCAGCAGAAGGCTGAGATTTATCACTCTCAGCCAACTTTGAGATCGGCAAGGTGTCTTCAAATTCAACCTGAGCTATCTTAGCCTTTGGTTGAGCTTTCTTTATTCTTTTCAGCTTCGATGGAGGTTGGGTTTGTGTTAGTTGATCATCAACAGATGATGAAATGCTGGCTAAGAGGTCTTTTGCAACTGGTTTTGGACGGCCCATCTCGGCAGTAAGGACGAGTCGTTGCCGACGTTTTCGTTCTGATATTGGGACCAGGTATGGAGCTGAAGTTGATGGCTGATCAGCTGGATCGGATGTTGATCCTTGATCTGTTCGTGATGTGGATGCGGTCTGTGGAGTTGTGGCAGAAGGTGGAGAGAGGCTTTTC
Source organism: Camellia sinensis (assembly GCF_055761805.1). Lineage (NCBI taxonomy): Eukaryota > Viridiplantae > Streptophyta > Magnoliopsida > Ericales > Theaceae > Camellia > Camellia sinensis. The sequence continues at coordinate 133,109,680 of NC_138975.1, forward strand.
TTCTTCCTCTTAGGGACGTCGGGCAAGGCTAACTTATAAGTTGGGATAAAGTTGAGGAGCAGAGGTGCCTTTCGTTTGTGAATTGGCAAGTTCAGAAGTGTTTTCAAATCCTTGCTGGGATAGAAGGATTAGAGAAAATTCTTTGGTGGCTGAGGAAGAACTACAAAGATAAAAACAGTACAGACATTAGAACAAGAATATTGAACGATTTATGCAAGAAGATAAAAAGAAACTTATGAAGGGTGGCCCTTACCAGCTCATTCTCCCAAAGCAGTTCAGCTTAAAGGATAAAGATGGAGGTCGTCGTTTGGCTGAAACTCCCAATTGCCCGAGATAATGAAATAGTCATCTCCAGCTCCCTTGTTAGAGTCTGGGAGGTTGGCTACGATTTTAAATTCTGTAGACCTCGGCTTAAGGTAATAAATGTAGTATTTTTCTTTCAAATTAAGGGCACACATGGTATAGCAGTACTGGATATCGGCTAGGGTAATCCTAGCATTTTCCTATTTAGCTAAGGCTATGATGCCATTGATCACTCGGTAGGAATTGATTGCCAGTTGCATGGGGTTCAACTTATAATAGTGAAGAATCTCATGAAAAAGGATGTTGAGTGGGAGCCGGAGTCCGCACTCAGTGAAAGCTACAATGGGAAAGGGCATCGAATCATCTGTGGGCATGATAGAGTCGTTATCTCCAGCCAGCCTCAGATGGACATCGGCAGGGATAGAGAACTCTTGCCTAAAGTACTCAAGTTTGGTTGGGGTATCTACCCTATGTCTCCACATACCTATAATATCGGCCTGAATTAGAGGGGTTGGATTTCAGAGAAAAAATGTTTTAAGAGGATTAATGAGACCTCGACAAAAAACCTAGGTTTGAACTGGTGCAGAAATTTGTAAGGGATGTTTCAGTTTTTCCTAAAATGTGGGTTCTATAGGCAAATCCCAAGCCTAAAACTATGGAGAAGAAGATCAAAGGCACAGATCTGGAAAAGACACAAAAATAGAAAACAAAAGCGGAGTTTTAGAATCAAGAACAGAGATGGACTATCAAGAACATGAAGAATACAAAGGGTTGAAGGCCAAGAACAGTGGCAAGACGTGCAAGAAAACTATGAACAATACATGTATTCAAGGCATAAGCAAAAAGCGAAATAAAGCATTCAGATGTATGATTCACAAATTAATTGTTTGAGCAAGGCAGTAGTAAACAAGAAATTCCAGAAAAACTCAAGAAACTGGAACAAAAAGAAACAGATTGCTTACCAGAAAATATGAAGCCGATGTAAAGATCGCCGAAATCAGATGACGGTCGTGAAGGCAACGAAATAGTGCAAAACACGCCGGAAGGGGTGAACGGAATAAGTTTCAGAGCAAAAAGCTTGAACAATGGCGGACTCAAGAAGAGAAAAGCTAGAGAGAGAAAAAGTTTTCCAGAAATGAGAATAAGGTGAAAGGGAGAAATCGAAGAAAATGTTTTGTTGAAAATGAAAACGGCAGTAAAAAAGTAATCAATATGCTTGGAAGAACGTATGCGTCAGACGGCGCATGTGAGAGAGAGACGGCTTGCAAACGCGTCATGAGCACAGTCCAATAAGGTGGAGACGCATGAATGAAACGGTTGAGCAAATGATACGTGACAGCTCACACACGTGAAAAAATTCACTAGAATTCTTGTTTGCTGAAGAAAACATGTCGACCATAAAATGATCTCGGCTGAGGAGTTCTTGAGCCGATGTACAGGAGGAAGTACCGATATAGGTTCCATCACCTTAAAATGCCGAGGTAATAGAACCTAGGGGGCAGTTATGGGGATATATTTTCTGATACCAACACGTGGCAAGGTGATGCCGATGTGTCAGCCGAGGTGCCACGTGTCCTGGTCATTATGCCGAGGTTATCTCAGAAGATATCGGAATCCAAGATAAACGGATAAGGGACAAGGGTCCTAGAATGAAGAGGATATTTAGTCAAGATAAGGATAAAGCTCTTAGGGAGTTTATCTTTATCTCTTGAGGAGTCCAAAGTAAGTACTGAATTGGAGTCCATAGAAGTCAGGCTTCTAGTGGGACTAGGATTGTGTTAACTATAAAAGAGAGGCACCCCCGTGGGTCTAAGGTACGCAATTTATGCTTTGAGTAATGAGTTTAGCACTTGATTTTCTTTAGAGATATACTGACTTGATCGTCGGAGTGCCCCCGGGTGGAAGAGCCACCGCCGGAGCTTTCTCTTTCTGTTACAGGTTAACTGAAGCCATCTATTCTGCCGGTGCTCTCTAGTTGATTACTAAACGGGCAGTGTGATCAGAAAATCACTCACACAACTGCCTTAGAAATAGGCTTAGTAATAGTTTGTTTTCATTACTGTCAGCACAGGTTTCATTAATGGTAGTTTGTTTTCCTTATTTTTAGCACATGATTGTAACCACTTCTTCCATGATCTACCACATCTTTTTGCATTATCTTTTGTAGTTAGTGTTCTGACTTGGCTTATAAATAGCCTGGTAGCTATTAAATAAAGGCAGTAAGTTTAATTCCCAGCTTCGTTCCTCTCTCAAGTCTCTGTTCTTCTATTTCTTGCTCTGTCTCTAACTGTTTTCTCACAAATTCCTTATCAAATTATGTGAACGTATTTACGAGCATCCAATGAGTTCCTAAAATTTTATGTGAATTGACAAAAATGCTCCAATTTGCTAACATGTGGCCTTTGATATGGAGGGTGTTCATTTGCTTTAGTCTTTTTTTGTTTTTTATAGGTTGCTTTGAGTTTGTGCTCTATTTTTTTTGGGCTCTGCTAGGGACTTCCAGTGACCCCAGTGCCACGTGGGGGGCTGCCATTGGCTGAAAATCAAAAAAAAAAAAAAAAAAATTAGACCAATGAGAAGAGACCTCAGCACCCCCACTGGGGTCTCATGCATTTTTCATTTTTTCTTTCTCTTTAGTTTCACTTTTTTGTTCCCTCATTTTGTATTTGAATGGCAAAAAAACATAAAATAATGAAACCTTACTAATAGAGCAGAGTTGGCTCTAAGCCTAAGCAAGTGAAGAAGCCAACTAAGGCATCGTTTGGGGATTGATTATTTTAGTTAAAAAGTCAACTAAAACTAGTCACATCACTTATTTACTTTTCTGCACATCTTTTTATAAAAAGTTAAAAAAATTATCAAAATAATCTGTTCTCAAACGAGGCCTAATTGCCTAGGCTCCATTGGCCACCTCTTACAATAAATTGAGCGATTCACTTTTTTTTTTTTTTACTAAAAAGATATGCATATTTTTAAGCGGTGAAGCGATAGAATTCTTATTAGGGATTATTGGTGACAAATCATATGGGACAGTCTTGTGGTACGTGATGTCTCATGTCTCCCTTTTTTGTTTACTTGTCAGGTTTTATTAAATTTGATTCTTGATAGCTTACGTGTCTCTCTCTCTCTCTCTTAAATGATAAATTCCAACAAATATTCAATTAGGCTTGTAACAATGTTACTTAGGTGGTGTCTTGACAAGTGATTTTGAAATTAAAATAGTTATAAAAAATAAAATAGGTCATTTTAACAAACAAACAAATAAAAATCACATCTAATTCATAATCATTACATTATTTTTTTTAAAAAAAAGTTAAAAAATCAAAAAATTCTTCCCAAATCAAGCTTTTTAGCCCAGACTAAAATAACCAAAAAAGTCAAAAAGTCAACCCACTTCCTAAATGGAGGCTTAATTGTCATGTTGATTATTTTTTTACAGTAAAATGCTAAATTATCATAACTTTCATTATAAATATCGTATTTTAATAAAAATCAATATTTGAAATACACTCCTCCATTTCTATAAAAACAGATTCATATTTTCATATATAAAAACAAAATTATGTAGGACCAATTATCAAGTCAAATAGAATTGCCAAAGTTGAAAGCCCCGTAGGAGGATAAAGTTATGGTGGTTAGTGGTGCTGATGATAGTGAATTTGATACTTGAGGTCCAACAAAGAAAGGTGTCAATTTCGTAGAACTGTCAATGTGGTCCAAATCACGAGAAATATGTATAGAGAAAGACAGATATATGACTTGTTTAGAAAAAAGTTATTTCAGTAAAAAAAAGTTATAATTTTACTAAATTTTTTTTTTAAAAAAATCAACTCATATAAAAAAATAAAAGATTTTTTTTTTCTCATTTACTCTATTTTTACACATTTTTTTTATAAAAAATTAAAAATTAATTTTTAAATATATTAATTTTTTTCACTTTATATTTTAATCAAACAATCACTTCTCAAACCCACACTGAGTTGTTACTGTCAAAGTGGTCCAAAAAAACGTCTAACTAGTTGAATCAGTTGGGCCATAATATTCAGTATAGTGTCGTCACATATAGCAAGAAGGATTTGTTTTTTTTAATTTGAATGATATTTTTGCCTAGCTCTTCAATTAGCTGAATCAATTGGACTAGCATAGTTCAAATTAAAAAAAGGTAATGTGTTTAAAAAATTCTTTAAAAACTTAGTATTTTTTTGTGAGTAAAAAGATTAATATGAAGAAAAATAATTAATTGATGATAAATAATTTTGAGAAATGTTTTATAGCTCGAAACCCCTTTGGCCCCGAATGGCTCGATTGCCCAAAACGATTTTTTTTTCCCCCCATTTTTTTCCTCTCTTCCCCCTCTGTTTTTTCTCCGAAACAAATTGAAGAAGAAGAAGAAGAAGAAAAGGAGAAAAGAAGGAGAAGGAGAAGATTTGGACTTCAATGGGTCTCTTTGGATATGGACTTCAATGACTTGTTATTCGGAACATCATTGCCTTGCCTTATTTTGTGATTAGTTGCTCTCTCTCTCTCTCTCTCATTTGAACTTACAGACTTTGTGGTTGTGCTATGATTTTTCAGATTTGAAAGCAAAGAGATAGTTGATTTGAGATACCGAAATGGGAAGATTTTCAATACCCATCATGATTGGGTTTGTGGTGGTGTTTTTAAGCTTGTGGGTTAGTATTACAGAAGAAGCAGAGTATATGAAATACAAAGACCCAAAACAACCATTGAATGTTAGAATCAATGACCTAATGAAAAGAATGATGGTGGAGGAGAAGATTGGGTAGATGGTGCAAATTTAGCGCAAGGTTGCATCATCTCATGGATTTGTGGGTAGGGTAGGGTTTGGTTTGGTTTGGGACTTTTGATGCTTAATTTTTGATAATTTTTAACTTATTTTACATATATTTAATTTTATTTGAATCTGTATGTATGTATGTATATATGTATGTGATGAGAGGGAGAGAAGATGAAGAAGATTGAAGACAGTGATGAGAGAGAGACTGAGAGAGAGAGAGAACAGAGGAAGAAGAAGAAGAAGAAGAAGAAGAAGGAAAAGGACACTGATGAGAGAGAGAGAGAGAGAGAGAGAGAATATAGGGGGAAGAGAAAGAGTACAACAACAGAATTTGAGTGAAAAAAAAAAATTTGGACCACTCGAGCTAATGAGGATTTGAGCTGTGTAGCGGAGCTGAATAATTTTTTTAATAAAAAAATTTACCTTTTAAATTTGATTTGACTTTCACTTGTCCCCCGATGTTATGAATTAATAATGCTTGGGCCATAAACACTAGGTTACATAAAGTATACTGTATGGCCCAAATTAATACCTCAAATATTTTACTATGTATTTTTTTAAAAATATGTTTTGTAATTAGGAGATATTTATATACGTATAACACCTCAATTGTTTTGGCAGAACACATTTTTTTAAAAATATTTTTTGACATTTCGTATTATTGTGGCAGAATTATTTTTATTTTTTTGTTTTAAGACTAAAATTTTATTAATTTTACTACAATACCATCACTTCCACCACCATCACCGTCGCCGCCACCTCCACCACCACCCCAACATCACCACTTTCACCTCCACCCCATCGTAGTGCCACAGCCACCACCACTAATACATATATAGGAAAACATTTCTTGATGGGAACCAAAAAAAAAAAAAAATCGTTAAAACAAACAGAGCATAAAATTAATGGTTAATTTTTTTATTTTGTTTGTTTGTTTGTTTGTTTTTTTTTTTTTTATGCTAGTAATTACAGATAGTGGTGAAACGCAAACACTGCCAAAAAAAAAAACCCTGTATTTTAGGCTGTAGTAGAGCAATAACAAACATGTCACATTCTTTCATTAGGTGTGTACCCCATGCTCATAAACATATTGAGATGCATCATGTGGACCATGTTTTTCCACATCCTTGCCAAATGTTATGAGTTAATGTATTGGAATTTCTTGTCCTCCTATTCAATCCTTGAATCAAATAAATGACAAACAAGTTGCAACAAGTTCAAACTCAACCCTATGCTTATCTACACTAGTATGTTTTTTATCTTTTTCTTTTTTTATTTTATTTAAAAAAGACTATAATATTTTACAAATATCAAGATAATAATAGTAAAACTCAACAATCAACTACTTAAGAAAGTTTAGCAATACATATGTGCAAGTCCAATATCAACAAACACTAAAAATTAATAATACATATTCATAAGCTCAACACCAACACACTACATCCATAGAAAAAAGTCCAACAATATATATTCGCAAGAGTTTGGATTTGCTAAAGTTAAAAATCTCAATTTTATAAATGAAGTTGGCACATCATGTGACTAATATGTTACATGTCAACAATCTGAACTGTTCATCTTACATGACAAGTTAAGAAGAATATAAATACAAAAAATTAAATTGATTAGACATAAGTAATCACATGATTAAATCACATATATATTATAACAAATGGCCAGTTTACTCTTAAAAATATATAGGCCGTATAAATTAAGGCAGTGGCTTTGGTCCAGTTCAAGATCGGACTGGACCGTGCTGTTGGGCTCGTGGGGGCCCACCACGGGTCCCATTTTGATAATCCGAACCGTTCAATATGTAGAACTCGTCGAGTACTATATGCTTGTAAAAAATCACGTTGATTAGATATCGATAGCTATGTGAACAAAACAGTTTTTTATCAACTGTTAATTTTTTCACCGTCCATTTTTTTTTATACAAAACTGACTTGATCACATAGCTATTGATATCCGATCAACGTGATTTTTTACAGGCATGTAGTACTCGACGAGTTCTACATATTGAACGGTTCGGATTATCAAAACGGGCCCAAAAAAATGGCCCCATGGGCCGAACTGGACGGGTCCAGTCTTGATCTCAACTTGAGAGAAGCTGGACCCTAAATTAAAATGATCTAATTGTATGACAATTGATATTAAATGCATTTGATTTTTTGTATAGATAATTTTCCCAATTAATTGTATAAGATGAATGGTTTAGATTACTGAAGATCCCATAACAAATCACTCCGATTATGAGTTAATTTTACCAAGAAGTTGAGATTTTCAACTTTAAAAATCTGAGCTAATAAAGATCTCTATAACAGGAAAAAAAAAAAAAATTAAATAGATTCGAAAAGGGAAAAATAATCAGTCCCTATCACCCCTAACCTCCAAGGTCATGTTTGATTCACAAGATTAATAGTGAAGTATTAATAATCCTATTAAATTAGTGTGGTATTCACTATCCAATTGGATTAATATCCATTGGATTAATAATCCCACCCCTACCCCATTACTAATAATCCTACAAATTTGTTGAATTAATTATCCATTGGATTAATAATCCTAAATCAAAATGTTAAAACAAACATAGGATAATTGGGCCCACGGATTAATAATCCCAATCCCATGCTCTAATCCACTCAATCAAACATGCTCCAAATGGAGAATGCATAAAAATAGGTGATTGAGCTAGCTCAATTAGTTCAACAATAAGACTATTTTGGGATATTATAAAACGCAAATTATAATCACCCACTTTTATCCTACTATAGTTGGCTACCGGAAGTCTTCCATTTTAGCATATGATCAGAAATGAAATATGTGACTAAAACCTCGACACATCTCTACTTCTTCCTGTTCATTCTCTCCTCTCCATTTTTAATTTCTTCCCTAAAAACATATGCAAAATCCATGATTGAAACTTGCCAAAATTCTTCAAATTCATGTCCTTTTCTCCTCTCTTACCGGTTTCCATGGGCCTCGAAGCTCTCCGATGTGGCATACCTTTTCCAAGTTAACATTTTTGATATCTTAGCCTTCAACAACATTGACTCCACAAAACCATGGTCCTCTAACCAAATTCTCCCTCATAAATCTCTTCTCAAAATACCCATTACGTGCTCGTGCGTAGACGGGTTAAGACGGTCAGTATTGACCGTCTACACCGTCCACTCAACAGACACTTGGGATTCTGTATCCCAAAGCTATGGCGATCTTGTTAGTGGAAAGAAGTTAATGAGTGTTAATGGTGGTGGTGGGATTGGGGAGATGATGGTGGTTTTGTTGCCGTGTTCACGTTTTGACAACCGTAATGGTGGTTGTCACGACCCAAACTCGTCTCTATAGGTTTAGCATCGTAACCGGCCAATAATCCTTGGATTACCGAAGGTGTCTGTGCAATATAACATATAATTAAGGGGCTAGTGGAAGTAATTATACAAAATACAACATCTATAGAGTTGTGTAGACATACATAGAACAGATCAATTTAAGACTTTATATACCAACATGTGACGTCATATTTACATTAGTCTTACGTCACTCACATATATAGATAAAAGCAAAATGGGACTTAGCCTAGTATACAAACAGAAACTTGTTCAAATTTCACAAAAGAAAACAAAGTCTTAAACTTAGTTCACAAAACACGATCACATGGCTTTTTTCGGAACCTCTTCAGGAGGCACAAAGGTTAGTCGACAAAATAGAATTCTAGGCAATCATCACTGAGCCTGGTTACGCGCTTGATCACCTAGATACATAAATAATACAGTGAGCTGAGGCCCAGTGAATAATAACAGAGTAAAGGATTTAATGAATGTTGTCCATAACATATACAAAAAATAGAATTTAGCTCATAACAGAAGTGGATTCGTATTCTTATTCAGAAATCAGTATTCGTAACAGAAATGGAATAAAAATCATATTCATAATCAGAATTTACGGTGAGTTGTACGTGGTACATCCATTAGCACTAACAGAAACAATTGACCTATAAAGGGACGGTCATAAAGGCATATAGTTGACTCACGTACATAGAGACGGTATAGTTGGCTCATGAGACGTACAGTTGACCCATAAATGGGACATATATAGAAGGATCCATAACAGTTGGCTCATGAGACGTACTGTTGGCCCATAATTGGGACGTAATAGAACAGATAACAGATGTCATCTGAAGCTAATGATGCCGCGAGTACATTTCAGAAATATTGGATAACCATTTATTCATACAAAAAATAATATTTCAGAAAATAGATCAGCTTATATCATTCAGAAAATACTTATAAATTGAACATAGCTTTAAAAAATTATTACTCAGTAGGCTCTAATAGCAGACAGACAGAGCAGATAAAGCAGACAAACAGAGCAGATAACCAAATAACCTACGACACATGACCTACATAAACACAGAACGGATACATATTGAACACACATGTCACAAATATTCCTTTTTTATGATGTGTGTTCCTAGCTCTTATCCTCATTATTATGTCTTAAATAGGTCTTAGGAATGTTTAGGATGCAATGAGAATGTCAAAATATACTTTGGAGCACAAATTTCAAAAACAGAACAGTTCGCTTGAGCACAACATCAGTCGCTCGAGCGGTCTACAAAGTCTGCAAAAGTAGTGGTTGCATGATTTTTTCGCTCGACGAACGCTCAAGCCAAAAACTGAGTAAATAGGGTCTCCACTCGACCTCAATTTCCTATGCTCGAGCGGTCTGCAAGAGTCTATAAAATTTCTAGGAGCTCTCATTTTACGCTTGAGTGCAACTTAGGTCGCTCGAGTGGAGGGTAAAAAATAAGGGTGGTTGCTCGAGCGTAAGTTCTACTGCTCAAACCAATTCCCAAACTTTGCAAAAGTACTAGGAGCTTGCATTCTCCGCTCAAGCGAAGACTTCACTGCTTGAGCGAATGATGCAAATTCTAGAATTTCCAAATTGTTGATTCAAGTTCAAAATCCATTTTCAAGGCATCAAAACACATCCTTTTGGGCGAAAACTTAGTAAAACATTGAGAAACCCAAAGAACATGATGAATTACACCATTTCACAAAATCAAGCCTAAAAGCTTTGTCAATTACACCAAAACCAAACTTGAAGTTTAGAGAACATAACTTGCATGTAATGTCATGAATTCTAACTTTCCAAAACATGATTAAATGAGGTAAAATGATGAGAAACTTGATAAGCCCTTAAAACAAAGCCAAGATAAACACATGCACGTGAGATTTGTTTGAAATTCAAACTCAAAATATAATGAAAATGCATGCATGCATGAAATGATCTTCCTTCCTCTATCACAAGCTCCATTCTTGCATTACTCAACTTAATTCTCTAGAATTCATATCCTCGATATCATAATTATATAATCTAATGGTAGAATTCGTACCTAGGTTTTCCAAAGTGAGCTATAAAGGCTTAATCCTTGAGTCTCTAAGTCCAAACCCTTCAATTCTCTACAATTCTTCTTTCTTTTCTTGAATTCAACTCTTTCTAGGCCTCTCTCTCTCTCTCTCTCTCTCACTCTCACTCTCACTCTCACTCTCACGTTTTTGAGTTCAAGAAGTGGATGAAATGCTTGTGTCTAACATAAGCTACAGTCAATTGTGCCTTATATAGGCTTAATTAGGTTGCCTTAATTTATTTGAGTTAAAGATAGTTAATTAGGAATAGTTTATTCTAATTAATTGGGTCTGAATCGAATTTTAATTAAATCTACCATAAAATCCTAAAAATTCCAAATAACATATATACGTAGTTGATTTCATATTCGGACGTCGATAAGGCCTTCAATTCGAAAAACAGAACAGAAACACAGATAGATATTTCTATGACAGATAGATACAAACACAAATAACACAATTCACATGCAATTAACTCAGAATTTCCTCTTAATTACTTATTAGACATTCTTAATCAAAGATTAAAGTAAATCATAGGTTGGGATTGTTACAGTAGTGGTGGAGCAGCAGTATATATGTCGTATCTGGTGGAGAGATGGGAAGATTTGGAGAGTATTGAGGCGACGTATCGGACAACGGTTCATGGGTTGGAGGAGGTTAACGGCCTCCTCAACCAATCTGAGGTGGCTTTGGGAGACATTCTAGCCATTCCTATATCTGGTTAGTAGTAGCTCATTGATTTGGCAATCTTTGTTACATTTTAAAGTGGCCTCCTTTAGAAAAATGATCAATAATGTGTTATTGACAATTTTGAAATTATAAAATAAGGGACATTTAGACACAAGTTCTAATTTATAAACTTATATTTCATTAAGTTCTAACTAAGATTTTTTAGATTTTCAAGTCCTATTAAATTTTTAATAGTAAGAATTACCCTTTAAACAATGATTGTTCATCATTTATGATTACATATAAAGGAATATGATGATTTAACATTTATTTTGATATGACAGGAATATGATTACCTATTTTAACATTTATGATTACATATAAAGGAATATGATGATTTAACATTTACTTAGCCTCCACCCCACTACTTGGGCGGGATCAACCCAAGCCTAGCCCGAATTTTTTTAGGCCTTGGACAAAATATTTTCAAATTTGGTACGAGTTTGGGCAAAAATTCAGAAGCCCGAATTAAATTTGGGCGGGCTTGGGCAAAGATGTTAAACAACCCGAGCAACCCGAAGCCCGAATTTTATATATATAGATATATAAAAATATTAAATATATATATAAATTATTAGCCATTACATGATATTAAAGTAATTTGTATCATTAAATCATATTGAATATATATTATATATACAAACAACATAAAATCTTACTTTTTTTTTTTCGTTTTATTTTCACTCATAAATTGTAAGGACTACTATAATGACATCTCTCTTACATTATATAAATTATTTATTTTGATGGTATTAATGATTTTCTATAAATAAAAAAAATTGTAAATAGAGTCAAATTTAATAATTTAATAATGTAGCTGCAAAAAAAAAACTAAAAATTCATTTACAATTCGGGTAATTTGGGCAACTTGGACAATTCGAGTTTAACTCGGGTCGGGCTTGGGCAAACAACCTCGGGTTACAATTCGGGTTTGGGTGGGCTTGGGCAGGTCTCAGCACAACTTGGGCTGGGCTTGGATAACCTTCCAACCCGACCGAGTTGCACCCCTAATTCTCGGAACCCTCGTTGCACTCTATGCTTTACATTACGTGTAATGTTAAATGTAAATAAATTTTGGAAAAATTATATATATATATATAAAAGAATTTGATTATTGTAATAAAATAACTTTTGAATTTTGAATTTATAAATTTAAATTTTAATATTCTAATTATTTTCAATGTAAAAGGCTTATAATATTTATTTATAATATAACGAAGTCTCAATTGAACTAAGAAATAAATTGAGAAAAAAATACTTGCTAATCAAACCTAAATTAAATAAATTACGAAAATTATCAAAAATATAAAGATTTTAACTCGAAACTATAATGAAATATATATATATATATATAGATATATATTTCTAGAAAAATGCCTAGCCCCAATTGGATTGGTTTAGACCAAATTATAGGCAAATCAATTATTTTAAAAAATAATAAAACCGCAAAATTGAAAGTTCAAACATTGTAATTTGTCCGAAATTCATCGTAAGCCATGGCAAAGCGATAGATATTTATTGCCACATCATTTTCCGTGCCCCGACCAAATTCTATGTTATTGTGAGCACTTCTCATCTTGCGTCTACTAGTGCCTTTTGTCTTTACTTTATTTGTCTATGAGTTTTATAAATTATATGACCAAATACTCTACATCGTTATGCTTTACTAATATGGATCTCCCTACATTTGTGTCTTATGTGTCTTATGATAAATAAATCTGTTCACATTTTTCTTGCATTAATTATGTGATATTAGCTTTATATATACCATGGTTTTAAGTGTAAATTTCTCTAATGGAATCATCACCTCCTGTGCTAGTGCAGCATGTTGATCAGCAAATTTAAGAGGGTACAATGAGAGTCTCATTGTTCCAAATGGCTCCTATGCTTTAACTGCCAACAACTGCATCAAATGCAGCTGTCTTCAAACCGATCTCAGGTTGGCAAAAATTGATCACAGAATTGGACACAATCATCTTACATGAGATGGGGTCTCACATTTATGGAATGATTGTGTCTAATTCTGTAATTGATTTCTATACAAGTTGAATAACTGTTACCAAATCAAGTTTTGATAAGTTATTAAAACTGTTACTTTGTTTTATGATGTTGATAATCTCAGGTTGCAATGTTCACCTTCAGGTATCATGGATTCTTGCTCTCATTTACAGTGCAAAGGTTCCAATCTTTTTACTGGTGACACTCTTCAAAATCAAACTCCCTTTGGTTGCAATGTCACTTCGTGTGTTTATCGTGGCCATTTCAAGCACAAAATTTACAATAGGTAAATAACAACTATTTAGTATCAATGTTAAAGAAATGGGTAAGTTATTTTCAGGCTATTTTTCATAAATAAATTTTTAATTTTTAATTTCGTCAATTTAAAATCTAATCTTTTTATTTGTTTTTAATTTAAACTATTTACCTATTTTTTTAAAGTAAAACTGACTAGAAAATGGTATATTAGTCATTAATTATAGTGATTGTAGGTGCACAGAAAATAACTAAGATACAAATTTTCATTGAGTTTAAAGACTAAGATAACATTTTTTTATTAGTTTTACTTAACAGAAATAGACAAATGATCTAAATTGAAAATAAATTAAAAAATTAAAGTTTAAATTGACAAAATTAAAAATTTTGGATTTATTTTATTACAGTGCTCAAATCTTGGGTTTTTTTGGGTAATTTTTCCTAAAATGAATTTCCGCAAACTATACCCATATTTCTTGTAATTTGTCTCTTGTATCAATTTTGTCCATACAATTTTAAGTACCTCAAATTTGCTCTTGAATTTTTCGGTTTGTGTCAATTTATTCTAGTAGACATCATACAATAAGCAATTGGACAAAAATATGGACAAAATGGTTCATTTAAAAAAAAATTAAAAAAATCTCTTTGAGGAGAGCGGATAAACTATTTCGTCCATTGATTTCAATTCAATTTTTTAAAGGTAGTAAATTAATAAAACATGAAAAATTAACGAAACAAGAAATTCCAAAAATAAAACTGATACACAATTATAACTAAAATAGCGAATTTACATAAGTAAATCACCGGGACTAAGCTTAACAAGTTCCCCAATCTCAGCAAAATTTGGTTGGCACCCATTGAACACACAATTATTCCTTGCTTTCCATATAGACCACAACAGGGCAATGGGAATAAGCTTCCAAAGAAAATGATGCCCTAGACAGCAAAAAGAATTTTATTGATGAAAATCAAATGTAAAAACATAAGAAAATACATCAATAAAGAGGGCACTAGACCAAGTAAATATTTTGATATTTTTCTTATTATTTGTTGCAATTCTAATTGAATTTTCTTCACCCCCCCTCTTCAGCTTAGTAAATTCTTCTAACATTCACTGCTCAGGTAACTAACTAATTTATGAACTTCCACATGATCTTAACATTTTGTTCTTTCAATCCTATCCAATTCTAACTAATTCTAATCATGCAGGGAATAAGAGTCATGCCATAGCTTCACCATCTCCTTCACCAACTTCATTTGATCATTCTGCACTCCCATTTTTCATGTTACCGCCAACCGAATCGTCTCCATCTCCAGTTTCTGATCCACCCATGGTGATTAATACATCTGAAGCTTCAAGTACACACAATAAAATTAGTTCTAGGAAGAGAAGGTTGCTTAATGATGCTTCATGTTTTGGCTTATTGCTTCTTGAGATTGCCTCTCCTTTGATATTCTGATGCAACTCTTCTTCACTCTATGACATTAGGGAAATTTTATAATACACACATGAAGTGTGTGGCATATGTGCTAGTTATGATTTTTCTAGTATTTTGTTATGATTTATTATGTTGCTAGTTATGATTTGGTTGTAACTCATTGTGATATTAGTTATGATTTATTGTGATTATATATTTTAGTTATGATCGAAAATATATTTAGTTATACCTTATGTGTTGTTTGGTTATAACTCATTATTTTTTTTTAATTATAATTAAAAATGATTTAATTATAATATTTATAATAATTAATACCGCAAATATCATAATTAACAAAAGATGTGTATTTTACAATGAGTCATGGTTTATTGTCATTAGTTTAATGTGATCTATTTAATAATTAAACAATCTTTCAATTTAATATTTTTAGACATTACTAGCTGTTTTAATTGACTTTCCAATTTTTAACGAAAAGAAGTATAAAAAAATAGAGAGAAGATATTTTTTAAAAGTGAGTTTTTTTTTTTATTATTTAAAAAAAAAACTATTTTAAGTAGTTCCAAACTTACAAGTCACAAGAGAATCAACTCGGTTAGCTCACTTGCCCATCCTTGTACATTTTTATTTGGGAGGTCAAGGTAAATTCCTGCATTTATTCCCCAGGCTCGTTGTTAAATTATTTATTTATTCCCCAATATGAGAAGGGTTGAGCTTCTTTAATTGTTGAATTATGATTATTTAGGTGAATTCATAATTTAAACACAACCTAAAATGATACTGTTTAGGCCTATGGGGCCATTACACGTCCTACTTTGACTATTTATTTTGTAGAGTTGTGTGTAGATTATTTATAAAAAAATCAGATTAATTTGATATTTATAGCAAATAATTTTATTATATTTATAATTTTTTTAAATGAATAGTCTATTTGTAAAATTATGTTATTTTTTAAAGAACAATATAATAAAATCATATAATTATGAATATCAAATCAATTTAAGTTTTTTACTATAAGATCTGCATACAAAATGGGCTATTCAAATTGTTAAAATTAGACTCATGATGGGTTTTATAGGCGTCAACAATATCCCTCCAGTCCAACCTTGAATTGAAGGGAATCCATTCCTTATAAAATAATTATAATAATAAGTTTTTTAAATAAAAAGAAATGAAAATCAACCAAAAGTAGAGAAAGTAGTTGCAAAATTGAAAGTCTGAGTGGATTTATGCAATAGTACAAGTGGAAAGCCTACTAGCACTAGCGTATAAATTCTACTTTCCCTTCAATATTTTGTTAAAAGGAAATTCTTATCCGTAAACAGATTTTTCACTTAACAGCTGTCAATGGATCGGATTTAATTCGAATCCGACTCAATAATCCGAATCTGTTTACAAAAAAATCCGATTCGATAATCCGACAATCCGAATCCGTTTAATCCATTTATTAAATGGATTGAATTTGCAAAAATCCAATCCGATCCGATTCGATAATCCGACAATCTGATCCGATTATTCTCAATTTAAATAAAAAAACACAAAATGAAAAAAAATTTCAAATTATATAAAATTATAGCTCAATAAATAAATAAATGGATCGGAATCGGATTATCGGATTCGGATATCCGAAATCATTGGATTCGGATTCGGATATCGATAATCAGATATGAACTAAACGGATTCGGATCGGATTCGGATTTTGACAGATCCGATCCGAATCCGATCCATTTACAGGCCTACTTAACATTATCTATTAATAAAAAATCCTTAATATTTAATCTTTTTAAAATTTAAATTGATTCATCAATGGAGAAATAAAATATCAATTTTGTTGGATGGCTCGAATTTTCGGTGCCCCGAATGTGTTGACATTCCATTTTGTAGCATTTGGCCCAGATCCTTCAACCATGAGTGAAACCCACGTATTTACAAAACAAAGAAAGAGCAGAGAGAGAGGGGACTACGATTTTGGTTTGCTCTGAAGTCGAGCGACCAACCTGGGTGTTCACCAACGACAACGATGATGACAACCACTGACCTGGGGGCACTACAACAGTTTATACTTTTGGCCACCAAATTTAACGACTAAATGGAATTTAGTCACCCAAAATTGTACAATAAGCGACTAAAAATTACATTGGTCAGTTACCATTGCGACTCTCGCTCCCGTTGATTACCATCATGTCTCCCCCCTCTCATCCGCATTCGTTTTTCTTTCTCTCTATCCCTCTCTCTTTCTCTTTCTTTTTCTCTTTCTCTATCCCTTCCCTTATCATGGCAAATCTAGGGTTTGATTTTATTTTTGATGTTGTAGGATTTTAATAAAATCATTTTAGGGTTTTACTCTTTTTCTACATTTGAAGCATATATGAGCTCCAAGTTGTGTTTAATTCCACACTTTTGTTGCTCCATGTCACGATCCAAACCTGCCCATATAGGTTTAGTAGCGTAACCGGTTAGTAATTCTTAGACTACCAAAGGCCTTTGTACATAATATCATATAATTAAAGGGCTAGCAGAAACAATTATACAAAATACAACGTCCATTGAGCTGTATGGAACAGATAATTTAAAACTTTATACACACACAAGTGACGTCATAATTACAATAGTCGTACGTCACTCACAAAATACAAATAAAATGGAGGTGAGACTTAGCCCAAAATACAGGGAGTCAGAACTTGTTCGAGATTCACCAAAAGAAAATAGAAACTTAGACGCAGTTCACCAAGACATGATCACATAACTTGACTTAATTCAGAACCTCCTTGGGAGGCATAACGGGTGGTCAACAAAACGAAATTCCAAGCGATCATCAATGAGCCTAGTCATGCGCCTGATCACTGTAGCTCGAATTTTCGTGCTCCTTTCGGATACGACTAGCCCTACAGTTCAGACTCTCGTGATTCTGAATCTAATTCCACAAGTGCAACGTGAAATAGATAAACACAAAAGAGTCTAAATCCGGTAAATCTTTTAGAAAATCGATTTTGAATAAAAAATGCCAAAAATGAACTATTTTGCCAGATACAGAGTCGTTACCTAAATATTTTTGAGAAATTTAGAAAATCCATGACTCGTGCCAAAGGCCATGTGTCCGTCATCACCAAGATTGTCTCGACTTGGGAACTTAGGTATGAGAGGGGAAGGTCATGAATTGAGCACCCCATTGGCCCGATCAAAGATCGGCCTCTACTAATCATGATGTGATTCTTATTTACATTATATGCTCTTGTTTCGGTTATTAGGCTAACATTACTATGTGATGCGCACACAAGTATAGACTAATTTGCAAAAATTGGAACACTTTGATTTCAT
Source organism: Camellia sinensis (assembly GCF_055761805.1). NCBI lineage: Eukaryota > Viridiplantae > Streptophyta > Magnoliopsida > Ericales > Theaceae > Camellia > Camellia sinensis. The sequence continues at coordinate 133,127,925 of NC_138975.1, forward strand.
GTTTATTTTGAAAAGTGTTTGAATATGTACCATTTGAAAAAGTGATCGCATATGAACATTACTCAGATTATTCAAGCAATTAGCCTTTATCCACAGGCATTCAAGCAAGTATATCAAATAAGTACTTAGCCTCATGGCAAACATGCTAAACATGACAATAATCACACTCATGCGGTATGCTAAAGCAAATAAAATGCTCACCTAGTACTTTGAGGAGAGCCAAAATAAACAAAAGAGTTAAAAAACATGCATGCCCCTAACTAATGCAACATGACTAATGCAACACATACAAGATGTAATTAATAAGCTCGGCTACTAATTATGACATGTGAATTAATTTGAAAGCATGCGGTTTAAACACGTATTCAACGAAGTAATGTAAACTACAATACTTGTTACAATGATGAACTGAGCCTTGATTCATGCAAGACAAATAGATGCAAACACGGGGAATGCTAAAAGAAACATGATGTCCTAAACTACCCATCATAAGCAAGTAAATAAATGGGAGAAATACGTGGGATTGGAAGACATACACATTATTACAAATTTGACCCTCGCACAAGAGGCTCTAAATAAATGGACTAGCTAATTAATTACCTAATTAACTAACTATTACAAACCAAATGAAATAAATTAACTACACCAACTAATTAATTAATTATTACAACAACAAATTAATTAACTACTCTAGCTAATTAAATAAGTACAACACAACTAACTAATTATTCTAACTAATCAATTACAAATCTGCTACTCCAAGCACAACATGCTAATATTACAACATCATTTTTCGGATCCCGAGAATCGAGGGATAGCTCATGCATGGATATGGATTTCCACTCGATAATGCTCTCTGTTTTGCTACTGGAATGCCTTTGTTACACAATTAGAAAATTGCACTATTTTTCCACCTCAGCTTCTGCTCTGCTAGAAAAAAGACACTACCTGCCTAGAAAAAGTGGCTGGCAACCTAGAAGTAGCGGCCACCCACTAAAAGTGGGTTGTCGTCCAGTAAAAGTGGCATGCCGACCACTAATGTTGGTTCTTTCCTGCAGCAACAGAGGATAAACAGAGCACAAACCAGAGTATTCTCAGGGGATAATTGTCTACCATGCCTCTTCTTAACAGTAAACAGGTCAAATGAGAGGTAGGCTCAATTCGCAAATCATCAATCGACGCAATTTCATTGCACGATGACTTATGAGTCAAAGGACATAATTTCAATGAATGCATTAAAAAAGACTAACAAAACCTCCTCCATATCATGGATTGATCAAGAGAAGTGGTTGACCTTGGAAACTTGAACCATTTCATCCCTAGCAAGTATGAAATGACCCAAGTTTCTATGTGTTCAATTAATGTCCTATTAAACACAAAACTTTTTATCATCTTGCATCACTTTTAGTCCCAATTTTATTACTTCATTTTAATTACCATCCAGTCATTGGTTCATTGAATCCAATAATGAGTAAGTCCTCTAATAGAAAGAAGCATCAAACAAAGAATTGTTTTAGGCATAAGACAGATGTCATGTCATTGGTAATGAACCCCCAAAGGGATAAAACCATTAAGCACAATAACTTCTATCTCAAACTTAAACAAGCAAGTAGTTTGAAACAACTTTCAAAACAAAGAAAAGCTAAGAAAGGAGGAAGGATGTAGAGGTGATTATATATGAATGCAAGTATGGAAAGCAAGAAATAAACACTATCAACTCAAATAGGTTGGTGCCTAAGGCCTAAACCACCAAGCCTATGAGGACCATTACACTACAAGCATGCTATACAAAGCTCAAATGCAATGAACAACTAAAACAGTCCTAAAATAATCCAAAAAAGTGCTAGAATTGAGACAAAAATAGCTAAAACAATAAGCTAAAATGTTGAGGAATTAATACTAGCACACAAGCACAAGGAGATGAGGCTAACCCCTCCACTTTTGGGACTTCAAAACATGATTTTTGCCTATGAAAAGCAGTGGTAAAAAGATCAAAAAAAGATGACGAGAAGGTGGGAAATACAAGGGCAAAGGCCTTAGAAACAAGGTTCAAAAAAGGGCTATCAACCCCTTTACCTTTAATGGCCTTAAACCACAAGTTTCAACTCAAAAATATAGGTAATAAATAGCTTAGAAAATAGTAGAAAAGATGGGAGGTCCTCTATATATAGAAAACCATGTGCCTATCTCGAAAATATCTGTATACATACAGCTGGAATGGTGCATGCACATGGAGGGACAGTTGGTAGAAAATATCTGGCTCCTTACACTAGTGGCTGACAGACCACATTAATGGGTAGCAAGCCACACTAGTGAACGACAGGTCACTGGAGGCACAGGCTTGAAAAACCACTACTTTGGTCCAAAACAAGGCAAAAGGTTTGAATGTTGAAAGCTGAGGTTTCTTACTGAGGAAATCACGCATGTGACAAGCATACACATTCATCATTGAGTGATCAATTAGTGGCGCCCAAGTCTTAAGGGCCATCAAAAATAAGGTGTCTACAATCACCTATATACATAAATAATACAGTGAGCTGGAGCCCAATGAATAATAATAGAGTAAAGGGTTAATGAATGTTGTCCTTAATAGTTACAGAAAACAGCATTCAATAATTAACAAAAATAGATTCATGATCACGTTCGGAAATCAAACCTCATAACAGAAATAGATTCAGAATCATACTCATAGTTAGAATTTGCAGTTAAATATACGTGGTACATTCATTAGCACTGGCAGAAATAATTGACCCATAAAGGGACGATCATAAAGGCATACAGTTGACTCACGTGCACGGAGACGGTACAATTGGCTCATGAGACGTACAGTTGGCCCATAAATGGGACGCATACAAAAGGATCCATAATGGTTAGCTCATGAGATGTACAATTGGCCCATAATTGGGACATAAGAGAACATATAACAAATGTCATCTGAAGCTAATGATGCCACGAGTACATTTCAGAAACATTGGACAACCATTCATTCATATAGAGAATAATATTTCAAAAACAAATTATCTTATGTCATTCAGAAAATACTTATAAATTGAGCATAGTTTTACAAAGTTATTACTCACAGTTGGCCTAAAGTAGACAGACAGAGCATACAAGTTGAATAAGTTATGGCTCGTGAGCTACACAAACAGATAACAGATGCACATTGAAACACATACTCAGAAAATACTTAACTTAATTCGTCTTTCTTTTAGTGTATTTCTAAGTCTTATCCTCATTATTGTATCTTAATTAGGGCTGAAGAATACCTAGAATGCAATGAGGATGCTAAAATGTGATTCGAAACACTTAATCAAATTTGCTAAAAATTGTGGCTTCGCTCGAGCGTAACTTCCTTCGCTTGAGCGGATGTTCAAAAATGTGAGTGTTTGCTCGAGCGCAACTTCCTTCGCTTAAGCAATCTGTAAACTTTGCAAAAGTACTAGTTGTTTGATTTTTCCGCTCGACGGTCGCTTGAGTGTGAGACAGAGGTCTTTGCTTGAGCGTGATTCTGGTAACTCAAGCGGTCTGCAAAACTTGTAAAGTTCTGGGAGCATGCAATTTACGCTCGAGCTAACTTTTGACAGCTCGAGCGGAAGTACAAAACAAAGCGTGGTCGCTCGAGTGTAGGTTTTGTCGCTCGAGCAGCGAGGTAGAATTCTGGAATTTCCAGATTTGCTTCCAAGCTTCAAAACTCGAATTCAATGGTTCAAAACACATCTTTTTAGACCAAAAGCTTAAGGAAACATGTGTTAACTCGTAAAACATTGTGAATTCAAATTATTTTGCAAAATCAAAGCCCAAAAGCATGCCAATTGCGCAAACTTAAACTTGAAATTGTGAAAACATATCATATCATGCATGTAAAGATGCAAGTTCAAAACTGTCAAAACATGATTAAATAAGGTGTTTAATTCAAAAACATGTTGAATTCTTAAAACAAAGCCAAAATGAGGACATGCAAGAGGGAATTCTTTGAATTTAACTTCAAAATCATGAGAATTATGCATGCATGCATGGTATGATTTCAATTCCTTCATTCTAACCCAATTCTTGCATCTCTTAGTTTCGTTCTCTTAAATTCATGTATTACTCAATTCAAGGACAAACTTCAAGGGTTGGATTCTTACCTTAAGTGTTCAATTGGGCTCTAAATGATCAATTTTCAAAGTCTCCAAGCTAGTTTCTCCAAAATTCTAGCTAAAGGCTTGATCTTAATTCTTTCTAGTCTCTCTCTCTCTTTCTCTCTCTCTCTCCCCCTCCCTCCCTCACGTTTTTGATGGTAAGAGATGATGAAATATGCGTGTCTAGTGGTGGTATAAGACAACATATGGCTTATATAGGGACCACTAGTGAGATTAATTAATCCTTGTTTAAATTCAACAAATTTTACTTATTTGGTTATGAATTGAATTTCAATTAAACCTACTATAAAATTCTAAAAATCCTAAATACCACATATACTGAATCAATTTCAAGATTAGATGTCGATAAGGCCTTCAATTCGTAGAACTAAACAGAAATACAAACAAATATTTTTACCATTGATAGATACAATGCAAATCACACACAAAACACATAATTAATCACATGATTTCATCTTAGATACTTATTAAGCATTCTTAATCACGGATTATTCATTAATCATGGGTCGGGGTTGTTACAGTCTTCCCCCATTAAAAAGTTTGGTCCTCCAAACTCGAATTACCTTTATTTTGGAAGAACATTGGGTCCAATGGAAATAAATCCAGATATCTCTTCATCATATCTTCTTCCATTTCCCATGTAGCATAGGTTTCTCAATGATTCTGCCAATCAACTTTCACTAACGAAATTTCCTTGTTTCTCAAGCTTTTGATTTGTCAGTTAACAATTTGAATTGGCCGTTCTTCATGCGTATAGTCTTCCTTCAAAAGAACGTGAGTTGGCTCAATAACATGTAACGGATCTGTAAAATAATCCCGAAGCATTGAGACATGAAAAACATTGTGCATATTCTCCATGACCGGAGGTAAGGCCACTCGGTATGTTACTGAGTTGATTTTCTCTAAAATCTCATATGGGCCAATGTATCTTGGTGCCAACTTTCCTTTCACTCCAATCATGTATGACGTTTCATTAGAGTCACCTTTATAAATACATGGTCACTGACTTCATATTCTTTGTCTCTTCTCCAGACATCTGCATAACTCTTTTGGCGGCTCTGTGCAGTATTCAGACATTGTTGTATCAGTTTCACCTTTTAAGTTGTTTCATGCATAAGTTTTGGTCCCAATGTCATGACCCAAACTGTCCTTAAAGGTTTAGCGTCGTAACCAACCAGTAATCCTTGGATTACCAAAGGCCTCTGAACAGAAGTACAAAATATAAGGGGCTGTAGAAGCAAATATATAAAACTTAGCTGTATAGATATACATGGGACAGATAATTTTAATTTTTATAAACACACTTGTGACGTCATAAAAAGACATTCACCATACATCATTCCCATAGACAGTTGAAACAAAAGTGGGACTTAGCCTAGTGTATTATACCAAAAAGAAAACAGGTCTTAAAAGCTTGGACCACAAAAACTTGACTTCTCAAAGGGAACCTCCCTGGAAGGCATAAGGGTTGGCTGACCCAACTCTCCAGGCAACAGCTTAGGCCTAGTCACGCGTCTGCTCACCTACATACATAATATAAATAGTGAACGGAAGCCCAGTGAATAATAACAGAGTAAAGATTAAATGAATAATGTCCCTTAACTAATTCAATAAATAGAAACAGTTACATATGCATATTCTTGTTCAAGTCATAAACAGAAATCAGAGTTCATGCTTAATCTTGCATAGTACATCCGTTAGCCCTAACAGATCACATACAGAGCATCAAGGGTCATACTTGTCAGTTCCATATAGGAACCTCCAGCCGGGTACAGATAACTTGTCAGTTCCATAAAGAAACCTCCGGACTGGGAACAAATAACTTGTCAGTTTCATAAAGGAACCTCTGACCGGGTATGGATAATTTGTCAGTTCCATAAAGGAACCTCCGGAACAGGAATAGGTAACTTACTTAAGCCAGGGAATTGTTGCCATGAATACTTGTCAGAAATTGGACAATCATTCATTATACAGAATATATAACATGTTATAAAACAGATCTTATTCCATATACAGAAATAAATAAAGTTAAACATAGTTTTACTAAGTTATTACTCACAGATGGCTCCAGAGTTGTCAAACAAAACATGTAATGAAATAGCTTAGGGCGTGTGACCTACACAAACATAACAGATACATACTTAAAACATATACCCGGATAATGCTTAACTCATTTCACATCTTTCTTAGTGTTTTTCCAGCCTTTATCCTCATTCTTATATCTTAACTTTGGCCTAGGAATGCCTAGGATGCAAAGAGGATGCTAAAATGCACTTGAAAACACTTAATAAAACTTGTTGAAAATAGAGGTCTCGCCCGAGCGCAACTTCCTTCACTCGAACGGATGTTCAAAAATATGAGAGGTCGCTCAAGTGTACCTTTGGTCGCTCGAGCTATCTATAAACTTTGCAAAAGTACTGGTTACTTAATTTTTTCGCTCGATGCTCACTCAACTGTCACTCGAGCATAAGACTGAGGTCGTCGCTCGATCGCAACTCTTGTCACTCGAGCAGTCTGCAAAATGTATAAACTTCTGGGAGCATGAAATCTACACTCGAGCCAATTTTTGGTCGCTTGAGCGGGGATGCAAAAAAAAAAAAAAGGTGGTCGTCCAAGAGCAGGATCCGTCGCTCGAGCGAATAGGTCGAATTTTGAAATTTCCAGATTGCACTCCCAAGTCCCAAAACTCGAATTCAAAGCTACAATTCACATCCTTTTGGGCCCAAAACTTGAGGAAACATATATAAACTCATAAAACTTCATAAATTGAAAACCATTTCGCAAAATCAAAGCCCCAAAAGCATGTGAATTGCTCAATCTCAAACTTGAAATGTTCAAACCATGACATGCATACAATTCTTGACTTCAAAGCTTTTAAAACATGATTAAATAAGGTCAATTGATGGAAAACATAATAAACTCTCAAAACTAAAGGAGAATTGAGACATGCATGTGAGGATTCATGTGAGTGCATGCATGTATGGTATGGCCTCAATCTCTCCATTTGTAGCTCAATTCTCAAGTTGATTTCCCTATCTCACTTGATTCCATGCCTTAACTAACTAAATTTCAAACTTAGAGGCTTGATTCCATACCTTAGATGTTTAGTTAGGCTCTAGTTGGCTAATTGTTGAGTCTCCAAGCCAAAAATTCCAAGTCTTTACAACATTCAAATGTTTGAACTTAATTTCCTAAGTCTCTCTCTCTCTCTCTCTCTCTCAAGTTAGAAGCTCACGGAGGAAGAGAATAAGAATGTAAAGTGTAATCTTGAAGTCTTATATGCCTTATATAGGCTCAATTAAGAAGGATTAATTACACTTGGCTTAAACAAAGAAAATGGGTATTATTAATTCTAATTAATTCGTTCCGAATCGAATTTCAATTAAACCTACCATAATTTTCTAAATATTCCAAATAACTCATAAATCAAGTCAATTTTGTGATCAGATGCCGATAAGGCCTTCAATTCGCAACATTTAACAGAATCTCAAACAGATATTCCTACGCTAAACAGATAGAAACACAAATAATGCAACACATATGCAAATAATTCAGAATTTTATCTTAATTACTCATTAGGCATAATTAATCATGGTTTATCGGCTAATCAAGGGTCGGGGTTATTACACCCAACAACGGTCTATCACCTACCTCAGCCAAGCAAATCGAAAATCGACATTTCCTACCATACAAAACTTCATAAGAAGCCATTTCAAAACTTGAATGATAGCTATTGTTGTATACAAACTCGGTCAGAGGAAGGTAAGTCTCCTAATTTCCTTGGAAATCTAGGGCACATATCCGCAACATATCCTCCAAGGTCTGATTGGTTCGTTCAGATTGGTCATCTATCTGTGAGTAGTAGGCCCTATTCAATCGCAGTTCAGTTCCCAAAGCCTGTTGTAAACTCTGCCAAAATTTTGACGTGAACTTCAAATCTCTGTCAAATATAATGGATACTGGACCACCGTGCAACCTCACAATCTCATTCATATAAATGTTAGCCAACTTGTCCGCTTTATAAATAGTTTTAACAGGCAAAAAATGGGCAAACTTAGTTAAACGGTCAACAATAACCAAAATAGAGTCCATACCTCGAGAGGAACAGGCAGTCCAACAGTGAAGTCCATAGTAATATGCTTCCATTTTCATTCCGGTATTGGGAGCGACTGAAGTAACCCAGCGGGTTGTTGGTGCTCAACCTTAACTTGTTGGCAATGCAAACATCTAGCCACAAAATCAGTAATTCTTTTCTTCATTCCAAGGCACCAGAAATTCTGCTTCAAATTATGGTACATCTTTGTATTTCCCGGATGCATAGCAAATTTTGAATTGTGGGCTTCAGTCATAACACGTTTCCTCAAATTAGAATAATTCGATACACAAAGTCTATTCTGAAATTTCAGCACACCATTCTCAATCCTAAATCTCGGCCTCGATTTTGAGTTAATTTCATCAATAACTCTTTTCACGAACTCATCTTCGAGTTCTTTCTCCCTAATTTCTTCAATGATTGCAGGCTAAGCAGAAAGGGCAGCTAGGATTCTACCATGTTCACGCAACACAATTTCAATCTCATTTCTTTCCATCATGTAATAACTCTCTTTGACCGATAAGTAAACATGATAAATTGCCAATGGATTTTCGGCTCAAAGCATCTGCAATGGTTTTTGCCTTTATTGGATGATACATAATTTGCAAGTCATAATCCTTTATCAGTTCAAGCCATCGCCTCTGTCTCTTGTTTAACTCCTTTTGAGTAAAGAAGTATTTAAGGCTTTTGTGGTCAGTAAACACCTCACAAGTTGTACCATACAAATAATAACACTAGATTTTCAAAGCAAAAACTACAGCTGCAAGTTCAAGGTCGTGGGTCGAATAGTTCTTCTCATGTGGTTGAAGTTGCCGAGAAACATAAGCAATTACTTTCCCATTTTGCATTAACACACACCCCAAACCTTTGTACGAAGCATCATTGTAAATTTGAAACCCATCAGTACCATTAAGCAAAGTCAAAATGGGTGCAGTTATTAACCTGGTCTTTAACTCTTAGAAAGCAGACTTCTTTTGATCATTCCAATCAAACGTTATATTTCTCTAAGCAAACCGTGTCACGACCCGCTCCCCGTATTCAAAGGTTAAGCATCATGATGGCCAGTAACTGAAGTTACCTACGGCCAATTCATAAACAAATTAATAAACGCAAGCGGAAGAAATATTTGAGTAAGGGTACCAAAATAATCATTGGAGCTTCTATTTTTATTACAAAATATATTGACTAAAAAGGCCGATATTTACATATAAAAATATCATAAAAGTGTTGTGTGTGTCTATTCCGCAGCCCCGCGTCTAAGACTTTCCAAAAGCTATTTCTGAATTGCATGTTTCCTAAAAATTGGTAAAAAACTATAAGCACATGGCAAAGTGAGAAATATTATACCAAGAGTATAAGGGACACGAAATAACCATGGATAGTTATGTAGCCAAAACATTTACATAAACAAATCATTTGAGTAGCAGAAACCATTTAAGTAGCAGAAACTGAAATACAGATATTATATAAATAGATAACCATAACCACGGTACAGAACAGAGGTCACAGAAGTGGCAGTCAGAACAGGGGTACGGATTCAAGAGGTGGCTCGTATGGATTCTAGAGGTGGCTCCCACAATAGTGTAGCACTTAGTTCCGCACAGCACTTTGGTCCGCACAAAACAGAGGTCAATGGATCCATGACAAACAGAGGACTACAAAGTGGTCAAACAGAAGCCAATGGTTATTTAAGTCCCCCAAGGCGTAGGACTCCCGTGGTGGTACTTACAAAACATAATTGCATATAAGGTCATAGCCAAATATTCTTTAAAAGTAAAACAAACATATCCATGGGTTTCCTTTTAAGCAAATAGAGTTCAGAAATAAAACCACGTAACTGAAATGTTAACATAGTTTATAAAACATAACTTGTATAAAGTAAATTTTGGTAAGTCAAAACATAAGTAAAATACATTTTGATGACTCAAGATATAATACAACTCACCTTAACTTTAATACCCCACTCTTTCTTTTCACTATCAAAAGCCCTTTCAACTTCCACTATTATTTACTTCATTTCCTCTCTTTTCTTTCTTTCGCACTACAACAAAAAGCATTTTCTGCGACGTTTTTTAGCAACAAAATTGAATTTGGTTGCCAATTGTATTTTTTTAGCGACAATATACGTGTTGGTCGCCAAAAAATACACCATTAGCAACAAATATTTCAATTCGTCGCGAAAAATGGTTGGCACGAATTTAATTTTTCGCGCGGGAGCGCTAAAAACGTTTTGGCGACGAAATTAATATATGGCGACGAAACTGTTTGTCGCCAATTTTCGACTTTTTGGCGACAGAATTAAACTAGTCGCTGAAAGGTGAGTGCTATTTATGGCAACAAAATTATTTTCGTCGCCAATAAATTTATTATCAAAATGACGTCGTTTTGAATCTTTTTTTTTTTTTTTTTAAGTGAATAAACAAAACTGACCTAAAAGAGACTTCTTCATCTTCTCATTTCAGAATCTGCAGCGGCACAAACAGAGGCGGCAAACAGGTATTTTTCTCTCCCTCTTCTTCGTCTCTCTTTCCCTCTCCCTCTCATTTTCCCTCTCCCTCTCCCTCTCACTCTCACTCACTCACACTGTGAGAGTTTCGAATCTGTCCTTTTTTTTTTCTTTTAAATGACTTTTAAGTGAATAAACAAAAGTGACCTAAAAGGAGACTTCTTCATCTTCTCAGTTCCGAATCTGCAGCGGCACAAACAGAAGCGGCACAAACAGGTATTTTTCTCTCCCTCTTCTTCGTCTCTCTTTTCCTCTCCCTCTCATTCTCCCTCTCCCTCTCCCTCTCCCTCTCACTCTCACTCTCACTCACTCACACTGTGAGAGTTTCGGACTGATTTTGTGAGTTTCGGACTGATATTGTGATTTTCGGGATTGATCTATTCTAATTTTTGGACTGATTTTGAAACTAATTTTCGGGACTGGTATGTTCGGAATTTTTGGACTGATTTTTGTAAGAAACAAAATCTAGAGCTTTTTCAAGAGATGCAAGGATGGTTTATATAAGACTTTATAGAGAATTTATGGTGTCTTCTCTGTTCTTGTGATTGATTTTGGAGCTGTGATAATCTCTGTTCTTGTGATTGATTTTGGAGCTGTGAGAATTTTGGTGTCTGTCCCTGTCTCTGTTCTTTTTTATTTTTTATTTTTTTTATTTCTTGGTGATGTATTATATAGCATTAGAAGGCAAAAAGGAAAATGGATGTTACCAATAAAACAGAGATCAAACTTAAGCTCGTTTGTTTAAGTGAAAGTTATTTTTTATTTTCTGTATTTTCTATAGTTTTTTATGAAGGAAAACAAAAGTTAACAAAAAAATATATTTTTTATAGTCAATGAAAAAGAATTTGTTTGGGTGAAAAATATTTTTCATTGTTAAAAAGTGAAAAAATATTGTTTGGATTAATATTTACCACCGCTGCCAGTGTGTCGATGAGGCCCATCGATTGTGAGCACACAGCATGACATGGCATTAAGAAGCATATGTTAATGGGATATTCAAGAGCATTGGCTGAGATCATCTTTGCCATTGGTTTAGATGGAGTATGCAAAATATGACTCTTGTTTTGTTTTGTTGGGTATGTGAATGAACCAGGGAACTTGTATTTTTTTTGTATTTTTATTCAAGTGGTGTGTCATGAGGGTGGACCACAGTTTTGTGTTGAATATTCTTACAAGTTACAACTATTCATTGCCCAAAAAATTATAGATATTTTGTGTATCGGTGACCCTTTTAATAATTTCATCATATAACATTCATTTCATGTCCACTCTCCGTTAATTTCATGTACAGTGCAATTTAATTTAAACTTTGATTTACAATTCAAATGTTATAGGTTATTGGCTAATGCGAAGAGATAAAAAAGCTGCAATCATTCGTTGGGGGCAATTACTACATCAAGTAAGCTTTGACTATATTTTAGGGCATTTTAAATTTATTTATCAAGTTAGTCATTTTAGTTTCTACACCTATGATCTTGAAACTATATAACCTTATTAAATTTAATAAGTCTAGTTGTCAATCAACGGTACGCACTCATCTATTCTCTTCTCTTCTCATTCAACATCCAAATAGTAGACTTCAAGAGTCCAAATAGCATACTCAAACGATTGTCAAGCATGAGCTAGGTAGCGAATGGCGAGAGCGGTAGAGGTGTTTGGCGTAGATGAGGCAAGGAGGGGCGTGGCCGTGGGTTTGTTAGGCGTGGCCGTAGGGTAAGGGTCGCCGGAGGGGGGGACTCTCTCTTTCTCTCTCCCCCCTTCTTCAGCTTCTTATTTTTTCTGTTGGCAAATTGTGCTTGTCTCTCTTTGCCCTATAAATTGCAATTTCTATGCCCTAATTGAATTCTTTTTCTTGCCAAGTGCCTTTTTAGAATTTTTTTTAGGGGTGTTGTTGTGATGTTTGGTTTCTCTCATTAGAGTTCAAATCCCATTTTTCTTGTCTGTCAAATGTTCGATAAAATGCATCAATGATGGCCTACTGTGATTTTGTTTATTAGATCCATTTTTTTTTTGACTTTTGGATCTTTGAGAATATAATTTAGGAGAATTTTGGACTCAAATACAATTTAGGAGAATATAATTTAGTTTTCTTGGTGGGTTTGTTTTTTGTGTTTATCTACAAATTGAAGTTGTGGAAGTATGTATATATAGTAAATTTAGGATCTTTAATTAATCATTTTTTAGTATTTGTCACTCCATGTATTTCAGTTATAGTGTTTTCAGTGAGAGTCTGTAATTGTACATGAATTATTTGAAATACTACAATTATTTGATTTTCAGGAACACTCAGTCGCTGCTTTCACCCGCGTTCTTGATGAGGCCAGTGTTGTTCTTCTCTTCAGAGACAAAGTCTATCTTCATCCCGATAAGGTACGTACACATATATATAAATAATAGTTTTCTTGTTAGAAGAAGATTCTTATAAGTTGATTTATGTGGGACTAGTGATTTGTGCTTGTGTTAGAATATAACTAACAATTTTGTTGATGAAATTTGTGTGTGTTTATTAGTCACAAAAGTTTTGTGTATCTCATTATGGCTAATATGTATATTTTGCGTTGCCAAAAATCACATGTTATTTTTGTTTTATTATTTTCTTGTTGGTCTTTGGTTGTGTACACTACATGGGGAATGAGTTTACTCTGTATTGCGGAGATGAAGGTTTAAGTTTTATGTTTCCCTCTGTATGGTTATTGTCTAATTTTAGAGTTAAAAAGAGTCCAAAATACATTCGTTAGTTGCACTATGAGAACTAAGCAACTGTTTCTCTACAGAGAACAGTTCCAAAACCTCTGATTTTGCAGCAAGGGATTGAGGATAAAATATATGGACACAATCACCATCAAAATCAGCACTAAGTGGCCCACATATAAGAGGGTTGATCTTGACTGTATGGTCATCGTGAACATAAACCGACAAAGCTTGCAGGGAATGCTTATGCGTTGTCGAAGGTCTATTGATGAAAACAATATCCCCATCCATTATCCGTCGATGTACCACTTGACCAGGTCTTAAAAAAGTATGCCCCTTCGAACCTTCCCTCAGCGAGTAGGTTGACAAACCATCCCTATAGGTTAAACACAACTTTTCATCAACCAGCTTCTGCAGATACTGCATGTTATATTGAGTAACTCTCTCCTCAAATGTTATCCGTTGAGCAATTTCAAAAGGTAGTCCAATCTCATTGACTCCTTTATATGCATCACCTGTAATAACACTCTGTGAGGAGAATCCACAACCCTTTCTGATAAATAGGGTTTTCATCTTCTCAAGCCATGCTTTAGTAGTAGAATCGCTTTGCTCTTTGTTAATCCCAAATCGTGTATCCATGTCATGAGATGCCTTATAGAAGAAATATGCACGGAAAGACAAGAAAACAACAGTTGTTCATGAACATTTGCACAATTTAATTGCCAAAGGTTTGACTAAATTATCAATCATATTCTCAATAAAGAACAAATGTCACCCAAGTAAATAGTAAACCAGCATCAACTACACAAAACACCATCTTCTAAAACGGATCATCATTCTCAGATAATTCAAATAAGCAATGCAATGGACATGATTGATGAGATCTATTAAAATAAGCAATGCAATGTACATAAAATGGATCATCATTCTCAGATAATTCTGTATAGTTTTTAATTAGTTTTTCTCTCAAATCCTCAAAGCAATAAAGTGCCCCCACTAAGGGTCAGCCAAACTTCCTTTGAATTAGCAACAGACATGATTGATGAGATCTATTAAATTAATAGAGTGGTGTCACACGAAATGCTAAACAAAACATGGTACATAGATGTAATCATCATAGCATTATGGCACTAAAAGTAATTTGTATATTCAACATGGGATAACTTCAAATAGTGCTTGTGTTGTAAAAGCTCACGTAGTGTACACAAATACTTGTTTCAATTTTACCCCAATATATTGATTACCCAGGAAGCTTCTGAACTTGATCTTTGATCAGTAAGCTCTATAAATTCTTGAGCCATTCTAAATTTTGTTAGTTTGGAGTTAATAAATTAGAAGTCGAACTACGTCGTTTTGCATTTTATTTATTTATTTTTTTTTTTTTAAGACTTGACCGACCCTTTTGGTGAATAAACAAATAATTATCAATATTAAAAGATGAGGGTCCAAAAGAAAAAAGGTCTGAGGCAAATAGCAGCACTCTAAATTGTTTCCTTGGTGTCTAATATTTGTCTATTTCCATCTAATTTGTAGGTATATACAAGTGGGGAATGCAGTTGCATTTTTAGTATCTATGGCATTCGGAAGTATGTTGGCAAAGGGAAGCTAAGGAGTCTCAAATAATGAACTCTTGACAACAACTGATCTGAAATTCCCTATGAGTCCTGCACAATTGTTTGCGTGAATAACATTGGATTAATTAACCATTCTTAAAGTGAGTTCAATCTTGGCAAAATTCATTCTTAACAATCTTGTTGAAGAAAATTTTAAACTCACATTGAGTAGTAGACCATTCATAAAAACCATATATGGTCATTGTAGCTTGTAATTCAAATTTCCATTTTCTTCTTGTATTATCTTGAAAAATATCTGGTTAAGTACATTGAAAGATATGTAACCTTATTTTTAGCTTTTTCTTTTTGGGCCTAGACCCATTTCTGTTTGCAGAGTGCTGGTGGACCGGGCACTGGAAGTGATATTGGGCTGATTGCGAGGTTCTGCTGTGGGCCCTTTCTCGGTCCATATTTCCTCACACGACCCATTATGCTGTGGGCCCTTTTTAGGTGGATTTCAGTTTGTAGTTAGTGGATTATTAATCATCTTGTGTGGTAAAGATGATGCTTGTGCAAGTTTTCTTTAACATATTCAAGATCTTTATGAGGTTGATGTTGCCACATCAACTCTCTGCTTCATTTGCTGCTATGATGATGGTTTTATTTGCATCTGATTCTGTCTGTTTCTTTTACCAGTATGTGAATGTTTTTAGTTGCAGCTGCTAATCCATGTAATTTCTGTGTTTCTTGTCTTTTTTTATTGAAACAGGAATTATCATTAGTTTGCTCATGTTTTCTATTGAATGATTTTCATTTATACCAGCATGTTATTTACTAGTTTCATGCCTATTTACATGATCAGGACAAATGGCAGAACATGGGTATTAGTACTGGAAGTGTTTCATTTATCTGAATAGTCCATGGGAAAACATTATTAAAAAAATTGTGGAGTACTTCATTCGTTGATTATGTTTCTCATGCATAGATTGTTAAATTATCCCAGGATGACAAATGCTGTCGACTTGTTATGCAGCTTTTGTTTTTGGTGTGTATACTGGGGCTCAGCTTGTATGAGGCTGATTCTGCCTCTTTGTCAATCAGCCAAACTGTGCATAGCTCAAACACAGCATAGATGTTTGTTTTCATTACTATGAGTTTGATTAGTTTACCAATCAGTTGATTTAGCTTCCATTCAGTTGTAAAACTGCCCATGCCCCCTTGAGATACCAACCCAAAGAGAAAAGTTGGCAGGTAGTTTAAACTTTAAAGCCAACAAGGAATTGTGCAGAACAAATTCAGCAGTGGTAGTGTATTGTATTCAGCAGTGGTAATTTGCATTAGTAAAAATATAATAGTACATAGATGATACCTTCTGGAAAAAGAAATGAATAAGGGATTAAACTAATGAACTAGCTTGGTTAGACTTGATATCTACCTTGTGTGTCACCGACTCACAAACACTACACACTTGCACCCAATCCTGCTAGTTAAAGTTAAGTTCAACTGCTGGAAATAGGTTATCACTATTCCCATGTCTATATGATCAGGAGCCTCTAGATGGTTTGATACCATACAACCACTAGAGAGCCCAGAATTTTTTTCTTTTCAACATTCCACTTTATCCATCTCATCTTTGGCATGTGCTTTCTACATCTCGTAGTTTCAAACATACAGTGCAGGTACATCAGGATGTTTAAGTGACTAGTTTCTGTGTCTCTGCAGCATAGGAGTTTTGCTGCACTGCTTTAATCTTTGGTTTTCAGGAAATGATCAGACATATCCAGAGTGGTATGCTGTAAGCAATGGTTAAATTGCTTGATCTGTTCCACAATAATGCCAATGATTGTTATTAGGTTTCCCTTGAGTGTGCAAAAATTTTGTCACGCTGCTATCACACATTTGTATAATATCTACAAATATTATGTTTATTTTTATGTGGCTCCTTTTTTTTTTTTTTTTCCCCCACATAACTTTCAGGATTTAATTAATGATGGAAGCATCTTAGTAAGTGAAGTAAATTTCAGATTATTGTCATACTGTGGTCTATTAATGCATGCTTTCTCACACTCCTACTTGTCATTTGGATTCATCTTCTCATTTCAAGTTTAGCATTTCTTTTTCTTCTCTACATTGTCCTTTCTTTCATAATGTGCCCCCTGCAATACTTCTTAGGTTCTTGCGGGAGCACAGGTCAGAATGGGCAGACAACAGTATTGATGCTTATTAAGCTGCAGCTGTCAAAGTTGGTCCCTGTATTTTACCAAGGGCTCGAGCTGGAAGTTTTGGGGGCCAAGTAATTCTTCCACTAGCTCATACTATTGAGCACGAAGAGGTAAGTTATTTATTCTTGATTTACTGCTGAAATCACTATATAAGGTTGATCTTTTTTAATTCAAATTGACCTGTTGAATTGTAATGGTTTTCTTCAATTGTTGACATTAATTATACATCTCTATTTGTCCTTATTAGTTATTGGAGGTCATTAAGTTGGAAGGTGTTGGCCATTATCCTGAAGATGCAATAATGCCTAGAGTGACATGTTTCTCTTGCAAGTAAGTCTTGTTTCTTAACATTGTGTATTATATTTACTACATGAATAATAACGATCTCATTTAAAAATTTGTTTTTATTGTTTCTTTTGAAGTTGTTTACAAATTGATAGGAAGCTTTGAAAAAGCGACATGAAGAGTCTTTAGAGCCTGGGGCAATACCTTTAACTCAGGAGCAGCTGTCAATTGAGATTCTTGGAAAGAAATCGGGATACTAAAAAGGCTTTGGAGTTAGTCCAAAACCATCATCATCTAGATCTTCTGTTACTGCACAAGCACATACTGAGGTGGTTTCAAGCCTACAAAAAGAACTAGAGTCATTGAAGAATTTGTCCAAGGTCTAGCAAGAACAAATTACATCAGAGGAATCTTATTAACAAACACTTTTGTAAGTATATTTTTCATAATTTACTTTTCAAATCACTACAAGCATTTCATTTAATATGTCTGGTTGTGTTTAACAAACGGGACCTTGATTGGATCTCCAGTTAGAAAATTAGAAAAAAAAATTGTAAAACACAAGACTTAAAAGGCCCGTTAGGGGGCCAAAATTGCAAAATGACCATCAAAACCACCGAAACTTGGCACAGACAGCTTGTTCAAGCCTAAATAGACTTGTAGGAAAAAACGGGACCTCTATTGGATCTCCGGTTAGAAAATTAGAAGGAAAATTGTAAAACACAAGACTTAAAAGGCCCGTTCGGGGGCCGAAATTGTGAAATGACCACCGAAACCACCGAAACTTGGCACAGACAGCTTGTTCAAGCTTAAATAGACTTGTAGGAACAAACGGGACCTCGATTGGATCTCCGGTTAGAAAATTAGAAGGAAAATTGTAAAACACAAGACTTAAAAGGCCCGTTCGGGGGTCGAAATTGCGAAATGACCACCGGAACCACCGAAACTTGGCATGGATGGATTTTTCAAGCCTAAATAGACTTGTAGGAACAAACGGGACCTAGATTGGATTTCCGGTTAAAAAATTAGAAGGAAAAATGTAAAACACAAGACTTAAAAGGTCCGTTCGGGAGCCGAAATTTCGAAATGACTACCGAAACCACCGAAACTTGGCACGGACAGCTTGTTCAAGCCTAAATAGACTTGTAGGAACAAACGGGACCACAATTGGATCTCCGGTTAGAAAGTTAGAAGGAAAATTGTAAAATACAAGACTTAAAAGGCCCGTTCGGGGGTTGAAATTGCGAAATGACCACCGAAACCACCGAAACTTGACACGGACAGCTTGTTCAAGCCTAAATAGACTTGTAGAAACAAACGGGACATCGATTGGACTTTCGGTTAAAAAATTAGAAGGAAAAATGTAAAACACAAGACTTAAAAGGCCCGTTCGGGGGCCGAAATTTCAAAATGACCACCGAAACCACCCAACTTGGCACAGATAGCCTTTTCAAGCCTAAATAAACTTGTAGGAACAAACAGGACCTCTATTGGATCTTCGGTTAGAAAATTAGAAGGAAAATTTGTAATACACAAAACTTAAAAGGCTCGTTCAGGAGCCGAAATTGCGAAATGACAACCGAAACCACCAAAACTTGGCACGGACAGCTTGTTCAAACCTAAATAGACTTGTAGGAACAAACGGGACCTCGATTGGATTTCCGGTTAGAAAATTAGAAGAAAAAATGTAAAACACAAGACTTAAAAGGCCCGTTCGGGGGCCAAAATTGCAAAATGACTACTGAAACTATCGAAACTTGGCACGAGTAGTTTGTTCAAGCCTAAATAGAGTTGTATGAGCAAACAGCACCCGATTGGACTTCCCGTTACAAAATTAAAATCAAAATTGTGAAGTTCATATCGAGTTTTTTTTTTTTGTCAATCTAATATTGTTTTTTCTTTTTTCATGTGACAGATTGACAATGGTGGAAAATAGTTTGGGCTGCATCAGAAGATTTGATTTTGTGTTTTTGGAAATATTTTGACATAGGATTTTGGTAAATGATTTATGGATTAAATGTTTAGCATCAAAATATTTGGTGTTGTGTTTTTGCAAATATTTTGACATAGGATTTTAGTAAATAACTTGTTGGTTAGATGTTTAACATCAAAATATTTGGTTGTAATTTTGAAAATATTTTGACATAGGATTTGGTAATGTATTTATGGGTTTGATATTAGTAGTTTGTAAGTACTTTGGTATGCATGTTTTAGATTGTCAGAGAATTGTAATTATGTTTATTGGGATTTTTCATAGCTATTAATTTTGAATTAGTATGAATGTCTTGCACAGGTGCATTATTATTTATATTACATTTGTTTATATATTGTGCACAGGAAAATAGGTGTTTTGGATTATTTTGAACAGGAAAATTATTAAAATCAAAATTTGTGTAGTGAATTTTTAGTAACAGGTGGTGTTTTTGTCGTTGTTAATATATTTGGCGACAACATATTGTTTTTGTCGCTAAAAGTTAGTGGTTATTCCAGGAACATTTAGCAACCAAAACTTACTCGTCGCTAAAAACGTGATTTTTAGCGACCAAATTAATTTTGTCGTTAAATAGTACTTTTGGCGACGCATTTATTTGTCGCTAAAAGTACATAGCCTATCCAAATTTTAACCTTTTAGCAACAAATTGTAATTTTATAGCGACAAAATATATGATTTTTGGCGACCAATTTTGCTTGTCACTAAATGTCTACATACGGTGACAATTTCTGATTTCGTCGCCAATACTTTTAGTGACAGGGCTTTGGCGACAAGTTGTATATTTTGTCGCCGATTCGTTTGGCGACGGAATTAGTACTTTTGGCGACGAAATTTGTGGGTCGCCAAATGTGTTTTTTGTTGTAGTGTTTCTTTCTCTCTTTTTCTTTCATCTTTCTGTTTTCTCTCCAAGCGTGACACGCCTCCCTATTTATAGGGGAATAAGGCACTACGTGACAGATTCGGTAATGATTTCACAAATTCGTTCTTATCCTTAATAGATATTTAAGATAATTATCTTTTAACCCAATATTTTAATATAATTATATAAATAAATTAAATCTTAATTAAATTACACTCTATCGTATATCAACATAAAATTATTTATTTATTTTACTACCACACCCATTATTATTATTATTATTATTATTATTATTATTATTATTATTATTATTATTATTATTATTATAATATTTTGACCCCTAAACTTTTAATAATTATATTATTTTACAAAATTACGCATAATAATATATAATAAATTATATATTTTTCGAACTGAGATTAAATAATATTAGTATAAATTCTACAGAATAATTAAAAATCTGGGTTGTTACAATCTTCACTCCTTTTAAAATTTCGTCCTCGAAATTTGTCATATGTAAGCTATCCGCTGCGCACTTTGATAAATATATAGTAGATGATTAATCTGATAGAAAATATTACCTCAAAAAAAATTTTTTACCAAAAATAATTCACTGTCTGGTTGTCAAAAATTGATTTGGGCCAAAATGAGAAATAATGGGCTACTTTTAAAAACTGTTCACTCGTTTTGTTTATGATAAAAATAGATAAAAATGAGAACACAATGACAGAATTATATGCAAGAATTGAAAATTTTTAGATGAACTTTTCATTGACAGGAAATAATTTCAAAATTAGTATCTTTATAATTTGAACCCAATTTTAAAAAAAAAACATCAAAATAAATTTTTTTTTGAATACTGAACTGAAAATTATCTGTATTTAATTGTATTATAATTTTGGTGGGTGCTTGAGCTCGACATCCTTCTTTTCCTGTCCTTCTTTTACTATAACAAATATAAATTATATCTAATATCCTTCACAAATTAGGCACACTAAAAATAAAATTATTATATATATAACCATATAAAATTATAATATAATTAAATCGACGAACAAAATATAATAATTCGGTACTAATTACCCGCTATCCCATTTCTTAAATGTGCATGTGTCCTATGCTCCAATGATGATTTTTTTTTTTTAATAAACCATTGCTCTGATACCATTTGTCACGACCCGCTCCACGTACCCAAGAGTTAAGCATCGTGATGGCCATTAACTGAAGTTACCTACGGCCAATTCATAAACAAATTAATAAACGCAAGTGGAAGAAATATTTGAGTAAGGGTACCAAAATAATCATTGGAGCTTCTATTTTTATTACAAAATATATTGACCAAAAAGGCCGATATTTACATATAAAAATATCATAAAAGTGTTGTGTGTGTCTATTCTTCAGCCCCGCGTCTAAGACTTTCCAAAAGCTGTTTCTGAATTGAATGTTTCTTGAAAATTGGTAAAAAACTATAAGCACATGGCAAAGTGAGAAATATTATACCAAGAGTATAAGGGACACGAAATAACCATGGATAGTTATGTAGCCAAAACATTTACATAAACAAATCATTTGAGTAGCAGAAACCATTTAAGTAGCAGAAACTAAAATACAGATATTATATAAATAGATAACCATAACCACGGTACAGAACAGAGGTCACAGAAGTGACAGTCAGAACAGAGGTACGGATTCAAGAGGTGGCTCGTACGAATTCTAGAGGTGGCTCCCACAATAGTGTAGCACTTAGCTCCGCACAAAACAGAGGTCAATGGATCCATGACAAACAGAGGACCACAAAGTGATCAAACAGAAGCCAATGGTTATTTAAGTCCCCCAAGGCGTAAGACTCCCGTGGTGGTACTTACAAAACATAATTGCATATAAGGTCATAGCCAAATATTCTTTAAAAGTAAAACAAACATATCCATGGGTTTCTTTTTAAGCAAATAGAGTTCAGAAATAAAATCACGTAACTGAAATGTTAGCATAGTTTATAATAGTTTATAAAACATAACTTGTATAAAGTAGATTTTGGTAAGTCAAAACATAAGTAAAATACATTTTGATGACTCAAGATATAATACAACTCACCTTAACTTTAATACCCCACTCTTTTTTTTCACTATCAAAAACCCTTTCAACTTCCACTATTTTTTACTTCCTTTCCTCTCTTTTCTTTCTTTCCTTTCTTTCTCTCTTTTTCTTTCATCTTTCTGTTTTCTCTCTAGGCGTGACACGCCTCCCTATTTATAGGGGAATAAGGCACTACGTGGCAGATTCGGTAATGATTTCACAAATTCGTTCTTATCCTTAATAGATATTTAAGATAATTACCTTTTGACCCAATATTTTAATATAATTATATAAATAAATTAAATCTTAATTAAATTACACTCTATCGTATATCAACATAAAATTAATTATTTATTTTACTACCACACCCATTATTATTATTATTATTATTATTATTATTATTATTATTATTATTATGATTATCTATATTACTATTTATTATATTTTGACCCCTAAACTTTTAATAATTATATTATTTTACAAAATTACGCATAATAATATATAATAAATTATATATTTTCCGAACTGAGATTAAATAATATTAGTATAAATTCTACAGAATAATTAAAAATCTGAGTTGTTACAAACCGTGTCAATGGCATAGCAAGTTTTGAGAAATCTTTCACAAATTTGCAATAGTAACCTGCAAGCCCCAGAAAGTTGCTGATTTCCGACACATTAGTTGGTCTTGGCCAGTCTACTATAACTTCAATTTTTTGTGAGTCCACTGATATGCCATTCTTGTTGATTACATGTCCCAAAAATGTCACACAAGCAAGCCAGAATTCACATTTAGACAGTTTTGTGTACAGTTTATTTCCTCTCAAGGTCTGTAAAGCTGTTATCAAATGACGTTCATGTTCTTCCCTGCTTTTAGAATAGATCAGAATATCATCAATAAACACAACTATAAATTCATCAAGAAATTTTTGAATCCCCTATTCATTAGATCCATGAATGTCACAGGTGCATTAGTTATTTGTATCTTATTTTTCGTGCTCCTTTCAAATACGATTAGCCCTATAGTTTGGACTCCGGTGATTCTGAATCTGATTTCACAAATGCAATGTGAAATAGATAAACACAAATGAGTCCAAATCTAGCAAATCTTTTTAAAAATCGATTTTGAATCAAAATGCCAAAAATAGACTGCTTTGCTAGATTTCAGAGTTGTCATCTAAATATTTTTAGAAAATTTAGGAAACCCATGACTCGTGCCAAATGCCACGTGTCCATCATCACCAAAGTATTTGGGCTCAGGAACTTAGGTACAAGAGGGGAAGGTCATGAATTGAGCGCCTCGCTCGCCCGATCAAAGATCAGCCTCTACTAATCATGATGTGATTCTTATTTACATTATATGCTCTTGTTCTGATTATTAGACTAATTGTACTATGTGATGCACACAAGTATAGACTAATTTATAAAAGTTGGAACACATTGATCTTATGTTTGTTTGAAAATTGTTTTGAATATGTATCACTTGAAAAAGTGACCTCATATGTACATTAATCAAGTTATCCCAATTTGAGCAATTAGCCTTTATCTACAGTCATTCAAAACAGGTATATCACTTAAGTACTTAGCCTCATGAAAAATATGCTTGATATAGCAACAATCAGACACACATGCGATATGCTAAAATAATAAGTGCTCACCTAGTACTCAACGAAGGCAAGCCAAAAGAAATAAAATAATTAGTTAAATGCATGTTCTAATATACAAGATGGCTAATGCAACACATACAAAATGCAACTACTATGCTCGGCTACTAGCATGACATGTGAGTCAATTCAAGGCATGCGACAAAGCACGTATTCAAGTAAGGAATTTGAAATTGACATCAATTAGTATGATGAGCCGAACACTTATGCATGCAAGACAAATAGATGCAAGTCATGGAAAATGCTAATTAAAACATGATGCTCTATGCTATCCATCAGAAGAAAATAAATAAAAGGGAGAAAGAAATGAGGATTGGAAGACATACACACATTATTACAATTTGCCCTCGTACAAGAGGGTCTGAATAAATGCCCTAGATAATTACCAAATTAACTAGCTATTACAATACCAAAATGAATGAATTAACTATACTAGCTAATTATTACAAATTAAGATTAAACTAACTAATTAATTACAACACAAGATGAATTAACTAAGTTATTACAAATTCAAGGGAATTAACTCACTAATTAATTAACTAATTAACTAAGAGCTATGTAAACTAATCAAACTCGAGCGAGGATTAAAGAACCATGCATGCCAATATGAACATCCGCCTGGAAACGTCTCTGTTTTGCTGCCAGAACTGTTCTGCCTACAGATAATACTTCTATTTTTGCCTCTGCTACTGCTCTGTTTTGTAGGAAAATGACACTGCCAAGCTGAAAAGAGGTGGCCGGCTGGCCGGCTAGTAAAAGTGGTCAACTGGATTCAAATGGTGACCAGCCGGCCACTATTGTTAGTACTGCTCTGCTATAGCAAAAAAGGAACAGAGCAGAAACAGAGTGTTTCCAAGGGATATTTATCATCTCTGTCTCTCCCTATCATGGAATTGCTTAAATGAGGGGTAGAATTGATTTATAAATCATCAATGGTTATAAAGTTGTTGCATGATGATCTATGACTCGATTGGACAAAAGCTCAATAAGTGTAAATAAAAGACCTACAAAACCTCCCCCTATCATGGAATTGCTCAAGGGAAGTGGTTGACATTGATTCTTGAACCATTTTCATCACTAAGAGTGTGAAATGCTTCAAGACTCAATGGGTTCAACTAACGTCTGATTGAACCCCAAACTTGATTTTATTATCTTGTTCCACTTTTACTCCAATTTATTGCTTCTTTTAATTACCTTTCCATTCCTTTGTCATTTTGTCCAAAAATTATAGTTAAGTCCACTAAATGGAAAAGAGTGTCAAATAAGAAGTTGTTTTAGGCATGAAAGAGAGGTAATGCCCTGATAATGAACCTCCGAAGAGATTAAACCATTTGGCATTGTATGGTCCCTTTCTCAAGCTTAAACCACACTCGGTTGAAACAATTCTCAAAGAAATAAAAAGCCAAGAAAGGAGAAAGAGTGTAGAGATGATTTTGAGTGAACATAAGTATGAAAAACATGAAATAAATGCTATCAACTCAAATAGGTTGATGGCTAATGCCTAAACCACCAAACCTATGAGGACCACTACACTACAAGCATGTTATACAAAGCACAAATGAAATGAACAACCTAAAATAGTCCTAAAATAACTAAAAACAGTGCTGGAATTCTAAAAGAAAAGCTTGAAAAAGTTAGCTACAACCATAGAGAAATTGAACTAGCAAACAAGCATAAGGAGGGATGACTAACCCCTCTATTTTTGGGACCTCAAAACAATATTTTTAGCTTTTGAAAAACTTTGAAAATTAGTGGTAAAAAGTTGGAAAAAAAAGTTGAGGGAGAGATGGGAAACACAAGGGCAAAAACTAAGGAGATAAGATTCAAAGAAGGGTGGTTAACCCTTTTACTTTAGAGAGCTTTTAACCACAAGTTTCAGCCCATAAAAATAATTGAAAAATAGTCCAAAAATAGCAAATGAAGATAGGAAATAAGTAAGGAAAAGAAGCTAGAAATTATACCTCTTGAAAAGAAGTAACACTTTGAGTTATAAACCAACAATTTCTCACCCTCAAGAGCTGGAATTCAAGCTTAATAACCTCAGCAAAGAACCCTAAAAATATGGTTTAGGAGGTCTAAGTAAGGTGTGTATAGGTTGCATGGTAGAGAGAGAAATATTTCCCAAGAATTTGCTTTGCCAAAATTTTTCTAACCTAATTTCAAAAGGGGTGGTCAAGTATATATAGAAAAATATGTTACTATCTTAGAAATATCAGTATAGAGACAACTGGTGTAGTGCATTCACCTGTGAAGACAACTGGCATAGCTGGCAAGAAAATATATGTTCTGTTGGCATTATTGGCCGGCCGGCCACTAAAGGGGACGGTCGTACACTTATTTCTAGCCAGCCGGCCACTAGTTAGCCTCTGAGTGGTCAAGCTTGGAAAAATATTGTTTTAGTCCAAAAGTGGTGCAAGGGTTATAGGCTTCTGAGACTCAAAACTAAGGCTTACTGCTGAGGAAATCAAGCATTTGTCCAACGTATAAATTCATCATTGGATGAGCAATTGGAGGCGCCAAAGTCTTAAGGGCGGTCAAAAATAGGGTGCCTATATTAACCCAAATGGCATTACCAAAAATTCATAGTGCTCATATCTAGTTCTGAAGGTAGTTTTCTCTATGTCTTCTGCCTTGACCTTTAGCTTGTGATACCCAGATCTAAGGTCTATCTTAAAGAACACTCGTGCTCCCTGAAGTTGGTCAAACAGATCATCTATTTGGGGTAGTGGGTATTTGTTCTTCATAGTTACTTTGTTCAATTCACGGTAGTCTATGCATAACCTCAAAAACCCATCATTTTTCTTAACAAACAAAACTAGAGCACCCCAAGGTGAAGTACTCAGACAGATTAATTTCTTATTTAGAAATTCTTGTAATTGAGTGTAGACACCCCATTTTTGATCGCCCTTAGGACTTGGACACCACCGATTAATCACCCAATGATGAATATGCATGCTTGTCCAAATGCTCGAATTCCTCAACAGGAAACCTCAGTTTTGAGCCTCAAAAAACCTACAAGCCTTGTGCCTTGTTCTTGAACCAAAACAATAGTTTTTCAAGCCTGACCATCCTAGTGACCTGCCGCCAACTGTTGATGGTTGGTCGCCCATTTCTGTAAAATTTCAGATCTTTTTTCCAGTTGCACAAGTTGTGTCTGTATGGATATTTCCGAGATAGTCTCATATATTTCTATATATAGATGACTCCCTCTCATTTTTTTAGGGTTAGAAAAATTGGAGAAGCAAAAGTTTTGGAAAATGTTTCTCTCTCTCTCTCTCTCTCTCTCTCTCTCTCTCTCTCTTGTAACTTCTATACCCTTTGCCTAGATACTCCAAACCAAACCTTGAGAGGTTTTTGCTAAGGTGTTTGAGCTTGTATTTTAAGCTCTTGAGGGTGTGAAATTAGTGGTTTGTGATTCAAAGGGTCATTCCCCTACAAGAGGTATAACTCTACGCTTCTTTCCCTTATTCATTTACCATCATTTATTGCTATTTTTGTACTATTTTTCACCTGCATTTATGGCCTGAAACTTGTGGTTTAAGGCCACTAAGGATAGACGAGTGGACCACCCCTCTTTGACCCTTGCTTTCTAGGCTTTTACCTTTGTGTTTCCCACCTTGTCATCCATTTTTTTGAGCTTTTTACCACTGAATTTTAGAGGTTTTTAGAGGCTAAAAAAGTGGTTTTAAAGTCCCAAAAATTGAGGGGTTAGCCACCCCTCCCTTGGCTTGTTTACTAGCTTGATTGCTTCATTATTTTAGCTTACTCTTCTAGTTGTTTTTGTTTTAATTCCAGCACTGTTTTGAGCTAATATAGAACTATTTTTATGTGTTAGTTTCATTTGTCCTTTGTATAGCATGCTTGTAATGTAATAGTTCTCATAGGTTTGGTGTTTTAGGCATTAGACACCAACCTATTTGAGTTGATAGCATTTATTTCAAGCTTTCCATACTTACGTTCATCTTTAATCACATCTGTACTTCTCTCATGTCTTGGCTTCTTCTTTGCTTTGAGAGTCGTTTCAAACCGATTGTTTGTTTAAGTTTGAGATAGAGATTGTTGTGCTTAATGGTTTAATCTCTTCAGAGGTTCATTACCAACGACATGACATCTCTCTCATGCCTAAAACAACCCTTTGTTTGACACATCTTTCCATTAGTGGACTTAATGCTGATTTTGGACTAAAATGACTAATGAATGGAAAGGTAATTAAAAGAGGTGTTAAAATTGGATTAAAGTGGAGTAAGATAATAAAATAATTTGGGGTTTAATCAGACGTTAATTGAACCCGTTGAGTCTTGAAGCATTTCATACTAACTAGTGATGAAAATGGTTCAAGCTTCAACATCAACTACTTCCCTTGATCAATATCATGATAGAGAGGATGTTCATGAGCCTTTCATTGTGCATTTATTGAAATTGTATCTCTTGGTTCAAAAGTCATGACGCAATGAATTTGTGCTGATTGATGGCTTGCGGATTGAGCCTACCACTCCTTTAAGCTGTTTGATGATAAGGAGAGGTAGAGTGGATAGAAATTCCCTGAGAATGCTCTGTTAGTTTTCTGTTGCAGTAGGAGAAACCCAACTTTAGTAGCCGGCAGGCCACCTTTACTGGGCAGCAGGCCACTATTAGTGGGCGGCCAGCCACCATTTCTGGCCTGCCGGCCACCTTTTTCAGCCAAGCAGTTTCTTTTTTTTTGCAAAACAGAACAGAAGTAGAGGTAAAAAACAGTGCAATTCTCTGACTGCAAAACAGAAACATTTTGGCAGCCAAATGGAGGCATGTTCGAGTGAAAATCCGCATTTATGCATGGGCCATCCCTAGCATTTCAGCTAGGGACCCGTTACATTTGTTTTTAGTAGTATGTTGTACTTAAAGTAGTGAACTTGTAATTAATTACTTAGTTAATTAATTCTGTATTAGTTTAATTAGTTAATTTGTATTAATTAGTTAGAACGTGTTGTAATTATTTAATTAGCTAGGATAGTTAGTTAAATTCGGTGTTATAATTAATTAGCTAGTTTAGCTAAGACATTCATTAGGACCCTCTTGAGGGCAAAAATGCAATATTGTGTATGTCTTCTAATCCCACGCCTTTCTCCCTTTTATTTACTTGCTTATAATAGGTAGTTTAGACCATCATGTTTCTTTTAGCATTTTTCATGTTTGCATGCATTTGTCTTGCATGAATCGAGGCTCAGTTCATCATTCTAACAAGCATTATCATTTATTACTTCATTGAATACGTGTTTAAACCACATGCTATCAAATTGATTCACGTGTCATAATTAGTGGCCTAGCCTATTAATTGCATTTTTACATGTGTTGCATTAGGCATCTTTCATTAGTTAGGATCATTCATTTTTTCTAACTAATTTCTCTTTTGGCTCGCCTTGGGAATTAGGATAAGCTTTTATTGGCTTTAGCATATCACATGCGTGCGATTGTTTCCATGACAAAGCATGATACCATGAGGGTAAGTGCTCAATTGATATACTTGCTTGAATGCCTGTGTATGAAAGCTAATTGCTTAAATTGAAATAATTTGGTTAAATGTACACATGAGCTCACCTTTTTTAAGTGGTACGTATTCAAACCTTTTTTTTTCAAAACAAACATGAAATCAAAATGTTCCAATTTTTGAAAATTAGTCTATACTTGTGTGCAACACATAGTAAGGTTAGCCTAATAATCAGAACAAGAGCATATAATGTAAATAAGAATCACATCATGATTAGTAGAGGCCGATCTTTGATCGGGTGAATGAGGTGCTCAATTCATGACATTCCCCTCCCATACCTAAGTTCCCAAGTCAAGACACTTTGGTGATGACAGACACGTGGCTTTTAGCACGAGTCTCGGGTTTCCTAAATTTTCCCAAAAAAAAATATTTAGGTAGCGAGTATATCTGGCAAAACAGTCCATTTTTGACATTTTTATTCAAAATCGATTTTTCAAAAGATTTGTCGGATTTGGACTCTTTTGTGTTTATCTATTTCACATTGCACTTGTAAGATCAGATTCAGAATCACGGAAGTCCGAACTATAAGGCTATCACATTCGAAAGGAGCACGAAAAGTCAAGCTACATTGAGTTTTCAATTCTTTCAATTCAGAGGTTGACATTCAGTATGGGGTTTTTGAAATTGATTGTGTTCTAGGTACGACATCTATGGAAAATTCAATTTCTTTATCAATCAGATCTCTAAGTAGTTCATTGGGAAGCACATCAAGAAACTTGTTAACCACAGGGATGTTCTCAACACTAGCATTATCAGCATTCATAATCAAAACACAACACAGGTAACCTCGACACCCTTTTTACAATAATTTATTGACTTTTATCAAAGAGATTAAATACAGTGGACGAACTACTCCATTCCCAACAAATACAAATTACGGAAATCCCGGAGATCAAAATACATCAGATTTATTCACACAATCAATAATAACTTAATATTTGGTCAGCCAATCCATGCCTAATATGCAATCAAAATAATCAATACTCAACGACAGTAAATCAACATACAATGTCGTATCACCGATCATCATATCACATGCCGGATAAACATAAGCACATACCATAGAACCTCTAGATGGTGTGGATACAGATAATAAGCAGTTCATAGGTTCTAAAGGTCTAATTAATTTCTGAGAGAAAGCATGCAATACAAAGGAATGTGTGGAACCAAAATCTATCAACACATAGGCATTCTAAGCACAAATAGAGATTATACCTAACACCACTGATTCAGTATTATGTACGTCACCAGGCACAAGTGCAAAAACTCTACCTTGTCTCAAGGGTTGTCTCTCCACATTAGGTCTGACATTTGGTCTTGATCCAGAAGCAGATCTCACTGAACTTGCTACAAGACGGTTGCCATTTTCTAATCCGATTGGACAATCTCTTATCATGTGGCCCGTCTTGCCACACCGGAAGCAAGCACCAGATACCCGATGGTAGACCCCTCTATGTCTCCTTCCACATTGAGTACAAACAGGCGCAGACCCACTGCTTTGACTTGAACTACTAGTAGATCCTGTATTTTGTTTCTTATTCGTAGCAAATGAATAGCCCTTCTTGAAATTGAATTCAGATCTTTTACCTTTCCATTCAGCCATTGGAGCCTTAGCCTATTTCAGTACAACCAAGTGGGCTTCAGCCATCAAAGCTCTATCAAGCACATCCACGTATTTGAGCAGTTTTAATACACTGACCCTATCAAACACTTCCAGAGTCAAGCCTCCTTTAAACTTTCAAGCCTTCTTATAGTCTGAGTCCACCATGTGAGTGGCAAATCGAGCTAATTCAATGAACTTAGCTTCATACTCAGCCACAGACATATTGCCTTGCTTGAGTTCCTAAAATTCAGATACTTTTCTATTCCAGTAGTATTGAGGGAAATATTTTTCATAGAAAATTTCTCTGAATTGGCTCCAGGTCATAGACCCATTGTCGTTTCAGATAAGCATCCACCAACGTCTAGCCTCTTCTTTGCGGGTATAGGTGGCCAATAAGACTTTCTGAGTTTCAAAACAAGGGAATACTTCAAACATCTTTTCTATTTCCAGTATCCATGTCTCGGCTTTCAACGGCTCAATGCCATCCAAAAAGGTTGGCGGCTTCATCTTTGTGAACTTCTGATTCAAGTTGATGATATCGTTGTTTTCCGATTCAATTTGGACTAGCAGAGGCAAATGGGACAAAGGTTGTTGCCTCAAAGATTCTGTTAAGGCTGCAAACATTTGTTCCATTTGACTCATTCGAGCTTCGGAAGATTCACTTGTATCATTACTTCTTGCATTCTCCATGTTCTTATAGCTAAACAAAGCAATAATAAACATAGGTAAGTAATTCTTTTCACAATGTTAGAAGTATTCAGTGTCAGTTCATTCGTTTCAATTTCGTATATTCAAGTTCAGATTCAGTTTACACATTTCCAAAAATTAACACACACATTCACACATGCAGATGAAACGTCCCTAATTCGCTCTAGGATATCCTATAGCTCATATGGACTCGTGTGTGCAGTATGACACATGCTTTGATACCACTCTGTCACAACCCAAACCCGCCCCTATAAGTTTAGTGTCGTAACCGGCCAGTAATCCTTAAACTACCAAAGGCCTTTGTACAAAATAACATATAATTAAGGGGCTAGCGAAAGCAATTATACAAAATACAACGTCCATCAAGCTGTGTAAACAAACATGAGACAGATAAACTTTATACACACACAAGTGACGTCATAATAACAATAGTCGTACGTCACTCATAAAATACAAATAAAATAGAGATGGGACTTAGCCAAAAATACAGGTAGTCAAAACTTGTTCGAGATTCACCAAAAGAAAATAGAAACTTAGACGTAGTTCACCAAAACATGACCACATGACTTGACTTAATCCGGAACCTCCTCAGGAGGCACAAAAGGTGGCCGACAAAACGAAATTCCAGGCGATCATCACTGAGCCTGGTCACGCGCCTGATCACCTACATACATAAATAATATAGTGAGCTGAAGCCCAATGAATAATAACAAAGTAAAGGGTTTAATAAATGTCGTCCTTAACAGTTACAGAAAACAACATTCAATAATTAACAAAAATGGATTCATGATCATGTTCAGGAATCAAAGCTCATAACAGAAATAGATTCAGAATCATACTCATAATTAGAATTTGCAGTTAAATATATGTGGTACATTCATTAGCACTAGCAAAAATAGTTGACTCATGAAGGAACAGCCATAAAGGCATACAGTTGACTCACATGTACGAAGATAGCACAGTTGGCTCATGAGACGTACAGTTGGTCCGTAAATGAGATGTAGATAGAAGGATCCATAACGGTTGGCTCATGAGACGTACAGTTGGCCCATAATTGGGACATAACAAAATAGATAACAGATGTCATCTGAAGCTAATAATGCCTCGAGTACATTTTAGAAATATTGGACAACTATTCATTCATACAAAAAAT
This sequence comes from Camellia sinensis, assembly GCF_055761805.1. Taxonomy (NCBI): domain Eukaryota; kingdom Viridiplantae; phylum Streptophyta; class Magnoliopsida; order Ericales; family Theaceae; genus Camellia; species Camellia sinensis. The sequence continues at coordinate 133,160,994 of NC_138975.1, forward strand.
AATATTTCAGAAACAGATCATCTTATATCATTTAGAAAATACTTATAAATTGAACATAGTTTTACAAAGTTATTACTCATAGTTGGCCCAGAGCAGACAGACAGAGCAGACGAGTCGAATAACTTATGGTGCATGACCTACACAAACAGATAACAGATGCACACTGAAACACATACTCGAAAAATACTTAAGTTAATTCGTCTTGATTTTAGTGTGTTTCTAAGTTTTATTCTCATTATTGTGTCTTAATTAGGGTTTAAGAGTGCCTAGAATGCAATGAGGATGCCAAAATATGATTTGAAACACTTAATCAAATTTGCTGAAAATTGGGGCTTCGCTCTAGCGGAGGTTTAAAATGTGAGTGTTCGCTCGAGCGCAACTTTCTTCGCTCGAGCGATTTGTAAACTCTGCAAAAGTGTTGATTTCTTGATTTTTCTGCTCGACGGTCGCTCGAGTGTGAGACAGAGATCTTCACTTGAGCACAATTCTGGTCGCTCAAGCAGTCTGCAAAAAATTGTAAACTTCTAGGAGCATGAAATTTATGCTAGAGCCAACTTTTGGTCGCTCGAGTAGAAGTGCAAAACAAAGTGTGCTCGCTCGAGCATAGGTTCTGTCGCTCGAGCCGCGAGGTAAAATTCTGGAATTTCCAGGTTTGCTTCCAAGCTTCAAAACTCGAATTCAATGGTTCAAAACACATCTTTTTAGACCAAAAGCTTAAGGAAACATGTGTTAACTCGTAAAACATTGTGAATTCAAAATTATTTTGCAAAATCAAAGCCCAAAAGCATGCCAATTGTGCAAACTTAAACTTGAAGTTGTGAAAACATATCATTACATATCATGCATGTAAAGATGCAAGTTCAAAACTGTCAAAACATGATCAAATAAGGTGTTTAATTCAAAAACATGTTGAATTCTTAAAACAAAGCCAAAATGAGAACATACAAGAGGAAATTCTTTGAATTTAACTTCAAAATCATGAGAATTATGCATGCATGCATGGTATGATTTCAATTCCTTCATTCTAACCCAATTCTTGTATCTCTTAGTTCCATCCTCTTAAATTCATGTATTACTCAACTCAAGGACAAACTTCAAGGGTTGGATTCTTACCTTAAGTGTTCAATTGGGTTCTAAATGATCAATTTTCAAAGTCTCCAAGCTAGTTTCTCCAAAATTCTAGCTAAAGGCTTGATCTTAATTCCTTCTAGTCTCTCTCTCTCTCTCTCTCTCTCTCTCTCTCGTTTTTGATGGCAAGAGATGTTGAAATGTGTGTGTCTAGTGGTGGTATAAGACAACATATAGATTATATAGGGACCATTAGTGAGATTAATTAATCCTTGTTTAAATTCAACAAATTTTACTTATTTTATTCTAAATATTTGGTTTCGAATCGAATTTCAATTAAACCTACCATAAAATTCTAAAAATTCTAAATGCCACATATACTGAATCAATTTTGAGATCGGATGCCAATAAGGCCTTCAATTCGCAGAACAAAACAAAAATACAAACAGATATTTCTACCATGGACAGATACAATGCAAAGCACACACATAACACATAATTAATCACATGATTTCATCTTAGATACTTATTAGGCAATCTTAATCATAGATCATTTGTTAATCATGGGTTGAGGTTGTTACACTCCCAGTGGTAAATTCGATCATTATGTATATCTAATGAGAGAGAACAACAATGGGAATCGTAACTCAAGAAGCAATTGATCAGTTCAAATCATTGATGAGCCAAGGTCTCTCTCTCTCTCTCTCTCTCTCTCTCTCTCTCTCTCTCTATTATAATATAATAGCTACTTCATTTTACTACTATCTTACATTCACTCTCAGTTTCTCATTTTGTTATATATATTTTTTAATTATTATTTTTGAAATTTAAAATTTTTTACTTTTTTGGGGAATTCGGACAACTAAAGAATCGCTGAAAAGGGCTTTCCAGGTTCGCATTTTTCTTCTTTATGTATTTTTCCTTCTTTATTTATGTTTGCTTTATCTGATCTATTTGTCAACAGTGGTCAATTTTGAAGTATTTCTCTTTTGTGATGTTTTATATTTTCAATTCCATGTTGATTGCTTCACTCTCTGAATTTTCTTGTGCCTTTACTCAGTCTTTTCTAAATTACTACTATAGCCTTTCAGTTAGAAATTTAGAGGTTTGCAATATAAACCAAAGTTTTTATGGCCTTAGCTTTGTAGTTCAATATACATTCTGGGCAAATTGTTCCATTTTGGTGAAATACTTACCTCAGTTTCTTTATGAGGTAAAAAATGCAAGCTATTAAGCATTGATTCCCATGTGTATTGACATCATTGGTTATTGAATATGTTTGTATTAACTTGAATATATGCTGTTAGATTTCCAAAATGTGGTTTCATTCTATACATGTCCAATCTTTTTCGATCCTGATTTCGTTTTGATTTTGATGTTATTTTCTATTTGTTGATATTGTCCCTTTTCTCTTTGTTTTCAATTTCTAAGTAGCTAATTTCATATTAGATTTAGATTTCAATTTAGATTTCTTTCATTTTCGTTTTCAATTCTCTTGTTTTGTTTTCATCAACAACTTCTATTCATTTCAATGGAATCTTCGTCTTCAAATATAACCCTATCTCCATATGTTTGCTTCATGATCCAGGAATCATGGTTTTTGTTTTGCTACAACTTTGGCTCTTGAGGCTACAAGTTTCTAGTTATGTAGTGGAAGTGTTTGTGGCAAGGTCTCAGAAAAGGATTTTGGGATATCCTTATGTTTTGTTTGTGCTTACATTTGGAAATGTTGAATAAATTGTCCTTTTGAAGCTGCTATGTTAGATTGTTATTGTGTCATTTTGTATTATGTTATTTACATTTTCCTGTTTGTGTTTGCATTTTGTTATATCAATTTTTTAGTTAATTTTGATGATTGAACATATGATTAAGCCTGTGCTTGTTGAATTAGCTCTTTCAATATAAGCATAGCCCTATCTTGGCTAGCTGTAATGTTTAGGAGCTAATGACATTATGTGGAAATTAGATCAAATACAAAGTAGTATTGTTTGCTAAGATTTTAAGATTGTTCTTAAATAGGAAGTTGCATCATGGTAGACAGTGTGTATCAGTGTATATAATTGTAGCAAAAAGCAAATAACTGTAGTCCTTTTGTATTTATTTTTGTCTCTTTGTATTTACTTTTAGATAGATTTTTCAAAAAGCCTACGACTAGGCTTGCCTAACTAGTTAGAAAAATTGGCAACTTTTAAGACAAAAAGTCTTACAAAGTTAGATATGTTAGATATAAGTTAGATATGCAATAAGTTCTATTTTGTTTGTATTCTCTTCTTGTAAGTCTATATATTGGCCTTTATGCCAACATAATGGAGAATGTAAATTCCCTTCAACTTCTCTCCATCTTTTTGCTTTCTTCTTTGTCTCTAAGTTCTCTATCATAATTTTATAACTCCACCATAATTCCATAAGTAAAAAAGCTCCTTTCCTTTCGAGTTTTGTAATTGGTATCAGAGCTTGGTGAAGAGCTTTGAAAAGCAAGATCAAGCTATGTAAGTATTTCTATCTATGTATAAATTTTTGATATATATATATATATATATAAGTTTGTATGGTGTGTTTTATGATATAAAAAAAAAAATATTTAAGTTAAAAATTCCGTCTAAGTTTTTTGTGTATCTTTTGTATTTTATATCTTCATAATTATTTGTTTCATTTATAATTGTTGTAAAACCTATATGCTTAATGTATGTCAAAGCCCATATACTCATTAAGATCTTTTGACTATTGGCCATAATAAGTCTTTAAGATCATAAAAGAGAGGTTTTAGGCACCAGATAATACACTAGGAGGGTCTTAGGTACCAACAACAATCTAAAATGGCAATTAATTCTGATGATATAATATGCTTTGGAAATACAAAAATAATGTTAATAATAAATATGATCATAGTTTGCATATTACTAAAAAATCTGCAAATATAAATAGTGTGTGTTCTAGTTTAAATAATATTACTGATATTATGTGTTCTTGGTTTTCTAAATTAGATAAAAATCAAAAAATAAATCAAAATTATCTAGAGACTAAAGTTGAGTCTATAGAATCTAAAATAGACAATTTGGGTTCTATAATAAATATTGATTTAAATAAAGAAGCAAAAAATCAAATAAATAATTTGGTGACAAAATTAGAAACTATATCCTTCATAAACAATGATGGAATGAATAGTCCAGGAGATAGTGACATCCCTAGGCTATTTTATGGTACAGAAGATATTATGGTACTTCAAACCAATACCTATAATAAAACTGAATATGAAAATATTGTTGAAATATTGGATTATTGGAGAAAATTATATAAAGACCCAGACTTAGGTATTGATGAAAGAAATAGGCTATTGGATCAGACAAGAGAAACTTATCTAGAAAATGAAACCCTTTTACGACACTTTAATTATGATATTAATATGTCAACTAATAATGATGACAGCCAATCATCCTCATCTAAAGAATCAATAGATCAAGATATTTCATCAGAAATAAATAAAGGGAAAAGAAAGGCAGAAGAGCCAATTGATCCCGAATTATTTGGCACATGGGGAGATGGAGAAAATTTTGACTTTATTCAAACAAATGAAGTTAAAAATGATATTAACATTGGAAGTACCTCCAATCCTACACCTGAGCCAGTAATATCTAGAAAAGATAATAATCATAGGTATCCAATAGCTCAAAATGGTACTTATTTAGACTTGTCTCATGTTCCTTTTAAGGATCAACCACAAGCAATAGATGATTGGGCACAATCCTTGTCCATCATAATTACCAATTATAAAAATAGTTAGTTAAAGGAAAAATTCCTTGATTATATTGCAGCAACTCTCCAGGGAGATGTGTTGCAATGGTTAAGACAGTGGGAAAAATCTGAAATTGAGAAAAGTCCAAAAACGGCTTTGTTAACAAATTTTCTCACACTTGACACAATTTTAGCTGAATTTGTAAAAATCATAAAAGAAAATTTATGTGATTTTGCAGGAGATACTAATATCCAAGCAGATGCAAATTATATTTTGACTAAATTAGAACTATGTAATATTTGTCTTTTTGAAGATTATGTTCAAACTTTTAAAAAATATTATTATCTTATTGATCCACCAGCAAATCAACCCTGGTTAGATCAATTTTTTCATAAACTCCCTAATCCATGGGATGAGTTATGTATTAAAACATATCTTGATTTTCTCAAAAAAATGGGGAAGGAAGGATATGATAATCTTGGTTTTCGCATTAATTATGTTCTAAGGCTGATAGCAGATCGGTGTCTAGAAGTAAAGGCGAAAAAAACAAATAAAAAATCAAATTTCTAACTCACCATATGGTCAAAAATGTTGTGATAAAATTTTAAAAGAAAATTGGAAAATTGGTTGTAATACATTTCCTAAAAGAAAAAGATTTTCCAAAAAGCGTAGAAAATATAAATGGAAACCTTGGAAAAAGAACAAAACTTTTTCAAAAAAGAAAAAGTATATTCGAAAAAAGAAACCAACAAGTGTTTCAAAAAAGAAAACTTGTAAATGTTACATTTGTAACGAAGAAGGTCACTATGCACCCGAATGCCCAAAACGGGAAAAAAGTGCAAAGAAAATGATCAAAGTCCTTGAAGAACAAGATTTTGAGATAATATATAGAGAAGAAATTTCTGATGAAGAAGAAATCTTATATGAAATTTCTAGTGATGAAGAAAGTTCAGATGAAGAACTAATCTTCATGAAACATTAATGGCCCTGTTTTTCTCTAAGTTTTATGGTATCGTTTGACCTTTATTTTTTCACTTGAGTTTTTGACAAATCTTTGTTTTGTCATGGGGTTTGTTAAATGATGGTAGCACAATATTGCTAGACAAGCTGTGAACTTGAAGACTTAAACAAATCAAAGACTAGAAAGGAGGAGAAACCCCTTTTAAATTCTCTCTTTTTCTTTCTTCAATTTGTACTTCCCTTAGTCAGGTGTTCTAATAAAGTGTCACCATCTCTTGTTTCTTTCATTTTTGTAATATGCTCCTTTATTTCTGAAACCTGATTGATTGTTGGTGCATTTCTATCATAAATCTGAATAGATGAATACTGTAAATTAAATCTTGATTATGTGAAAATGAATTAATTATGTTGAATTTGGTGATTTAACACTAAATCCAAACTAACAAAAAAAACGAAATACAAATTAAAAAAAAAAAAAAAACATAGCGTGTCAGAACTGATTTGGTGAGACTTCCTTCACTTCCAAACCTTCAATTTTTGGCCTCAAAATTCTAGGATTTGGGATATAAAAGAATTTGGGAGGTAGTATATGACCAAATCAGCAATACTAACATAGTGAAAAGATAAACAAGTTGATGCCTAAAATAAAATGAATTTTTAAGAGAGATAGGTGTTGATTACTTGTGAACATATATAAATTTTGTTGTGCATGTCCTCTTATTTGATTGTCTAATATTTTTTGGTATTGAGATCTTGTGGTTTTTGTTTTGGTTTCACGGCTTTAGGTCGTATTGTTTTTTATTTATTTATTTATTTTTTATAGTTCAATTGGGAAACTTGAATGCAAATCCAACTACTTTCCTTTCAGCAACTGATTTGTTTATTTATCAACTTATTTTATCTGCTTTTTGTTTCTTTCTTTTGGCAGGTGAGCGAGTTGCTTACTCAGTCAGTGCAAATTGCATGCCTCATGTGATCACTGTTAATGCTGGCGAGGGATTTTTGTCTATTAGTAAAATCTAAATTTTGTTTATCTGTGATTTTGTTAGAGCCTCACCTCAATTCATATTTTTCTAACTACTTGCTCTTCTTCTTTTCCCTGTGATTTGGTAACTCTGAATACTGTTATTATATCAACTGGATCCTTCTCTAGATGGAGAATTTGCTATCAATTACAATTTCAGTTAGTTTTTTTTTTAATATAATTTTTTTTTATTATGGAAAAAGTGAAAATGTTTGTGTGGAGCATGGTAAAACAGTTTCACCCCAACCCCTCTCATCCTTTGAACTATTTCTTATGTATTTTGGCTTCAAGTAGATAAAAGAAATCTTGATAGAAAAGGCACATACTTAACGAGGATAATAACAATTGCTTATCCAACAACAATGTTTTCTTTTTCCTTTTCAAACCTAAACGCTTGTAAAGTTCATATGGTCTTTCTTTCACCTCGTTATTTTTAAAACAATAAATAAATAAATAAAATAAAAATCTATGCTTGTGCACAAGTTCCTCATGTTTCTCTCATTATTTTGAAAGTAATTTTAACATTTTATAGGAAAACTGATAGGTATTTCATATACTTGATATGTGACTAACGTGTAGACAAACCACTTTCATTTATTGTAGAGCAAATATGATGAGACATTAACCATGTGTTGTTCCAACCCACATGCATGAAAAACATGGGAAGGCAACCAACCAAGTCAAGCTTGGCAGCCACCAACCATAGCAAAGGTCAAGAATGGAGGCTACCCAAGTCAAGAATGAAGGCTCTCCCACCTACTCCTTTTGTGTATAAATAGAGACGGGAGGGAGAGGATGAGAGATATCAGAAATTGGAGAGTGTGAGTTGAGTGAGTTTCATCTCCTCCTCTGTATTTTGTATTTTGCTCCATTTTAGTGAAAATTCTCATTTCTGTCCGTGGATGTAGGCATTGGGCCGAACCACGTAAATATTGTGTTCTCTGTGTGTGTGATATTTTTCTGGGTGTGTATTTGATCCTAACAAAGTGGTATCAGAGCCAAGTTGTACGTTTTTCGGAAAAACAGAGTATTGTTTCGAAACTGCCCAGAAATCGTATTGCTCGAAATCCTATTTTGAGCATACCAGGAGCAAGGACTCGACGAGAGGAGTCCAGAAATATAAAACAGACACCAAACGGAGGCCGCACGCGCTCCCACGCGCCCCTGGACGTTGGCGCGTGAATCCCACTCTCATCACGCGCCCACACGCGCCGTTCAGGCACCCGGCGCGTGATCCCACTCTCAGACACGCGCTCCACGCGCGGTTCAAGGAGGAAGACGACTGAGGAACCAGCGCGTGCCTTACACGCGCCATCAGCACGCGCGCCCCAAGCCGAGCCGGAGCCGAGTTGACCAAGCCGCTGACTGAGCCGCTGACGTCAGCAGAACCGGAGGAATAATCTGGTGCTTCGCAGGCGCACCAGATTCTGCCGATCTGAACCATTCAATCTGTTTTGGCTTGATCTAAGCGATTTGAGATCCGATTTGGGTGATCCAATAGTGGTTTCCGACTATTTGGAGTATTCCGGACACATCCGTACGGTCAGATTTTGCAAATAAGTTTTGAAAAATTTTGAAGTTTTTATTTTGGCAATCCGAAGTGTTTTTCCGGCTAATTTGACCAGTCCGGACTCCACAGCAAAACTTGTTTTTCAGCCAACGATCATTATTGTATGATGGAGGAATCAACGTCGACTTCAGGTTCTATGATAAAGTTAAATGCTTCCAATTATGCCATTTGGAAGCCTAGAATGGAAGATGTCTTGTATTGCCGAGATTTGTTTGACCCCATTGAGCTTAATGGAGTTAAACCACCAACGGAAAAAGACGAAGACTGGAAGCGGAAGAACCGAAAGACCATTGGCCAGATCAGACAATGGATTGATCACAGTGTCTTCCACCATGTCGCCCAAGAGACTGATGCCTATGCTCTCTGGATAAAGTTAGAAGGCATGTACCAGTCGAAGACTGCTCGGAACAAAGCCCTCCTGATGAGGAGACTTGTGAATTTGAAGTTGAAAGGCGGTATCTCTGTTGCTGAACATACCAGTGAGTTTCAAAATTTGGTGAACCAACTAACAACTGTCAAAATGGAGTTAGATGATGAAATGCAGGCCCTATTGCTGCTCAGTTCTTTGCCAGACAGTTGGGAGACATTGGTGGTGTCTCTCAGCAACTCTGCCCCAGAAGGGAAACTGACCATGAGCATGGTTACAGATGCCTTATTTAGTGAAGAGGCAAGAAAGAAAGAAATGGGTGGAGATCAATCCCATGCCCTCGTCACAGAAAATAAAAGCAGAGGCAGGGGCAGGGGAAGAAGCAAAAGTAGAGGACGCAGCAGAGGAAGATCTCAAGACAGAGGGAAATTCAAAGAAGGAATGAGCCGGCCAAGGTTCAAATGTTACCATTGTGGCCAGGAGGGTCACATAAAGAAGTATTGCTATGCCTTGAAGGGAGAACAACAACAAGGCAATAGACAGCCAAAGACCGAAGATGGGACCACTGCAGTTTCTGTCTCAGAGGATATTGCATTATTCTCTGTTGAAGAAGAAGAATGCCTCCATATGTCAGACAACGACACCGAGTGGGTGGTAGATACAGCAGCTTCCTACCACGCTACATCCCAGAAGGAGTTCTTCAGTACGTACCAAGCTGGAGATTTTGGTACAGTGAAAATGGGTAACTCCAGTTTTTCAAAAATTGTGGGAATTGGTGATGTTCATATCCAAACCAAAGTTGGGTGCACGATGGTGTTGAAAGATGTCAGGCATGTTCCCGATTTACGCCTGAATCTTATTTCAGGGATAGCCTTAGATCGACAAGGCTATGAGAACTACTTTGGCAAAGGCATATGGAAGTTGAAAAAGGGATCTCTCGTGGTAGCCAAAGGACAGGCAATTGGCACACTATACAAGACTCATGTGGAGGTGAATTCAAATAGTCTCAACGCAGCAGAAGATGAGACGTCACCAAATTTGTGGCACAAAAGGCTGGGTCACATGAGTGAGAAAGGGTTACAGATTTTGGCAAATAAGTCACTTATTCCCTTTGCCAAAGATGCAAAATTAAATCCTTGTGACAACTGCTTGTTTGGGAAGCATCATAGAGTAGCTTTCCATTCATCATCCAGAAGACAATCAGAGTTGTTGAGCAGAGTATACTCTGATGTTTGCGGTCCCATTGAAGTGGAATCTTTGGGTGGTAGAAAATACTTTCTGACATTCATTGATGATGCATCACGGAAGGTATGGGTTTATGTCTTAAAGACCAAAGCTGAGGTGTTCCAGCATTTTCAGACATTCCATGCTATGGTGGAAAGGGAGACTGAAAAGAAGCTGAAATGTCTCCGAACAGACAATGGAGGCGAGTACACGTCAAAGGAATTTAAAGCCTACTGTGCTACTCACGGCATCCGGCATGAGAAGACTGTTCCTGGAACCCCACAACACAATGGTATAGCCGAGAGAATGAACCGAACCATTGTGGAGAAGGTCAGATGTATGCTCAAAATGGCAAAGCTACCAAAGCCATTTTGGGGAGAAGCTGTTCGTGTTGCTTGCTATTTGATCAACAGATCGCCATCAGTTCCACTGAATTTTCAGATTCCAGAAGAAGTATGGTCTGGAAGGGAGATCTTTTACTCTCACTTGAGAGTGTTTGGGTGCAAAGCATTTGCACATGTATCCAAGGAGCACAGACAGAAGCTGGATGACAAAGCCACTCCATGCATCTTTATTGGCTATGGAGATGAAGAATTTGGATACAGATTGTGGGATCCGAAACACAAAAAGGTCATTCGAAGCCGAGATGTGGTGTTTCAAGAAGGCCAGACCTTTGAAGACTTTGGGCAACCAGCCAAACCCAAAGTTGATGATGTTTCAGAAATTATTCCAAACCCTGCACCATCACAGCATGCCACTGATGAAGAAGAGTTACCGCAGCATGCAGTCAATAATGTAGAGTTGCAGGATGGATTTCTAGAAGAAGAAGATCCAGAAGCAGAGGGTGTTGAGCAGGGGGAGCCACAACCCCCTCTACCAGAGACTGTTGGTCCACAGTTACGAAGATCAACAAGAGAATTTAAGCCGTCAACCAAATACCCTGCTTCTGAGTATATTTTGCTTACCGATGAGGGGGAGCCAGAAAGTTTTCAAGAAGCTCAAAATCATAAGGAGAAGAGTAGCTGGCAGCAATCTATGCAAGAAGAGATGCAATCCTTGCAGAAGAATCAGACTTATGATTTGGTGAAACTTCCCCAGGGTCGAAAAGCATTGCAGAACAAATGGGTGTTCAAGTTGAAGAAAGATGGCAGCGGAAAGCTAGTCAAGTATAAGGCTCGATTGGTTGTCAAAGGTTTTGGGCAGAAGAAAGGTATTGATTTTGATGAAATCTTCTCGCCAGTTGTGAAAATGACATCCATTCGAGTAGTTTTGGGACTAGCAGCTAGTTTGAATTTGGAACTTGAACAAATGGATGTGAAGACAGCATTTCTCCATGGTGATCTGAAGGAAGAAATTTACATGGAGCAGCCAGAAGGTTTTGAAGTCAAAAGGAAAGAAAACTTAGTCTGCAGATTGAAGAAGAGTCTCTACGGCCTCAAACAAGCGCCGAGACAGTGGTACAAGAAGTTTGACTCATTCATGGTAGGTCATGAGTACAAGAGAACTGTTGCAGACCAGTGTGTTTATGTCAGGACATTTCCCGGTGGAAACTTTATCATACTTCTGCTCTATGTTGATGACATGTTGATCGTTGGACAAGATGCCACAATAATCAGATCACTGAAGAAGGAGTTATTACAGTCCTTTGACATGAAGGACCTAGGCCCTGCACAGCAAATTTTGGGCATGAATATTGTGCGTGACAGGAAAGCCAAGAAGTTGTGGCTGTCACAGGAGAAGTACGTTGAACGAGTGATTGAGAAGTTCAACATGAAAGATGCCAAGCCAGTCAGTACTCCGCTGGCTAATCATTTCAAGCTGAGCAAGAATTCTTGTCCCTCCTCTACGAAGGAAAGACAAGAGATGGAGGCGATTCCCTACTCATCCGCTGTAGGGAGTTTGATGTATGCAATGGTGTCCACCCGACCAGATATTGCTCATGCGGTTGGAGTTGTAAGCAGATTCCTTTCCAATCCAGGAAAAGAGCATTGGGAAGCAGTCAAGTGGATTCTGAGGTACCTCAAGGGTACAGCAAAAATGTGTTTGTGCTTTAGAGATGCTAAACCAGTCTTGGAAGGCTATACTGATTCAGATATGGCAGGAGATCTTGATGGTAGGAAATCTACATCAGGATTGCTGTTCACTTTCGCAGGGGGAGCTGTGTCTTGGCAGTCCAAGCTGCAAAAGTGTGTTGCTTTATCCACAACTAAGGCAGAGTATATTGCCGCAGCAGAAGCCGGGAAAGAAATGTTGTGGTTGAAACGGTTTCTCCAAGAATTGGGATTAAAACAAGAAAAGTTCACGGTACATTGTGATAGTCAGAGTGCCATAGACCTGAGCAAGAATTCAATGTACCATTCTCGCACAAAGCACATTGATGTTCGGTATCATTGGATACGCGAAGTGATGGACAAGCAGTTATTGGAACTGACCAAGATCCACACAGATAAGAATCCAGCTGACATGCTTACAAAGGTGGTCTCGAGAGACAAACTCGAAATTTGCAGAGACATTGCCGGGATGGACTTCAAGTGAGAAGTCAGTCATGCATCTGGGTATGGAGGGGGAGAATTGTTGTTCCAACCCACATGCATGAAAAACATGGGAAGGCAACCAACCAAGTCAAGCTTGGCAGCCACCAACCATAGCAAAGGTCAAGAATGGAGGCTACCCAAGTCAAGAATGAAGGCTCTCCCACCTACTCCTTTTGTGTATAAATAGAGACGGGAGGGAGAGGATAAGAGATATCAGAAATTGGAGAGTGTGAGTTGAGTGAGTTTCATCTCCTCCTCTGTATTTTGTATTTTGCTCCATTTTAGTGAAAATTCTCATTTCTGTCCGTGGATGTAGGCATTGAGCCGAACCACGTAAATATTGTGTTCTCTGTGTGTGTGATATTTTTCTGGGTGTGTATTTGATCCTAACACCATGCTCTATTGCTTCGGGATTTTTTTCCTCTCAAGTGCATTTAACAAATAAATCTATTGCATGTTATTCACATTATAGACATGTCCTCATACCCAGGGGTGGCCCAACTCTTGACGAGGCCTGTATCTCAATTGAGGACTTTTTATATTTAAAAAATATTCTTAAAAACCTTTGGATAATAAGTTTTTTTTTTTATATTTTTTTTTTAAGGAAAATAATTTGTTTTTACTAAGCCCCAAGGATCTTTGCAAGCCTCTACTATAGAGGGCCTTTGGACAAGGAGAATTTTCATCTGACTTTATATTTGGGGTCTTTGTCCTGAGAATTGTCTTATAGGTGAACACATTCTACCAACTCATATATGTTTTATGCCTACAATTTGGAATTCATTTGTTTATGCTTACTACTACCAATGGCTGCTATTGAGGTGTTGTTGAGAAAGCACTGGTCAACTAGGTGCTATTAGGAGAATAATTGTTGCCGATATTGCCGCCATTCAGCCATTCACGTATCTCGCCCATTATGTGTTTGCTTTTTTGCGTTATAGTAGAAATATCTCTATCTTTTGGGTGCTATTTGCTGTAAAGACCCATCAGGGTAATGCAAAGATTTTGCATTATGTAATTTTCTTTTATAATTTGAATATGCCAATGCTATTCGGTCAATACTAATAATTAATTTTATTTTTACAGATGATTTTTAGCGTGGAATTGTATATATTCCTTTTTTATCTACGGGGGACATTCTTTTTGTATAATCCGTTATGATGTCATTCTCTTTTTGTGTGGATTTGCTATTGTTCATACCAAGAACTATTGACCTAGTGCAAATTACTTTTGGCATACAAATTATCTTTTTGGCGTGGTATAGATTATACTTGGTACAGAGGACAAGATATTGAATTGATATTACGTTTTTGTGTATAGAGGACATGGTTTTTGTATAATTCTCGAATTTTATATGGAATTATTATTTTAGGTTGAATTATACTTGGTTTGTATGAAATTTTTATTACATTTGGAATTTGACGTTAAAGTTAAATTTTTTGGATGGTTGAAAGTAAAATATGTGCAGGTTATGAAATAGTTGATAATACAATGGGTATATGTATTGTTTTGTTTATAAACAAGGTACAAGTTGCACTAATAATAGAATAATATAGGTTGTGGAGAAATTAATCATAAAAAACACTAAATAAAGTTTTTGACAACTAAACGTTTAGTAGTCAAAAAAGAAATGAAGTTTTTGGCGATTAAATATTTGGCAGCCAAAATAGCAAGCCACAGTTTTTGGTTAAATATTTAGTAGCAAAAAAAAAAAAAACTTTTGCTGACCAAATAATTAGTAGCCAAAATAAACTAAGATGACGAAAAAACTTTTTGCCGACTAAATATTTTAGTCATGAAAAAACATGACATCTTTCGGCAACTAAAACATTTGGTGGCTAAATGGGACATAAAATGGTGACTAAAATATTTTGTCACTAAATGTAGTATTATTTGTGACTGAAATTTATTGGCAACTAAAACTTTTAGTCGCCAATAGTTGAATTCATTTTTATGTGGATACTTTCGGCGACTATAATTTTAGTCGCCAAAAGGTTATCTTTGGCGATTAATAAATTTTTAGTAGCCAAACATTGTAAATTAGCCACAAAAAAAAAAATAGTCGCCAACACTATCGCTGACAAGGTATTCTTGGCTAACTGGGCAACTAAAATTTTTAGTCGCCATTGACTTTTGGCGACTAATGCGACTAAAAATGAGACTTTGGGGACTAATTTTTTAGTAGCCGAATGTGTATTGTCCTATAGTGGTGTTCATCGACGACCGCCGTTAACCACCGACTTGGGTAGACCACTGTCCACCACTCTCAGAGTTTTCTTTGACCTAGGTACCATTTATATCTGGAATTTTCATTTAATCTTTCTAAGTTTGTGTGATGTTGCTTGTATATGTGTTGGGTATGACGGGTTTGTGAGCCTTATTTTGTTTGATTTTTGATTTTTTTGCATTCTAGGTTTTTGTTGAAAGTCCACATAGAAAAACAGTTTGTCAAAAATAGGTTGTATGATTTTGCTCTGTTTGTTAGATAATTGTGGAAAATGGATTTTGATGAGACTGAATTTTTTTTATAGAAATCTTTAATAGAAATTCAAAATCTTGACTGCATGCAAATATAGATGTTTTGACTAGTGAACAATGACTGAAGAAATTCAAAATTTTGCTCTATTTGTTGGATAATGGTGGAAAATATGGATATTCTTGACTGCATGCAAAATCTGTATTGTTGAAGAGAGTGGAGAGAGAACGATTTCAGAGACTAATGTTTGTCTAAAAGAGAGAAAGAGAGGACAGATAAAAAGAAAGGTTTATGCGCGTGAGTCCAAACATTTAGACCATTCGAGCCACCAATTTCGAGCTACAAACATTATTCATAAAATATTATGACGTGTGATTCTAGGAAGTAGTCATTTTCAAGTGAATTATCCCTAAATACATTTGTTTAATTAAATCTTAGATTGAGTCCGAATATCTAGATTGTGCTAAAATCTAAAAACCTCATTTTCATCTTTTATTTTTATTTTTAAGATGAAACAAAAAGATTGAACATATTTAAAACTTATTTTTTAATAAATCTATTAGAAAATGTTTTTGTAAAATGCTCAATGGAAAATGTTCAAGACCTCCAAAAAGTACTCGCAATTTTACCCACAATGATATGGCATGAAATGTGTCGACTTTTAATTTGTTACACATTTAATGATAGTGGGCCCAAGGATAGATCTATGAGAAGACTATGAGGGCTATGGCCTCCTGTTTCTGTGAAAAATACAGTTTGTCAAAGCACTTTAAAAAAATATATATCATTTTATACATAAAATGACCCTCCAGTATTAAAATATATATATATATATATATATATCTTATTATTCTCTCATCTTACCTTCTTTTTCTATTTTGCATCAAACAAATTTCTTTATCCTATTAGAGATTGCTTCTATAGTATTTACAATTTTTTTCTATGTATGTATAAAATTTATGTACATATGTGTGTTTTTGTATATAGTGATTTTTTTTGGCCCCTCCTCCGGTAATGAAATCTTAATTTCGCCCTTGGCATGAAATTAGAATTTCATCACCGGAGAAGTCAGAGACAAATAAATTTTTTTCACAATATATACAAACACACTTGTATGTATAAATATGATATATAAACAAAAAAAAAATCAAATACTATAAAAGTAACCTCTATTAGAAGAAAGAAATTTTTTGATATAAAATAAAAATATAAAGTAAGATGGTAGAATAATGACATATATATATATATATATATATGTATATATTCTAAAAGTGCTATGGTAATAAAAAATTTCACATAAATAAGAGGGCCAAGACCCTCATAATTTTTTTCTAATTCTATTCTTATTAACCTAATTTTAATGTCACACTATTATAAGTGAATTTATGAATACACATACGTGGATCCTAGTTGTTAACATTTTCTACCAAACACAAACTTAATATTTTGTCTATTTTCACATCTTGACAATTTCCTAGCTAAAATAACTGACACAATGGACAAATTGGATGGTAATGATGACATACATTCCACATAAAATTGGCCTATATAAAATGAGTTTTTGTGGCCGAAATTCATCATTCACGTCCACTAACTCAAATGGTGTAGAGTCATTCAGACCATCTTCAGAAGCCTCAAGACAAAAGGAAAATATTATGGTTAACACTCTTTAAAAGATGTATTATATGTATTTTATAATTAAAAAAATAATATAATTTTATATTTTTTTAATTAAAAAATATTATAATTAAATATCACATGAGATATAATTAAAATAATATTATAATTAAAAAATAAAATAACATAATTAAAAGTACAAAATGTATATTAAAATTTTCCTCCACACAAACCTCTGAGGAAGTGACCCTACCTTCTTGTGAAAGAGGCGGAGAGTCCCTTTCCGATGTTCCCAAAAGAGAGAGAGAGAGAACGTATGTTTGATTATGAGTTGTAAGTGCAAAACGTATAAAAGTGCAAAATGTATATTAGAATTTTCCTTCATACAAACCTCTGAGGAAGTGACCTTACCTTCTTCTGGTACGAGCTCTCAAACAAAAGATCTAGGTTGTGTTTGAACGATTTTCAAACTATGATTCTACTCTCATATTCTAATATGATGTTTGGATAGTATTCTAAAATTATATTTTCACAATATTTAGAAAATCTTTTGTGAGGCGCGATTTTCAATTTTTTTTTGCCAAATTTGGCCTAATCAGTCGTCCCACCGGTCGTCTGGCCGGTTGACCAAAACAGTGTAATTTTTTTTTTTTTTGACAATTGACATATGTTAATATTTATATATTCGAAAAAAATATGAAAAATTTAGAAATCTCCTAGATGTTGATTTGTGATTATGTATCAATTTTAAGCAGTATATAACAATCCCAATCAAACAATCAAGACAAATCGACGCAACGATTTTACGTGGAAAAATCACAATTGGACATCTCCAATTGTGATAAAAAAAATCACGAACAACAGCCACAAAACAATCCACTAAGAAGATATAAAGGAATTACACAAGTATACTCTCAATTACCTAGCGAATCCACGCCCGACTTGAACCAACCTCTATGTGTCTCTTCCAACCCCGTCGTCACCTCGAAATTGTCTTGATGATGAGCCACTCCAGAATCCACCAAAGCTTCAGGCTCGAATTCTTCAGAATCCATCGAAGAACAACTTTTTCTTTTGTGTAGAACAAACAAATAATCCTTTGATGTATACTCTCTAAACCATGAGTTGAATACTCAATCAAAACATCAAAGAAAACTAGCAAAATATCCCCAGATATAAACCTTAGAACCCAAGAAGAAGATCTGGAGAAGTAATCCTAGATTTGGACTGAAACACGTATTTATAGAAAACTGTCCCGCGATCTCCGCTCGAGCGTCGGATTGGCCGCTCGAGCGGACCTACGCTCGAACGCGAAAAGTTCCGCTTGAGCGAGAAAAAACAACATCTAGTATTTTTGCAGGCGAATAAACTTCTGGAACTCAGCATTCTCCGCTCGAGCGGGAGAATGTCTGCTCGAGCGGACAGGCAACTTTGAATGTATTTTTGCATTTTGCTTCGGGGGCGCTGCCCCCTCAACCCCTGCGAGTTAACCGGGCAACTCGATCCCCGTCATAATCAGCGAAGTGGCAATCTTAAAAGTATTAACATCACAAAATTTTCTGTAAGGCACAATTCGGGTTGGATTCGCATCTAAAAACTCATAGCCTCACTGAAATAAAAATGCAAAAACAAATACAACTGAAAGGAGTTTTGTCAAACGGGATTGCCAAGAATAAAACCTAACAAAATATTTTTCAAATTTTTAAAAGAAATTTATGTGTTTTAATAGAATTTTGAATTGTATGTTTGGTTATGAGTTGTAAGTTTTTGTATCAAATCATATGTCACATCAAAAATTCTTCACTCAATTCAAACTCTTTTCAAAACTCTTTTACCAAACAAATTTTTCACACTCAAATCATAATTCCAAAACTCACAAACTCAAAATACAACTCCTACTCTCAAATCATATTTAGAAAGCTCTACCAAACGCAACTCTAATTGCTTTTCAACATAGGTGGCCAATGTGATATATTAATGGACGAGATTTTTAAAATTAGGTAAATTATAAATATATTTTTAAAAATTTGATTAAAATACGAATCGTTTTATATAGTTTTATAAATTATATTTTGTCTCTTGAGATTTTTAATTTCATAACAAATCATCCATTTTATTAATAAATCATCAAATCAATTAATAGTTTTTAATGATATTAAAAATATGTTTTAACTAATAATTTAAATAATATTATTATTGTATAGGAGAGCAATTATAATTTTTATTTTTTCAGTTAATTTTGTTAAATAAAAAATTCAGAGAAGGGGTATTTATAAATTTTCAAATCATAAGAGACAATCTGTACTTTAAACAAATCTTAGAAAATATATTTGTAATTTCCCTCAAGTTCTGTGAATAATTTCTAAATGAAAAATGTTTCAATTTGACCCATAATGATATAATATAAAAGGTGTCAATGTTTTATTTGTCACATGCCCAATTACATAGAACCTAACTCCCTTATGATATTATTATGGATGATTTTGTAAGTTTAAATAGTGAATATATATATATATATATATATATATATATATATATATATATATATATATAAATGCAGAAATTACATTAATCTCTTTTGAGACTTGAAAAAAAATACGATCATCTCGCAATTCTGACATAATTATATTGGGTTGCATTTTAATAAGGTTAAATTGATAGAAATTAATCAAGATGGTGCAAAAACACAAAAATAAACATCATAAAGCTTATATTTTCGTGTAAAAGATATGACAATATCATTTTTTTCATCTATATAAAAGGCTAAGTCTGGCCTTGTTTGAGAAGTTAACTATTTTAGTTGGTTATTGAGTTTTTAACTAGTTTAGTTTGGCTAAAAAAGTTACGTTCAAAAAGTTAGTTAGTTTTTTTTGTAATTGATTTGATAATTGTGAGAGAAAACGTAAAATGATTATGGATTAAATATGATATTTTGTCTTATTAGCTATTTAGTCTAATTTATCTTTTAGTAGATGATTTTAGCTCAACCCTCTTCCTAAACAAAACCATTAGGAAAATGTCTCGTAGCTCAAATTTTGTGGCTCAAAAGTGGCTCAAATGGCCAAAACGACGTCGTTTTGGTCATTTTTATGTTGTTTTGTACTCAAAACGACGTCGTTTTAGCCATTTGAGCCACTTTTGAGCCACAAAATTTGAGCTACGTAGCATTGTCGCAACCATTATATGAATTACAATCTCAAGACACCTCAATATAATTATGTCAAAATTATAGAACTTATTATGTTTTCTCTAAATTTTAAGAAATCAATGTAATTTACCTTTTTTAAGTATTTGTAATTTTTTTTTTTTGTTACAAAGAAATCATTACATCCTTTGCAGTCCAAGGTCACGTCCGATCATCAAGATATCTTGTTGTCTGTTCCGAATGAGAGATTATAATTTGAGAATTTATATCAATCCCTCAACACAAACCTTATTTAAGTCAAAACTCGTCTAACAGAGAGAAGTCGAACTAACGCCAATTTACTACGCCAACAGTACCTTGAAGCTCCTCTCAAACCAATTGCGCTACCACCCATAGGTTATATTTGTAAATTTATAAGAGAGAGAGATATATGAAAGGTACCATAGGGGACCGCAATCAAGGATTATGAAGTGTAAACAGGAATAATTGAAACATTGGTACAAAAACATCAAGGTCTTCCTCCTCAATTTCATTTGAGACTTTGAGGAGAGAGAGAGAGGCGATGAGCCATGAGCCATGGCATAGTTTGGGCCCACAGGGAATTCACAAAATGTAGACAGATAGCCAATGAGGAGGGAGAGAATGAGATGGACTCCACAAACCCAGCCAATGAACAACTAGATGAGAACCAAGTCATGGGTCCCAATCCCAAAGGGCTCAATCTTTCACTGTTGATAACCACCGAAAGTGCATGGAGCTCTAGCCTCAGGGTTTGGCTCCCTCTATTAAAAGATCTTCTTTAATTAATTTAATACATAATTTTTTAAAAAAAATTTAATGCTTGATATTTGTTTGAAATTTGTTTTACATTCTATACTTTGTATAAGTCATCAAAACTTTGTGGATTCGTTTGAAATGTAGGTTGATTTTTTAGCTTTACTTTGGATTAAAAAGTCTCATTTGGAATGAACTTTTTGATTTTTTTTTATTTTTGTGAGAGAAAAAATAAAATTATTATGATTTGAATGTGACATTTTATTTATTAATTTTTTAGTCTATTTTGTCACTTTGTGACAATTTAGGCCAAGATTGGAATGCCAAACAAAGACTTAAAAGTCAGTTTATTAACTAAAAAAAAAAAAATTATTAAAAAAAGTTTCTTAACTCATTTGATAAATTCATTCTGTTAAAAATTTTACTTTAGTCCCTTTGAAAAGTTATTAAAAAAAATATGAAAATGTTTTAAAAATGTCAAAAAAAATTAACTTTTTAGGCATAATTTTTTTATAAGTTTATTTTAAACAATAAGCTAACTTTTTAAAAGAAATTAATATGTAGTCATAAGGCTCCATCACCTTAGCTCAATTAATTTTAGGTTGAATGTCTCTAATAGCTTTAACATGATATCAAATTGGGGGTTCTCTCATGAGCCAATTCCATTTCAGGTATCTAGTGTCTCATATATATTTTTTCACCTTCACATTCGACTAAACCAAGTGTTAGTGACTTATTTCTCTATAAGCCACCCAAATTTTGTTGATTTTGGTTAGATGTCTCCAATGATTATAACGCCGTGCTTATATCATAGATTTAAATATAGATTTAGCTTAGAAAAATGAGATACAAGTCTATTTTTTAGATTTATTTTCTAGATTTAATGATATATAAGTGAGATAATTGATTGATAGTTAGAGAAAATATGAGAGAGAGAAAAAAATACATAAGAGTGATTGATTGATTGATCATTGGATATGAAAATTGAGTTTAATTTTTTAATTTTAATAGCACTACTCGTTAGTTTATATTTCATTCATATTTTTTTTCAATTTTTGCATTTTCATTTCTAAATTCTTATTTAAATCTATAATCCAAACACTAAATTAAGAGGGGAAAAAAGTCATGACCATTGTAATATGAAAAATTATTGGTCTTGAGATATCACGTGACCATTCTCTACACCAATTATGATTTACTATACTCTCTTATATTCCTCAGCCACTCAATTTAAATTTGTAAATCTCATTCCCTCTGCCAATCATCAGAGCACCACGTGGAGGGGCCTAATACCAACCAATGTTGTCTTGTCATATTTTTTTGTCCCACCCTTGTGACGCGGGGTTGTGTGAAAAGCCTGTAGGTGCAGGAAGTACACTTTGAAAAACTATTTCTCAACTTTATATTTAGGGTTCGTCTGGGTGTCCTAAAAAAATGTATTTTTTGTCTTTTTATAAAAAGATGTGCAGAAAAATAGAGAAGTGATGTGATGAAAAAAAGATAAAAAGATGGATTATATAGTAGATGCCAAACCAAGCCTTAAATACAAAATTTAAAAGGTAAACTAGTAATAGATTTTAATAGTTGAATTTAATTTTTATTAAGTTTTATTAAAAATAAATTTTGATAAAATTATTATTAAAAATATTTTTTTGTGATAATTTTTTATATATGTCATTAAAAATTAACAATTAGTGACTTTTTTTATCATGATTTTTATAAATTGTCGTTAAAATTTATAATTAGTGATATTTTTTATGTCAATTTTTTTCTCATATGACCTATTAGATAATAAGTCCACTTATTAGGATCTACACGTAAGTATTCCAAATTTAAGTCTAAATTTGAGGAACTGTCAGGCAAATATTACGAGAAATTTTTGTATATAAATAAGGTATCACGTGATATTATTTTTTATTAATTATAAATATATATATTTTTTCTTATTTTCTAAACACTCAACATAAATGTAATAAACTCTACTATCAAAATCAATAATAATAATAGAAAATATCATATGATAAAAATCCTATCCGCATACAAAAATTACCAAATATTACTATTCTCTCCCCTAAGCATAGTGCAAAAGGGTAAAAGCGTCATTTGCGGGTCACATACCCCTTGCAATTATTGCACCAGCCCCATGTCCTAAATATATACATGAAATCTCGTGATATTCAAAATTTGAGCTTCTGAGTTTCTTCCTTCAAATTTATCTTTCTATCAATCTTCAATCCATGATCACCACCAAGAAAGCCGCAAACGCCGTTGGCGGCAAGACTGCTCGAGCCTGCGATAGCTGTTTACGCAAGCGGGCTCGATGGTACTGCGCTGCCGACGATGCTTTCCTTTGCCAAGCATGCGATTCATCGGTACATTCAGCAAACCAGTTAGCAAGCCGGCACGAAAGAGTTCGGCTCGAGAAAGTAACTTCTAAAAAAGCCACAATTAACTTGGCTAAGATCGATAATTTTGCACCGGCTTGGCACCAGGCGTTCACCAAAAAGGCTAGAACACCACGACATGCAAAGCCGGTGCAGAAAATCACGAACCCTCTTCCTCTAGTCCCAGAGATCAGTAGCGAAGAGGGTTCGCCAGAGGAGAATATTGAACAACTTCTTTATCGTGTACCGGTTTATGACCCATTTGATACCGAGCTATGTGGGGTTGATAATAAAGTGGCGAATGAACAAGCTGAAAGTGTCGTGGGAGGCGAACTTAACGGCGGGCACAATGAACCATGTGATTTGGATAATTTTCATGGGTTTCTTCCACCGGATATGGATTTAGCAGAGTTTGTTGCCGATGTTGAGAGCTTATTAGGGACGGGACTCGATGAGGAATCGTTTGGGATCGAAGGGTTAGGACTTTTAGACTGTAAAGAAGAAGATACTATGGAAAATACTTGTTTGGAAGGTAGGAAAGTTAAAGTTGAAAATGAAGATGGAGATGGAGAGGATGTTGTGGGTTGTCAACTGGGTATGGAGATGACAAGAGAGACAATAGATTGGAACTTCGATTATGAGTCTCCAGTGACCGGAGAGGAAGAGAAGGTTATGGTGGTGGCAGAGATGGAGACGATGAACGGTGAATGTAGAGAAGAAGTGGAGAGGAAAATATTTCTGAGGCTGAATTATGAGGCAGTGATCAGTACTTGGGCTAGCCAAGGGTGTCCTTGGACAACCGGAAGCCGACCGGAGTTGAACCCTAATGACTGCTTGCTGGACTTCATGGTACTCTCCCTCTCCCCATCCAATTTGTGTAGTCTATACTTATTTTTGCATTTGTATATATACATCTGCATTGCAATACACATATAAATACATATATATAGGTTTATCATTTAGGATGAAACCCTAGTTAGCTAGTCCATGCACACAAGCTTAGTTTAAACTATGAGAGAGATGAGTAATTTTATTATTTATACTAAGTTTTTTAACATAAACAAGCCGAACACATACATTTAAGTATCATAAGTGGTTAGACAATGAAGTTCTATTACAAAATTTATTCTTTGTTCTGATGTCAAGTTAAATTGTTACAATATTTATTAATTCATCTAAAAAATTAACTAAACTTCAACTTATTAAAGAGGAGAATAACCTTATTATTTATATGCTCAACAATTTCAATGACTTGTTTAATATTGCTCGAAGTCAAATTTAAATTCAAAAAACAAAAACAAAAATCCTATGCAATACACTTAGACTATTGTTTTAGAGAAGTAATAGACAGGTGGTCTTACTTTTAAATTTCTTTGGGAGAAGTTGATTCACATAATTCGACATCATATCAAGACTAATAGTGGTTCAAGATTTTTGAGATTTCAAACAACTAGACATTAAAATAAGTCTTTTACTATGGTTTTAAGAACTCGAGGCCTTTAAGAATTTTTTTAAACTTTCTTGGTAGATCTTAAGTAACAGGTTAAATGGCCTAATAGCTAAGTCATCTTTAATCAAAGACACAACCTTTTTTGGGATAGAAATTAATCCCTCCCACCCCGCCACCCCCCCAAAAGAAGAGCTTTATACAATATTTGATTGAATGGGTTTTGTTTAACATGAAGTTACTATATAAGTGTGTAAAAATTTTGCAGGGTTCTTCTTCAAATCCATGTGTGGGGATAGGAGGAGGAAGGCATGGAAGATGCGGCGATGGGGAGAGAGAAGCGAGAGTGACGAGGTACAGAGAGAAGAGAAGGACGAGATTGTTCTCGAAGAAGATAAGATACCAAGTTAGGAAACTCAATGCCGAGAAGAGGCCCAGAATGAAAGGTCGTTTCGTTAAGAGGTCATCCTGCTTTGCAGCAGGAGGCCCTGCTTTCCCTAATTATTTGATCAACAAATAATGGTCGGTCAACTGCCAAATTTGCTTCTTCTTTTTTTTTTTGTGTGGCAAAATTGGAATGTTTTTGTTTGCCTTTTAATGGCCCTTATCATATATGTATAATGCAATAAAAGAAAGTAGTTTTATGCAATCTCTCTCTCTTACAAAACAATTTTATTATTCTAAACTTTCTTCTCTTGCTTGACATTTCCCAAACTTTACAATCTAAATCATTAATTTACAAAAACAAAAAAGTCACTCAGACTGGAGGTTCAATTCAACTGCTCAAACTGCCCAAACTGAAGACAAACTCAACCCATGCACAAATGACCCCACAAGTCTGGCTGAATCTTTAGTACACCTCCTTTAGCTACAACATGATATACATGAAATTATGACCCGAGTACAGTGTGTCCTGACTCCGGTGATTTAGTGTGATTGCTGGCATAATGAAAATCACAACACATATGGCACATCTTTGGATGGTTACGCACTGTAGATTAATATATTACTTTGTTTTGGTATCATGAATTTTAGTAAAAGTTTAAAATATATATATATATATATATATGAAGCAAATTGAGAAAAAAATTTAATTTATATTTCATTCACATGTCTTTTCTTTAAAATTTGTAATTCAAGTACAACCTTAAAAGTTTGATGTACTAAGTGGAAATTGGACTTGTTGAACCACAACAAACATTCTTCAAATATTTTAGAAATTTTTGCAGCCAAATCATTGAGGAGTTCCACATGAAACTTTGTAGCAAAGTCGTGTGGTCCTTTCACTATGGACTAACAAATTAATCAAAATAGAACACTTCATTTTATAAGATATCAAATAAATATTTGGAAGAAACATGTTAAATAATTCCTCGAATCAGTGAGTGACAAATTAGAACGCTCCTTAAAGAAAAAAAGATAGGATGAAGACATGAATTGCAGTAACCCCAGAGAATTGGCCTAATGGGTATAACTCGGAGCCTAGGGGTGTACTCCCTCTAGGTCACAAGTTTAACTCTCATTAGAAACAATCACTACAATATATAAGAGTTTTAGAGACTAAATGTTTTGGTCTCTAAAAGTGAAAATTTTGTTACAAAAGATATTTAGAGACCAATTTCTATCGTTACGAGGATAATCGTTAAAAGGTCATCTCGAAAAGTCAAAAATAAGGCTTTTAGCGACAAAATTTTGAAAATGTCACTAATAAATAGACTTTCATGGAGAAAATAATTTGATCTGAAAATGGTTTATTTTTTGAGACAAAATTTGGTCTTAAAAGGATAATAATTCATCACTAATATCTAACTTTTGTTGCTAAAAATATAATAGTGACACTTTTCACAACAAAATTATTTGGTTCCTAAAATATAATTTTTTTCTTAAATTTTGGTTTCTAAAACTTTAATTTTTTATAGTGAATCCGTTCCTTGGATTCACACCCACAGGCTCTACTCGAGCTTTGCCCGATTCACGTAAACAGAACGCTTTGTGTGGGTCTCGAGATTTGTCGAGATGCACATAAACTGACTCAGACACCCAATCATAAAAATAAAAAAAAATAAAAATAAAAAAGGACATGAATTGCAGTTGGTAATGAACCAAAAAAAAAAAGGTTGAATATGTTGGGATTTAGACAACTAGTGAACAAAGTTCAACTAAAATTCTACTCATTCTATATAGATGGAACAAGAATGAAAGACTAGGGTAATCCACAGTTATTTGTGAAAGAAAGCCAATGGGAGCTTCTATTTGCATACCATCTTTTTTTTTTTTAGTTCATATGTATTTATTTGGATATCAATTATCAAATATAAATTAATTGTTCAAATATCAACTATTAAACAAAAATTAATTGGTCGAATATCAGCTATCAAATTGACTTTTGATTCGGTAATTGATATTTGAATCATGTATTTAGGAAATTGATATTCAAACAAAAAATTAATATGAACAAAAAATTTATGTGGTGTGCTTTGGACTCAAAGTTAAATGTGTTGGCCTTTAAGCTCAAAAAATATTCAGTACCTTTGACTTAGTGGTTGTGTTGTACTAGTGTAAGGTTACGGGTTTAAATTAACTCCTATTAATGTATACCGTAAGACACACACAAAAATAAAATAAAAAATAAATAAACCTTAAGTTCAAAAAATAAATTTATTTCCTGAACTTCCTCAAAAAAATAAAAAATAAATAAATATATATATATATATATATATATGTATTTAAAAAATCCCAAATGCAGAGGTTGGGCCTGAAATTAAGGATGTCCCATCAACATACTCATCAAGGCCCAAATCCTCATATATGTATGGACAACAAAGTGGATGAATCAGTAGACCCAACAAAATAATCCAAGAGGCCTCTAGTTTCTTTATTTGAGGGAAGGCCTTTTTAGCATATATATATATACATATATATATTATTTTAGCCAATTTTTTAATTTTCAGAATAAAAACCCAAAATTCAAAAAGGGAAAATGTGACATTCAAATACTATTTTACAAGAAGTTACTTGGTAGTCTTGGGGTATGTTCAAGAGTTGCCTAGAAGTATTGTAATTGATGAAAAAAATAAGATCTATAATTTTGTACTGGAGTATAAAAGAATAATAAGAGAACTTGGCATTTTGTGATGGGGTTTTAAGAGAAGAAAAGTATATATATATATTCTCAGTAATAAAACTCGAATTTAAATATCATGGTCTCATAGAGGAGCACTTCATCAACTAGGTCAACTCCTTAGTCTTCAAAATGATGGAATTTTTACATGGTTAATGTATATATAGGAATGGCAACGGGGTGAGGCGGGGCCAGGCCGGGGATCACACTTCCTGTCCCCAATCTCCGATGGTAAAAATTTTCCCTTCCCCGGCCCCGATCCCCGATAGGGAACCTATAACCGTCACCGTCACCGTTCCTGCCCCCTAACGAGGATCGAGTTTTCTCGACCCCGAAAATTCTCCAGCCCAAATTTGTTTCAACAATATCATCAACAACTTTCAACATCAACAAAATCATCAAGAACATCATCAACAACAAGTGGATCATCATCAATACTGTGTGCATCAACTACTAAAATATATATATATAGACAGATAGACACACGCACACGTACATGTATAAATACACATCAACATAGATCTGAGATCTGTATGTCATCAAACAGATCTGAGATCGGCGATGGTGACTGCGACGAACGACGGAAGAGATCGGCGGCGATGGACGACTGTGACTACGACGAACAAAGGAAGACAGCGGTACGAGGCGACAGAGGCGGTGGCGCTGAGAAGGATGAGAGGTACAACAGTGAGAGAGAGAGAGAGAGAGAGAGAGAGAGAGAGAGAGAGACTCTGAATGAGTAAATGAGTGAGAGGGAGAGAGAGAGATGAGAGACGGTGAGGAAGAGAAAGAGATCAGAGATGGTAACGAAGAGAAAGAAAGTAGAGGGAAGAGAGAGAGAGAGAGAGTATATAGAAAGTATATATATATCACGTCGGTCGGGGACAAATGGGGTCGTGACAGAGGCCAGGGTTTGGACACTTATCACCGTCCTCGGCCCGAAATTGATGGGGAATTAATTTTTGAATACCATTCCAATCCCATCGGGAGTATTTTTTAAAAAAAACTATTCAAATCGGGATCGAGGAATCGAATCCCTGTCGGATTGATTTCAAATTGCCATCCCTATGTATATATGGTTGCGGAGAAAGCAAGGCCTAGGTGTGTTTGACGTACTAAGTGGAAATTGGACTTGTTGAACCACAACAAACATTCTTCAAATATTTTAGAAATTTTTGCAGCCAAATCATTGAGGAGTTCCACATGAAACTTTGTAGCAAAGTTGTGTGGTCCTTTCACTATGGACTAACAAATTAATCAAAATACAACACTTCATTTTATAAGATATCAAATAAATATTTGGAAGAAACATGTTAAATAATTCCTCGAATCAGTGAGTGACAAATTAGAACGCTCCTTAAAGAAAAAAAGATAGGATTAAGACATGAATTGCAGTAACCCCAAAGAATTGGCCTAATGGGTATAACTCGGAGCCTAGGGGGTGTACTCCCTCTAGGTCATAAGTTCAACTCTCATTAGAAACAATCACTACAATAAATGAGAGTTTTAGAGACTAAATGTTTTGGTCTCTAAAAGTGAAAATTTTGTTACAAAAGATATTTAGAGACCAATTTCTATTGTTACGACGTTAAAAGATCGTCTCGAAAAATCAAAAATAAGGTTTTTAGCGACAAAATTTTGAAAATGTCACTAATAAATAGACTTTTAGGGGCAAAGTAATTTGGTCTCAAAATAGTTTATTTTTTGAGACAAAATTTGGTCTCAAAAGGATAATAATTCATCACTAATGTCTAATTTTTGTTGCTAAAAATATAATAGCAACACTTTTTGCAACAAAATTATTTGGTTCCTAAAATATAATTTTTTTCCTAAATTTTGGTCTCTAAAACTTTAATTTTTTGTAGTGAATCCGTTCCTTGGATTCACACCCACAGGCTCTACTCGAGATTTGTCCGATCCACGTAAAGAGAACGCTTTGTGTGGGTCTCGAGATTTGTCGAGATGCACATAAACTGACTCAAACACCCAATCATAAAAATTTAAAAAAAGAAAAAAGAAAAAAAGGACATGAATTGCAGCGATAATGAACCAAAAAAAAATAAAATTGGTTGAATGTGTTGGGAGTTAGACAATTAGTGAACAAAGTTCAACTAAAATTCAACTCATTCTATATAGATGGAACAAGAATGAAAGACTACGGTAATCCACAGTTATTTGTGAAAGAAAGCCAATGGGAGTTTCTATATGCATACCATCTTGTTTTTTTAAGTTCATATTTATTTGTTTGGATATCAATTATCAAATATAAATTAATTGTTCAAATATCAACTATTAAACAAAAATTAATTGGTTGAATATCAGCTATCAAATTGACTTTTGATTCGGTAATTGATATTTAAATCATGTATTTAGGAAATTGTTTTTCAAACAAAAAATTTATGTGGTGTGCTTTGGACTCAAAGTTAAATGTGTTGGCCTTTAAGCTAAAAAAACATTCAGTACCTTTGACTTAGTGGTTGTGTTGTACTAGTGTAAGGTTTCGGGTTTAAATTAACTCCTATTAATGTATACCGTAAGACACACACACAAAAATAAAATAAAAAATAAATAAACCTTAAGTTCAAAAAATAAATTTATGTCCTGAACTTCCTCAAAAAAATAAAAAATAAATATATATATATATGTATTTAAAAAATCCCAAATGCAGAGGTTGGGCCTGAAATTAAGGGTATCCCATCAACATACTCATCAAGGCCCAAATCCTCATATATGAGTCTAGGCCCTTGCAAAAAAAATGAAAGAGGTATGGACAACAAAGTGGATGAATCAGTAGACCCAACAAAATAATCCAAGAGGCCTCTAGTTTCTTTATTTGAGGGAAGGCCTTTTTAGCAAATATATATATATATATATATATATATATATATTATTTTAGCCAATTTTTTAATTTTCAGAATAAAAACCCAAAATTCAAAAAGGGAAAATGTGACATTCAAATACTTTTTTACAAGAAGTTACTTGGTAGCCCTGGGTACGTTCAAGAGTTGCCCAGAAGTATTGTACAATAATTGATGAAAAACAATAAGATCCATAATTTTGTACTGGAGTATAAAAGAATAATAAGAGAACTTGGCATTTTGTGATGGGGTTTTAAGAGAAGAAAAGTATATATATATATATTCTCAGTAATAAAACTCAAATTTAAATATCATGGTCTCATAGAGGAGCACTTCATCAACTAGGTCAACTCCTCAGTCTTCAAAATGATGGAATTTTTACATGGTTAATGTATATATAGGAATGGCAACGGGGCGAGGCGGGTCGGGGCCGGGGATCACACTTCCTGTCCCTAATCCCCCAATGGTAAAAATTTTCCCTTCTCCGGCCCCGATCCCTGATGGGAAACCTATAATCTTCACTATGTAGGAGAGGGTTCAAGAACACCGTTGGAAAATTCGAATATCTTCGAAAATCCTTGAAGAACAACTTCGAAGTCTCTAGAAGATAATGAGAGGCTTAGATTCTTCAATAGTCTCAACTTAAGAACACAAGAGTAAAGGAGATGATGGAGATAAGAGATTGGGTGAAAAAGAAGGCAAAATGGCTAGAGAGAGAATAATGGCAAGGCTCTCCCATGAATCTCCCACTTTCACTCCCAAGGTTGATAATGGAGAAGGGGAATTAGTTCTTTCCCAAGAGTTAAAAATCTCCAAAATCCATCTCTTGTAAAGCTATGGGTGGGTGCTATTTATAGGCATCTCATGATGTAGGATGGAGCCCATGTGCAAGGCACATGGGGAATATTCTCTCTAACCACCTTGTCCGAGGAGGTGACCTCTCCGAGGATGAGGAAAATCTCGAAGAGGAGATCAACCTCTCGGCGAACCCTTTTTCTTAGCCACACCTAACCAATGATCCCCAATCATCCCAAAGGGTCAGGGGTAGTCCCAGAGGACGTCCTGCTGCATAAGGGTCAGGGTAGTTCAAGAGAACGCACTGCCGCAAATATTGCCGAGTCTTATGGACCCCCCGGAGTCGTGCCACCTCGACCCAGGTATAGGCTAGTTTAACCGAAGAGTAAATTTATCTCCACTCACTGTCCTCAGGATCGGGTCCTTTGTTCGAACTCCATTAGGCCCATGGTTCTGGTGCGTAGATCCCGAAAAGCTCCGAGCCCGCAAGTGTTCTGGGACTCATTAACGGAGCGGCTTCTAGGTTGTGTTTGAATCCATTCGAAGCCAAGTGCTTCGGATCTCTAGATTCGTGGATCCGAATCCTTTCGAGTCCGAGTGCCTCGGGTCTCTAGGATAGCTCAGTACCCTTTCGAGTCCAGGTCCGAGTAAGTCTCTAAGTTCATGGATCCGAACCCTTTCGAGGCTTAGAGCGATTCAGCCCGTTTGATGGCAATAAATCCGGGCCCACCAATCTTGGACTTGCGATAAATTCAGGCCCACTAATCTTGGGCTATTGGGTCTAATTAATTTAGCGGACTCAAATTAGCTCCTCTTACATTTGCCCCTTGCGTGTATGAGGAAATTTTTTTTTTTTAAATTTTTCGGACACGCATATTGTCGTTTCTTCGGCCCTGCTTCGCATCACGTCCCAAAAAAAAAAAATGTTGTCTCGACAGAGCCTATGGATAAAGTTGATGACGCACTGTAATTTATGGATAAAATTTGACAAAGCAATAGAAAAAAAAAATTTGCTCTTTTTTTTTTTTTGTGCCACTGATATTTTAGAAAAAATGAGAAAATATACATGTATATTTTTACTCCAAGAAAAATAAAAAGAAATAAGGCACTCATTTTTTTATTCCTAAACAAACAAAAAAAAAAGAAAGGATAATACTCACACACATTTTTCTTGTTTGGCAAATCAGCCAATCCACTACATACATATACATGCATACGTGTATATAGAATATTGAGGGAATATTCCAAGAATAGTACCCATTTTTTTCTATTTAAGGAAAGGTTCAAAACCCTAAACCTCACCAACTATTTGCACAACCGCCATACCCATTTCAGCCTACTCTCTCTCTCTATATCAAGAGACCCAGTTTCTTCCTCTCCAAGAAGGTTTCGTTTCTGCACTGCCAGAAGCCACCGCTGTGCTCTTCTTCTTCGGCAAACCACATAGCTCCGCTTGTGCAATGACCTTCATCGTGACTCCAGGCCCCATTGCCGCCGCCGTCGTCACTGAAGACCCAGCTCCGACTGCCACAGACACCATAACCAAGCTGCTGACTCGCTCCAGTTCTGACTACTGCGGACGTCGTAACCCCGGATGCTGCTATTCTATGCCCTCGCCAACTCTGTCTCACCGTAGGAACTTCATTTTGGCCTAGAGATCCAGACACTCCGAAGCTCGGTTATGCCGACCAACATGACGCCGACCTCCCTGCAACGTCACTGCTCCTCTGCGTCGTTACATCCGACGCCGACCTTGACTTCCCAGCTACTCCGGAGCTCAGCGTTGTCTTCACTCTACTGCCACTTCACCACCGGCCTCGGCTGTCCAGCGTTCTTCCTCATCTTTGCTTTTGGTAGGCATTTCGAATATATATATATATATATATATGTATCTATTGATTATGATGTATATATATTATTTTTGTTTTAGAGCTCGGCTTACCCAGATCTTAGTTCTGGTTGCACACGACCACATCGCCGTGGCCCACGCTGCCGTCGGCTTCTCGCTGCTCTAGCTCCGACCAAACCGCCATCGGCCTCTCTCTGCTCCACCTCCGATCTTTGTTGCCTTTAACGGTTCCAACGCAGACCACACATGTTCGCCCACTCAACGCAACATGTGTGGTCTTGCCCAGCCTAGCTCAGTCTTGTTGATCAACGTCGACGCCGACTCCGCTACGTCTTCAACACTACCGTCGTCATCAACTGTCCAGCGCCGACTACGCACGTTGCCCTTTCAACGCGACGTGTGTGTGGGCCTGCCTAGCACTGCTCAGCTCGGCGTCGGCCTTGGGTGTATGTGCCACACATTTGTGGTCTTTCCATTGCTTCCAGCCGTGGTTCTCTATCTCCTCTCGAATCTGTGGGTAAGATCTTTTTTATTTAATTTTTTTCTTTTGGTGGAAACTCTTGTAAAGACCCACTTTCCTTCTCATTGTAAACTATGATACATTAAATAAAATGAATCCATGCTTGAACTTCCATGCTCTGATACATTAAATAAAATGAATCCATGCTCTGATCCATGCTCTGATACATCCATGTTCTAATAAATAAAATAAAAATAATATTGGTGATTTGAAATTCCAATGTGAAGCTTGAATTTGTTTGGGCTTTGCAATTTTTGAAATAGGCTGTGGGATTTATTTAAATGTTTTTTTTTTCTAACTTGAAATTTGCCCAAGAAATTCTGGGCTATTGCATAATTGAACCATTGCTGCTGAATTTTGCACTCGTAATAGGATACCTGCCACTTGAATTGAGCAATTAACATTGACTTGAGAGGAATATTCTCGTAATTCACATGACAATCCATTGAATCTTGCTACTGATGAGAAATGTAAAATACTGCGGATCTTGGGCCTGAAATTTGTTATTGAACTTCACTCTGTCCAAATTTTGAGCCCCGTATAAATTAAACCTTTAATATGGAATGTAGTGATTTTGAGAAAATGACCCGCTTGAACTTTATCACAAAATGGCCTATGACATTGCACCTCTTATTGACGATAGAAACTTGAACTCTGTAAGTTGATGATATACCCATTGGTATTACAATTTGTTGAGCGTGAAAAATACCCGTGAAAATGAATTGTTGATGACTTCCGAGGTTGAATTTGTTGATAAACCCATCATGTAAATCTTATTATAAAAATGACTGATTGTTGCGACCCTTAGCATAGTAGACATCGTGCCTGAATTCTAGGTGTAAAAATTCCTCGTAGAATTTGTTGGATTCATGGATTCTTTGAGAAACGAATAGTTGATGCCGAAATTTCATTCGAATGTGTTGCTTCAATTCCAATATTCTAAATTTTAATACAGTCAACTCCTTGCTATTTATACCTATTGTTTCAGCCATATGTTTTCTCGAAAGAAACCCGTTGTCTCGGGGTCATCAAAACCGGCTCTCATGAAAGAGAGGGATGTACCTCTGGCTTCTAAATGGATGAAATCTCCTTATTTTGGAAGGAAGGAGCCCTTCTGGTGGGCGGCTACCTCCACCACTTCTCTTTTGACTCCGAAGGGAGCTCCATTATGTCTCACTGAGGACAGTGACTCCGGACATGAGTCCCTTATTTCTCCTTCTTCGATGCTACGCTTTAGGATTGAGCGAGGGGACTTTCCATACTGTTATCCTCAGTTTAAGGCCTTCTCAAACCCTCCTTTTGGTTGGCAGGAGTGGGTCGATGATGTCCTCTCGGACAGGAGCCTCTGTCAACGGCTTCAAGAGGCCCAGTTATTGATCCCGATGAAAATATCTCGATCCCTATCCATCCGTCGCAACAATGCTAGCCTTGAAGCCATGGCTCTTCGGTGGAGCATCGAGACACATACCTTTATACTTGGCCAGCACGAGATGGGGCCCACCCTCGAGGATGTGTTCATGCTGTTGTGTCTGGAAGTGACCGGCCCTGATGCCTTCTACCCTGAGCGGACACCCTCCAAGGATGATTCTTTGATCCAATCTCTGAAGCTAAATCTTCAAGCTTGTGGCCGATGGAGTTCTGTATTTGATAGTTCAGCGAGGAGGACCAGTCGAGTAAGGACGGACCGTGCCTCCTATACTGCATGGATCCACCACTTCTACAAGGATCTTCAGCCCTTGGCTAGAGATGCTGACCCCGATTCTCGAGAGTATGAGGCCGGCCCGATGTATGGTTCTAGGCTTTATTTCTTGAGATTTCTGGCTTGCTTCCTTTCATTCTTCATTGTTTCGAGCACACCTCCGGATTCTCTCAATCCCTTTGTCTTCCCCTTGGCAATTAGGCTCTTCAGAGGGGATCGGATTCCTTTGGCTCCGCTATTTCTTGGGAATCTTTATTACCGGCTGGATCTACTACATCGAGACATAGTTCGTTCCGTGGGTCAATATGAGCATGTCTCCTTCATTCACAGCCAGTTCCTGCTTTGTTTCTTCTTCGAGAGGTTCTCGAAGTTTGCCCCCACTCCGACTGTATTCGAGGCAGAGGCTCTTCGGGAGATTGTGGATAAAGATGGTATCCCCGTGCTCGATACTGATGGGTCTCGAACATTTGAGAAAGCGAAGTCTTGTCAGCCGTTGATCACGCGTTGGTCATGTACCATTTCCACCTTATCCTTGAATACTCTGGTGGATGATCCCCGACGCTTTGTGGCACGGCCGTATGTATGCCCACCGGTGGGTGTGGCAACACCACTTATTTATCATGGTTCCTCCCACTCGGTGTCCTTTCCTTTGCCGAAGAACATCCCTGCACACTTTGTTGATATGCTGATAATGACCCGTCCAAGTCATTACCGGTATGGCATGAGGAAGGCGTTAATAGTGCCGTTTATAGACCTGATCGTGTAGCATGTCAATTCGGGTTTGACCAATGTGCCCCGGGGCCAGCACCTCCTTTGTTATCATTTTCAGAGAGCTACGGGCGCTTCAGTCGCGGACTTGTACACACCATGCTTCCTATATCCGGCTCTTTGACGATGCCAGGCTTGAGCCGAGTAGGGGGTTCACCCCCTCTTTCAGGCGATATTGACGGAAGACTATCGATGCATTTATTGAATTTGTCCAAAGCAGACTGACCATATGTTTGCCTTTGCCGATTTATAAGAAGGACTCTTCTCTTTGGCTGCCCGAGAGCTGAAAATCTGATCAGATGTACGAGAGTTTCTTCACTTCATCTGCTCCAGCTAACCCCTCGGCTCTGGCGTCTGTTTCTAGCTTAGCAATTACTTCTCCAGAGCCAGTCCCTTTGAATAAGGCCTCTGGTCCTCGGACGACCCGCCTTAAGAAGATGGCTCACAAGAGGGCTTCTGATGCCAGTCCTTCCGCTCCTCGCCTTTCCAAAAGGCTTCATGAGGTACTCGAAATTTTTTGATTTGAAGTTACTTTCCTTCTTGTGACTAGACCTTCTTAAATGAACACTTTTTATTTTCCCTTGTTGTGTAGGACCCTATGGCTGCTGACGTTCTCAGTACCGTGGCTACTGGCCATGCTTCCTCCACCAAGCCGGATTCAGACTTAGACGACACCCTCCCTTTGTCTGCCAGACTTGTAAAGATGCGCACCCCTCGTATAGCGGTTATAGATGATCATGATGATGATGAGACTGAGTCCTCCGATCATTTTTGTGACCTTATCTCGCACATGCGTCGTCACCGTCCTATCGTAACTGAGGAGGAGCACTGTCTTGGTGACGAGGTTGTCGGGGTGACGAGGTTGTCGGGGCTCGCCATTCTGATGTTGAGATTGTTGAAGGGACTGATGCCACAGAAATTGATGTCGCAGGCCATGCTTCTAGAAGCAATGTAGAGATGAGGTGCGCCTCTGGAAATGGTGTAGAGGTGGATGTGCTAGAAATTTCTGAGACTCGCTCTGGCACTTATGGTGATTCTCATCCTCCGGCCCTCCTTCCTTCTTCAGGGATGACTGCTATTGTTCAGGCTTCATTAGACATTGAGATCGATCAGGTGCCCTTTGTACTGCCGAGTGACTTTATTAATGCTAGGAGTCCTTTAGTTGCTCCGGCTTTGCACAATGATTCTCCTTCTAGTAATCTTTTTTTCTGAAGTTTGTCATGTACTTCCATCTATGAGAAATCTTTACTCAAATGGCTTTACTGTTCCCCGCCCCTAATAAGACTTCCTTATTTTTTTTTCTTCAGTGTTAGCTGCCACCGGGGTCCTACCTTCACCTGCCTCAGACTCTGCTCCGACTCTCTTTGTGACTCCTCGTGGTTCTCCTTCTCAAGGGGAGACACCTGCCTTTGAGACGACTGCTAGAGGTCCCCCTGGTAATCTTTCTTTCTGAAGTTTGTCATGTACTTCTATTTGTGAGAAATCTTTACTCAAATGGCTTTACTGTTCCTCACCCCTAATAAGACTTCCTTATCTTTTCTTCAGTGTTAGCTGCCACTGGGGTCTTGCCTTCACCTGCCTCGGACTCTGCTCCGACTCTCTTTGTGACTCCTCATGGTTCTCCTTCTCAATGGGAGACACCTGCCTTTGAGACGACTGTTAGAGGTTCTTCATCGCCAATTCCTTCAAATGTTTTGGATCTGAATCTCAGCGATTTCCACTTTGATAGTAATGCTTTTGGTCTTTCACCTTATCGCTCTGCATTCTCGGGCTCAGGACCTCTACCGGAAGTTACCCCTCTGGGTGGTTCATCTAACCCGCTAGATATTCGAGAGATTCCTGAGTAGTAGCTTTCCGACCCCGATTCCTCCTTCGGCTTCTGGTAAAGTATCATTTCTCCATTATTGGGTAGCTCCTAAGTTTGCTTCAGTTCTACAGCTTGTGCATTCGAGTTACCCGCAGACCTTTGCTTCATTTGCTTACTAATGTCCACTCATTCAGACTTCTCTTCTCAAGTCTTTTGCCACTATCTTATATAGTTTGGACAGGTAACGGCTGTGTGACCTTAATGGGAAAGCAGTCGAGACAGCGTATCAGGGGATCTCTGACATGGAGCGTCACAAAGTGGATTTATCATGGCTTCGGAAGCGCCTGGATGTAGCTTCAAACACTAGTCATCGGGAGGAAATTTTGTCTGTGCTTGCCTCTTATCGGACCTCTATAGATGAGACAAAGGCAACTCTTCGTGAACTTGAGTCAGGCTATGCTCGGGCCTTGGAGACTTTAGAGGCACACTTTGCTGTTTGTCCTCCGGATGTAGATGTGATGGGCAGCTTCTTTGAGAGTGTTTTTAGGAGAGATTGAGTTTTTTTTTTTTATATCATTACTTTCTTGCCCCTTTCAATAGAAATGCTTTATCTAGGACAATGCAATGAAATGACAAAATCTTTGCTATTTGGATATTTTCGCATCGTTTTCTCATTCTACTTGATAAAATATTTATTTCGAATGATACAATGGAAAGAACAATCATATGTACATGTTTATAAAAGCTGAAATATTCTCATTAATTCTTCAACTTTCTTGACAAAAGTATAATAAATTCATTGCAAGTGATGGGATAAAACATACATCATAAAGAAAACCAGCTTCTTCATAACGTAAGGGAAATACAACTTTTAGACAAAGTAGGAAAATGAAAATGAATTTCAACATGGATGAGTCTAACTACGGGTAGTAATGCTTGATAAACTTTGCATTGAGCGGGCCAGTTCGGAAGCCATCTTCAACCCTTACAAGCTTGTAGTACCCGCTTGAGCTTGCCTGAACCACCCTGTAGGGCCCTTCCCATTTTGGAGAGAAGTTGGGCAAGGGTTGTCCTCGCATGATTGGGTCTACAATCTTCCATACTAGATCACCTTTTTCGAACTTTCTTGGCACCACAGTCTGATTATAGGCTCGGGCGATGGACTCATGATACCTTTCCATGACTTTTGCAGCTCTGTCATGCTTTTCCTCTAAAGCTTCCAATCTGGTGGTTCGAGGCTCCAGTACCATCCCCGAGGCGAGAGCCATTCGAGCAGATGGTGTTTCCAACTCTATAGGTAACACTGCCTCGGACCCATACACAATGGAGTAAGGAGTTGCTTGAGTTGGCTTTCTCTTTGAAGTGCGATACGCCCATAGGGCTACTATCAACTGTTCGGACCAAGTCCCCCCAAATTCATCCATCATCTTGCTCAGAATCCTTATCAGTGTCTTGTTTGTGGCCTCCGCTTGCCTGTTCCCTTTTGGATAGTAGGGTGTGGATTTGTGATGCTTCACATGGTAAGTCTCTAGGAGGCTCTTCACATATTTGTTTATGAAGGGAGTTCCATTGTCCGAGAGGATGGTGTTTGGTACTCCAAACCGGCAAATGATTTTTTCCTTGATGAAGTTCGAAACTGCGGGACCCGTAGCTTTCTTTAGAGGGATTTCCTCGACCCACTTTGTGCTTAATTCTGTAGCTGCAAGAATCCACTTGTACCCCTTAGAAGGTGTGGAGATGGGCCCTATCAGATCAAAGGCCCAGGTATGGAACGGCCATGGCGTTCGGATACTATGCAGGTCTACAGCTGGAGCATGAATCAAATTTCCGTGTTTCTGACAAGTCTGGCACCTCTTCACGTGATGGGACGCATCTGACTCCATGGTTGGCCAGTAATACCCAAAGTGTATAAGTTGGTCGAACAGCCGAGCCCCTCCTTGATGCTCAATTTCGTGGGCTCTTTCGAGGACTAGATCTGACTCCTCCTTGGAGAGACACCTCAGGGGAGTGCCCTCAATACTTCTTCTGTAAAGCTTGTTCTGATCAAGAAAGTACCGCCTTGCTCTCCTCTTGAGGTGTGCAATGTCCCTTGAGCTTTCAGGTAGTGTTCTCTCTTTGAAATAGTCAATGTAGACTTGTCTCCAGTTAGGGGTATCAATTTCAAATCAACTCTCATCCTCCCGGATGTATGACTAACACTTGGGGCATTCCTTCTGTAATCGATTCGAGTCCTTCTCCATTCTTCTGTACAGACTGATATCCCCATCCCCACAAGACTTTTCATGGATCTTTTGTAGTCGGAAGCTTGCTTCTTGTTGGCCAACACACCGGGCTAGGAATCTGGTACCCTCTCGGAAGTAAAGTTCACCTTGAATAATTATGAATTGGGCAAGCTTGGCCATAGTCAGTTTTCCAACTTTACTTCTGAGTTGTTCGAGGACTTCTCCTCTCCAGTCCTCCGGAAGGTCTTTGTCTTCGGGTATTATTGAAGGTTCTGTTCTGTTCTTGATAACAATTGTCGCCTCTTCCTCTGGAATGTCAACTCTTGCCCCTAATGTTACGAGGGCATCTGAAAACTTGTTGTCGGAGCGAGGCACATGCTCTATTTCGACCTTCTGAAATTTGTCAAGAAGCCTTTGGACTGTTGTTCGATATGTGACCAAGGCAGGCTCCTTTAAGATGAACTGTCCTGAAACTTGCTTCACTATCAACTTTGAATCCCCGCGAATCCAAATCTTCTTAATATTGTGCTTCTCAGCCGCTATCAAGCCCAAAATAAGAGCCTCATACTCGGCTTCATTATTCGAATAATGGAAATCCAGTTTATAAGACAAATATAACTTTTCCCCACTTTTGCTTGTAAAGACTATCCCGGTTCCTCCTTTCCCTCCGGCTGCTGCTCCATTAAAGCTCAATGTCCAGAAACTTTCCTCGGAAGCCATAGCTGCATGCACTTCTCCTTTTAATTCTTCATTCACTGGTTCATAGTCACCACTTGGAAATTGGGCAAGGAGATCGGCTAAGGCTTGGCTTTTGATTGCCTTGGGAGCTACACATGTGATTTCGAATTCACCCAGTGCTAACAACCATCTTGCCACCTTCCCAGTTAGAGCAGGCTTGCTGAGGAGGTATCGAATTGGATCACTTCTAGTAACAATCTGAATCTGATATGCTAAGAAGTAATGCCTAAGCTTTTGGGCGGTGAATACCAAAGCTAAACAATGTCTCTCTACCAGAGTATATCGGACTTCTGCTCCTCGAATCTTCCAGCTGATGTAATACACCGGGCGTTCTGCTCCATCTACATCTTGGACCAATAATGCCCCTATGCACTTGGGGGTTGAAGTTAGGTACAACATTAAAGGTACCCCGGGCTGCGAGACTATCATGGTCTGAGGCGAGGTCAAGGCCGCCTTGATTCTCTCGAAGGCCTTTTGGAGCTCCTGGTTCCACTCGAACTTGGCATCTCCTTTTAATAATGAGCCGAAAGGGGCAGAGATCTCTGCAAGTGCTGGGATAAACCTTCGAATATAAGACACCTTCCCGAGGAACTTCTTTAACTCCTTCTGAGAATGCGGAGGAGGCATTGCTCTGATAGATTTGACCTTGTCTTCATCTGCCTCGATACCATGCCTGTGTACAAGAAACCCGAGGAACTTCCCAGTCGTCACCCCGAAAGTACATTTGAGAGGATTCATCCTCATTTTTAATTTTTGGCACCTCTTGAATACTTTCTCAAGGTCTCGGAGATGGTCCTCTTCTTTCTTGGATTTCACCACTAGATCATCAAAAATTACAGTCATAGCCCTTTGGTGAGTTGCTCCGGCATTCTTGAGTTCGAAAGGCATGACTGTATAGAAGAAGTTTCCGAGAGGTGTTCTAAAAGCAGTCTTTTCTCCATCTTCTTCAGCCATCTTAATCTGATTGTATCCGCTGAATCCATCCATGAATGAGAACATCTGGTGTCCCGAGGTGGCATCCACGAAGGTGTCGATGTGAGGAAGAGGGAATTCATCCTTTGGGCAAGATTTGTTCAAATCTTGAAAATCTACACATACTCTGATTTGACCATTCTTCTTCTTTACTGGTACTATGTTTGCCAACCACGTGGGGTACTGTATTGTCCGGATGAAACCAGCCTGTTGAAGTTTTTCAATCTCCTCCTTGATCTTCTCTTCGAGATCTGGATGATACTTTCAAGCAGCTTGCTTAATTGGCTTGGAGTTTGGGAACACATCAAGATAATGAGAGACTAGGTCAGGATCTAGTCCGGGCATTTCCTTATATGACCAAGCAAACACATCTGAATACCGGCTTATCAACTTTAACAACTGTTCCCGCTTCTCTGGACTGAGGCTCGAACTTATGAATATCGGCCTCGGTGCATTTTGTCCATCACTCAGATCTATTTCAATAAGTTATTCGGGCTGAGGCTTCGACCCATCTTGCATGCATTCTGGAGCCACTTCAGGCTTTATCACTATGTCATTGTCAGGGGGCTCTTTTTTTGACTCGGAGTCGGTGACTGAAGAAACCGACTCCCCACACCTTCATAAATAGTACACCATCTTGCCCCCTTCTTGGACTTTCATCACCTTCCGAGGAATAGACGGATTTTCTGGTCTAGACATCACCCGTTTACTTGATTCTGCCCTTGGCTCCTTGTCATCTTTGATATCCTCCCAACGAGGAATTTTGACCCCCTGAGGCTTAGAGGTGGTGGGAACTTCTTCGACAGCCAATTCGGTGAAGTAGATGGCATCAAAGTAATGAGCTTCATGGGTCTCGAAAGGCCTTTCTGTAGCCTAAATTGTCACCGTCTACTTTCCCCATTTAGCCTTAACACACTGATGATAACTTGATGGTACAGCCCCATATCGATGCATCCAGGTCCTCCCTAGAATGATGTGATAATTTGCTTTAGAGTCGATAATATGGAACTTGGTGGCCGAGCGAATCTCTTCGACGGCTAAATCAACTGTTACACATCCTATAGTAACTCGGCTTTTTTCCACCGAAGCCAGTGATGACTATCGGCTGTTTCACAATGCGCTTTTCAGGGATTCCGGCCTTTTCTTGAGTAGCGCGAGTCATAATATTGATAGAGGCTCCGCTGTCCAGAAAGGCCCTTTTGAACTCAAACCCGTTAATAAAAGTAGTTACGTAAAGCGGGCGGTTGTGAGAAAAAGGATACTTCCGATCAGTCTCGAAGAAAGTAATGGCACTAGATTGCTCTTTTTCCTTCCTCGGAATAGATCCCTCGGTCGACATGCATTCCTCATGGTGTGCCTCAGCTATATTGATGATAGACTTGGTGATTTCTGTTCTTGCCTCCCTAGAAAGTCCAAGCTGGTTGAAGAATTGCTTGAACTTTACACAGTCTTGCAAGGTTTTGGCATAGTGATCCGGATCTTTTTCCACTCTTGGAGGCTCGTAGTTAACCATCTCCTCGGTCTCTTCAAAATAAGCTGCCACATAAACATGGTGTCCTCCTCTTCCGTAGTACTCTTCTCCTCCTTCTGGATCAAAAGGATCGTCGACATGAGTTGTGAAGGTTCTGTCCTCTAGATCGAGAGCACTTCCGTAGTAAACTTGCTCACCCTCGGGCTCGAGGATGTCGTCCAGATAATAATCATCGTCATCGAGATTGGCGATAGCCTCAATCATCGGGCCTTCATAAGCTATCATAGCAACATTCTTGCCCTTGTCTCGGTGCTGAGGATATGGTTGTTCTCGGATATCTTGAGTCCCTTGCTTTTTGAACCTCAATTCATCTGCCTCGACTTTATCTCTGAAGATTTTCCTGAGAGTCCAACACTTCTCTGTCGGATGTTTCAATGTACGATGGTAGACACAAAATTCAGGGCTCTCACGGTTCTTTTTTGATGGCATTTCTTCGACATAAGGCAATTTTAGCTCTCTGTCGGCCACCCATTCCTTAACTAAAGCTTTTACTTCCTCGATTCCACATGGATAAGAAACATTCCCCTTTTCACCATTATATTGCTTTCTCTTCTGGCCTCTATGACCTCCTCCTTGTGACTTTCGGGTATCTGAGGCAGAGGCAGCAGCAACAATAGGTCCACGAGACGATTTGAAGCTGGTCTTGTACCAGGCCTTAAATCCAGACTCCTGAGCCTGAGGAATGCTAATGTTCCGAGCTGCTTCTATTAATGCTGAAAAGGTGGGTAGCTTGTGATTAACTAGAAACATTTTGTATCTGCTCAATGCCCCTTCTAGACAGATTTGAACCAGAGAACTCTCCTCCACTGTTTCATGGCAATCCATGGCCTTGTCCTGAAACCTTTTGACGTAGTCAAGGATGTCTTCACTTTCTTGCTGCTTTTCTTTACACAATGTAAGTGTGGTCACCTTCTCCGCCACTTGAAAGAACTTAGGGTGGAATTTGTTAACCATTTCCTCCCAACTTCGGACAGAGTTTGGGGCCAAATTAACATACCAACTATATGCTCTGTCGGTGAAGGACTTAAAGAATTCTCTCAGCCGGAGGACGTGGTTTGAACCATGAATACCTAGAGTCTCGATGAATCGCACAACATGTTCTCGAGCATTTCCTTGTTTGCCATCGAACTTGATGAACTTCGACACTGTATATCCCTCAGGGTATAGATAGCTCAGCATCTCAATGGGGTAAGGCGGCTTGACGTCCG
Organism: Camellia sinensis; assembly: GCF_055761805.1. Classification (NCBI taxonomy): domain Eukaryota; kingdom Viridiplantae; phylum Streptophyta; class Magnoliopsida; order Ericales; family Theaceae; genus Camellia; species Camellia sinensis. Next base: position 133,205,405 of record NC_138975.1, read on the forward strand.
GATCAGGCAAAGAGGGTAAGGTCTTCTTGCCCCGCTCGAGATCGAACATGGCTTGCACATCGACGAGAGTGAGAAACTGTTGAGGGAGAGAGTTCGATGGTGGTATTCCCGGAACTTGGCTTATGGACTCGAAAACTGAGCTAGGGGCGACTTGGCCATTCTGGTGCTGCGAATTCATCATTGGTGAGGACATTTGACGATACTGGCCATCAGTGCCTATGGACAAGCCAGTTGGTGATGGGATATTGAATTGAGGCCCGTAAAGTCCACCGCACGGCGCCACTATACCGGGTTGTGCTTGCAAATTTGT